>NC_091773.1:29960618-31210618 GCF_029378745.1 Bos indicus | reverse complement strand
ATAGTACTTGCTAACAGTCTCCTTCATTTTAAACTAGTTTGCTTTTGGCTTTATATTTTGCTATAAACATACCCATATGTTATTATAAATTCTCTTTCATTTTTTTAAACATAGAAAAATCTATGGTTTCATAAAATTTGAAAAGTCTGATTTTTGCATATTTGGAGTAAACTTACAGTGTACAAACTTAACATGTAAAAAGATATTGGATAGCTTAAAACACACATGCAGTTTTTTTATGCCCAGGCTGGAAAAAGTGTAAACATTTGAAGTACCACTTAGTGAGACCAAACTCTTCAGCTGGAAAATGAAGGGAAGCCTGCTTTAAAGTTCTTACCCTCTACTGCTGCATCAGTTGACTATGAGAAAGCATATCACACTGGGCCATTTGAGGTGTATTGACAACTCACTCTTATTTTGGTGGTTCTCATCTGCCAGAGAAGAATAAGAGTTGTAACATGAATACAGAAGAAGATATTATTAATTTATTGTGACCAGATGTCAGTTCTTGCAGTTATACTTAAGTCTTTGCAATTATACTTAAGCCTTAATGTTAACTTTCCTAAATGTGCCCCCATATTGACTACTTTAATTATGGAATATCTTATTTTGAAAGTTCATACTTTTTATATTTGTGAAAAATACATATATACATACAGTTTTTATCCTGGTATTCTGTAATTTAATAAAATTACTATGATTTTTAATTCAGTATTATGCAACATGTGTATGTATACAACACTTTGCCCTTACAGGAATTTTTAAAGTTTATAATTTGAATTTTATTAAATGAAAGTCCATTTTCTTACTGCTTTACTCTAAGCAAATGCTTTACTAACACTAGTGCTAGTTTTTTTTTTTTAATTAAACTCAGCTGTTTGTTTAAAGACTAACTTTCCTAACTTTGTAATAGGTTAATGATATATATATTTCAAACCCTCTGGGGAACTACTTTAAGGTTTATGGTGGTATTTCTTTTTTTTTTTGTAATGTATTAAATTATGTTAATAAGTATAATAAATTATTTGCTAATTAATTTTGTTTTGACAGCTGTTACCTGTAAATTATTATTGGAGGTTTACTCTTTCAATTATAATTGTCTTTACTCCACCTTTAAAGTAAGATTTTAATGTGTTAAATTCTTTTTCCTTTCTTAAGGTATGGCTGATGGCAAGCATTGTACTTTCCCACATCTGCCTGGCAAAACCTTTGTCTATAATGCTTCTGAAGATAGACTGGAGTTGTGTGTGGACGCTGCAGGACATTTTCCCATCGGTCCTGATGTTGAAGATTTAGTTAAAGAGGCTGTAAGTCAGGTTCGAGCAGAGGCTACTACAAGAAGTAGGGAATCAAGCCCCTCACATGGGTTATTAAAACTAGGTAGTGGTGGAGTAGTGAAAAAGAAATCTGAGCAACTTCACAATGTAACGGCCTTTCAGGGGAAAGGGCATTCTCTAGGAACTGCATCCAGTACCCCACATCTTGACCCAAGAGCCAGGGAGACTCCAGTTGTAAGGAAGCATACGACAGGGACAGACTTTAGTAGTAGTTCCATTAAAACAGAGCCTTCTGTATTCACTGCTGCTCCTAGTAACAGTGAGCTTATTCGAATAGCTCCTGGAGTAGTTACAACGAGAGACAGCAGGCAGCTTGATCCTGATATGGTTGAGGCCCAGCGGAAAAAATTGCAGGAAATGGTGTCTTCTATTCAGGCGTCGATGGACAAGCACTTGCGGGATCAAAGTACAGAGCAGTCACCATCTGATCCTCCTCAAAGGAAAGTGGAAGCTGTGAGTTCTTCTGTGAAGTCTGGGAGTCTTCAGACTGGCTCACCTGAATCTTTTTCTCCAACTGGTGACACTGAAAATCTGAATATAGAAACAGCCGATGGCTGTGTGGCAGAGGCACTGGAAGCAGCATTTGCTGAAAGGTCAGAAGCACAAAAGGGAAGTTCTGTGGAGGAGCCCGAAGAGATGGATAGTCAAGATGCTGAGATGACAAACACAACTGAGCCAATGGATCACTCTTGATTTAATTAGAGGCTAATAAAGGCAGAATGTTTATTGTGAATATGTAATATTTGTTGGCTGGGCCACATAACTTGATTAGTCATTACAAAATCTTGTACGTATATAATTCAAAGATTATATCTAGTTATTCAGTGCATGATAGCAAGTGTGTGATTGGCAATAGCTTTTAATATACTGCTGCCCAGGCTGGCTCTGAATTCCTGTAAAATAGTTATTAGATCTGCTAAAATGAGTTACTTCCATATATGTGGTTCATTGGAAGTTCTTTGTAATTTTAATTCCATGAAAGTCTTAATGTTGCAAACATGAAGATTCTCTTGCTATATCTGTTTGATTTCTCAAAAGGCTAGAACTGGGGGAAGATAAGATTTTGCTAATGTTGATGTCATCAGGATAACCATTCCACATACTTACTAGCGTGTCAAAGGATTTATGTAAATTTGAAGGTTATCTGAACTAAATTGTATCTTGAAATTCATAAAGGATATGTTAGACACTGGGATCCTGACATTTCTGTGAACGTAAACACATTCATAGAGATATGTATTCTTCGTGAAAATATCTTGAGAATATAGTGTAATGATATATAACATTTTGCTGATTTGAGCAAGCTTGGGGTAAAGTATCTATTCTAGAATGATAAAGTCAATGTGATTCAGTAATGTTGCTGTCTGAGCCAACACAGCCAATTGTGTGCTCTGGTGTTGATAATATGTTACCATTATTTTGAATCCTGGCCTGGTCAAGTACCACCAAATTTTTGTTCTTTAATCTTGCAGAAAAGTTGATCGCAAAGTGTGGTAGAAAAATAATTAAAAAAATAATGGTAGCAGTAGTTAATCTCTAATTTTCAGAGTTTGTCAGATTCACAGAGAATTTATAAATAAGAATTTATCTTTATGAATGGGTTACATTGTTCTACAATTTTGATCAATGGTATTTAAGTTTGTATATGCTAAATGTCTTTGAGCCCCTCTGAACCAAAAATGTTTCCTTTTTTTTTTCTTAGAATCCATTATATTTTCTTCATTTGTTAGCTTCACTTGGATTTGGATGCAAACTTGACTGCATCATACCCTGATCAACTGGGCATTTGCTTAAATAGTGTATTCATCAAACCTTTAGTGCCTGTTTCCTCAAGAAGCAGCTTTCATGTTTACTCCTTAAAGAATGTTTATCCTGAGATTGGCATCACACTATTTTAACCTATTCTGCAAATCTGTATTCTGAAATGTACACGTTAATCCATCTTTTTCCTCTGTTCACTGAAATTAAGTTGAATTTGAATGGATGAAAGACAAAATGTATGTTAATACAATCTCTTATCTAGAGCATTCAAAGCCTGGCTGTCTCTGTTTGCTCGTGTGATAGATGCAGGACCGTTTGCATTTTAAGAAAATGTACATCAGAAAGTATGTTATCGGGTGTTTAAAAATCTCAGCAAATTGACTCATAAGGAATATAGACAGTACTTGTGTTTCCAAATAAGGGAGGTTTTGGTTTCTTTCTATGAAAGTGTCTCTGCCTGAATCACTTATTAAACAAACTACTCCGTTTTGAATAGGGAAAGAATGGAAACCTTAGACATTTTGCAGGTGATATCTGAGCAAGATACACATTTGGGTTTTATCACATTATCACCTGTTTAAAATCACATTTTATCTCCATTCTTCTAAATTTACTTTCAAATACCTTTCTCTATGTCTATAAATAGAAGGAAATTTTAGAACTTTTATATTGTGTATTAGTTTTACATTAAGAACTGTGGCTCCCAAATAGTATTTCCCATTTAGTTAATTCAGGTGACTTCTCTGTATTAAATTTAAAAATTACAGATATCACTAACCACTATAATTATTTTTGGCTTTTTCAGCCACTGAACCCCCCCCCCCTTTTTTTTTAGTTTAAATACAGGAAAACTTTCACAAACAAATGCATTGCTTCCAGGTAAACGATATAATCACCTTTTCTTTAACAAATATTTTCTTCACCTGTGGCTCAGTATGTTTGATAACTGACAAATACATTTCATAGCTTAAAGTAAAAACATCAGCTACACATTTTATCTCCCTATTAAGTCTCCCTTTAGTCAAGTTAGAATGTACCTGTGGATAGTAGAAGGCAGGCTCAATCTCTGACAACAGTATTAATTTCTCTTGCTACGGCAGTGCTGTTTAGAAGCTGGTTTAGGTGTGAATATTTTAATAATAGTTTGGGTTCTCCCTTGATAAAGAATAAAAGGCTTGATGCTGAGAATGGTCAGGTTTCTTGACATTATTTTAAATCAACTGAAATACAGTTGCAGGAATTAATGGATTTGAGAAGTGGGCCAGGAATCTTCACAAAAAAGTCTTAGAATTTCTTTAAGTTCTAGACTATCATTATTTGTCCTTCCATATGGTTACCATCATCAAATACATAAATTACAGGAATGATTTTTAGAACTACCTTTTGTGATTGCCACAACTTTGAGTCTAAACTGGGGATCATAAATTAGTTAAAATATTTTCTTAGCTCTCCATTAAACATAACTCTAATTCAGTCCTATAGTTAAAATTACATTTGCAGTGTTTAACTGAAAGTTGAAGCGTAGTTAGTCATACCAAGATTGCATTGATGACCCGCGGTCCAGGTAGAGTTGAAGATGATGTGTCTCTAGAATACTGGTGTTAGAAACTGGTTGAAATCGAAGAAAACAAGATACTGTCAAATATTATGAGCTAGAATATAATGAACACCCAGGGAAGGGCTACTCAGGAACTAAAGAGCAAGTCTAAGGCCCATTTCCCCTCCTTTCACTGTATTTCAGGTATTTTATTGGAAAAGTTAAGCTAAAGATCTGAGACATTTAGCAAGTGCTATTGACTGTGAAATTTGCTTTAAATCTTCTGATGAGTTTTAGTTTGGTTTTTTGCAATCAAGTCTACTGCTTGCAATTAAGATGTCAATCTGAAATGCATCTATGGTTCCTAGCCACACAGGTCCTTGTTGCCATTATTTTTAAGAATCTAACTTTATTGGAAATTAGCAAACTTTTGCATATGATCTATTACCTCAGGGAAGATCACTTGCTAGCAACTCACTACTAATGACAGGTTTTTGAGAATTGTACTGACATCACTTGTTAGCTACTAAATGCAGAATTTATAACAGTATTATTTTATGTAGTTAACTACTAACTGGCTGCTAGTGAACATTTCTCTAAAAAATTTAGACCTCACTAATAACTAACCTTTAGGTATGAAATAAACTTGTAATTTCTGTCTTTAAGCTTTGGTCAATACAGTGACAATATAAAATGTTTATTTCAGAATATCAGTACCATTTTATTTTTCAACAAGAATTTTAATTGGGTCCATACATAAAATACCACAGAGCAGACTTTTAAGATTCATGGTTCTCAGAACAAAGTTTCCATATTAAGATTTTCATAAAAGCTTTTGCAGAACTGAATTAAACTCCATTCATCATTTAATATGACTTTAAAATCACCTTTTATAAGAGTAACAGATACATACTCTAAGCTGGGGTATAGATATATCCTACATGTCAAGGATATCATGTAATTTAACAAAATTGCACAACCTCAGGCTCTTCACAATATAATTTTTCAAACCAGAAGTATTCACTTGAAAACACCACAGTAGAATGTTTACTTAACAAAAGGGGAGCTATATTACCAATGTAAGATTTATAGTTAATTGTAAGTTCTGCCATTCTTAATAATTCTTTGAGATGCTAAGTGTTTCAATTCATATTTAATGATACTTAAATCGTGGGAATTTTAACATTTGTTCCAAAATAGCAGAAATTGTAAAAATTGTGAATTATTGGAGAAAATGCCATTACTTGTATATCTGACATTTAATTTTTTTAAATTATGGAATCTACATGCTTTTGTAGTATAATATTAATACGATGATTATTCTCTTGTAAAAGAAAAGGAAAACTAGTAAAAAGTTTTAGTTGATGTTATGTGCTTGTGAGTATCAATTACTTAGTATTTGAAATTTTAAGGTCTTGCATCCTTTTCTTTAGAATGCACAAGTCCCTTCCTGAGCTTTTATGCCTGTGGTAGAGCAGTAAAAGCCTGAAAAGGTTGTCAGTATTTTTAGGTTCATTTGACTTTGAGAATTAGTGCCAAGAGCTGGAGGATCTGCTTTTTGGAGGGAAATGTTATTTAGAATATGTAAAAATAAGTGTAATAGTGTAAATATTTAGAAAAAATTAAGTAGCAAGTGCTTTAACTGCTGAATAAAATAGTATAGATGTTCTACCATCCCTAAGGCACTGGCTGTTATCCATTATTTTCTGATTTTGTGATTGCTGTATATATTACACTTGAGTAATAATTGGTGATAGTGTATCATATCTATATAGAGTTCTACAACACACCTCACTGTACAGTATTTGAAAATTTTATATCAGTAATAAAACTGTAAGTTAATACATACTGATTTCCCCCTCAACTTCTCCATATTAACCTTTTATTCTTTAGTTTCCTGGAATCATACCTAGTTATTAAAATGCATGAAAATATAGTTCAGTTTTATAAAGGAATTCTTAGTATAATAAAGTTTTTTTTTTTAAAAACTTCCTTCAGTGGAATATTATATAGAGACAGTGGTTTCTCCCCTTAATGCAGATTTCAGTGCAAATGAAATGGATCTAATTAGAAAAGAGCAAGCCAAGTTTCCTTAGACATATTACATAATTAGGTCATGTGATGCTTACTGAATCACATGATTAACAAATCACATGATTTAACAAATCACATTTGTTAAAGATGTTCTAGTAGAGAACTTGTTTTTGTGTTTTTTAATGCTATAGATAATGAAGGAAAATATAGAACATAGTATTAAATAACACTTGTATAGCTTAATAATCAACACAACTGATATTTTAAAGTTGAAGGTATATGCTTAATGTCCATTTTGTTAGACTGCTAACTTAGTAGTCAGTGAATAGCCTTATAGATCTGAGCCCTGGCATCTCTTTACTGTGTGACCTTTGTGCTTCAGTTTCATCTCTGGGATGATAATAATAACACTTGCTTCTGGAGTTTTTGTGAGGATAAAACCAGTGAACACATATCAGATGATTAGAACAGTGCTTGACATACTAAGGGCTTCCCTGGTGGCTCAGCTGGTGAAGAGTCTGCCTGCAATGTGGGAGACCTGGGTTTGATCCCTGGGTTGGGAAGATTCTCTGGAGAAGGAAATGGCCACGCACTTCAGTATTCTGGCCTGGAGAATTCCAAGGACTGTATAGTCCATGGGGTTGCAGAGTTGGGCACAACTGAGTGACTTTCACTGGTGTAACTATTACTGTTATTTACTCATCAATGTAACGAGCTCAGTTGCCATTTAAATGGGATAAATCATACCTAGGGCTTCCCTGATGGCTCAGACAGTAAAGAGTCTGCCTGCAATTCGGGAGACCCAAGTTTGATCCCTGGGTTGGGAAGATCTGGAGAAGGAAATGGCAACCCACCCCAGTACTCTTGTCTGGAAAATGCCATGGACAGCAGAGCCTGGTAGGCTACAGTCCATGGGGTCACAAAAGAGTCGGACATGACTGAGTGAATTCACTTTCGGGGCATAACATTATGTTAAGCTTTGCTTTATTTGTGGTATATAATTAATGAGCTAAAAACTGAATGGTTATGCGTTTCAGTTTTTAGGCAAGAGCTTTATGACCACACGCAACATTGGAAATCTGAACTGACAGTCTTGTGCTCTGTGACTAATACATTCTGACCTAAGGCCAGTCGTGGAGCCTCTGAAGACCTCCATTCTACTACAAGCTGTTAACAGTTGTTACTGTCTTGTTCTGGTGACTGTGTCATCGTGGTCTCACTCGCTGGCGGCATATGCTGATGACACAAATGACATGGGTATGAGCCCATCCCTTCCAAAGTTTCAAGCAAAAGGGAGTAACGACGTCAAATCCTGTAGAAAGTTCAGGCAAAACAGATTTCTTTCTTCAAGTGTCCATTGGTTTTAATAGGGGTTGGTGACTTTTACAGCCACAATTTCAATGGTGTGATGGTGGTAAAGGTTAGATTGTGAAAAGACTTAAGACTAATTGGGTAGTCGAGACACGTTTTAAGAAATATGAGCTTCCCTCCCCGCCACAAAATGTTTGAAAGGAAAGAACAAAAATACTGCAGATACAAGAGGAATATGAATGGATTTCAGATAATATTTAGATAAATATTTTCAACACTCCTGGAGCCAGTATCCCCCTTTTATAATAATATATTCTAGTCCTTATATCCTACTGAAATAAAATTCAGATAATTTTAAAAGCCAATTGAGTGCTCTACCTATGAGAAACAAGAGATTTATAATAAAACCTCTCTGAAGCACAACTAATCCAACTGATACATATGTAGACAATAGCTGCAAATAGATACCGGTGGGCTGTATTAGTGTCTTAAAATCTTGAGTGTCTTAATACCTTCACTGGTGTGATTTTCTAAAACAGGCAAACAACTCTTAAGTCTGAATAAAGTAAAATACAGTCTTGCCCTGGTTTACATAGTAGTTGTGCTTCTGGGTATAGTCGGTGTATTTTAAAAGAGTGCAAAATCCCCCCATACTTTGAATACTTGGGTTTATAAGTAAAAAGGAGTTGGTTCCAGGCTTAAATAATTATCAGGTTTTTCACTTAACTGCCTGTTTGAACTTTGACCGGAACTCAACATAGTTTTTCCTTGTTCACTCTCATTTTTCTGTTTCTAGGCCTGGCAGTCTGAATGGCAGTAACAACTTTCAATCACCACAGACTTCCCAAAATTTTCTAAATTGACTTCCCTTTGGGAAGTACCCTCTCCCTTATCTTGGATTCCTAACTTTGGTTTAAAATCCTCAGCTAGTAGGCTCATTTGCTGTAAGTCAGGGCTAAAATTTACACACTGTGAAAGATTACTTTTTGAAGAGAAAGCAACATTTTTATTATGCCAGGTCAAAAATGTTGAAAATTTCAGAGCAGGTAGTTTCCTATTTCTCTTATTTTATTACTGCTGCTGTAACAAATCACCACAAATTTAGTGGCTTAAAACAATACAAACTTAGTATTCTAAGGTTCTAGAGATCAGAGGTACAGACAGCATGTCCCTGGACTAAGATCAAGGTGTTAGCAGGGCTGTGTTCCTTTCCGGAGCCTCGAGGAGAATCCGTTTCCCTGACTTCCTACTTCCTAGAAGCTCTTTGCATTCCTGGGCTCATGACCCTTTTCTTCATTTTTAAAGCTAACAGTGTAACATCTTCAATTTCTCAGACTCTTCTGCTTACATCCTCCACTCTTAAAGGACATTTGTGATTACACTAGGTCCATGTAGATATTCCAAACTGTCAAGATCTTTAATTATATCTGCAAAGTCTCTTTTGCCATTAAGGTAATATGCTCACAGGTTCTGGGAGTAAGGAAGTGGACATATTTGGGGGGTTCAGTTCAGTCACTCAGTCGTGTCTGACTCTTTGCGACCCCATCGACCACAGCATGCCAGGCCTCCCTGTCCATCACCAACTCCTGGAGTCCACCCAAATCCATGTCCATCAAGTCAGTGATGCCATCCAACCATTTCCCTCTCTGTTGTCCCCTTCTCCTCCTGCCCTCAATCTTTCCCAGCATCAGGGTCTTTTCAAATGAGTCAGCTCTTCGCATCAGGTGGCCAAAGTATTGGGAGTTTCAGCTTCAACATCGGTCCTTCCAATGAACACCCAGGACTGATATCCTTTAGGATGGACTGGTTGGATCTCCTTGCAGTCCAACGGACTCTCAAGAGTCTTCTCCAACACCACAGTCCAAAAGCATCAATTCTTTGGCGGGGGGCGAGGAAGGGTAGGGGGGGCATTATTCTATCTACCAGAAAAGGATAGAAGCAAGGAAGACAGAGTTGAAACTGGGATACTTTAAAATGTTTTTTTTCTTATAGTATTTCTTTCTTGCAGTTCAACCACCCTTATTTTTTGCCTTTAAAAGCCAAACTAAGAATTCTCTAGCTGCTTATGTTAGTATGGTTTCTATTTGTAACTTCCATTAAATTTAAAATAGCACCCTAAATATACAGTAGAGATTTGTAATGTAAATGTAAAGTGGGGAGATAGACGTTGTACAGAATACATTTACATATTAAAAACAGATTTATTTTTAAAAATATTTATTTGGTTGCACCAGGTCTTAAGTTGCTGTACATGGATTCTTAGTTGGGGCATATGGGATCTAGTTCCCTGAGCAGAGATCAAACCTAGGCCCCTGCATTGGGAATACATAGACTTAGCCACTGGACCACCAGGGAAGCTCCCTCAAAATAGAGTTCAAAACCTGATTTGGTTTTCATATTGAATACATAATATATGGTTTCATTATTCTGCCAAAGCTTGCTTATTTAGCATTATCAATACTGGAACAAGTTTTATATACCATATGTGTTCTATTTCTTTCTAGGATTTTCAGCAATTTTTAGAGTTTATCATCAACTAATTTTTTCTAATTAAAAAAGAAACCTGGAATTTATGATTAAAAACAAAGTCAAATCATACAAAAGTACATGTGGTAAAAAGTTAAAGCCTCTTCTGTTCCTGTTTCATTCCTCTCTGCAAAATAAAACACTGTTCAACAGTTTGGAGTGATTTCCATAGAGCTGCACAGATTGCCTTCTAGACTATTAGACACATCTTCACATATACACTCCCCTGAGTTTTTGTTTATGTAAATGACGTCATCCTAATTATACAGTTCTGCTGCTATTTCTGTGCACTATACCACACTGTCTCTACACCTACACTACACTTAGAGTTGAATGCCCATAGATATTAAGGTAGTAGAGTGATTTAGAGTTTGGGCTCTAATTTAAATCTTGGTTCTGTCAAGGTATGCCCCTGGACAAATTAACCTTTTGGTACCCAATTTTCCTTATTTATAAAGTGGATGAAAATAACAGTAACTATCTCATAGGGTTGTTACGATTATAGCAGTTGTGGATGTTACCTAAGACTAATGCATGTGAAGCACCAAGGAGGGCCTAGTAGTGTAATAGCCATTTAATGGCACTGCCTTAATATTACACTATTTTTTACTGGCCATACTTTTTTTTTTTTTTTTTTTTTTTTTACTGCTGACAAACCATTTAAACTAGTCTAAAAATGTGAATGCTTCCAAACTGGGGTTCTAATGGAATATACTATTAGCATTGAAGCCCATCTTTTTTGCTTGTATTGAATTATATTTCTAAAGCTAAATTTTTGTCAAAGGCTGTGCACACATTCATGGCTTTTGCTCTGTACTGCTTTCCAAAAGGATTACACCAGTTTTAATACATCAAAGAATTATTCAAACTTTGTTGGCAGGATTTAGAAAAATTTTGCTACCTCAGTAGTCATAAAATGGTATTTCAAATCTGGTTTAATTTGTACATTTTGCATCCTGGTAAGCATATTTACTTATGTACTTAATTTATATTTTTCCATTCATTTTGCAATTATATTGCACATCTGAGTACATCACTATTCTAGGGGCTGGACAAGCTAACAATAGTTAGACAAAAATCTAATCATGGAAATGGTTGATACAGCTCTATTGAAACTACAGTGTATTAGGTACTATATTAAACCAGCATAAGCTTTTCACACTAACACTGGCAAATCTTTGGGGTACTTGGCCTTTCTAGGATAAGAAGCTGGTACAGTCATGTGAAAGATAAGCATGGTGTACCTTCTGCTTATTTATTTACTATTAGCAATAGTGAGGCGATTTATTTAAAGATTTGGAGTGAGAAAGTAAATCAGTACATAATTAAAACTCATTTTTATAGTTACAAATGAGTTTTTAAAACTAAGACAGTTTTCAAGGAAATTTCCAGCACTCGTCCCCAGCCTTCGCCCGTGTGGTATTTTTCCCTATACTTCCGTGGAAAGACTTGGGAAGCATTTACAGACTATTCAAAACGAACTCCTGGGGTGCTGAGGAGTACATGTGTGACAATGTTCCTTGTGTTTTCAGCTTTTGGTGATTACAAATAAAGCCACTGTAAACATCTGTTTTCCAAAGTGGCTGTTTCATTTGCGTTCCTATCAGCAATGTATGAAAGTTATATTTGCTCGGCCTCTTCATTTCCACCAACACTAGTACAGCATTCCCCCTCCCATTCTAACAGCTGTTCAATGGTACCTCCTGAGCTTTTACTTTGCATTTCTCTAATGATTAATGATGTGGAGCACCTCTCCATGCTACTTATTTGCCATTTGTATATCTTTTTTGGTGAAGTGTCTGCCCTAATTTCCCATTTTTTATTGCTTTTCTCATTATTGAGTTTTGAGAAGTAAATTTATTAAAGATACGTTTTGATTAAAAAAAAAAACAAGTCACAGGTTATGGTATCTTTAAGTGAAGTGAAGTGAAGTCGCTCAGTCGTGTCCGACTCTTTGCGACCCCGTGGACTGTAGCCCGCCAGGCTCCTCTGTCCATGGGATTCTCCAGGCAAGAATATTGGAGTGGGTTACCATTTCGTTCTCCAGGGGATCTTCCCGACCCAGGGATCGAACCCGGGTCTCCCCGCATTGGAGGCAGACTCTTTGAGTATGTGTACTCAAATACTGTGCACCACTTGAAGCCCCCATTTTGTTTTTTTGTAACTAATTTACATGAATCTGCAATGTTACCTTTCTGAGGAATTACATTTTTCTCTATCTCTAAAATGAAAAGAATTCGCTTTGCTGTCAAAATCTAAAATAACTCTCTTCAAGCTCTAAAATAGTATTCTGTATAAAACCGACTACAGCCTAAAATATAGCAGAAACTCTGTTTCTTGTTAGGATGAAAATAAGCGGAGTAATGCATGGCCCAGGAGTAAAGAAAACATTGTTTTCAAAAGACATTACTTTCTAAATTAGGTTTTCTTTTTTAAATGAACTAGCCACATACTAAGGAATGATTTGAAAGAAAGGCTGTTTTACCTTACCAGAATCCATACTTTGAGAAAAAGGAACTATAAAAAGCCAGGTGTTTTTAAGTTTTGAAAGTAGTGCATGCAAGCTCTTCTTAGTACACATTTGCACCTGCATCTCTGATTTGCAAAAACTGATGCGTAAATTTTCAAAATAGCAAAATATAAATCTGTTACAATATTAACATGTGGTTTCGTGCTCTATGCAGTAGAGCATGTTACCTTGCAAATTTGCATCCTTTACCATTTCTAATCGTTACTGTAGTTAATCTACTTTCATGCTGCTTGAACTGAGCATTTCGTGGGTATTAGACTTGAAACCTCTAGAGTAGTTGTAACTGCTAGAAGGTCCTGCAGTGCGGTTCCCCACTTCCTCCCGGCTCTCTTGCGAGAGAAGGTCACCTTCTACCGTTGACTACTCATTTATCTGGGCGAAATTCCCAGTCCGCTCCTGTCTTCCTGCATTCTCCTTCTGGACCAGGGCTCCTTCACCGAGCGCAGCAGTTATTTCCCGAAGAGTCGGAGAGGAGATTAAAGTACTTTGAAGGCCAGCCGCAGACCCGGATTATTTCCCTTTCCCGTTCCATGTGTCCAACTAAAAACTTTTTCACCTGTCACACTCCTGCTCCTTCCCGCTACAGAGTCTTCACTAGATCAGTAGTTACAACGTCTGGCAAAAAAAAAAAAAAGCTCGCATTTTTGCTTAAACAGTCACGGCCGCGCAAATTTTATGGTTAGGTTTATCTCGAATCCAAAGACTGAGCTTCCTAACTAGTGATGAGGGATGCCCCCGAGAACTGAGGAGCTTTGGCCGAGAGAAGGTTGCGGTGAACGGAACTGCTCAACATCCAGAGACACCGTCCGCGATCCCGGAGAAGCTTGGATTCTGGCTGCCGCTTCCGGACACGCCTCTCGGAGAGCCTGGAACTCACTTTCCCAGCGGGCCCCAGCGCGGCCCTTGGCGCCCCGCCCCTTCGGGTGCGGCGCTCGGCGCGGTCCGGGTCCTGTCACAGCAAGACCTTTGAGCCTTGCCCACGGCCACACCCCCTGGCTCCCAGCTCCTTCCCGGACTCCCGCGAGTTCCAGTCCCGGCTTCCAGCTCCCCAGCCCCGCCCTCAGTCGCGCGCGCTCTCCCCGCCCCGCCCTTGTCCCCCCGCGTGCGGCCACCACAGCCAATGAGGTTCGGGGCCGCGTGCGCAGATTCAAACGGCGGCTCTTGAGGGAGGCTGGGCGCGAGATTCGGCGGTGCGGACAAAACCCTGCAGGGAGACTACGAGTCCTGCAGAGCTGCCCGCTGCGGGGAGAGGGCGGGGGTCGGCGCCCGCGGCAGAGCCGCGCTGGGACCGAGGCGAGGAGGCTAAGAGGCGGCGGGAGGGGCCAGGGGAGGGCAGGAGCGCGCCTGCTGACATGTTGGGGGCATCCCTGACCGGGCAGGGCCGGGGCTAAGAAGCAGAGCTGCGGGCCGGGGGCGGGTCGCGGTCCGCCCCTCCGTCCCTCCGTCCTGCCCTGCCGGGGACCTGCGTTCCGCACTCGGTCGGCCTCGGAGCGGGAGCGAGGGAAGCGGCGGGGGAGGGTCGGGGAGAAGGAGCATTCGCCCGAGGCTGGAGGAGGCTGACCCGCGTCCCCGCCCAGCCCGCGCCTATGCGGTACTTGAAGGATGGCGAAGAGGTCGCGCAGGTGGGTGACATCCCTTTCGCCCAGGCCTGTGGGCACAGCCTCGGCTCAGATTCCCTTTCCTTTCCCTCTGAGTCCCCCCCCACCCCCCCCCACCCCACCTCCCCCACCCCACCCCCCCGCGCCTACCTGGGCCCTCCGAGGCCGGGGCAGAAGTTTTCCTTCCCGCTGCGCTACAGCCGCCTCGGCCCGCTGGCCAGAGCGCAGCCGTGACGTGTGGAGAGTTGGGGACCAGGGCATTTCGGACTCAGAAAGTGAGTTACAGATGCCCAGGCGGCTCCTTGGAGTCGATTCTCCCCCAGCATATGTCCAGCTCCCCACTGTCCCACAGCCACTTCTTGGGATTTGTTGGCAGGTAAGTCGGTGCGCTTTCAGGGAATACGCTCCGCACCGGGAGGTGGTGGTGTCCTACCCGGACGGCCTGAAAATGCTGTTCCTAGGGCCTCTTACTCTCTGGATTCCTGAGCCAGTTACAAACGGGCTCTGTGATATACCTGGGTTGGGGACCCCTCTGCTACCTTGAAAGGTGTGGAAGTCCTCTGAGATATAGCTGAGGAGAGAGTACTTTTTTGATGTCTACTGTGATTACCATACCCATGGTCGCAGTTTCCTTCTACTGGGAAGATGTCACACTGTTAACACCAGTAACTTGATCTTAAAATAAAACAATGTGTTTGATTCACTTAATATTTTGTGTGTCCGTTGGACTCTGACTGTACTTGAGGGTTGCATAGAGGTAGGGCATTTCTTTGGTGGTGGTGGTTTTGGAAAACTTGCTAGGATGAATTTATGCATTTCGGTTTTATTTAAAGGTCACTGTAGTAGCTACTCGTAGACTTAGTGTGTAGGAATCACTCATATGACAAAAAACACTAGGGTGTCTTTTAGTTGTCAGTATTATTCAGTAAATATGAAAAGTTGTTTGACAGCGTTTCCAAACAGTTTCATCTGGATCCACAACTTCAAAGTCTCAACTAGAAGTGTTTTTCCCAAGTTGAAATTTAGTAGTAACTTCATTCATTGCAGATGTCTGTTAAAAATTGTCAACAGTCACACCATAGTATTTGTTGCTCTATTCATTTATTAAGGATCTGCTGTCTGTAAGGTATTTTTGCAGAAATCAGCATAGAATGTAATTAAGTCCCTATTAGATTATTATTTTGTACCAACTACAGAAGAGATCAAACTTTTGAAGTGGAACAAACACACACACTTCTCTTGTAGAGGATTTTCAACTTAGACACTGTTGATACTTGGGATCAGATAATTCTTTGTATTGGGAAGGCAGTGGTGGGGGCAGTGGGGAGTGCTGTCCTGTGCTTTGTAGAATGTCTAGCAGCATCCCTGGCCTCTGTCCCATGGATGTCAGTAACACCTCATTTCCCCAGGTGTGACAATCAAAAAATGTCTTCAGACATTACCACCGAATGTCTGTTGAAGGGCAAAATCACCCAGGTGAGAATTACTGCTCTAGAACATTAAGGACCTGACTGACTTCTCAGTCTTCAGAAAAGATAGATATTAAAAGCTCCTGTAACTATAATTACTGAAGTATTGATTTAGGCCTTTTCTTTTGTATTTTTAAACATACCTTCTTTAAGCAAGGTGACAAACGAATATTGTCAACTCAGTAACAGGAGTTTGTATACAGTGTGTGGCATTATCTGCTTGTCTGTATTGATGTTAATCTTAATTGAAACAGTTTCTTGGCTAATGCTATCATCAGCAGTTAGTTATGGTTAGACATGGATGCTTGAATGTCAGAACCCTGCCTTCTTCAGTTAGTTTTTTGTCCATAATTTGTGTATGCTTCATAATAATAGGCTAAGAAGAAAGCGATTTCATGATTAATTTGCTGGTGTAAGTTATTTTGTTTTATTGACAATATTGTGAGCTTTGAGATCTAAATATTAATTGTACTACTGACTTTTATTCCTGTCAGCTGTATAAATTAATTGAAATGTATTACAGAATGATTGAAAGAGTCATAAGTCTGGAGTAATTAAATGTAGTGAAGCTACACTCCCTATGTGAATATACGGGTAGATGTGAGAAACTATCATTTCTGAATGGTGTATTTCTTAGGGCCTTTATCCTTGAATGTGTTTTGTTCTTTGAATTCTATTTCTTGTATATGTAAATATGACTTATTTGCCCTAGAAAAAATAAAATGTGAAATGTTTTGAAGGATAAATAATCTTTATTCAGCATAGTCTCATGCCTTTACCTATGAATCTAATTTATAGTTGAATGAGAAAGGACATGAGTCAGTCACTTTGAAGTCTCCACTATACAACCATTGAACTGTTTGATTGAAAACTATACTTTGCTGTATAAAAGTTTTGCATAAGACTATAGGCATAAATCCTGTAATAACCTTTCCTGTATGATCTGAAAAAAAAAAGTAAAAAACTGTTACCTCCCGGAGAAACAGCTGAAGGATATTAGCTCTTTTAATCATTGTTTAAGATAGCTGTAGTATCTCTGGTCTGGATTGACATAGAGGAAAAAGTTTATTTAGTGTTGTGACTTTAAATAGTTTTAGGTCCCTTTGGGGGTTATAATGACATAATTTACAGGCAGTACTAAAATTGGTATATATGTTATTAATGTGTACGTGATTTTTAACCATACTTATGTATTAAGTAAGTAATTTTAGATTTTAAAAGCCAGTTCCACTCTTAAAAATTAGCTTAAAGAAATGTCATTTAGAAGCTAGAAGATGTATTTAAGTAGTAACAGATTCAGGTTTTTACCCTTGAGATGACTGGCAACTACAGTAAACTGGAAAGACAAAAGCCAACTCTCTTGAATTAGAAGATATTTTTCCATGGGGTATGCGTGTGCGTAGGAAGCAATTTTACTGTGTTGCTTCTAGTGAGATGGGTGTCATGGGTGAAAGAATACTGGAATATGAGAACTGATATGTTTAATCAACTTTGTAATTAGCAATAATATTTGGAGAAAGCAAGTAAACTCTATATCCCAGTTTTTTGTCTCAATATAAGAGGTTTGGATTTTGTGGTCTATAAGTCTTTTAATATATTTCCTATTTTGAACTCTTTGTAATCATCTTTCTTCATTTAAAAATATACACATGCTAGTGGAATAAAATAGAAATGTTCTCGCATTGTTTTTGTTTATGGATCACTAGGTAGAACTCCCTTCAGTATATATTTCATTATTGCTATTCATGGTCAGATGAAGTCCAATTTGTCTTACTATAATAATGCTAGGTTGCAGTCTAGATTTGAAATTAAGATATTCATGTATGCAGTACATCATGTTAACCACTGGGTGGCCTGATTTCACTTTACTAAATCAAGCTGGTAAATTTTCAGGCCTTGAATTTGATTGAACTTAAAAAAATGCAAATACACAGTTATCCTGTCAAGACAGTATAATAAAGATGTATTTTTTGATTATGATAAAAATATTTAGGCTTGATGCAGTTTAATTTAAAATTAAACTGTCAAGTTGAAGTGGTTTTGCTAGAAAAAATTTTATAGAACTACTGATAATTCTCTTAATTTCAAATCTGTAGTTTCTATTCAAATAAAATAAATTTTGAACAATTTCAAATTCTTCCTTTGGCACACCTCATTTTAATCTTTTCAGGTAGAATAATTGATGTCCTTTTTTTTATTTTTTATTTTTATTTTTTATTGATGTCCTTTAAAATTGAACTTCTCTTGAATGTTTTATCTTGATGTTGCCAAGTGTGAATAGTTTGTGTATTATTTCACAGGGAAAGTTATGAGTATCACATCCTATTAGCTTAACCCCAGTGTAGAATTACTTTTAAACAATTTTCCTGGTCTAATGAGTCATAATATTTTTGTGTGTGTGCGTGTGTGCTTCCTTTTGCTGTTTCATAACTACCCTAATCGCTTTGTTCATAATCTACAAAAGTTTTTGAACATAGTACTTAGGTTACATATTAGACAGTTACAGAATAAATATTTTCTTTGACTTAAAAAATAAAACTGGCAGAATGATTCTGGAAACCAATTCCTGGAGAGAGATTCAGAGACCAAATTCCTCTTCTATTTATGCCTTGTGACTGGAGAAATAATTTCACCTATTTTTACTGTCTTCTAGATTAGTCACTCTAGGCTTAGAAATGGTTTATCTATTTATAGATAGATAGTAGAAAGTTGACTTTATTTAGCTATTAGATATTGCTAACATTGATTGCTACAATACAGAAATACTAAAAAATGAAATAAAAATCAGAGAAATAAAGCAAATGAAATATGATTTGTTTTGGTGGTGTCTAATGTTTTGAAGGTGTCTAACCATTATTAAGGGTTCCCTGATAGCTCAGTTGGTAAAGAATCTGCCTGCAATGAACCCGGGTTCGATCCCTGGGTTGGGGAGATACCCTGGAGAAGGGAAAGGCTACCACCCACTCCAGTATTCTGGCCTGGAGAATTCCAGGAACTGTATAGTCCATGGGGTCTCAGAGTCAGACACGACTGAGCAACTTTCACTTCAGTTCACTTCAACCATTATTAAGCAGTGAAACTTTTTCACTGTTAAGTGGTAAAAGTAGAACATTGGTGATGTTATTTGTGGGGTTTTATCCCTTCCCAGTTTTCTTTGCAAAGCGTAGACATCCTTAGGCATCTTTATGTTGTTCAGTTCAGTTCAGTTCACTCAGTCATGTCTGACTCTTTGCGATCCCATGAACCGTAGCACGCCAGACCTCCCTGTCCATCACCAACTCCCAGAGTCCACCCAAACCCACGTCCATCGAGTTGGTGATGCCATCCAACCATCTCATCCTCTGTCGTCCCCTTCTCCTGCCGTCAATCTTTCCCAGCATCAGGGTCTTTTCCAATGAGTCAACTCTTCGCATGCGGTGGCCAAAGTATTGGAGTTTCAGCTTCAACATCAGTCCTTCCAATGAACACCCAGGACTGATCTCCTTTAAGATGGACTGGTAGGATCTCCTTGCACTCCAAGGGACTCTTGAGAGTCTTCTCCAACACCACAGTTCAAAAGCATCAATTCTTCAGCGCTCAGCTTTCTTTATAGTCCAACTCTCACATCCATACATGACCACTGGAAAAACCATAGCCTTGACTAGACAGACCTTTGTTGACAAAGTAATGTCTCTGCTTTTTAATATGCTGTCTAGGTTGGCCATAACTTTCCTTCCAAGGAGTAACTAGTGATAATTTCCTAGGATCTTTTCTGTCACGCTTACTTGAAAGTTTTATCATCCTTTTAACAATTATATAAATAATACAGAAATAACTTAATGCTTGCACCAAGAAGTAGTTAGGTAGATAAATTCTAGGAAAGCCCCAGTGGTAGAGAGATGGATTCTAAGAATTCTGCTTTAATCCTCTCTCACACTCAACCACTCAAAAAACCCAGCTTCCTGAACATGATGGCCATGCTTTTGCAAAACAGATAATGAAACCTCTTGTAGAAACACAAATTTCTCACAAATCAAGTATGTGGTTAAAAAATAAGGCAGATTTTTAAAGTTAAAATGAACACGTTTTCAGAAAGATCATTCCTTGGAAACTAGTCTTTTGACCAAAACAACATTTTTGGACGCATATCTTTAAAATGTTTTGTTAAGAACCTTACAGTGAATTTTGTACAGATTAATGTAGGTATTTTTGTGAATAATCAAAGTTTATATGAATGAGTCCCCAAATTTAAAGTTATTTTCAAATAACCTAATTTTTAAACCATAATTTTAAAATATGCTGTTGGGGAAGCTGTTGGGGTCTGAGAAAAGTGAATAAAAGAGGGAACCTGTAAAAACCATAACTGAGGGCTGTTTGGGAAGGCTGGAAGTGTTAATGTTGCGGGGGACAGTTGTAGGAAAGGTTAGGCTGTATTGGTAGATACCTCAAAGAACACTTTCTGTACTGAATATTTTCTTTACATTTGTTTCAGCAGGTTTATGCTTCTTAAAATTCTACCACTTGGCGGTGTATTTGGATTTTGAAAGTTCTTTTTATGGGAGTATTTTTCACCTCCTCCTAGAGGTATTTTGTTTAACAAAAAAGGTTGTTGTTTTTTTTCTCTCATATCAATTTGAGATCACCTGTATTGAGGGAGGTGGAAGTTTTGATTGGGTTGGGAAAGAGTGAGGTAATTTTGGAATACAGAATAGTTGGAGGAGGTGAAAGCATAAGCAATCATTCAGTAATTTTACAGTTATTTGAATGGTCAAGTCTCGGACTTGGTACAGAGAGGTGAACGTATTAGACGTGGTCTTTGCACTCCTGAGTTGTTTGGATGGGAAGCATAGATGCCATGAGTGCATATAGTGGACAGTAAGCTTCAGTATGGTGTTTTATCAGGTTTAATAGCCGCCTTAGAAATTTATGAAGTCATTGCATCCTGAACCATCTCCAACTTAACAATTTAATCATCATTAATCAGGTGATATTTCCGATAGCTGAAGATGGCTGCAAATAACAGGTATTTCTTTAATTAAGCCTGTGCTTTTATTTTTAGCATAGTTTATCAAAATAATCATATATGGAAATGTAGGAGTGGCAGATTATTAAATAGGCATTGGCTTTAGAGGAGAAAGGATTGAAATACTGACGTGCATTGAACTAGAGAAGCAGTTAGGTGTCATAGCTAGTTGGGGGATTTTGGTATCTTGTTTGGTCAGATAATTTTTGGTCAGATGTAATTGACAAATCAAGGAAATTAGAAGTTCCTGCAAAGGCTCTGTAAACAGTATATATTAAATCTAGGCCTTCATTTTCCACAATGTCTGTTACTCAGAAAGGTTAAATAAATATTAGCTCATGTTATTTTCAGATGTTCATATCTTGGTTCAGTCCACTGACTACTCAGAATTCTCTAATTCAGTTTATCATTAAGACCTGCTCTCTTTTCTAGAGTTTTGTGCTCTCGTGGCTTTAACTTTTGTCTGTGTGCTAGTGATTGCCAAAACTAAGTATCCCCTAGACCTAGAGATGAGCAGAAGATCCACATGCCCAGTTATCTTCAAGATCTGCTCTGCCCAATAGGAGAGCCACTGGTCACATGTGGCTGTTGAGCTCTTGATGTACTACTAGTCTGAATTGCTGTGTACTTTTTATTTTATTACATCTAAAAAATTTTATTTTTGTTTTTCTGGTTACCTGTGTCTGAAGCTAGGAATTCACTTGTTGCTCCCGGGCTGTTTCTATCAGCTTCATCTTCTTGTTATTTTTCTCTTTTGCCTCTGGCTCTCTTTTCTCCTGGACAATGCATGCCAGATTTCAAAGACTTAAGAAGAAAAGAATGTAAAACATTTTGTGATTATGTTGATTACATGTTGAATTGATCACTTAAAAATAGATTGGGTTAAGTATTATTTCTTATTAAAATTAATTTCACCTGTTTTTTTAAACTGTGGTTGCTTAATAAATTACTTAGGTGGCTTGCATTATGTTTCTACTGGACAATGCTTTGTAGATACATGTAGTATCCACCTGTGTATTTCTCAAGTACCTTGAAATCAGTTCAAACTACTTACTCTCCTCATTCCCTTTTCCTTCCCAAAGTTCTTTTTCTCCTTCTATTCCTTATCTCAGCAGATAGTTCTGTGTTTCCAAAGCCAGAAATTTGGAGTTGTCCTTGAATCTTCTTCCCATGTCTCATATTGATCAGTTGAACAAAATCCTTTTGTTTATACTTTTTTCTCAGTTTTATGTGTGTCTTTCTGTTGGTACTATCATGACCTTAGTTGGTTTATTCTTTTATGGTTTCTCGGTTTTTGTCCATTTAGATCTCTTCTACTCAAGGATATAAAAAATAATTCTACCCTAAAAGGTAGAACTAATAGGGCTTCCCTGGTAGCTCCAACAGTAAAGATTCTGCCTGCAATGCAGGAGACCCGGGTTCAATCCCTGGATCTGGAAGATCCCCTGGAAAAGGAAATGGCAACCCACTCCAATATTCTTGCCTGGAGAATTCATGGACAAAGGGGCCTACCAGGCTACAATCCATTGGGTTGCAAAGAGTTGGACAGGACTGAGCAGTTAACACTTTCACTTTCACCGTAATAGGTACTGTTATGTTTTCATTTTTAAAAGTGTAGAATATTTGCTTCATCTGAATTCTTTTATTTTAAAGTAGGACTTAAGGTTTGTTTTTAAAATAACTACCCACTGTCTTACCTTTGTTGAAAAGTCCATCTTTATCACACTGATTGATATTATAATTGATGAAATTCCCATGTGAGGTTTTTTTCTGAATATTCTGTTCCATTGATTTGAGGAGTATTTATTGTTTCTCTGCAGTATTTTCTGGTATTTGGTAGTACTAATTCTCTTTCTCTCTCTCTTTTTAGAGCTTTTCTGGGTATTACTGCTTGTTTGTTTTTCTATATGAACTATAGAATCAGCTTGTCTGTGTTCCTCTGAAAATCTATTGGTATTTTTATTCATTTAATTTAAGTTTATGAATTAATTTACAGAGAATGGACTTCTGTAATATTGTTTTCATGCCCAAGAATGTGGTCTGATTGTTTTTTCATTTGTTCTGTGTCTCCTGATAGTGTTTTGTAGTTGACTATATCTTGATCTTGTATATTCAAATTATTTCTACATATTTTAACTTTTTTGCTGTTGGTGTTGTAAATGGCTCATATCTTACATTATGTCTTTTAACTGACTGTGTTTTGTATTTTACCATTATCATTGCCAGGCCCTAATAATTTCTTTTTGGATTCTTGTGAAAGATCACTAATTGATCTTCCTCCATCTCTCCACATTCCTGCCAGTGATTTTTTTCTGAAACACAAGATATTTGTCTTTTGCTCCTTTACTTAAATTCCTTTAACTCTGTAGGTTAAAGATCAGATTAAGAATAAAGGCCGAACTCCTTAGCATGACGTAAAGGTTATCACTTGGCCCTTGCTGACATATCTAGCTTCATTCCTCTGGTATCAGTAAGCACTATAGCTCCTGTCCATTTTGTGACTGTTAATATTTTTATACTTTGAATAATCTCATTGGACATATGTCTGCTAGTCTGAGTGGCTTATTTAGTTGTATCTATGTGTTCAGATTTAGTGATTGAATTCACATATTTAAATAAAAATCTTGATTTCAAATTGTGTTGTTTTCAGTGAGGATGAGGATGATGACCTTCAGTATGCTGATCATGATTATGAAGTACCACAACAAAAAGGGTTGAAGAAACTCTGGAACAGAGTAAAATGGACAAGAGACGAGGTGATTATGTGTAATATGGTTTACTAATTCCATACTTGTATTTCTTGATTAATAAGATATGTATTAAAGATACTTAAAAACACAACATGAGAAAAGTTATCCCTCAGCTAACTTGCACATTTTTCTTCTTCAACCATACATAAAGAGTGGGTTGATGTTGAGACTGACAGAATTAGTTTAGTAAACGGGAGAACATGTGTGATAATGGCTTCAGTGTTTCTAAAAATGGCCACCAGATATGACGTGAAAGAATTGGACAGTGTATTCAGGAATAGGGGAATAGGGTGAGGGAAAGCTTTTTCATTTTCATAAACCTGTCTTAATAGGATGACAAGTTAAAGAAGTTGGTTGAACAACATGGAACTGATGATTGGACTCTAATTGCTAGTCATCTTCAAGTAAGTGAAACACTCTCTCATACTGCTAACACTAATGATTTAGGCCAAGGGGTTACATTTGCTGTTTTTCAGAAATGTGTCTATGTTATTTTAGATTTAGGTTCCTGTCCTAAAAACAACTGTTTTGTTCTGCTCTTCCTACAGTTGGAAACTTAGAAAGTCTGTTTTTTTTTTTTTAGTAATTAGTTTATCTGGGGACCTAAAAAGATGGCTGACCTAAAGCAAAAATGATACCAACTTTGGATAGGGCTTTATAAATATTTGCTAATCAATGTTAAAACATTTTGAGAGAAGTTAAATCTATTGAAATACTTTTGGTAACTAATAAAACCAGAAGAAGCTATGTTGCTGTGAGAATTAGAAGTAACGTATAGGATGTTTGGCACAGTGCCTTACATTTAGCACATGTTCAATAAATAGAATCTAAATTAGAAAAGCTGCATACATTAGCTTTATCAGTTTAACGTCAGTGGTATAACAGCAAATATAGTCAACAGAGAAATGTTACCAGGACGTACAAGAACAACCTGATTATTTTGAGAAAATGATAACCTTAAAGTGAATCAGCATTGATGTACCGAAGCTATACATGAAGACGCTCAGTATGAATAAAAACAAGTCCACTAGGCATCAGGAGAGACCTGTGGTTAAATACAGTATTTGTATTTATGTCCTTCAAAATTATCTGTAATCCTGTATATGAACTAATATCTTTAGAAACCAAATCACTAAAAGAAAAGTTGTGTTATTAGTATTATCCTTGTAATACACCGGACTTACTAGGTCATGAATTGACTAAAAATAAGGCTACACTTATTAATCATTTTTAAAGTTTGACATGTTTCTACATAAGGCTTTACCGTGGTAAATTTCATTTTCCTTTTGAACTTCAGTGCTTAAATATTTAACTGATATATAATGTATATCAATCTGGATATATTTAGATTTTTCTTGATAACTTGGAGTTATCATTTATAAACATCCTTTAAATACCATGCAGTAGTCTAGTAGTGCCTTTTGGGTTTTTTTTTTAATTGTGTAGAGTTAGGTACTGCTATACTCTATGAATCCAGGCTGCTATGCTGTTTGAGTTTGTACGTCTACATTGTTTAGTTGTCTGTTTACTCCCTTTTATTCATCAGCACATTTCTTTATGTTAATATCTGTGTTGTTTTGCTTTTTTGCTGTGTTATCAGGCAGGGTATAGAGATAAATAATTTTAATTTCAAATATATAATTTTTATTTATACTCTAAGCAATGCTGACAACTTTAATTAAAAATGAATTGGGATAATAGGCATATAAAATAAATACTGCAGTTTTAGAGAATGCTATTGAATATATTATTCCTGGAAACTTTCTTCTTAAGGTTGTGAAAGTTTGGAAGACAGTTGTTCAATAACAAAATCATCTAAATTCTTTCAGAATCGTTCTGATTTTCAATGCCAACATCGGTGGCAGAAAGTTTTAAATCCAGAATTGATAAAGGGTCCCTGGACTAAAGAAGAAGATCAGAGGGTAACGTTCATATTCTTTATTTTCACTGTGTAGGTGGACTTGCTTTTTTTCCTTACTAATACATTGGTTTTGGGTCACATAAATACATGTTTTAATCACCTGGATTTGTTCTCTGGGGACTGCTTGCACTAACATTGAAAATTGAGTATTTTGAGATGTAGTTTTTTCAGAATTGAGTCGAACCAACTGTAATATAATATAGCTTTTGCTGTCTGCAAGTTTGGTTTGTAGAATAAAAAATACTGTCAGCTTAGTCACCTTTTTAGAGCTTAGGTTAGCGACATTTAGGGCATAGTTTCTTACTGAAAATTCAGTTAGCATTTTAAAAACAATTTAATTTTATTCTTATTTTATCTGAAAACTTGAGGTATAAGGAAGTTATTCTTTAACTTTCCCTCTTAACCTAAAATGGGCTCCCATATAAGACAGATATCTTATCATCGTGTTCCCAGAGAGCTAGAGGATTCAAAACCAAGGTAATTCTTTGTGTTATGAAAGTATGAGAAGAATGGGAGAGTTACTGTCCTCTTCTGAGAATTACCCTTTAGTTCATGCTCTTTATGGCATCATGTTATTAATGTAGTTGGAAAATTAGAGCATTTTTACTGCCACTCAAAAAAAAAAAAATTCACTAGGCTCAGAACTGATCTGATTTACTTGGTAGCCAATGGTAGGTTTTAAAATGTGTGATTTATATCCTTTCAGTTTGAGAAAGAAAGTAATGAATAGACAGTAACTATAAATCCTTCCTGCTTCCAAAATGATTTATTTGGCTTTCAGCTAAGCATTAAAAAAAATGTAAGAGTAGAAAATCTTTAAGTCTCAACATTTTACTGTTATTTCATATTAATTTTGTATGAAACAATTTAATTTACAGGTCTCTTTAATACCTTGTATTTAGATAAGTTTGGGATCAATTTTTGAACTTGGCAAATGCTGAAGGAATATTTTTAGCAAAATTTTTTTTTTAATTATACTTGTGGTTTGGATTTAATGCATTTAAAATAGCATTCTTGAGTTATGTTTTAAGATTCTATCAAGGTAGTGCTTTTTAAAAATTGAGGTATGTGGGACTTCCCTGGCGATCCAGTGGTTGAGACTCCACACTCCCAATGCATGGGACACTGATTTGATCCCTGGTTGGGTAGCTAAGATCCTACATGCTATAGGGGGTGGCCTAAAACAATAGATAAAATAAAAATTGGGATATAATTATATATTAGTTCCTGGAGAAGGAAATGGCAATGGGACATGACTCAGTGACTTCACTTTCACTTATATATTAGTTTCAGATGTACAACATAATATATATGACATGACAGTCAGTTCAGTCACTCAGTTGTGTCCAACTCTTTGAGACCCCTTGGACTGCAGCACACCAGGCTTCCCTGTCCATCACCAACTCCGGAGCCTACTCAAACTCATGTCCATCGTGGCAGTGATGCCATCCAACCATCTCACCCTCTTTTGTTCCTTTCTCTTCCCGCCTTCAGTCTTTCCCAGCATCAGGGTCTTTTTCAGTGAGTTGGTTCTTTGCATCAGGTGGCCAAAGTATTGGAGTTTCAGCTTCAGTCCTTCCAATGAATATTCAGGGTTGATTTCCTTTAGGATGGACTGGTTGGATCTCCTTACAGTCCAAGGGACTCTCAAGAGTCTTCTCCAACACCACACTGTTCAAAGCATCAATTCTTTGGTGCTCAGCTTTATAGCCCAACTCTCACATCCGTGCATGACTACTGGAAAAACCATAGCTTTGACTAGACAGACCTTTATTGCTAAAGTAATGTCTTTGATTTTTAATATGCTGTCTAGGTTGGTTATAGCTTTTCTTCCAAGGAGCAAGCGTCTTTTAATTTCATCACTGCAGTCACAATCTGCAGTGATTTTGGAGACCCCAAAGATAAAGTCTGTCACTGTTTCCATTGTTTCCCCATCTGTTTGCCATGAAGTGATGGGTCTAGATACTATGATCTTAGTTTTCTGAAAGTTGAGTTTTAAGCCAGTTTCTTCACTCTCCTCTTTCACTTTCATCAAGAGGCTCTTTAGTTCCTCTTCACTTTCTGCCATAAGGGTGGTGTCATCTGCTTGTCTGAGGTTACTGATATTTCTCCCAGCAATCTTGATTCCATCTTGTGCTTCAACCAGCCCAGCATTTCATATGATGTACTCTGCATATAAGTTAAATAAGCAGGGTGACAGTATACAGCCTTGACCTACTCCTTTCCCCATTTGGAACCAGTCTGTTGTTCCATCTCCAGTTCTAACTGTTGTTTCTTGACCTGCATACAGATTTCTCAGGAGGCAGGTCAGGTGATCTGATATTCCCATCTCTTTAAGAATTTCCCACAGTTCGTTGTGATCCACACAGTCAAAGGCTTTGGCGTAGTCAATAAAGCAAAAGTAGATGTTTTTCTGGAATTTGCTTGCTTTTTCGATGATCCAGTGGATGTTGGCAGTTTGATCTCTGGTTCCTCTGCCTTTTCTAAATCCACCTTGAACATCTGAAAGTTCACAGTTCATGTACTATTAAAGCCTGGCTTGGAGAATTTTGAACATTACTTTGTTGTGAGATGAGTGCAATTGTGCAGTAGTTTGAACATTCTTTGGTATTGTCTTTCTTTGGGATTGGAATGATAACTGACCTTTTCCTGTCCTATGGCCACTGCTGAGTTTTCTAGACCACTGCAAATCTCATTAATATCTATCCCT
This sequence comes from Bos indicus, assembly GCF_029378745.1. Taxonomy (NCBI): domain Eukaryota; kingdom Metazoa; phylum Chordata; class Mammalia; order Artiodactyla; family Bovidae; genus Bos; species Bos indicus. The sequence goes on along the minus strand of NC_091773.1, from coordinate 31,182,132 downwards.
GTACATAGTTATTCATATTTTTTCTTGTGGTAAGAACTTTTCAGATCTACTCTCTTAGCAGCTTTCAATATGCAATACAGTATTACTAACTATAGCTACTGTACTGTATAGTACAGTATATCCGCATGACTTATTTATTTTTTAAAAAATCATACTTTTTAAACTTTCTTTTTCTTTTTCTTAGGTTATTGAATTAGTTCAGAAATATGGGCCAAAAAGATGGTCTTTAATTGCAAAACATTTAAAAGGAAGAATAGGCAAGCAGTGTAGAGAAAGATGGCATAATCATCTGAATCCTGAGGTAAAGAAGTCATCCTGGACAGAAGAGGAGGACAGGATTATCTATGAAGCACATAAGCGGTTGGGAAATCGTTGGGCAGAAATTGCCAAACTACTTCCTGGAAGGTACTTATACAAATGAATATATATTTTCCTGTACTTTAAACTTGATCTTTATTATGGTTACTATTAAATATATTTATAGGTACCCCATGACTTTTATTTATAATTAAAATTTAGACTGCAGAATACAAGCAAACCTTTGTGATATTTGTAGTATATTTTGTGGGAAGGAATATAATTACTTTTTTAACAAAATATTTTATAGCAGTAATTTGTGCAACAAAATGATAGACCTTTAGATTATGTAAACATTTAATGCACTCCCCCAAATTATGGTTACATATCAGTGCCAATCAAGCAGTCTTTTTACAAACTAAGCTGTAATGGAATCTAAGTTGAAGAGATTTCTTTCATATTGGATTCTTTGCATAAGACCAGAGAATAACAAATACACTGGCTGAAATAAATTGCTCTGAAAGTGCATTAGAGAAAATTCAGTTCTTAAACAGTGCTTTAGATCCTGAGTAGTATATATATATCCATGTGGCTAAAATATGGAGTTTCCATCAGGAGCAGTGATGGGCTACATATACACTATACATTGCATTGGTTCAGATGCTTCCTAGCCATTTGTAGTACAGTAGACCAGCAATTTTGGGAAAATCCATTACTCAGAAGGTATGCACTTGTTTTTTATTGTTGTAGTCTCTGTGTAGTACATAGTAGTTAATTAAATGCATTTACATGTATCCTTTTTTTTACAGAAATAAAATACTTTTATTGTTGAATAAACATTAACTCAGAATGTGATGCCCATCATAGGCAATCTGATAAGAGACTGAAAAAAAAAAGATAAATCTCACCTTCACCCACATAACCAAGCAGATATGATCCATTTCATGTAGGTTCTCAAGATAATATTTAGTCCTAAGTCAGAAGACTTGATAGCACCATTTTATTTCATGTAGTTCATCCTATATTTACCTAGCAATTGGAGTGCCCATCTGTTGTCAATTATTGGCTTTATGTAAAGGAAAAACAGACTTCTCGTATCTTTTTGTTAGAAGGTAGTTTTACAACTTGGAATCAGGTCAGCTAAAGTTGAGCTCCTTTCCTGATGGAACTTGGAGATAGAGCACTATATTCTATATATTCTTAATTAATCTTCATATACTTGTGAAATAATGTAGAGCAATATATTGCAGAGCAATATTTGTCTTAGAGAAATTAGTGTTAAGTTTTTTTATCTAAGTTACTGAAGCTGGTTGAGGAACTTCTCATGTTTTCAGTCTTTGATACATGTTTACTATCCATAGAACGGTAGCTTAATGCTTAGCATAAAGTAGGTTCTCAGTAAATGTGTATTTTTTAAAATGTATACTATAAGTAGCTGTAGGTTGAAGGCTTCCATTTTTACAAGGGGGACTTAGGTAAAAGGGGAGCCAATGAACTTTTTCTTCCATAGGAGTTTTGTTGATAAGAAATGAAGATGAATACTGGAATTCTGTCTTTTTATGACCATATTTGATCTTGGCTTCAAGGCTTTTGCCCTTGTTATGCTCTTTATCTGGAATGCTCTTTTTAATTTTTTTTTCTGTTCTTGTATGACTAGTTCATTCTTGTCCTTCAGATTTTAGCTTCACTGTCCCCTCAAAATTGCTCAAAATCAAAATTACTGTAGTTACTCACTTTCTCTTATTACTTTAAATGATCTGCATTGCACTGTTTTTCTTTTTTTTATTTTTAAATTTTACAATATTGTATTGGTTTTGCCATATATCAATATGAATCCGCCACAGGTATACATGTGTTCCCCATCCTGAACCCTCCTCCCTCCCCGTACCATCCCTCTGGGTCATCCCAGTGCACCAGCCCCAAGCATCCAGTATCGTGCATCAAACCTGGACTGGCGACTCGTTTCATATATGATATTATACATGTTTCAATGCCATTCTCCCAAATCATCCCACCCTCTCCCTCTCCCACAGAGTCCAAAAGACTGTTCTATGATTTTCTTCTTATTTATTTTTTTTGTTTTTCTTTTCTTCCCTCCTTCCCTGCTACCATGCTTCCTGTGAAGATGTAAGCCCCAAGAGAGCTGGGACTTTATCTTATTGCCTTATCTCCAGTGTTTAGAAATGTATTTGACATACAGACATACAGTATATTTTTTTAATTTAAAAAAGTATCTAATTTTACCAGTTGTAAAAATTTAAGTACTTTGTATACTTTATATGGTGTTAAAAATCTATGGAGTCCTCTTTTTCTTTTTAAAATATACACTTTAATTTCTTAGGACTGATAATTCTATCAAAAATCATTGGAATTCTACTATGCGGAGAAAAGTGGAGCAGGAAGGCTACTTACAAGATGGAATAAAATCAGAACGATCTTCATCTAAACTTCAACACAAACCTTGTGCAACTATGGACCATTTGCAAACCCAGAATCAATTTTACATACCTGTTCAGGCACATATTTTTAATACTTTTTTGTTTAAATATCTTTTTTAGTTGCTCTTTGGGAAGGTGTTTAGTTTCTTAGTAGGATAAAAACAAAATATATTAAGAGAAACAGACATTTAAATTTCCAAAATGAAAAAATATACCATTACTAGCTGTTAAACCATTGTTGTTGTTGTTTAGTCGCTAAGTCATGTCCGACTCTCTGAAACCCCATGGACTGTAGCCTGCCAGGCTCCTCTGTCCATGGGATTCTGCAGGCAAGAATACTGGAGTGGGTTGCCATTTCTTTCTCCATTAGTGGAAGTTTATCTCTGCTTGTTTTGATTGGTAAATATTTTGGGAACAAATTCATTAAAATATTTCCTTTTATATATCATTTTTACAGTATCTAATTATGAAACTTAGTATGTACATTTCCTGTCATTCTCTGAATCTTCATGATTCAAAGCTAATGATCATTTGTGCTTTAATATTGATTAAGTTTTCTTTTAAAAAATTTTTAGCGTGATTGTAGTATAGCTTGCCTGTAAAAGGTGAGTGTATATAAATAATGGTTTAAAGGAGAGAACAGTCAAAAATATTTCAAGCCATCATTTACGAGTGTGTGGTAAATAATTGGTTCTTTGGCATTCAGCTTTGCTGTTCCCTCATCACTTAGCTGATAGAGTGAATTCAGCCTTTGTTTAGACCGGTTCATTGCAGATTACCCACGTTCATCATAGGGCAGGCTCTGTTTTCCTTTCAAAGCATTTTCCTACCTGCAAGAAATGAGGAGTTTTCATGAGCTTTGTTTTACCTTTTCCCTGTTTACTTGTCTGTCCCATTTTTCATGTTGAGCAGTTCTTAATTTTTGTCACATAGAATGTAAAGATTAAGTCAGGGCTTAAAAGTATCTACTGCAAGATAAATTTTGGCTTGTGGTTAACAATCTGTGGTTAGTATTTAATTTTATTAATTTTATTCCAGATTTAACTTTATTCCACTAAATGGACATTATTTTTTTTTAGACATAATTTTCAAAGAACCTCTTTAAAAAGGTAGTGACATCTTAATTTACAAATAGGAAAACTTGCAAAGACAGTACAGTTATCTGCTGATACTTAGTACCTTAAGATTTCTGTTGTCTCTTTACATTTTTCTTTAGAGTCCTAAATTTCAGCAGCATAAACTGGAACATTCTGCTTCTGCCTTAAAGATTATCTTTAAATTTATTTTTTTTAACTCACAGGATAATTTTTTAAATTATTTGGGGCCAATTGAGTGTTTAATACGCTCAATCAGAATATATTAGAATGTGAGAGTATTTCTTGTACTTTAAGAATTATTTACCTTTGAATGATTCTTGAAAGATTTGTGTATTCATAGTTCAAGTTATTTAAACTGCTGAAAAGCTAATTCTAATTTTGACTTGAAAGAAAAAAATGGATTGGTATGAAGTACTGTCACAGGTTAAAATGAAAAGTTTGAGAAAGATGTTTCTAATTCATTGGAAGTTGAGCAATAACTGATATTAATCAAATGTAAAAATTAAGTTCTGTGTTAGAAGTTATACATAATGCTTCTGCATTAGTGATTTACATAGGCCATTATGGAAGATAGACAATTTCCTATTTATATTTATTAGATTTTAAGGTTTTAAAAAATCTTATGAGGTTCTTCTCAAATTTCTCCCTACCACTGCACACTAAATTTGCATGCAACTTCAAAAACTTTATTACAGATTCTTTAGAAAAGAGACAGAATAATTCATTGTCTATTGTCAAAGTATTGAAAATACATGAGTGATTCTGATTGTTTTTCTGAGACAAATAATAGAAGCAGCCTCTGTTTTCATATCTTCCTATACTGAGATTGGCATGGGGGGGGAGGTGGTAGGAGTAGGAGATGTGAATATTGAAGACTTGCTTTAGTCTCCAGCTGCGTAAGTGCTTCATATGGACCAATCAGTCCTTTGCCCTGAATGATAAAACACAAATACTTTGTCTTCTCCAGGAGATAGAGCAATCCTTTAATAGCAGATTTTAAAAAACACTAGGTAGATATTGTAGATAATAAGTAGACTGATTGGGTGATAAATCTAGTCCAAGTAATTCTCATATTTCATTTAGGGGAAAATAGGTCTTTGCTAAGAGTTATGCCTTTTAGTCAATAGATTTTAAGAATAAGATGGAGCTCTTAAGAAATTACTATATGTGTAAATACTCAAAGTTAACAGAGCTACTGTTCCATGTTGATATTTTATTCAGCTTTTGTCTTTGCCTCAGATTTTTAAAAATTTATAGTGTTATATGTTATATCATATGTTATATATGATATATATATGTTATATATATCATAATGTATATCATGTTATATATTAAAACATATAATATCATATGTTATATGATATAAATAATATTAATTTTAAATTACTTTTTTAGATCCCAGGCTATCAGTATGTATCACCTGAAGGCAATTGTGTAGAACATGTTCAGGCTTCTTCTGCCTTTATTCAGGTAACTTTTTATTTATTAAAAAACAAAAACAAACCCCAAAGGAAACAAACACTCAAACAGTTTCAAATTCTAATAGCGCCTGTTGCTCATCTATAAAATTGCGGCAAAAGCAATACTATCTGATCTACTTATTTTGAGTATTATAACATTAAAGGAGAAAGTCTTTAAGTGTGTTTGAGAAATATAAACTGTACCAATGTAAAGTAGTTCACAACACCAGTGAGGTGGTTCTTTCATTCTTCTAACTTAGAACATTCAAGTTATGAATGAACATATTTTTACTAAACTGGATAGAATGTATGTGTTCAGATTCAATAAATTAAAACAAATTCCACACATAAGTTTTTAAATTGATTAGATGATATAGTGTAAGTTTTTTCATGCATTTAAATTTCCCAAGTCCTTTCTGTTAAATTGAAAATATTTACCAGCACCTCTTTAGGTCCCAGAAGAAGTGTGATACTGAGTATTTGGGATTTTGTAGTATTAAGCTTTATTAGAATAGACTTTATGTTGCATAAAAGAAAATAAAACTGAGAACATTAATAATAATAAAAAAGCAATTTTGTAAATAATCTGTTTTTTCTCTTTTGTTTAACTCATTTTAGCAACCCTTTGTAGATGAAGATCCTGATAAGGAAAAAAAAATAAAGGAACTTGAGTTGCTTCTTATGTCGGCTGAGAATGAAGTTAGAAGAAAACGAGTTCCATCAGTAAGAAATAATCTAAAGTGTTTAGATTTTATTGTTAGAATCTTTTATGTGCTTTATATGCTTTTATAGTTTTAATCAGCACTGACTTTTATATGCCAGCAAGTAGAAAGCATATTCATTGTGATTCCAGATTTTAGTACGGACTGAAAATAGTTTTTCTAATTTGCAACTTTGAAGTTGCCTGTTTTTGACGTGCATCTCTTGGAACATACTTTACAGTGTTTTGTATTAAGATGCTTCTTGATAATATCAAACAAACAAGATATAATCTTCAATATGTGTATTTGTGAAAATGTGTGGATTAATTAGGCTTTGTTTTCTATTAGACATTCCATGTGATAATGGCCTTAATAGAAAAAAAAAAGAAACTTAAGGAATTTAATTAGATATGTAGAGAGATTTCTGTGCTTCAAAATTATTTTTATTCTCCCTTTGAAAATGTTTTCTTGTCTACTGTATTAGAACACAAATTCAGTAAATTGGAAAAAGTAATAATATTTTAAATATAGGAAAAGGGAACATTTAGGTTTTATGCTGTCTAAAGAAATCTTTCAGTGGAAGTGGGTTTTGGTTATCAGGTATGAAAAGTATTGTCTGAGATTTGGTTGATGAGAACAACTATGAATATTAAATCAGGATAAATGATAATGATTCTAGCTAAGTTAAACAGGCTGTGCTAGGAAGAAAAAAAGTTTGTATTTAAATGACAATTTTGAAAGTTTAATATCCTGGTATTTTTTACATTTAGGAAAGTGTTTTTCTTGATCTGGGGCCGAGTCAGGGGACACTATATTTAGAGTGACTGGGAACTAATACAAAATTACTAAATAGAATAACCTCAGGGCTTGAAATAGTATTATGAGGCAACTGGTGATGTCTTTAAATCATTTCAGATGGTATTAATAAAAATGACATTTGTTAATTGTAGTAGATGAGATAAATACCATGGGAAAAGTAATTTTTATTTTGAAACTACAAATACCATGGGCAAGTAGGGATACCTGAAGTATACTTAAAGTTAATTTCAGATTTATTAAGAAACTGCAAATAAATAACCATGATTAGAGGGTCCACATTTATAGATAATATATTCAGGTTTAAGCATATTTAAAATTTTTGATAATAGTGTAATTTTGTAATTTAATAGGAAAATATAATTAACTAAAAGAATTGCTATTTTGCATTAAAAAGGGAGAAAGTTACTAATTATTTTTTTTAGACTTGCTATCTAAAATCCACTGTCATAAAGATCTGGTTGAATAAGGAGATTGGTGATTTTAGAGGGACATTACTGCACCCAGTATGACAGATTCTATACTCATATAAAGTATTTATTCTAGACAATTATGTGGTATAATGATTGCCATTTTTCTGAGTATTCATTATATTCCACTGTTGTAGATGTGCTAGATGTATTCCTGGTAATCCTTGTATTAACTCTGGAAATTAATTGCTAGGTATTCAGAATCAGATGTATGCGATTACAAAAAATCTATCGTTTTGCCAGTGGGCCTAGTAAGCTCCCTCTTTGAATCTTTTTCCTGCCTGAAAACTAAGTTGAAATGCATATGGTGTGGAAGTTATCTCCAAAAAGTGATTGTAAACTCAGAAGGTGGCTATGCTAGTGAAATAAGATTGCTTTAATTTCTTTTATTTATAGGACTCTTTAAAATAGATGGAACTTGTTTTGAAACAATGCTGGAAAGTTATTTTTTCACCTTAACTCGAGACTTAACATTTTGCTGTTGTAAATATCTACTACATTCTAGTGATTTTTAATTTTAATAGTCATAGGTACTGTTTATTGGAGTGCTTCCAATGGACTGAGCAATATGTTCTCTAAGATATGGTAGCTATTAGCCACATTTAATTCAAAATTTAAAAATTCAGCTCCTCAGTTGCAGTAGCCACATTGTTGCTGCTCTTATGGCTGGTGGCGCCCATGTTGAGCAGCCTCCAATGCAGAACATTTTCATCACCTCAGAGGGTTCTTTGGACCATGCTGTACACTTTACATCCTGTTGCTTCTTGGTTTTTTCCTATTTTTTTTAAGTATAGCTCTGTATAAGCTTAACGTGTACAGCATCTTGATTTTACTTACATATTGTTAAGTTTAGTGAACATCCATTGTCTAATATAGAAACCAAAAGAAAACAAAAAGACAAAGGAAAAAAACCTTTTTTTCCTAATGATGGAAGCTCTTAGAATCTGCCATTCTTAACAGTTCTCAGATTATGTTTTGTTTCTTAATCATGGGTCTTCAAGATCTCACTTCTTGTTTTTCGTTATGAGACACTAGAAAACTAGGCTAAAAAGATAAGTAAATTGGCCAGTGTACATCTCTAGCGAGATCAAGAAAAATGGCACAGTCCCTGAATTCAAAGGATTTACTTTGCAGTGGGGAAACAGTGTGATAAAATAAGTCACACAGTTTTATGGGAGTTCATAGAAGATTGAGATTTAGGTAGTCAGAAGGGTTCCCTGGAAGAATTCCTATTTGAGCTTAGTCTTGAAAGACAGGCGGTGAATATATATTAGCAAAAGAGATGAACTTGGACATTATTATAAACAGAACAGTTAATAGTGTATAATAGGATGGAGTACTTCCCAGTATTTGAACTGTATCTTCAATGAGGAATAGGAATTTTTCCTGGTCAGTAGGTTGAGCCTTCTAGATAAAGAGAATGCTCCCTTTTTCTAGCGTAAAAGACCGAAACTCAGCAGAAACTGCAGGTACTACAGTTGGGTATTCCGTATTCCCTGGGAAGAGGGCTTGTGTTGGGAGATGAAGTTTGAAAGGTAGAGAAAAGTCAGATTCTAGGAGTTTGGACCTTATTTTGTAGTATATATATACTAGTTTTATCTCACCATGACTTTATAGGTTTAAAAAAAAAATGTGAGTTAGACAAAAGAAATATAGTCAACATGAGGTTTAATTTTAAAAAATTTGGGGTCAATTTTAAGGAAAGATGGTATATTTGCTACTATATTTTTAGCTGAAATGTTGCAAAGTATATTGTCCTAGAAAAATTCATACTTAAAAATCCACATTTTTGCCTAGGTTGGGAATGAAAAGTAATGTTCAGATTTCTTCTGTATTTTCAGCAACCTGGAAGCTTTTCTAGCTGGCCTGGTAGTTTCCTCATGGATGACAGCATGTCTAATACTCTAAATAGCCTCGAGGAGCACGCTAGTGAGTTTTACAGTATGGATGAAAATCAGACTGTGTCTGCTCAGCAGAACTCACCTACAAAGTTCCTGGCCGTGGAGGCAAACGCTGTGCTGTCCTCTCTACAGACCATCCCAGAATTTGCAGAAACTCTCGAACTTATTGAATCTGTAAGTTTGAAATTGTGAAATTATCAAAAAGCTCAATTTTAGATATGTGGTTTCATATTCAGAAACAGTTTAATGGATACTCACCAATTTTATGTTGCACATTACCTTGTTAATGGTTAATTCTGTTCTGATATTTTGCAGTGGTTTTTGGCAAAAAAATATATGTATGTATTTATTATACAAGTTGAGATAGTTGGAAAGTAGAGAAAATTAAAGAAGAAAATGAAAACCCTCCATAAATCTAGAGTTAATTTGATGTATTTCCTTTCAGGCTCTGTTCTATACATATAAAACATACGCATGCATGTATTTTTAAACTCAGATGTGCACTAATGCTTGTGAATTTTTTTCCCACATTATACCGTGATCATGTCCCTGTTTTCTTAACTTGTTTTTAAACTTGAATATAAATGGTTTGATGGTATTCTATCATATAAATGTAGCAAATTTTATTTACCAAACGTACTGTTATTATTGGATATTTATCTGGTGTTGTTCTTTCAGTATTACAAATTAAAGAATATGTGTAAAAAGCTTTGTGCAAAACCATGATTATGTCCTTAGGTTAAATTGAATTTTTGAATCACAGTGTGTGACCACTTTGAAGATACTCCATATGTGTTTGTGTGTGTGTGTGTGTGTCAGTCACTTAGTCGTCTCTGACTCTTTGCGACCGCATGGCCTGTAACCCTCTAGGCTCCTCTGTCCATGGGATTCTCCAGGCAAGAATACTGGAGTGGGTTGCCGTTTCGTTCTCCAGGGTATCTTTCTGACCCGGGGATCTGACCCAGGTCTCCTGCATTTCAGACAAATTCTTTACCATCTGAGCCACCAGGGAAGCCATACATATTACCAAATGATTATGTAGATGTAGAATAGAGAGTAAAGTTTTCTGATAGAATAGAATGTGGAATTTTATGACAAACTATACTGTTTTATGAAAATAATGTAATTTGTTCCTTTCATTTGAAGTAGTTTGGTAATAAGCTTCAGCTACTGAATTAGATGAAGTGTTATTTTGAAATGTTCCAAATTGGAGTTGTAGTAAAACCATAATCTGTTCCTCTCAGATGGTCTTGCTTAAAAAAAAAGAGGAACCAAGGAAAGCCTATTTCTATGGATAAAAATGGGTAGTTAATTAACTCTGGAAATCATCATCCTATGTTCAAGACTAGACGTAACCAGGTTATAATATTAATAACTTTAGTTAAGAATTTAATCTGTTGCAGGATCCTGTAGCATGGAGTGATGTTACTAGCTTCGATCTTTCTGATGCTGCTGCTTCGCCTGTCAAGTCCACCCCAGTTAAACTAATGCGAATTCAGCACAACGAAGGTGCCATGGAATGTCAGTTTAACGTCAGTCTTGTACTCGAAGGGAAAAGAAACGGTTGTAATGGGGCAGACGGCGAGGCTGTTCCTTTGACCTCCCCAAGTGTGGCTAAGTTTAGCACTCCACCAACCATCCTCAGAAAGAAGAGAAGAATGCGAGTGGGCCAGTCCCCGGGCAGCGAGCTTGGCGACAGCTCATTCAACGACGGTGGTCACACAGCACTAAAGCACACACCGGTGAAAACACTACCATTTTCTCCTTCACAGGTAGTCGTGTCGTTTTTGTTCATGTTTTCAACTGTTGATGAGCTCGATTGAATTAGATCTTGGATATCCATACTAGCATTTAGTTCATTGCTTTAGTAACACATCAAAATGTATACTGTAATCAGATGTATATAGGAGAGTGCTGAGCTGGGATAAATCAGAAAAGCATCCCGGGAAGTGAAGTAGTTGCATTTTATCTTACAGTGTTTAGAGCTGAAAGGGATGTCTTAGATACGTAGTTCCACGTGTTTGTAGAACTCATCGGGAAGTAGGCCCAGAAAGGAAAAATGCCTTGCCCACAGTTATCTAATGGCAGAACTGAGACAGAGAGCCAGTTTCCTGACTGACTATTCAAGAAGTACCAGGTATATATTCCTAGACAACTGCTTCTTAGAAGAATTTCATGTGTCAGAAGGTCATCTAGGGATGTCAGGAATTAACCTGCTTTCTCCTGTAGTTATATCTTTAAGCAGCAGATACTTATATCGGGGCAAACTGTTTCTTTGATTTTATAATACTGTCTGTCTTAATGAACACCATATTCCAGGCTGTATGCTAAATGCTTTTCTTATAGTATCTTAGTTAATGCTCTTTCAAAAAAACCTCTGGAGGTAGTTAGAATGAAATTCAGAAGTTAAGCAATTTGTCCAAGATCAGTAAGAAAGAGATGAAGCTGGTATTTGCTTAAAGTATATTGACAGAGGTGAAAAAGTTTTATGGAAGAAGAAGGAAGTTTAATGGCCAAGTAAACTTGGAGGCTGTTGGGATATTATTGGAGGTATATTTTGATGCTGGGAAGATGAATATCTGGCAGTAACTACACAGCCACTGTTTTCTCTGAAAATTTACCACCCACCCCCAGTGCACCCTCAGAAGTTACAAAGTGTCCTGAGGAAAGTGAACCTGGGTTGAGCATACTAGCAGTTTTGTTTTTGGAGTTTTGCATACCTGCAATTTTTGTTGAGTAAATTCTAAGATGAAAAGTGGCTGAGAAGCTGAGGCATGATTATAAAGACCATGTGATGTGCTGAGGTGTGCTAAGTCACTTCAGTTGTGTCTGACTCTGTGCCCCGTGGACTGTAGTATACCAGGCTGCTCTGTCGATGGGATTCTCCAGGCAAGAATACTGAAGTGGGTTGCCATTTCCTCCCCCAGGGGATCTTCCCAACCCAAGGATTGAACCCAAGTCTTCTGCATCCCCTGCATTGGCAGGTGGGTTCTTTACGACTGGAGCCACCTGGGAAGCCCATAAAGAATGTATATTCCATAGCAAAGAACTTGGATTTTATACTGTGACTTGCAGGCATCAGAAGTGATAGAGCTAGAACTCATTTCAGTTATAAGTAGCCTTAAAGCAGTTTCTACTTTTTCTTATGATTGCTTCTAATCTGTTGGTTCCAAAAAAAATTAGTATTTCACAATTGTATGTAAGTTAAAATCCAATGTGTAAATTGTGTCATTTGGAAAATGGACTCTATGATACCAGTTTTGGCTGCTCAAAGCTTCTGAACTGTGTTCTAAATAGGCACATTTGCCACACAGCTGTATTTCTTATTAGTTAAACTTATTCTGGGGCTTCCCTGGTAGCTCAGCTAGTAAAGAGTCTGCCTGCAATGCAGGAGATCCCAGTCCAATTCCTGGGTCGGGAAGATCCTCTGGAGAAGGGATAAGCTACCCACTCCAGTATTCTTGGGCTTTCCTGGTGGCTCAGAGAGTAAAGCATCTGCCTGGGGACACCTGGTTTTGATCCCTGAGTTGGGAAGATCCCCTGGAGGAGGGCATGGCAACCCACTCTAGTATTCTTACCTGGAGAATCCCCATGGACAGAGGAGCCTGGCAGGCTATAGTCCATGGGGTCGAAAAGAGTCGAACACAACTGAGCGACTAAGCACAGCACAGCACAAACTTACTCTGAATTCTATATGTTCTTATAGAAAGGAGCATTTAAGATCATTTATTAATAAATTCATAAAACTTTTTTTCAGTTATACCATTGTACAAAACTTACCTTTAGCAAAGCAGCTAGTTATGGCTTCTATAGATTCTCATTTGATAAGATACACTGTTTGGAAATTTTTTACTGTGTTTTGTTACTTTTGGATTTTTGTTAAATGGCTATTTTTGGAATACCTGTTAGGTGTTAAACAACTGTTCTAAGAGCTGGGGAGGCAGCAATGAACAAAATAAAATTTCCTGCCCTCTTGGAACTTTATTTTTATTGAGTGGAATGTAAATATATTATTATTGGTATCTTTTCCTGAAAGGAGTGGAGAAATAACTTGAAAATTTAATCAGTTTCATATTTGTGTAGGATTTTGACATTTTAGAAATTGTCTCTACACTCTCTTTTTTAGTTTTTCAACACATGTCCTGGAAATGAACAAATTAATATAGAAAATCCTTCATTCACATCAACCCCTATTTGTGGGCAGAAGGTTCTCATTACAACTCCTCTTCATAAGGAAACAACCCCCAAAGATCAAAAGGAAAATGTAGGGTAAGTAGATACTAAATAATTGTGTTGAAGAAAATGGGAAGCAGTTTCAAAAGTAGATTACCTTTTTGTCCATTTATATATATTATCATAATCCTATTCATATGAGATTTAGAATTAAAAAAAATCATAACCTTGAATTTTATCCCTAGGAGACTAGAAATCAGCTAAAGGTAGTATAGAAGTTTGATCTTAAGCAAATAACATTTTTAGTACTTATTTCTACATCAATCTTTTTTCTGTTGTAAGATGATTGGAATAAGAATAGTTTAAGCAGGCAAATTTTAAAAGTCTTGGAATATTTAAAGCATGTATATATACAAGAAAAATTCAGTGTGTGCTTTTATGATGGCTTTGTCTTCCTTAACTTACATGAAATCAAATTTTGACTATAATACAAATATCTGAATAATTGGACAGGTTTAGAACACCTACTATTAGAAGATCTATATTGGGTACCACACCAAGGACTCCTACTCCTTTTAAGAATGCGCTTGCTGCTCAGGAGAAAAAATATGGACCTCTTAAAATTGTGGTGTGTATACTCCTTTTATTTTTAAAAATGTTCCTAATTTTAATAAGACAAAAATTTTGATATTTTTATCCTTGATTTTTAACATTTAAAAAAGATGTTCAATGAACTGGATTAAAACGACTTACCTCCTATAAGTTTGAATTTGTGTTAATCTTTTTCCTTGTAAATAAACCCTTGCTTGGCTTGTTTTGAATTCACACTTTCTTTATGTCATCCAGAGAAAGCAAATCAAGTGTCAGTAGAACTCATTTCTTAATACTAAAACCTACCTTTAGTAGTTTCAGTAGCAGTTACCTACAGTATAATAAAATAATTTTAATATTTTGATATACATAAGCACCGGAGAAGGAAATGGCAACCTACACCAGTATTCTTGCTTGGGAAATCCCATGGACAGAGGAGCCTGGTGGGCTACATAGTCCATGGGGTCACAAGGAGTCAGACACAACTTAACGATTTAAACAACAACAAAATTACATAAGCACGTTCCTAGTAATATTTATGAAACTGATCACGATACCTCTTTAAGGCTCAGTTTCCTCTTCTATTCAGTGGATATTACAAAACACCCCAGCAGGTTATTTATGAAGGTAGATAATAGAAATAAAGGGGCTGGTATTAAGATTCAAGTAGTATGTGCTTAGTTGCTGTATTACTACTTTAATAATGATGGGTAACAGTAGTAGTATGTGAATAGAGGTGGCAGGTGTTATCTGTACTTTCATATATATATTGTCAATGTTGAAGTACCTTAGGTGAGCCATGAGCATTCTGATTCTAGGCAGATTTCTGACAAATTAGGTACATTAGAAATAAAATATGATTTTTAAAACGGTCATTTCTAGGGTACTTTAGTTATGTAAATCAGTTAATAAATTCTGGTTTACTTGATCTAATCAGTTTTCTATGAAAAAGCATGTATCAAAAAAGAAAAAAGAAAAAAAAGAAAAAGCATGTATCGCACTCAAGTGTTCTAGTCTTTTCCTTATTTTGAAATACTCTTTTAGAGGGTACGTAGTAGGATTGATCAAGTCTTCTGCCACTTAGCTCCATATACTGCCATAAGAAAAAAAAAATTAGCATTCTCTAAACTTCTTAGTTTTTATGCATATACATAATAATAGTGGGATCACATTATGTACTTTTTGGTAACCTTTTAAAATTTATAAATTGCATTCATGTAAATAAATTACCTTGCATTTATCTCATAACTTTTAATGTTTTTGTACTGTTCCATTGTATGGACTTACCTAGTTGATTTAACTAGTTTGTTTCAGCATTTTGTTACTCATTTTAAAAAAAAATCATGAATTTGACAAATACTGACTGAGTGCCTCATGGGTGCCAGCTGCTGGGCTAGTCTTTTGGGGATGTAATGTTAAACATGTCAGGTGTGGTTCCTGCCTTTATAAGGGTGTGTGGCCTAATTGAGAATTCTAAAAATAAGCAATAATTTGAAAACATTTGAAAAATTCTAACAGTTCCTCAGAGTCATTTCGCCAACAGATACTTTGAATAAAAAGTGTTATTTTAATAATAATGCATAAGAAATTAGGTTTCAGGTATCTAAAATCCCTATCAGTTTGTTCATGTTTGGGAAGAATTTATCTATTGCCAAAATAGGTCATTTTCATAAAAAATTTAAGATAAAAGGAAAGTATAGATTTTGTAAGTAAAATTTCTAAAATATCTGCAGGCTCATTTGCAGCAAGCTGACTTTGCATTCCTCCAGTTGTTTACTGAACACCTGCTGTGTGCTAACCATTCAGCTTTCTTATGTATCTTACTTGAATCAGATGTACTTCTTAGACTTTGGCTTTCTAGGACACTTGTATTCTTTTTTTAACTGAAGTATAGTCGATTTACAATGTCAAGTTAGTTTCTGATGTACAGCAAAGTGATTTAGTTACATATATATACACATTCTTTTCCATTATGGTTTATTACAGGATATTGAATAATATTATAGTTCCATGTGCTATACCGTGTTTTTTATCCGTTCTATATATAATAGTTTGCATCTGCCAACCCCAGATTCCCAGTCTTTGCATCTCCAACCCCTCTTCCTCCATGGCAACCACAGGTCTGTTATCTTTGTCTGTGAGTCTGTTTCTGATTCATACATAAGTTCACTTGTGTCATATTTTAGATTCCATATGGAAGTGATATCAGACGGTATTTGCCTTTCTCTGTCTGACTTGACTTAGTATGATAATCTCTTAAGTCCATCAGTGTTCTGTATACGATGTTTTCTTTCTTTCTTTTTTAATGGCTGAGTAGTATTCCATTATATATGCACCACATCTTAGGGCACTTGCATTCTTATAGGCGAAAGAACAGATTCCAGATTCCTTTTTAAGAACACATAACCTGTGTTCTTTGTGAAGCATAATCCTTAAAACAAGAGCTCTTAGAGAAACACACAGAAATACTCACAT
Source organism: Bos indicus (assembly GCF_029378745.1). NCBI lineage: Eukaryota > Metazoa > Chordata > Mammalia > Artiodactyla > Bovidae > Bos > Bos indicus. The sequence goes on along the minus strand of NC_091773.1, from coordinate 31,165,713 downwards.
AATTCCTGCATGTCTCAGGCTATACATGAGAACACTTGAAACATTCTGTTTCCATTTTAAAGTTTTTGTAAGTACTGTGAAATCTTGTTTATGTATGGATGCTATTCTCTCTAACTTTGTTGACTGGGAACGTAAGCTGCTGGTCATTACATGCTGCCAGTTTGTTCTTTGGTTTAGTGGAGCTTTGATTACTTTTTTTTTTTAAACAGGTCTTGGTTATGGTAGATCTTAAGACCTATGGTAGGTCTTAATATAATTTACATTTTTTTCTGAGTTATATAGTGTGCTTAGTTATTTGAGGGCTTCCCTGGTGGCTCAGATGGTAAAGAATCTGCCTGCAATGCTGGAGACTTGGGTTTGATCCCTGGGTTGGGAACATCCCCTGGAGAAGGGAACAGCTACCCACTCTAGTATTCTTGCCTGGAGAATTCTATGGACTGTATAGTCCATGGGGTCTCAGAGAGTTAGACATGACTGAGTGACTTTCTGTAGTTACTTGATAGAAAGATAAATGAATAATATTTTGAGACTATTTCATCATTCAGCCCACATTCAAGTTTGTTTGTTTGTTTTTTTGTATTCTCCCTTCCCACACTCCAGTACACACATAGACAGCCACAGACACACATGCACACACACGTGCTTCCTGAACACTGTGACTCAGCTCTGAGCTTAAGGCTAGGTGTGGAGAGATATATACAGAAGAAAAAGCTCTTAAACAGCTTACACATGTAGTGGTAAGACAAACATGCAAACTAGTAATTACACACTGTATAATAACTACAATAAAAATAGGATAAGGAGAGCTACTGTTGTCCAAATTTATTCTGTGTTTCCTATTTTTATGTAAAAATAGGAAAGTAATATCGCCTATATTGCATTCTTATAGGCGAAAGAACAGATTCCAGATTCCTTTTTAAGAACACATAACCTGGGTTCTCTGTGAAACATAATCCTTGAAACAAGAGCTCTTAGAGCAACACACAGAAATACTCACATAATTCCTGCTTTTACTCACATACTCAAATACTCACATAATTCCTACATAATTCATGTAGTGGTAAGACAAACATCTCTCCACACCTAGCGTTAAGCTTAGAGCTGAGTCACAGTGTTCAGGAAGCATGTGTGTGCATGTGTGTCTGTGGCTGTCTATGTGTGTACTGGAGTGTGGGAAGGGAGAATACAAAAAAAAAAAACAAAACTAACTTGAATGTGGGCTGAATGATGAAATAGTCTCAAAATATTATTGCATTTTTATATGCCTATATTGCATTCTTATAGGTGAAAAATAGGGAATATGAAAATAGGAAGTAATATGGGTTCCCCCAAAGGAAGACTTTTATTTAGTGCTTTGCCATGAAGGAAGTGGCACACTTCATTCAGTGCTTGCAATGTGCAATATTATTTTTGCCATTCAATGGATTAGTTAATTTATTCAACTTATATCTTTAGGGGCTGGGAGAAAATTATGCCAATAATGAAAAAGTATAAAAGTTGGGTTTTTATATATGGGGAGAAAAAAGGAAGTGCTATAAAAGGCTTTTTAAAACTCCTTTTAAAAATAATTTAGTCACAGCCACTTGCCTTCTTGGAAGAAGATATTCGAGAAGTTTTAAAAGAAGAAACTGGAACAGACATATTCCTCAAAGAGGAAGATGAACCTGCTTACAAAAGCTGCAAGCAAGAGGTGATCTTTTAGTATTGTTGTTGATAAAAGTCTTTATCATGTTCCAGTGACTTGGCCATAATGTCCCTATTGTAAATTATTCATTCTAGCATACTGCTTCTGTCAAGAAGGTCAGAAAATCACTAATCTTAGATAATTGGGAAAAAGAAGAACCAGGTACTCAACTGTTAAATGAAGACCTTTCAGACTTGCAGGTTTGTAAAGGATTTTCCTTATATTAAGATGGTTGCTTTAAGCTCTAGTGGTTCTTGTGCTTTACTCATTTTGTGGTTAATTCATTAGAGATCATAGAGGGTTTCCATTGGTGGTGTTCAGCCTAATTCAGAGAGAAACAGTTAACTGTAGAGAATATTTCATTCACATCCTTGCTTTTTATATTTGTTTTGTTTTGAGAGAAGTTAGCTCTCTTACGTATGATGTCAAAGAGTGGTAGTCCTCAAAGCTTGAAATTTCAGTATTTATCTTTGGTTCACCTCTTAAATATTTATTTTTGCTACATTGCTAGAAATTTCATCGGAGCAAAAGCTTTCTTGGAGGGACATGCACAGGATTTCCACTACCACTTACTCCATAGTCCTTCTGTTTGTCTCCATTTTTGAATTAGTTATTTTATTTTCCTCTTTCTTTTTTCTCTTAGTCAGAAAATATATTTACAACATCTTTATTAATGATACCATTATTGGAAATACATGACAATAGGTGCAACTTGACTCCTGAAAAACAAGATATAAATTCAACCAACAAAACATATACACTTAATAAAAAGAAACCAAACCCTAACACTTCCAAAGTTGTCACATTGGAAAAGAATCTTCAGGTATGAATTTATAAATTTCTTTCAGTGACTTTTGTTGTTGTGTATTCAGTTATCACGTTGGACCTACTGATCACAAATCATACTTTTTCTTTTAAATTCAAAATTGACTATACCAGTAACTAGACATTCACCATTGTTTTGTCACTCAAACTAGATTTGGGTTTCTGAGAGACTCACTCATCAGGGCACATATAAAGTAAACACCTGGAATTATAACTGGGGACTCTCCTGGTGATTTCTTAAGCACTATTTCATTCTTAAACTAAAAATTCCTAAATCTATTTCTGGCACCTCTTCTTCTGTAATAAATAATTGTAGCCTGAATTACAACTTTTAAAGGGTAAGTGGTTGGAAGCAGTTTCAACTTGATTTTGTTGATATAATGGTTTCCAGTGAACTTTCTGGCTCATAGTGTAAAATAAAATGGTTTTTTTCAGATACTGTGCAGCCATTATGTCGCTGCAAATGAAAGCTGGAAATTTTTTTACTGTACTTAAGAATTTAACCTAGAGAATTTGAGAGGTCACTGAGGAAAAAGTTATCTTCTTTACGCTACAATGACCGCAGGACTAGCGTTCCTGACATTCAAGCATTCCTTGAAAACATCTCTGGCAGTCAGACGTGTGGCGCCTCCTCTCCTTATTGAGCCGCTGCTCTTCACAGAGCCGTGCAGCACAATCTCTGAATTCATTTAAAGTGATCTGATTTACCAGTGTTTAACACAGAACTTTTCAGGAAAATTTATTACATAGGAGGTCATACCTATACAGTAGTAACCTTGATAATAGAGGAAAACAAATGTAAGACATAAAGCATTCTCGGTTCATTTTTTGACATTATATCCTCTTTATATCTTTTGCAAAACTTTGAAGCAGTAAAGATTGATATTTCTGTGCTCAGACTGATTTTGTAAAGCAACTATATACTCCAATTTAAAAATAAACCAGAGTTGATTTGAGGGGCAGTTGTGGAAATAGAACTTTAAACTTCCTTCACAGGCCTGTATATGGCGAAAACATTGACTAACAATTGATCATAAACAGTATATGATTTTGAAACATTGTTATTTAAAAAGAATCACAATGCCATTGTCAAAAACATTTTATAGTAATTACTTATCAAATATCCAATCAATTAATTGATTTTTTAAAAGTCTTAATTGTGAAGTAGAATGGATAGTTTTCTTAGCGGTTTTCACATCACTATTAATATTTCCTTCCTAGTCAACTTGTGAATGGGAAACAGTGGTTTATGGGAAAACAGAAGACCAACTTATCATGACTGAACAAGCAAGAAGATATTTGAGTACTTATACAGCTACAGGCAGCACTTCAAGAGCTCTCATACTGTGATTGTTACTAAGATTGATGAAATGCCCCCACTCCCTTACTAGATTCTATACTAAGTTAAGCTGCAATGAAATTTTTTTGTTGATTGTTTTTAAAGTTTTAAAACAGCCCTAAAACGGTTTGTATCCTTTGTCATATTGGGCAACCAGAAAGCTAGGCACTTAAGTAAGGAGTAGGCAATTTCATAATTTATTTTTTTAAGACATGAGATTTTTAAAAATGTTTTTAAAGAACAAGATGGGGAAATCATATTAGAATGTTCAAGGATATTCTGAAAGTAAATTCTCACATCTTTTCTTCAGAAGATATATGTTGCTACTCTCCTGATGCTGCAGTTTTGTTATAGATAGGTCTTATGAGTATGTGTGATTTCTGAAATTAGTCTCTATACAGAAAGCACACATGGCCTTATGAAGTACTTTTGCCTATCTGCTGATTTACTTAGGCTACCATTTACAGAGAAACACAGTGGGAAGGCATTTAAAAGAATAAAAGTTGCACTACTAATTTTTGGTATTTTTAAAAAAATAGTAAAATTAACTACAGTGTTAAATGTATTTATTTGAGCGTAGTCCTCAAAACAAAAGGCATTGCAAAAATGTTTTTTCCTTATTGGTAAAGAGTCAGTATTTTCTCCATAAATCTCAGAAGAGCTGAGAGTTTTGTTGAATGTATTGTACAGTATGTAGGAGCAGGAAAACTTTGTAAATTGGAAAGAAATCTGTTTTTATAATTTATTTTCATTTTTAAAGCTTAAATGTAGATATTTAAACCTATACAGGGTGTCTAGAAGCCAATGTTGTTTCCTGTTATTACAGATAACATAGTAAAGAACAATTTTGACTTTTAATATGAAACAGTAGTAAGTTATAGCTGCAAAGAATTCAGTATCTATACTGTATGTCACATCTACCTAAATATTGCACTATGTCCTTTAAATCATGTTGGTTATAAAGTAGTTCTAAAAATGTACTAAATAATAATTTAATATTTTCTTTTTAAATTATATGGGGGGTCATATAAATTAATCTGGTGATTTGTATATTTGTTTGAAATTTTTGCATTTTGTTTAAAAAAATAATATGGTACTTTGGTCCCTAAAAACAGTCTGCACTTAGAAGTTTATTATATTTACTCAATGTTTAAGAAGTAGAGAACATTATCTTTTATTTATAAAAATATTTGTCCTTTTATAAATGTTTTGTGTTTCTCTACAGGTTACAACAGTTGCTTCAGTTGCCTGTTTTAGGTGTTTGCACTTACTTTATTTCTTCTTGAAAGAATGTCTTTATTTGCTTTTGTGTAGAGATTTTATGTAATTTTTTGAAACATATAATGGTATGCTGTCAACTTAAACACTGACAGGTAAATAGAATTGTACACTGTAGTTGTAATTATTTGTAATTGACACACTCTCTCCCTCTCCACTCCTGAAGTATGCTGCTATAGAAAATAGCAGAGTCGGCTTGCTGCTATGAGAGAAGGAAAGAGCGACCACCACTTGCACTGTGTGAAAACATAAAAAGTATGATGATGGCAAGTTCTCAAGTTAACTTAATGGAATCAACCATTACCAGGCAAATTCTTGCAAATACCAAAATGCTCTGCCTTAAAACAAAAACAGCTTAAGATTCTCTGTTGATGGAAATGGAAAACGAAGTATTTTAATGCCTAGCTTTTGAACAGTAGACCTAAAAGGATTTTAAGCTATTTAAATCTACTTGCTCATTTTTGCATATTATATGTAGTGAGAAGTGAAGAAAATGTGTGGTACTAAGATTATGCCTTGTTGATAACAAATAGATGAACCAATTTGAATCTTCCTAGCATGTTTGTTAAGTATGTTGATTGCTTCCTAATTAATGAACTTCTCACAGAAATTTCACTTTGTAAAACCAATGATTGTAGCAAAATCATACTGGATCATTTCAATTTCAGTTACCTTGAACTAATAGCACATAATGGTTCCCTTTTATCTTTTCTTTTTTTTTAATGTAGCCCTTGGCTGGTTTGGATGTACATAGTCTCCAATTACCAAAGTATAATATCTTGGAAGAGCTATATTTTTTTAAAGCATAGTTTTTTTTGAGCATTAAATTATCCCACATGTAATATATTGCAGATAAGCTTGGGATTTTTGGACATAGTACATATTTCGGTTGGTATTGGTTGAATCCTCCAGTTAACTGCTTTGTTGCTTTTTGCAAGAAGATTTTTTCATCTTAAACATGTCAGGCATCTTAAATCACCTTTTATACTGTTGTGTTCAATTTGAATTTCTTTCAGTATGTTAAAAATGCCAGACATAACATGTAGCAGCCATACTTGCATGGAAACTGACTACACATATAATACTGCATTTTGTTGTAAGGTTTTCGCATTAATACAGCCATTACCCTGACTAAATTGAGTTTTTTGATGTATGGGAAAAAACTTTCCATTGTAAGAGAATCTTGCATACAATGTTGACTGTTAACATCCAAAATAAAGCATCTGTGTACAAGCTGTCATGGCATTGCTTATTCCACTCAGATTTTGTATTGACTGACCCTTGAAGGACTTAACCCAATATTCTGTGCTTAAACCATTTTTCTCCTTTCAGGTGATTTCATCTGTTAACACAACTTGACCTCTTTACTCAAGAAATGAAAATACATTTCCAATTCTTGAGCCTCATTTAGAGCCATATTTTCAACTGCCTTTAGAGATTTCCATGTGACTCTTCTGTCAACACCTTAAATGTCGGATGTTCTCTTTTTCTCCAGCTTGAACCTGCGCCTCCTTTGTTCTCTTAGTGGTGTTACTTTCCCTTCGATCACTCACCGAGAAACCTTGTGCCTCTCTCTAACCTTCCACGTTGAAATCTGTTTTAAAATCTTAGCCCACTGAAAGGCTCAGCTCTAATTCCATTACTTCATCTCTGACTTAGATTATTGCACTTACCACTCTGCTCTCCATTCTCCAGAAGTATCAAGAAATTGTTCTGTGACATCAGGGTGTCACCTAGGCATGGCCGACGGTCACCCAGACAGGTTTGTGCAGTATTATATCACCTTAGGCAATGTCACCATCCAGATTTTACCGTTAGCCTTCTAGGTTTAGAAATCTGATGGATTAACCCATCAGATTAAGAGACTAAAATGAGTTTACCCCTCACTGGAATGTCTGTATCAAGTGAGTGAGACTGACACATGAACTCAAAACACTTAATTTACAGTGTGAAATGTAAGTCCTGAGAGGAAAGACAACTGCTTACAAGCTGCTGCTGCTGCTGCTGCTAAGTCACTTCAGTCGTGTCAGACTCTGATCCCATAGATAGCAGCCCACCAGGCTCCTCTGTCCCTGCGATTCTCCAGGCAAGAATACTGGAGTGGGTTGCCATTTCCTTCTCCCGTGAGGGTAAAGAAACATATGAAAACACACAGAGATTGGATCACCTCTCCTGTTCACAGACCTTCCACAGTTTGTTGCCTAAATAACAAGAATTCTCCTTCACTTCCTAATCTGGATCTGGCGACCTGGATCTTTCAGGAACAATGTATGCATGCTTCTGCCTTCGTGCCTCCCCTCATTGCTGCTTCTCTTTGTCTCCCTGCCTGTTAGAATCCTACGCAGCCTTCAGGGCACAGGTATGTGTCATTTCCTGATTATCCTGGTGCCTCCGTAAAACTTTCCCATTAGACTTTATGTTTTCAAGAGTAGGAATTGCTCTTTATAACTCCTGCATCTACTGTGGTGCTTAGGGAGTCTCAGGAAGTGTTAAATTGAAAGAGTGTTAAAAAATAGTCTTGACTCTTAGGAAATATTAACCATATTTGTTTTACACAATGGGTTGTGAATAGCTTGGGTTTCTTAGTTTTGCTTTATAGTCAGCTATTATTTTGTTAAAAATCTTTTGAGCTCCTTTTATAACCATGTGATTTCCTGCCTGATTTATCTAGTTATAGAGCAGTAGGCTTGCCAGCCAATCAGACTTTTAATTGTAATATAAAACAGATGGAAGGTTTTGAAGAGGTACTTCCCACTCTGTGACTCTATGAGAAGTGAAAAGTTATTTTTAATTAGGTAGTGGAGGATAAAACAACCAAATGCAGTTCCATAAGAGCAGGGAAGGGGAGCATTACTTCCCCTTCCCTGGCTGTTTTTTATTTTAAACAAGGTCAAGATGTTAAAAATATTGGTAGAAAACCAAGATAAAGTATAGCAGGAAAAAAATTATTCATGGCTGACACGTTGGGAAGAGAGTGTTTTTGAAAACTTTAATATCTTGGCATCAGTACATTGAGTTTGAGCAAACTCCATGTTAAAAGCAGTGTACTCTCCTGCCCTTAGTTTTGAAGACCTCAGATCTGGTGTGCTTATTCAAGTTCCAAGTACAGAATGTGCTAACTTTGAGTAGATTTTTCTGGCCAGCACAGGGAAAGAAGGAGGGAGATCGACTACTCTGGTTTTACTACTGTACTTTTGCCAAAGTTTGGATAACATTCTGACATAATTTCCTGAGACTCAATACAGTTAGCACTTATTTGTTCAACTAGCAACCAGTACTTAGCTGCATGCTTACAGGACCTGGCACTAGGGAACTATGGTAAATAGGGCATGACCCTTCCCTTGAGGAAGCTGATGTTTGAGAAGGGCAGATGAATAGTATGTAACAGAAATAGCATCTCTACTCCATTTGGCCAAAAGTGAGATAGATCAAGTAGCCAAGTTTCATTTGAGAATAAGGGAATGGTGGGTCATTGCCCAGATAGTGTGGGTTTTCCCTTTAAACTGGAGAATTGTGCCCAGGTGCCTTCCACCCCAGGAAGTTCACAGGCTAAAAGTTTGTGTACAAGTAACAGTTGCAACCATATGCCAGTAACATACATGACCTCATTTAATCCTACCAACAACTATTAGGTAAACATTTTATAACCCACTTCTGTGAATTTGGAAGCAGGCTTGGATTAAGAGGCTTGTCCAAACTCAGTACAATGCTAAGCTGAGATTCATTCAGACGTCTGAGATTTGAGTTGATTCTTTAAGCACAGGGCACAAAATACTTTTCTATTTCTATAAAAGTATAAAAACAAACAAAACTAGTGTATAGTAGGCTTGGGGGGTTGTTGAAGGGAGCCTGGGAGGGGGGCCCCTGGAGTGCTGCAATGCTCCATTTCTTGCTCTGGGTGCTGGGGTTTTTTTGTGTGTGGCGGAGGAAGAGGAAGGACCACACCTCATGGCTTGTAGACTCTTAGTTCCCCAACCAGGGATTGAACCCAGGTCTTGGCACTGAAAATGTGGAGTCCTAACCACTGGACTGCCAGGGAATTCTCTGGGTGCTGATTTGATGGATGGATTCAAGCTCTACTATTATATGTGCACTTTTCTGTGTTTATATACATTGTACTTCAATAACATGTTTAAAAAAAATCTAGTTTGGATAGTAGAGGAAAATACAAATGTAATGAGTTATTCCTTGCCTGTTCCTGTGATTACTGTACTTGTAAGCATCTACAATGCTAGCCCTGTTATGGGTGTTTCACTGTTATTCTCTAGCATATGTTGGGCCCATTTCTTCTGGTAAATATTTGTTAAATTTCTGCATGGAATAAGTGAACTGTGTGGACTACTTCTTTGGTCTGTATATACCAAATATACCAAAAGTTTACATGTAAGAGCTTTCTCTACTCCACTGAATGAATACTCTTTAAAAAAAAAAATATGGAACACTTCACGAATTTGCATGTCATCCTTGTGCAGGGGCCATGCTAATCTTCTCTGTATCGTTCCAATTTTTGTATATGTGCTGCCAAAGTGAGCACTGAATGAATACTCTTGTTATAATCCCTCATAAAAGTCCACAGTTGAACCTAGCCTCCACCTTAAAGTTCAAGCTTTTACTCCCATCCCACTGAAATTTCCACATTCAATGAATTACAGCTCTGTCTAATGTAGTCCCCTAGTTAGTTAACTCTGCCAGTTGCATCCCTTGGTAGCACAATGTGTTGTTACCTTGTTTATTTAGCATTGATGTTCTATAAGCAAACATTCACATAATTCACCCATCTAATTGACCCACATCCTTCCTTCCAAATTCCCCACACAGGCCTTCTCCAGGTTATTTAACGCTTTTACTCAATTAACAATGCGTGCAAATGATGTCAGCTAAGAGGGCTTCTACTACATGTTGAAAAGTTCAATAAGATATTTTATCGAACCCAATATGTCCAAAATATTATCATTTTAACATATGATTAATATACATTATTCGTGAGGTATTTTGCATTTTTTTTCCATTCTGAGTCTTTGAAATCCAGTGTGCATTTTACACACAACTAAGCCCCAGCCAGCCACGTTTCAAGGGCTCAGTAGTCATGTGGTCAGTGGCTACCACACTGAGCAGTGCAGTTTTCAATCACTAGGAATTTACAGAAAAAAATGTTTTGTAATTCAGAAGAAACACTACCTATTTTAGGCCACAGCAGAACAACTTCAGGAGAGAAACACCTTTCATGGGAGGCTGTGACAAAGGAAACTGATCTTTTTCCTCAGGAGAAAATTATGTTTGAAGTGAGACCTGGCAGATGGAAAGTGTGTGCGTGACTGCTTAAGTCACTTCAGTCGTGTCCGACTCAGCTGGAGTGAGCTGCCAGGCCCGCCTCCAGAGACTCTTCCGGACCCAGGGATTGAACCCGCATCTTTTATGTCTCCTGCATTGGCAGGTGGGTTCTTTACCACTAGCGCCACCTGGGAAGCTTGGCAGACGGATAGGCACGAGGCAATCAGGTAGAAAAGAGCAAGGACCTGTGGGTTAAAGCGCCACCAAGGGAGCTAGTGTCCACATGCAGACTGCAAGGCCAGAGGGGCTGAAGGTGAGATGGGGGAGGAAGAGGACTGTGCAGAGAAGGCTCCTGAGGGAAGAGTGGGGAGAACCCGAGTTCCCTGGGAAGCGGACCACGGTGGAGGTTGGCAGGCAGGCCATGAACCAGGGGGTGCTCTTGTCCCCAACGCCTGAAGGAGGCGGGGGAGAAGGCAGGGTTGGGCAGAGGGAGATGCAGGCCTTGCCATCTCCATGGGGACCTATGAGGCTCCTCCGGAGAGGAACCCAGGTCTTCTTGGGCCTGTCACCAGAAATGGGCTCCCCAGGAAGGGGGCCTGCCTTGGGCCAGCATTCACCTCAGCAGAGAACATTCTTTGACTTCAGTTTCTTTGCAGAACAAGAGTCGAGGTCTTCTGAGAGAGAAAAGGAGGAATGGTTGCAGTGGGAAGCACCATCAGAGATCTTAGGAGAATAAAGGATTTCTGAAACAATCCTTGAGAAGACTGGGGAAGGGATTTGATCAGGGGCACCCAGGGGAACTGCCAGGCAGCTTCAAGGACTTATTTTAGGTTGGCAGGTGAGTTCAGGCCCTTCGGCTAGATGGGTCAAGGTCGTGATCTTTTGTGTTCACCCAGCTCTGCCCATCACCTGGGCTGAGTGCGTGGCCATAGGCAGGGCTCTGCACCAAGACATAGCCATGTGGGTCTGCCCTGCCTGGCATCCAGGCAGGGTGATCAGGCGCAGCAGCAGAGGAAGACCACAGCATGTCCATCTGCCAAATGGGTGCAGCTGAAGGACCGAGGGGCAAGGGAGTATGGAACACTATCAAGAAAGGTGGTTCGTGAACTAGGCAGGATGATACCCGCTGGAAGTCACTTTGCCTCTTCTGAGTCCTCACTGCCCCTCCCTGGTGGTTGTCATTATTTCTGTTTTTTGTCGTATCTTTTTATGTATGCTTTAATTCCTCTCCTGTATTTGCAGCTCTCTGAAGAGTTCCAGCTCCCACCAAGCCCTCAACAAATATTTTCTAAATGTTCTAGAGCAGCAGTCCCCAACCTTTTTGGGACCGGTTTCGTGGAAGACAATTTTTCCACAGACTGGGGAGGGGAGGATGGTTTTTGGATGATTCAAGTGCATTACATTTCTTGTGCACTTTATTATTGTTGCATCAGCTCCACCTCTGATCATCAGGCATTGGATCCCCAAGGCTGGGGACACCCTGTTCGAGTGTTGTCTTCTGGTTTTATTTTGCCTCACCTACACTGACTTCATTATAGGTTAGCCAAGTGTTTGTTAGTGGGTGAGGAGGGGAGCCTGGATCCACACTGTAGGTTCCTCATTCATTCATTCACTCAACAGATGTTAAACCATAACCATGAACTAGTAGAGACAGATTGGACCTGGTTCCAGTCTTTTAGGATTTAGTGTTTAGTGGGGAGAGGGACACACTAAGCAAGTAACCACCTAAAGAGTATATGACCACAAACCATGAGGAACATTCTGAGGGAAAAGAATGCCATGTTTTATGAATGTCTCTAACGAAGGGATCTGACTAGATGGGTGGTCAGGCAGAGAAGATTTCCCCAGGGAAATGAGGTTTGAGCAGAATCTCTCCAGAGAGAAATAGGGAGATAAAATATAAGAATATGAACAGAATGAGGCTAAAATTATTGGCTGGCATTTGCTATCCAGGCTCCATGTTGAACACACCTCCAGTCTGCACTCCCCCTCATCAGGCAGGTTTCAGAGGCTTCTGTTGCATCCACTGAGACACTGCATTCTAAGCTCAGAGGCCATAACTACAGGGTGTGTAGGGTGCATGCCTGAACGTGACCTCAGCATCTTTCAAAGTTTCAGGAGGTCACCTGTGGGGAGTGTTGGAAGAAGGAATGCCACCTCCCAGGAAAGCTCTTTGACTTTTCTGGTTCTCAGTTACCAACTCTAGCTGCTTCTGGCAGAACTTTCCTTCCCAACAAGTACAGTTGGTCACTATATATTGAATCTAGAAAAATCAAGCCCAACATATACTATTAGGGCCTTATCAGTTATTTTAATTGTCAACATACTGTGTTTACTATTATCGTTAAATCCCATAGAACTCTAGAGTTTATTGAAATAGTGTTGTTTTTTTTTTTCCAAATGACTTGAAAGACAAAAAAAGTTATTAGGTAAATTCTTTTGTTAAAAATAATGTAAAAAAACCCCACAAATACCCAATGTAATAATAAGTGAAGGGTCTCATTAGATTATGGATTTTTTTTAGACAATTTTAACTTCTAGGTTGGTTGGTTTTTATGACCCACCTGGCTCTTGCCCATAATCTGGTCATTCCTGCTCAAGGAATATTGAAATATTGAAATATTCACTCTCTCACCCCAGAGAGTGAATGGAAGCTGGTGGCTACCAGGATTTGAGTTTGTCCTGCAAAGCTACAGTTAGGAAAATGGCTTATTAAAACTCCTCTGCTTGTAAACTGCCTTCCCTGCTTAAGCTCATTTTCATTCTATTTTCTTTATTTTTTTCCTGTCTTTAATTTTATGCCTTCCTAGGTTCACACAGCCTAGTTGTTTTACAGGAATATGGAGTTAGCTCTTGTCCAGTGCCAACTGGCTAAGGCTGGATGGGACCACTGACCCTAAAACTGGGCCTGTGTAGGTGCCTGATGAATGACATCAGAGGATTGGGAAACTCCATCCTAAGATCCTGCTAAGTGCCTTCATTTTTGGATGTGCAGAAGTATGTAACCCAAATATACCCGTGCCTTCTCCCCTGCCTCCAATCACTTCTCCACACACCTGAGACCTCCCTGCTTATCTCATAAGTATCCCAGCTCCCTCGACTTCAGAGAGGTGAAGCTGAGACTTGTTCTCCCAGCTCTTCATTTGGCTGCCTTGTAATAAATTCTTTCTTGGCTGGGAAACTTGGCATCTCAGTCTTTGGTTTGCTGTGCATTGGCCAACAGACCTACTTTGGTAACAATATCAGCTCATTCAAGTCACTGCTAACTATTTTGGATCATAGAAGTTTGAAAGATCTTAGATCTCTCTCTGTAAAATGGGAATTAATACACTTACTCTGAGTATTAATTTCTTATTGCTGCTGTAACAAATACCACACATTTAGTCGCTTAAAACAATGCAGATTTATTATCTTACAGTCTTGAAGTCAGAAATTTGAAGTCAGTGTCAATGGACTAAAGTCAAGGTGTCAGAAAGCCTACATTGCATCTGGAGGCTCTAGGAGGAAATCTATTCCCTTGCATTTTCTAGCTCCAAGAGGCTGCCTGCATTTCTTGGTGCACAGCCCCTTCTTCGATCTTCAAAACCAGGAGTGATTGGTGGAATTGTCATCTTGCTACATCCCTCAGACATTCCTCTATCTGGACAAAATCTCCCTCTGTCACCTTTGTGATTACATTGGGTCCATCTGGATAATCCAGGCTGATTAAGGTCCCCAAGTCAAGACCCTTAATTTGATGACATCTGCCAAGTCTGCTTCACCATGTAAGGTAACATGTTTGCAGGTTCTGGGAATTTGCACATTGATGTATTGGGGGGGTGGGGTCATTAGGGTGCTATAACAGTGTGAACTGTTGCATTTGTAGCAAATATGTAGCCATGGACAAATTTTTAATAATGGAGTGAATATAATATATAAATCACACAATGCTCAGAAATTGTAGTCAATGAAAAGAAGCTATCCAGATAGCCCCTTATAAGATGAATTTTATATTTAAAAATTTTGTTTGGACTTTATCTTAAATGCTCTTTTTTTCTGTTATGGTATTTTAGTTTCTTTCTTAACTTTTTTTTTTTTTTAACAAGGTTGGGCACACTCTCCTTATTAGGAATCACTATTCATCAAGTTACACTGATGTAACCGGAAAGAAAAATCAGGTCAGCCTAACGTTTGAAGAATATGAAAGCCAAAATTCAAGATGTGGGGGAGAAACCTGGGTTGAAGCTTTTGGAAAATTTAATTTAAAATTTGAGGTCAATTTTCTCTCTAACAGAAGGCGCCGTTACCAGACGTTTTCTTTCCGTATTTAAGGACATTTGCTTATAAGTATTCAATTATCTCCAAATATTTTTAAAATATACTCTTCTTTTTTTTTCATTATGAAAGAGAAAACTGTAGTCTTAGAAAAATCCTGGGAAGTGATAGTTATGCCTCACCACCCACTCTTTAAAATCAGTGAACTGGTTTATTGCCTCCTCTCTCCAGCACTGAGGTGGTATCTCTCCCATCCTCTCTCTCATTAGTCTGATCTGCTTGGAAGATGGGGCTAAGCCTCGTAGTTAAGATCATCTGTTTGTCGTTCCCGCCCAGCGTGTCGTCCTCTGGCTCCATTCCTTCTTTCTTTGTTATATAAGGCAAGGTTACTGGAGAAGTTCTTCAGGCTGGAGAAGCTGTAACTGCAGCTTTTTTTTTTTTTCTTTCTTTCTTTCTTTTCATTAAAGGCAGAACTAAAACCGAGGTGAGTCGTTTAAAATGAGACACTTAGCATCTCTTGCCTGGTGGGGTGCCCAGGTTGTGTTTTATTTCACAGATGCCTAATTAACCCCTGTTTATCAAAGCCAGAGGATATCAGGTAAAATGCAGCCGCATGAAACCGATCCTTGGAGGGATCTATGTTGTAAAGTGTGAAATCAGTCGCTGATGGACTACTTTTGTGGTCACCTTAAGACTTTAGCATCTTGGAAAAGTTGGCCCCAGAAGGGGGTACTTTTCTTGATGAAGCTACAGGAATTGGAAATAGTTCACTGAAACCTTTGTGGGTTAAAGATATAAAGGACTGTGGCGAAGTCCCAGTGGTATGAAGGGACGCGCTTCTGTGTTGTCCAAACTGGATTTCCCTGCAGTGATTTGTAAAAGCCGAATCGCTAAGGGCGGCGGGTCCCTCTGATGAGTACGGGCCACCAGAGAGGCCAGCCCTGGCAGTGTGCACTGCCAATGGGGCGTGAAGCAGACACATCTCCAGGCTTTTGTTCCCTAAGCAGACCAGCTTGGGCAGGAAATTCATCTGAGACTGCTCTGAATTAGAAACTACAAACTTATGAATGGTCCGTCTGCTCACAGGCCAGAGCCGTTGAATCTCTTGAGTCCTTTAACATTTTTCTAATTGCATCAATGCGTCCAAAAACAAAAATTTTTTTTTTTTTTTGGCCGTTGATTTTAGAAGAAATAATTAAGCGGGATGAGCCACATAAATGATGGCTTTACCTAGTTCCTCCTTTAACTCTAAATTGCTGGAGGAATTAATAAAAGCTCACAAAATCTATTAGTCTAAAAATCCATTACGAGTGGCATAAGAAAGGCAGGCAGCAATTGTTAAAAGATGACTGTAAACTGGAAGGAAACTGGTCTCTCTGAGGAGCCGGCACAGTATACAGTGTCGCGTACCTCGCCTCCATCTCCCAGTCACTGGCATTAGAGGAATAAGAATCAGGGTGTGCAATCCCCATAGGTTCCAGCCCTGATTTCTGAACTATTTCACTTGGTCTTCACAGCAACCTTCATGGGTAGCTATTACGATTCCATTTTGTAGATGAGCAAACTGAGGATCAGAGAAGTCTGACCTGCCCCAGATCACACAGACAAAGGTAGACTTACTATAAAGTAAATGAACATCAGGGCCCCCACTTGCAAGGGCCCCAAGAGGGTGGTAGTCACATTGTTAGGGGGTCAGGACCCCAGTGGGGTGGGGTGGAAACAGATTGTAATCAGTGAGCATCTCTGCATAAATGTTTCTGATAAATTGTCTAAAGAGATCTCAGAAGGCAAGATTGAAATCTCTGGAAATGTGTTGTGATTTCCTTCTTCATTTCAAAGAAATATTCAATTCTGCTCTCAAGTTTGTGTTCTTAAAGAGAAGCCCCTAAGCTTTGGGCCCCTTAAGACCTACATCTGCCTTTGAAGATAGGCGATGAGAGGTAGAACTATGTTTTGAACTTCTGATTCCAAAGCCTGTTCTATTTTCAGACCATGTAGAAACAGAGAAGTATAAACAGAACATCAAGTTAAAAAAAAAAAAAAGCTGGATATGAGAATTGTAATTGTAATAATGTAAAGCTTTTGCTCTTATCCAAGCCCCCATCTTTGGGCTTGGAAGTCCTGTGCTCTGGGTCCACAGCTCATCTTCCTCCACATCACATTCATGTCTGCTCCCTCCCAGGACCCAGGAAGGGCAACACACCAGCGCGTGGTTGATAAACATCAGTTAGCTCGTATAAAGTAGTAAATGTAATTTATACTTTCATATTGGTTTACTGTTCACTTTCTAAAGGAGAAAGTGCATGATGTCACCAGGGAGACACACATAAATAAATGATGACATCTATACTTCCTGTAGATCTTGTGGGAACTTATTTGTGATTTTGAGTCTTTTAATCAGTCTCTTTTGCTGTTACTCTTCACGATGTAGTGATAAAGGCTTGCTGATGGAGAAAGAGTGGCAAAGGGAAGTATTTCCCTAGGCCATGATACAAATGAAGGAGATGGGGACGTACAGGCAAACACATAACCGTGCCAACTGATCTGTAAAGTGTCCATCGATGTCACCCACCTCAAGCAGCTGCTATACATCCTAGAAGTAACTCATCTCCCCTTGCCACACCTACCATGCTGCCTGCATTGGTGCTCACCTAAGCTCTGCTTTCTTTCTCCATGTGGGGGGCGGGCTGTCCTAGGAGCTGAATAGCCACCCTAGCTGGCTGCGCTTGCAGATCCTTCTCTGCCCATCATCTCTGGCTGCTGGATCACTGACTTCCTGGTTAACCTGATCATTATCATCATCCTACAACAATGTTGAAATATTTCCATGTCTGAGAAAACACGGCCCTCCACATCTCCCATTTCTTTGCAGAACTCCAGTTCCACGCTCTCCCTCTTATCCAACAAATCTTCACCTCGCCCCATTTGCTGTCCTAGTCTTATTCTCCTGACCTCTTAAGGACACGTGACAGAGCCTGAGCCAGTTCTTTCTCTCGGCCTCTGGGATCCTTCTGGTTTTTCTCCCTTCTTACTGGCTTCTCCTCGGATTGCTTTCCTGTCTCCTCCTTTATCCAATTTCTAAATACTGGAGTTCCCAGGCCTCAGCCCGGGACTCCCTTCTCTTCTGTACTTTCTCCTCCTCTAGTTCATGGCTTTAAATAGTATCTATAAGTAAATGAGAAAGTTGTCTCCAGCATTCATTAAAAACAAAATTTTTTTTGCTATACAGTTATAGAAAAATGTGTGAAAATCAGAAAATATGATCAAAAATAGGAAGATAAAATCAGCCATAAACTCAATATCCAGAAATAATGAGTTAACATCTTGGTATACATACTTTTTCTATGTACATGTATATAAATGTATGTATAAATGTATATATTTTATATAGCAAAGTAGAATCACATTATATATATTACTTGGAAACTTGCTATTTAAGAATGTTTTTGTGGATAGCCTTTGATGCCAAAAGACACAGGTCTCCAGCATTGTCTTCAGTCGCTACACGGTTGTGTGTTTTTTTCTTTTTTTTTTTTTAATAGTATGGCTATTTCCATGATCGAGGTAATCTGGAGTTGTTTCCAGTTCTCTGCTGTTGTGCAGAAAGGTGGTGCTGCGGCTCCTTAGCAGTCTGGGCCCGGGTCCTTCCTTGTGAATTGCAGTCCAGGCCGCTGGAAACTGCTGAGTCAGAGGCGCGTGCACGTGTGAATCATGAGTGCCGGCGCCTGGTGAGTCCCAGACTTCGGACACCCGCTGACATCACCTGTTGGTCTTCAGGCCGAGGGGCGCCCGGGGACCAGACCCTCGCGCGGAGCGGGCCCCAGGGACCTGACGCCCGGTGGCGGCTGCAGAAAGGCCTGGGCGGGGCGGCCGGGGGCCTTTGTGCGCACCAGACACCAGATGGGACTCGAGATGGGGAGGGACCTGTGAGCAGGTCAGATGGCAGGCTTTCCACAGACCTGCTGCTGCTGCTGCTGCTGCATCGGGAACAAGCATTTTGGCGGGAAGAGAAAATTCTTAAAAAAAAAAAAAAAACAGAAGTTTTCCCTGTGATGGGCCCTGTGGACAAATGTCTTTTTGACTCCGTGTGTGCTTGGGGGCGGGACTGCCGCTCAGAACCCGGCTCTTTCCTTCTGAGATAAAAGCCTTGTGCGCTGTCAGATGTGGACCCACAAATGGGGTGGGGGCGGGGGGGGGGGGGGCGGTTCCATCTGGCCTTTCAGGGAACGGAGCGATATCTGCGCTCCGGTGAGCACGGCTGGCCGTTGTTAGAAGGACTCAATGCACAGGATGTCAAACAAGGGGCGGGTTTGTGCGGGATCCAGGGGGTGTGCACCGGCAGAGAAAAAAGATGGTGGTGAGGAGGGAGGGACACGGGACCCCCAAGGCGGATCCCCCGATTTACATCTTAGCCCAGTGTTCATGAGAAGATGGGGCAGGGGGGCTATGTGTGTATATGAGATGAGGGGCGGGTAGAGGAAGATGGAACGGAGCCTTCTTCCTCTATCTGTAGCCACAGGCCCCGGGGCCTCCATCACCTGGGTGTCCCTTTCTAACTAGAATAAATGTGACTTACTCAGGCCAGTGGCAAAGGCCGCGTTGTTTGGGTCTGAAAGGAAAGCTGAGATCTAGCACGCCGCTGTCTTGAGTCAGTAGACAAGTGGGGAGGGACGCTGCGTGAAGACTTCTCTCTGTCTTCTGAACATCTGCTCCCCGGCCTTGCCCTCTCCAGGTCTAAGCGTCCCTGCAGAGGCCCCTGTTGTGCCTCTAGACACGGTGTCTAGACCACAGTGGTGTCCAGCACGCCCGCACACCTATCACTTAAGCAGAGAGCTGTGTCTGCAGCCCAGATGTGCTGGCAAAGGCCTGGGGGGAGGATGAGAGGACAAGCAGACCAGGTGAGGGCCGGACAGGACCCTACTGGGGAGGGGAGGCGGGGCGGAGGGGGCCAAGAGAGGACACGCATGGGGGCTCCCAAACCCTTCCCACACTTTGCTCAGGGCGAGCCCACCTTCCCACCTAACCCTGCATTTCTCAGAAATAATCCTTATCCACTGTGAGCACTTCATGGGGAGGGACTGTAGCCCCCGCATACAGTGATTCTCCACAAGGACGCAGAGGACGGAGAATCCCTCCTTCTCACCTCCTCTGGGAAGCCACCGAGCGTGTCTCACTGAGTTCCCACCGCAGAAGTGACTTCACACCAACTTCTGTGTACTTTGGCCTCGGCCAAGCAGAGTCAGTTCCGTTTTCTTAGTTTAAAATTGTCTTCTAGACAGTTTAAAAATTCCATTACATTTCTGTTTTTCTGAGTGAAAACAGGCTCTCAGAACACTCACTGGACTGGGGGTTCGGTTCATGGGTGGAGATGTCCAAGCTGGGTCCCGTAGGTGGGCTGCCTGCCTCTGCTGTCAGAGGTGCTGCCACCCCTGCGCCTCCTGGGAGGCCCCTCCTATGGTCCAGAATGAGGCTGGAGCTGGCTGTTCCTGCACACAAAACAGCCTTGTGGACAAGGTTCACAGACAAGCCCTTGCTTCCAACAAGGGTGGGAGGATGTGAGGGATCCCTGGAGTAGGCAGTGACAACCCACTGCAGTATTCTTGCCTGGAAAATCCCATGGACATAGGAGCCTGGCATGCTGCAGTCCATGGAGTCGCAAAGAGTCTGACATGAATGAGCGACTAAGCACTTTAGCTCTTACATTTGATGTATATTTAAAAATTCTCTCCTCTGGCTTGGCCGAGAGCAGCTGGACAAGTCATTCAGCCTTCCCACTAAGTAAGGGGATTGGCAAGATGGAGTCTTCAGTTCTATCCAGTCCCCAAGTTTTGTGATGCTGTTAGGAGAAAGAAGAAACAGCTGGCTGAGAGGAACTAGGTTCACAGAAAAAAAAAACAAAACAACCCAAACCTGAGCATTTCTTCTTAGAACAACAAGTACTCAGAAACAAGTACCGGTGAAAGCAGATTGCTGTCAAGTGGGGCTTCTTATCTGATCAGCCTCTCCTTTCTGATGGTAAACATGTCCAATGATAATAATTCTAACCTCAGACTTTGATAAATAGGTGGTTTAAAAACTTGTCATCAGAGCACACCCATGCTCCATGCCAGTCTTCCTGGGCACTGGGACTGGTGCCGCTTCCCAAGCCACAGGTCAGGCCTCCAGGGGGCTGGAGTCTCATCCAGCCCCAGGTAACTTTGAAATGCTGAGCTTCTGTTAACTGTGTGGTTGGCAGGAAGGTGAGGGTAGTGCTGCTCTGGGGAGATGGAAAGACAGAAAAGAAGAGGATGATAACTGTCTTCAGCTGGGAATTTGGGAAGCAATAGGAGTGTCTCATAAATTCTTCCTCCCTCCCCAGAAAAGAATGCCTAGTATATAAAATGTCCAAAGCACAAATAGGGTCATGTCATTGCTCTTCTCAAAAATTCTTGTTTGACTCCCTACTGCCCACATTTGGGCATTTGGGGCCATTTATGACTAACTCCAGGGGCTTCCCAGGTGGCTCAGTGGTAAAGAATCCACCCGCCAATGCAGGAGATGTAGGAGACATGTGTTCAATCCTGGGTCGAGAAGATGCCCTGGAGCAGGAAATGGCAACCCACTCCAGTATTCTTGCCTGGAAAATTCCATGGACAGAGGAGCCTGGCAGGGTGCGGGCCATGGGGTTGCAGAGTCAGACAAAACTGAGTGACTGAGCACTGCTTAGCAAGCAGCACGACTAACCCCAAGCCTTCTTTCCAGCTTTCTTTCCGACACTCATCCTCAGAGAAACTCTTCATCTTCCCACTGGCTTACTTTTTCTGGACTAGATACTCTTTCTCAAAAGCTCCAGTCCCAGGGGTTTCCCTGGTGGTCCAGTGGTGAAGACTTCACCTTCCAATGCAGGGGGTGCAGATTAGATTCCTGGTCAGGGAGCTAGGACCCCACATGCCTCACTCCAAAACATAAAAGCAAAAGCAATATTGTAACAAATTAATTAAAAATGAATTCATTAAAAAATGAATTTGTCCACATAAAAAAAATTCATCAGAATCTTAAAAAAAAAAAAAGCTCTAACCCCAGATCTGCCTCTTGAAATTATCATCATTCAAGGCCCAACTGGTTTGACTTCCTCCTCCTTGAAGCCTTCCTGGATTTCCTAAGCTGAAAATTCTTCACCCCGCCACCACTCCCACTTATCTGAGCAGTCATAGTCTTCAGTTTGTATCTGTCTTTTGGTACAACTTGTTTTCTATCTATTCTTCCAATTATTTCTACATCTTTGACCACACCGGGGTAGACCTTAGCTCTTGCTATTTAGCTCATGCTATGCCCTTACTTGGAGAAGGCAATGGCACCCCACTCCAGTACTCTTGCCTGGAAAATCCCATGGATGGAGGAGCCTGGTGGGCTGCAGTCCATGGGGTCGCTAGGAGTCAGACACGACTGAGCGACTTCACTTTCACTTTTCACTTTATGCATTGGAGAAGGAAATGGCAAACCACTCCAGCGTTCTTGCCTGGAGAATCCCAGGGACGGGGGAGCCTGGTGGGCTGCCGTCTATGGGGTCGCACAGAGTTGGACATGACTGAAGTGGCTTAGCAGCAGCATGCCCTTACTAGGTGCTGAACAGATGTTTCTTGGACCACATATAAAATGAAACAGGCAAAAGAAAGTGCATGTATTGGCGATGATGTAGCAGTGCAGCAGGACAGCTGCCAGGCCAGGTGAGGCAAAGATCTAAGAGCAAATGGCCTCAGACCACCTCAAAGCACACACGCTCTATTTTCCAGAACAGAATCTGCTGGCAGCTTGCCAGCCCTGTCTGCCTCCTAGAGGGGACAGATTTCTGCTCCCCCCCAAACCTTTTCCTTTCTTTTTTGAGACCCAGGCACCTGCATCCCTCTCATATAGAATAAAGGAAGAATTGGAAATAAAAGACACGCTTAAAGAAAAGAAGTACTAATTTTGAAAGATTATGCTGTGGTTAGGTTAATCTTACAATCCCAGGAGTTTAGTTTTGATCACTTTCTGCTTATCATTTGCTTAAAAAAAAAAAAGACAACCATCATATTTAAAACAAGCTATAGGACCTTGTGGGCACTAAGCCAGTGTCTTCCATGCTTGGATGAGCAAACACCCCTTCAGAGGATTCACTAAAACGCAAAACCTGAAATTGCCTGCTCCAGTGGTTAGAGCTTCATGTTGCCATTTCACCGGGCATGGGTTCTAACCCTGGTCAGGGAATTAGATCCTGCAATCATGCGGCGGGGTCAAAAAAGAAAATTGCAGAAGGTCTGGGCAGAGTTTATCATCTTTACAATTCTAACAAGCTCCCGGGTGACGCCTGTATTCTGGTTCTGTGGACTACACCTTGAGAAGCAAGGATTTATACATGATTTTCAAATTATGTGCAGTAACTAAGTTTTTCAAATCACCTTTCCCACCTTGAGCCCTTATAATATCTTCTTGATGCTGTTCTTAAAAAAAATTATATTTTGTATTACAGTATAGTTGTTACTTTCAGGTTTACAGCAAAGTGATTTATATATATATATGTGTGTGTGTATATATATATATCCATTCTTTTTCAGATTCTTTTCCCAGATAGGTTATTACAGAATATTGAGTAGAGTTCCCTATGCTATACAGTAGGTACTTGCTGATTATCTATTTTATATATAGTAATATATATTTGTTAATCCCAAACTCCTAATTTATCCTTCCCCACCCACATTTCCCCTTTGGTAACCACAAGTTTGTTTTTGAAGTCTGTGAGTCTGTTTCTGTTTTGTAAATAAGTTCATTTGTATCATTTTTTAAAGATTCCACATATAAATGATATCATATATTTGTCTTTCTGTATCTGACTTTCTTCACTTAGTATGATAATCTCTAGCTCCATCCATGTTGCTGCAAATGGCATTATTTCATTCTTTTTTAAATGATTTCTTTTTTAAAATGATTTTATTATTGTTATTTTATTTATTTTTATTTTTTGGCCGTGCCACGTGGCATGTGGGATCTTGGCTCCTCGACCAGGGATCAAACCCACACTCTGTGTGTTGGAAGTGTGGAGTCTTAACCACTGGGCCACCAGGGAAGTCCTCATTCTTTTTCATGGCTAAGTAACACTCCATTATATAGATATATAGTGGAATATATATATATATATATGTATGTGTGTATCTTCATTCATCTATCAATGAACATCTAAGTTGGACATCCATTCATCTCATGATGGACATCTAAGTTGCTTCCATGTGTTGGCTATTGTAAATTTTTTGTTGCTATTCTTAAGGCCCATTTAGCAGATTTCATTTTGTTATAGCTATGTATATGTTAGGAGCCATCACCATGGAGGTAGAAGCCGTCTCTTCCTGTTATCTCCATATTTTATAACCTTCCTAAAGGAGATGGCAACACACTCCAGTATTCTTGCCTGTCGAATCCCATCAACAGAGGAGTCTAGCGGGCTTCAGTCTGTGAGGGCACAAGAATCGGACACAACTTAGCGACTAAACTACTGCTGCTGCTACCAGCAGCACAGAGGAAGTCTTCACAAATGTTTTGTAAGTGAATGAATGGGCAAAGCAAAACTATAAAACTATTTTCAAGTGCACAGTTGTGCCCTTCAGAGAAAGCTGAGTCCAAGAAAAGAAATCAAGGTATTCTATGGGAACTGATGTCTCTCAGGAGCTGACGTCATTGCTTAGGGAGAGGGACCTTTGTGAACTGACTGAACTATATGCACTTTTGGAAGCCATAGGATCCCAGTCACACTTTGGAATGTGCTGCTAGGAAGGAGACACCATCTAGCACATGGCAGTCACCATACACTGGGTTTTAGTATTAGGAACCTCTAGGAACTTCTCACTGTAATCTATCTGTGTCATTATTCAAATGCTGATTATAGTATCCAGGCTCATGGCCTTTTTTGCTTATTTTTTCCTCCTTTTTTAAAAAAATATTTTTGTCTGTGTGTGGTCTTTATTGCTGCATGGGCGTTTTCTCTAGTGATGCATGGGCTTCTCACTGTGGTGGCTTCTCTTGTTGCAGAGCATAGGCTCTGGGGAATGGGGGCTTCAGTAGTCATGGGGCAGGGGTTTAGTTGCTCCTTGGCATGTGGGGCTTCCTGGCTCAGGGATCAAACTCATGTCTCCTGCATTGACAGGCAGATTCTTTACCACTGAGCTGCCAGCGAAGTCCTCCCTTCTTGTTTCTTTTCAGTCCCTTTTCAACATCTTGGCGCTATTCATCATGTCATATGCAGAGCTGTTAGGGAGAGCTTTCTGTAACAGAGATCTCTCCAGAGCCCTCACCTTCCTCGTCTGTTGCTTCCCCACTGCCAACCAGAATCAAGATACCTGCTGAGCCCTTAGCTGCCCACCCTGTGCCCTTTCTCCAGCTTTATCTTTCCTCCTTTCCCACCATACTCTCCACTCCCTCCAGCTGGACAATTTACCAACCCCCAAGCACATTCTTAGGCTCTGTGTGTTTGCTTATGCTGTTCATTTTGCCTAAAATGTCATCTCTCCACCTGGCAACCTCTCCTTCTCTTCGCTCCTATCCAATCACCCAATCCCACCTTCCCCTGGGGTCCTCCTCAAACTCCAGAAAGAACAAGTCAGTCTTCCGGGGGCCCAGACTCTTTGCTGCTCCTCGGTTCCTTCATTTATCCCATTGCATTGTCCTTGGAGCCCTACTCTGGCCACCTGCCTTCTTCTTGGCATCTCCAGCCCCTTGTGGGCACCCAGTTCAAGCTCCTTGAAGAAATGCAGTCACCGGGACAGCACTTTAACTGTTGCTATTGATGATAAAGTACTTCCAAAGTGGCTCAGCAGTACACAATCTGCCTACCAATGCAGAAGACTCGGGTTTGATCCTTGGGTCAGAAAGATCCCCTGGAGGAGGAAATGGCTATGTACTCCAGTACTCTTACCTGAAAAATCTCAAGGACAGAGGAGCCTGGCAGGTTACAGTCCATGGGGTCGCAAAAGAGCCAAACATGACCAGACAACAACAGTTCATGACAATCCCCTTTCCTTCCTCCTGGCCGTCCAGCAGGAATTCCCATCAATCCCGGAACTGCTGGTGTCAACTTCATGACCGCCTGTCTGATTTCTTCACAACTTCTCTACATGGTAGGTGTTAAAATCCTTATTTTATTCACAGAAATGCCTAGGATCAGAGAAGCCAAATCTCTGTCCCCAGAGCTTTCTGGTGATTTTGTTTGCAGACTTGGGACCCAGAATTTAGCCATGTGCTAAAAATTGGGGTTCTGGAAGCCCAAGTCCCATAAATATGTGCTGAAAGACTGACTCCTTAATAAGGCTGTTTGTTAGGTAGGAAGTCTGTCAATGGCATCTGAGTCACTCATTCCTGAAATAAGACTTAAGTGTGGAAAGGAATTCCCCTTCCTTCCTGCCCCTGGTACATTAATATGACTCAGGAGGTGGGCACGGTAAGCAGGGAGCTCACTGACTTGGTAGGTATGAATTTGAGGGTGGGGCAGCATTTTCTAACCACAAGTAGCCAAGTTATTTCCCCCTTTCAGGAGAGGTTATTGTGGGTCATGATCACAGAGCCACCATTTCAAAACATTTTCGAGAGGTTTTTTTTTTGCCATTGAATGTAAAGACAGGTGATTTCATGCTTGCTTGTTTCACTCTTTAAACCTAGTAATTAAACATAGTAATTGATCAATCTATGACTGATGCAACACATACTTAGTATTTATGTGAACTTGGACAAGCTCTCTGAGCCGCCACTTCCTCATTTAGAAAATGAGGTTCCTGGGGGAATAGCTGAGAGCATGCATTTGTGAAAACAGGTGCTGAGCCTAAAGTTGTTGTTTAGTCATGTCTGACTCTTTGCAACCCCGTGGACTGTAGCTGGCCAGGCTCCTCTGTCTTTGGGATTCTCCAGGCAAGAAAACTGGAATGGGTTACCATGCCCTCCTTGAACTTGAGATTCCTGGTTTGGCAGGCGGACTCTTTACCACTGAGCCACCTGGGAAGCCCGGAGCCTATAGGGCGTGTTTAGTTGCTTTAGTAGCCACTCACAAATGTTTGCTGGGACCTCGGGTCTCAGGTCACTTAGTTTTCCCCAACACTTCTTTATCATTGAAATCTGCTCAGGTACTGAAGTGCTTCAGAAATTCTAGAAACAGGTTATGTATCCATTACAAGCAGTCAGTGATGTATCTGAATATTTAAATAAGATTGCCCTTTGGAATTCTGTTTCTTCTCCAAAAAAATGTGGACCACAGAGAAATAAAAGTAAAAATAAAAATGACTGAAACTCACTCAGTGAGGCTTTTAGACCATTCACATCAGAACCCCGTTTGTTTTTGTTTTAATGCCCCTTCCTAACCTAGGATAATCTCTGGCTGAGGGGCATTACATTTTGGGTGAGTATCAAGAAAGGAGATGTAACTTTTGAGAGAGACAAACTCATCAGGTGATTTTTATAAGCATTGACTTCAGGGTGACTCAGCTGCTTTTCTTAATTCAGAAAATTTACTAACGAAAGGTGCTATGGAGAACCAGTCTCCCTGCTTTGATCCCATGCCCCCTGAATTGGAAGTCCAGAGTCTTAACCACTGGACCACCAGGGAAGTCCCTACACACAAACCTTTTAAGCCTAGAGGTGGTGAACTGCCATGACCATGGAGATGGTAGAATTACAGCACCACCATTTTAAATCACAGGCTGTGACTAGAAGCAAGCAAGAAGATTCATTCTGATAATTCTGATATTGCTATCTGGCATTGATTTAGAAAATCCAGATATTCTGATAGTCTCTACAGGGAATACAAAATGAATGAATTGGCTGTGTTTGGGTCGAATGTATTTAATCCAAGGAAACCGGTTTGTGTAGGATAGGACATGCACTGTGGGAGCCGCACCAGACAGGTGGCACTGAGTGGCCCTTCCACCTGTGCCTACTTCCATTTCCTCTCCTTGGAGCCACAGGTGTACCGGGATCCCATTAAGTGGGGGAGGGCACTTGGCATTTTGAAGTATATTTGATACAGGCTTTAAAATGAAGCCTAGAAAAAGCCTTAAAAATCTCTTATTTTTTAGTTGTTTTATTACCAAATAAACCAAGAGAAAGAGGGACTTCCTTGGTGGTCCAGTGGATCTCCTTCCTCCCAATGCAGAGACCCTGGGTTCGATTCCTAGTCGGGGAACTAGATTCCCACATGCAGCAACAAAATATCCAGCATGCCGTAGCTGAGACTCAGCGCAGCCAAATAAATAAAATTTTAAAACAATAATAAGGAATAAACAAAGACCAAGAGCTTCATCCTTGCCAGTCTATTCAGTCCCAGAACCTCACCTCCATGCTAATCTCCAGAATTTCTCTGACATAGGGATTGGGGCTAAGCTGGGGACCAGGGGTGTCTCAGGTCATCAGGGCAGGCGGTAGCTAACAGAAAGTCAATAGTGATGACATAGTGGCTATGTGCCCTCAGGAAAAGCATTGTCATCTGGAGTGTTGTCTCTATTCTGAGAATCTGGGAGTTCTTTGTCTCCAGGCCTCTAACTGGCTCTTTGAGGTACGACACCCATATTTATGACTTTTAATTGATAATATACTGGCAAATACCTCTGCTTTGTGAACTGTCTTGATTATGTCAACTTAATTATTCTTTAAACATTAGAGGGGGCAGAGGGAAAGGAAGTTTTTTGGGACACAATATAGCCCTTTTCCCTTAGGAACAGGCTCTCCAGAAAATGTTCTTTTATATTTTTAATAACTTTCTCAACACACGTTTGTATAGGTTTGTTCAATATTGTTAACTTTCCTTATGATGACAGTTTGGAGTGGGCCCTCCTATGAGACTCAGTTTGAATAGACTTTAAAAAAATATTTTCAGTGTCTTAAAAGTGGTTTTTGAAAAATTATTAAAGATACACACGGTGGGACTTACCTGGTAGTCGAGTTGTTAAGACTGTGAGCTTCCAGTGCAGGGGGCATGGGTTTGATCCCTGTTTAGGGAACACAGACATTTGACTGTGTGGATCACAACAAACTGTGGAAAATTCTTCAAGAGATGGGAATACCAGACCACTTGACCTGCCTCCTGAGAAATCTGTATGCAGATCAAGACGCAACAATTAGAACCAGATATAGAACAATGGACTGGTTCCAAATCAGGAAAGGAGTATGTCAAGGCTGTATATTGTCACCTAGCTTATTTAACTTATATGTAGAGTACATCATGAGAAATGCCGGGCTGGATGAAGCACAAGCTGGAATCAAGATTTTGGGGGGAAATATCAATAACCTCAGCTACGCAGATGACCCCGCCCTTATGGCAGAAAGCGAAGGAGAACTAAAGAGCCTCTTTATGAAAGTGAAAGAGGAGAGTGAAGAAGCTGGCTTAAAACTCAACATTCAAAAAACTAAGATCATGATATCTGGTCCCATCACTTCATGGCAAATAGATGGGGAAACAATAGAAACAGTGACAGATTTTATTTTCTTGGGCTCCAAAATCACTGCAGATGGTGACTGCAGCCATAAAATTAAAAGATGGTTGCTCCTTGGAAGAAAAGCTATGACCAACCTAGACAGCATATTAAAAAGCAAAGACATTACTTTACCAACAAAGGTCCACTGGTCAAAGCTATGGTTTTTCCAGTGGTCATGTATGGATGTGAGAGTTGGACCATAAGGAAAGCTGAGCACTGAAGAATTGATGCTTTTGAACTGTGGTGTTGGAGAAGACTCTTGAGAGTCCCTTGGACTGCAAGGAGATCCAACCAGTCCATCCTAAAGGAAATCAACCCTGAATATTCATTGGAAAGACTGATGTTGAAGCTGAAACTCCAATACTTTGGCCACTTGATGCAAAGAACTGACTCTGGAAAAGACTCTGATGCTGGGAAAAATTGAAGGCAGGAGAAGAAGAGGGTGACAGAGGATGAGATGGTTGGATGGCATCACTGACTCAATGGACATGAGTTTGAGTAGGCTCCGGGAGTTGGTGATGGACAGGGAAGCCTGGCGTGCTGCAGTCCATGGGGTCACAAAGAGACAGACGTGACTGAGGGACTGAACTGAACTAGGGAACAAAGATCTCTTATGCTGCGTGACACGCCCCCCCCCCCCCCCCCCCCCGCCCGCCAAAAAAAAGATACACACACAAAAAAGGCAAAACTATGAAAATGGTAGAATGATCAGTGGTTGCTCCAGCCTACAGGGAAGAAAGGATCAATGGATAGGGGAGAGGGGATGTAAAAGGCAGTGAGATTGTTCTGTGTGATATAGGGCAAATACACATTATTATACTTGTCAAAACCCACAGAACAGTCAACATCAAGTGAACTCTAATGTGAACTGTGAACTTTCATCACCACTTATCAATGTTGGCTCATCAATTGTAAGAAGGGCGCACCACACAAGTGTGTGACATCAGTGATGGGGTGTGGGAGCTGAGGGAATTTATGGGAATTCTGTACTTTCTGCCCATTTTTTTTTTTTTTTCCTGTAAACCAGAAACTGTTCAAAGCTAAAGTAAAAAAAAATGTTCTAGAGGGACTTCCCTGGTGGTCCAGTGGCTAAGACTCCATGCTACCAATACAGGGCGCCTGGGTTCGATCTGGAGCCTGGTGGGCTACGGTCTATGGGGTCGAAAAGAACTGGACACGACTAAGCAACTTTCACTCACTATAGGAGAACTAGATCCCATATGCTGCAACTATTAATAATTAAAAAAATATCCATCATGTCCCAACGAAAGGTCATGCATGCTACAACAAAGACCTGGCCCAGCCAAATAAATACGTAAAATTAAATTTAAAAAATGTTTTAGAAAATAAAAGATGCATATGATAAAAACATATATATACAGTGTTGAAAATGTATCTTATGGGGAGGGAGGTCTCCCCATTCCTGATCCTTAGTCCTTTACTCTTCACCCTGGAGACAGTGATGTTTGCCAATTTAAAAAATATCCTTCTGGGGACTTTCGGGGTGGTCCAGTGGCTAAGACTCCGCACTCTCAATGCAAGAGGCCTGGACGTGATCCCTGGTCAGGGAACTAGATCACACATGCCACAGTAAAAGATCCTGCATGCCACGACTAAGACCTGGCACAGCCAAATAAATAAATGTATTTTTAAAAATAAATAAAAATAAAAAACCTTCCAGATATATTCTCTCCAAGTGTTATTCACTCAGTCATGTCTGACTCTTTGCAACCCCGTGGACTATAGCCTGCCAGGCTCCTCTGTCCATTGGTTTCTCCAGGCAAGAATACTGGAGTGGATTGCCATTTCCTTCTCTAGGGGATCTTCCTGACCCAGGGATTGAACCCAGATCTCCTGCATTGCAAGCAGATTCTTTACCGTCCAAATCACCAAGGGAGTCTATTCTTTCCAAGTATAAGCACATGTATTTATGATCTCCCATCTTTTTAATACAAATATTGCATATTATATATAATTTTCATTTAAAAGAAATAAAACATAAGACTAATAAAGAACAGAAAATAATGGAATTGGCAAAAAAAACAAACAAACCCATAAATGGTTGTGGTGGGGTTGGCGCAAGGTCAGGGGTGCACAGTGGGTTTGAGGATACCAGAGTGGAGGGGATGTTTGATGAGGTGGTCCTGGGACAGCTCTGCCAAAATAGCTGCCCCTGCTAAAACTGTATCAAAACAGTCTGTTCTGTCTCTGATTAGACAGTAATGTGAAGGCTGTATAATCTAATAAGGCTTGTTCTCTTCAAGACCTTGGCAAGCGTCCGTTCATTCCAGTGACATCATCTCTGAATGTTTTTGGAACCTCTCCTTTGTAATTGCCCTTCAGAGTCTGCGGGACAGTTTGTTTTGCTGCATTTTTTATATCAAGAAAGGGAATCATCTGAGTGACCCTGAGCCCTGGAGGGTGTAAGCCTGGGGCAAATAGCGGAGCTGCCTATGCACCTGAATTTGCCAGTGTACTTGTGTTTTTGTTTGCTTTTTGTGTAACAGAAAAGCAAACATGTCAACATCCCTCCCCCTAACTTGACCCTACCTGCATTGTGGTGGGGAAAACCTGGATGCAGGGGGCTGCTTCCCATCTGAGAAAATGAATGCCAATATGGCAGCTTGATTTGTTTCTGACATTTTTCCAGATTAAATGAAATGAAACCCAGGGAATGAAGACATTAGAACTATGCTGTCCAGTATGATAGCTACAAGTCTTGTGAGTTGAGTACTTACAACTCACTAATGTACTATATCAGGAGAAGGCAATGGCACCCTACTCCAGTACTCTTGCCTGGAAAATCCCATGGATGGAGGAGCCTGGTAGGCTGCAGTCCATGGGGTCGCTAAGAGTTGGACACGACTGAGTGACTTCACTTTCACTTTCCGCTTTCATGCATTGGAGAAGGAAATGGCAACCCACTCCAGTGTTCTTGCCTGGAGAATCCCATGGACGGAGAAGCCTGGTAGGCTGCAGTCCATGGGGTCGCACAGAGTCGGACACAACTGAAGCGACTTAGCAGCAGCAGCAATGTACTATATACAATTTACTTTATTAGTTTATTGTTCACTGTCTCTCCTTGGTTCCCCCCACCCCATCACCCCACCTCACTCAACTAAAATATAAGCTCCATGAAGTCAAGAATATTTGATTTATCCACTTGTGTATCAAAAATAGCATTTGCTATTCACAGATAGGAATTAGTGAGACAGACTTCAGCTGAAACTTTAAGCATAAGCACTGATCCTGGCATCCGGTGAGAATCAAGAAAGATGTTACTCATGAGATGGATGGAAGCTAGTGTTTCAAGATGATGCTTGTGAAGCAGGGGGAGCAAAGGACTGAGACCTGTTTAGGGGGGACATCTACAGCTGGGGTGTGGGAGCAGGAAGAGAAACCAGCCAAGGGGCGAGGAGAGAGAAAGTCAAGGAGATAAGGGAACCCTGGAGCACTCTATGGTCAGAAGCCTAGGAAGCAGAATTTGAAGAAAAGGAAATGTGATCCTGAGGGTTCCGTGCAGAAGCCAGTGTGGAATATAAAGAGTGAGGGTCAGTTTTGACCCGAGGAGAGTTACTATTTGTCATCACTTGCTAGATTCTGAATTGACAGGTGTAAGTATTGCAGTTTACACAATTGCCAGTATAAGCTGCCCTGCTTATATTTGATTGTATGTATGTGCTAAATTGCTTCAGTTGTGTCCAACTCTGCAACCCCATGGACTGTAGCCTGCCAAGCTCCTCTGTCTATGGGATTTTCCAGGGAAGGATACTGGAGTGGGTTGCCATGCCCTCCTCCAGGGGATCTTACTAACTCAGGGATTGAACCCATGATTGCATCTCCTGCACTGGCAGGCATTTGATTGGTTAAACTAACTGAGAGATCAGTCTCAACATTTTCCTCTACAATAGAAGTCTCCTCTAAAACAGATATCTCCTTTGTAAAATAAGCTATCATCAATTTTTGCTTATAAAGAATGTGCTACATAATTTAGAGTAACTCAATATAGGTTAAATTCCATTGACATGAAGCTTAATTATTTTGATTAATCTTTCCTTAGCTAAATCTTGACTCCCCCCAACCCCCAATTTAAAGGGATTTTTCTAATTTAATGAAATCACACTTAGTAGAATCAAACCACAGGCTTAGACTTGCTTGAGACAGTTCCTGATTATGCCTCTCATTCTGGCATCCTGTCCAGCTTAGCATTTGTCCTAAATGTTCCTTTCTAAAGGAGGGATTGTTTCCACTGGACTTCCCAGGTGGCGCTAGTGGTAAAGAACCCACCTGCCAGTGCAGGAAATGCAAAAGACTCGGGTTCGATCCCTGGGTCGGGAAGATCCCTTGGAGGAGGAAATGGCAACCCACGCCAGTATTCTTGCCTGGAGAATCCCATGGACAGAGGAGCCTGGCGGGCTACAGTCCACAGGGCTGCAAAGAGGCAGACACGGCTGAAGCAACTTAGCATACAGCACATTGTTTCTACTAGTACAGAGATAAGCAGGGGTGGGTTTGGTAGCTTTTACTTCTTGGCAAGTAGTATGTGAGATGCAGGAGAGCAGCCAGAGTTCTCCCTTCAACATGCGGTTAAGTCTGAAACACAGCTAAGCATGCTGTCTCTTTTCTTGTAGCTTTCTAGATGCAGCAACACTCCTTTTCAAAGCAGCATGCAGAGTGTTTGCAGATGAAATGAAGTGCTCTGGACAGGGACAGCCAGGGTTAACGCACATCCTCTCATCCCGGGTGCTGGGGGTTGACGCTGCTGGACCTGGTGCTGGTCGCCGTTGCCGACTTGGTGTACCAGCCAGTTGTGCTGTGACCCACGCTTTGGTCTGTGTGATGCTGTGTCCCCAAGGTGCCAGTCTGCAGTCAATGAGGCCAATGTGAAATATGAGAAATTACAGGATAATATGGTCATGTGTGTGTGTATGACCTAAGTCACTTCAGTCTTTTCGACCCCATGGACTGTAGCCTGCCAGGCTCCTCTGTCCATGGGATTCCCCAGGCAAGAATACTGGAGTGGGTTGCCCTTCTCCAAGGGATCTTTCTGACCCAGGGATCAAACCTGCATCTCTTAGGTCTCCTGCATTGGCAGGTGGGTTCTTTACCCACTGAGCCACCTGGGGAGCCCAATATAGGCATACTTGAGATGTATTCAGGAAATAGGGGCTAAGCAGTTATGCCCCTGGGCTTATAAGGAGTATCTCAAAGTTGCTGCTACGTTGGTTGTGTCATTTATTGTATTGTGTAAATCTCATCTAGCTTTTTAAAAATTATATATTTGTTTATTTATTTAAGCTGTGCTGGGTCTTGGTCGCTGCGCAGGTTTTTCTCTAGTTGCGGTGAGCAGGGGCTACTTTCCAGTTGCAGTGCATGGGCTTTTCATTGCTGCGGCTTCTCTTGTGGCAGAGCACAGGCTCTAGGTGTGCGGGCTTCAGTAATTGTGACTCGTGGTTTCTAGAGCTTGGACTCAGTTGTTGTGGCACATGGGCTTAGTTGCCCCACGCTTGTGGTATCCTCCCAGACCAGGGATCCAACCTGTGTCCCCTGCATTGGCATGCAAACTCTTAACCATTGGACCACCAGGGAAGTCCTCATCTAGTGTATAAATTGCTTAGTGTGGTAAGCTGAATAATTCCCCTCTCCTCTTGTAGATGTTCATGTCCCAACCCTGGAGCCTGTGAATATATCACATCTCATATGTAAAAAGGTATTTTGCAGATGTGAGTCAATATGGATCTTGAAATGAGCCTGATATACTCAGGGGTCCTTATGTGGGGGATACAAGTGCTGAGTCAGTAGTAGATTCTTCCTCATCAAGAATTTGGAGTGATGAGGAAGGGGTCATGAGCAAAAGAACAGAAGAGAACGAAAGAAATTGAAAAAGGCAAGGAAATGGGTTCTCCCCTCTGAGCCTCAGGCAGAAACCAGCTTAACCAACATTTTGACTTTAAGTGGGTGAGACTGATTTTGGACTTCTGCCCTCCAGAACTGTAAGACAGACAGAACATTCATATTGTTTATAGTCTCTGAGTTTGTGATAATTTGTTTATAGCAGCAATGGGTAACTAGCCCATGTAGAATTCCTTTTTATTTTGCAATAAATCTTTCTGCCAACAGTTTTAAAAAAAAGAAAGAAAGAAAAGTTAATATATAATGAAAACAAAAAAAGTTTTTCAGCTAAAAAAGTGAAAAGTTCATATTTAATGAAAAATTAGATACTCAGGTTTCTGTGTCTCACAGTAGTAGTCAATAATGAACCCGTAACATGACCCTGATGCTGGGAAAGACTGAGGGAAGGAGGAGAACGGGGAGACAGAGGATGAGATGGTTGGATGGCATCACCAACTGGATGGACATGAGTGTGAGCAAACTCTGGGAAATAGTGAAGGACAGGGAAGCCTGCAGTCCATGGGGTGGCAGAGAGTCGGACATGACTTAACGACTGAACAGCAACATGAACAAAGCATATGTCAACATTTATTGTCCACAGTCGGGGGAACCATGGTGATATCACTGACCACAGAAAAAGCAGAAGACACACATCTGCTGAGGACATATCAGCAGCTACTTAAAAGTTTTACTCAGCTGCAGAAGATATATCTACATATTACTCAGTGAAGCGTGACTTTTCGTTTAGGTCAAATACCTTTTCTTCTAGATTAATTTCACTTATTTTCAATCCCAACTTTTCTTATATATATACAACAAGAGAAGCAATTGATATTAATGTGCTGGCTTCACTGGTAGCAGAACAAACTTTTTGTTTTTTGGTTTTTTTGGTAAATAAGTTCTCTGGTTGCTTTAAGATTAAAATCAATTTTAAATGTTTAATTGAGGTAGTCAATGAAGGAAGGGCCCAAAACTTTAGTGTTCGGAAGCTTTTAACAAACTGTAGCCTTCAAATCCAAATTACAAATAGGAAGACAGAGAAATTTATCCCTAAAAAGGGAAAGGAAAAATTGAACAGTTAAAAATCAACGGCTCCAATGTTGTACAAGATTTAATTAAAAAAATCTATACTCGTGTTTGTGCTTTGCAGAATCTTGATTTGTGGGGCTCTGTTGACAAAACTCCAACTTTTAATTGAATAAATTTAGATTCTGAAGTGGAGTGGAATGGTATCTAGAAGGCTTACAATCTACAGCATCTAGATTTGGCAAAATATTAAAAAGAATCATAAATAGATACAACTTAATTTGATCAGATTTATTTTATACCAACCTTTGTTAAAGAAATGTACTTTGGGGTCAGAGGTGGGCAAAATGGGTTAAAAGTTCCAAATTTCTGATTATAAAATAAGTCGTGGCGATATAATGTACGGCATGGTGACTTCATTTAGTAATGATGAATTGTGTACTGAAAAGTTGCTGAGCGTAGATCATCACACAAAAAATGTGTAACTGTGTTGATGACTGTTTAGATTTATCGTGATCTTTCCACAATATATACAAATGTTGAATCATTATGTTGTACACTTGAAACTAACATAATGTTATATGTCAATTTTATCTCAATTTAAAAAAAGAAAAAAAGAAATGTACTTTGACCTAAGAAAGGAGATAGTATCTATAAATATACCTGATCTGAGTTACTGACACATTTCAATGTAGAAAAAAAATTAGAATTGTGAATGCCTTCTATTTAGCAGAGTTTGTTCTCAGTTTATCAACTATTTTAACATCTGTAGAAAGAGTATTTTCCCAACTAAAAATAATGTGGTCTATACAGAAATCATTTTAAGATGTAAACACTTTAAAATTTATTAATCATATATACAACTTTGCAGAAAATTGCAGGCAACTTCATGAGATAATTAAAACCTTTAAGAGTATAATAAAAATACATTCTTCAACATATTTCAGTAAGAAAAATATGACCAAGTAACCAGTTAATGTACACAAACATGTACCAAGAATGTTTTTATTTTTACTCTTTGGATAACCCATGTGAATGCATTTTTTATCTCTCTTTTTCTTTCATATACATACATACTGGCTACTTTTTAAAAATTTTACTTTTGAAGGTATCTTTGGAATAGAACTATTTTATAAGTTTACCAGTACAATTTGTCCACTAAAAATACATATTGGAAAGTTTATATAATTTATATTTACTTTTGTGTCTGTTTTCACTTTTAAAAGTGTGTAGATTTGGGAGATAAATGGTTAGTTTAGTTACAGTGTTTCTAATTTTCTATATAAGTCCTGGGGCATTGGCTGCCTGTTGACCTCTTTGTTAGTGACATGGATTTTTATCTCTGTTGATTTATTTGAGAATCATTGATGACCTGCCGGCTTCATGATTGCACTTGGGGTTTAACTTCCTCCAACCAGCTAATACTACTCATTCTCAGTGTCTGGCACAGTTTGCTGAATGATTCGTTTATCCTGTCTTAAATCATCCTGCTTTCTGATGCTAAGCTTCTTTAGGCTCCTTCTCTTTTCTCTTTTCTCTCTGACTCCCGCTGCACTCTCACATCTAATTCTTAGCTTATTTTTGCTGGCTTGTATTTCTTATCCTAACCTCTTCCTCCTGTTGGTGGTGGTGTTTAGTCACTAAGTTGTGTGTGACTCTTCTGCGACCCTATAGGCTGTAGCCCACTAGGCTCCTGTGTCCATAGGATTCTCCAGGCAAGAATACTGGAGTGGGTGCCATTTCCTTCTCCAGGGGATCTTCCTGACCCAGGGACTGAACCCACATCTCCTGTGGTTGGCTCCTGAATTGGCAGGCAAATTCTTTATCACTGAGCCACCTAGGAAGCCCCCTTTCCCTCTTGCTTGCCCCATAATCCCAACTTTGGCACTGTTAAATTAGATGTTTCCTGAGGCTAATTTTTGCTTTCTGTTGTTTTACAGGGAAGGCAGGAGTTACATTTCAAGACGCAGTATTCATTTTTGTGGAAGATGGTGTGCTTCTGAAGTCTCTGCCACAAATCCAGGTTTCGTGCAGAGGGGAGGGACTTCCATTCTGGAGCACTTCCATTCCCCTAGCACTGCATCAATTACTTGGGAGTTAGGCCCATTGTTTTTGGGCTTCCCAGGTAGCTCAGTGGTAAAGAACCCCTTTGCCAATGCAGGAGATATAAGAGATGCAGGTTCGATCCCTGGGTCAGGAAGGAAATGGCAATCCACTCCAGTATTCTTGCCTGGAGAATCCCATGAACAGAGGAGCCTGGTGTCTCAACAGAGGAGTCCATAGGGTCTCAAAGAGTCAGACACGACTGTAGTGACTGAGCAGGCACGCATGCAAGGACCTTAGAAATGTCCTGAGGCTGGAGAAATATTCTCACATCAAGAAGCTAATCCGGTTGTTTATTTTCTGTTTTGTGCCCCGCCCCCTCCCAGCACGTATGGTGTAGGGGTTTTACGCGCAGGAGCTCGGCACCCTGACCTGCACGCACCCACACTGTTTGTGCTGTTGCCCTGGACACTGGGAGACAACCACTTCTTTCACAACCAACTCACCTGCTGAGCAATGGGCTGGCTAAGGGCCTGACTTGCTCCTCCTTGTTCTGAGAGCCCCAGGCAGCATTTCCTCCCTCTGCGAGTCAGCTGTGGTGCTGGTCAGGATCACCAAAGGAACATAGTGGGCAGACTTGTGGACTCAGCAGGGGAAGGAGAGGGTGGGAGCAATTGACAGAGTAGCATTGAAATATAAACATTACAATGTATAACATAGATAGCTAATGGGAAGTTGCTATATAACACAGGGAGCTCATCCTGGTGCTCTGTGACAACCTAGGGGAGAGGGATGGGGGTGGGCTGGTAGGGAGGTTCAAGAGAGAGGGGACATGTGTATACCTATGGCTGATTCATGTTGATGTATGGCAGAAACCAACACAATGTGTTAAGCTGCTTCAGTCGTGTCTGACTCTTTGCGACCCCTTGGACTGTAGGCCACCAGGTTCCTCTGTCCGTGGGGTTCTCCAGGGATTGAACCCGAGTCTCTTAAGTCTCCTGCACTGGCAGGCAGGTTCTTTACCACTAGCACCACCTTTAACTTTCTATTGTGAAGCACTATCCTCTAAATAAAAATAAATTTAAAAACAAAAGGACCACTGAAGGAATTTCTATCCTTCTCTGGGGCCATAGAATGAAAGGTTATCCAACAAAACAGTTAGTTCATTGAAAATGGGGACGATACTGCCTCTGCCCTGAGCCCAGAGGAGCAGGTAGGCATGCTCTTCATGCTGCAGAGGTTGTGCAGGGATATCCCCAGGCTGTGGACACCACCATCAGTCAGGTGGGCACTTTCAAACACCACTTGCCTCTCACAATGTTTCTCCATCAGTATTAACCAGTGCCTTGTGGAGAGGGAACCCAGAGTACAAGTACCATTTCTTCCATAGAGTGATTGGTAAGAGGAGAACTTGTAAGGCGTTTTTGCTCCAGGGGTTGGGTGGAAGCAGGGATCTTCTAGGCAATGGAGAACCCGCAGGTCACAGCTTGGTTCCTATGCCATCTTCTCAGCTGGAACTCCCAAGTGGAGGCCAGAGGGTGTGAGCAGACCGGGCAGCATGCATCCCCCAGGAGGGAACCCTCCACTCCTGGGTGGGGGGCAGCTCAGAGCACCTGGAATTTCTAGACAGTTTGTTTTGGGTGGGGTTAGACTCCCCAGACATTTTTCTTTAGTGCCTGTATTAGCAGAAGACTCGTGAAGATGTGCCATGGGGGTCTCCAACCAAAGAACCAGTGTTCTGTCAAGGCTCGTGTTTTGTGTGTATCTGTTTTCTATTTCATTAAAATTTATTTTTAGCAGTCTCAAATTCAGAATTTAAAAAGCACAGTGCAAAGAACACTTTTTTTTCCTCCTGAATTATTTAAAAGTTGGTTGCTTATGTATTTTTTTCCCAAAGTAACCTATATCTTACTAATATTTTTTTGACTTTGACAACCAATGCAATGAACATTTAACAACAGTATTTCTGTTTTTGATGGTGAGTACCAAAAAAAAGTTTTTATATTATTTTTTCTTAGAAATTTTAATTTCATTTTTTCAATTTTATTGCGATATAATGGACACAGAACATTGTATTATTTAAGTTGTACAACACGGTGATTTGCTAGATATTACGAAACGATCAAAGTTTAACCTCTATCATCTCACCTGGTTACAATTTTTTTTCCTGTGACGAGAGCTTTGCAGATCTGTTCTCTTACATGTGTACTTTATTCTATGAAAATACCACCTCAATAATAGTGTTGACTTCTGAAAAGGGGACTGAGATTGAAGGGAAATGGGGGAACAGTTATATTTTTAAAGGAATAGATTTGCTACTGAGTCCAAGCTTAAACAGTTCACCACAAGACAGGTCAATTAACTGAAAAGTGAGTTGTTGGGGAAAGGAACAGCTAGTGAGTTTATGCAGAATGCCAGCAGACCAAGTAGATGAGCTTGTGTACAAAAGAACATCTTGCCTAAGTCAGAATTCAGGCTTCTTTTATACTAAAAATGGAGGGAATAAAGTCAAATATTTCCTGATTCCGGTCAGCCTCCAGAGAGAATGTGTTAATTTCTTCCTTCCTGCAGTCCTTCACAGGTGGGCCTGATCAGGATGTTTCCTGTGTGCTAAACAAAGATATTTTAGCTTAACATTCATTGCCTGGGAGGCAGGGTTCCCAGAGACGCGCTATTATGTATAATTTAAGCTTATACGCAACATCCATTTAGTGATTAACTTGTAATAGACTACAAAGGTTCTTCCCCATTACAATTTCTGTATTGTTTAATGCTTTTTACCATGAGAATAAATGCATGGATTGCTGGTTTATTTTCAAAGTAAATGGAAAGGCAAAAATAATAATAAAAATTTTAAGAGTAAGTTGCTGGCATGATGCCCTCCACATAAAGAGTTCCCCTATAACCCCCTCAACAGAATCATGCGATCAGGAAACTAACATGGACACATGAATGCCATCTATCTGTTCATTTCACTCAAGTCTCTCCAATTGTTCCAGGAGTATCTTTATCTCAAAGGATCTAGCCCTCCTCCCCTCTTATCCTGCAGGGATGCCTGTGTTGCTTTGCCAGCTCAGACTACTTTGAGACTAAGTTGGTTAAGAAGAAAAAGGAAGGGAAGGAAAGAAGAAATATATGTCAGTTCAGTTCAGTTCAGTCGCTCCGTCGTTTCTGACTCTTTGCGACCCCATGAATCGCAGCACACCCTGTCCATCACCAACTCCCGGAGTTCACCCAGACTCACGTCCATCGAGTCAGTGATGCCATCCAGCCATCTCATCCTCTGTCGTCCCCTTCTCCTCCTGCCCCCAGTCCCTCCCAGCATCAGAGTCTTTTCCAATGAGTCAACTCTTCGCATGAGGTGGCCAAAGTACTGGAGTTTCAGCTTTAGCATCATTCCTTCCAAAGAAACCCCAGGGCTGATCTCCTTCAGAATGGACTGGTTGGATCTGCTTGCAGTCCAAGGGACTCTCAAGAATCTTCTCCAACACCACAGTTCAAAAGCATCAATTCTTCGGTGCTCAGCCTTCTTCACAGTCCAACTCTCACATCCATACATGACCACAGGAAAAACCATAGCCTTGAATAGATGGACCTTTGTTGGCAAAGTAATGTCTCTGCTTTTGAATATGCTATCTAGGTTGGTCATAACTTTCCTTCCAAGGAGTAAGCGTCTTTTAATTTCATGGCTGCAGTCACCATCTGCACTGATTTTGGAGCCCAGAAAAATAAAGTCTGACACTGTTTCCACTGTTTCCCCATCTATTTCCCGTGAAGTGATGGGACCAGATGCCATGATCTTCGTTTTCTGAATGTTGAGCTTTAAGCCAACTTTTTCACTCTCCACTTTCGCTTTCATCAAGAGGCTTTTGAGTTCCTCTTCACTTTCTGCCATAAGGGTGGTGTCATCTGCATATCTGAGGTTATTGATATTTCTCCCAGCAATCTTGATTCCAGCTTGTGTTTCTTCCAGTCCAGCATTTCTCATGATGTACTCTGCATATAAGTTAAATAAGCAGGGTGACAATACACAGCCTTGATGAACTCCTTTGCCTATCTGGAACCGTCTGTTGTTCCATGTCCAGTTCTAACTGTTGCTTCCTGACCTGCATACAGATTTCTCAAGAGGCAGATCAGGTGGTCTGGTATTCCCATCTCTTTCAGAATTTTCCACAGTTTATTGTGATCCACACAGTCAAAGGCTTTGCCATAGTCAATAAAGCAGATATAGATATTTTCTGGAACTCTCTTGCTTTTTCCATGATCCAGCAGATGTTGGCAATTTGATCTCTGTTTCCTCTGCCTTTTCTAAATCCAGCTTGAACATCAGGAAGTTCACGGTTCACGTATTGCTGAAGCCTGGCTTAGAGAATTTTGAGCATTACTTTACTATGTGTGAGATGAGTGCAATTGTGCGGTAGTTTGAGCATTCTTTGGCATTGCCTTTCTTTGGGATTGGAATGAAAACTGACCTTTTCCAGTCCTGTGGCCACTGCTGAGTTTTCCAAATTTGCTGGCATATTGAGTGCAGCACTTTCACAGCATCATATATATTATATACATATATCTCCTAGGACAGCAAGGAGATCAAACCGTTCAATCCTTTCGGAAGGATTGATGCTGAAGCTGAAGCTCCAATACTTTGGCCACCTGACATGAAGGGCCGATGAAGAAGGAATTCATAGGGCCTGGACTCCATCTTAGGCCTGTTCATGCTGATCATGCTCAGCCACCTTTCTAATGGACTCTGAACTCTGTTTAGTGCCTATGAAAACAACAACAGAAGGAAGGATAAGACCCTCTCCAGACCGGGGAACCTTGAAGATTGTATCTAGGTTACTCATCGCCTAAGAGAAACCATACACTAATCACCCCTTCCTCCAGACAGGCCATAAATTTTTCTTTGTCTATCGGAGTGTAACCTCGGGTTTACTGATTATTGGCTAATTGTTTGACTGTTTGAACACATGAGCACATAGCACGGGAATGATGGGGTTATTTGGATTATATTTTCCTTGGTTTATGTAGGTCTCAAGGAATTTGGAGTGGTGGCTTCAGACACGTACACATGGGGTATAAAAGATTTTCACAAATGCTGGTCGGGGTCCTTGGCTAAGAGGAGACTCTGCCTTGGGCCCGCCGGTTTAATAAACTGCACTCCACTATCTGCATTGTCCTTCGGAGTGAGTTTGTTTCCTGGAACGCGTGGCTACAACATTTGGTGCATTGGCTGGGAAACTCCTCACTTTGAGGAGACAGGTCTCATTTGAGGCCACCCCGAGGCTTTGTGGCTTGAATCTCCTAGAGAGGGGAAGGCGCCTCGGCACTCTGGAAGAATTCAGCCGTTCGACGCTGGGTTTCTTCGCTTTGGCAGGTAGTGAATGGCAGCCTTGCTGAGAAGAAATATATGTGTGTTCCTTCACACATGAGAGCTCAGGTGAAGAGGAACCCACCCAGCAGGGTGGAAGAGGGGGCCTGATCACCCTCTCTGGGAGGGACTAGAAGGGGCACGGACCCTCAGGGGCCTGGAACAGGCAGGCGGTGGCGATTGCTTGGTACACAGGTCGACAAGCGTGCTACGGTTTAGGAAGGAAATTTGTGAAGGTCATTTAGGAGGTGTGTCCACGCCGTCTCAGGGAAAATTATTACCAGCAATCACCAGGGGATTTTTAGGATAGGAAACTGGTCCTTGTATGCTCGTATTCTGCCCTCCCCCAGGAGGTGTCCCATTTGCTGTGAAATTCTTGACCCCTCGGAATTGTTAGGCTAGAAGGAAGGGGATACATAAGTGAGTATGAATTGGCTTTCCCGG
The DNA here is from genome assembly GCF_029378745.1 of Bos indicus. NCBI lineage: Eukaryota > Metazoa > Chordata > Mammalia > Artiodactyla > Bovidae > Bos > Bos indicus. The sequence goes on along the minus strand of NC_091773.1, from coordinate 31,121,827 downwards.
AGATGGCCTGGGACATGAGATATTTAACCCATCTGTGTTTTCATCCGCATCTGACCAAGCCCACCAAGGCAGAACGGACTTTAAGGGAGAAACAGTTTTGGACCACGTGGTGTTCTGGTTCGGCTGTGCTGACTGGCAGGTGAAGGCATGCTGATCCCCCTTCTCCCTCTGGGATCTGTCTCTTCTCACCCCAATTAGGAAGGAGGCAGAATGGCAATTTAAGTGTCATTGAGTGGAAATATCAGAAGTACATAGGGTACCGAGAACTTCGTAGACAGAATGAAAAGGAAAAGTAGAAGAAGGTCCGAGAAGGTAAGCAAGATGGGAGGAAGTGAATCTAAGGCAACTGTATTGGAGTGCATGATTAAAAATTTTAAGAAGGGATTAGGAGGAGACTATGGGGTGAAGATGAAGCCTAACCACCTCCACATATGCTGTGAGGTCGAATGGCCCCCTATGGGAGTAGGATGGCCACCAGAGAACACCATGAACTTAGAAATAGTGGAAGCAGTCTATACCGTAGTCACAGGAGAGCCAGGACACCTGGATCAATATCCACATATTGACTCATGGCTAGGGCTAGCTCAAGACCCTCCTACTTGGACAAGGTTCTGTATCCAGAAGGGAAAGGGAAAAATATTAAAAATTAAATTAATTTTTAATTTTTAATTAAATTAAATTAAAAAAAAATAAAAAAATATTAATGGCACAAAACATGACTGATGATAAAAAGGAAATTCTACAGGATTTGGACCCCTCCCCCATACTGGATAATGACTCGAGTGCCTCCCAGTGCTCCACCAGGACCAGAGGCCGCCTTAATGCTCGATCCAGGGCCAGGTGAAGTCCTGCAGCAGCCGCTGCTCCTCCGCCAGCTCTCCCCGAGGTCGTAGAGCCGCCACCTAGGCAGGTTCCGATCCCGGTGACAGAAGCCTCTGGCCAACACTTCCAGGATCCGGCTCCTGCCGAACCACCCAAGTTATACCCGCCTCTCCCTGTGAGTACTGACAAGAAGGGGAGGGAGACGTTGGAATTAAGCAGAAACTGCGCTCTGCCAGAGAGCCAGAGGGAACGAAAGAGAACAGACAAGAGATTTGCAGTGCTAGCTGCTGCTCTGGGAAAGTCTATCTCCAGCCCTCAAGAAAACCTCCTCTGCCCCAGGGACAGGACAGTCCTTCAACCGGTCCCAATGGAGGCCCCGCCCCGTTACAGCCAAACCAGTGAGCTTTTGGCCGCTGGAAGAATGAATGCCCTAAGGCAAGGAAGGAAGCGGAGGCTCCTGCAGTTGTGGGGCTTGCTGACTTGGAAAGTAAATAGGGCTGCTGGGGCTCAGAGATATCAGGTCCCCGAGGGCCCATGGTAACCTTAAAAGTGGGGGACCAAAACATTGACTTCAAGGTGGATACAGGAGCAGAACTGTTGGTAGTAAAACCTGTGGCACCACTGTCCAAAAAGACTACTGCTGTAACTGGGGTATCAGGAGAAGAGATGATTAAATCATTTTGCCAGCCCAGAAAATGTCAGATGGGGGGGCACCAAGTGATTCATGAATTCTTCTACATTCCTGAGTGCCCAGTACCCGTTTTGGGAAGAGACTTGCTCTCCAAACTAGGAGCACAAGTGACTTTCTCCCCTGAGGAGAGGCCCACCTTCCAGATAGACACTATGACTTATTTGCTCTCTCTCTTTCAATACCACCACAAGATGAGTGGAGGTTGCATGAGCCTCCAAAGGAAGAACTGGGTGGGCTGGAAGAGCATGAGAGCGAGCTAATTCAATTATTTCCTGAGGTCTGGGCGGAAGACAACCCCCCCTGCCCCCAGGCTGGCTAAACATCAAGCCCCAGTGATAATAGAACTCAAACCAGGCACCATCCCGGTTAGAAAGCGCCAGTACCCGCTACCGATAGAGGCCTGGGCTGGCATACTGCCCAACATCAATAGATTGAAACAAGCAGGCATTCTAGTAGAGTGCCAGTCGGCTTGGAATACGCCAGTCCTGCCAGTCAAAAAGGAAGGAGGACAGGACTATAGGCCTGTACAGGATCTCAGGCTAGTCAGCCAGGCTACTGTGACTTTACACCCCACTGTTCCAAACCCCTATACCCTACTTAGACTCCTCCTGCTGAGGACTAAAGTTTATACTCGCCTAGATCTCAAGGATGCCTTCTTCTGCGTACGCCTCGCCCCAGCGTCACAGCCCATCTTTGCCTTTGAATGGGAAGATCAAGTCGGGGGCACCAAGCAACAGCTCATCTGGACTCCCCCACAAGAGTTTAAGAACTCCCCAGCCATCTTTGGGGAAGCCTTGGCTTCTGACCTGAGCTCATTCCATCCCAAAGAGTATGGATGCTGGCTCCTACAATATGTGGATGACCTGCTGCTGGCCGCCGGGACCAAGGAAAAATGCTGGAAAGGGACAAAAGCACTGCTCCAGCTGCTGATGGAAGCAGGTTCCCGGGTGTCGAAGAAGAAGGCACAAATCTGCAAGGAGGAGGTAAGGTATCTGGGGTTTGTTTTAAAGAAGGACACAAGGTTCCAGACCCTAGTTGGGTCCTGTATACTGATGGCACTAGCCTGATAAAACAAGGACAACGGCTGTCAGGTTAGCCAAAGCAGAAGGGGCCATCAAGACTGAAAAGGGATGGCGGGAATTGCCAAGTGGCAAATTATTGGTACCATAGGGGCTGGCATACAATCTGGTAAGCCAAACACACCAGCGACCCACCTAGGCCATGCTGCCTGCTCACAGGTTAATGCTGCCTCTCGGGTATTCGGACAAAAACCTCTGGGTATTCAGCCGAAAGGCACGCTGCCCTTTGAACACCTGGGAGTGGACTTTACCGAAATGAAACCTCACCGACACTACCATTACCTGCTGGTCATGGTATGTACATTCTCAAGATGGGTAGAAGCTTTTCCTACCTGGACTGAAAGAGCATCAGAAGTAGCCCGGTGCCTGCTTAGGGAAATAGTTCCCAGGTTTGGACTTCCTGCCAGCACTGGTTCAGACAATGACCCGGCTTTTGTAGCTGATTTAGTACAACAAGTAAGCAAAACTTTAAACATCAAATGGAAACTGCACACTGCATATAGGCCCAGAGTTCTGAGATGGTGGAATGAAACAACCGGACTTTAAAGAGACTCTCCAAGTGAATCATAGAGACTGACTACTCCTGGATGGACCTGCTCCCAACAGCTCTGCTCAGATTCAGGATGACTCCACAGTCCCAAGGCTATTCTCCATATGAAATTGTGTATGGGAGACCCCCTCCCATAATAAAACAGGTGTCAACAAATTTGCCTCAGGTAAGGGGGGATAGGATTTCACAGCAGATGGAACTGGGTAAGATAATAAATCGGGTAACTAAATTTGTACAAGAAAGGGTGCCGTTTCCCCTAGGGGAACAGATTCATGACTTTACGCTTGGTGACCAAGTATGGGTCAAAGATTGGAAACATGATTTGCTAGCCCCTTGGTGAAAGGGCCCTTCAGTCAGTTCAGTTCAGTCGCTCAGTCATGTCCGACTCTTTGCAATCCCATGAGTCGCAGCACGCCAGGCCTCCCTGTCCATCACCAACTCCCGGAGTTCACTCAGACTCATGTCCATCAAGTCAGCGATGCCATCCAGCCAGCTCATCCTCTGTCGTCCCCTTCTCCTCCTGCCCCCAATCCCTCCCAGCATCAGAGTCTTTTCCAATGAGTCAACTCTTCGCATGAGGTGGCCAAAGTACTGGAGTTTCAGCTTTAGCATCATTCCTTCCAAAGAAACCCCAGGGCTGATCTCCTTCAGAATGGACTGGTTGGATCTGCTTGCAGTCCAAGGGACTCTCAAGAATCTTCTCCAACACCACAGTTCAAAAGCATCGATTCTTCGGTGCTCAGCCTTCTTCACAGTCCAACTCTCACATCCATACATGACCACAGGAAAAACCATAGCCTTGACTAGACGGACCTTTGTTGGCAAAGTAATGTCTCTGCTTTTGAATATGCTATCTAGGTTGGTCATAACTTTCCTTCCAAGGAGTAAGCGTCTTTTAATTTCATGGCTGCAGTCAGCATCTGCACTGATTTTGGAGCCCAGAAAAATAAAGTCTGACACAGTTTCCACTGTTTCCCCATCTATTTCCCATGAAGTGATGGGACCAGATGCCATGATCTTCGTTTTCTGAATGTTGAGCTTTAAGCCAACTTTTTCACTCTCCACTTTCACTTTCATCAAGAGGCTTTTGAGTTCCTCTTCACTCTCTGCCATAAGGGTGGTGTCATCTGCATATCTGAGGTTATTGATATTTCTCCCGGCAATCTTGATTCCAGCTTGTGTTTCTTCCAGTCCAGCGTTTCTCATGATGTACTCTACATATAAGTTAAATAAGCAGGGTGACGATATACAGCCTTGACGTACTTCTTTTCCTATTTGCAACCAGTCTGTTGTTCCATGTCCAGTTCTAACTGTTGCTTCCTGACTTGCATACAGATTTCTCAAGAGGCAGGTCAGGTGGTCTGATATTCCCATCTCTTTCAGAATTTTCCACAGTTTATTGTGATCCACACAGTCAAAGGCTTTGCCATAGTCAATAAAGCAGAAATAGATGTTTTTCTGGACCTCTCTTGCTTTTTCCATGATCCATCGGATGTTGGCAATTTGATCTCTGGTTCCTGTGCCTTTTCTTTCTTTTTTTTTTTTTCTTATTTCAGTTGTGTCCGACTCTGTGCGACCCCATGGACTGCAGCCCACCAGGCTCCTCCGTCCATGGGATTCTCCAGGCAAGAGTACTGGAGTGGGCTGCCATTGCCTTCTCAGTCTGTGCCTTTTCTAAATCCAATTGAACATCAGGAAGTTCACGATTCACATATTGCTGAAGCCTGGCTTGGAGAATTTTGAGCATTACTTTACTAGTGTGTGAGATGAGTGCAATTGTGCGGTAGTTTGAGCATTCTTTGGCATTGCCTTTCTTTGGGATTGGAATGAAAACTGACCTTTTCCAGTCCTGTGGCCACTGCTGAGTTTTCCAAATTTGCTGGCAGATTGAGTGCAGCACTTTCACAGCATCATCTTTCAGGATTTGAAATAGCTCAACTGGAATTCCATCACCTCCACTAGCTTTGTTCGCAGTGATGCTTTCTAAGGCCCACCTGACTTCACATTCCAGGTTGTCTGGCTCTAGGTCAGTGATCACATCATCGTGATTATTTGGGTCGTGAAGCTCTTTTTTGTACAGTTCTTCTGTATATTCTTGCCACCTCTTCTTAATATCTTTTGCTTATGTTAGGTCCATACCATTTCTGTCCTTTATCGAGCCCATCTTTGCATGAAATGTTCCCTTGGTATGTCTAATTTTCTTGAAGAGATCTCTAGTCTTTCCCATTCTGTTGTTTTCCTCTATTTCTTTGCATTGATGGCTGAGGAAGGCTTTCTTATCTCTTCTTGCTATTCTTTGGAACTCTGCATTCAGATGCTTGTATCTTTCCTTTTCTCCTTTGCTTTTCACTTCTCTTCTCTTCACAGCTATTTGTAAGGCCTCCCCAGACAGCCATTTTGCGTTTTTGCATTTCTTTTCCATGGGGATGGTCTTGATCCTTGTCTCCTGCACAATGTCACGAACCTCATTCCATAATTCATCAGGCACTCTATCTATCAGATCTAGGCCCTTAAATCTATTTCTCACTTCCACTGTATAATCATGAAAGGGCCCTTATGTTATTCTAACTACCCCTACAGCAGTTAATGTTGCAGGTATTGTCCCTTGGATCCATCATACAAGGGTGAAGAGAACATACCACACAGACCCAAAAAACACTGAGTGGACTGCACAGAGGGACCCCGCTGACTCTCAAGAGACTAAGACCATCCTTAAGAAGAAGGAAAAGAAGATCCTGGATGAGCCCCTTCAGGATGAAGCCGCACAATCAACTCCTGCTGCTTGGCCTCATCAACGTGATTTTGAATTTAACTTCCGTTTCAACTCAGGACAATGTTTTCATCTCATGGGCACATTCCTATGCAGACTTCCACAACACCTCCAACTGCTGGGTATGTAGGGCTATGCCTCTGTCAGTGATGGATGGACTTCCTTGGTGGTGTCACCGCTCTGCCAAGGAGATTTTAAACCACTCTGCTCTTTTCTGGGATGACAAAAAGAGACTTTCCTCTCTCTTGTCAATCATAACCTCTCCTTGCTCTCTTGGTGTAAGATCTACAGTCAATAGACTTGGGTCATGGGGTTGCATTTGATATAAATGCCAGTGTAACAAAAGCCTAACCTACTTGTTGTAAATCTACTCTGGTAGCCCCGGTAAATCTACCTTATTTACATGCTAGGTGGACAAGATCTGTGTTTCAATGATATGAGTATATTGCTGCCTTATTTGTATCCTCTACAGGGACAACAGATACCATGATTAACGTAGAGGCCTTGACTAATTTCACAAAACAGGCCCTCCTAGATAGAACAAAAGCCATCCAAGCCTTAAATGAAGAGCAAATCCAAATGAGGAAAGCGGTAATTTATAATAGAATGGCTTTGGACATACTCACAGCTGCTCAAGGAGGGACCTGTGCTAGAATTAAGGTTGAATGTTGTGTATACATTCCTGACTTATCTGGCAATGTATCGACTGCTTTAGATGACATGAAAAACCAGGTAAAAGCAATGTCAAATGAAAACATTCCTTTCTGGACTTTGGTCCTATCTTGGGTGAAGGGCGGTTGGTGGAAAACTATATTTACCACTGTTATAGTTGCCTTGATAGTTCTGCTTTGTGGACCCTGAATTTTACAATGTATTATGAACTCTGTAATCCGAAGGTTGATGTCATTCTCCCAAATTGGTGGTCGGAGAGCTAGGGTGCAATATCTCCCTATGAATGATGCTCATAATATGAGTTAAGAGCATCAAGAGGTGGGAATGAAGAAGGAATTCATAGGGCCTGGACTCCATCTTAGGCCTATTCATGCTGATCATGCTCAGCCACTTTTCTAATGGACTCTGAACTCTGTTTAGTGCCTATGAAAACAACAGAAGGATAAGACCCCCTCCAGACAGGGGAACCTTGAAGATTATATCTAGGTTACTCATCGCCTAAGAGAAACCATACACTAATCACCCCTTCCTCCAGACAGGCCATAAATTTTTCTGGGTCTATCGGAGTGTAACCTTGGGTTTATTGATTATTGGCTAATTGTTTGACTGTTTGAACACATGAGCACATAGCATGGGAATGATGGGGTTATTGGGATTGTATTTTCCTTGGTTTATGTAGGTCTCAAGGAATTTGGAGTGGTGGCTTCAGACACGTACACATGGGGTATAAAAGATTTTCACAAATGCTTGTCGGGGTCCTTGGCTAAGAGGAGACTCTGCCTTGGGCCCGCCGGTGTAATAAACTGCACTCCACTGTCTGCATTGTCCTTCTGAGTGAGTTTTTTTCCTGGAACGCGTGGCTACAACACCGACTCATTGGAAAAGACCCTGATGCTGGGAAAGAGTGAAGGCAGGAGGAGAAGGGGACAGCAGAGGATGAGATGGTTGGGTGGCCTTACCAGCTCAGTGGACATGAGTCTGAGCAAACTCCGAGAGATTGTGAAGGACAGGGAAGCCTGGTGTGCTGCAGTCCTTGGGGTCTTAAAGAGTCAGACACGACCTACTGACTGAACAACAACTATATATATATATATATATATATATATATATATGTATATTTGTACAATAAATCTACAATTTATTGCTGTTTTTGTACTCACCCTCCAAAGAGAGCTTCAGGATTTAACTGAAATAATTGATCACAAAGAGTCAGGCTAAGCGATCAAATATCAACAACAGAAAGAACTACTCACAGCGTTGTTTGGAGTGGTGTAAGAGCCAAGGCACCTTAATCACTTAGCACAGTACTTAGCACATGGTAAGCACCGTCTAAGGTTCGCTCTGCTTAATACAGCTATTATCTTAATGTAAAGAAGTCCACCACACCCCGGCTGGAGGGCCCAGGAAGACGTGTGGGTTTAGCCTGTGGCTTCGGGTAGCCCCTTGCACACAGTCCTAGGCATCCGGGGGTGTGTTTTTCCCTTTTCCAAGGCCAGCCATGGCTTTCTGCCCCTCCCCTCTTCTGGCTGAAGGAGTGGGGAATAAGCAGTCAGAACAGCTGGGCATCCCTTCTCCTCCTGCTTCCTCCCCCATCTCCACCTCTCCCCACATCCCAAGGAGGAAGAAAGGAGCAGATGGGGGAAATGAAACAGGACTAGGCTCAGCGCCTTCACAGCAGCACCCAGCTCCCAATGGCTGCCAAGGTCCCCGGGGAGACGAGATGACACACAACTTTGGCTTTGTCTTGGTTTCTTTATGTGTGACAGTGGGGGCAGGGCCCTGAAGCTGGGACCCCTCCGCTGGAAGGGTGGGTTCTCCAAGTCGCCAGGGGAAAACTCCATCCTGCTTTCCAGCCAGCTTCTAAACTGGCCACCTGCTCTGTCTACACGGTCTCTGTGGGCTTTTTCATGACAAGTCAAGTCCCCAGGTCTTTTGGGGATGTGGGGTTTGTGTGAGACGCTGGGGAGCCTGCTTGTCTGATGAGGTCACTGTTCCTTGAGTTATTACCTTGCTGTACTTGGCATGAGTGAGCAGCAGGAATGCCTTGGAACCGTGTTTGTTTGTGAAACATTGAATCCCTGCCTAGTTACGCCCAAGCCGGCCAGGGGCCAGCTTGCCTCCAGACCCCAATCCTTCATATCTCTTCAGTCTTGAGTTCTAGGGACCCGTGTCTGTTTCCTGCCTTGGAGCAAAAGGGTTGGAGCCCAGAGGAGGCAGGTGGGGCAGGGGTCAGCATGTCTCCTCGGGGCCTGTGGGCTCCTGGGTCCATATGCTTTGTAGGTTCCATCTGAAGGGTCATTTTGTTGGTAGGGAGTGTTGGCAGGAGGCCAGGGCAGCATTTGGCAGTGAGCGGGCAAAGCCGTTTGAATTCTCAGTGAAGTCAAAGGAGTGGTCAGTGCCTCCACTTCCTGCCTGGGAGCCACGGCCGTTGGCCGGCACTAGCCTGGCCAGACAAGCGGCCACCTCGGGCTGTAGACAGGGTTGGGGTTGGGGTGGAGGGGAGGGAGCAGGTAGCCGGGGGGTCTCCCCGCCACCCCCCCCACCCCACCCCCGCCAGCTGGAGCCTGCCAGCTGATGACGGGCCTGGCCCTGGAGTCTGGCTCCAGGCTCGGAAAACGCTTCTATTCTGGGCCTCTGACACACTCCTCAGCCCTGCCTCCTGTCTTGAGCTTCCTGAGTCACTTCTCCCCACTCCCAGCTCTGCTTCTTTCTCAATGGAGTGGATTATCACCATACCATATGGTAGAAAAGCAGTTCCCAATTCATAAAGTCCTTTTATGCACCAGCTCTCTTCTGAACTTTCATCCGTCTGTGAGGGCCACCGGGCAGGTAATTGAATCATCGTGTCCCAGATGAAGGATAATGGAGGCTCAGAGAAATGTAAGCAGCTTGACCAACTGGGCACACATAACACACAACACACGACATACACATACACACAGACGCACTGCAAATCAGCATGGGGCTGGGTCTAGAATCAGATGAGTGCCGGGAGCCTGGCACTCATCCCCACCCCTAGGGGACTGGTGTACCAGACGTGGGCACGTGGGGCCCTGCGGGACCACCTGTGGTGGCCTCTTCCTTTCCTCCTCGTGGAGGACGTTTGCTTTTCTGGTATACTGCACTTTGAATCCCGGAGAAGGCAATGGCAGCCACTCCAGTACTCTTGCCTAGAAAATCCCATGGATGGAGGAGCCTGGTGGGCTGCAGTCCATGGGGTCGCTACCAGTCAGACACGACTGAGCGACTTCACTTTCACTTTTCACTTTCACGCAATGGAGAAGGAAATGGCAACCCACTCCAGTGTTCTTGCCTGGAGAATCCCAGGGACGGCAGAGCCTGGTGGGCTGCCGTCTACAGGGTCACACAGAGTCGGACACGACTGAAGTGACTTAGCAGCAGCAGCAGCAGCACTTTGAATCCAAGGGATTTAAAACACTGGTGGTGATAAGCAGAACTCTAGAAAAAGTAGAGAAAGTAGCCTGAATTTGCTTCCTCTTTCTGGGCTCCTTTCCTCCCTTCTTTCCTCAGCATCTCACCTTCTCCTTATCTCCTGACCCCCAAGAAACACTCTTTTCTATTCCTTCATTCACGTACTCTAGGCGCAAGTGGCTGATACAGTTTAAAGGGTTCTTCCTCCAGACTGTAGCCCACCTGACAATTATGTGGTCTATGCCTCAGCTTATAAGACAGCCAGATCCAAATACATCGTTTCTAGGAAGAAGACACAAGCACACGTTTTTGACATCTGGCATTGCCTGGGTGAAGGACCCGTGAGAGAATCAACGCTGGCCCTGGCACTGAGTTGGCCCTGTAGCCCATGCACCCTAGTGCTGGGCGTTACCTCCAGCAGCTGGTCCAGGGGGTGGTCTGCCAGGGGCCCAGGGAGGGGCTGAGTAACCAGGTCTGGGTGGGTGGGTGCTTCAGGGAGCTCTGGGCATTGATCTTTACCATGTGTGGGAGCACTGCCACGCTTTGCCACGCAACCGCCATACTGCTGCATATTGGCTGCGTATTCACGCCCACATTTCGTTGCATCTTTTCCAGGACATTTGGAGGAAGATATCACGTTTTCTCTTTAACTCCTGTGGAAACTCAGTCTCCCTGAGGTTCAACAGCTTCTCAAGCTTTCACAGCCAGTGAGCGTTTCCAGCATTTGGAGATATCCCGAGCATTTGAGTACCTGAGATGAGAGGCCTTTCCTGGGATAAAGGAGCTTGGAGCCCTGGATGGACAGACGATGCTGGGAGGGCTCAGGCTTCACTAGAGGTCAAGGAGCAGGGGGAGGGAAATGGGGGAATGAAAGACATATGGGGGGTGTGCATTTATGCAGGTTGGGAGGATGGCCGGGGTGGGGTGGGCGGGCACTGAGAAACCGAGAACAAGCTGCTGCCACCACAGTTTTACTGTGGCCAGAACTAGTCCTGACAGAAACACAGCAACCATTCCCATTGTTTGCTTTACCTCTTGCCCTCTATCTGAACATGGTCGCCCAGAGAATGCGATCTCTTGGAGCGCTGGCTGCGGCCCTTGATTTCAGAAATAGCTGTGTCTTGTTCACCAGGGGCTGCCAATTCATCCCGAGCTCTGTGGTATCTGTGAGCCAAAGCTGGCTGGTGTTGAGTGGGGTCTCTCGCTCAAGCACTCTGGGGCCTGGATGGTCGGACAGTAGGAAATTCAACCTGCTCTTCTGTAGCTGGAGTCTGAAACGTGGGTCAGCACTTGCCCAGAATTCCAGGTAGCCTTCCCTCCTGAGGGCTAGATTGCCACTTAAGGCCCGCAGACAAAACCCTGGCTGTTTGCCTCCAGGGCAGAAGGGAGTTTAGCCTCATGGCAACCTGTATTCCTAGGGGCTGGCCCAGGGCTCTGAGGTTTCCCAGAGAACAGAGGGAGGGCCTTGGGGTGAGGTGGTCCGAGCCTCCGTACTTGTCTCCATGCAGACCCAACAAGGGGCTGGACCAGGTGGGCAGAGGCCCAGCTGCCCTGTCAGTGACGTAGTCCCACGTCAGTCCTTCTTAAGTCAGTTCCCCTCCCTCGGCAGCACACGCCCTTCCCGACCTACATGCTCCCTCCCAACAAAGGACATTCCTAGTGTCGTGTGGGTTGGAAAAGCATTTCCAGAGATGAGGGCAGAATGAGAGGAGAACAGAGTTTTGGTAGAGTGCGGAGACACTAGTAGAACAGCAGGCCTGCTCAAGAAGAGTCCACGCATTTCAAGGGCTGCTGCTGCTGCTGTCACTTCAGTTGTGTCCAACTCTTTGCAACCCCATGGACTGTAGCCCGCCAGGCTCCTCTGTCCATGGGATTCTCCAGGCAAGAATACTGGAGTGGGTTGCCATGCCGTCATCCAGGGGATCTTCCCAAACTAGGGATCAAACCCATGTATCTTATGTCTCCTGCATTGGCAGGCAGGTTCTTTACCTCTAGTGCCACCTGGGAAGCAAGGGCTAGTAACCAATTTTTATAGCCTCGACAAAGAAAATTCCTGCTGGAAGGGTGGCATTAGGTAATGGGTATTTTTACCTAATATGGGGTCAGGGAGCTGGCTGGTTAAGGTCAGGGGGGATCATGGCAATGATTGCTATGTGGCTTAGTCAGTTCTGGAGATGACCGTGGTGCAAGGCCCTGCATCTGTGGCCTTGGTACTAGGCTGTACACCTGTGATCTTGGCCGAGGGCTCTACACACAGATGTGTGTCTTGTTCCACATCCAAATCGACCTCCCCCTCCACTGTATTTTTCCAGGCATGTGGCCTGGTCTGCAGTATGAACTCTCTCTCCCCCTGCACCGTGGCCATGCCTTCACCACAAACCTCTCTTTTAAGAGGCTGACATTCTTAAAAGAAAGAGAAAACTAAAATACGATTCTAATCCCTAGGAGAGTCATCTTTTCGTCTGTGCTTTTCCTTGCGTGTCCGAGGTCTCTGCCAACTTAGAGACAGCATGTCTCATGATTCCTTTTCCAATCCGACTCTGGCTGTGGCTGCGTTTCCTACCCACTGCCCATCTGCCTGCTCTAGGGGCCGGATGGGGGAGGGGCTGCCACAGAGAGCACACAAGTAAGAACCGAAGTATGTGACTGGACTTGGTTCTAACACAGGCGATTTTATTACCCTAAATGTCTTGGAATCCCTGTTGCCTCTGGCTCCAGAGGTCTCCAGTCTCCAGCATTCCCGGACAGCCATCTGCAGCCAGGCTGGGCGTTCTCCGGCAAGTGGCAGTGACGTGAGTCACGGGGGCGGTCGCCAGGAAAGCTGCCCAGGAGGTGGGCACAGAGTGATGGCCACTGGGCCCCCTGGGGTTTGTGGTGGGGACTGGGGGGCGGCATTTCAGCGAGGCGAGTGAACCCTGAGAGCCCAGGTTGGGCCAGGCCAGGGCTGGGCAGAAACGAGCCTGGTGCTGACTGCTGGGCAGGGCTGTAATATCAAAACCAGACATTGTCTCTGGATGGAAAGAGCATGCTGGGTCCTTTCTTGCAATCCTTTTCATTTAGGTAAAGGAGCAATGAGGTCCAGATACATAATTCTTTCCTTTTGTGAAAGCCCACTCCCATCCAGTGAAGAAGCCCCAGGCATACTCTTGTGGGCATTTATTAATGTCACAAACAAAGCATACTTTATTTTTATTTGAATTGGCCAATGAAAATGTTCTACATGAGGCAAACACTTCATCATGAAATTTTTAAATGAAAAATAAATAAGCTCCATCCTACATATATCTCCAGCTGCCACATACAAATAGAGGACATCAGTTGTAAAGTAAATAAGTTAAAATAAATAGTTGTAGGATAGTCTGACAGGTCCAGTGTAAATCACCTGTTCCCTCCCTATCTTTGTTCCAGGCTCCTTCATCTGTTCACTGTAAGAATATTACACAGTCCACTGTGGCCCTTATTGAAAGAGCCCTTGATGTCCACATCTCCAAGTTATGTTCTGTTGGGAGGACTGGGTGTTCAGTCTAAAACAACAGTTGAAGAGCAGAGGTCAGCAAGGTGAAAGCCCAGGCCTCTTACCCCCATGTCGTCTTACATTTCACCTGGAGATATGGAAGCGGGTAATTCCCAGAGCAAAAAGCAACACACGCCCATGAAGCAGCAGCATGTGAATAACTGTTGTGTCTGAGACCAGTGATGTTGGCAAAAGTTCCCTTTGTACTAAGAAATGGCAATTTCCAACCTGGTCTCAGATTAAATTTCACCATGAAGTCGCTGGTTTTGTTAAATGAGTTGGGTTAGTTTAAGCTTCTGAATTAGAAAACAAACCTTCTGGAAACCAGACTTGAGGCCACAAATGACAAATATACAAGGCACATCCCATTAATCAGCTCCACAGGCAGACATTACCAATTGATCACTACATTCCTTTATCTCAGATTCCAGCCCCACACAGCACTCCACGCAGCCTGTGCCAATCATTTATGTCCTGTGTTCCTGCCTTGAGAATCACAGGGACAGGGGAGCCTGGTGGGCTGCCGTCTATAGGGTCGCACAGAGTCGGACACAACTGAAGTGACTTAGCAGCAGCAGCAGCAGCAGCATTTGAGATGAAGTTTATTTACTAGCCTTGGATCTTCTCTATGTTCTGAATGTTCTGTAGAAAGGAGTAGATATAACATAGGCATTGAACCCATGATGCCAGCTATGGGTTGGGTGCCTTCAGACTTGTCATTTAACTGCTTTAAAGCTGTGTCTACTAAATGGGAAAGGCCACCTACTCAGAGTTGATAGGAAGATTGGGATAATGTATGTGAAGTGCTCAGAATCGCACCTGGCACACAGGAGGCATATAATAAATGGTAGCTGTCATAATCATGTTATTATTTTAAGGCTATTGACATTGATAATAGAATTGATGATGACATTTCCATTAAAAGAAGGAAAGCATAATATTATATATTAGGTTGAACCCTATGAAATTGATAATTATTTTCAACCTACAAAAACAAGAATTTCTTGTTCAGTGTTATACATAATGATGCATTTCATTTATATCATGTACTTGTTCTAACTTTGTCAAATTGCTTCCTTCAAAGACTGCCCCCAGAGACATATTCTTAAATCAGCTGCTAGAATAAGCAAAGAAAGCAGTCTAGTACAGAGGATGAGGACCTGTATTTAGTATCTGGTATCTAGTTCCATACCCTTTTAAGGCCTCAGCTTTCCCATCTGTAGACTGGGAATACTTGTGCTTTCTTTAACAGGAATTTTGTGAATGTAAGAAGTGATGGATGGGAGAATGCTTTTTAAAGCTAAAATAATTATACCCAAGCAAGGTATTATTAATTCCATTAGACTGTGACACTTCAGAAAAGATTAGCATTCAAAATTTTAAATCATGTTTTTCTATAGAAAAATCACATGTAAAAGAATAGAGAATTCATGCAATCATGCCAAATGATCATCAAAACTGATCTTGACGATACCCTCAAGTGGATATTAGAACTACTAAGTAAACACATAAAGCGCTTTGTCACTAAAAATCATACCTCATCAAGATGAAATAAATACAGTAACAGGAACAGTGAGAACCAGTGTGTTTACAAGTGCCTCAAATGTCAAACTCTTACATTTATACCAGAAATTAGAACAACTCCCAAGGAAGACTGAGGAATTGTCTGCTTGATTCCTTGGAGGTCTTTAAAATGGGTTGGGAAAGTGGGTTTGATTTTGGTGCCATTTTGCTTAAACATAGGGATAAACTTGATGACCTCCCAAAGTCACTTTGAGACCAACAGCTGTATCGATTCGAAGAAGGGAACATTTTCCTTTTGCCTTCGAGGGAGGTTTCTGTCCCATGTCCTCAGCCAGGGTGATTAGTTAGTATTGGAGGGTGATGGCACATGGACCAGCTACTAGCAGAGGTGAATATGTGGCTCCGTTCCGATCCGGAAGTTTCCTCCCCTTGTGCAGTGAACTGGGGCCAGCGCAGGGCACTTGGGCCGGGGGGGTCATCTTTAGTCAGCCTCGAAGGCGCTGTTGGTAGCTCCCACATACTCAGACTTCTTCTTGTGCCTGGTCCACATTTTCCGGAGGATGCTGGGCATGCCGCAGGGAGCACTTCCTGTTAGCGGGAGGGAGGCTTCTGCTCCCTGGGGGAGGGTTGGAAATTCTTCCGTCATCTTCTTGAGGTGTCTGGATCTACAGAAAAGCCGAGGTGGGCAAGGAGAGTAGTCACTCTGCTTAGCCTGACTGTTAACTGTTGCCCTCGACAAGTGTAGCTGGAACCCCCGTTCCTCCTGGGCCCCTATGACCTGTGACCACATGGAAGGTCACTGTTGGGCCTCATGCAGGAATGACAACCCTCACCCTGCCCCAGGGGGTCCTTGATGCGGAAGGGAAGGAGGTGAACCTGGGACCACCGGCGCATGGATCTCAAGTTCTGCTCTTGTTCCAAACTCTACTCTCCCACCCCTGCCCCGCCCCTCAACTCGAACGATTTTGCTGGAAAGGTCAGACGTCACCATGCGTCAGCTCTTGAAAGTGAACTTACTCTATGACCTCAGTGACTTGACCTCGGCCACCCTCAGTTTCCTCACATGTAGGATGGAGATAATTTTATCTAACTCTTGGGGGTTTTGTGAGGGGGGAAGTAAGACTATATAAAGCATCCGGCACGTTGCTGACTTCAATAAAGGTTCATTTTCCTCCTCACTTGCTCTCCTGTAGTGAAAGAAGCGGCCTTTGTTTTCTTTTCTATAGCCAGGGTCCAGGAAAAAAATGACATGAGAATATCTACACTTAGGGACACAGGGGCCATTTAGAAGAACGCTTTGCAGTAGAGGCAAACGGCTCATTTCTTGAGGGGGTTCATGTTTGCTGGTTACTGCAGCCATCAGCAGCAGCCTTACCTGCTCAGAACAACTTGCTACCAGAACTTAATACAATTGAAATTAGATTTTTGGGACTTCTCTGGTGGTCCAGTGACTAAGACCCTGTACTTCCAATGCAGGGGCTGTGGGTTCTATCCCTGGTTGGGGAACCGAACTCCCACATGCCTCAAGGTATGCCAAAAAAAGAGAAAGAAATCATACTTTTCTCTCATCATATCTCAATATGTCGATGGCTTGGTTTTTATTGTTTGTCCTAGACTGCATTCTTTCATCTAAAAGGGCTTCACACTGGCCTGGTCCTCCCTTAATTCCCTCAGCTTTTAAGGTGTGTGCCCCTTGGGCTGATATGATAGCCCATGGTCCCTCATCTGTGAGCACATCACATGTCCCCAGGCATGTGTCTTTTCCATTAGCATATTGTAAAGCTTTTTGAAAAATGATGCAATCATTGGTGCAAGGTCTCCACACATTATCTCATCCAGTTCTCACAATAACCCCTGGAGTGGTTATAATCATCCCCATTTTTTGGTTTTGTTTTTAAAGAAATGAGGACACAGAGGTCTGAATAACTTGTCTGAAGTCACAGCAAGTCAGCGTCAGTGCCAGCCACCCAGGCAGAACTGAGTCAAGAGCCCACACTCTTCGTCATCCCTGAAGCCACTTTTCTGCTCCCTCCAAGTCTGGAGGATTGTAGTGAGGGTGTGGCTATCTTAGTGTTCCACTGAAGGCAGTGGGGTGGTCCTTGGGGGTGTGGGTATCGCTCTGGCTATTCTAGCTGCTGGTTCTAGAGCAGAGTTGATAGTAATGTTGTTGTTGTAGTTTTGTCACTCAGTCTTGTCTACTCTAGCGGCCCATGGACTACAGCCCGCCAGGCTCCTCTGTCCATGGGCCTGCCCAGGCAAGAACACTGGAGTAGGTTGCCACTTCCTTCTCCAGGGGATCTTTCTAATCCAGATATCAAATCCTTGTCTCCTGCATTGGCCGGCGGATTCTTTACCACTCAGTCACCAGGGAAACCTTAATAGTTACATGCAGGTCATGAATTTGGTTTGAAACCTTTGTATCTTATGTACTTTTTACCTGGGCAGGGGGCCTGAACCTAATGTGTGAGGCATTTCAGGAGGCTCTGTGTATGGCCTGTGATTGTGTGTATGTGTGTGTGTGTGTGTTAGTCGCTCAGTTGTGTTGGACTCTTTGAGACCCCATGGACTGTGGCCCACCAGGCTCCTCTGTCCATGGGATTCTCCAGGCAAAAATACTGGCATGGGTTGCCAGTTCCTTCTCCATGCCCTGTGATTAATTTATCTAATTAACCAAAATTCCTCCCAAATGACACTTCTCCAGGTCTAAAGAGTGGCGGTAATAAAGTAGAAACCATCAAAAACACTTGAGCTTAATCCTAGCGAAACAGTCAACGAGGTGCTACAGAGACCCGGGATTATAGCCCTCATTAGAAGGTCATTTATGGCTTCCAGGGATTTTGTTTCAGCATCTCTGTGGGATCTGTCAGCCAGGCCACCTGTTACTCTTCTGCGCAGAATGGGAGCAGGTGGGGAACCCCTGGGAGCTTGCTGGAGGCACAGCACTTACCCTCTGGTGAGCACAGCTACGTTCTCCGAGCCCGGGGCTGCCGCCTCCAGGACCGTGGGGGCTTTCACGGAGATCCGGGCCACCGGAGGCATCTGGATTGTGAGAAGGGAGAGTGAGGTTGTTGCCCTGTCGCCAGCTCCCCCACTGGCTGGAGCCACTGGAAAGGGCATTGGCTAAGCTGCTGAACCGGCATCAACCTAGGGCAATGGACCTCATTCCGCCTTGGGCCCTAGGCTCCCCTAGGGGGGCATGTCAATGCAGCACTGGGCCCACCCTCGCTTCTGACTCAGTAGATCTGATGTTGGTCTGAGAAGCCACCTTTCTAGTAAGTTCTCAACTGCTGCTGGTCCCCAGACCCCACTTTGGGAACCACTCACCTAGAGAAACTTGAAAGTGAGCAACTTATTCTAGCCCAAGGCCTCTGTCCCTCAGTACCCCCGATCTGTGTCCACTTTGTTGTCAAATCCTGCAGGTTCTCACTTGGAAATGCGGCCAAGTGCAGTGACATTCTCCTCCACTGAGCCTCAGGGCCAGTGACCCGGGGACAGGATCTCCTTGTTTCCCACCAGACATGCCCCACACCCCAGGGCCCTCCCAGATTCGCAGGGCCTCCCGGCTGAGGGTGGACCAAGGTCAGCTCTGTCCCCTGCTTCATGCGTGTGTGCTCAGTAGCTCTTTCATGTCTGACTCTCTTGTCATCCCATGGACTGCAACCCGCCAGGCTCCTCTGTACATGGGATTTTTCAAGCAAAAATACTGGAGTGGGTTGCCATTTCCTTCTGCAGGAGATCTTCCTGACTGAGGGATGGAACTCGAGTCTCCTGCATTGCAGGCAGATTTTTTACCTGCTGCTCTTTAAGGTCCTCAAAACAGGACTCCCCTTATCTGCCTCTGTTTCCCCGACATGTCCCAGCAGGGCTGGTCCTGCCTTTTCTGATGCTCACCCACAACTCTGCATCCTCACCCAACCTTTCCTTCACTCTCTGGATTGAGCCTCATCTCTGCCTGCCCTTCAAGGCCACTTCCTCCAGGAAGTCTTCCCTTAGGCTGGAGCCCAAGTTGATTTATCGCCATCTCTTGTCCTCACGGCACTGAGTCCCTGTGTGTCATGTTTTGGCAACCCACCAATTCCGTGTCTTTACACTTCTGTTTCCTAATGGCTTGGCTTGGATCAGGGTCTGGGACTTAACCCTTTGCTGGCTCTCCTCTTAAAGGAGGTGGTGAATGCTCAAGAGACATGTACTGAGTTGAGAAGGAACTGGGGCCCTGAGCAGGGCCAGGTCCAGAGTTTGTTCAGTCAGTGGATCTCCCCTTTGCTCCTCCACCCCAAGCCCCAGGGAAGGCTTAAGGTCACTACATTCCTGGAATTGCTGGAAAATTCCAGGTCAAGGACACCAGGATCCACCTTCCCCTGCTCTCCCGCGCTGGCCCAGGGTTGTGGGCAGAGCCACTGTGCCACCTTGTGGCCTCTCGGGAGCTGTCCCTCCGGTCGTGCCAGTGGCCAGAAAATCGCTTCTTCCCTCTCTGTCCTCCGTCCTGTTTCCTCCAGCGCATATTAGCATCCAGTCAGATTTGACTGTGTGGGCTCTGAATTGCTCTCCCCACCCTGGGATAGAGGGCCTCTGAAGAGCTGCAGGACTCCAGCCCTAAGCTCTCAGGCCCAGAGGAAAGGGTCAGTCATGCTGCTGCTTTGCCCTCTTGCTGCCTCTCCATTGAGACTACATCTCCATCACCAGCCTGTCCCATCCCCTCTCTCTCTGACTTCCCAACTGCAGCTACCTCTCCAGGGTTGGGGGCAAGTTCATCCAAGGTGATGGACTGCCCTCTTTCCCTTAGCCAGGGCTTGCTGGGGGCAGCGGTTCAAGCTGTCAAGCCTGACAACCTTCACTTTGTGGCAACAGCCAAACCACCCTGGGTTGCCCCTGGATACCGGGTTGAGTCAGGGAGCTCTTGATTGTCCCATCGCTGCCCTTTGGGCGATTTTCCTAATACAGGGATGACCTAAATGAAATAATTGAATTAGATTTCCTGCCCAGACCAGGAGTGAAGCACTCACATCTCTGCCCAGTCTGTTCCATAAAGACGAGCAGATGGCTGAGACATTCTCTCCAGTCTGTTCTAGTTCTCATGATCCATGAGTCTTGAGATCTGATGCCCACAGAGTCCAGGACGCCCAAGCTGACCTCTCCTTCAGCTACCACTTCACCCCTTCTCTGCTGACCCTGAGGGTACCCATGTTCCTGCCCGGAAGATGATGAGGGAGATGTGTTTTCACAGGGTGATGCTGAGCTAGACCCAGACATGCACTATGTGATCCCCTTCAGGAAAGGACAAGCCATCCAGCTAGGGGTGGGTGGGCCGCAGGTGGCTTTTGGCTTCTTCAGGTGTCCTTGGCCGCCAAGAGCCACCTTGCCCAAGGTCACCCTCTCCTGGGCAGCCCGCATGCCATGACAGAGCCAGGGGAAAATATAAAACCTTGGTCAATTGGATCCATCTTGGGCAACCCCAGTGGACGGCACTTGCCTCAGTACTCCCAGAGGAGGCAGTTCAGGGTTCCCTCTGAGATGATGGTGTTTTGTGCTTTCACAGAACTCGAGATCCTTGCATCTCTTTACCCCTATAGCTGTCTCTGGGAATTGGCCAGGCACCTCCACCCAGCAGGGACTTACCACAGAAACTGCCTCCCCCCGCCCCCGTGTGAGATGTCTGCTAGGTGATACCTTCTGTTTGCCTAAGAGCTGAATATCTGGCAAGAAAGAGAGCAGCAGCCAGTGGTGTACCGCTAGTTGACAGGCTTTAGGAACAAAGAACCCTCAGCTGCAGTTTTCTGATAATCCCCAGGCCTGGGACAAAGGATGCTTGTTCTCCCTTCATGGCACAGATAGGGCGAGATGTTTAAAGCCTGGAAGATACAGCTAACCAGGCTAGATTACTTACCAAAGCTTTGCCATATGTTCGATTCCCACACAGATTTGCTGATTTGGGTTCTGATGTCCCCACTGCAAAGTTGAATGGAGGGGATGTTACTCGGTGGTACTCTTCTGGTTCTGCATCAATTATATTGTTAGCTAATCAAATCACAAATGTAGGAATTTCTAAGGGCCTTTTTACTGAGTGGCAAAATCATGAACTAGGGTCAGGATTGGGGCGACTGTCGAGTGGGTCACCTGCATTAAATGAGACAATGTTTATGTGTCTTATACTCAGCACATCACCTGACACAGTAAATATTCAAAAATATTTACTGGCACTCTTCAAGGGGCTAGAACTAAGATTTAACAAGATCACATGTGTGAAGGTGTTCAGTACAGGGTCTGCCTGTAGTAGATGCCCAGAGGATGCGCCCTTAGCTCCTCCTTCCTTCCTAAGGAGTCACATCACATGATATTATCAGGCGTTAAGTCTTTACAGCAGGGATCAATCATTTACCCTGCGCTCTTGAACGCACCTCTGTGAAAATGAGCCTTCCTCTCATGGGAGGATCAGAGGTTATCAGTGTCCTGAGACACTGGCCTGAGATGTAAGTGAGAACCTTCTTTCTGTGCCTTTATTTCTGAGGCCCGTGCTTCTGGGAATCCAGGTGTTGAGCTGAGTAGCTCAGCTAGTGATGGGTGGGGGGAAGCTGGCCTTTGATGGAGTCCCTCCTGGGGCAGATGTTCCTGGCAGAGCCCCATCCTATCAGACTATAGCATAGAGAACACGCCCATCACCCCACGGAAAGCATCTCAATGCTAATAAAATGAAGTCACAGGCTACCAAGATCAGACCACGATGTGTCATGCTCTGGCAGAAGTGCTGACAGTAGCTTGTATTTTTCAGTATTTACTGTGTCAGGTGCTGTGCTGAGTGTGGGACACACAGACACCATCTCATTTAATCCTCACTACAATCCTCACTCCTCCAATGTGCTGTGCTCAGTCATGTCCGACCCTTTGTGACTCCATGGACTATTAGACTGTAGCTTGCCAGGCTCCTCTGTCCATGAGATTCTCCAGGCAAGAATACTGGAGTGGGTTGCCATTTCCTCCTCCAGGGGAATCTTCCCGACCCAGGGATTGAACCCTCATCTCCTGCCTCTCCTGCATTGCAGGTGGATTCTTTACCACTAAGCTATTGGGGAAGTCCTTACAGGCAGACATAATAATAGGTGAGGAAATGCAGTCTTTAAAGATGCACAGCAATTATGATGAAGCTGGGTGAGGATGACTGAGGGAATGGCAAGCTGACCTCTTTGGTTGTCTTGCAGGGCTAGGGAAACTTGACCGAGGGAACCCCTAACCCATTCTGGGAGGAGTTTTTCAGGCAGAGAGACCCAGGGAGGGCAATCCACAGAAAGGACCGTGTCAGGGAAGGTCCAGGATATAGCAGAATATAATGAGTGGTCACAGCTCAGGGTTGTTCTGTGTATGGATTGGCGGGGACAGAAGTGTCACAGGAGGTGGCCCTGGAGAGGGAGCAGAAAACTGGGTCCTACAGGGCCTTGGGTGTGGTCTGGAGGGCAGCTGGGGGTGGGAGGACACAGTGTTTAATGCAGAGGGATAACAGATTCTGCTGTAGAAGGACCCTCCAGCAGCCTTGTGGAGGGAGAGGGCCTGGTGGCTGAGAACCAAGGTTTGCTGCTACACACCAGGGATGAAGGAAGTCTCACCCAGGTAGCCTGAAGTTGGTACTAAGAAGAGACGAGACCTATGTAGGAGCTGACATTGTCAGTGATTGGTAATGTGGAGTAGGGGTGGGGGAGGACAAGGTGGGAGGTTGGGGTCAACACCCCAGCGATTTACTGGAAAGATGGATAGCGACCCCAGCTGAGAAAGGAAGAGAGGTTTAAAGGTGGAAGACAATCACATTTGAACAAGTTAATTCTGAGATGTCTGAGGCCACCTTGGTGGAAAGGTTCCACCAGCCCAGGAGGTGGGGTATCCCCTTTCCTGGGCACCTAAGGTTCACCTGCTCAAAGCTGCAGGCTGAGAGGGTTTCTCAGCTGGGCCTCTGCCTTCAGAGTCCTGCTATGTCTAAGCTTCCTCAGGGCATATTTCTGCCACATGAGAAGGCTGCAAACCCAGGAGCCTCCTCCTGTAGCTCAGGAGAGAACTGGGTCTCCAGATGTCAGATCCCCGAAACACATGTCCTTCTCAGAGGAGGATGGCAGACTTGTGCCTGAGGCCGGTGCCCAGCCTTTCTGGGGAAGAGCACTTGGGCCTGGCTTTGACTCAGACACCCTCCCTCCCTCTCACCCTCCCCTGGAATCTGTCAGATTGTGGGAGCTGAGGGAGTTGAATCCATGCCCAGCTCAATCTTTTTTTTTTAACCTGACTCGCACATTCCCTGCATGAGCTGACTGTCACATGCCGGGCAGAGTCTCCTCATTTCATAACAGTGTTCTCTCCTCCAGTCCAGGCTTCCACAGGCTGCTTAGGGAGGAAAGGAGCCCCTGAAACTAGGCAGTTGGAAGACATTATTCTCTGGAGGGGAAGAGGCAATTAGCTGGGAAACCAGGAGACCTGATATTTAATCTCAGTTCTGTTGCTAATGAGCGCTGTGACCTACGGTAGGTCAGCTATTTTCCATGGTTTCCATTTCCTCTCCTGTAGATCCACAGCAGGGGCTGGCAGAAATCTGTGGGCTTCCACCTTCAGGGTCCAATAGAATCACTGGTGAGCAGGCATGTTAAGACAGATGGCTGAACCCACCCCAGAATTTGACCAAACAGGTCTTGGGTGGGACCCAAAATTTGCATTTCAAGCAAGTTCTTGGGTGATTCTGCTGTTCCTGGGACACCCTTTGAGAACCACCCATCAGATTGTCTCTAAATCCTTGGTCATCAATATGTTGTCTTGGGTCAACATTGTCAGCATCATCTGGAAGCTTATTAGAAACAAAATCTGGGGCCTTACTCAGTCCTGAATTAGACTCTGTATAAAAACAAGATTCCCAGGTGATTCTCTGGTACATTAAAGTTTGAACAACATGGCTGTAAATTCATTTTATGATTTTATGGAGAAGGTATTCTTTTTTTCTACACACAGGAACCCATCCACCCACCCACCTATATATAGACAGAGAAAAAAATTATCTCCTCTTAATTTGCAAGGCAGATTGTGGTTTCCCTCATGCTTTCATTTTCTGTAAAAAAGACATATATGTAATCACTTAACTAGAGAATATAGCTTGATTTATGGGTTCTCATACTTAGGCTCGTAAAAACAGGATCAGTGTGTTTGTAACCAAAGAAGCTTTAGAGATCTAGTCTAAGATCTATGAAGGAGGAAAGAGGGAAGATGGTTGGATGAAGAGCCATACTCAGTGGAGTCTAATTTCAGTTCTTGTAAAATACAAAATAGTTGACACTCCAAAGCTTTGAAAAGGACGTCCAAGACTTTTTGTGTATTTCTGGACTTAAAAATATGAATAACTATAGGCTGTGGGCATAACAGAAATAAACTAAACCAGGAATTAAAGGCAAAACACCATCAAGACTTCAGCAAGCTAGACACAGATTCCTATTTAACTGCTGGAGTGGGAGCCATTTTTTAAAAATAGTGTGGAAGGTAAGACTCTGTTTCCAACTTTCAAAACAAATTTGTTTCTAAATTCTTTTTATAAATTGTTGAAATAGTTTAAGCCATTCAAATTTTAAAAAGTGGGATTTTAAGATGGCAGTTGATGAGTCTGTATAATTTCATACACACACATACAGCATAATGTAAGCTTCTTTTACTTCATAAGTCGTGTCTACACCGGTTTCCTCTCCCCCAGAGTAGAATGATTTTTATCTCCTCCTGAATCCCGCGGAACTGCCTCTGGAGCTAGGTGGTAGATCAGGCAGACCCAGAAGCCAGTGGTTTAAGGCAGAAGGTGTTTTGTGGTGCGGCGGTGGGTGGGGCCAAGAGCAGGTGCATTCAGAGCGGGACCAGCATGCACTGCGGAAGGCAGCGGCCCCACCCCAGCCATAGGTGTACCGCTCACCCGGCCTGATGGAGGACCCCAGGGAAGACCGCGCCGTGGTGGGAGCAAAGCCAAGCCAGGACGCAAACACCGTTGCAGCCACTCTAAGTGGGTCACTGCCCCTCAGGGAGGTCCCAGGGGCCGCAGAGCCGGGATGCACCTACCAGGCCTGGCGGGAGTCTTGGCCGGATGAGGACCCTGCAGCCGCGGGTTCTGGAAGCGGCCCGACCAGCGGCCCTCACCGTCGCGGCGGTCGGTGCGGTGCGGCAGCAGCTCCACGGGCCGTGGTGCGTAGAGGTCCGACTCGATCACCACCTGCGGGGAGGAGGAAGAACCTGAGTCACCTTGTTCCTCTCCTCGAATCTCAGAACCCCCAGCAGAGGCCCAGGCCTGGAACCTTGTGCCAACTTGGAACTGCTGGAGCTGTTGTGGGGAGCCGTGAGAAAACCTGGGGGAGACTGGCCCGAGACAGTGAACCGTTGTATTGAACTCCAGCAAGTCGAGGGGTACCACGGTGCAGGAAGATGAGGCTTCTGAGGGTTCCCCACCAGCTGTCCCTTCAGAGAGTCAGGCCCCCAGTGGAGGCCAGCTCCCTGCCTCAGAGCCAAATATGGTTTAACAACAGGACAGGAATATTTTGGCCACCTGATGGAAAGAGCTGACTCATTGGAAAAGACCCTTGGGAAAGATTGAGGGCAGGACGAGAAGGAGGCGGCAGAGGATGAGATGGTTGGATGGCATCACCAATTCAGTGGACATGAGTATGAGCAAATTCCAGGAGACAGGGACGGACAGGGCAGCCTGGCATGCTGCAGTCCACAGGGTTGCAAAGAGTCGAACGCGACTGAGGGACTAAACAACAAAAACAATTTGAAATGGGGATGGCTCTGGAAATTGGGGTCTTGCAGCCTCTGCATCTCAGTGGGAGCCCTTGTTCATGTAGGCCATGGCTTTTTGGATGCTCTATTAGAGAGACCTAGGGAGAGGACTTGGGCCCCACCTGACACCCTGGATGTAAAAAGAAAGAAGCTGTTGGCAAGTGGAGCAGGCACGGTTCCTGGATACTCACACTTCCTCTGCTTTGCAGAATGCCTGTGTCAGGTGGAGCTGTGACATGAATTTCCGTGACTTGTGGCTGATAAGTGGGAATTCTGGCAAGCTAGAATAGAGTGCTACATGCTAAAGTGTTTTCACTACTGATCACCTGCTAAATAGTTGTTTGGGGAAAAGTACATTAAGAAGAATACCACTTTTGTCAGGGTCCACTGAGATGGGCCTTTAAAATTAAAATTAAAATATTTAAATTATTGAATAATTTAAATGTAAAACTTTGAGACAAATAGTGTTATATTTTATCTTAATTTGAGGGTGAGGTGACAAAGGGAATCTCGACAGCTTTTGGGTCTTATCCTGCCTATTTTTTATATATAGCTGCAAATGACAATGGGCTCATTCAGTCCCGTGAAGCAGGTAGAACCTCCAGCATTACACAGAACCTTCTCTGAGGTTTGGATTCACTCATTCTCTTGCTCACTTGCTCCTTCCTTGCACAGACATACTGCGAGGGCATGTTTGTGTTAGATCCTGGCACGGGGTGTATCTGATGAGGTGGACCTGTCTCAGCCCTTACAGTCCAGGCTTTGATGAATTCCCCTCTGTTGTCTGCAAAAAACAATTGTGGTTGAAGCTGAAGCAAATAAGACTGAATTTTAAATATTATAATAAGGTGATATTTTATCTTAGTGGAGGAAATTTGGACCTTTAATAAGTATCAGGCCACTAGAGAAAGTGGATTCGTGACCACACTTCTCATACCAAAATGAGCATCAGACAGGTCAAAGATGAATGTTAAAAAAACAAAAAACAAACACAAGATTATGGCCCAGTATAGCATTTGTTACAGATAATAGGGAATTATCCCTGTGTACATAAAACTCTTGCCAATCAATAAAGAAGAAAAAAACAGTAGAAAAATGGGGCCAGAAACCAGCTGGCAATTGATAATAGACATACCAGTGGCCAGTAAATATGAAAGGTGCTGGACAGCCATAATTAAATGAAAATTAAAACCAAGTTGTCTTTTCTCCTATCAGATTGTTGTTGATGAAGAAGAAGATGAATCTCCATTTGGGGTCACGCAAACAGGAGTTCAGACCCCAGGTCTGGTGTTTTGAGACTACATGCAGGGGGGTCATTCTCTGGATCATCCTTGCTGGTTGGGGCACAGTCCCTGCTGGCCGTTCCCAGAGATTTCAGGAACACGGCAGGCTCTTCCCTCATGTCGTCCGTTTCCTTACCAGTGACTGATCACGTCCCCAACAGAGGGAGGGGAGCTATCACTCTTGGCTTCCATTTATCACAAATAGTCCTTTGCTTAGAAAATTAATTTATCCCCAATTTAGTCATATCTGGCTTAGGAAATTAAATCTTCTCAGGCCCATTTTGGGAACTAGACTCATTAATTTTTTTGCCTTTGGAGAAAGCTGATGATAATTCAGGACCGTTTAAAACTAGGTCCCTTTCTCCTCTAGGCACTGCTGGAGGTGGGGTTTTTCCCTAATAATTTAAAATATTCTTTTCCACCTTGGCTTTATTGAGGCATAATTGACACATATAGTTGTATACGTTTGAGGGGTACAGTATGTTGAGTTGACATGTTTATAAACTGTTAAATGATTAGAAGGGAGGTGTTTCTGCTGATTTCTAGCAAGCCTTTTCTAGCAAGCTGGATTTCCAGCAAGCCTGGGGCAGCACTCACGGACCCTACACCAGCAATGGGTCCCCCCCGAGTGTGGACTTCCAGGTCAAACAGGAGAGATGTGAGCCCCGTTACTGGCTTTAAGACCTTTGACTGTTGGCCTCTCGTCACAGGTATTTTAGATTTTACTTTCCTGCTCTCAGCATTCCTCTAATGAGGAGTGAGAACTGGTGTGTTTTCCAACCCATTTGTAGAAGGAGGAAGTAAGGACATGAAAGCCTGTGAAGTCCAGGGAGGACAGCCTAGCATTTCCTCTTCAGAAAAGGATTCCTGTGGCTGATTCATGTTGATGTATGGCAAAAACCATCATAATATGGTAATTATCCTCCAATTAAAATGATTTAATTGGATTCTTTACCATCTGAGCCACCAGGGAAGCCCAAGAATACTGAAGTGGCTAGCCTATCCCTTCTCCAGGAGATCTTCCCCACCCAGGAATTGAACCAGGGTCTTCTGCATTGAAGGTGGATTCTTTACCAGCTGAGCTACCAGGGAAGCCCAAAATAAATTAATTAATTTTAAAAAAAGTTCCCTTTGAAAAACAAGAAAGGCCCCCTTTGCACTCCCTTCTCCGCACTGTGGAGGGGAGAGGGGGAGAAGGAAGGGGGAGGGAGAGAGTGCAGAGGCTTCAGCTATTGGGAAGGGAGCCCCGCTGGATGCAAGTTTCCTGGGGTGGGGATGAGGCTGGGTTCTTCCCAGGTCATGACCTAGGGCCCTGGCCCTCAGCAGATTATCTTCTTGGCCCTGAAGGATGCCAACGCAGCAAAGGAAAGAGGAGAGGCCTCACCTCAGGAGATTTCCCTTTCTCAGCTGGCCTTGTGCTTCTGTCTCATGCCACACAGTTGGGGAGGCTCTGAGAGGCCTCAGGACAGTGTGTTAGGCCCATGCCAGGGAATGGACAGCTGGTTCTGAAGGCTCCCAACAGTCTGGCTTATTCTCTGGTCTAAAGGACCCAATCTAAGTTCCTTCCTGCCGCTAGTTTCAGAACAAACCAATCTGAGAGCAGGCTCTTTAGCTCCTTGACCACAGGGGTGAGACTGGGGAAGGGGCAAAGGGGAGACCAGTGTTTAATGTTGGGTTTTCCTTTCTGAGGTTAGTGAATCGCCTGCTGAAAGTAGACAATGAACTCGTGTAACAGCTATATTCTGATAAGTTGATGCTCCTTGGATGGGCTCATGTCAGAGACCTTGGGGCAGGCAGGGAGTCATAAAAACAGGTGGGACCTAGATGATGGAGGATCATCATCATTAGGGGCTGATAGGATCCGTAGCAAAGTCCTAGCTCAACTTTCTAATTTTACACACAGGGAGACTGAGGCCAAGGGGAGCCCTGTGTCTTCAAGGTTCAGACCATGGTTTCATGAGCCCTAAGGGAGTGCTGACATCCAGGTAAGAATTTTCAAGTGCAAATTGTTTGCATGGTGCATTTTGAAAAAATCAGATCACCAGAAAGAAAAATCAGATCAGCCCTTCTCCACAAGATTGAAATCTGGGGCAAAAGTGACATTTGCAGTCTTATTCTTCCATCTTTCCTGTGGCGGTGCCACTGCTTATTATGAAGAGGCTGTGAATCTTGGTGCCAGTGGCTCCATTGAACCGAGAGGCCTGACTGACCCACGCTTTAGTGTAAATCTACTCCTTTAAGCTACTCTTACGTTGTCTGTAGCATCAGGATAATCAGAATGTCAATTGTTGTTGTTCATTCGCTAAGTCATGTCCAACTTTCTGTGACCCCATGGACTGTAGGCTTCCCTTGCTAGGCTTCCCTGTCCTTCATCTTTCCCAGAATTTGCTGAAACTCATTGAGTTGGTGATGCTATCCAACCATCTCATCCTCTGCCGCCCCCTTCTCC
The DNA here is from genome assembly GCF_029378745.1 of Bos indicus. Classification (NCBI taxonomy): domain Eukaryota; kingdom Metazoa; phylum Chordata; class Mammalia; order Artiodactyla; family Bovidae; genus Bos; species Bos indicus. The sequence continues at coordinate 31,092,271 of NC_091773.1, read as the reverse complement.
TTTTGCCATCAATCTTTCCCAGCATCAGGGTCAATAACATTGCCTAAGAATCAGAGAGGGTGCGGGGGGAAAACCTAGTAAAACTGTCTAGAGAAGGGAGAGTGTGTGACTGTAGAAGAAGAAGATGTAAATTATGAGTGGCCCACAGAGGGAGAAACTGCGGCACCAAGAATGAGTCAGAGAGGAAAGAGATATTCGTAAAGGAAGAAAACTGACATGGTATGGTATAGTCCAAGGGGTGAGACTAGATGCAAATAAGAATTTCAGGGAAAAATCGTAAATACTGGTACGTAAGAGCAGTTGCAAAAGACCTTTCCTGTCTTTTCTAATTTGAATGTATGGCTGAATGTGAGTTTTATGAGCAGAGGATGAGTCAGGCAGTTAGGGGAAATCAGAAATTCAGAGGAGAGCTCAAAGGCCAGAGAGTGTTATTAAGCTCTCTTACCTGTAGGAAGATTGCATATTTGAAGACAAGATCCTAACTTCTGTTTTGTTTGTTTTTAAATAAAAGCAATTTTTTATATGTATTCATATACTTGAGTCATTTTTTTCTCAAAGTAAAAATATTTTAGAGAGGGAGAGTCATAAACTATAAACATAGCAGTCTTTTTCAGAAATTTCCATTCCCAGGAAAGCTGAGAGCTTGGTTCTATGGAGTTTTGTTGTTTTGTCGCTAAGTCATGTCCAACTCTTTGTGACCCATGGACTGCAGCACACCAGGCTCCCTTGTCCTGCGTTGTCACCTGGAGTTTGCTCAGATTCATGTCCATTGTCTATAGAGCCTGGCTGAAGTCAGCTGGATGTTCCAGGAGGCAGTGCTCCATGTTTTGGGGGCTTCCCGTACCTCATGCCTATGTGGCTTCACCTCTACCGTGGAGAGTTGTCTCCTTTGTTTAGGTTCTGAATCCCTTGAGAAATTTCTTCCCTAGGACCCTATTTACCTCCTAAAAAGTATGATTTAGTTTCCATTTTATCCTCACAGTTCTGTCCTTATAAAGCTAGTAGACATTGGTATAAGCGGTGATTCAGACACAAACATTGTTTATGGTCAGGAATTCAAGGCAAGAACTTGGATAAGAACCAAACATTCCTAATTCCCAAAGGATCTTCCCTGAGTCATGAATGATTTGTGGTCCTTCAAATCCAGAATCCAGATATTTCTTAATTTACAATGGAGTTACGTCCTGATAAAAACCCCCAAAATATCATAAGTCGAAATGCATTTTATACAACTAATCTGCCAGACATCACAGCGGAGCCTGCCTTAAATGTGCTTAGAATATTTATATCAACCTCCTCAAAATCATCTTGCACAGTCTATTTTATAATTAAGTATTGAATGTCTCATGTTACTGGTTGAATACTGTACTGGAAGTGAGAAACAGAATGGTTGTCTGGATGCAGAATGGCGATAAGTATATCCTGTTTATATCCTTGTGATTGTGTGGCTGGTGGAAGGCTGTGGCTTGCTACACTGCCCAGAGTCACAAGCAAGTAGCGTCTGCCTGCAATGCGGGAGACCTGGGTTTGATCCCTGGGTAGGGAAGATCCCCCGGAGAAGGAAATGGCAACCCACTCCAGTATTCTTGCCTGGAGAATCTCATGGACAGAGGAGGCTGGTGGCCTACAGTCCACAGGGTCGCAAAGAGTCAGACACGACTGAGTGACTTAACTAACTGACCATGTATCGATAGCCTAGGAAACAATCAAAATTCAAAATTTCAAGTATGGTTTCCGAATGCATTTCATTTTGGCACCATAGTAAAGACAGCAGTCTTTATGAAAGTCAAGACATCATACGTCGGGGACCATCTGTAATACCAAACTTGAATCTGTTCTCAAAGTCGAAATTACACACAACCCCTCCCTTTTCCATTTTTGGGGACACCTGCTACTTCTTGAAACTCAGGAGCTCTGGACTTCCCTGGTAGTCCAGGGGTTAAGAATCTACCTGCCAATGCAGGGGACATGGGTTTGAGCCCTGGTCCAGGAAGATCCACATGCCATGGGGCAGCCAAGCCTGTGTACCACAAGTACTGAGGCCTGAGGGCCTAGAGCCCATGCTCTGCAAGAAGAGAAGCCAGTGCAATGAGAAGCCCGTGCACCTTACTAGAGAGTAGCCTCTGCTCGCTGCAAGTAGAGAAAGCCCACGTGCAGCGGTGAAGACCCAGTGTAACCAAAAATACATACATAAATAAATTTTAAAAAGCACTTTCCTTTCTAGATTGTGGTCTTAAGTTTTTCGGGATCATGAGAAATAAGAATTCTTGCCTTAACAACAAAAAAACCCCATTAAAAGCCCTTTCTTTCTTAATATATAAAAATATTCTCAAAGGTCAATTTAAAAAGGGACATACAAGTGACAGAAAAATGAGCAAAAGATATGTCTTTTAACTCATAGGGGGAAAATATAAAAATCTATGAAAAATGAAAAATGATATTAATAATTAAATAAATGCAAATTAAAATAGTTTCACCTATCAGATTGTCAAAGAGTAACAACATTGATGTCATATAGTATTGGTTTAACTGTTCTGGTAAAGGAACTTTAGAACAGTTGCTAAGAATTTGGCAACGGCTATAAAATTTTTTCAGTGTTTATATCCTTTGAGCATTTTCTTTCTTTTTAAAAATTGACATACAGGATTATGTAAATTTAAGTATAAGGTGTTAGTTTGATGACCCAGCATTTTCATATCTATGAATTTACCCTCAAAAACATTTGCATAGGAGCATAAAAATACATTCAAGAGTATTTCTTGTGGCACTATTTTAGTGGAAAAATGGGGAAAACCCATTTATTGATGATTTGGTTAAATAATCTAGAAAACTTCAGATTAGGTTTGAGTGAAAAATTATAGTGCATTCATACAATGTCATACAGCCTCTAAAAAGAATGGGGAAGGTCCGTGTGTGTTAATTGGCATGTAAAGATTTTAAAATTTATTTAGTGAAAAAAGTAAATTGCAAAACAACATATTATTGAGCAATAAAGCATGATAACTGTGTACTGTTATATGAGAAATTTTCACTTAAAAATACTAGTGTTTATTGAATGCTCAGTATGTGTCAGATTTGGACAAGAACTTGAAAGAAAGAAAGTAAAAGTGTTAGTCACTCAGTCGTGTCCAGCTCTTTGTGACCCTCTGAGCTATAACTCTGTCCATGGGATTCTCCAAGCAAGAATACTGGAGTGGGTTGCCATTCTCTTCTCCAGGGTATCTCCCCAACCCAGGGATTGACCCCAGTCTCCTATATTGCAGGCAGATTCTTTACTGTCTGAGTCACCAGGAAAGCCTGAGGACTTCATGTGTATTAAATCATTTGTTCCTTCCAATAGTTCTTGGGATATATTCTCGATTATCCCCATTTTAACATTAACAAAGCTGAGTCCCAGAATGGTGGGGCTGTTTGCCCAAGGTCACAAAGCTAGAAATGGATAGAACAGAGATTTAAAACTAGGAAATGGATAAGAACCAGGTAGTTTGACTCTAATCGACATACCTAACCACTGTGTTCTTCAGCTTCTCAGGATTTTTCTGATACTATATTTTACATCTTTTTAGTGTTTGAAATTTTGTAATGGGAACATTGGAGAAGGCAATGGCACCCCACTCCAGTACTCTTGCCTGGAAAATCCCATGGACGGAGGAGCCTCGTAGGCTGCAGTCCATGGGGTCGCTAGGAGTCAGACACAACTGAGCGACTTCACTTTCACTTTTCACTTTCATGCATTGGAGAAGGAAATGGCAACCCACTCCAGTGTTCTTGCCTGGAGAATCCCAGGGACAGGGGAGCCTGGTGGGCTGCCGTCTGTGGGGTCGCACAGAGTTGGACACGACTGAAGCGACTTAGCAGCAATGGGAACATACTGCTTTAGAAATTTAAAAAGTAATAAATATATATAAAACAATGACTGAAACCTAATTTCATTTCCAGGACACTTAGAAAGTTTTTTTTTTTTTTTTTTTAATGGAGAATAGGATTTTAAAAATTGAGATCCTTAGAAAATCAAAATGGTGTTCTACAAAAAAATTGTGATAGAAACTCCAGTATAAGCAAGAGGGAACAATTAGCCTTGAAAATAAATCTTTTAAAGTACAAAACTGTATTGAAAGCTTTTGTAAAGAAATCTGTAAGTAAAATGAGAAATTCAGCAGCTCTAAAGACGTGTAAACTAATTTTAAGGTAATGCATGTACTTATTAAAGTAGCAAAAAATAATACAAAAACGTGAAAGCCAAATGTTGATGAGGTTGGAGGTAAATGGAAAAGCATTGTTGGAAGCCTGGCAGTTGTTCAGAATTCCTGGTAATATGGGACAAAACTGTAAGCAGAAAGCATCTTTTAAAAATCACTGTTATATTGTCCACTTTAGCACAGTAGAAGAAATGCCAATGATGGATGGGTGAAACTCTTCTTTTACTTGTTAATACTACTTTGAGGCCTATGCACCACAGAATTAATCCCCAATAGTATTTTGTACAAATAAATTTATTGCACTGCTATTTATAGTAGTGAAAAAATGGAATATTACGAATGCCAACAACAGGGGAACACCTAGATCAAGGATGCTGTACCCATATCATGGATTCTGTTTAAGAAGAGAAGAAAATGTATATGTAAAACAAAAACTATCTGATGCAAAAGTGGGTCCAGTACAGAGCCTTTTGTTGTCTGGTTGACATTTGTCAGTTGTTTTGATTAAGTGGACAATGGACAGCGCAGCAGCAACCTGGGCTACAGAAAACCTTTATGGTTGTTAAGAGCATGGATGGAGTGGGGCAAGTGAAGAAGCTGGACATTGCTTTTTAAATGAAAGTCAACAAAAGGATCAAAACTGAAGTTTTCTTACATTCTTGGTTAAGAGATGTTGAGAGCTTTTGACTCTTCTTCTGGCTGGACTGGTCACTGCAAAGAGAGAGAAAGGAATTGTTTTAGAGAACACCTATGAGGCTTAGAGCTTCCTCGGTGGCTCAGCTGGTAAAGACCCAACTTGCAATGAGGGAGGCCTGGGTTTGATCTCTGGGTTGGCCTGGAGAATTCCATGGACTGTATAGTCCATGAGGTCACAAAGAGTCAGACACAACTGAGCGACTTTCATTTCCCGAGGCTGATGCAGCTACAGTAGCAATACTGAGAGGCTATGTACCTAGAGTGGCACAGGACACAGGGGAGGGGGGATGGGAAGAAGAGAAGGATGCAACTGCAATTTTAGATGTTCCTTGATCAAATGCACCAAAGTTCAGAGCAGTATTAGTCATGATAGCCCAAAGGTGAGTCATTAACAAATGAATGGATAAACTCAATGTGGCATAGACATACAATGAACTGTCATTCAGCCTTAAAAAAAAAAACAGAATGAAATTCTGAAACTTGCTCTAACATGGATGAACGTTGGGCTGGAGGAAGGAGGGAATGGAGGGTTATGATTTCATGACTACAGAGCACCAGTTTGAGAAGATGAAAAAATTCAGGAAACAGACAGTGGTGATGTTTGGACAACAATGTGAATGTACTTAGTGCCACAGAACTCAACACTTAAAAATGGTTAAATGATAAAGTTTTTATAATGTACATTTTACCACAATGAAAAAACTCAGAGTCAATTAGCCATAGAAAGTTCCTTGGTTGGGAAAAGGTGTATATTTGGTTGGAAGTGGAAACACCCAGGCATCTCTTTTGCACATTGATGTTGAGTGACTTAGAAGTGAAATCCTGCCATGTCATTACCCTGGAATGGAAATGACCTCTTGTCAGAGGTCAGGTAAGAGCTCAGGTGAGAGCTCTGTTGGTGTTTTTTGAAGAGTGAGGGCAGCCCTGAAGCCAGGAGAGCAGGGCACTGGTTGAGCCAGGGGTCTCCACTCCTTTCACTTCGGTGTGAATCCCAACTTGACCAGGGTCAGTGACTCATCCTCACTCCCTGTACTCATCTGGAAGATGGGCGTGGAATTCACAACCACCTCTGAGGGCTATGTGCAGGCATGCTCAGTCATGTCTAACTCTTTGAGACCCCATGGACTGTAGTCCTAAGGCTCCTCTGTCCATGGAATTCTCCAGGCAAGAATACTGGAGTGGGTTGCCGTTTCCTCCTCCAGGGGATCTTCCCATCCCAGGGACTGAACCTCCTGCATTGGCAGGGGAATTCTTTATCCCCGAGCCACCTGGGAAGTGCCTGCAAGGGTTACAGTGAGGATTAAATGGACTAATCTTTATCAAGTCCTTAGCTTGGTGCCTGGCAAAGAGTGAGTTCCCAGGCTTCAGGGGTGGTTATTAAGATTATCTGTCTCTGCAAGGTAAGGGCAGGTGAAAGGAGACTGTACATCCATCAGGAGTTCTCCTTCTAGAGTTTTCTCCGTTTCCTCCTGCAGTTCCCCAGTTCCCCTTGCCAACTCCGCCCCACTGTTGTTTATTCCCAAGAGAATTATTCTGAAGGCCGTTCACCCTAGAATTAAACCCACTGGTGTGCTTCAGGAAATAAGTTCTGGTATAACTTCTTGGTAAAACCACAGATTTTTATCTTTTATGTTTACTGTGAATTGTGCCTGTGAAATCTTTCCCTTAAGGGCTCCCCTTCTCTCTGGGAAGTGAAAATACACACTTGTCCTCAGTTACAGACTTGGTCTCTGTATTGTGCCTTTTAACTACTTAAACACTGTAACACTTGCTGTTGCCATATTTTTGTGAGAAATTAAGATGACTCAGCTAAATGCATAGATTTAGGTTGAACCCAGTGTTTGTGTGTGTGTGTGTGTGTGTGTGTGTGTTGGAAAGAGGGATATAATACAATCATAGGTGTGATAATGGCTCACATTGGCCTTTAGTAGGTGATGGACAGCTTCTTTCCTTCTCATTCACTTCTCATAACAACTCTGTGGGGTTGGGTCTCTTCATTAACTCTATTTCATAGGTAGACACTGAGGGTTAGGGCTACACAGATGGGGTGGTGGAACACAGCCTCTGCCTCTGAAATTTTGCTCTGTGAATGTTTGGTTCATTGCACGTTGAATATAGTAAACAGGAGCATTTGGGAAAGGACACACCAGGGAGAACTATAACCCTTGTTAGAGGAAATCAAACCAACTTGTCTTTCTAGAGGCAGGGAAGGGTGGGAATGGGATGAAGAGTTACGAATCTATCTGATAAGCAATGACTTAGGAAGACCTGGCAGGCACCGTCTTCTCCCACTGAGAGCCTGAGGCTCTGGAGGAGGTGAGATGAGACAAAACAAGGTGTAGGAAGAGGCAGGCTTCTTCCACTGACAGTCTAATATAACACTGTAAATATCCCTTTCCCAGAGAACAGCTTCCTGAGCAGTGACATGACCATGAATACTGATGACTGGTTTAATACCCGGAGGTGGCCGTGAATAAAAATGGCAAGAAAGAAATTCAAGGTTGTGTATTTATCTTTGACTAAGCATATTCATTGCTGTAAATCTGGAATAAAGAGAGAAACTACATTGTAAGTGATGCATTGGGTTGGCCAAAAAGTTTGTTCGGGTTTTTCCATAGCATCGTATGGAAAAATTCCCTGAATGAACTTTCTGGCTAACCCCATATTTAATGGTGCTTACCACCTGCCAGGTACTGTTCTAGATGCTTTACATGTCTTCTATATCTCAATTCCACCCCCCCACCCACAATAACCTCAGGAAATAAGTTCTAGTTCTTCCTTTTTTTATAAGATTGGAAACTCGAGCCCAGAGAGGTTGAGTGCCTGTCCAAGGTCACACAGCCCACACGTGGTGGTAGGTCTCTTGATGAGCCTGCTAAGCCAATGGATTCAAAGGCCCTGTTTTGAATGATTCTCTTCAGGTGAAGTATGACTTTCCTCCTGAATTGTATAAGTTTTTGATTTAAAAGGGCCATTCAGCTTTGAGGATTTTCTCCCTTAAAATTTTTTTAAATGGAAAACATTTATAGAAAATGGACATTTTAGCATTTTTGTATTTGCTTTCAATTTGTTTTCTTCTCATGCAAAAGAAATAGCAAGCGAGAGGGCAGCTCTGGTCCCCTTTTTACCCACCTCTAACTCTATTTTCCTCCCTCCCCAGAGCTACTAATCTCACTAACTTGGTGTCTTTCCGGCCTGTGGTTTTTTTTTTAATGCTTTTCTCTAGATACGTGTGTATAAACAATATATAGTACTGTTTCATATTTCCAAATTTAACAATCTTTAGCCTGCTTTATTTCCCTTTCAATGTTATGCTTTCAAGTTATTCATTGCTGTAAATATAGAATAAAAATAGAAATCACTCTGTAAGTGATGTATTTAATGGTGCTTCCTACCTGCTGGGTACTATTCTAGATGCTTTATACGTTTTGTCTATATCTCAATTTTCTCCCATATTAACCTTGGAAGATGAGTTCTAGTTCTTCCTTTTGTACGAGATTGGAAACTCAGGCCCAGAGAGGTTAAGTGTGGACCTGTGTCTACACACATAGACCCAGTTCATCCCTGTTGACTGCTGTGGGGTCTTCCAGAGTCTGGTGACACCACCTTTAACCCCTTCCCCTCTTCAAGAACATGTAGGCTGTTTTCAGTTTTGCCCTGTGAGCATCCATGTGTATTTACAGGACTGGAACTGCTGGGTCAGAGGGTCACCTTTGACTTTTCAGGTACCTTCCAAAATCTCCAGAGAGTTCCAACTTTAGCACGTGGGCAGACTCCCCAGTTCTTTTTCCTTCCCCTCTAACTGGCAATAAATGTCTAAAGCTGAATTTATGTTCTGCTGGCTGTCTCTCTGTGGCCAGACTGGGTCCCTCCCTGCCCCCCAGCAGTGGCCCTGTTGATGGCTGACATGGGAAGAAGAAAGGAGTTGTTTGAACAGAGGGGTCACTGCACCAGCAGATATTCTGACCTTTTCTTTCAGTCTGACAGTGAGACCCAGGGCTAAGCCAGGGTCCCGGGCTCTCCCAGCAAGACAGGGGCTGCAGGGAGAGCGCAGGGGCAGCAGAACAGAGAGCCGAGTCCTGCAGGTGGGGCGAGGAAAGTGTCCAGAGCCACAGAACCCTGCCTGGGACTGGACACCGTTCCCCTCAGAGCAGCAGGGCTTTTACAAAGTCACACCCTCTGGCAGTGCCAGTTCCAGGTTAAGTTTGGGAGCGTGGCCCTGGGGTCTGTGCGGAGGCCAGCCTGAGTCAGAGTATTCTTGGACCACTTCATCGGACCACTGCCAGCAGGCTCCCCCCTCCTGTTTCACGGCACAGTGAGAAATCATACTTTAGAGCCAGCTGTTTCTCAGTTCGGAACCCTCTTGTTCCCTGGAGAAGAGTCTCTCTCCAGCTGCCCTGGGAATTTTGTTTCCATCCCTGTTTCCTAACACAATGGCTCACTGTCAGTTTTACTCAGCATATTGGGTTTTGCCAGTATCGAATTCAGTGTTTAACTGCCCTCCTTTCCCCCTTGATGGATTGTTTCTCAATGACCGATGTTCGTCCATGCCCCCTCCCCTTTTCAGAAACACCCACAAACACCATCACAACAGAGGCCATCCGACCTCAGAGACCTGAGGGTAAACGTAGTAAAACAGCACGTGACTGTCTTTTACCCTCTGACCGAAACAGCCACGTTAAGGAAACAGTCAAGGGCAATTTTACTCACCCTTGGAAGGAATCACGGTGGTGAAAACTTCTATATTTTCATCACTGCAGCTGTAAATCTGATGCATCGTTTCAGCCTTCTCTCCCCAAAAGTGCCCGGGGATGGGAGGCCTCTCTCTGAACCCCTAGTCGCGAGGTCTCCTAATCCAATCTGGCTCTGGGATCATTGTGCCTGTTCACAAAAGACAGGCTGGTGCTGTGATCTCATTTCATTCCAGAGTCTTCACTGCAACATTTTCTAATCCCATCTGTCTTTTTTTTTTTTTTTTTTATGAATCCTATTATTGCAAACCTTTGATGGAGCCTAGCGCTTCAGTCCCCTCCCAGCCAGGATGTATTTAACATCTTTATTTTGCCGTGCCTGCTGCAGTGGATTTGGAAGTCTTTTGTGAAGTGGTGATGAAGTGAAATCGCCTACTCGGTTAGCGCCAAGCGTGGCTGGAGGATGATACTGAAAAGGAAACGTGATTTTTGGTACCGGCAGTTCCCCTATCATTTCAGAAATGAAGAGGTTTTTTTTCCCCTCCCCTTTCCAGAAGAACTGGCTATTCAGTAATTTGTCATGTGTTAATTTGGCTTCCTTCAAAGTTTCTATTTTAAACAAAAGGCTGTTCTTCCAGAGCGTTCTTGCCTCATGCCAGTACATGACAAGGCTGACATTTCTAGAGAGCTGTGTGTTTTTTGCATCTCCTTGTAGAAACCTGCAAGTGCTTGCAAGGATGTGGTAACAAGCAGCATCTGACACTAGAGATACCTGACTACAGGGAGGTTATATTTCATTATCCTAAATATCCTATTGTTCTCTATATATCCTGTATATCTCATATTTTATCCTACACACACACACACACACACACACACACACACACACACACACACACACAGGTGTATTATGTCAAACCCATTGGCTTTCATTGCTCTGTTACAGATTTATTTCTTCATACCAATAATGATGATGATGTAAAATTTTTTAAATTTATTTTATTGAAGTATAGTTGATTTCTGCTGCACAGCAAAGCGATTCAGTTATACATATATTCTGCTTCACATTCTTTCCCCTTATAGCTTATCACGGGGTTATTGAATGTCGTTCCCTGTGCTATGCAGTAGGACCTTGTTATTTATCTGTTCTATATAGAATAGTTTGCATCTGCTAATCCCAATTAATCCATTCCTCCCCCACCTCCCCTTTCCATTGGCAACTGCAGTTTGTTCTCCATGTCTATGGGTCTGTTTCATAGATAAATTCACTTGTGTCGTATTTTAGATTACACATATAATTGATATTATGTGGTATTTGTCTTCTTCTTTCTGACTTACTTCACTTTGTATGGTAATCTCTAAGTCTGCCTGTGTTGCTGCAAATGACATTATTTCATGCTTTTTTGTGGCTGAGTCATGTTCCACTGTATGTGCACCACATCTTCTTTATCCACTCATCTGCTGATGGAAATTTAGCTTGTTTCTACTTCTTGGTTATTGTGAATAGTACTGCTATGAACATAGGGGTTGCATATATCCTTCTGAATTACAGTTTTCTCCAGATATGAACCCAGGAGTGGGATTGCTGGATCATATGGCAACTTTAATTTTAGTTTTTTGAGGAGCTTCCATATTATTTTCCATAGTGGCTACACCAATTTATATTCCCACCAATAGTGTCGGAAGGTTCTCTTTTCACTACATCCTCTCCAGCATTTGTTATTTGTAGAATTTTTAGCGGTAGCTATTATAACCAGTGTGAGGTGATATCTCATGGTCATTTTGCTTAGTGTTTCTCTAATAATTAGTGATGTTGAGCATCTTCCTGTGTGCCCATTGGCCAGATGATGATGTAATATTAACAATGATAGTTGGCATTTGTTAGATGCTTGCTAAGAGCTAGGAAGCCTGCTATATAATCTCATTTAATGTCTACAACTAGTCAATGAGACTAGCTGTTATTTTTGCCATTTTATAGGTGAGGAAACTGAGGCCAAAAGAGATTGAGTAGTTTGCCCAAGATTAAAATACCTAGTTCATGGCAGAATCAGAATATATTTTAATACTTAGTGAAAGTGAAAGTCACTCAGTCATGTCCAACTCTTTGTGACCCCATGGACTATAGTCCATGGAATTCTCCAGGCCAGAATACTGGAGTGGCTAGCCTTTCCCTTGTCAAGGGGATCTTCCCGACTTGGGTCTCCCGCATTGCAGGTAGATTCTTTACCATCTGAGCCACAACTTGATTCCAAAGCCAATGTACTGAACCACTAAAATTGTAGTCCATTCTTCACCTTTAAATCCATCCCCCTACTTTGAACCTGGGGGGGGGATCTGAGCTTAGGCTTGGATTTGGTGACCATTGATATTTCTGTTAAACAAAGCTGGAGTGTTTACTCATCAGGTGGTTGTCAACATTACACCTCTGTCTCTGAGGACTGCACCTGGCCACGGAGGATGGCTCTAGGAAGCCATGTTTGTTCTACCTGAATCTGTTCCCTTTGATTGAAGCAGGATGAACATATAACCCAAACTACTGCCTCCTGGAAACAGAAGTTGGGCCTTAGTCTGGGCCCAGAGGGAAGGTGCTGACTTTTAAGATCTGCAGTGTCTTTCAGGGTCAGTGGGGGTGGACTTAAGGGGAAGCCAGAGGACATAAATGGAACCGTTACTCTAAAAGGGGCCTGAGGCCTGGATGCAAAGCCCGGGTAAAGAGTTTCAGGGACTTCTCTGGTGGTCCAGTGGCTAAGATGCCACACTCCCAACTCAGGGGACCTGGGTTTGATCTTTGGTAGAGGAACTAGATTCCACATGCCACAACTAAGAGTTTGCATGCCACAACTAAAGATTCCACATGCTGCAATGAAGATTGAAGATCCTGAGTGCTGCAGCTAAGACCTGGCACAGCCAAATAAATAAATTATTTTTTTTTTAAATGTAAAGGACTTTAACTGGCGGAGGGTAGCAGGTCCTTTCACCCTGGCCTACTCTCTGTGGGTCTGTGGTTCTGTTCTGGTCTGTTTGCACTCAGTAAGGGCCAGTGGGAAGGATGAGGGTAGAGGGTGAGGGGAGTGTGAGGAGAGTGAGGGAAGGGTGTGGGGAGATTGAAAAAGACAGAGGGGAGGGAGGGAGTGTTGCTCTGGCTTGACAGTTTCTCATTTCTGCCTTGTGTCTCTTCCTGTCTCGTGGTCAATAAGACACCTCCATCTCCGTTTGATAGATTCCTTTGTGCTTGAGTTTACATAGGTTTTGGTCATTCTCAGCTAAAAAGAGTAGTCTCTAAAAGATATGTCTATAGATTTTGTAACCTCCATAGTGATTAAACTTTTAGATCATATAACATTTAGAGGAGTATCTAGTATAATAAAAAGCAAGATCCCAAATTATGTAACAGACTCTTACTAGGTAATAAAAATTACAGGGTGAAACTTAACAAAACTAAATGAAAACATCTGCCTTTACATTACAAAAAATTCAATACAGAATGGTTTAGCAGCAATTTATGAAAAAGATATTCTAGATTTTTGTGAACACATTCTTAATTAGAGGTAATATTGAAAGGCAGGGGCTAAAAGATTATGAATGTAGTTTTAAGGACCAGATACTAAATTGATTAAAAAAAAAAAAAACCCACTGGACACTAAGAAGCAAATCAAGATTACCTGGATTTAATCTTAAGGGGTTCCTCCTTTGTTGCTGTTCAGTTGCTCATTCGTATCTGACTCTTTGAGACCCCATGGACTGCAGCACACCAGGCTTCCCAGTCCTTTACTATCACCCAGAGTTTGCTCAGACTCATGTCCATTGAGTCGGTGATGCCATCCAACATCTCATCCTCTGTCATCCCCTTCTCCTTCTGCCTTCAATCTTTCCCAGCATTAGGTCTTTTCTAATGAGTCAGCTCTTTGCATCAGGTGGCCAAAGTATTGGAGCTTCAGCTTTATCATCAGTCCTTCCAGTGAATATTCTGGGTTGATTTCCTTTAGGATTGACTGGTTTGATCTCCTTGCTGTCCAAGGGACTCTCAGGAGTCTTCTCCAGCACAGTTCAAAGGCATCAATTCTTCAGTGGTCAGCCTTTTTTATTGTCCAGCTCTCACTATTATCTAAGAAAGCCCAAATTTAATTCAAGCATATTGTACTGTGTCTAAGACTGAGATGTGTAAGGAAATGGCAACCCACTCCAGTACTTTTGCCTGGAAAATCCCATGGATGGAGGAGCCTGATAAGCTACAGTCTGTGGGGTCAAGAAGGGTCAGACACGACTGAGTGACTTCACGTTCACTTTTCGTTTTCATGCATTGGAGAAGGAAATGGCAACCCACTCCAGTGTTCTTACCTGGAGAATCCTGGGGAAATAGGAGCCTGGTGGGCTGCCGTCTATGGGGCTGCACAGAGTTGGACATGACTGGAGCAATTTAGTAGCAGCAGCAGCAGCAGTGTAACTAAATGAACTTATGTAAGGAAACACATCCAGAAAAAAACAATTCTTAAGAAATCATTTTTACCTGTTTGAGATGTATTTTATATAATAATACCTGCTTACTATAACAAATTTAAAATTGTAGATACAATACAGAAGATTGCAGATACTTCTATACAGAAGAAGTGAAATCTACTTCCTCCATTTAACTCTCACTTCCTGAAAACAATCATTGTTTACAGACTGGTGAGTGTATTTGCATATTTTTTTCATGTCTATATATATATATATATAATTAAAATATATATAAATAGAACTATACTACACATGCATGTATGTACAGACTCATTCATGTGGGGACATATATAGTTCCCCTCCGTTAAATGTGCAGGAGACTACTGCACTGTAAGAATTTATCCACTTTTTTCTTGATAAACCCATAGCTTCTTTCCATTTTTAAAAAATTAGAAACAATGCTGCAGAGGGCATCCCCATATTTGTGTCTTTACTTGTGTCTTCTAATATTTTTGCAGGCTATAATTCTAGTTTGGGGAGTACAGGTCATAGCATATGCATATTTAAACTTCTGAGGGATTTTTGCCTTGCAAAAATTCTGCATCCATTGACACTTTCACTAATAGGCTATGAGGGGCTTATTTGATACACCCTTGGCAAAACCTGATATTATTAAATTTTTTTTGCCAAAATGATCCTGTTTGGCTTTTGTGCTCTGAGTCCAGAATATTGATTGTAATTAATAGAGTCCTTCTAGCTGAGGTGGAGGGGTGGATGGCTGAGTCCTCGTGTTGGAATACAAAGTCTATAATCTATAATCTATGCGTGAGTACTGGTCGCCACCCCATCCAGGACCACGCTAACCCTAGGTTAGGCAGAGTCTGTCCTGCCCTTGGGCTTCTCTTCTCCCAGGTAGAGGGAAGTCACTGGGGAGAGTTATACACTGTTTTTTCTTTTTAAATTTTCATTGGAATAGAGTTGTTCTACAGTGTTGTATTATTTCCTGCTGTACAGCAAAGTGGATCAGTCATATGTGTATATATATATATATATATATCCCATCCTTTTTGGATTTCCTTCCCAATTTGGTCACCACACAGCACTGAGTACAGTTCCTTTTGCTATATAGTAGGTTCTCATTAGTTATCTATTTTATACATAATACCAATAGTGTATATTTTCAATCCCAATCTCCCAATTCATCCCACACCCCCTTTTCCCACCTTGGTATCCATGAGTTTGTTCTCTACATCTGTGCCTCTATTTCTGCCAAAAGATCCATGCACCCCAGTGTTCACAGCAGCACTGTTTACAGTAGCCAGGACATGGAAGCAGCCTAAATGTCTATCAACAGAGGAGTGGATAAAGATGTGGCACATATATACAGTGAACTATTACTCAGCCATAACAAGGAATAAAATTGTGCCACTTGCGGAGATGTGGATGGACCTAGAGTCTGTCATATAGAGTGAAGTTAAGTCAGAAAGAGGAAAACAAATATTCTACACATATATGTAGAATCTAGAAAAACGGTACAGATGAACCCATTTGCAAAGCATAAATAGACACACAGACGTAGATCCTCACATCTGTTTTCACATGTTGCTTCTGCACTGACTCAGCTGGCAATCAGTCAATGTGAGTGACTTTCTTACTTGGCTACCCTCTTCACTGGCTAATGGAAGGAGCTGAGTGGTGTTACCTCTGTATTTCTCTTTCCATCATGAGAGCTCTGGAGACCTGCCCTGGCAGAGGTGCTAGAAGATGCCCTCTCTGAGATGTTCCGTTTAGGCTGGAGCTTAAGCAGTGCTTCTCAGACTTTACTGTGATGGGTTTGCCAGGGATTCTTGTTAAAATGCAGATTCTGATTCCAATGTATTGAGGATGGGGCCTGAGTGACAGGCTTTCTGAGGAGCCTCACTGGTTTTAGGGCACCCTTTGGGATTTCAGCAGAGAGTTCGCTCAAGGAGAATGGATGTTCCTGACCAGGAGGCATTAGAATTAAGAGGAGCTCAGGTTTCTCTCTCCTGCCCCACCTACAACCCACAGACTGTTTAAACACGATCCTCTAGGGCCCAGACATAGGTACAATAAACACCCCCTGCTGATGAAGCTATGCAGCTGGTGTTTGGATGGAGCGAGGTGGTTCTCAAGTTGTCCCCAGACTGCAGCATCGGCATCACCCTTGTTAGACATGCAAATTCTCATGTCCATCCTGCCTGCTAAGTCAGAAACTCTGGGCTGCAGCCCAGCAGTCTGTGTTGTACAAGCTCTTCCAGGGCTTCTGGTTGTGATAAAGTGAGAACCTTTGATGAAGAGAAAAAAGAAGAGGGTTCTTGACTGAGCACTCTTCCGAGACTTGGATCCATGGTTTTAAATCCTGGCTGTTCATAACCCAGACTTGCCTAAGCAGCTTGATAAACACCTGCATGCCCGAGCTACACATCCATTCTTTCTGCTTCCAAAGGTCTGGAGAGTTGCCCGCCAGTATGTGGCTTTAAAAACACCTGAGGCTTGCAGATTTAGTGGCTGAACAGGGCAGGGGCAGCCCCTCAACATGAATGGTAGCCTGTGGCCACCTGGCTCACTCCATACAAAGTTCATTCATTCACATTTACCAAACCCCAGCATGAGCAAGACACCATGCAAATGACATCACTGTTGATCACCTCTTGTGTACCAGGCACTTATACGTTAGTCTTCCTACAGCCCGGCAAGGTGGGCCTCCTACTGTTTTATAGAAGAGAGTCGTTAACTGGGGGTCAGTCAGGACTCCAAAACCTGGGCTGTCCACTACCATGCCCAGGTCAATCTTTGCAGACTTGGGTGGGGAAGGGTATGCCAGGCTGTGGGCCTCTGAGAAACCTCTGTTTCATCTTCAGTGGCTTGTTTTGTGAAATTGGGGATATATTTGTAATTTTAGCAGGTGTAGCAATTCTCCTTTCAGTTCCTCAGAGAGAAAGAGAGGTGATTTCAATCTCTAACTTATGCAAAGTGATGCCCTTCATGCGTGAAGACTCTCCTTATCAGAGGGCACGTGTTTGCGGGTATAGGTAGTCAGATAAAACACAGGTTATCTTGTTGTTTTAACTAAAGAGAAATAACAAATAGTTTTTCTAGTATAAGTATGTCCCAAATATGGCATGGGGCATACTTATACTATTTGTTTTTACTGAAATTAAAAACTACTTCAGGGACTTCCCTCGTGATCCAGTGACTAAGACTCCATGCTCCTAGTGCAGGGGCTTGGGTTCAATCCCTCGTCAGGGAACTAGGGCCCATGTGCCGTGAATAAAAATCCCACATGCTGCAGGGAAGATCAAAGATCCCTTGTGCTGCAACTGAGACCTGGCACAGCCAAATAGATATTTTAAAAATTATTTGAATTACTGCCTTTGTAAAAGAGACCCCTCCAGAGCTCCTTAGTCCGTTCCACCAAGGGAGGACACAAGAGGAAGGCCCCAGCTACACAGCAGGAAGGGGGCTTTCGCCAGAACATGACCATGCTGGTGCCTTGATCTCAGCCTTTCCCATCTCCAGAACTGAGAGAAGTAAAATTCTATTGTTGACAAGCTGCCTGGTATGTGGTATGTAGCAGCCTGAATGGATTAAGACACCAGCATAAGTAAAATACATACATATTAGATAGTGATAAGATTAAAAAGGAGAAAAAAATTTAATAGGAAGAATGATAGGAAGGGTTGGGTTAGAGATTTGAAATTTTAAATGAGGTGGCCAGGGACTTCCCTGGTGGTTCAGTGGCCAAGACCCATGCTCCCAATCCAGTGGGCCTGGGGTTCAATCCCTGTTCAGAGAACTAGATCCCACATGCTGCAACTAAGACCCAGTGCAGGCAAATAAATAAAGTTGAAAAAAATCGTAGGCAAGGGAACAGCAAGTGTAAACACTCTGCAGTAGGAGTTTGTCTGCTTGTTTGTAGACTATTATAGAGTCCCAGAACAGAGTGAACAAGGGGTGGGTAGATGACCATTATATCTACTACTGCGGGCAGGAATCCCTTAGAAGAAATGGAGTAGCCATCATGGTCAACAAAAGAGTCCGAAATGCAGTAGTTGGATGCAATCTCAAAAACGACAGAATGATCTCTGTTCGTTTCCAAGGCAAACCATTCAGTATCACAGTAATCCAAGTCTATGCCCCAACCCTTAACACTGAAGAAGCTGAAGTTGAATGGTTGTATGAAGACCTACAAGACCTTTTAGAACTAACACCCAAAAAAGATATCCTTTTCATTATAGGGGACTGGAATGCAGAAGTAGGAAGTCAAGAAACACCTGGAGTAACAGGCAAATTTGGCTTTGGAATATGGAATGAAGCAGGGCAAAGACTAATAGAGTTTTGCCAAGAAAATGCACTGGTCATAGCAAACACCCTCTTGCAACAGCACAAGAGAAGACTCTACACATTGACATCACCAGATGGTCAACACCGAAATCAGATTGATTATATTCTTTGCAGCCCTATACAGTCAACAAAAACAAGACCAGGAGCTGACTGTGGCTCAGATCATGAATTCCTTATTGCCAAATACAGACTGAAATTGAAGATAGTAGGGAAAATCACTAGACCATTCAGGTATGACCTAAATCAAATCCCTTATGATTATACAGTAGAAGTGAGACCTAGATCTGATAGATAGAGTGCCTGATGAACTATGGTCTGAGGTTCGTGACATTGTACAGGAGACAGGGATCAAGACCATCCCCATGGAAAAGAAATGCAAAAAAGCAAAATGGCTGTCTGAGGAGGTCTTACAAATAGCTGTGAAAAGAAGAGAAGCAAAAAGCAAAGGAGAAAAGGAAAGATATAAGCATCTGAATGCAGAGTTCCAAAGAATAGCAAGAAGAGATAAGAAAGCCTTCCTCAGCCATCAATGCAAAGAAATAGAGGAAAACAACAGAATAGGAAAGACTAGAGATCTCTTCAAGAAAATTAGAGGTACCAAGGGAACATTTCATGCAAAGATGGGCTCGATAAAGGACAGAAATGGTATGGACCTAACATAAGCAGAAGATATTAAGAAGAGGTGGCAAGAATACTCAGAAGAACTGTACAAAAAAGAGCTTCACGACCCAGATAATCACAATGGTGTGATCACTGACCTAGAGCCAGACATCCTGGAATGTGAAGTCAAGTGGGCCTTAGAAAGCATCACTATGAACAAAGCTAGTGGGGGTGATGGAATTCCAGTTGAGCTATTTCAAATCCTGAAAGATGATGCTGTGAAAGTGCTGCACTCAATGTGCCAGCAAATTTGGAAAACTCAGCAGTGGCCACAGGACTGGAAAAGGTCAGTTTTCATTCCAATCCCAAAGAAAGGCAATGCCAAAGAATGCTCAAACTACCGCACAATTGCACTCATCTCACACACTAGTAAAGTAATGCTCAAAATTCTCCAAGCCAGGCTTCAGCAATACGTGAACCGTGAACTTCCAGATATTCAAGCTGGTTTTAGAAAAGAACCAGAGATCAAATTGCCAACATCTGCTGGATCATGGAAAAAGCAAGAGAGTTCCAGAAAAACATTTATTTCTGCTTTATTGACTATGCCAAAGCCTTTGACTGTATGGATCACAATAAACTATGGAAAATACTTCAAGAGATGGGAATACCAGACCACCTGACCTGCCTCTTGAGAAACCTATATGCAGGTCAGGAAGCAACAGTTAGAACTGGACATGGAACAACAGACTGGTTCCAAATAGGAAAAGGAGTATGTCAAGGCTGTATATTGTCACCCTGCTTATTTAACTTATATGCAGAGTACATCATGAGAAACGCTGGGCTGGAAGAAACACAAGCTGGAGTCAAGATTCCCGGGAGAAATAATAACCTCAGATATGCAGATGACACCACCCTTATAGCAGAAAGTGAAGAGGAACTAAAGAGCCTCTTGATAAAAGTGAAAGTGGAGAGTGAAAAAGTTGGCTTAAAGCTCAACATTCAGAAAACGAAGATCATGGCATCTGGTCCCATCACTTCATGGGAAATAGATGGGGAAACAGTAGAAACAGTGTTGGATTTTATTTTTGGGGGCTCCAAAATCACTGCAGATGGTGACTGCAGCCATGAAATTAAAAGATGCTTACTTTTTTGAACAGAGAAGGCGATGGCACCCCACTCTAGTACTCTTGCCTGGAAAATCCCATGGACGGAGGAGCCTGGTAGGCTGCAGTCCATGGGGTCATGAAGAGTCGGATACGACTGAGTGACTTCACTTTCACTTTTCACTTTCATGCATTGGAGAAGGAAATGGCAACCTACTCCAGTGTTCTTGCCTGGAGAATCCCAGGGACAGGGGAGCCTGGTGGGCTGCCATCTATGGGGTCGCACAGAGTCGGACACGACTGAAGCGACTTAGCAGCAGCAGCAGCAGCACTCCTTGGAAGAAATGTTATGACCAATCTAGAAAACATATTCAAAAGCAGAGACATACCTTGCCAACAAAAATCCATCTAGTCAAGGCTGTGGTTTTTCCAGTGGTCATGTATGGATGTGAGTGTTGGACTGTGAAGAAAGCTGAGTGCCGAAGAATTGATGCTTTTGAACTGTGGTGTTGGAGAAGACTCTTGAGAGTCCCTTGGACTGCAAGGAGATCCAACCAGTCCATTTTAAAGGAGATCAGCCCTGGGATTTCTTTGGAAGGAATGATGCTAAAGCTGAAACTCCAGTACTTTGGCCACCTCACGAGAAGAGTTGACTCATTGGAAAAGACTCTGATGCTGGGAGGGATTGGGGGCAGGAGGAGAAGGGGAAGACAGAGGATGAGATGGCTGGATGGCATCACTGACTCGATGGACGTGAGTCTGAGTGAACCCCGGGAGTTGGTGATGGACAGGGAGGCCTGGCGTGCTGCGATTCATGGGGTCACAGAGTTGGACACGACTGAGCGACTGAACTGACTAACTAAGAGGTAAGGTCCCAGGGTAGCAGGAAGCTCCTTCCTGGAGGGCCTGGTAGGTGGGTTCCATGTAATTGATGATCCAGACTAGGCTACTTTTGAAAGTGAAAAGCTGGGACACTAGGTGTAAACTAGAATTGTCCTAGGAATGCTGAGTCACAGCACGGATTTAGCCTTTACTCTGAGTGGGATGGGAAATCACCAGTGGGTTTGGAGCAGAGCTGCCCCATGCCTGACTTGAGAGCTTCATTCTGTTGAGAAGCACTGAAGGGTGGCTAGGGCAGGAGCAGGAATGGAGTCAGGAGGGCATTGAAGGACCACAGGTGAGAGATGACAGGGACTCAGATGAGGGCAGTGGTAGAAGGGGCAGTGAGAACTGGTCAAATTCTGGGTGTAATTTAAGGTAAAGCCAATAGGATTTCTTGTGGCTCAGCTGATAAAGAATCTGCCTGCAATATGGCAGACCTGGGTTTGATCTCTGGAGATCCCCTGGAGAAGGGAAAGGCTACCCACTCTAGTATTCTGGCCTGGAGAATTCCATGGGCTATACAGTCCATGGGGTAGCAAAGAGTCAGACATGACTGAGAGACTTTCGCTTTCACGTTCTAATAGGATTTCTGACCAATAGGCTGTGGGTGTGAGAGAAAGAGAGGAGTTAAGGATGGCACTGGGGAAGAGTGAAAGAGGAAGATATTTGTGGGGGAGAGGGGGCCCTGTGGCAGGTCAAGTTTCCAGGAAGCTGGTTCAGCTGAAGTTTGCACGCAGTAGGCCTGCCATGGTGCATTCCATGGGATTGCAAAGAATCAGACTAAACAACACGCTGACTTTGGTGCTCACAGGATCAGCCCCTGGGGCAGAAGTGAAGGAGGTGAGACAGGGCAGGGGGAGTGCTAATCTGCCAGGTAGTCCTGACGAGGAGCTCAGCTAGCCCATGAAGCGTCCTCCAGGGTTATCCAGACTGGGGCAGGGTGTTGGCCAGGCCTCCTACTCGACTAGCACTGGATGGAGGCTGCCTGGGGAAGGGGTGTGATCTTGGGCCAGGAGGTCCTCCCCAGTGGAGGCCGTAGTGCTTGGCCTGTAGGAGGTGTTGGTTGCTGAAAAGCCACAGTAGATGTTGCCTGACAACCCAGAGGTGTTGTCTCCCTCTGGGATGTGTTCCCTTCCTGTTTGGTGGTCATGGCTGGTTTGCCTTGTTAGATGCTCGAACCATTGTGTGAGCATAATTTTTTTCCTTTTTCTTAAAAGAAAAGATAGAATTAGGCCAAAATGCTTACGCTAAACAATGAAAACTTCCATATTCCCGTTATCTTGAAGTGTTTTTCTTAACCTTAACTTTTGAATGATTTAAATTATGAATGCTCTTAAACAAATATAAAAATGAAGAATATAGTATAACGAACCCTCAGGTTCCCATCACTCAGCTTTACCAATGATCAGCTCGTGGCCAGTCTTTTTTCACTTATACCTTGCCCCACTCCCCTAACCCATTTTATTTTGAAACCCATTCCAATATCATCTATTTCATTTGTAAATATTTGAATGTGCATCTGAAACTTTTTTTTAAAAACTTAGGAAAATGATTTCTGGCTTCCTTTGCTACCTCCAGTCTCTTGATGAGATCAGAATTGCAAATCAAGTCTTTAGGCTCAACCTGATGGTAAATTCTTGGATATTTAAATGGCCAGAGAGTTAATGACAAGGGCAGCTAGAGTTGCTGTTAGCTCTTGATTTATGAAGCCACATGTTCAGCCTGTGTGACAGAGGCTATTAACATCAGGCATGGCTCTGTCTCTGCCCACCACTCTCCAGGCCTGAACTCACTCAACAGATGGGGAATTTCATGGCCACAAATGGAATTGTTTATCCTCTCATTGTTCCCGTGTCAGCAATCAAACTAAATCCATTACCCACCAATAAAAAGATCAGCTGGCTGCCAGTTCAGCCATGGAAGGAGCCAAAGCTGTGTTGAGGAGATTTAAGAGTTTTAGAGGGGATAAAAAAAGTAATAAGAAGCCACATAAAAATTAAGACCCAAGAGAAGAGGTTGAGTCACTCATTCTAAAGCTGAGGTTTTAAGGGATTTGAAAGGGAAGGCCTAGTAACTCAATCTTTTCTTCAACATATAGGATACTCTAGAGACACCTGATTATAAATACTGTAGAGCTTTTATTGTGTGTTGATGGCTTTATTATTTCATTTAAAAAAGCACTCAAATGGAGCTTTGAAGAAGAAAGAAATGTCAGATTCATAATGGAAAAGCTGCTGACATGTTAATGGCCTTATTACCAGTAGGAAGATTTTCTTTTGTGGGGCTAAATAGTTGTCTTTTCTTGATGAAGTTGTTCCTTATCAGCTCAGCTGGAGGTTTCTCTGTGTTTTGATCTGTAAGAGGAGGCTCCTAAGTTCTGTGGACCCCCCAAATTGTTCTCCCAACATTCTCAGAAGACCAGTACTTTAAAAAGTGGGTCCTAGAACACTTTTTGCCAGGCTGTTTTTATCAGGATGTATTGGACAGAAGATGTTGGTTCCAGCACTCATTGGTTATAGCTAAGGATCTGGGGCTCATGGGCTTTGCATGAATTCACTTGAAAAGTTAGAGAATTTGGCCAATGACTATTCATTCTCTTCTTTCCATCCTACTGTGCAAATACTTACTGGAAACGTACTGCTATATAGGAACACTATTCTGCCAGGCAATAAGGATCTAGAGATGATTAAGACACGATTTTACCCTCTGTTACCAGATTAGAGGGGGAGATGGACTAGGAAATAAGTGAGCACTGAATACGATGTTTCTGCAGCACAGTAGAGGCACATAGAGCTTCCCTGTTAGCTCAGTAAGTAAAGAATCTGCCTGCAATGCAGGAGACCAGGGTTTGCTCCCTGGGTTGGGGAAGATCTCCTAGAGAAGGAAGTGGCAACCCACTCCAGTATTTTTGCCTGGGAAATTCCATGGACAGAGGAGCCTGGTGGGCTACAGTCCATGGGCTCACAGGAGTCAGACATGACTTAGCGACTAAATCGCCACTACCACCAGGGGCACACAGAGGATGTTAGGGAGTTCAGAGACCTCAGATGAGGGCTCTCTGACTCCCCAGGGAGAGGGTGTGATTGTAGGAAGAGTTCGTGGGGAGACAGGAGCATGGGTTGGGAGACAGTGGCAAGATCATGACAGTCCCAATGTCTGCCATGGGATGTATGCCTCCTCTTAAAGGCCAGGGAAAGCCACCGAAAGACTTTAATTAAAGGAAAGCCATGGTCATATAATTTGTGTTTTATCAAAACCATCCTGAGGGCAGGATGAAGAAGTGGTTAAGAACTGGAGCCTGGGCAGCCATTGAAGCAAGTGACTAGAGTGAACCAGGTGAGAGATGGTGGGCTTGAACCAAGGGGTGTGTGTGTGTGTGTGTGTGTGTTTGGGGTGAAGAGGAATATTAATAATAACTCATAAGGTTATTGAAATGTTCAGTTCAGTCCAGTCGCTCACTCGTGTCCAACTCTTTGCGACCCCATGAATTGCAGCATGCCAGGCCTCCCTGTCCATCACCAACTCCCAGAGTTCACTGAGACTCATGTCCATCGAGTCAGTGATGCCATCCAGCCATCTCATCCTCTGTCTTCCCCTTCTCCTCCTGCCCCCAATCCCTCCCAGCATCAGAGTCTTCCAATCAGTCAACTCTTTGCATGAGGTGGCCAGAGTACTGGAGTTTCAGCTTTACCATCATTCCTTCCAAAGAAATCCCAGGGCTCATCTTCAGAACGGACTGGTTGGATCTCTTTGCAGTCCAAGGGACTCTCAAGAGTCTTCTCCAACACCACAGTTCAAAAGCATCAATTCTTCAGCGCTCAGCTTTCTCACATCCATACATGACCACTGGAAAAACCATAGCCTTGACTAGATGGACCTTTGTTGGCAAAGTAATGTCTCTGCTTTTCAATATGCTATCTAGGTTGGTCATACATTATTAAATAAAACGCTTAGAACAGAAGTTGTTGCCCAGTCCATGCTCAATCAGTGTTAACTTGGATTTCCATTTCTCCTCTTTGGGAATGAATAATTCCCAGTGGTCATAGAATAGCACAGAGGGAAAACAGGAAGAGGAGTATGTAAAAGAGGGAATAGTTAGGGGATGGGAGAGGAGAAAGGATAGTGTACAGAGAGGAGAGCGTCCCCCACAATGTCTCTTGGCATCTCTGCCCTGCAGGAAACCTTACCTGTAGGTGAGAATCTGTGCACAAGGAGAGGCGGGCTTGGTATTGGAGGTCTTGTGAGATGGCGGGAGTTTTGGAACAATCAGGTCAAAGTTACTTGGAAAGCAAAGCCTTCCCTGGGCTGCAGTTGTGGCTGAGTCTGGCTGTTCCATAGAGCTGGGTGGGAAGGATTTGCTTTTCTTTCTGGATGGCCAGCTCCTACTACTTTTTGGTTCTGTTCTTTCAACGATGTTTCAGTCCCTTTCTTTATATTTGATAGTTTTCAGTGTGTTGCCCAGCACAGT
The DNA here is from genome assembly GCF_029378745.1 of Bos indicus. NCBI lineage: Eukaryota > Metazoa > Chordata > Mammalia > Artiodactyla > Bovidae > Bos > Bos indicus. The sequence continues at coordinate 31,066,830 of NC_091773.1, read as the reverse complement.
TATGCAAACTGACCAGGATGGGTAGAGGCAGGTAGTTTTTTGGTTTAAGGAATTCCTTCTACTTCTATAAAGTAGAAAGTATTTTCTACTAGAAAGAGTTGTGCTCAGTCGCATGCATCTCTTCTGGACGGAGCCTGCCAGGCTCCTCTGTCCATGGATTTCCCAGGCAATAATACTGGAGCAGGTTGCCCTTTCCTACTCCGGAGGATCTTCCTGACCCAGGGATCAAACTAGCATCTCTTGTGTCTCCTGCATTGGCAGGCGAATTCTTTATCACTGGGCCACCAAGTTACCTTCTACATAAAATATGATTCACATTGGATCGGCCCCCCCAAAACAGATTAATGCCTGCCTTCCTTCTTTCCTTCCTTCCTTCCCTTCCTCCCCTCCTTTCTGACCACTCAATCAATAAATGTTATTGAGCTTCTCTAACACTGGTGAGATATCTCACTAACTGGGGCCATGGCTTCTTTAGGAACCAAGCTACAAAGCTGATCTGTTTCTCCTGTTCACCTGAGAGCACCTTCAGGGAAGGGAGACTCTCATCCAGCTTTGTATCCCCAAAACCTGGCACAGGAGTTGGCGGTGGGTGGTTTTCAAGAGCATGATCTGTGTCTGTGTTCTTGCTGGTTGTGTGACCTTGTTCACTTATCCAACCTCTCCAAGGCTTGGTGTCATCATCTGTAAAATGGGAATGATAGTAATAACCCTCGTCAGGTTGTTTTGAGCATTAAATGGCATAATGCATGTAAAGCACTCATAGTGCCTGGCATATAAGGGTTCAACTGTATTATCAATACTAGGTTTACAGTAAAGTTATTGAACTAATGCTATTAGGACCTAGTCAGACCCTACTAATTTGCATGTAAATTGGGCAAGTCAATTTACCTCTTGGAGTGTCTGATTTTAAAAAGCTTACGTGGGACTTCCCTGGTGACTCAGGCAGTAAAGAATCTGCCTGCAGTGCAGGAGAGCCAGGTTTGGTCCCTGGGTTGGGATATCCCCTGGAGAAGGGAATGGCAACCCACTCCAGTATTCTTGCCTGGAGAATCCCATGGATGGAGGAGCCTGATGGGCTGCAGTCCATGAGTTTGCAAAGAGGACTGAGACACAACTGAGGACTGACTTTCACTTTCACTTCCCTGGCGGCGCAGTGGATGGGAATTCACCTGGCAATGTAGGGAACACGGGGTCGACGCTTGGTCCAGGAAGCTTCCACATGCCACTGGGCAGCTAAGCCCGTGTGCCACAACTACTGAAGCTGTGCACCTAGAGCCTGGGCTCTGCAACAAGAGAAGCCATTGCAATGAAAAGCCCAGGCGCCTCCAGTAGCCCCCTCTCCCTGCAACTAGAGAAGGACTGCTTGTAGGAGTGAAGACCCAGTACAGCCAAAAATAAATAAATAAATAAAATTATATAAACATTTATTTGATAAATGAAAATTATAATATCTGCATGGATAATTATAATAAAATTATAATACCTTAATAGGGTTGTAATGGAAATAGAGAAGATTGCTTTGTCCTTTGATTACAAAAATAACCCATCTCCAATAGATTATCTAAGCATAAACATCAGGAAGTAAGAAAAGCTACTGTGTTATTATAATGTTTTTAAAAAAGATGACAGATTCTTTAACTTGATAAAAGGCATCTACAAAAGCTCTACAGCTAACATCACAGTTAATATGGAAGAGTGAATGCTCTCTCCATAGGTTCAGGATCAAGACATGGATGTCTGCTCTCTCTTCTCTTATTTAATATAGTACTGGAAGTTCTAGCAATGCAATCAGGCAAGGAGATAAAAGGCATACATATTGGAAATGAAGAAATAAAACTGTCCCTATTTGCAGATGACATAATTGTCAACATAGAAAATCCCAAAGAATCCACAGTAAACTTAAAGAATTAAAAGAATTAATAAGTGAGTTAAGCAAGTTTGCAGTGATAGGTTTAGGATAAAATCTTACCAATCTTGGGCTAGTCAGAGTTCTTAGACATCACATGAAAAGCATGATGCGTAGAAGGAAAATGTGATAAATTGAATCTCATTAAATTAAAAATTTCTGCAGTATCTTGTAAAAATTACAGGGTATAACCTAAAAATTGTGAATCACTATATTGTACACCTATAGCATATATACGGAGAAGGCAATAGCACCCCACTCCAGTGTTCTTGCCTGGAGAATCCCATGGACGGAGGAACCTGGTGGGCTGCCGTCTATGGGGTCGCACAGAGTCGGACACGACTGAAGCGACTTAGCAGCAGCAGCAGCAGCATAGCATATATAATATTGTACATCACCTATGCTGCTAAGTCGCTTTAGTCGTGTCCGACTCTGTGCGACCCCATAGACGACAGCCTACCAGGCTCCCCCGTCCCTGGGATTCTCCAGGCAAGAACACTGGAGTGGGTTGCCATTTCCTTCTCCAATGCACGAAAGTGAAAAGTAGAAGTGAAGTCGATCAATCGTTGTCTGACTCTTTGCGACCCCTTGGACTGCAGCCTACCAGGCTCCTCCGTCCATGGGATTTTCCAGGCAAGAGTACTGGAGTGGGGTGCCATTGCCTTCTCCGATATCACCTATACTTCAATTTAAAAAATATTAAAAACTTTTGCTCTGTGAAAAACCCTGTAAGAAGATGAAAAGGCAAGCAATCGACTGGGAGAAAAATATTTGCCAACCACATATCTGACAAAAGACTTATAACTAGACTATATGAACATTTTTTCAAAACTCAACAGTAAAAAAATAATCCAATTTGAAAACAGGCAAAAGACATGACCAGACATTTCACTAAAGAGGATACCAAATCCTCTTGCACAGATGGCAAATCAGTGCATGAAAACATGTTCAACATCATTAGCCATTAGAAAAATGCAAATTAAAATCACAATGAGACCTACCAAAGTGGCTAAAATAAAAAAAAAAATGTGGTAACACCAAGTGATGATGAGGATGCAGAGAAACTCACACACTTCTGATGGGAATGTAAAATTATGCAATTCCCTACCAGTGGCTTTTAGCCCTTTCTGATGTAAATCCTTCAAGTCTACCCCTCATTTGCTAGCAAACCCTTTTCATTTTTTTGCTTGGTTTTAAATTTTTTATTTTATATTGGAGTGTAGCCAATTAACAATGTTGTTATAGTTTCAGGTGGACGACAAAAGGACTCAGCCATACAGGTACATATACATGTATCCATTCTCCCCCAATCCCTCCTCCCATCCAGGCTCCCACATAACACTGAGCAGAGTTCTGTGTGTTAAACAGTGGGTCCTGGTTGGTTATCCATTTTAAATATAGCAGTGTGTACATGTCAGTCCCAAACTCACTATCTATTTACCCCAGTCTTCCTTCAACTGCAAGCTTGTTCTCTCAGTCTGAGTCTATTTCTGTTTTGTGAATAAGCTCATTTGTATCATTTCTTTTTAGATTTTGCATAAAGGGGATGTCATATGATATTTCTTCTTTTCTATATGACTTATTTCACTCAGGATGACGATCTCTAGGTCCCTCCATTTTGCTGCAAATGGCATTATTTTGTTCTTTTTAATGGCTGAGTAATTTTCCATTGTATAGATGTACCACATCCTCTTTATCCGTTCCTCTGTCTATGGACATTTAGTGAAAGAAAGTAAAAGTGTTCATCAGTCATGCCTGACTCTTTGCGACATCATGGACTGTAGCCTGCCAGATTCCCCTGTCCATGAAATTCTCCAGGCAAGAATACTGATATTCCCTAAGTTTGTATGGGAGGGGGTCAGAGAGGGAACAGTTCTCAAATTTTCCCTGAATGCCCACTAAGCGCCCCCTGCCTCCGGCAATGTGATGGGAACTGGCTGCATAAGACACCCCGCCTCCCCTCTCAAGGGCCCAAGTAGTCACCTGAGAGCAGAAACACCATAAGTGGGGGAGCACACTTAGTCTCTCCCCATCCTGGCCCCTACAAGAAACTTTGGCTTCGCTGGCTTGGCCTCCAGCCTTCTTAGGGGGGAAATGGGATACCCAGTGTGAAGGACAGAACTGAGTTTCCCCAAAATCGTGTGCTGAAGCCCCAACCTCCAGTACCTCACATGTGACTGCATTTGGAGACAGGGCATGTAAAGAGGTATAAGGTTAATCAAATGAGCGGGCCCTAATCTAATCTGTCTGGTGTCCTTAGAAGAAGAGGAAATTTGGACACAAAAGAAACACCAGAGATGCACACAGGAAGGACCATGCTGCTGCTGCTGCTGCTGCTGCTGCTAAGTCGCTTCAGTCGTGTCCGACTCTGCCATTGCCATGGAAGGATGCAATAAGACCATGCAAGAAGGCGCCGCCTGCAGGCCAAGGAGAGAGATGTCAGGACAAATCAAACCTGTCAATGCCTTGTGGTAAAGAACTTGCCTGCCAGTGCAGGAGATGTAAGAGACGCAGGTTCAATCCCTGGGTCAGGAAGATCCCCTGGAGGAGGGCATGGCAACCCACTCCAGTATTCTTGCCTGGAGAATCCCATGGACAGAAGAGCCCGGTGGGCTATAGTCTATGGGGTCGCAAAGAGTCGGACACAACTGAAGTGACTTACCACTCGTAAAAAGGAGAATTTTTGTTTTCTTTTTTACAAACAGAGGTAAGACAGAGTGATCTTACTAGTCTGTTAACCCCATAGCTGGGAGATCTTTTATTCTTTATACCAATTTTACAAAAATGAAACTCAATGCCCTGGTACTTACTGCAGTTTTTAATAGTCACATCCTGATTGCAGCCAATACCGTGGTCTTCCTCAATGCTGCAGTCACTAGTGAGTGTCTCCTTTCTGTCTGGGCTTTGATGGAAGAACCTCTCCATACCCTGAAAAGGCTTTAGCCTGAAAAGCAGGTGGAAACGAAGGAGGAAGGGGCTTCATGGTGAGGCCGGCACAGTGGGAAAGAGGCAGGGTGGTGCCTGGGGTTGGGGTCTCCCACTCTGGGGGAGACGATGTCCTGTGGTCGTGTCCTGGTCCTGTCCTGACCCTCATCATGGACTCATGGTCCTGCTCTGCGCTGGGTGGGACTAATTCCAGCTGGAATCTCCTGAATTTGAAATATGAGAAAATTGCAATCCATGGGTTCAGTGGTTCTTAACATGTGGTCTCAGGCTAGCAGCATCACCTGGGAACTAGTTCAGAATGCACCTACTAAATTAGAAACCCTGGGGCTGGGACCCAGAAACCCATGTTTTTCCAAACTCTCCAGAAGTTTCTGTGCACATTGAAGGTTGAGACTGCAGCTTTGTTTTTCTCACCACCTATGCAGAGAAGCTGCCAAACAGGTCCCAGAGCAGCCTCATTTTCCTAAATGAAACTTACCCAACAACAGATCCCTGAGTTCAAACCCAGGCTGACAAGATCTGAATTTCTGGGGGATGGAAGAAAGGCCTGGTGATCTCTATCTTTCTAAACTAGTGCCCCAGGTCATTCTTGTCCTGGGGTAAGTTTAGAGGCCCTTGGTACCCAGCTGACATCATGTAGGGGTGTTCGGGAAGGGAAGAGAACTCACAAGTGCTGAGTATAGACTGTAGGTCAGGCACTTCCTGCAGACATTTATAACAACCCTGTAAAGTGAGGTTTCTTTAGTTGCTCAGTCATGTCCAGCTCTTTTCAATCTCATGGACTGTAACCCGCCAGGCTCCTCTGTCCATGGGTTTCCCACACAAGAATACTGGAGTGGGTTGACACTTCCTCCTCCAGGGGATCTTCCTGACCTAGGGATGGAAACTGCATCTCCTGCATGTCCTGCATTGGCAGGCAGGTTCTTTACCACTGAGCCACCAGGGAAGTTCAAAATGGCCATACTTTAACGTAAAAATTCTATTTGGGGATTCATTAATCTAAGAAGTTAATTTAGAATATGAGACAAGCCACATGTACCTTCTCATTTATTCACTGTGATGGTAGTGGTAGGAGTAAAACTTTGGAAGCACTTTTGGTGCCCTGTAATATGAATAAATGACTAAATTCCTATTCAGTAAACTGTTATGTACCTTCTAAAATAATGGTCCTGAAGATTATATGGCAACACAGAAAATACTTAAAATGTCATGGCTTAAGGGAAAAGAGCTAGAAACGACACCATCAAATTAAAAAGATGGAAAGAAAATATAGCCAATGATCACAGCTGTGTTTGGGTAATGATATGATGGTAGTTTTTCTTTATTTCTTTCCGCTCATGATTATTTTAATCAGTTTCCAATTTTATAAGTTAGAAAACCAATTAAAAGCACTCAAAGAAAAAAGTCAATTTTAAAGCCAGAAGAAATGAGATGGAGTTACTTTGAAGTTGGCTGTCCCACATGTAGTTTCATGAGGGATTTCACATGGGACAAAATTACAGTTAGAGCAGTTTGGGGGGGTGGGGAGATATGCATTAATTCTGAGAGTTATTGGGGTGGCTGGAAAGAATAATAGCATGAGAAACTAGACCCTCCTACCCCCAGCTGCCAGTAATTCAACCTAAGGCTTTAAGAACCAATTTCTTCCCATTCAAAGTGTGGTTTATCCCTGGGGACCACCTTCCACAGGCCATTGTGATGGTGATGGAGCAGGCTGTGGCCTGGCCTCCTCACCAACTCCCAGAGGACCCAGCATTCAATGGAGGAGCCTGGGCAGCTGTCTCCGCTAGGGGTTGCTGGTCATCAGAGGCCCTGCAGCCTGTGCAATGTTGACCTGGAGGTGAACAACCCCCTTTCTCATACCCACTCCCCAGGGGCGACAGTCCCTCATTAGAGTACAGTTTCTAATCTAAACAACCATTAATCTTTCTCAGGGTTAAAAGGCCAGAAAAGCCGTTTTTGCTCTCTATTTTGATACTGTACTTGTCTCTGTTTTACAAGAGCAGACTCACCTCATTGACCACTGGAAAACACCCCCCAGCTGTGTCCACAGACATACTCATAAGGACAATCCCAGTACAGCCCTCCTCTGGGCACGGGAAAGGGACAGAAGTGCAACACACCAGCAGTTTATTGTGGCTTGTGGCAAAAATTAAGAAACAGGACCTGCGTGAAACAAATTGGTGATTTTGTGTCAAGAAATAAATTAGGGATGATGTATTTTAAGTGAAAATGCCACCATATGTGATAATTTTATGAAAGTAATATTATATAAACTTTTGAATAGGATTCCTTTAATTTTCCTTTCCTTAACAACTAGATTAATCCATGTAAATGGAGCTGTGACCCCTAGGAACAGTTTGATCATTTAAGGAAATCAATCGATAAGTAGAATCCAACTTGAAAAAATGTATGTAATTGTTGTTTCAGATACACAAATATGTTTGGTTTACAGAAATTGACATGATCTCTTGTGTCATACTCTTAAGTCAAGAAATACATCTCTTCTGTATTCTCAAATTGTGAGGACTGAAATGATGGGATTAAAAACACGAGGCTTCCTAAATCTGTTTCTTCATGTTTGACCTTTAAATCCTTCCTCTAAGAGTCATCTCAGCATGAATACCAAGCACCCCTCCTGGTGAGTCACAGTGAGACATCTGTGTACTGGTGGAAATGGCATGGAACATTTCAGAGAGATAACGAATGCATTTTCATATCTCAAATGATTTTAAATTTCCCAAACTCAAAATCTCACATTAAGGACAGGGTAGTACCTGAAATCCAGTCAGGGCATTTTCAAGCTTGCAGAGGACTTGGTTGAATAAAAAGTAAGACTCAGATAGAGCGAGGGGCTGGAAATGGAATCCAGGGTTCTAATGATGCCAAATCATCTTACAAAATACATTACAAGAGGCCCCAAATTTTCCTGGATGTTCTTGGTGGGGGCCATATATATTTTTGCTATGCCAAATGTACTTTTTTTCTTTCTTTTAATTAAAAAAAATTATTTTTAATTAGAGGATCATTGCTTTACAGAATTGTATTGGTTTCTGCCAAATATCCACATGAATCAGCCATAGGTATACCTAAGTCCCCTCCCTCTAGAACCACCCTCCTACCTTCCTCCCTGACAAATGTATTTTGAAATATTTATTAAACATTTATTTGTTTATTAAAGTTTCCTAAAGGACTCAGATGGTGACTGCAGCCATGAAATTAAAAGACGCTTACTCCTTGGAAGGAAAGTTATGTCCAACCTAGATAGCATATTCAAAAGCAGAGAGATTACTTTGCCAACAAAGGTCTGTCTAGTCAAGGCTATGGTTTTTCCTGTGGTCATGTATGGATTTGAGAGTTGGACTGTGAAGAAGGCTGAGCGCTGAAGAATTGATGCTTTTGAACTGTGGTGTTGGAGAAGACTCTTGAGAGTCCCTTGGACTGCAGGAAATCCAACCAGTCCATTCTGAAGGAGATCAGCCCTGGGATTTCTTTGGAAGGAATGATGCTAAAGCTGAAACTCCAGTACTTTGGCCACCTCATGCATAGAGTTGACTCATTGGAAAAGACTCTGATGCTGGGAGGGATTGGGGGAAGGAGGAGAAGGGGACACCAGAGGATGAGATGGCTGGATGGCATCACTGACTCGATGGACGTGAGTCTGAGTGAACTCTGGGAGTTGGTGATGGACAGGGAGGCCTGGCGTGCTGAGATTCATGGGGTCGCAAAGAGTTGGACACGACTGAGCGACTGAACTGAACTGAACTGAAAGGATCTCAGATTGACAGAGAGTTTCACTGTTCTCTACCTTATTTACAAAGCTTCTGCTCTCAGAATCCACGATTCCCCTAAAAAGCTGGAGGGAATTTTAGCTAGATATAGTCTGCAAGGTAGAGCTGAAATTCTATTGAAACTCTCTTGTGCTTGCCTTTTGGGCACTTGGCATAAAGAATTTGAACATTCATTCTATAGGAACTAAAATTACACCTCAGTGATTCTAAGTTAAAAAAATATAAATACATATGTATACATATAATTATCTATAACTATATATGTGCACAAATTATAGGGAGAACATATATTTTAAATTTTTGTTATTTTTTAGTGGTGATTATCTTCTGGTTGGCACATTGTGAACAAATGTTTTCTTCTGTGTTTCTTTGTGTTACCAGGTTTTGGTACTGAACATGTTTTATGTGTGTAATTAGAGAAGACCACCTGCCCAATAAACAATATTTAAATGTTATTTTTAAAATCCCAAGTAAACAAAGATGTTTAAAGAGATAAACCTGCCCCAGGCAGGTTGAATGGCACAGTAATGCCCTTCTCATCTGTTTTTTAAAAAATCTTGATGTAATTATGTACTTCACTTGATTAAAACTTTAATCCAATTTAAAATACAGATAAATATGCAGGTACACTGAAACCTAGAGCTTTCCAGGTGGTGCTAGTGGTAAAGAACCTGCCTGCCAATGCAGGAGATGCAGGAGATGCAGGAGAATCGGGTGTGATCCCTGGGGTTGGTCAGATTTCCTGGAGGAGGAAATGGCAACCAGCTCCAGTATTCTTGCCCAGGAAATCCCACGGACAGAGGGGTGGGCTACAGTCTATGGGGTCGAAAAGAGTTGGACACGACTGAACAACTGAGCACACATGATGTATTTATCTATACACTATTAATGAATACTTAAGTTCTTTCAAATATTTTATTATTAGAAAATGTGCTGCCAGAAACACTCTTGCCATATTTCTTTATACACTTGTGCTAGAATTTTATAGAATACATTTCTAGATGTGGGGTTGATTACTGGGCAAAGAGTACATGCATTAACATTTTTGGTAGATATTGAGTATTTGCCCTTTTGATCCATGGAGCAGGGGCAGTCTGCAGGGTTTGGGGTAAGAACATGGATCCCTGAAGTCTGTCTGAGGGTCCAGCGTGGTGGGCGTTTGTCCAGGCTGCCCTATGGAAGTAGCTGGATTTGGAGCATCAGAGAATCTTCTACAGGATAAATTTATATCACATTCAAGCTGGTAACGAGGGAGTTATATGTGGAGGTGAAAAGACAAAATTCTTGCTAGATCAACTTCTGTTATCAGAACTATGATGGCCAAGGGTAGTTCTTTCAGTGAAAATGAAAATTAATACAGTTTCATTGATGCTTCAAACAGAGCAGATAGATCCTCTTCTGACTGAGGGCGTGGTGCAAGCTTGGTGACTCTTTCCTGAAACAGTAAACAAAAATAGTTACCCAGGGCTTTGCAAAGACAGTTTGTAAAAGCTACTTGTATGTAAATTAACTCAGTCATGAGAAACAGTGACTTGATAGTAGTCATAGTTTTGAAAGTCATATTTCTTATTGGCTTCGTACTCGCTGATTCCCAACTCAGAATTTATCAAGTGAGGCCTCTTTCCCACAAAGCTTTCAAAAGCCATTACTGTTGCCTGAGGGCCTTCTACCCAAATATTCAGAAGCTCATCAGCTTCGGGAAAAACACCACCTACAGTGACCAAGTTATGTGGATCAGGCACCCCTGCCAGGCTCTCCCTGTGCAGAGGGCACGGCCCCAAGCCCTGCATGTGCTGCCAAGGAAAACAGAACAGGGTCATCCTTGACTTCAAAGACTTTGCAACTTGGACTTAAGGTATACTAAGAAGGACTTCACCAGGACATTAACTTTCAGGCTGCGGGCAACAAGTGACTTAAAAAAAAAAAAATTAACTAAGATTTTATCTCTACCTCCTCAAACAAATTCCATGATTCCCTTAATTTCTCCAGTGATCATTGAGCCGAGTCAGCAAAGACACCAGCCCCTCCTACTGCTATGGTCAGTCCTGTCAGTGGCTCCTTACCCCCAGATTTCCAGGCCTAAATGAAATTAAGAAACATGCCAGTGTTTGGTTGGGTTTTTGTGGGTCTCTGGGTCTGTTTTCTGTGATGAGCACTGGTGTGGGGGCACACCTGGTAGAAGGGGGAAGGTCCAGGGGGCAGGGCTGCGGCCAGCACCCCACACAGCAAACAGGTGCTCAACAGTTACTGGATGAATAAAGATAGCAGGAGGGGACACTGGCATCTCAAGGTTCACATGTACAAGATAGGACCTGACTCCACCTTCCACTTTTCCTTAGGCAAAAACCTAGAGTCATCCCTTTAAAAAAAAAAAAAAAAACTATTTGGCTGCTCCAGGGCTTAGTTGTAGCACGAAGGATATTTAGTTGCAACATGTGGGACCTAGTTCACTGACCAGGGATCGAACCCAGGCCCCCTGCATTGGGAACATGAAGTCTTAGCCACTGGACCACCAGTGAAGTCCCTAGGAGTCATCTTTGATTGCCCTTTCTGTTCTCTGCAAGTTCAGGCCATCAGCAAGTCTGTCAGATTTACCTGCCAAATAAATCCCCAGACCACTTCTCACCTCTCCGTCCATCACAGCCTGTCTTACTCACTGCATGCTCCTGTCCTACTTGAAAATCCTCTAAGAGCTACTTCCACTTTTGCTCCACTCTCATCCTCTTCAGGTCATTCTCCCCCATGGCAGCCAGAGTGATGGTCCCGCATTACAAGTCTGATCACACCATTTCCTTGCTTAACGCCCTCCAATGCAATTAGAAGAACAAAACCATATCCCCTAACCCCAGCCAGACCTGGCCCTGCTTCTCACCCCAGCTCTGATTCTTCTCACACTCACTCGACTCACGTGGACCCACCATCCCTTTTCAGTCCCATGAAAATGCTGTCTTCACCGTATCTCAGGGTCTTTCCCCTCTGCCTGAAATGCTTCTCTCAGCTCTTCACCCAGCTGCCTCAGCCTCCAATCAGAGGCCTTCTCTGACCACATCCGCTGGAGTTCCCGCCACAGTCCCATGTGAAATCACTATCTCATCACCCAGGACTCCTTCAGACTGCTCATCATTATGTGAAGTGATTTCATTCATATCTTATTTATAGATTTGATCAGATGTCTATTGTCTGTCTTCCTCACTAGAATGTAAGATCCATGAGGGATGGAAGGGACTTTTATTTTCTTAGCTGTATCCCATACAATTCATGATATATATTAAGATGCCAATAAGTATTTGTCAGGTAAAAGTAAGAATGAAAAGAACGAAGGATGCATTAAAAAAAATTAACTTTAAAGCATCTAAATATAAAGACCTAAATGTAAGAGCTAAAACCTTAAAACTCTTAGAAGAAAATGGGAAAATGTTAATGACTGGGTTTGGCAGTGATTTCTTGGATATGACATCAGCAAACAGGCAACAAAAGAAAAAAGAGATAAACTGGACTACATCAAAATTTAAAACTTTTATGCCTCAAGGGACACTATATCAAGAGTGAAAAGACAACTTTACAGAATGGGAGAAAATATTTTCAAATCATATGTATATCTAATAAGGGGTTAGTATCCAAAATAGATACATAATTGCTACAACTAAATAGCTAAAAACTCCAAACAACTCAACTCAAAAATAGACAAGGGACTTGAATAGATGTTTCTTCAAAGAAGATATGTAGCTAACCAGCAGATGAAATGATGCTCAATGTCATTAGGAAAATACAAGTGAAAACCGTGAGTTACCATTCATACCTATTGGGATGGCTATCCAAAAAATGGAAAATAATGGTGAAGCTGCAGAGAAACTGGAACCCTCGTGCATTGTTGGTGAGAATGTAAATGGTACAGCCATTATGGCAGCTTGTCAGTTAAACACAACACGTCTATTCCTTGGATATATACCCAGGTGAACTGAAAGCAAGGACTAAAACAGATACTTGTACACTGATGTTCATACTTGCAATATTCACAATAGCTGAACAGTGGGAACAACCCAAGTGCCCAACTGCAGTTGAACAGATAAACAAAATGTGGCCTATCCACATGACGAAATGTTATTCAGCCATAAGAAGGAATGGCATTCTGACACACTGAAGGCATTATGCTAAGTGAAGACATGATGCAGACACAAAAGGACAAATACTGTATGATTCCACTTACATGAAGTACCTAGGATAGGCAAATTCAGAGTGCTAGAAAGAATAGAGGCTGCCCCAGGCGGGGACTCTTCCTCTGAGTGTGGGGAGTTACTGTTTACCATTCAGCGATAGAGAAGAGCTGCTATCTGGCCTGACTTAAAAATTCTGGGGGCTTCCCTGGTGGTTAAGAATCCGCCTTGCAGTGCGCAGACACCGGTTTGATCCCTGATCTGGGGCACGCCCACGAGCATGCAATGACTGAGGCCACGTGCTACAACCACCGCAGCAGTGCACCCCAGAGCTGGTGCTCCACAACAAGAGAGACCACTGAAACGAGAAACCCGTGCACTGCGGTTAGAGAGTAACCCCTGCTTGCTGCAACCAGAGGAAACCTGCATGCAGCAAGGACAATCCAACGCAGCCAAAAAATTCTGAAAATGAAAAAATAAAAGTCCTGGAAATGGATAGTGCTGATGGTTGCATACCACTTACGTGTACTTAATGGCATTGAGTTGTATACTTAAAAATGATTAAAATAGTAAATTTTATGTCAGGTATGTTTTACCACAATAGAAAAAAAAAGGAATGGATGGACAGATAGAAGAAGGCTCAGGGACATTGCTGAAGAGCATGGGTGAAGCCAAGGTAAAGCTCTTATCCCAACACATCTTGTACAGATGCTAAAGAATTTTGAAAATCCACAGCAAGGCAGAGACTTGTTCATGGTGACTTATGTACATGCTTGTTTGTGGCAGGTCCGGGACTGAAGTTGGGTATTTGCTGTGGCTGAAAATGGCCACATTCTGTTCATAACAGCAGAGTCTTATCTGATGAGCTCAAGGGCCCTTGTGCGTGAGTGCTCAGTCGCTTCAGTCGTGTCCAACTGTTTGCAACCGTAAGGACTGTAGCCTGCCAGACTCCTCCATCCATGGAATTCTCCAGGCAAGAATACTGGAGTGGGTTGCTACACCCTCCCCCAGGGAATCTTCTTGACCCAGGGACAAACCCGAATCTCCTGCATTGCAGGCTGAGCCACAGGGGAAGATTCAAGGGCCCTTAAAACAACCCTGTTCATCTTGGGTGACATAGTTCAGGACTCTTAGCTCAGGCCAAGCTGAGCTCAGTTTCTTTTTCACATTTCTGACTCCCAACAATTGGTTCCAGGCTTCCCTGGTTGCTCAGTGGTAAAGAACCTGCCTGCCAATGCAGGAGACATAAGAGACACAGGTTCGATCCCTGGGTTGGGAAGAACCTCTGGAGAAGGAAATGGCAGCCCACTCCACTGTTCTTGCCTGAGAAATCCCATGGACAGAGAAGCCTGGCGGGCTACAGTCCAAGGGGTCACAAAACAGACATGACTTCACTGCTAAACAACAACAACAAACAACTGGTTCCATGGGGGTAAGGTCTGTGATATTTCCTTGCACAGATCAGCCGTGCCCTGTAAAAGCTAATATCTGAGAAATCAGACATGCTCCGTACCATGCTCTTATTTATAGACACACAAGACTGAAGGACAAGTGAGTAACGCAGACACCGAAATAAATTCAGACTACCACTTTTAGCTCATTCATAAAGCAACATTTCAATGGGCCTGTCTGCCAGGGAGTGGAAGTGCTCACTTTGGTCCCCAGCTCTTCTCAGTAATGAGATGTTTTGATTTGAGATGTAAATGTTACTTTCCAGAGGTTTCAGAAATCCAGCCCGGAAGATTCATGTATTTTTGCCTGCCCCCGAGCAGCCAAGCCATGGTGACTGGACACCTCTATCCTCCGGGCTCCTGTGTGTTGCCATCAGTAGGGGCTGTGGTGTTTGGTCAGGAATGACTGGCCTGGTTGTTCCTTCCAGCGAAGACTGATTCCCCTTTGCTGAACATAAAAGAAGCCTTATCGAGTATCAGCTACACAAAACATCCTTTCTGGTGATGTTCTCTGCAGCAACCAGTGTATCCCTCCCACCACCTTAAGTCCTGTAGACACTAACGAGTGAAGATGAGTCTGTTGAATGCGTACCATTCTGAAACTGCCATAGCATTCCTGCAAAATGTTCACGGCAAACCTCCCCCCGACAAAATCCAAAAACTAAACAAAAATCCAATAGTAATTCAACTGCAAAATAGACAAGCTTATTCCTAAGATTCCTTTTAAAGTCCTATGACTATCCCTCCTTCCCCTTATACACATATAAATCTCTCATGTTGACTTCAAAATTGAACGAGCGCCAGTGAATTCAAACGAACTGTGTTTCTCCTAATCGTGAAAACATGATCAAAGGGAAAAAAGGCAGCATCCGGTTGGGGGCTGCTTTATGAACACAGCTGAAGGAAATCCTGGCTTCCTACTTTACAGACATGACTTGTATTCAAAAGATTCAATTTACCTCGCATCCTTTGTGAAACTAAGAAATTAGTCTGCTATCTGTCATTTCCCGGTATGGCATGTGCACTGAGGCTTTCAGAATGATACCTAATTAACTTGCTATTTTAGCGGATGGTCTTGAGTGTTAGTCTGGACCTGTTGCCATTTGGAACAGCTTTTGCAAGTGGAAGCCTGGGTAGTAGAATTAAAACTGTCCACACCTGCTGGTGTGTGCTGATGGCTAGAAGATGCACGGTCACTAGCAATTAAATGGCTGAGACTATCACCCAGTTTTGGGCTTCCCTGGTAGCTCAGCTGGTAAAGAATCTACCTGCAATGCAGGAGATCCTGGTTCTATTCCTGGGTAGGGGAGATCCCCTGGAGAAGGGATAGGCTACCCACTCCAGTATTCTTGCCTGGAGAATCCCCATGGACAGAGGAACCTGGCAGGATACAGTTCGTGGGGTTGCAAAGAGTCGGACATGACTGAGTGACTAAGCACAGCACAGCACATCATCCAGTTTCATCTGAAAATGATGGATACTATTCTTAGATAGGGAAACAGTGGAAACCAGGGTCAGACTTTATTTTTCTGGGCTCCAAAATCACTACAGATGGTGACTGCAGCCATGAAATTAAAAGACGCTTACTCCTTGGAAGGAAAGTTATGACCAACCTAGATAGCATATTCAAAAGCAGAGACATTACTTTGCCAACAAAGGTCTGTCTAGTCAAGGCTATGGTTTTCCCTGTGGTCATGTATGGAGGTGAGAGTTGGACTGTGAAGAAGGCTGAGCGCCGAAGAATTGATGCTTTTGAACTGTGGTGTTGGAGAAGACTCTTGAGAGTCCCTTGGACTGCAAGGAGATCCAACCAGTCCATTCTGAAGGAGATCAGCCCTGGGATTTCTTTGGAAGGAATGATGCTAAAGCTGAAACTCCAGTACTTTTGGCCACCTTATGCGAAGAGTTGACTCATTGGAAAAGACTCTGATGCTGGGAGGGATTGGGGGCAAGAGGAGAAGGGGATGACAGAGGATGAGATGGCTGGATGGCATCACTGACTCGATGGACGTGAGTCTGAGTGAACTCCGGGAGTTGGTGATGGACAGGGAGGCCTGGCGTGCTGCGATTCATGGGGTCGCAAAGAGTCGGACACGACTGAGCAACTGATCTGATTCTTGGAGGCTAATGAACAACATGTATTCCTGGACACTTTCCTGGGATAAATAAGCACAGCTTTTCAGAGGACCTCCTGAAGAGTGGATACTATTGTTGTGACCATGCTATAGGAACTATAAGAGCCAGTCATCAAAATCACAGTGACCACTTGATCTCTGATGTCACTGAATGGGCTTTCATGGATCTTTGTCATTGGCTGAGTCCTATTAAGTCTAAGGAAATTGCTCAAAAAGTGTCCACCATTCAGTCATTAAGCTCATATGGACAGGAGAGGGCTGCCCCTTTAAGATGTTTGTGAGCTCATGTCAGGTGCTGTAGAGGATGAATGAACAAAACAGGGTCCTAACTTCATGGAACTTTAGTAGGTTTGGATAAAACAATTGTGATTTTTTTTTTTTTTTTTTTAATTTAGTCCCTTGGACTTACAGGTTAGGACAATGGTTTAGAACCAGGGTCTCTTAGAGATTCCTCTTTTTCTCATTCATTTACATTTTTGGTTGCAACTGAGCCTACTCTGGGCCTGACCCTAAATCAGGAAAACTGGTGCCCATGGGCCATGTTTTGTTTGTGCACTGGGAAATCAGGGAATTCAATACAAACATCCCAACTGCTGACTTCTCTTAAAAATTGCAATTTCTGCCATCACTGGGACCTGAATTTATGTTTGGTGATAATAAATTGTAGCTGAAAAGCTGCTCACCCAATGAAATGGATTGTGTACTTTCCAGTTCACCAAAGTCCCCACCATTCCCTAGTGAACAAAAAGTACTTTGTTCACTGCTATTATTTACCTGGCTCCTACGGACAGGTAAGTCTGTGAACCCAATCCATACAAACATGATATTATGGTATTATGGGAGGTCTTCGACATTCTCAGTACTTGCTAAGTGGAGAAGAAGCAAGTCTGAGGCCTTTGCTTAACTGAAATGGGCTGAGGGAAAAGCATTGCCACTGTGGTCAGCAGGATGCTATATGAGTGGAGAGTCTAGCTGTTCACTCTGTTCCAATGTCAGTGATGGAGAAGGAAATGGCAACCCACTTCAATATTCTTGCCTGGAAAATCCTATGGACAGAGGAGCCTGGAAGGCTATACAGTCCATGGAGTCGCAAGAGTCGGACATGACTTAGTAACTAAACAACAATGTCAAGGATTGATACATGAATGTCATGACTTTGGGGAGAACTGCCTTATCCTCACAGTGTTTTTTTAAATAGGAGTATATTTGATTTATAATATTGTGTTAGTCTCAGGTGTATAGCAAAGTATATATGTATATATATATATATATATAACTGAATATACATACGTACACACATGGGGCTTCCCAGGTGGCTCAGAGGTAAAGAATCTGCCTGCCAATGCAGGAGACATGGATTGAATCCCTGGGTTGGAAAGATCCCCTGGAAGAGAGCATGGCAACCCACTCCACTATTCTTGCCTAGAGAATTCCATGGACAGAGGAGCCTGGTGGGCTATAGTCCGTGGGGTCACCAAGAATCAGACATGACTGAAGCAACATAGCATGCATGCATATATATAAACACAGATAACTTTCCCGTAGACTATTATAAGATAACAAATATAGTTTCCTGTGCTATACAATAAATCCTTATTGCTTATCTATTTTATATATAGTAGTTTGTATCTGTTTGGAGAAGGCAATGGCACCCCACTCCAATACTCTTGCCTGGAAAATCTCAAGGATGGAGGAGCCTGGTAGGTTGCAGTCCATGGGGTCACTAAGAGTCGGACATGACTGAGCAACTTCTCTTTCACTTTTCACTTTCGTTCATTGGAGAAGGAAAAGGCAACCCACTCCAGTGTTCTTGCCTGGAGAATCCCAAGGATGGGGGAGCCTGGTGGGCTGCCGTCTATGGAGTCTCACAGAGTCGGACACGACTGAAGCGACTTAGCAGCAGTTTGTATCTGTTAATCCCGTATGTCTAATTTATCCCTTCCTCTTTCCCTTTCCCCTTCGGTAACTATAACTTTGTTTTCTATGTCTGTGAGTCTATATCTGTTCTGTATATAGATTCATTTGTATTGTTTTTTTATATTCCACATATAAATGATATCATATATTTGTCTTTCTCTGTCTGACTTACTTCACTTAGTACGATATTCTCTAGGTCATCCATGTTGCTGCAAATGACAATATTTCATTCTTTTACAACTGAGTAATATTCCATTTTATATATGTACCACATCTTCTTAAGCCAGTACATCTGTTGATGGGCACTTAGGTTTTTTTCCGTGTCTTGGCTACTGTGAGTAGTGCTGCTATGAACACTGGGGTGCATTTATCTTTTTGAATTAGAGTTTTTATCTTTTCTGTGTATCCTTACAGTGTTTAAGTGATCCTTGCTTTTCCCATCTTGGATAGGAGGACTTAGTGAGTGCTCTGGACCTGGTAAGCATGGTGGCATCTCATGGCTCTGAGCTCTCTATTTTATGGTAAATTACAATGAACAGGGTCTTGGGCTATTAGGTTCTGGTGCTCTACCACCTGGGTATCTGATCTTAAATGGAAACATCCAAAGGGGAATAAACTCTCTTCATAAGAGCCTTGAGAGGGGAAACTTTACATCTGTTATGGTTCTACCACGTAAAGGACAGCTGCTAGGTTTAAATTCTTCAGGAACATAAAAATAAGACCCAAAGTGACACAGATATGTATACATATGTATATGTATAGAATCTACAAGATCTAAAATAAGTTAAAAAGTGATTTCGTCATCATCTTCATTTAAAGGCCATGTCTGTTCTTCACAAAGTAGTAGAATTTGTAACTCTATACTGGCAAAGAACATTAGTGATCCTTTTAACTTCATATAGTTTCATAGGGGACTCTTGAAAGAGCAGAAATGGAGAAAAGGGAAATAAATTCTGCTATACTCGAAATAAGCTTGGTTGTTTTTGTCTTAAATTTTTGTAAAGGATCCCTTCGTTACATCATCAAAGCTTCACACAAGCCACAGTTTATGGAAGAAGAAGGGTGAGGGGGCCTTGACCCCTTTCAGTGGGGAAATGGGGAGCTGTTGCCTGGTGTGGGTAGATCTGGGTTTCCATCTCCCCCTCTAAGATGTCCCAGATGGACCCCGTCTCTCCTGCAGCTCGGTGCTTCTCAGACAGGAGTGAAGATGGCTGTGTCTCTTACCTGGGGCAGCGTTCCTTTCACCAGCTCGGGGATGTCGGCCTTGGAGTAGCCAATGGCAGCCAGGCCGTCATCCACATCCAGATCGAATAAGAATTTCCGCAGCGTGTCTGCCAAGACAGGCCCAGCATCTGGCCTCCTGGCAGTGCGGGTGTCAGCTCCTGGAAGACACAAAGCACTGACTGTAGCGAGAGGGGGAAGCCAGCCCTGGGTGTGATTCAGCCCCAGGCTCGCTGAATTCATAACCTGCTGCCGGCTCCCTCACCCCAGGACAAGGGCGCCGCTGTGCCTCCCCGTGGAGGACCGGCCCAGCGGCCAGCCCCGCCAGAGATGGGCCAGCCTGGGAGCCCCTCCAGAGAGGAGCCGGGGTACGGGCTGCGGGCTCACTTGGCTCTCACATCTCCAATGGGCAGCTGGCCCGCTGTGTGGTGGGAAGAAGAGGAACAGAGCCAAGAAAAGAGGCACAGGAAGGAGACCAAGAAAGAAGGCTGGCGTTTGGCTGAGGAGGATTGAGAAAATCTGTAGGAGAAAACAGTTTATATAACTTTCAGGACTTGGAATCTGCTGACATCTAGAGGTCTATGCTTTCAGTGTCCCTTCTCACAGTCACAGCTGAAGAAAAGACAAGCCCTGTGCAAACACCTTGTGAGACAAGACAGAAGTTCAAAAAACTCTGCCACTGACTGCCAGAAAGGAGGAAAATGAGATGACAAATGGATTCAGTATGGCCAGAGAAGGAATATATCTCCTGTCTATAGCTAGAGAATTGTTTTGGGCTCTGTTGCCAAAGGGCAAGTTCCTTTAAATATCTTTTACAGAACCTTTCAGGCAAATTTAAGAACAAGGAGTCTTTTAGAAAGCAGTATTTAATATGTAGGAATGGCAACCCACTCCAGTGTTCTTACCTAGGGAAATCCCATGGACAGAGGAGCCAGGTGGGCAACAGTCCATGGGGTCACCAGGAGTTGGGCATGACTGAGCAGTGAACTTCAATCATATCAGTGAATAAGGAAGGAGGCTGCCAAGGGTTGGAGGTTTGCAAGGGCAGAAGATGGTTGGATGGTATCATTGACTCAATGGACATGAATCTGAGCAAACTCTGGGAGACGGTGATGGACGGGGAAACCTGGCGTGCTGCAGTTCATGGGGTCGCAAAGAGTTAGGTACGACTGAGCGACTGAACAACAATTTGGACATGGTTACTAATTAATGCACACAATCATAGAGATGTCAGTCTGGAAGGGCCAGGGGGTTCTGCCCTCAGCCAGGGTGGCAGTGACAGTTCTCAGATGAAGAGAACCAATCCCAAACCCTTAGCACCCTTGTCCCTCATCTATCCCAGCTAGACACATTCACTGCCAGGAAGGGAAGCAATCTGCGAACAGATTGTAGCACTATTTATTATCCAAAATGCCCCATGCTATAGTCCAAGTCCACTTTCTCTGTATTGGTCAAAAAGAAACTAGTATGTATGGTGTGCCTCCATGTAGATTAGGTTTAGCCTCTCTGTTCTCTGACAGAGAGAGCTGTTTAAGAAATCCAGGAAAAGGTATAAATAGAACGAGATACAGAGCTAGTTGGGAGAGCAGCTGGACAGAAAGTAGAGCTTGCCTGACAAGACCAGTCTGTATTACATAGAGGTAGCTCAAATGTGGATTAAGTGGAGGGTGACACACGAAATGGGGTTTATGAGGTTTTTATGTTCTCAAGATTGCTGCCATAAAACACACCATCCAAACCTCCAGGTTTTCATAAGAAGTGTTTTAGAAAAAAAGAGAAGGTAGGAAAGAGAACAGATGGGTATAAAGTTAAAATGATCTAAGATACATTATTGATTTTGATTACAGGGAATCAAAGTATATAATGGCTAATTTCCCAGATGGCTCAGTGATAAAGAATCCGCCTGCCAATGCAAGAGGGGACGGTTTGATCTCTGGGTCGGGAAGATCCCCTGGAGGAGGAAATGACAACCCACTCTGGTATTCTTACCTGGGAAATTCCAAGGACAGAGGAACCTGGTGGGCTACAGTCCATGGGGTCACAAAGAGTCAGACATGACTGAGCGACTGAGCACACACAAAGTGATCATAAGTGTATTTCTTGTAAGATTCAAAAGGCACTGTGGGTATCTTATTATAGACATGATTTATCAACAGAATAGCAAACAGATTCTTCTCTGGGGAACTTTTTATGAAGTTTCTAGTTGTTTAGGTTCTCTATAATTGGGAATTTACTGTTACTTCCTGATTTAGACTCACTTTATTTCCTATTAAAACAAGAATCACTAGTAACATGAATAGTATACAGAATTTAACTTTCCTTGGAGATAAAAACAGTGGAAATATTATTACTATAAACTTAAAGTAAGAAATACCTAGTTCCATTTCATTGCTAATAGACTCTTAGAAACACAAAATTACAGAATTGTAGTGCTAGATAGGAATCTGGGAAGGTCGCTGGCATTTTATTATTAGATTATCTCAAATCAGTATTTTTGGTATTAGTCTTTATGGCTTATCTTCAGAAACAATCTTAGGAAACGCTCCATAGATGTGGGTCACAGAGTTATGATGAACGGTTCATACCCAATATTTCTGCCACTTCCAAGTGTCGCTCAGGAAACATCTGTGATGTAAATGTGAACACTGCTGGGGAGGTGAGCACCACAGAAAGGCCATGAGGCTGGGGAGAAAGGAAACATGGTGACTGCTGGGGCAAGGCTGGTCTTCAGCCTAATATTCTAGATATTAAATTACTTTATCCTGTATTCCAAACAATCAAGAATTGACAAAAAACACTGATGGCAATTGACAGGAATCTAAGATTAAATTAAGGCATTTATTATGATTTTACCACCAGGGGATGATCCACATTGTAATCCTTTGCTTTATAAGTCTTCACTAAGCCAGAAATTGGGTAAGACATTCCATGGCTAGAAAAAAAATAAAGTCCTTATATTGATATATATCTAACAGTAATTTAAGTTAACAATACAAAGATACTCTTATGGAAGAGCCCCTCACAGTCTCTTGACAGTATCATTAACCCACAAGGTTAGATGTTCTGTTTTCTTTGATTCCTATAAGGATATATTATTATGCAATTGATATTTGGCATATTCATTGACAAAACTACTGAAATGTTCAAAATCAAATGTTGATAGAACTACACGCCATTAAAAAGTACTGACATAGAAGTTGCTCCTTGAGCACATTGGTTAACCTTATGATCTTGAAGAAATCAAGAATTCACTTTGAAGTGTTTTTTTTTAAACAATCTTCAGGGTATGCATTTTCTATCTTGCTCGGCACAGCCTTGGCAATGTGCTCCTTCACAAACTGAATATGTTGGTGGGAGTTTTATGAACCAAGATGTACTGTGCTAGACGTGCAAGCTTGTTCTGCCAGCGATCCATCTTGCCAGTGATTAATACGTTCTTTTAAATGCTACGTACTAATGGGAACTGAGTCATACACGATTATTTCAGTCTGTAAGGCTATCGAGAAAAGGCACCATGGTTTTCATTTGTGGGGATTTTTTCTGTTTGTTTTAATGGGAAAACTCTCAAATTCTTAGTGAACAAATAGGACAATATAATAGTTTATAAGATGACCCAGGAGATAAACACTGTGAGAAGTTAATATCTTTACAATTGATATTTTGAAAATGAAATGCTTTACAATAGTAAAAGGGTCTGTTAGTCTGTTAATGTGGGTTTTATTGGATTACTTTGTTCTTAGTAAAAAATTTATATTTCATAGAAAGATGAAGTGTTTTGGTGAATTGTATGGTTATCCAAAAAAAAGATGCCCCATGCCTGTCATCACTCATAAAGCAGATCAGAAGGTATAAGCTCTCTGAGTTGTTGGATAGGAACGTGCTTTACCATTTTCAGGCTCCATAGTATTCAGGAAATTATGGCTTGGTGTTCTTCCACTATATGAAAGGATTCATGTAGCTTTTAAAGTACCTTTCTAACAGTATCCAATATTTTAGTTTGATTTCTCTTAACCATTGTATATATATATTTGTTGTAAAAAATAAAAATGATCCATAATCCTATTTCTTCAAGATAACCATTATAGAATATTCCCTTCTAGTCTTCTTACACATATCTTTAATTTATGATTGCATTGTGCATTCAGTTTTAAACACTGCTGTTGACTTAGGGCTTCCCAGGTGGCGCTGGAGGTAAAGAACCTGCCTGCCAATGTAGGAGATGTAAGAGACACAGGTTCGATCTCTGGGTTGAGAAGATCCCCTGGAGGAGGGCATGGCAACCCACTCCAGTATTCTTGCCTGGAGAATCTCCATGGACAGAGGAGCTGGTGGGCTACAGTCCATGGGGTCACAGAAAGTCGAACATGATTGAAGCAACTTAGCATGCATGCATATAGTTACTTATTATTCTTTAAAAATACTTTCCCATATAATTTTTACTCTTTTAAAACATTACTTTTGATGGTTTATTCTTTGAATACTGAAATTTAGTTAACCATTCCCAAACTGTTGGGAATTTACGTTATTCTTAAAATTTTCAATTATAAATAACTTTTTAGATGAATATCCTCATAAGGAAAGTCTTTGATCATATCATGAGTATTTCTTTCAGCTACATTCCTAAAAGTAGAATTCATGGGGCAAAGGGTAGAGACATTTTCCAAGCTCTGGGTAGATTTTGCTCATTTGCTTCTTAGAAAGGTGCCAATCTGTGCTCCTCTCAGCAGCCGAGTTTGAGGGTGACCATTTCATTGCACTTCCCTAGCAAAGGCCAATTCTTTTAAAAAACTTTTTATTTTGTATTGGGATATTGCCAATGAACAATGCTGTGATAGTTTCAGGTAAACAGCGAAGGGATGCAACGATACACATACATGTATCCATTCTCTTCCAGACTCCCCTCCCATACAGGGCAAGGGACAATTCTTAATTTTCCATGTTCACTGGTTTTCAATTTTAAAGCAACATACCAATACATTTCTGATCAAACAGATTAATTCTGGGCTATCAACAAATATTCTAATTCCTTTCTTTTTGAGAGAGATCAGAAGAAGAAAATCCTACGTTTGGTGTTTGAAAAATCCATAACAGGTGCCAAAGATGTGGAGAAATCATAACCCCCATCCACTGCTGGTGGGAATGCAAAACAGTACAGCCTCTTTGGAAAACAGCCTGGCAGTGCCTCAGAATGTAAACACAGAGTTACCACGTGACCCAGCAATTTCACTCCTAGGTATATACTCCATAGATGTGAAATGTATGTCCACAGGAAAACTTATACATGATTATTTATAACAGCACTATTAATAATAGCCAAAAAGTGGAAACAACCCAAATGTCCATCGTCTGATGAGTAAATAAAATGTGGTATATCCATGCAATAGAACATTACTTGGCAAGAAAAAGGAAAGAGGTACTGATAATGTGTATGGGATGAACCATGGAAACATGATGCTAAATTTAAAAAGCCAGACAGAAAAGACCACATATCATTTGCTTCCATTCTATAAAATGTCTGGAAAAGGCAAATCTATAGAGACAAAGTAGATTAGTAGTTGTTTAAGACTGGGGGTATAGGAGGATTGGTGGGTGACAGTTAAGATATATGGGATTTCTTTCAAAGGTGATAAAATGTTCTAAATTGATTATTGTAATGGTAGCACAACTTGTGAATATACTAAAACCCACTGAATTATAAATTTTTAATGGGCAAATTTTATAGGGTATGAATAATATGTCAATAAGGCTGTTACCAAAAAGAAAAAATAATCTATGACCCAATAAACTGCATTTGAGCTAAGAAAATATTATGGGACCCTAAGTTAAATTTCTTTTTTCTGTAGCATGTTTAAAATCTTACAACACATCCCAAATGATAGACACTAAAATAAAATTTTAGAGCAATAGCTTAGGTGAAGAAATAAAATCTCAGATTTGCTCACCATAGATGAACACCAGCATTTCCAAAGCCAATGCCAGCAAAAGCACTTGCCAAGTGCATATTAGACCTTGCTTCAAGATCATCAGGATTTCTGATAGCCCTGTGGATGATATAAATACATAACAATAACATATCAACATTGGCATTTCCTACTGAAATATAGAGCCACCTTAGAGAAAGATCTGGGGGAGGAAAAAAAAAACACTACTCAAACTGAAGAAAAATTAGGCAAGTTATTCAAATGACACCTTGTCTTCTAGATGAAAATTGAAGGGAAATGTATTTTCTCATCAGTGGCTGGAGCAAAGGCATATATTATGCCGTCAGGCTGCTCATGTGATAAGAGTACCAAGGGAAGAAAGCACTGACCCTTAAACTGCAAAAGCTGCTCTAGAAAAGTGCCCTGAGACTCATTCTTCTTCTTCACTTGTCAATGACCTTGACTGTGGTTGTGAGTGGACCTAGAGTAAACACATGCTCAGGATGCATGGGTCTAGGCTAGTTAGATGAAGTGAGTCCCTGTCGCCTGGGGGTACCCACAGGCCTGACGAGCTGCCCAGACATCATGCTTTCTGTGGCACCACCCAAACTGGACCCACTGGAGACCTCTTTTGGTATCTGCAAACCGCATGTTATTTTTATACTTTTTACTGTGGAAGTGGCATGTTATTGTAGGGCGAGCCTTCGCTCACTCTATCCCTCCCCAGTGCCATATGGGAAAGGCAAATTCTCAAAGGCCGCTTTCAGATGTAGTTGAGCCTTCCTGCTTCCAGGACCCTGCCCCAGGGCGGAATGCCTGAGACAGCCAAAGGAACCACTTCCCACTTGCTTTTCTGTGATTCTGCCTGGAATAAGGGTTCCTGCTCTGAAATAAAAATGCCACAGCCTTTCTCCTTCTTTTATCTGGAATAGTCAGGCAACTGTCTCTTTCCAAAATCCAGGGTCAGTTCCTTATTCCCAAATAGCAAGATGAAGTAGTGGATGGTGGAGTTGTGGCCTCTCCTCTGTCCGTTTTGCCCCCTCACCTCCCACTACTGCTCTGCCGAGCCTGTGTCCCTTCCATACATGGTGACCGGCCATAATCTGTATCCGCTTCTATGCAGACAGATGTTCCCTGATGCCCCCACGAGTCCACGATAGTTCGTGATCCTCTCCCAGATCTGTTGCAAAATGTGGTCCTAGACCCCACCCCTCCAGCCAGAGGAGGCCCTGTAGTTACATCTAGACCAAACCTGCCCTCTTCTTTCCCTCCGTTGTGTATAAATACAAAGATGAGTTTGACTTTGCCTAAGTCTCAATGTCTTAGGGATCACTTTTCATCTCTAAGTGTATCTTTGCTCTCTCATGAGCCTATTAGGGCTGTTTCATGCATAAATCTTTCAAAATCTTGTGGGAATCTTTTCAGGAAGACTTTTCTGTCTACACATTTTTTTCTTTTTTCTTTTTGGTGTGCCATACAACATGTGGAATCTTAGTCCCTTGACCAGGGATCAAACCTGCACCCTCTGCAGAGGAAGTGCCGAGTCTTAACCACTGGACCACCAGGGAAGACCTGACATTTATTTCTTAAACTGAGGTTCATGTGCATTTGCTTATGGGTCGACCTTGTGTGCTCCTGGACAAGGCCTGATGGGGCAGGACCAACATCTGTCTCGTGGTTCTCATTTCTGCCCTTGGTGACCAAATCTCAAAGGACCTCCCTCAGCTTTGGTTTTGAGGTTTTGATGAACAAACCTTCTGCATGTGCTGTGCTAAGTTCCTTCAGTCGTGTCTGACTCTGTGACCCCATGGACTGTAGCCCGCCAGGCTCCTCTGTCCATGGGATTCTCTAGGCAAGAATACTGGAGTGGGTTGCCATACCCTCCTCCAGGGGATCTTCCCAACCCAGGGTTCAAACCTGTGTCTCTAATGTCTCCTGCATTGGCAGGTGAGTTCTTTACCACTAGCGCTACCTGGGAAGCCCCGTAAAAAACCTTCTAGCTGCATCCTTTATAAATCAGGCTCCCATGTTGTCCCCATCCTGGGCTTTGCCTTTCTAGATCGAGGGATCTGGTTTTCATCTGTCCCCTTGGGGCTCCCTCCAGAGGTTGCTGGTCTCTGGTACTTCTGTATGCACCGTGACTGCTTTTTTGGGTGAACAGGCTTGCTCAGGACATTTCAGGATCTAGCGAGCCACATTTCATGAAGGTGGAAACTGGTTTTTTTTTGCCCTGTTTCTGTCCCTTCTGGACAACATACCTCTTCAGATACTTGGCAACGATCCGCAGTGCGTGGACTGCCCAGATGTCACTGATGGGGTTGCTGCCCTGGTAGGCTGGCCGAGTGATAGGGCTTGAAGGGCAGGGGCTCCGCATGTGATATGGGAGGGCAGTGTAGGACTCCAGGGCGTGGCTAGCAGGGAATAGTCAAAATACACAGTTGAAAGCATCCTCTTTTTCCTTCCCTTCATTCAGATCACAAACTGCCTCGGAATGCTTGGTTCTCACTCCCCCGTGGATATGCCTTTGTAGTGCTGATAATCACAAGGCCTCTCACTAATCTGTCTCTTGTCCATGACAGTCATCACTTATTATAGAAATTAACACAGTGACAGAGGATGAGATGGTTGGATGCTATCATCAGCTCAGTGGACATGGGTCTGAGCAAACTCTAGGAGACGGTGAAAGACAGGAAGTCTGGCATGCTGCAGTCCATGGGGGTAACAAAGGGTCAGGCACAACTGAGTGACTGAAGAACAATGCAGTGAAGTTGACATTAACAGCACTACTGTGTTTTTGACCAGAATGTGTTAAGATTACATATGGTTCCTTTCTAGTACCAATATATCTTTATAATGTTGAATTTTTAAACATTTAAGTTGTGTTAAGAAAAGCATTAAATCTGAAAAATGACTTCCTTCTAAAGTATATTTACCATTTTAAATCCTCCCTTTATCAGATCCCATATTACTTATCCAAGGAGGGTCATAATAGTTATACTAGCCTCCAATAAGAGTGTAGTGCAGTGGGTCAGCTCCCAGGTGTGAATTCTGGCACCAGGCTTTCCCACTGTGGGCCTGGGACCAGCAGAGTCACCATCCACCTCGTGATTCTAAGATGAGGATAGCTCATAGTATGTCTTTCTTCATGGTGCTGATGTGAAAATTGACACATGTAAATTACTTAGCATATCGTAGCAGCACTTTGTAAAGTTTATCATTCACCATTATTATTAATGCTTGGCCTGAAAAAAAATCTACTTCTTTTTCCTATAGGCCCTAAATTCAGGGTTGGCTATTTTAAGAACAAAGTATCAGAGTTTTCTTTACCTACCAGCCTGCCATGAATTCTAGCTAATCAAGTGCAGAAGATGGGAATAAACATAATCATCCAGATCAGTGACTCATCGGGAACACAGTGTAACATGAACTGTGTGTGTGAGTAACATTCTCAGTCTTAGAATGGAGAGTTTACTCTCCTCTACATGTGAGAGGCAGATAACATCTTTTGAAACAAAGTATTAGAACTTCAAAAAGAATTAGTTGGTAGACAAAAGCTATGGGTTTGTGGTTCTAAATAGGAAATGTGGGCAAAGCAGTAAGGAGGTGTCCACGTGGGGGGTGGAGGGGTGGTAACAAGCCTGCCAAGGTGGAGAGTTGAACCTCTGCCCATTGTGTATCTGGATTCTGGGCCCAAGACTGGATCTGTCTTTCAGGGGTAGATTCACTGAACTGAGCTCACAGAAGTGTTAGTCGCTCAGTTGTGTCCAACTCTTTGCGACCCCATGGACTGTAGCGTGCCAGACTCCTCCATCCATGGGATTTTTCAGACATGAATACTGGAGTAGGTTGCCATTTCCTTCTTCAGGGGATCTTCCCGACCCAGGGATCAAACCCAGGTCTCCCGCATGCAGGCAGACTCTTTACCACCTGAGCTACCAGGGAAACTGTGTAAAACTTGGAAGTCTGATTACTGATTTCCAACAAGAAATAGAACCTCTGTCCATGACTGTCCAGTGCTGTGGGTGGAACCCACTAGGTGTCCACTGTGGTCAGCATGGTAAAGAAAATCATTTCCTTGGTGGAGAGTATTCCTATTAGCCTCTTTACACTGGAGACGGTATTTTTGCTATGACATATCTGCTCATTTTTTTATAACCTGTCAGGGCTTACTTTCTCTCTGGAAAGAAACTGCTTCACTTTAAATTCCATATGCCATTAATAAAATGTATTTTGAAAGAAAAAAAAAAGAGAAAATAGAACCTCTGAGGGGGGCAGACATCTGAGTCTTCTAGATGACATCTATTCTCCCTGTTGTCAAAGCTGTGGATGCTAATTTATGATCACAAGGCCCATGGAGCCCTAACCAGGGTCACTGCTTCTAAGGTTGAATATATGGGTATGTCCATCTTCAGTACAGGCCACTGGGCCTCGGGGGCAGACTTCTCCTTGGACCATGTGTGCTCTCCAGTGGTCAGTCCTTGGAAGGGCCGCTGCCATCACTGTCTTTTGTTCTGAACTCACTCCCCTCCCCTCTGATTGACAGCAAAATCTTTGGGTCTGTGGGTCATTCACTTACACGTGACTGCTTTGGTCTGTTATATTAATATATTTATTATGCAGTTCCCAGCTAGGGAGGGTAATCTCATTTCCCTTATTTCCAAGTTATTAGAGGACAACTCTCCAAAGCACTGACAACATCGACCAGGATGGAGTTGGACACAGTTTTCTCCCATTTCTTGGCAGGCAGCGTAATGCAGTGAGAAAAGCAGACCATGGACTGGGATAGACCTGGACATGAACCCGAACTCTGCTGCCCCCTGCTCGTGTGAATTTTACTCAGCAGGTGTTAACTGAGTACCTATGACGTGACAGCCCCTTTGCTAAGGGACAGGGATGCAGAAGTCTGTAAGATGGTCCTGTCCTCGCCAAGCTCACAGTACGGTGAGAGAGACAGCATGCAGAGAGGGGCATCTCCAAAGCAAGGCACAGCCCCCCAGTGGGGAGGAGCAAAGCAGAGTGGTTCTTGAGGAGGCGGGGCAGTCAGCAAAGGCTCCATCAAGGGCAGGATGCCCCAGTGGAAATGAAGGATGACTTCTCCAAGCAGATAAAGAGCTGAGCTGAGCACTGGGGACAGTCCAGGGCCAAAGAAACTTGGCTTTAGACAGGAGGTGTGGAAATGCAATGAGAGACTGATAAGGTAGAGGGGCATGTGTGTGTATGTGTGCAGTGGTCATATTGCATTCTGGAAGCTTCTTGAGGCCAGTATGGAGGACAGATGGAAGGAGTATGGGATGTGAGCAGAAAAACTGATGAGGAGGCTGCTGCACTGGATCCAGGCTTGAACTGAGGTGGGACCATAAAGCTTGAGAGCAGGGAGCAGATGGGAGAGATTCAAGCAGATGAGGGTGAGCTCTGTGGCTAGGTGTAGGCACGAGACAAGGGATAAGCTCATACTATGTCCTGCTGCTCACTAGGGTAAGGAACCCAGGAGGAGAAGCTGTGAGGGGTAAGGGGGTGGTGGTGAGAGAATGGTCAGATTTCATCAACTCCAAGATGCCATGCATTATAAGATGCACCATTTTTAAAAAGTACCACTGAAGAAGAAAACCATACTGCATGCCGCAGATATACAGATATGCCCTGATTTCAGAGATGTTAAAATGGGGGAAGAAATATACATGTGTAAATGGATGGTAGTCTTTTGGGGCCGGCTGAATGTGAAGTGCCCGTGGGTCCCTGTGATGCCACTGGAACAGAGTGCCCAGAACTTGAGCAGAAACACGGATGTGGGAGCCATCAGCACATGGCAGCTAAAGCCAGGAGAACACAGGCTGTGGCTCTGGGCGAGTTGCTAAACGTCTCCAGTTCAGTTTTCTTTTCCGCCTGGCACAGAGATGTGGGGAAGTGATGATGTGTAAGTGCCGACAGTGAGCCTGTCCAGCTCAGGAAGTGGACACTCCTGTCCCTGCTCTCTTCCTCTGGCTGCAGCCCGGGGGCCCTGGGTTGATGCAGCAGAGGCGGTGCTGTGGGCTTGAGATGCTGCATACCTGTCTCTCTGATCCCATGGTTGCAGCTGTGGCTGGCCCGGTCCAGCAGCTTTGTGACTCACCCAGGACCTCACCTCCTCTCTACAGTTTCAGCCTTGTCATCCAGGCAAGGAGATAATGACAGCCAAAGCCAGGGTGGTTGTGGAGCACAATCACTGAGAGCTTAGTAAGTGCTTTCAGCAGTCAAGTGCTGTGCATTGACCCGAGTCCCCGAAAGAGCCCCTGCAGGGGGCCTGGGTACCTACCAGAGCACATCGAAGCCACTGTTGGCGACCACCCGCTCAGGCATGTGCAGGGTGTGTAGAGGATCAATCAGGCCGAGTGTGGGTTTGATGGCTCGCGAAGCAATGCCTAAGACAGGGATTTGCAACACAGGCCACAGGTATGGACACAATTTTTTAAAAAATCTAATAACTTTAGGGTAACAAATTATCCTAAAAAAATCAAAATATGAGATAAGATTCGGTCTTATTTCTGCTTCCAAGGAGCAGCGGAAAGAGATCTGGAGTCAGAAACCTGGGAATTTCAGGGCAGCTGAAGCTCCCTGCAGTTTACAAAAGCCACTATCCCATCTGGTCCCAGCTCCAGGTTGTAACTATAGTGGAGTATTTATACCACGCAAACACTACAACTCAGGGCTTATTTATTCATAAAACTCCAGAGAACTGGTTTACCAGCACACTGCTGGTTTGGGTCCTGGCTCTGTGACTTACTGCGTGACACTGGTACATGTCTGTGCCTTTCTGAGTTCTCTCTCTGAGATTCTCTGAGTTCTCTGTAAGAACAGACTCTGGTGACACAGGGCCTCCATCCCTCCCAGAGATGTTGTAAGGACCACATTAGATAACATGATGGGGAAGTCTTTAAAAAAAAAATGTAAGGGAGAATTTAAGTGTTGCTTACTATTATTAGTATCTTTAACAAGGTCACAGGATAATATAATTTAATTTAAAAAGAGAAGTTACCATAAATGTGCAGTTCATTGCCAGTTTGTTCTGCTACAAAGCCCTGGAAGAAGGATGCTGAACCATCTCAAGGAGAGGGACATTTCTCCCAGATCAGCTGAGAGTTGGAGAAGATGATAGGAAACAGATGACAAAGAAGGCAGACGGCAGAAGAGTGGGTACTTGGGAATGGAGCTGGAGACATTAACTGGGAAGAAGCATGAGGGAACTTTCTGGAGCAGTGGGAATATCTATATTTTGATTAGGGTGGTGGGTACATGTGTGTATATATATTTGTCAAAACTCATCAAACCAGATTCTTAAAATTATACATTTTATTATTAAAAATCACATCTCAAAGAAAATGAGTTAGAATGTAAAAAAGCTGGGAAAGGGAATAACCATTTGTCATTGATATACAGTCACTAACTTGGGCAGAAAAATGGCCCTGGTTCATCGCATTTCAATCTGCTTTTGTAGGTAATTCTCAAAAACAAGATTATTAGACTGCTTCATACTCTTATATGTATCTGGGAAAAGAAAGAACATGTGTCTATGTGCATACTCTTTCTTTAATTCTGTAACTCTTTGAATTTTAAATATTAGGATTAAAGAAAAGGGTGTGGAATTGAAAGCTAAGAGAACTAAAAAACATTTATAGAGGAAGTTCTTACCAGTTTTTACTTTCAAGTGTTCGTAGTCAAAAATGGCAACTCCGGTAGTTTCGCTCCCAGTGCCTGAGGTAGTTGGAACTTGAACAACAAAAAAATTAATTTTAATAGCGCATCTAAATAAAGGTCAGTGGAGATATTTAATTCAGCCTCAGAAGATAAGGAGCAAAGTTAGAGAAGAAAGCTTTGTTGCTCTTGTCTACTCGCTTGATGTGTATCTGTGTTAACATGTATGTATGCTTAATGTGGATGGCTTCCCGGGTGGTGCTAGTGGTAAAGAATCCACCTGCCAATGCAGGAGACATGGATTTGATCCCTGGGTCGGGAAGATCCCCTGGAGGAAGACACGGCAACCCACTCCCAACCCATGGCAACCCAAGTATTCTTGCCTGGAGAATCCCATGGACAGAGGAGCCTGGCGGGCTATGGACCTTAGGGTCACAGAGTCAGACACCACTGAAGCAACTTAGCACACACATGCTTGATGTGTATGACTGTGTCTGCATTAACATGTGAGGAATAGCTCTGATACCTGTGCTGGCATTGGCTTTCTGGCATCTGTCTTTAATGTGTGTGTGCTGGCATTAATACTCAGTATATGTGAGGTACATGCCTACATTAACATGCATGTAAACCTAATGCATGTATACTTGATATGTATGCATGATGCTTGTATCTGTGTCAGCATGTATGTCTGATGTCCATATGGTGCTAACATGTATGTATGCTCAGCATGTATGTACCACATCCACGTTTGTATTATGCACATGTGTGTTTAATGTGTTCATGTGGTATCTGTTTCTGTATTAACAGGGAGGCACTCTGGGAGCCCTGGTCTCCCTCAGGGCTAGAGTTTAAGCAGCTGCAGCTTGGAATTCAAAAGCAGACCTCTTTCCATCTCTGGGAAGAAAGCTCATATTTGCCATCTCTAAAAGACATCTTTATTCCCCCTTGGCAGCAAGCACAGTGACACCCTGCCTTTGCTGGGCTCTGCGGTTTTGCAGTTCAGTCAAGTTTCTAAACTTTACTAATCACCCCTCTGTGTGATACTGACACAGTTTCACCACAGGGCTCCAATCTCCAGACATCAATTATGCTGCGCCCCACTGATCCCTTGTTCACGTCAAAGCCGTTCATCTGCTGTCAACTCACTCCTGTCCCAGCACAATGGGGCTAGGGGAGGAGTGGGGAAGATAGAAGACAAGACTTTATGCTGATATTTTCCAGTTAGGGCATTTGAGCTGTAAGGCTTTAAACAGTGATGTGCCGACAGCAATAAAATGGAGGAAAGAAAAGACCAAAAGATCCCCAGGTCTGTGTGGATCAGACGAGGGAGCATGATTTGGGTTTGCGTGTCTGTGTCCTGTGTTGCCACCGAGCAGATGTCGTCCAGCGTGACAAGGCTATGCTGGCCACATGTCCCGGGGCAGACAAAGCCCCAGGTCAGCTGAGGAGCCATCATGTGGAAGAAAGGGTTGAGTCAACACCAGAGAAATGACAGCAAACATTCCCCTTAAACTCCCAGATGCCAAAGTGGGACAAAACAGAGAAGGGCTCAGAAGACAGGCCTGCCCAGAGAGGGGTCTGAGCATCTATAAACACTGACCTTCCTTATCCTCCAAAAAGTGACTTCATAGCTGAGCTCTGCAGACCCCTACCATTGACCCAAACTGCCTCTGTCTGTGCAGTAATGAAGACCAGAGACTTCCCAGGTGGCTCAATGGTAAAGAAATCTGCCTGCCAATGCAGGAGATGCGAGTTTGATCACTGGATTGGGAAGATCCCCTGGAGAAGGAAATGACAACCCACTCCAGTATTCTTGCCTGGGAGAATCCCATGGACAGAGGTGTCTGGAGGAGTATGGTACATGGGGTCGCAAAAGAGGAGGACACAATTCAGCACCTAAACACCACAACCAACATTTTTCCTAAGGCCTCTTGTCAATTGCAAAATAAACAGACAGTGTTTACCTGCGATCAGAGGTTTCAGAGGCACAGTCACAGGCTTTCCCTTCCCAATGGGGGCATTGACGTAGTCTAGGAAGTCAGAGTCAGGGCTGGATGAATACAGATTAGCGGCTTTACAGGTGTCTATGGTGGAACCGCCACCCACGGCCAGGAAGGCATCGAAAGCTCCCTTTTTGGCAAATTCAATGGCTTCCATGAAGCTTGGAGAAGGGAAAATGAATGCCATTATGTCAGGACTTCCAGAAATAAATTGCCATGCCATTAAATAGGGCTTCTCTGATGGCTCAGACAGAGGAGAATGCACCTGCAATGCAGGAGATATGGATCCGATCCCTGGGTCGGGAAGATCCCCTGGAGAAGGAAATGGCAACCCACTCCAGTATTCATGCCTGGAGAATTCCATGGACAGAGGAGCCTGGAGGGCTATACAGTCAGGCCTGGGGCAAGTTTCAATCAGCACTGATATGTATTGGCTTCCGCTTAAAGTAAATTTAACAACAATAAAAGAATACCTTGTATCAGTTGGTTCCACTCTCACATGATCATAAACCTTAAAGTTTATGCCATTCTTCACTAGGGAATCCATCACTGTCTGTACAGGAGGGAGTTGGGAGAGGTTCTTGTCTGTCATCAAACAAACATTTTTAGCACCCATGCTTTGTAGGTCCTACAATAAGAAAAATAACGTATAAGTTAAGTTTGATTGCACAAGAAATGTAATAGACACTTCTCACAAAATTAACATTAAGTCCAAAATAAAGGACTCCCATCCAAGGACCAACCAGGCCTGACCCTGCTTAGCTTCTGAGATCAGATGAGATTAAAACAAAGGATCAACAGTTGTTAATCTGTGCTTGTTGTAAAATATATCTAACATTTACAGTAGAAGACTGTAGAAATCTTAAATACTTGCCATGCCCACTTCCTTTGTAACTCCTGCTCCATATCTAATAGTTGAAACAGCCATCTGAGGAAAAATAAAAGATTTAGGTGACAGGTGTTTGGAGAGTTGATTATTTCATTTCTAAAACCCTGAAACACTTCCTCATTGTCTAGATAATAAAGTATATATGCCCCAGCATGGCCTTCTAAGTCACCCCAACTGGCCTCACACACATCACACTTCTTTAAGCAAACATTCCTTCCAGATACACTAGAATTATGTATTTTCCCCCAAACATTTCATAATCCTCATTTGTTTCCTCAGCTTGACATGCCTGTCTCTTCTTGCCTCCACACCTAAATTAATTCTTCAGTATCTTATTTTCCAATGTTAATGTTGTCTTTGTGTATTTTTCATGCCTTCATCCACTCATCCAACCATTCATCTCTCCAACCCCTATTGCATGCATTTATCTGTCCCTCCATCCATCCATCCATTCATCCAACCAACACTGCTGAGTGTCTGCTATGTTCCAGGCATGTGCTAGGCTCTGGTAATACAGCTATGAAGAAGACAAACATGGCTTCATAGTTTACAGCCGAGAGAAGAGCTTTTATACTGATGGATGATGGGTTACTTTTGGCCTGGAGACATGCTTTGTTTGAACCATATTATGTTTAGATTTCTTTTTTTGGTTTGGATAGTAACTCTCATTATCCAATTAAAGGAAAAAAACAAAACAAAACAATATGACCATCTGGATTTCTCTCTCTCTTGAATAATCAGGCAGCGTGTATGCACGCTAAGGTGCTTCAGTCATGTTCGACTCTTTGCAACCCCATAGACTGTAGTGCACCAGGCTCCTCTGACCATAGCATTCTCTAGGCAAGAATACTAGAGTGGGTTGACATGCCTGCCTCCAGGGGATCTTCCCTACCCAGGGATCGAACCTATGTCTTTGATGTCGCCTGTACTGTCAAGTGGGTTCTTTACCACTAGCACCACCTGGGAAGACCTCAATCAGGCAGTACTGGCTGCATTCCAGTGTGGCAGCAACCAAGTGGGGCTAAGGGCAGATTGCACCCTTCAGATGGGCCTGTACTCTCAGCCAGCTCAGCCCCATCGTCCCAGTCTGCGCCTGGAATGATTAACTGTCAGGCCTCTGGTCACATTTTAATTTATGATCCCTAAACTAGGAGGAGACAGAGATTTAACATATAATTATGTAATCACAGTGTGATAAAAAAATTCATCAGAATTAATTGTTCTTTTATTCCTGCTTCAAAGATTACTTGAACCTCTTTGGGGGGCTGTTATAGTTACAAAACTAAAGAAGATTCATCATACAACATATATGATGGAGTCTGTAGAAACGGGAATCTGTCCTGTTTTAATGGCTGTACAGAAGACAGTATTCTAGGCATTACTCATGTTACCAGAATATTTATATTCCATTATCCTGACAAAATACTTTGCTAAATAGGTGCTGATCAAACAATAAGGTTAGGGAACATCAATTAATAACAGACTTCAAATGAGATAGTAATGCATTAGGGAAATACTCTGGTTGTATTTTTTCAGGTCATTCATAAAAGAATGAATGAATAGGGACTTCCCTGGTGGTCCAGTGTCTAAGACTCTGCTCTCCCAATGCAGTAGGCCTGGGTTCAATCCCTGGTCAGGGAACTAGATCCCACATGTCAAAACTAAGAGTTTGCATGCTACGACTAAAAAAAGATCCCACTTGCTGCAACGAAAATCTGGCAGCCAAATATTATACATACAGAAATAAATATTTTTTAAAAAGAATGAATAATTAGATCTACCTCGAAGGCATAATCTGTTGTTTTCCCAGAAGGTGAAAGTCCAGGAGCTAGAAGTACAAAAGTTAGCATCAGAGTAGGCCTTAGAAACAGAGCAAAGATATTGCTATTTGATAGTAAGTTGGGATTTCAGCAGTTGAATGTAAATATCTCCTTTGAAGCCTTACTTAAAATACATTTCTCAGTTTCATTGTTGCCTATTCAATTCAAATTAAACTCTGCATTTTAAGACAATGTAATGCTAACTTGATGCAGACTGTGAAAATAAACTTATTTAAAATCTTTTCTCCATTGAAATTAAAATATACTTTTAAAAACATAATGAGTAAAAATCTGCTAGAAAAAAATCCTCTAGATGCTTGGAGTTTGATTATTATTAGAGAACAACTATTAGTACATTCATTCATTAGAGTCCTGCTTACACTTCTTTAATAACTGTGATTATTTAAATAAAACTTCTCTCTATGGAGGGTGCTTATCACACTAAGATATTTTTCAAGCTTATGCCTATGAACTATTGAGTTTTCTCTGGGAAATTTAATAAACATTTTTATAAATGGATATTTCTTTGCAAGGTGCCAGGTTTAGCTGTGGCAAAAAAATTTTTTTTTGTCTTATTGGAACAACAAGAAGTCTCTAATTAGTGGATTTTATCTTTGTTTTCATCTACTTATTGTTATCAGTCTTGACCAGTCATAAGATTGGAAAAAAGTCTATGGAACAATTTTCACTACCATTTTTTTTTAACAAGACAAAGAAAGGAGACCACAACTGGATAACAGTCTACCTTTGGTAGAGGGCAAGGGTATCCTTAATCGTATTTCAAATTTCTTTGATACTGACAGGCTTTAAAGAAATTGTCTATTACTCCAGTAACTAAAATTTAGGAAAAGACATAAACTGGATCTTAGAAAACACTGAGATTATCTTTCTCTAAATTACTAATTTTATTGTCCCAAATAGGAAACATTACTGATTTGTTGTTGAAACTAAGTTAAGAATTGCAGAAAAGCAGCTGAAGACAAAATTCTGCATGTGTCCATGAGGGCTGAAAAGGCATAGCATGCTTCTGCTTGGTAGTTGGCTGTTAAAGACTGGGGTGGTCCCTTGGCTGGTCCTAAAGAATGAGTCACTCTCATGGCAGGAAATAGTCCTTGGTTAGTTACTCTATCTGTTCTACTCCCAATCAGCTTCTTGGTGAAT
Organism: Bos indicus; assembly: GCF_029378745.1. Lineage (NCBI taxonomy): Eukaryota > Metazoa > Chordata > Mammalia > Artiodactyla > Bovidae > Bos > Bos indicus. The sequence continues at coordinate 31,027,850 of NC_091773.1, read as the reverse complement.
TTCTGCTTAGGCTCCTTTTTCATCCCTTACAACTGTTAGGATGTGACCTTTTCTCCTAAGAGGTGAAATCAGTTTTTGTGGCACTATAATTCATGTGACATTCTGGGGACATGTTGAACTTACAGTGAGCTCCTGCTGTTCACTGTGGACAATGGACTTGGTAAGGATTAAGATGTCTGTAGGAACCGAAAACTTTTTGTCATTTTTAATTATTAAGAAATAGTGTTATTTTAAACATCAATACAATTTTTTTTTCCTTCTGGGAACCACACTGTTCTTTAGACTCTTTTTTGCAATGTATTAGAATCTTTCGAAGATTTCAACTTAATTCTATTTGATGAACTCAGACCATCCTAATATCCTATTTGCATTACCATTTTTAGCTTTGGCACATAATTTTATTTCAAAAAGAAAGACATTATAAATAGCATTCAGCTGACATAATTAGAACTGCGGTTGTTCAGTTGCTCAGTCATGTCCAGCTCTTTTGCGACCCCATGGACTGCTGCCCTCCAGGCTCCTCTGTCCATGGGATTCTTCAGGCAAGAACACTGGAGTGGGCTGCCGATCCTTCTCCAGATAATTAGAACTACATGTTACCAGTTTCAAGAGCAAAGCAACCATCTGCATCAGTCTTCCTCTCACATGCTTTGACTTTGTCCAAATGCATTGCCAAATGTGGAAATTGAAATTGCGGCTAGACACAAAATGTATTATTACCTTGGGAATAAGTATGAGAATGACTCGGGCACTGGCATCTAGGGAATCAGAAAAAGAAAAAAGAGAGTGAAACCAGAAAATCTGAAGCTAGGAAGTTTTAAAGTAACATACATTGCATTCTAGTTTTAAGATGCTTTCAAAGTAGCGGCTATTGACAAACACTGCACGATAGAAAAAGCCAGAAATCACTATGGACAAAAAGCCAACTCAGAGTCTTTCCAGCATTGTAGGGTTATTCTTCTGCAGCAGTTAATGACGTGGGGAACTGAGATGAGTGCTCCTGGGCTACAATAAAGTTTAAGATGAGGTCTCACTTCTTACTAGGTTAGGAGCCTTGGCCAAATTGACCCAGTGTTAAGGACTCGCACCTCAGACCCTACTTCTCTCCTCCTGAACTTTCCTTGTATTTTCCCATTGTCTTCAGGGTGTTCAAACAGGCTCTGGGCTGCTTCCTCTGGAAGCCCTCAGTGGCCAGTAGGCCCCCTCTGGTCACCACGTGGCGCCTCTGGCCTTTCTCGGCTCCAGGATTTCCCGCTCTCCGTGTCCCCCTAAACCGAGATCACACCTGTCACCTTCTTCTCCCCAATCCCTTACCTCAGTCCGCTCCTCTACAGATATCCCATGTGTTCCTCTTTCTAGAGGTTCCCTCCCTTGACTTCCACATCTTGGTCGCCTCCTAGTCCTTGGTCAGTCCCATCTCTGGCTTCCTCTTCTGTTTACCACCATCCGATTGAGCCTCGCAAAAGGGTTTGTGTTTCTATTGCCCACGGGACCCTGTCTTGGTGGGTCCCGCAGGTAAGCGCGTGCATACCCCCCACCCCACCATCCCCGACCGCCGCCTGCAAACTTGGACTGAAAACCTCTGAGAAGGGAGAGGGCAGAAGGGAAAGGGGAAGGAAGGAAAAGCGTTAAACTCAATGATAGTCAAGATCTCAAAAACTCAATTAAGTGAACACGGGCGTGGTCGGGTGTGAGTCGCCAGCGTGAGTTGAGGTTGCCATCTGGTGGGCGCCGCGGAAAGCGCCACGTGTAAGGGTTTCTTCTGGAGCATCCCGGAGGGCCTGAGTCATCTGCAGGCTCCCGCGGAGAAAACCGAATAATGCAGGGTCCCAGAGTTGTCCTTCACTTGGCATTACCTTCTAGGTCCTTCGCTGCTTTATGCCCCTCCAGGACAAGAAGAGGGGCTCAAAGGGAAGGAAAATTCGACACTGTGGGAGGACACTCCGCTTCTCTTTTTGTTATATAATTTCCAAGCTCTCAGGCTATCTCAATTCATCATTTCTACTCCTCAGTTGTAGTCTGAATTCCACCCCCTCTTGCCTTCTTTGGACCTCCATCTGTCCCCTATGTCCCATCCTTCCCCTTACTTGATCCTTGTTATCATAGTTAAGAGTTTCATGCTTAAAACTCTCACCCTCCTCTCCCCTCTGGCTTGCTCACCCTCTGGTTTCTCTCTTCCTCACCCACATCCTGTTGACTTCATTTCCTTGGCCTCCTGAACTCTGCAAAGTTACAGCCAGGCTCTCATCTACACACCTTCTGGGTCTGGCACAATAATTTTGACTTCCTTCCTGGTATCACTGATAAACTGACCATATCTTAGCAAAGGCCAACCTCTCCCCTGCACACTAAATCTCAGCTCTGCTCAGCTTCTCAAAACATCACTACCAACAGTTCTTCCTTTGCTCTCCTGCATCATCAACCCCCTCACCCACTACCCCCTCCCCCCACCCCAACCCAGTTTGGGATTGACATGTACACACTGCTGTATTTAAAAATGATAACCAACAAGGACTTAACGTATAGCAAGTACATAGAACTCTGCTCAATGTTATGTGGCAACCTGGATGGAAGGGGAGTTTGGGGGAGAATGTATGCATGTATATGTGTGGCTGAGTCCCTTGCGGTTCACCTCTGTCTTCACATCCCTCCCTCTCTCCTGCACCCTCTGTCCTCTGCGTTCTGCACAGACCCCTTTCACCCGTGCATGTGCTCAGTAGCTAAGTCATGTCCGACTCTTCGTGACTCCATGGACTGGTCCTTGGGATGTTTCCAAGCAAAAATACTGCAGCAGGTTGCCATTTCCTTCTTCAGGGGATCTTCCCCACCCAGGGATCAAACCCGGCTCTCTTGTGTCAGCATTGGCAGAGATTTCTTTACCACTGTGCCACCTGGGAAGCCCCAACATAAGGACATTGCATTGGCCAGGAATCAGAACCCAGACCTCCCACGTGGAAGGGAAGAATGCTACCACTGAACCAATACCTAACTTCACTGCTATCCCCTCATGCAAGTCTCTGCTAACTTTAAACTGATCCAAAGCCTCTTGTCCTTGTATCCCCAGCACCTAGAATAGTTTCTGATGCATTACCATACACTCAGTATGTGCTGGTTGGATACATGCATTTGTCTTGGTCACTGTGCCAAGCTGTCCTCTGTCTGCCTCGACTGGGACCTGGAGCTCTCCTCTCTCGACCTTAGTTTCAACGGTAGATCAGACGAAGTACAAGCGGCTGCTTTTGGCTCCTTGGCTACTTGGCACACTGACAGCGGAGTCCAGGCCGCCGCGCTCTGCGGTACCGCGTCCCGGAAAAAGATCCGAGGAAGAACGCGCGGGCCCGGGCGGGTCGCTCCCCGGGGGCTGCGTGGGCTCGGCCGCACCCTCGGGTCCCCTGCCTGCCCGCCGCCCGTCCGGCCCCGCACTCACGCTGCGCGTTGCAGAAGCCTCAGCAAGTGCACTACCCGAGAGCGAGCGGCGGCCATGGCTGAGCCGAGTCTTCCTCCCCCCGGCGACGCCCCCTCCGCCGCCGCCGGCCAATCCCGGCCTCCGCTTCTCCTCCGCTCACCCCAGCCACAGCGCTTGGCGGCCGAACATTTTCCCACTAGTTGAAGCTACGGCTGCCCCAGCTGCAATGTCTCATCGTCCACCTTTGAAATTGCCATACAGGTAACTGCTCTGTAGGGTTTTGATCTGCTCTCCTGTCTCTAGATAAAACGCTCTATTTCACAAGGCAAGGACGTGGGGGAGGGAGAAACAAGGGCAGCGCCCCCTCACCCCCTCCCTAAATCCTTTAAAATGCTCTTTTGCCTTAAGTGTATTTTCAGAATAAACACAACTGCATTTAAATTTAACGGTAAATAAGAACTTTGCAAACAGCCCCCCCCCCACCCCGACTTTTTTTTTTTTAAACAAGACTAGTTAGAGAAGGAAATGGCAACCCACTCCAGTGTTCTTGCCTGGAGAATCCCAGGGATGGGGGAGCCTGGGCTGCCATCTATGGGGTCTCACAGAATCAGACATGACTGAAGCGACTTAGCAGCTAGATCAAGTCACAAAACAAAAGCCAGAAAAATTCCCAAACAAAACAAACAACAAAAAATCCCAGACAGTTGAGAAGAATTTAAAAGGTGTTAAATGCTCTATTAACGGTTTGGTTTGGAAGAAGCTGTTCAGGATACCATTATGCTTTCTTTTTTTAATCAACGGTTAAAACTTGCCATGGTTACATGAGAAGGGAGGGCTTACAGCACCAAGTGCTCCAGGCCCCAGTGGAAACAATGATCAGTGATGGCACAGTTCAGCTTTGTCAGAAGGTATGAGACAGTAAGTTGAACATGTGTTTTTAGTAACCTATTATGAAATCGGAATTAATCTCATCTTCATAGCAATTTCTAGAAGTAACATATAAAAATTGGACAATGGAAAAATGAAACAAACTCTCAATTTCCTATCAGGTGTCAGACCAAAAAGCAAGAGTAGGGTGGCTCCCCAGAGCTATAACAACAGCAGAAAAGCTCCCCCATTCTAGATCTGTATACTGTGAATCCTTTTCAGGAGGTATTTAGTTTTACAAAGACGAGTTACTGAAATCTGTTAGGGAAAGACATCCAGGATAACTGTAAATGTTTCACCTCCTAATCAGATCAGCTTAAGGCAATGGCACCCCACTCCAGTACTCTTGCCCGGAAAATCCCATGGACAGAGGAGCCTGGTGGGCTGCAGTCCATGCGGTCTCTAAGAGTCGGGGACGACTGAGCGACTTCACTTTCATTTTTTCCTTTCACGCATTGGAGAAGGAAATGGCAATCCACTCCAGTGTTCTTGCCTGGAGAATCCCAGGGATGGGGGAGCCTGGTGGGCTGCCATCTATGGGGTCACACAGAGTCGGACACGACTGAAGTGACTTAGCAGCAGCAGGTCAATTTGACAAATGAATCAAAAGATAGTAGTAATATTGCAAGTAAGGATTTTGTAGGTTTCTTTCTCTCTTCCCCAAACAGATCCCACTTGAAGCTTTAAAAAAAAAAAACCTGCAATATAAATACTGATAAAGATTTAAGTATAAAATTAGGATTAGGACTTCCCTGGTGGTCCAGTGGCCAGGATTCCACACTCCCAATACAGGGGGCCTGGGTCTGATCCCTAGTCTGGGAACTAGATCCCACATACTGCAACTAAGACCCAGCACAGCCAAATAAACAAACATTAAAAAAAAAAATTACGATTGAGGATTATTACCATTATTTAGTGAAGCCCAAATTTATCATTTACAGCAAATTAATGTTTTCAGTGTTGAAAAGCATCAAATTTTATTTTTGAAAGAGACACACTTTCAGTATTATATCTGACACCAAAAGCAGGATGAGTTTTTCTAATAAAAGTTGTCTTGCTGAAATCATAATTTAGCTGCTATGTTTTCTAGAAAGTAAATGAAAATAATCTGTACCAGGTATCCAGGTCATTGGTTTTACTTAAAATGTAACCTTTCTGTTCCCACATGCTTTAGTAAATACACAAACTTGTCATCAAAATGATGCAAAACCCAGCTATTAAGTCTCTCCCTTAAACCCCATCCAAAGTTTAAAGAGAGAAAAAAAAAAGGCTGTTTAAAACTCATTCCTAGTTTTCACAGATTCTTTCCCTACTTCAGATGTCCTTAAATACAACCTTTAATCTCCAGCCAGAGTTTTGGTTGTGGTTAATACATTAATGTGTCCAGTCCAATATTTACATATCATCTTCAGAGGAGGGTAGTCCTGGCCCTTTAACCTCAAGCTCAATGAAGGCAGTGGCCAAATCTTGTGCATCTGGGTACTGTATCTAGAACTTAGCATAAGTACAGTTCTTGGTTTAGGAGAAGGTCCAAGGATGAAATTTACCTCCTCCTCTTTCCTCCTTGGTGTTGCCCCCCTTTTCTCTTGCCACTCAGGCCGGGAGGCCCGGAATTCATCTTGCCTCCCAGACCCCCTTTCCTCTTCCCTCCTTGGCTGGGAGTGCCCCCTTTCCTCTTACTCCCGGGACCCTGTCGGCCCCCCTTTCTCTTGCCCTTCTGACTCATTTTCCTCCGCTTAGCCGCCTCCTCCTGGTCCTCCTCTCTCATCTGCTTATTGGTGGCCCTCGTAATGTCCATCTGAGGCTTTTTGCTGTTCATCACTCGCAGCATCTCCAACTGGCTCTTTCTCTCGGCCGCAAAGTCCCCGAAAAGAGGCTGAAACTTCCTCTTCTTGCCAGAGCCCCTGGGCGCCTTCTCCTTGGGCAGACGCTCCTGGAAGCGCCCCACAGAGGCTGTGGAGACCTTGGCCACTTGCATGGCGCGGCCCAGCTCCTCCTTACTCTGGTGTCCAGTAGGGTGCATGCCGGCCGCGCTGGGCAGCTGCATCTTGTGCGCGCGGGCCAGGTTACGCAGCCGGTTCAGTTCGTTTTTGGCCACCCGTTCCTTCTTAGCCTGAATCCGCTTGGCGAACTGGTCCTCCATGGGGTCGGCATTGCCCGGCACCTCGATCAGCCACTCCTTGGTGTCGTCGCGGGCGCGCTGGTAGCCCCAGCGGCGGCGCCACTGGCCGCTCACTTCGTCCCACACCAGATTGGTCTTCTTCTTGGGACGGATACCCTTGAGGCGCGCAAACTGCTGCCAGCGAGTAAGCGGCCGCGGCCTGGGCACCGGCTTCTCGCGCGGCAGACGAGTGCTGGGTTCCGGCAGCCTTGCCACCAGCGCCTCCTCCACGCGCTCGGTAGGCAGCTGCCACAGCTGGTTGATGAGCAGCTGCGTGTTGTCCCGCGCCAGGGCCCTCAGCTCGGCCTCCTGTGTGGGTCCCGCGAGCCGCAGGCCGGTCGGGGGGTTCCGGTCAGAGGCCAGCAAATTACCCAGGTCGAACTCCAGCTCCAATTCCTTCTGCACCGTGATGCGCTGCAACTTCTCTGCCTCGTCCCGCTCCGCCTTTGCCAGCAGCTCTTCCACGCTCTGGCCCTCCATGGCTCCGGTTCGGCTCGCTGCCTCTGGGAGACAGTTCCAGTCACGTCTCCTCCCACACGGGTTAAAGCCGCGCACCACAAACACGTGCGACTTCCCGGACGCTCGACCCGGAAGAGAAAGTTCCGCTTCCGGGGCACCCGGAAGGGGCTCAAGGAGCCGGCTACCCGAGGAACGGCCGGCAGAGGGCGGTGTTAGAGAGCAGATGAGATTAGAGGCGGCCTTTGGGGTGGAGGCCGGAGGTAGGCGGAGCCGAATCTACGAATTCCGACGCCTGATTGGGACCTTGGCTCCCAGGATGCAGCTGCGGGAGGGAGTGGTCCTGTGCGAGCTGGGCAAGTTTGGGGGCCGCGGATTAAGGGGGTCCCGGAGCGACTGTTAGTTTTAGTGTGTGTAGAAAGTCAGTTCTCAAGATGTTTAGCCAGTCATTTTCACCAGAGCCCTGACACCTGTTCATGGTGTGCCCCTGGGTGTGGGCACTTCACCCGGGGATGTACAGAAAGCTAAGTGGAGACGGAGACTTGGTTTTATTTGGGAGCGAGCGGGCCTGGAGGTTAGTCCGCCCTGAAGGGGCGCGGCTGTGCCCCCATCCCGGCGATCTGGTCCCCGGAGTCCGGGGCCACTTCCTCTCCTGGCTGATGGCAGAAGAGCGCGGGGCTCAGCTGTTAAACCGCCTGGGTTCCGACCTTGACCGCTCTGGTGTTGTGACCTTCGGCTGTGTAACTTGTTTGTGCCTATTTTTAAACCTGTAAGATGGGATTGCAAATATTACCTCCCAGGTCTGCCGTGAAGATAAATGAGTTAATATGCTCCCAGGGGAGCTTACACTGGGGTCTTGAGCATATGAGTGCTCAATAAATGTGAGCTGAATACGAATTATTATTTAATTCTCATCATGGCTCTGGGAACTCTGCTGAAAAGGCAGTCTTATACAGTGATTAAATACCAGGTTCTTGAATCAAGCTACCTAGAATAAGATCTGGGTTTCTTGTACCCACATTGGTCAGGTTGTTTAACTTAAGTCCTATTCATAAGTTGATGAACATGAAGCATTAGTTCCTGGTACATTGTAAGCATTCAGTAAGTGTTGGCTATTGTTATTCACTATATTCCACTGATGACAGAAGCAGGCTCAGAGAAGTAAAATGACTTGTCTAAGGTTATACAGCCAGGAAGTGTGGGAGCAGGAGAGATCTGAACTCTGGCTCTAAGACTACATACATATTCTCTGCAATGTGTTCCAGATTCTTGATACTCGAAAAGTGTGATCTGTTGACCAGCAGTACAGTATCATCTGGGAGCTTGTTAGAAATGAAGAATCTCTGGCCTTAGCCCAGATGTTATGACTCAGAACCTTCATTTTAACAAAATATCTTAGTGATGAATGGAAATGAAAGCGGTTAGTTGCTCAGTGATCTCCAACTCTTTGCGACTCCATGGACCTCTGTCCGTGGAATTCTCCAGGCAAGAATACTGGAGTGGGTTGCCATTCCCTTCTCCAGGGGATCTTCCCAACCCAGGGATCGAACTAGGGCCTGGGTTTGCACAGCAGGCAGCTTCTTTACCATCTGAGCCTCCGGGGAAGCCATGAAAGTCAAAGTGTTAGTTGCTCAGTTGAATCCAATTCTTTGAGACCCCATGGACTGTAGCCTGCTGGGCTTCTCTGTTCATAGAATTCTCCAAGGAAGAATACTGGAGTGGGTTGCCATTTCCTTCTCCAGGGGAACTTCTCGACCTAGGGATTGAACCCAGGTCTCCTGCATTACAGGCACCTTCTTTACCATCTGAGCCACCAGGGAAGCCATAGGTGTAGTCAATTGTGGGAGGCACTGCTGATTGTGTGGTTGACAGGTTTTGTTTTCCTTTAATGGGAAGTTGGGAGTAGGTTAGGTTGGGAAGATCCCCTGGAGAAGGGAAAGTCTACCCAGTCCAGTATTCTGGCCTAAAGAATTCCACAGACTGTATAGTCCCTGGGGTTGCAAAGAGTTGGACACGACTGAGTGACTTTCACTTCACTGGGAGTAGTGAAGAAGGGGTTAGCTGAAGAATTAACCCATAGAAATGGACATTATAGCCATTAGGAAATAGATTCACTTGAGTGTCTGCTAAAGAGGGCTTTAGACACATACCTGTCACACTTGCTCCCTAAGATTGGGCTCTTCTTGAGCTGATTGACTTATCTCAGCTCTGCTCTGTTCATTCACTCAGCAGACATTTCGTGACCGCAATTTATGCCTCAGGAATTTAGCTCTAATATTCTTTCTTCCTCTTTTTTAAAAGCATTTTAGGATTTGCTGGGGGATTTTCTGAATGTTTGCCTTAACACTCAACACTAAGTCCTTAATACCAATCATCCCATGGGGCTGAGGCCAGGTCATAGGTCTTATTAGGTAACCTTCTTGGACCTTAAAGCTCTTGGGGTTTGCCGTAGGAGAGCGTTGAGGACACTGATATAACTATTCTGGGCTTGGCTTAGATTCATTCATTCAACAAACATTTGAATGACTACCATGTTTGAGACACTAGATGCAAAGATTAATGAGACCTTATGGAACAGTGGAGAAGAAAGAAAGGTTAAGAGAAATTTACAATATGGCATGATTAAGCCTTTAACAGGAAGTACAGCTATGTAGAATTGAGCTCTTTTGTCAGTCTTTTGAGTTAGGGAAAAAAGAGCAGGTGTAGATAGACGTTGAATGGTATGAATTCTCACTGGATGAAATGCTATTTGGTTTGAATCATATAGGTCAACTCTTCATTGAACTTGAATTGTTTAATGTTTATAATCCAAGTAAATTTTAATTTCCTTGATGACTGGAAACTGATTTTTACTTTCACTTTGCTGAGCCTAGCACTGGATATATAACAGGTGTCCAATGCACACTTGTTTGAAAGAATAAGTCTAGTTTCTAAATTAAAAAGGGATTAATGTTGGCTGTTCTAGTCAAGGTAAGCAAAACTAGTAAGACCAGGATTTGGAGCTTTAAGGAATATTAATCTTATTGAGGCAGCTTGCATTTGGATCATGTTTATGTTGGGCAAGACTGTGCAGTGTTAAGAAAGAGAGAGCCTACCAGGGATGTGCAGATATATATGAATATGCTATAATAGTATGGCAAAGGGTTGTACATATTGTCTTTTCCTCTTACTGGTTTTCCCCTTTGTCTTTGCTTCTTTATCCCATAATGCAGCTAGATCCCAAGTTCAGTCCTCAGACCCCTCTTCTTTTCTCTATATACCGACTCTCAGTGCCATTTCATCCACTTTCATTGTGTCAGCCGCTACCGCTGTGCAGATGATTCTTAGAGGTACATCTTTACCTCTTTCCTTCTCAGAGCTCTAGACTCTAATCTCTGATCACCTGCTGGGCCCTTCCACCATAGTCTGAATTCAGTATGTCTAAGACTACATAACCCATCATCTTCCTGAAAATGTGCTTCCATCTTCCATCCAACTACCTTTTTCCCCCTCTCCAACAAATGTTTATAGAAGGCTTTTATGGCCAAAACACTGTTCTGAGCTTTGGAAATGCAACGATGAGTAAAACCAGGCTCACTAATGTAATCATCTGCTCTGGTCTAGTAAGGCTTGACACTACGATATCATCCTTGGCCTCTCTCTTCCCATCTCTAAATTCAGCCAGTCTGTTGGGCTTCCCTGGTGGTCCAGTGGTTAAGAATCTGCCTTGCAATTCAAGGGACACAGATTCGATCCTCGGTCAGGGAAGATCCCACATGTGGCAGAGGAACTAAGCCCCTGTGCCGCAACTACTGAGCCCAAGCTCTAGAGCCTGTGAGCTGCAACTGGAGCCCGTGCTCTGCAACAAGAGAAGCCACTCTAATGAGAAACTCGAGGACCACAAAGAAAAGCAGCCCTCACTCTGCAGTGGAAGAAGCCCGAGCACAGCAGTGAAGACCCACCACAGCCAAAAAAAATAAAATAAAATAAATCCAGTCAGTCTATTAAAATTTGTCTCTGTATTATTCCTTTGTCATCCTCACGACCATGACCTTACCCTAGACTGGAACTCTTCCATTTCTCCAGGTACTTTCTCCACTTTGCTCTCTGCTCTGGCTTCCACATATGACCAGCAGGAGGCAGTGACAGATCAGAAGTGAAGAGAGAAGGATGAAGGCGTGTTTGTCCCTTGCATGCTCAGTCCTGTCCGAATCTTTGAGACCTCATGGACTATGTATAGCCTGCCTCTGTCCATGGAATTTCCCAGGCGAGCTGGCAACAATGCGATTTGAACCCACGCCCCCAAAGAGACTGGAGCCTTAACCCAGTACCTTAGACCGCTCAGCCACGCTACCCTGCTTGTCCCTAGCCCTCTGCAGACTGGTGTGGGTTGGCTGATTACTAACTGAAAGGCCATAGCTCTAATCAGGCATCTCTCCACATGCAGGCACCTCTCCCAGCTCCTCTAATTGCTTTGCAGGCCTAGGGGTGGTTAAGGCTTTTACCATTGTGGTCCTATTCTTTGTGAATTTCCTTAAGCCATGTCCACATTATTGTAATATTCCCTTTGTTAATCTGAAATTCCCCGGCCCACCTGCGACCTGTTTCCTGCCAGGACCTTGACTAGTACCCAGAGACCCTTCCCAGAGCATCCTAAGCAGTTTCCTGCCTCTGTGCAGGAAATGCAAAACTGCATTTGCACTCTAAGAGAGTGCATCTGGAGGATTTATCTTTCACAGATTTAGCCAAATCACTCTTCTCCTCAAAAACTCCTCTATCTTGTTCTTGGTCTTGGATGTCAATGATCTGACCCCAAACTACTCTTCTTACTCACATGGCATGATCAGATCAGATCAGTCGCTCAGTCGTGTCCGACTCTTTGCAACCCCATGAATCGCAGCACGCCAGGCCTCCCTGTCCATCACCAACTCCCAGAGTTCACTCAGACTCACGTCCATCGAGTCAGTGATGCCATCCAGCCATCTCATCCTCTGTCGTCCCCTTCTCCTCCTGCCCCCAATCCCTCCCAGCATCAGAGTCTTTTCCAATGAGTCAACTCTTCGCATGAGGTGGCCAAAGTACTGGAGTTTCAGCTTTAGCATCATTCCTTCCAAAGAAATCCTAGGGCTGATCTCCTTCAGAATGGACTGCTCCTTTTACTTGCCTTTCAGATACTTCTTTCCCACCCTAGTTTCCATCTTAGCTATTTTCTAGAGCCTTACTTCTCTCAAGAAAGGCAAAGATGAGGGACAGGACAGAAAAAGCAATGATTTTATTTTTGTTGCAACGTTGAGAAACAATAACAAAAGTGAACCTATTAGGGAGCTTCCCCTCCCCCAGCCATGGGCAGGAGGGTTAAAGATGGGAAGCTAGTACCTTTCTTGTTCTCTCAAAACATAACTAGATGGTCAGTAAAACATTTTTGTAAGCAGTTTCTTCATCCTTTTGATTAACTCAGATTTCCTTTCTAAACATTTCTCAGTTGCCCCTTTTGGTAGCAGAAATCATGGGGAATTATCCAACCATTCTCTAGTCCTGCTGTGAGCACAGTTATTTTGAGTATTTTTGTCGAGGAAATTCAATGTTCCAGTAATTTGATACAATAGCAGGAAAAGACTCCTAAAACACATTATTTCCACAAGGTTCATCTTCTTCTTCTTCTTTTTTTTTTTTTTTTTTAACAGATTTTTAATGTAATTTAGATGTACTTGAGGGGAAAATTTAATTTTGAAACTTTCTTAATCATAGATAAAAATCTGTGTATTCATGTAGTTCGGTTTAATCAGAAACCGACACAAAAAACCTATCATTTTCTTTAAAAGGGAAGAAGATATATAATTAAGGTTTTGTGTGGTTAGTGTAGAAGCAGACTGAACAGTGTGCTATTGCCTAGAAGGAGCTGTGGATTTCAGGATAGTAGAAATGACGGTAGCATTTTAGAACTGACTTAAGTTGTTTTGTTCTCTGTAAAATACACAATGGTTCCCCTTCAGAAAACTGCATTTGCCAAAATCTTATTATCACCTGTAAGATAAGTAAGCACCGATGGCCGATAGTTTTCATTCATGACTGCATCATTAAATCCAAGGGAATAAAATTGGTTTGAGATTTAGAGTTCAATATAAAATGAAAGAGTGAGATAAAAAGGAAAACTGAAGTTCCAGAATTTTATGGATATTTGCACTTTAAGAATTCAATAACAGAAAATTTAGATCCATTTATTAAAGTATCATTCTCTGTTATACTTTAACTTACAAAGGTAAAATTGCAATGAGTAAGAAATATTTTTGTTTTTCTTTTCAGTTAATGAAATCTGAATAATTTTTGTACATAGCTTGAGAGTGGATTTACTCCACATCAGGTAACTAAGTCCTGAATTCCTTCCCCCTAATAAAAGCAACTGCATTGCCACCCAGTCTTCAACTTGTCTTTGCAGTCATAGACCGTGTGTGAACATATATTGATCTGCCCATCAAAATTTTCTTCTAAATTTCCCATAAGAGCAATATCAAGAATGCACAGGGAATTTAGTCCTATACCAAACAAACATTAATTCTTGGCCTTCTTAGCCAAAAATTGTTTCTAACCAATTTGTACAGAAACAAATTGTTTCTCTATTTGTACAACATGTCTGTGAAAAATGAAAGCAACAAACAGAAAGCTAAAACCAAGACCCCACATATGGGAAGCTCTGTAGCCCGCACTTTTCCTTCTCTAAGTGTTTTTACTTCCCAGAGGAAGACAGCAAAGCAATGGATCTCTTAGTGGCAAATAGGTGTGTGATTCTGTCCTTGTCAGCATCCCAAGAGTGCATGGTGGTCTCGGCCAGTTCCTGGGGTGCCTGGTGACACAGAAGATCCAGTTGCTTGTGGTGTGTGGGCTTTTCCGAAGGCCCAGTTAGGAGTCATTATTTAGAATGTATAGATAATATTCCTGACATTTTCCAGGCATTTCAACTGCCTCATTATCCAAGACAGTGTGGATTTCAGCTGTGGAATCTCCCTTCCTATGGTGGGTCCTGGGTTTCCTTCTCTAGAAAGCCTGTGGATTAGGCTTTAAGTCTCAGACTTCAGTTTTTTCATCTGGAAAATGAAGGGTTTTGACTATGTGGCCTTTACAATTCATCTCTATGATCCTTTTCTTTTGTTAAAAAGCTATGTTTTGGGGGACCTCCTTGGTGGTCCAGTGGTTAAAACTCCACACTGCCAATGCAGGGAGCCTGAATTCAATCCCTGCTCAGAAAACTAAGATCCCACACGCTATGTAGCTAGGCCAAAAAAATAAGAACAAAAGAAAGAAAGCCATCCTTAAAAAAAATTAAAGTGAGAAGTTAAAAAAAAAAAAAAAAACTATAAAAGAAAAGCTATACTCTTCTGATGCTCCAGTATTACTTTCTTATGAAGCACTTTCTCTTTTGGTTATTGATTGAATTTTTTGACAGATGTATCCGTTTACCAACCTCCCCCTCTTCCTGAGTCATTTATTTCATTTCCTAGGCTGGTTGTATGACTCCACATAGTGAAACAGCTTCCTGTGCGCACAAGGAGACTGTGACTATACAAGTGCTAATCAGTGTTTAATAATGTGGAGGTTGATTATTGTGTTTTGTAGGTTTTTCATGATGCTTTTCCTCTTCCTTTTTTTTCTTCCGCTTACCATTAAACTTCTTTGAGAACTCTAAGGCAGGGTAGAGAATGAGCAGTGTTTACACTGTTTTACTATTTGTTATCTGTTCTTGAAAAATGCCTTATAGGGAAGAAGATAGAAGATATATTTTAAAATATTTTTAAGATATTTATATTATGAGGTCAGGTCTGGGAATGAAAGATTATGGTAGATTGGCTTTATTTGTATCTTTTCTGGCCCAAGTTCTAGGAGTGATGCTATTCTTTGATTATTACAATTATAGAAAAGTTTTAGAGAAAGCTTCAAAGTTAACTCCCTCAAATAATAAAATCAGGGCAGTTTTGTGTTTTGTTTTGCTTCAGAGAAAGCTAGTCAGAGAATTTCAACACAAGGAAGGGAAAGCAGAGGCATACCCCATGCGGAGAGACTATAGTTTTCATTCTAGCCCACTGCAAAGAAAGTGAATATTACAATAGAGCAAGTCATCTGATTTTTTTTGTTTCCCAGTGCATATAAAATATGTTTACATAATACTTTAATGTTAAGTGTGCAATAGCATTATGTTTAAAAAAACCAAGTATGTGTGTGTGAGTTCAGTCTCAAAGTTTTGTCCAACCCTTTGCAACCTCATGGACTGTAGCCCGCCAGGCTCCTCTATCTTTGGGATTTTCCAGGCAAGAATACTGGAGTGGGTTGCCATTTCCTCCTCCAGGGGATCTTCCCGATTCTGGGATAGAGCCCATGTCTCCTGCATCTCTTGCATTGGCAGGCAGGTTCTTTACCGTTGAGCCAAAAAAAAAAAAAAAAAAAATCAATGTGCATACCTAAATTAAAAATAATTTATTGCTAAAAAATGCTAACCATCATCTGGTAATTCAGCATTGCCACAAACCTTTCAAGTGGTAAAAACAAAACAAAACAAACACTGTTATCTGCAAAACACAATAAAATAAAGTATTCCTGTAGAATAAAATATAATAATATTTCTGGTATGTTTAGTAATTATTCAAAGAATGTGTCTTGGTGATTTCTGGTCTGATTACCTGGGGACAAATTCCCCAGGGGTTCATCATCCCATCTGAAAAATGAGCTAACGTTATTTCTCGGTTTTAGAGTTCTGTGAGTGGAAGACAAGTTATTCAAACACACTTTTGCAAAGAACCCTTGTGAGGTGTCAGGAGACAGGTTCTGACTCCATTTCCCTACTTCATAGTTGTGGGTGGCTTGGTAAGTCACTTCACCTCTCTTTGTCAGTTTCTCTGTCTATGACTTGAGCTTCACCAGCTTCTCTCCATGCCCCTTCTAGCTTCGTGTAGCACTGTGCTTCTGTTAATATGGCCTCAAGAGAGAAGTGTGGGTGACGGGGAAACATAGACTTGAAGACAGAGATTCTTAATTGGATGAGCTTCAGGGGGACATGAATCCCTTGGTGCTTGGTGCAAACACGTGTGTGTGTGTCTGCACCTTAATGAATAGAAACTTTTTTTTATCCCCGTCAGATTCTCTAAAACCTCTGTGACTCTCTACGCCTCACCCACATGGTTGAGAACTATGTATTGTAGAGGAGGGAGATAATGAAGGGAGTAATTGGTGAAAATTTTTATGTAAGAATAACTTGGGTTGGCCTTTGAGCCAGGGTAGAATTTAAGTAGATGGGAGGAGGAAGATGGTAGTGATGGGAAGAGAAAGATAGTACCATCCAGTAGATGGCAGTGATGTGAGTAAAGACATGTAGCCACTATTTTACGGAGCAAGTACAATGTTTCAAGCAATGATTATAAATCTTCACAGTGGGCCTAGGAGGTAGATATTACTAATATGCTCATTTTATGCTGCCCCCTGCCCCACCACCTCACTACTAGTTTGCTCTCTATGAGTTTTGGATTTTTTGGTAATTTTTTTTTTTTTTAGATTTAAAATATGTGGGTCATGTGGTATTTGTCTTCCTATGTCTGACTTATTTTACTTAGCATGATGCCTTAAAGTTCTATCTGTATAGTTGCAAATGGTGAAATTTCATTTTTTTTTTTTTTGCTGAATAATATTCCATTATATCTATCTATAGCACATTTTAAAAATCCATTTATACATTGATGGACACTTAGATTGTTTCCTTATTGTGGCTTAATGTAAATAATGATGCAATGAACATGGGGGTACAGAGAATCTTTTTAAGTTAGGGTTTTGTTTCCTTTACTCAGAAGTGGAATGGCTGGGTCATATGGTACTTCTATTTTTAGTTTCACTGGCATTATTGGCTACATTGGGGAGCATTCCTCTTTTTTTCATCTCTAGTAGAGTTTGTATAAGATTGGTACATCTGATTATTTGAAAGCTTAGTAGGATTCACATATAAAATTATGTAGGCTTAGTATTTTCTCTGTGAGGAGATTTTAAAGTTCTAATTCTTTTTTATGAGTGGAGTCATTTTTCTTCTCCTCAAAACAGTTTTGGTAAGATACATATTTCTAGAAATTTGTCTATTTCTTTTAATTTTTCCAATTTAGTGGCATAAACTTTTCATAAGAGCCTCTCAAATATTCTCCTCTTTATCTAAAGTTATGCTGTTGCCTCACTCCTAATATTTTTTGTCATATTCTCTCTTTATTCTTGATCAGTCTTATCAGAGGATTTTCTATTTAGTTTTTGCACACATCTAGTTTTTTACTTGATTGATACTCTCCAGTATATTTTTATTTTCATCCTATTAATTTTTGTTCTTTTATTCATCTTTCTTCAACTTTGATAGTGTTATTCTTTTTTTAAGAAAATGTCTCTAGTTCAACTTCAGTTCAGTTCAGTTCAGTTCAGTCGTTCAGTCATATCTGACTCTTTGTGACCCCATGGACTGCAGCACACCAGGCCTCCTTGTCCATCACCAACTCCCAGAGCCTACTCAAACTCATGTCCATTGAGTTAGTGATGCCATCCAACCATCTCATCCTCTGTCGTCCCCTTCTCCTCCTGCCTTCAATCTTTCCCAGCATCAGGGTCTTTTCTAATGAGTCAGTTCTTCGCATCAGGTGGCCAAAGTATTGGAGTTTCAGCTTCAGCATCAGTCCTTCCAATGAATATTCAGGACTGATTTTCTTTAAGATGGACTGGTTGAATATCCTTGCTGTCCAAAGGACTCTCAAGAGTCTTCTCCAATACCACAGATCAAAAGCATCAATTTTTCAGCACTCAGCTTTCTGTATAGTCCAACTCTCACAGCCACACATGACTACTGGAAAAACCATAGCTTTGACTAGATGGACCTTTGTTGGCAAAGTAATGTCTCTGCTTTTTAATAAACTGTCTAGTTTGGTCATAGCTTTTCTTCCAAAGAGCAAGCATCTTTTAATTTCATGTCTGCAGTCACCATCTGCAGTGATTTTGGAGCCCCCAAATATAAAGTCTGTCATTCTTTCCACTGTTTCCCCATCAATTTGCCATGAAGTGATGGGACTGGATGCCATGATCTTAGTTTTCTGGATGTTGAGTTTTAAATTAACTTTTTCACTTTCCTCTTTCACTTTCATCAAGAGGCTCCATAGTTCTTTGCTTTCTGCCATAAGGGTGGTGTCATCTGCATATCTGAGGTTATTGATAATTCTCCCAGAAATCTTGATTCCAGCTTGTGCTTCATCCAGCCCAGCGTTTCTCATGATGTACTCTGCATATAAGTTAAATAAGCAGGGTGACAGTATACAGCCTTGACGTACTCCTTTCCCTATTTGGAACCAGTCTGTTTCATGTCCAGTTCTAACTGTTGCTTCCTGACCTGCATACAGATTTCTCAGGAAGCAGGTTAGGTGGTCTGGTATTCTCCTCTCTTTAAGAATTTCCCACAGTTTGTTGTGATCCAGACAGTTAAAGGTTTTGGCATAATCAATAAAGCAGTAGATTTTTTTTGGAACTCTCTTGCTTTTTTGATGATCCAGTGGATGTTGGCAATTTGATCTCTGTTTCCTCTGCCTTTTCTGAATCCAGCTTGAACATCTGGAAGTTTACAGTTCATGTACTGTTGAAGCCTGGCTTGGAGAATTTTGAGCATTACTTTGCTAGCATGTGAGATGAGTGCAATTGTGCATTGGTTGGAGCATTCTTTGGCATTTCCTTTCTTTGTGATTGGAATGAAAACTGACCTTTTCCAGTCCTGTGGCCACTGCTGAGTTTTCCAAATGTGCTGGCATATTGGGTACAGCACTTTCACAGCATCATCTTTCAGGATTTGAAATAGCTCAACTGGAATTCCATCACCTCCACTAGCTTTGTTCATACTGATGCTACCTAATGCCCACTTGACTTTGCATTCCATGGTGTCTGGCTCTTGGTGAGTGATCACACCATTGTGATTATCCGGGTCATGAAGATCTTTTTTGTACAGTTCTTCTGTGTATTCTTGCCACCTCTTCTTAATATCTTCTGCTTCTGTTAGGTCCATACCATTTCTGTCCTTTATTGTGCCCATTTTTGCATGAAATGTTCCCTTGGTATCTCTAATTTTCTTGAAGAGATCTCTAGTCTTTCCCATTCTATTGTTTTCCTCTATTTCTTTACACTGATCCCTGAGGAAGGCTTTCTTATCTCATCTTGCTATTCTTTGGAACTCTGCATTCAAATGGGTATATATCTTTCCTTTTCTCCTTTGCCTTCCGCTTCTCTTCTTTTCATAGCTGTTTGTAAGTCCTCCTCAGACAACCATTTTGCCTTTTTGCATTTCTTTTTCTTGGGGATGGTCTTGATCACTGCCTCCTGTACAATGTCATGAACCTCTGTCCATAGTTCTTCAGGCACTCTGTCTATCAGATCTAATCCCTTGAATCTATTTGTCACTTCCACTGTATAGTTGTAAGGGATTTGATTTAGGTCATACCTGAAAGGTCTAGTGGTTTTCCCTACTTTCTTCAATTTAAGTCTGACTTTGGCAACAAGGAGTTCATGATCTGAGCCACAGTCAGCTCCCAGTCTTGTTTTTGCTGACTGTATAGAGCTTCTCCATCTTTGGCCTCAAAGAATATAATCAATCTGATTTCAGTATTGACCATCTGGTGATGTCCATTTGTAGAGAATACTGGAGTAGGTAGCCTTTCCCTTCTCCAAGGGATCTTCCCAACCTAGGGATCGAACCCAGGTTTCCCTCATTGCAGGAGGATTCTCTACCAGCTGAGCCACAAGGGATGCCCCTAGTTCAAGTTAAGTTCCTAATTTTTGGATTTTTTTAAAAAAATAGGTAAGTATTTAAAGCTGTACCTTTCCCTTCAAGTAATACTTTTATCATGTCTCACAAAATGTATGTTACTTTGATTTTCATTCAGTTCTCTGTATTTTCCTGAAATAAATATATATTTTTTCCTTTTAAATTTAACTTTTCTGTGTCTTCATTATTTAGATATGCTTCTTGTGAGTAGTAGATAGCTGGAAAAAATCCACCTGACAATCTCTTTTAACTGGGAAGCTTTATGCATTAACATTCAGTGCGGGATTTCCTTGGTGATCCAGTGGCTAAGACTCCCCGCTCCACATGCAGGGGGCTGGTGTTCGATTACTGATCAGGAGAATTAGTAAATCCCACATACCACAACTAGGAATTTGCACACTGCATCTGAGGTTCCCACATGCCACAACTAAGACCTGGAGCAGTCAAACAAATAAATAAAAAACATTCAATGGAATTTAGAGTATATTTGGGTTTGTCTTAATGGTCTCCTTGCTTTTTATTTGTCATTTTCTCTTTCTTAATTTGAATATTTTTTTCTTTCATTTCTTTTTTCTAATTGTTTAGAAGTTAGGATGTTTTTTATTACAAGGTTGCATCTGGATTTTTTCCACTTATATTTAACTTCAAGAAGTCTAAGGTTAATCAGTATCTTAACACTCCGTGCTGAATAATAGAAGGTTGTGAACTTTGATCATCTCCCATCAAATTATTTACTCTTCTTGGTTAATATTTTAGTTGTATCTTTTTTTAAACTCTTAGATTAAACATTATTATAGTTACAGATAATATATCTAGATTTAACAATTTATTTAGATATTTACAAATATCTTTGCTCATTTTTCCTTCTTATCTCTTAAAATTCTTTTAGGGTCATTTTCTCTCTTCCTGAAGTATAGTCTTATAAGATTCCTTCATTAAGATTTCCTGATGGCAAACTCTTGCAGTTTTTGTTTATCTGAAAATGTCCTAGTTAATAAAAAAACAATTTAGTTGGATATGCAGGTATAAATTGATAGTTACCTTCTCTCAGGACTTTGAAGATATTATTCACCCTTTTGGTTTCCATTCTGCCTCTTGAGAAGTGGGCTGTCTCTTATGATGTAAACATAATACCACCATGCATTTTGATATAACTATGGATTTTACTAGATTCATGGATCACCATTGTTTCTTATGCTTTAGCATGATTTCCTCAGAAAATGTGTATAGGTGGTATAAATTCTGAGTCTTTTTATGTTTGAAAATGCTCTTCTTTGACCTGCTTTGTGGTTTGACACTTCTCACTGCTGGGCTTGCTCTTTCCTCCTTTAAAGACTTTCATTCCAGAGCCATGAAAGCAGGTAATTTACAGGTTTATTACTCAACTCAGGTGCAGGCAAAGTGAGGAGAGTCTCGGGGGAGGGGACTCACCAATGAGGGGACTCACCAATGAGAGTACTCACCAGCTTCCATTAAATGATACTCTGGCGGGGCATAGAGTTCTTGGAGCAGTTCTTTTCCTTCAGTAGTCACTAAATAGTAACTGATGTTGAAGCGTATTTCTTCCCTTTAAATGGATCTACCCAAGCATTGTCATTTCTCTCCCATTAAATCTGCCTTAGTAGGAGCCACCTATTCAGATATGATCTTTGCTTGCTCGTGTCAGCTGCTGGGATTGGATCAAAATGAAGCAGGATTTGGACTCTTTTTGAGGAGCGTGATTCTCAGTTCTTGGGAGGTTTAGGTCTCTAGCTCTGGTTCTTCAGGCAATCTCTGCATTGTACCAGCCTTGCCCGAAGAAGCTTGTTTTCTCTGCAGTGACTGAGTCCTGCTAGAGTTTTAAACAAGATTCCAGAAGTACACACCCTCCACTGGCTGCTCAGCTCAGTTTCCTTGGGAGCTAAATGTCTCAGATGGGATTGTCTGTGTCTTTCACACACACGTGCAAGCACATGCATGCACGCGTGTGTGTGTGCGCGCGCTCACACACACACACAAAAACACACACATTTCTTTGTCCATTAGCTATTTTTTCTTGTTAAATGATATGGAATGAAGTATGACTAATGGACATATTCATAATCCAGCCCAAACGTCCCTTTTATGGTTGCCTTTCCTGCTGCTGCTCCATACACACAGTGTTTCCTAAGTGTTGAATTATTCTTCTGTTTCTTGAATATATGATATACTTTCTCATTTCCAGATCTTCCATCATAAAGTGGGAGAAATAAGAATGAAAGTATTAGAAACATTAGACCCAAGCTGACATTGCTCTAGAATCTGTCTCCCAACCACATTTTTAAACGAATAGGAAAACTGAGTCTGGTTCAGGGTTGCAGGACTTGTTTTAGTTAATGTGAGGATGTGGTGGGATATGACTTTTGACAGGAAGGAGTGAGATGCAGAGAACAGCGTTGACAGGGAAGCCCTACCAGTGAGATGCAGGAGGAGGGGCCAGGTGCTTCTGAGAGTCGTGAGTTCATTCGTTCATTTAGTGTGTATCAGTCTGAATGTCACCAGGTGAGTTAGGCGGTGACAGAACAGAAACGGGTGAGGAATATTAAATAGAGAGCAGCTTCATTGAAGATTGGAAATGTGAACATGCACGGTGCGTTTGGGAAGACAGAGCAGTTCAGAATGGCTGACACATTTGCAGGGCTAGCGGAAATGAGACTGTGATGATCAGGGGGGCCAGCTTGTGGAGGGGTTTGCTTATCATACTTGGTTCTCTATTTGACCAACAATTACTGAAGACCTACTGTTTGCCAGGAGCTATGCCAGCACTGGAGACAGAAGAGTGAGAAAGACAGTGTTCCTGCTCTCCAGGAGCTACAGGCATGGAGGAATGGTGTGGGTTAAGGCTGTAGACTGATGGAAAGTTCAGTCTCATGGCACCCAAGCGGAAGGGGACTGGAGGCAAGGAGTCCAGACAGATAGGAAATAGCTTCCTGAATTCAAGGGAGAAATGATGCAAGCCTGGACTTTGGAGAGTGATGGTTGATGGTAATGGAAAGGCATCATGGGCCAGGGAGAAGGTCAAGGAGGCAGGACCCAGAGAGGGAAGCCTGCCAACAGCCTCTGACTGCATCCATCCTTGTCTGGCCTGAAGATGGTAATAATGTTGTTGCATATTAGCTTTTGTTTCTGCTTCTTATGGGTTCTCAGAGAGAGAGTCTAACTGCCCATCCTTCTTCCCATGGCTTGAAGCATTGCACCTGTATTTCCAGTAAACACAGAATATTGTTAGCCAGGTTCACAGTCAACTAGTTCATCATAATTGATTTATTAAAAATATTCCTATGGAGGAAGTTAGTTATTTTCTTAGTTTCTGCTAGAGCAGTTAGAGATCCCTTTGAGGAATTTCTGTGAATTGCCATATATAGCTGTTGTAAAGAGAATTGCTGAATAAGGCAATATTGCATAATTCTACATATAAATATATAGTTTGAAATATTTAGGGACTATTAGTTTTTGTTGTTGCCATCATCTTTAAACAGCTATAAAGTAAAGGGGACATGGCAGTTGCCGTTTTAACAAGGATGTTTTGCCAAATATCCTTTCCCTTTTCTTTCCTTCCTCTTGGCATCTTGTTTAAAGTTGTTTTCTCAGAATATGCAACAAAAGGATTTATTTCCTTGGCAACATATTTAATAACAGACAATTTAGCAGACACTATGGATAACTTGTACATCGCAATTTCTTCTAAGTAAATAAGTGTTGAGAACATTTTGTCGCATTATAGTTTTCTCCCTGTTTACAGCTCCCAGGTTAGCCTTATAGGTAAACCACACACTGCGGCTCTTCTACCAAACCTCCAGGACAGCATCTCCTGCTGTTTGCAGGCTTGGAAATGGACACATGATAGGATAGCTTTATTTTTCCTTTCTGGTTTGCATCGATTATGATCAACAGATACTTAGTGACTGCCTGATGCAACAGAACAAAAAGACAACAGGATGCCTGCAGTGTAGGGACCGTAGGCATTGGCACTGTGAGCATGCTCAGTTGTGTCTGACTCTTTGTGACCCTTTGGACGGTAGCCCTCCAGGCTCCTCTGTCCATGGGATTCTTCCAGGCAAGAATACTGGAGCGGGTTGCTATTTCCTACTCCAGGGGATCTTCCCGATCCAGGGATTGAATCTGCATCTCCTTCGTCTCCTGCATTGGCAGGCAGATTCATTACCACTGAGCCATTGGGAAGGCCCCATAGGAACTGTTACTTTAACTGAAAAGACAAAATGCCACCCTGCCAATGGGGTATAAAAAGGGTTTCCCAGAAACTGTGATGTACCCTGGCACATGTATTCGCTCCCAACATGCTCCATACTGGTCCCAGTATTTTTCATGACCAAGTGCTTCCTACTAATCTTGTGTAGAAAAAGAATGGAGACACTCTACCTCACAATTTTGGAAATAAGATCCAACACCTCCCAGGAGGAAACAAGATCTGAATGCAGTACCATCTAAATTAAAAAAGTGTTAGTTGCTCAGTTATATCTGACTCTGTGTAACCCCGTAAACTGCAGCCCACCAGGCATCTCTGCCCAAGGGATTCTCCAGGCAAGAACACTGGGGTGGGTTGCCATTTCCTTCTCCAGGGGATCTTCCCAACCCAGGGATCGAACCCAGGTCTCCAACATTGCAGGCAGATTCTTTTACCCACTGAACAACCAGGGAAGCCCCCATTTAAATACAGTGGAGGATAAGAGTTTAAGGGGTAGCCTAATATATATGCAGTCCCTGCTGACCTGTTTAATAGTAAGCAGTGGAAAATTTTTTTAAAATGACATAACTCACAAACTTGCCGCCTGTCAAGAGTCATAAGCTCATGAGTTTAATTAGGGAAAGTGAATGTTTCCTTATTTGATGATGCTGCTCCTTCTGGTTTACATTCAGAGAAGAGGAGTGACTTCCCCAAGGAACCCCGTCCTCCAACTAATGTCTGACTGGGGCTGCCATGTGCTTTCCTCCCCCAGGACCAGGGTCTAGGTACTTAGGACAGTGAATGGTGCAAGTGGGTCATCAGAGTCGGCATTTTCTGACTCTGAACCTCCTGGGTCCTGTCCTCCTTGGGTGACAAATGTCTGGTCTGAGCCCATTTGGGAGATGTTACAGGCCAGTGACCTTAGACTTGGGCTCTCCCATAAGCATATAATTGTGGTTCCTTATGGTTTCCAATTTCAGTTCTGGATTTTCAGTCTCTCTACGCTAGATTTAAGTGCTGAATTTAAGTGTACCTATCAATCAAACTTAATAGTGTTTTGTACAAAAAAAAAATAAAAACACAGTATGATATTAGTCTAGAATCAAGACAAATGAAAGCAACAACTATAATTTAAAACAAAAACCTTTTCTCAAGCAGAACTGAAGTCAGAAATATGTAGGGTTTTATAAACTAAGCCCTCCAGATACACTGGAGGTATCTGGCTCTTTGCAGCCCTATGGAGCAGCCTGCCAGGCTCCTCTGTCCATGGGATTCTCCAGGCAAGAATACTGAAGTGGGTTGCCATTTCCTTCTCCAGGGGATTCCCAACCCAGGGATTGATCCCTGGTCTTCTGCATTGCAGGCAGATTCTTTACCATCTGAGCCACCATGGAAGCCCATTCAGACACCGCACATTTGGGTTTTTTCATTTAAAAAGTGATGTGAGTACTTTATGGGCTTCCCAGGTGGCGCTAGCAGGTTAAGGACCTGCCTGCCAATGCAGGAAACATAAGAGACGCAGGTTTGATACCTGGGTCAGGAAGATCCCCTGGAGGAGAGCATGGCAACCCACTCCAGTCTTCTTGCCTGGGAAATCTCACGGACAGAGGAGCCTGGAGGGCTACAGTCCATAGTGTCACAAAGAGTTGGACATGCCTGAAGTGACTTAGCACACACACACACACACACACACACACACACACACAACTTTCTAAAGATTCTCTAATACCAGATTCTCCATAGCATGAGTCAGGTGGCTTTTTTCTTTTTCTTTTTGACATAGGAGATTGAAAGAGTAGCTCCAGGATCTCGAACCTGTGAGAACATTTGATCTAGGGTAGGAATGGTAACTTTAGTCTCCAAAACGGTCAGGCAGAAAATGTGCATGAGCGAAGCCCACAGCTGCCAGACATTGTGACAAACTGCTTGAGGAGATCTTTGGGTTTATGGCATCCCTGGTCCAGACATTTCAGATATATTCCTTAGTTTAGGAATTTAGGCCTTAATCTAGGCCTAAAAATGATTAATTAAGAAACCTGTTAAATTGAGTTGCACAATCTCCTGGAACTTGCATTTCCCCAAAGGTACCTGGCTAATCCTTTCAAGTATCTGCTATGTTTGTTTCTGTGCATAACTAATTACTTCGTAAGGACTTTTCAGTTCATTAGATTATAGTATATAGTCTATATTAGACTATAGTATATAGTCATGTAATGTTCTTAAACTTCATCAGCAAGTGAAAAATAATAAAGGAAAAAAAATGAGATTACAAAGAACTTAAAAACTATCATAGGAATACAGGATTCTAAATGTTGACACCAGAGAATCAGATATGGCTGAGAAACAGCAGCTTCTGTCATGAAGCCTCATGCTTATTGGAACCAAAGTCATTACAACTGATAGCAAGAGAGACCCATCAAAAAGGCCTAGGCTGAAGGTTGCTATGGAGATGATGCAGAAAATGATTCAGAATATTGCCCAGACATTTATTTGATTGAGGATTGATAAATCCCATGCAACATGTGTCAGCCTATTATACCATGCATTGTATATCAGGAGTTCCTAGTAACTCTCCCTAGGCTGTGCCCATCATGTGCAACCCACTTATGAAAGTGGAAATTTCCAAATGGCACTCCATGTCACAGAGTTGCACACACAGAGTGGGTGGTTTTCGGATTTGAGTATGCATGTGAATCATTAAGTGTGCTAATTACAAAAGTCAGTTTTATTTTGAATCAGAGGATATTGTTGTTGTTCAGCTAAGTCATGTCCAGCTCTTAGGGACCCAATGAACTGCAGCACGCCAGGCTTCCCTGTTCTTCACTGTCTGCCAACCACATTTTGAGATACAATGCTTTAAAATGAAGGAAAGGAAATAATTACAGAGGTTTTGACTTGTTTTCTTGATAAGTGGTCTTGTTCACATTCTTTGGAAGCCATTTCTGCAGTTATAGAATGTAAGAATTCCTCACAGAAAGAAAAACATGTTTCATCATTGTCCAGAGCTCTTTTTTCATATATTCATGATGACTCCACAGTTTATACTCCTGACCCAGAACTTTTTCACACTTCAAATGTGTACACACAGCTGTCTGGTGGACACCTCCACTTGAATGTCTAGTATTCATCTCATTTTACCCCCTAAAATCCTCCTTCCCAGCCTGGTCCACACACAGCTTTCCCTATTTCAGTTAATGGAAACACCATTCTTCCAGCCACCCAGACTGAAAACCTGGAGTCATCCCAGAAGTCATTTTCTATTTACCATTTCCCATATCCAATTGGCTCACCCCTACCCCCCACCAAATGTATAAAGAATCCGGTCATTTTCCCCATCCCTTGCTATATCCTGGTCCAAGGTTCTAACTATTTCCTCCCTAATTATTGCAGTTCTCCTTTCTGGTCTCCTTGTTTTCATTCTTGGTCCCTTATAATCTGTTCTCAACAGTCAGAGTGTTATCCTAAAATAAAAACCAAATCTTGTCCTTTTTCTGTCCTGCCCCATGTCACTCAAAATGGCAGTCAGAAGACTGACTGAGATTGACCCGCAGGATTCGAGATCTCTTTGACTTCTTCTTGCTCCGCTCTCCTACCTGCTCACACTCTTCTGGGCTCATTCGCCATACTCATGCTATTTTTTGAAGCCACTTGACCTTCACACTGGTTGTTCCCTTATTATACTAGTTGCCTGAACTGCTCTTCCCTGGTATATCTGAATGGCTTTCTTCCTCACAACCTTTAAGCCTTTGCTCAAATGGTACCTTCTCAAAGGGCCAACTCTTACCCCTTTCTTTATTTAAAACTTTTGCCCCATTTCCCTACAGCCAATCTTGTCACCATGGGACCCCAACCTCCTTTGCTCTGCACTGGCTTTCCACAGCACCTCTTCCCTAGTAACATACTGGCTTAATTTTCTTTCTTTTTTTCATATTGGTTGTTTGATTGACTTAATGTTAGTTGTTTACTTTTCTTTCTCCCACACTAGAATGTAAATGCCCAGGGAAGTGATTTTTATCCGTTTTATTTACTGAGATGTCCTGGGTGTTTAGAAAGGTGCTCGGCACATATGAGGTGCTCAATATTTGCTGAGTGAACTCAATGGAATAGTTATGGAGTAGTTACCAAAAGTCAACACTGTTCTAAGTTCTAGGAACATAGATGTGAATCGATAGGACAGCTCTGACCTCTTGGAGCTGACATTCTCAGAGGAAACCAGCTGTAAGATAGCAGAACATTTTGTGTGGAGGACAGCAAGAAGGGGCTGATAAAACAGCTACAGCAGTCAGAGGCAGAGGAGAACACTTAGTAGTGACTCTGAGCAACAGACTGAAGGGATCTGAAGGGTGTAGTGTGCAGGACAGCTAAAGCTTCCAGAAAGCAGCATGAAGAAGAACGAATATGCAGGGGATGGGGAGAGGAATAGACAGAAAATGCTTATGTAAACAGCATGTAACAGAGTCTCCAGATAACGATGGCTGACCACACAGTGGTTTCTTCTCCCACATAAAAGAGCAGGAGGGAGCCAGATTGAATGGGAGCTTCAGGATCCTGTCAACGACCTCACATCCTGTCTCCATCCTCAGCACATGCCTTCTATCCCCAAAGTCACTTCCAGAAAGGAGGCAAAGGGAAGGGCAAAAGTGTGTGTCTTCTGCCTGAGGAATCTTCTAGAGAATAACACAGTACTTCTCACGGGCTAGAATTTAGTTACCTGGCCATATCTAGCTGGCTATAAAGAAGTCTAATGAAACTGATACTTTAACTTGGGGCATCGCCATCATAAACAGCTATGCCATAGGAATACATCGATAAAGTACAATTTATTAGAAAGGGATCCAAAATTAAAACATAGAACATAAAAAAGCCGGGCCAAGACCTTGACTTAATCGTGTCTGGAAGTTAAAGTGGTAGTTAAAGTTATACTGTCTGCATAATTTGATGTTATTAGTTCTTTATATTTGTATGTTGAAGGGTGATTAGCAGGGAGGGAGATTCCATATTATAAATATTATGTTCTTATAAGAGAGAGTTAGAGTTTCATATTGGGAAGATGCTTTGGTAGCTATCTGATGAATGCTTCTGACTTGGAACATTGGCTACTTTAAAGTCAGTTGGTAAAGAATCTACCTGCAATGCAGGAGACCCCAGTTTGATTTCTGAATCGGGAAGATCCGCTGGAGAAGGGATAGGCTACCTACTCCAGTATTCTTGGGCTTCCCTATGGTTCAGCTGCTAAAGAATCCACCTGCAATGCGGGAGACCTGGGTTCAATCCCTGGGTTGAGAAGATCCCCTGGAGAAGGGAAAGGCTCCCCACTCCAGTATTCTGGCCTAGAGAATTCCATGGACTGGGGTCACAAACAGTCAGAGATGACTGAGCAGCTTTCACTTTTACTTTGAATAAAAGGAGGATAGGAAATGGGTGTCTTTTTTCAGACCGCATTTAGGAAATCTTTGTAAAGATGATCAGAAGTCATTTGTTCTGAAATTTGTTTTAATATTAGTTTTTTTTAAAGGAATACATATACATGATAAAAAAAGGAATAAATGTGTAGTGAAAAGTAAGTCATTTCCTACCCCAGGGCATTAGGTCCCAAACCCTTCGGACTTTCAACTCATCTCCCCTGGAACAGCTGCTCTCACCAGTTTTTTATATAAGAAGCAGTCACAGAAAAGTGGTGAACCATATGAAAACAAATGTTTGCTTCTTACTGTTATCAGTGAAAACTTTGATTTGTAGGCATTAAAAGGAAGAGCTCGCTCACATGATACTGCTTCTAGGAACCTTCTTCTTAATTAAGGCAGGCAGATGCTGTCACTGCCTTACAAACTCCTTTATGTCTTTTTATAACTATCACTATTTTTTTATTTTGGCAAAATATAGCATTTGCCATTTTAAATATTTTCAACTGGACAGCTCAATGGCATTAAGTACATTCACGTTGTATAATTACCATCACTACTGCCCACTTCCAGAACTTTCTCTTCATCCCCAACAGAAACTCTGTACCCATTGAACTCTACCTCCATTCCTTCTCTCTCCAGTCCCTGGTAACTATCACTCTACTTTCTGCCTCTATGAATTTGCCTGTTCTAGGTGCCTCATGTCAGTGGGATCATATATGTCCTTTTGTATCTGACTTCACTGTAATGTCTTCAAGGTTCATCCATATTGCATCATGTATCAGAATTAACTTCCTTATTAAGGCTGAATAATATTCCACTGTATGAATATACCACATTTTATTTATCCCATTCATCCGTTGATGAACATTTGTGTTGTTTCTGCCTTTAACCATTGTGAATAATGTTGCTGTGAACCTTGGTGTACAACTATCTGTTTGAGTTTATGCTCTTACTTCTTTTGTGTCTTTCATGTTTGTTTGTTTTTTTAATATAACATTCTGTGATTTATTGTAGTTGATCCATAGATGCACAGATACTTGAAAGTCTACATTGTATTCTAATCCCTTGAGAGTAGGACTCATGATTTTTTTTTCCCCTCACCAACTCCCTCTCTTTGTCATTCAACAATTACCTATTGGACACCTGCTGAGTACCAGGCACTCTGCTAGACTTTGAGGACACCAAGCACAATGGCGTGATCTCTGTCCTCTGGCAGCACAGGTCTAACAAGAGACCTTTTTTTCTCTCATTGCATCTGGAACAATGCCTTGCGTGTTGTCCACATTCAACAAATATTTGTTGACTGGGTTGACTTAGTGACTCTGTGTGTCTAGTGTTTCCTGAAAGTGTCCTATAGGTGGCTGGATGGCAGTAAACATATTTGGAGCAAACATAAGCTCTGTGAGATTAGGAACAAGCCTTTCTTGTTCACTATTGTATTTTTAGCAAATGGTGTCTACTACACAGTATGGACTTGATAGTTTCACGAATGCTGATGACATAATTTGTTGTCATGAACTCTGCCAATTTCTAATGAACTCTGCCCAACTAGGGGGGATGGAAAACTGGAGGCATTTAGAAAAGCTGGAAAAGTAATGACCAAGTCAGAAATAGAACCTGGGTCTCATGCATTATGCTCTCAATCACACTAGTATTTAAAATTAGAACCAATGTCCCACCTTTCTGCGAAAGATGTGAACTTTAATTAAGTGCAATCACACACAATATGGAGAAGTTTTAAGGCCTTTTAATTTCCTAAAAATGATAATGAATCAGATTCTAAAATAAGCTTGTTAAATGCTATTCTTAAATACAGAAGATAGTACCATAGGATGATGAATCGCTGTTTCTGCTGTGTGGGGTGAGGTGTTACCGGGCTGCCTGCTTGGGAAGGCCCCACCAAGCTGTGTCTAACTTTATGTATTATTTCTCCACTCGTTCAGCTCAACCCCACTTGGGGTTTAGAAATGATGTTCAGTTCTTGGCTGCCAATGAATTATTTAGGCCTTTGGGATCTTTTTGAGCAACCTGGTTTGAAAACATTTAATCCTATATTATATGAGTTAAATTTCAAATCACTTTGTTTCATTAGGAATTCTGGCTAAATTTTTCATGAGGGAGAAGGTTGAGGCCTTTAATTATTAAAAAGCTTTTGGATTATTTGTGGATCTTAAAGCCAAGCTATTCTAAAAATGTTATATATTTCTATTTCAAAATGGCCTCTAATATTTAAATGTATTAATTCATTTTAAAACCTAAGAAAAGCACAGATTGGAAACCCAAGGACAGCGTAGACTATATTCACAACCAGCTTCTGCTGATCATACCCTGAAACTATCACTGGCCCACTGATGGCACAGGAAGTAAGTAGATGGCCTTAAACCACAAGGCAAACCATTGTGTGTGTGAACATATAGAGGGTTTGACATTTTAAGAAGAGTGAATTGAACAACTTGAAAAGAACAGAAGCTACATTGCTGGCCCCAAGTTAAGGATGTGGGGGACTTTGCTGACAGTCCAGTGGTTAATAATTTACCTTCCAATGCAGGAGGTGTGGGTTTGATCCCTGGCCAGGGAAGGTAATGGCAACCCACTCCAGTTACTTGCCTGGAGAATCCCATGGACAGAGGAGCCTGGTGGGCTACAGTCTGTGGGGTTGCAAAGAGTCAGACACGACTGAACACACACATGCACGCAAGCATGCAGGGAGCTGAGAATCCCACATGCTTCAGGGCCAAAAAAACTAAAACATGAAACAGAAGCAATATTGTAACAAATTCAATAAAGGCTTTAAAAATGGTCTATATTAAAAAAAATCTTTAAAAAAAGGATGTGTATACAACACCCTATGAAGTAGGCATTTTCCTTTATCTTTACAGAGAAGAAAACTGAGATCCCCCAGAGAAAGTAATTTTTCTAAGATTATGCAGCGAGAAAAGGCAGAAACCAGAATTCAAAATGCGGTGTGGTCTGACTTTAAAACCACTCTGGTATTCTGCATCTCCAAAATAAGGTATGCCCTTTCCCCAAGACTGGACAGCTCTGTGAAAGTCCACATGTGGTCTGAAGACCAGATCTCTAGGATCAATTAACAAGCCAGCTGGAGCCCAAGCTACTCCTATGCCTTCAAAGAAGTCAGGCAGAAATAATGACTAGGTATGGATCCTCATTATCTGAATTTCCTTCACGTCATGAAAATTGCTTTAGAGAATATTTCAGCTCCCAAACCCACAAAAATCATGCCACTATTAGAAGAGAGAAGTGTGTCAAACTTCTGTTTTCTGGGCTCCACATATTCTTATGCAGTTGTTATCAAGCTGTTACTTTAATACCACAGTCAATCATATATAATGTTACAGCCAAACACACCTGACATTTTCATTAAAATAAATACCACATTTGCATAATCACTGTCGATAGAGAGATACACACATGGAGCCAGGTGGGAAATGAATGAGGTTTGTTCAGGCAGCAGCCACGCTCCTCATGCACACATGTTCCAGGAACTTCCCTGGGACTCCCCAGCCTCCTCTTGCCTTCCTACCCTCTCTCGCCTTCCTACCCTCACTTCTTTTTGAAGGAGAGACTAGACTAGCACCATTAACTGGAAAATTGTAGAGAAGGATGGAGGGTGAAATCTGATGAAAACTGAAGATGACAGTGGGAGAAAGTAACATTATGGGGAAAAAAGAGTATTTCAGAGGAGGGTGTTATACTACTGAGGACAAAGGAGGACCTTTGGGCAGGGTCACCCCTGATATGATGACCTGATGGTTTCGTGTCTTTGAGGAAGGGGACCATCCACAGTGGACTAGGCTTGAAGGTCCAGGGCCTGCAGTGTGACTGATGCTAGGTGATATCCTTTGATCTGAGCTTACACAGTTTCACAATATCGTCAGCGACCTCTAGTTAGTAAAGTCTGTGTTGAGCCCTCCCTCCAAGCAAATACTTTCCCTCTTGGCTCCTCTAAGACTACACTCTGGCTTCCCTTCAATTATGTTTCTCCTTTCCAGTCTCTTTCACAGCTCCTGCTTCTACACTCTGAGGTGAAATTGTTGGGGTTTCTGAGATAGTGGATAGGCCTTTTTCTTTCCTAACTATACTTGCTCTGTACCATGGTTTCAATTGCTTTCTATACACCAGTGACTTTCACCAGTGACTTTCAAATTTATATCTCCAGCTCAGGTCTTTTCTCTAACCTCCAGACCTCTCTACTGTCTTGACATCCCCATTTGGATATTTTAAGCACCTCTAACTCGATTTGTCCAAATTGAACTCATAAACATTGAACAGTTTCTCTTAGACTGGTGCTCTTCCAGTGTTTTCTATTCCAGCCCATGGCATCACCAGCCATGCAACTAGCTGGTTGCACATTGATTTTGTTGATTCTAAAGTATCAACTTCTAAAGAATCATTCTTTACAAGTGCTTCTCTCTACCCTCCATCACAAAATCCTGTTAATTTTGCCTCTTGAGTAGCTCTCAAATCCACCCCCTTACTTCCATCTTTATTGCCATCACTCTAGTCTAAACACTTATCTATCACCTAGGCTACTAGAGCTGTTTAATGCCTGGTTTCCATGCCTCTGCTCTGATCTCCAACCTAAATTCCATAGCACTCTTTCTGAAATACGTATCTGATCACATTACCCCCTTGCTTAAATACTTTAATGAATTATATCCTTTACTGCTCTTAAAGTAAATATCAAAATCTTTGAGGAGACCTACAAGGCATGACCTGGCCATTGCCTACCTGACCAAACCTCAGCCTGCTTTCTATGTTACTTCTCCTTCTGTGTTTCAGCTACAATGACTGAAGCCACATGCTCTCCTATGTAGTGCAATCCTCATATATACAGATGAGGCAACAGACTAAGGGATATTAAATGGTTTGCTTGAAGTCAAGCAGACTCTTGTCTTCCAGGTCAGTGCTCCTTCCACCATGCTTTAGTTCGTGAGTGTCATCCTATTGTAATGTGACCAAGAGAGGCCAGCAGAGAAGGAAACAGTGTGAATAAGCAGTGTGACTGCTTATTCAACTCGAGTGAAACCATTAATTTTACTTAATTAAGTTCTTTCAAAAAATCCGGAGTCTGGTAGAGCCAATAATAGTGTCTTTCTCTGGTTAAAAAGTCTTTAGAACATATTCAGTCCATGAAATTGTATTTGAAAAATGCTTGTATATTATCCTTGGCTAATGATAGGAAGATAATTTGGAATAAAGATGAAAGATCATTTGTCAAATGTGTCTATTAGCCAAAAAATCTTTCAGATAGTGTTTCCTGAAACCTTTTGAGTCTCTACATGGTTGATGAACAAAGTGGGTGAGAGCCATGAATCATCAGAGCCTCCTGTGTGAGTGTTTCCTTGCGTAGCAGCCTGGATGTGTTCAAGTCCCGAGTTATCTGATGTTCCTTTGTTAAACTGCTTTGGAGTGTACTTTGTCACCCTATTATTGATGGAAGGCCAAAGTGACAGTGCTCAATTATGAGCTTTGGGAGCTATTAGGGAGAGTGCTTATTTCATGGATTAATTCCCTTCACTGCCGCAGAGACCTGAGTTAATGCTTTCACTGAGTTGGGGAGATATGGGCAGTCTATAACAATGATCTTGAAGTGGGCAGTGATGGAGTGAGCATTGTCAGAGATGTAATGGATGTCATAGTGTCAATAACTGTGCTCCGTTCGATGAATCCATGGCTAGGCATTGAAGAGAAAAGCATTTTCAGCCCCTTTATCCTCAAAGACTTTTGAAAGTTCTAGAATTTTAAAAACAAGCATTAGAAATGACCCCTCCAAAGTACTTTTCGAGTTTACTAAAGATTACCATGGCAACTGAATTACTGCATGACTAAAGAAAGTGTGTCTAGTGACGTTTTTCAGCCTATGTATGAGTTCTCTGTTTACTAGAGAGGAAATGCCAGGGGTTGAGACGATCATGGTCTTTGTTAAGGAAGAGAATGAACGTTTGGAGGAAGAGGTGTGTACTCTTACTGATATGAAGAGAGTGTGTCAAAAGCCTGCACATTCGTCTTCACATAAGTGCCTGATGACTTTTAAA
The DNA here is from genome assembly GCF_029378745.1 of Bos indicus. Taxonomy (NCBI): domain Eukaryota; kingdom Metazoa; phylum Chordata; class Mammalia; order Artiodactyla; family Bovidae; genus Bos; species Bos indicus. The sequence goes on along the minus strand of NC_091773.1, from coordinate 30,992,445 downwards.
GGATAAAATTGTTCAATGGGACACTATTGCTCCTTGCAGAAGAGTCAGACAGGCAGAGTTTTAACTATAGGAATGACTTTGGGATGATCTGGTGGAAGCCTCTTTTCTACCTGCATTTTTGTGTTCACCTATGCACTGAATTTCATACGCTCCTGAGTGATTTTTTTTCCCCATGATCTGAAAGTACAAGCAGGAACCAAGGTCAAGCCTTATTACACATTTTCAGAGGATACTATGCAATTGCCACTCTAGGATTTCACTTTAAGTTTTATAGACTAAGTTTTTTCTTTTATCATTTATGAGTGTCTTCTTAGAAAACTCCTTGTTTCTTTGTAATGCACTACAAGCACTTATCACTAAAACACACTAACCTTTGGTGAAGAAAATAGCAACAAAGCTTTTGAAATGGAAGTTTTTGTTTTATTTTGAAAATTGTGTTTATTGCAAGTACAGTTGTGTATTCTTTCAACCTGGGTTCATTTATTTATACATCCAGTTGATTTTTCTTTCTTATTTCTGGGTTTGAAATTACCACACTGTTCAGTGCTTGGAAGTATAGATTCTTCTGGTTTGAAGGTACTTTAAAAGTAATCTAATAGTAAAGGATAAATGTTCTTGAGACTGTCTTATCAATTTGGTGCACCATAAACATGACTCGGGGCTTCCCTGGTGGCTCAGTGGTGAAGAATCTGCCTGCAGTGCAGGAGATACAGGAGACATGAGTTCGATCTCTGGATTGGGAAGATCCCCTTGAGGAGGGCATGACAATCCACTCCAGTATTCTTGCTTGGGAAATCTCATGGGCAGAGGAGCCTGGTGGGCTACAGTCCATGGGGTTGCAGAGAGTCAGACGCGACTAAGCGGCTAAGCACAGCACAGCACATGGTATAGTGTCGTTTACGCTGAGCAGTTCTGACACATGTGTGATATAAGCAGGGGCAGAAATAATCACTAAGATGAGGCTACAGAATGACTTGCAGGTTTCCTTCTGTCACTCTTCCTGGGAAGACAGTAAAGAGTTAAGGGTAAGGGCTGTGGAGTCAGATTATTTGGCACAAGTGAGCTAGAGTCTTTGGACGGTGTGCAGGGTAGTTAGAGAGATGGACCCTGTGGGCAGGAGAGGGAGGAAGGCAGGGGTGGAGGGAGGAGGAGAACTCACTGTAGGTCCAGCAAAGCCCTGTCCCACCCCATGGGGTGAGCTGGGTCTAACTGCCCTGCACGTGTACGACCTGCCCCAGCTGCCCTCAGAGAGCCCCAAAGGTCAGACCTTTCTACCTCAGCGGTGACCAGCCATTGGGTTTGGGCTGCCCTGGGGAGCGTGCGCTCTTGGCAAGGTCCTCTATACAGCTGAGGGGTCTCTGAAGGAGCTAACAGCTGGAGGCTGTCACAGGCAGAAGGCTGGACAGCGCTCCCACAAGATGAGACAAGTCCTTCCTTGAAGGTGGACCCCGGTGGCACAGCTCTGTGTCTATCCCACCAGGCTCCCCTTTAGAAGCTCTGTAACCTTGGATGGGCTTCCCGGGTGGCACTAGTGGTAAAAGAATCCACCTGCCAATGAAGGAGACACAGCAGATGCTGGTTAGATCCCTGGGTCCGAAAGATCCCCTGGAGTAAAAAATGGCAACCCACTCCAATATTCTCGCCTGGAAAATCCCATGGATAGAGGAGCCTGGTGAGTTACAGTCCATAGGGTTGCAAAGAATTGGACACGACTGAAGCGACTTGGCACACACACACAGGCACAACCTTGGCCATGTTGCTTAGCCTCAAGTGGGGATTTGGTGTCCTTATTTGTGCAATGTGTACGCATGCTCAGCTGCTCCAGTTGTGTCCAACTCTTTGGGACCCCATGTACTCTAGCCTACCAGGCTCCTCTGTCCATGGGATTCTCTGGGCAAGAAAACTAGAGTGCTTTGCCATTTCCTCCTCCAGGGCATCTTCCCCATCCAGGGATTGAACCCACAACTCCTGTGTCTCCTGCAGTGGCCGGAGGATTCTTTACCACTGAGCCACTGAGGAAGACCCCTCTTATTCGTAAACAGGGATAACAGTACCTACCTCATAACGTTTTGTGTGTGTGTGTGTGTGAGATTTACAACTGTGCCTGGCATGTAGAAAGCAATAAGAAATGTCAGCTAGTTTTCTCTTTAGGTAATCTTCCCCTCCCCCCATAGTAGCCCACTTCATGGAGGAAAGGTTAGCATTCTCAGACTTTGCCAGATAGAGTTCACACTCTGGGGAGGTCATGACAGACCCCTTTTCTTTTTTTTTTAAAGGAAATCATAATTAAGGTACTTCGTGTTCTCCCCTTGTCACTTGCTATTGTGTGATCTATACTGCTAGCAGAGTGTGCTAATGATCTCTGAGTAATGGAATATTAACAACTCCTAATAAGCTGAACATTATAGGCATAGAGCTATTTAGAAGTGATTTATAAGTTATAGTCTGTTCTTAATGCATGTGCATTCCCATCGTAAAATAATATTTTAAGGATTGATAATTAAGGAACTAGGTCTTTAACCCTCTGCTGCTGCTGCTGCTAAGTCGCTTCAGTCGTGTCCGACTCTGTGTGACCCCATAGACGGCAGCCCACTAGGCTCCCCCGTCCCTGGGATTCTCCAGGCAAGAACACTGGAGTGGGTTGCCATTTCCTTTCCCACTTTAACCCTCTAATGATTCATAAATGCTCATCTCCACTGTTTTGTAAGAGTTTCAATGGAAGTTTAAGCCCAGTTGGAGTTTTTCGGTTTCTATAGCTTTGAATTTTTAAAGTTTTCTTTGAAAACCATTGAATATATCAAATAAAGCCCTTTAAATCACATTCATGACTGAATTTGAAAGGATTGTGCTCTCATCTGAGAAGTGGCAAATTACCAATGATGATGTTATTGAATCATCAGCTAAGGAGAACTATTGAAGAAAATGGCTGGGGGATGAGGAGCTGGGGAAAGGAGACTCTGCTAGAAATTACTTACTAAATCAGTTACTTCTTTCCATCTATTTCTTCACTGAAAAAATATTAATGTAGCGCCCACTGGTCCCTAGGCAGGACACTCGGTACTAGAATGAATAAAACACGAATCCTTCTTTTGAGGAGCTTATGGTCTATTAGGGGTTGTGTTTGCAGTGGGGAGTGTGTTGGGGCAATAGACACAATATTATAGCTACTGTCATGAAGATACAAGGTGACACTGAGGTGGAGCCTGCATTTAGGGAGTGGCCTTGGGAATGGAAAGGAAGGAGGCGATGTCAGAGAGACGGCAGATGAAGACCAATGAAGTACTTGCCCATCAGTCTGCTGAGGGAGTGAGAGGGCACACCAACTAAAGTTAGGGTTTCAAGCCTGGGCAGTGGGGGAGAATGGGACTCTCCCTAGGAAAAATAGGATATTTTGGGAAGATGATATATTTGTTTTCAGACACTTGTTTTAAGTATACTGAAACATCCATGTCGAAGCACTTCTCAGGCAGTTATGCAGGCTTGTAAGGGAATTCATCAATTAGAAAAGAAAATGAGGCTATGTGGTTGCACTGGTAAAGACGAAAACAAAGTGTATATTCAGTCAGTTTGAGATCAAATGTGCACTATGTATCCCCAAGTAAAATTTTCATAACTGTATCATTTTTTACTTTGAATTTTGTTCAGTTGGGATGGCTAAAGTGAGCCACATAATTACATGCTTGAAGTTTCAGTTGCTAGTGTGTCTGTAACGGATTTGCTTAATTTTTCTCTTTCAATGAGTGGCTAAGCTCAAAAGTATGAGCTCTTTTAAAAATGATACAATATCTCTTGCTTGTCAACAGTCAACTAATAGAGAACCACATACAGTAAAGAATGAACGACTGCTCCCCACCAAGCCCTAGCCTGTCCAATTTTCTAGAGCAGATGACAGCTAGTGTTTAACGTCAATTGTTCCGATCTTTTAAATGCAAATATAAATATGCATCTGCATATTTAATATAAATGAATTCATATCAAATGTACTGCCTTGCATCCTACTTCTGTGCACAGAATAATATTCTGTGGACCTTTTACTTTGTTGAAACACCTTATCCTTGTTACTCACTGAATGATACATACCTTTGCATGGGTGAATTATAATTCACTTAACCATTCCTCTATGGATACACACTTACTTCACTGTTTTCAAATTACAAAGTTTGCCCTGCAAATATCCTTTAGTGTATGTGTGTGTGTGTGTGCTAAGTTGCTTTAGTCATGTCTGACTCTTTGTGACGCTATGGACTGTAGCCTGCCAGGCTCCTCTGTCCATGGGATTCTCCAGGCAAGACTACTTGAGTGGGTTGCCAGGCCCTCCTTCAGGGCATCTTCCTGACCTAGTGACTGAATCTGCGTCTCTTGTGTCTTCTGCACTGGCAGGCAGATTCTTTACCACTAGTGCCACCTGAGAAGCATCTCCTATATTTACACATTTGTTCTAATAAGTGTCCTAGAAGTGGAATCACTAGGTCAAAGGGAGTCCGCATTTTAAATTTTTAAACATTTGACAAATTGTATCCAAAGAGGCTGTACCAATTCATACCCCATTAAAGACTTTCCCCCAAATAACTACAGCTGATTCTTACTGAGTTCTTCCTGTGTGCAAAGAAATTTGTGTACATCATTTAACTTAATCCTTAAAAGAGTCCTTCGAGGCAGATGCCATTCTTACCTTCGTTTTGAGGGATAGGGAACTGAGACTCAGAGAGATTAAATACAATACTCAAAGTCACATAGGTAGTAAGCTGTAGAGCCAGTATTTGAAACCAGTTTGATATTGGAACTCATACCCTTAAGCTCCATCCACAAAAGACCACACAGTTGTGGACTGCAGGAGCCTCGAGTGTTGTGCTTGATCCTCAAATTTGGTTCTGATCTTGGATGCTTGAAAGAAAGAGAAATAGCCACATAGAACTACACTTAATGGCTGCCATTGAGTCAGACTGTCATCTCCCTGTGCCTGTAGCTCTCCAGTCATCTTGTCTCACATCCTGCTTCAGAGAAGCCATGCCACTTTATGGAAGCACATCCCTAACAACCCAAGCTCTTGAGAGGCAGCTGCTCAGACCCCACGGGTCACAGTGCCTTCAGCAGTTGTCCTCTGCATCTGCTGATGGTGGCGCAGTTTGTGTTCATTATTCTGATGTGACAGGTCTGGGCAAGAGGGACAGAGGACAGGAACGTGGCTGAGACCCTGTGGCTCTCCTTGTACATATTTAAAAGCCATTTCAATAGATTTCTTTTTATCTCCTAATTTCCTATCGATGACAGCTCTGAAAGTACTTGTCTCATTTTTCAAATCAAAGCTTCCTAAAGCAAAATGGCCTGGAGACTGAACAGCTCTTGAAGCTCTATTAATCATAAGGGGAGGGTGTGGTGGGGAGGGGAGCTCAATAAATTGTTCAGGGAGTGGAAAAGTACTTAAGACTCAAGTCCATCTCTCCTTTCAGGCAACCTCTTCACACTGCTTCTTTTGAGGCTGGTTTCTTATGAAGAGTCTTTTTGTTTCTTTCTTCAGAAATGATTTCATAAGTACTTTCTTTCAACACACACCTATCGCTTTCTCTCTAAGACCTTGCTGGCCAGGCACCTGGACCCTGGGCCATCTGATGTGCCTTCCCTCAGAAGATGTGACTCTGAAAAGGCATCTTGAAGTCCGGAGCCATGGTCTACACTGGGGCCATCATCTCCCTTAGCTTTAGGAACTGGGGTGATGTGGGTTGGAATCCCGCCTCAGCTTTTGTTACCTCTATGATGTTGGGCAGGAGAGACTTAAGTTCTCTCAGTGTTGCTCATCTGTAAAGCTTCAGTGTGCCTGCTGGGATAATAATGCCTGTCTCCCAGGACTGTCTTCAGGATGAGTGATAGTTCTCTCTGTTTGTCACTGGCCAATCACTCAGCAGCTCTGTCCTTCCCCTACTGTGGTGGCTGTGGAATTTCACAGAGCAGTGACTGGGGTGATCATATGGCTGTGTCGTATAGCCTTTGCAGGAGCTGGGGCTCTGAGGCTCCTTTCCAGGGCTGTATACAGAAGACAAAGAAAATACAACTTACTCATTCCAAAGCTGGGGGTGGGGTGCTGATAGAGATGATGTGGGTAGGGTCTCTATACCCTCCGCAGCCCGCCTTGGTGCCCCCACTGTTTATCTATTTAAGCTCCTAAAACTTGGGCAAGTTACTTAATCTCTCTCTCAAATTAGTTTACTTGTAAAAAGAAGGTAATTACAGTTTCTCCTGCATATATTTGCTGCAAGGATGATTGAGAACTTCATATCACCATTTTTCCATTTAGGTACCTTTCACAATCTCACCTACTTTATCTTCCTTGTTTAGTCATTAGTGTTCATAAGTGTCCACCTTCTCCAATCTAAGCTCCACAAAGCCAGAGATTTTGTCTGTCTTGTCACTGCTCTGTTGCCTAGCACATAGCAGATATGAAATATGTATTTTGTTGAGTGAATGAAATGGAATGCATAGAACAGTGCCCATAGTAAGCACCCCATAAACATGAGTCCCTCCGATAAATTATTAGCTACTATCTGAAAATTGAGGAAAATAAAACATCTACCTCATCCAATAGGATAAAAGATCATGTGAATGGTGTACCTGGCACAGGACACAGTAGGCCCTCAATAAATGATGACTGGATTATGCATGAGTGATTGTCAGTCATTGTAGCAAAGTATCTTGTGAAAAGAGCACTTATAATAGTTATGTTCACTCCAACTCTGAGTTCATCGATTTTTAAGAAAATATTGTTTCATAATTTATCTCTAGGAGGCTAGAAAAAAAATGGCCAATGTTTGTTTCCTCTAGGGAGGGGAGCTGGGTATCTGGGGAACAGGGGTATAAGCTTTCACTATATACTGTCCAGACTTTTGAATTTTAAAATGTATTGATATAATACCTATTTTAAACAATAATAGTGGCTCAATGGTAAAGAATCTGCCTGCCAGTGCAGGAGACACAGAAGACACAGGTTCAATCACTGGGTCAGGAAGATCCCATGGAGAAGGAAATGACAACGCACTCTAATAGTCTTGCCTGGGAAATCCCATGGATAGAGGAGCCTGGTGGGCTATACAGTTCACTGGGTCACATAGAGTTGGACATGATTGAATGACAGCACACACACACACACACACACACAATAAAAATTAAAAAACTATGTATAGTGACTTGAGAAATGGTGGTGGGCACCTTGACTAGACTCTCAATGTGTGTAGAGGAGCTTTCTCAGAGGAATGGTGGCTCCTGCAGGTGGGAGATGGTGGCTGGGACCTGAGCAGCGGACTCGGGGGGATGTATATGCCCTGAGTAGACAAGGACACGAGACGAGGTGAAGAGACAGAGCAAATGCCTTGAGTAACACTATGATGCTGACTGTGCTGGTCTCCTCCTTCCCCCTGAAAAATTGCCCAGAACTTGGATATGTCTGTGAGCCCAAGATATTTATCTAAAAAGTTTATTCATTCATTCATTTTCTTTTTAAATACAAAGATAGCATAAGTTCACTGTAGAAAATTTATAAAATGCAGAATTGGAAAAAGTATTTGTAATCAAGTTATAAAAATGTTCTATGATTTTTTTTAATGTGGCTACTGAAAGATATGAAGATTAGGGTAGAGAATTGTGGTCACTGAACAGACTCATTCATTCATTTGTTCATCCATTCATTCATGCATGTGTAATACAGTGTTTCTCCATCCTAACTAGTCCGGGTCCATTGTTTGAGATCTTATTTACTGAGGGACGTTGAGCCCCCCCACCCAACACCTAGATTGTCACTAGACTTTGTGATCCTGAGGCCCATTCATGATTGGTTTCTTCTTTGTCTTGTATCTTCAATCATTTTCTCTCCACTGGATTATTTCCATCAGCATTCAAATGTGTTCAAGCCTCTCTTAGCTACTCATCATCCTTCTAAACCTGCTGTCCTGACATTTTCCACTTCCAACTAAATGGAAATGTAGTTGCTCATGTCAGAGAGAAGAAGTCACTCTTACTTCCTCTTTCTGTCTCCTTCTACATTTAATACAGCAACAAGTCCCATGGTCTTTATCTCCAAAACTTAGCCCTGGTAACAAAACACTATCATTATTTGCCCTAGGTATGGGAATAGCTTCTGAACTTGGTCGTCCTACAATCCATTCTCCACACAGCAGGCAGCGAGACCTCTGCCAAATCCAAATCCAACATCTCTTTCCTTTGCATAAAGCTCAGTGTGTTCTTCACAATTAGATTACTCCATTCCTTATCGTGACCCAAAAGACCTCTTATAGGCTAACTCTGTCCACATCCCTGACCTTGCCCCATCTATGTTCCCTCTTTAGCCACTCTGGCTCTTTCCTGTCCCTTGAACACTCATATTTCTTTTGCTGCAAAGGAAGCTTCACAAGGGCAGGATCTATGACTGTCTTCATTATTATTAACTCCTAAGTGTCCATTCCACCTCCATGAGCACAGCAGGAACTCCATACAAGTAGATGAATTTTGAACAAGTAGATGAATTTACAAATTAGTGAGGATGATGAAAGCAAGAGCAGCAACTTCTAAAATGTAAAGCCAAATGTGGCAAAGGTTTCATAAAAGAGACTTGAATTAAGTAGTCTGGAAGGTTGTACAGAGGTTACTTATTCGGATTGAGGAGGCAAATGAGGACTTATGGATGAAGACATATTTGAGCTGAACATCAAGATTACATAGACTCTTTGGGCTAGAGAAAAGCTGTAGGGTCTGAAGAAGATGAGAAGTAGTAACCCTGTTGAATTGGGACAGAAGCTATGTGTAATGGACCTGTACAAGTTAGGACTGGAAAGGTAATTCTGGATGTGATCATGGGAGATCCATCAGTTCAGTTCAGTTCAGTCGCTCAGTAGTGTCTGACTCTTTGCCACCCCATGAATCGCAGCACACCAGGCCTCCCTGTCCATCACAAACTCCCAGAGTTCACTCAGACTCATGTCCATTGAGTTAGTGATGCCATCCAGCCATCTCATCCTCTGTCGTCCCCTTCTCCTCCTGCCCCCAATCCCTCCCAGCATCAGAGTCTTTTCCAATGAGTCAACTCTTCCCATGAGGTGGCCAAAGTACTGGAGTTTCAGCTTCAGCATCATTCCCTCCAAAGAAATCCCAGGGCTGATCTCCTTCAGAATGGACTGGTTGGATCTCCTTGCAGTCCAAGGGACTCTCAAGAGTCTTCTCCAACACCACAGTTCAAAAGCACCAATTCTTCGGCGCTCAGCCTTCTTCACAGTCCAACTCTCACATCCATACATGACCACAGGAAAAACCACAGCCTTGACTAGACGGACCTTTGTTGGCAAAGTAATGTCTCTGCTTTCCAATGTGCTATCTAGGTTGGTTATAACTTTCCTTCCAAGGAGTAAGCGTCTTTTAATTCATGGCTGCAGTCACCATCTGCAGTGATTTTGGAGCCCAAAAAAATAAAGTCTGACACTGTTTCCACTGTTTCCCCATCTATTTCCCATGAAGTGATGGGACCAGATGCCATGATCTTCATTTTCTGAGTGCTGAGCTTTAAGCCAACATTTTCACTCTCCACTTTCACTTTCATCAAGAGGCTTTTGATTTCTTCTTCACTTTCTGCCATAAGGGTGGTGTCATCTGCATATCTGAGGTTATTGATATTTCTCCCAGCAATCTTGATTCCAGCTTGTGTTTCTTCCAGTCCAGCATTTCTCATGATGTACTCTGCATATAAGTTAAATAAGCAGGGTGACAATATACAACCTTGACGTACTCCTTCTCCTATTTGGAACCAGTCTGTTTTTCCATGTCCAATTCTAACTGTTGCTTCCTGACCTGCATACAGATTTCTCAAGAGGCAGATCAGGTGGTCTGGTATTCCCATCTCTTTCAGAATTTTCCACAGTTTATTGTGATCCACACAGTCAAAGGCTTTGGCATAGTCAATAAAGCAGAAATAGATGTTTTTCTGGAACTCTCTTGCTTTTTCCATGATCCAGCGGATGTTGGCAATTTAATCTCTGGTTTCTCTGCCTTTTCTAAAACCAGCTTGAACATCTGGAAGTTCACGGTTCACATATTGCTGAAGCCTGGCTTGGAGAATTTTGAGCATTACTTTACTAGCATGTGAGATGAGTGCAATTGTGCGGTAGTTTGAGCATTCTTTGGCATTGCCTTTCTTTGGATTGGAATGAAAACTGACCTTTTCCAGTCCTGTGGCCACTGCTGAGTTTTCCAAATTTGCTGGCATATGGAGTGCAGCACTTTCACAGCATCATCTTTCAGGATTTGAAATAGCTCAACTGGAATTCCATCACCTCCACTAGCTTTGTTCGTAGTGATGCTTTCTAAGGCCCACTTGACTTCACATTCTAGGATGTCTGGCTCTAGGTCAGTGATCACACCATCGTGATTATCTGGGTCGTGAAGATCTTTTTTGTACAGTTATTCTGTGTATTCTTGCCACCTCTTCTTAATATCTTCTGCTTCTGTCAGGTCCATACCATTTCTGTCCTTTATCGAGCCCATCTTTGCATGAAATGTTCCTTTGGTATCTCTAATTTTCTTGAAGAGATCTCTAGTCTTTCCCATTCTGTTGTTTTCCTCTATTTCTTTGCATTGATTGCTGAAGAAGGCTTTCTTATCTCTTCTTGCTATTCTTTGGAACTCTGCATTCAGATGCTTATATTTTTTCCTTTTCTCCTTTGCTTTTCACTTCTCTTCTTTTCACAGCTATTTGTAAGGCCTCCCCAGACAGCCATTTTGCTTTTTTGCATTTCTTTTCCATGGGAATGGTCTTGATCCCTGTCTCCTGTACAATGTCACGAACCTCAGACCATAGTTCATCAGGCACTCTATCTATCAGATCTAGGCCCTTAAATCTATTTCTCACTTCCACTGTATAATCATAAGGGATTTGATTTAGGTCATACCTGAATGGTTTAGTGATTTTTGCTACTTTCTTCAATTTAAGTCTGAATTTGGTAATAAGGAGTTCATGATCTGAGCCACAGTCAGCCCCCGGTCTTTTTTTTGTTGACTGTTTAGAGCTTCTCCATCTTTGGTTGCAAAGAACATAATCAATCTGATTTCGGTGTTGACCATCTGGTGATGTCCATGTGTAGAGTCTTCTCTTGTGTTGTTGAAAGAGGGTGTTTGCTACGACCAGTGCATTTTCTTGGCAAAACTCTATTAGTCTTTGCCCTAATTCATTCCGTATTCCAAGGCCAAATTTGCCTATTACTCCAGGTATTTCTTGACTTCCTACTTTTGCATTCCAGTAACCCCTATAATGAAAAGGACATCTTTTTTGGGTGTTAGTTCTAAAAGGTCTTGTAGGTCTTCATAGAACTGTTCAACTTGAGCTTCATCAGCGTTACTGGTTGGGGCATAGACTTGGATTACCGTGATATTGAATAGTTTGCCTTGGAAATGAACAGAGATCATTCTGTTGTTTTTGAGATTACATCCAAGTACTGCATTTCGGACTCTTCTGTTGACCATGATGGCTACTCCATTTCTTCTGAGGGATTCCTGCCCGCAGTAGTAGATATAATGGTCATCTGAGTTAAACTCACCCATTCTAGTCCATTTCAGTTCACTGATTCCTAGAATGTTGACATTCACTCTTGCCATCTCTTGTTTGACCACTTCCAATTTGCCTTGATTCATGGACCTGACATTCCAGGTTCCTATGCAATATTGCTCTTTAAAGCATCGGACCTTGCTTCTATCACCAGTCACATCCACAGCTGAGTATTGTTTTTGCTTTGGCTCCATCCCTTCATTCTTTCTGGAGTTATTTCTCCACTGATCTCCAGTAGCATATTGGGCACCTACTGACCTGGGGAGTTCCTTTTTCAGTATCCTATTATTTTGCCTTTTCATACTGTTCATGGGGTTCTCTAGGCAAGAATACTGAAGTGGTTTGCCATTCCCTTCTCCAGTGGACCACATTCTGTCAGATCTCTCCACCATGTACCAGGTTAAAGTGTTTAGAGAGTTCATCTGACTAAGGAAATACCCTCTTACCCTCTAGGGAAAAAAATGATCATAGCCACAGGATGATAAATTGTTCCATGATCTTAGGTGGTCCACAGTGGAAATAAATGAAAAAAGAAAGAACAGGGGCTTCCCTGGAAGTCCAGTGGTTAAGACTTTGCCTTCCAATACAGGGGGTGCAGGTTCAATTTCTGGTTGGGGAGCTAGGATGCTACATGGCTTGTGGCCAAAGGACCAATACATAAAACAGAAGCAATAACAAAATCAATGAAGACTTTTTTTTTTTTTTAAAGTAGAAACAAATGTCAGAATTATCCTAAAAAACTCATCAATAGAAATTGCTAACTGTCAGGAAGGAGCTGAATATATGAGGAAACAATGCAGATTTGAGCTTATGTGACTCAGAGAATGGTGGTACCGTTAATAGAAATAGAAAATCATGAAAAGAGGATGTTTTTTGAGGAAGAAGATGATGAATTTGGTTTGTAACCTGTTGAGTTTAAGGTACCAATCTAATATACTTTGTGTTGGAATTTGGGGCTAGAGTCAGGATTTGAGCTGTAGTTTTCATTCATTCATTAATTTGTCCCGGAAATATTTATTGAGCATCTAGTATGTGCTGGGTGCTGTATCAGTCACTGGGAATACAAAGATGAAAAGTATAAGCCCCATTCCGGTGAGGGTCCTTTTGCTGTACCCAGATTTTGGACCCAGGAACAACAGGAAGACACTCCTCTCTTGATACATAATTTTAAATGATCAAGATCAACAATGTGACTGTTATAATGTGCATGAATGTTTATATATTTTTAGCTCTTCTATGATTATAGGCTTGGATTAGAAGGAGTTTCATCACACAAACATAACTACTTATAATTTATAACCCAAGGTTCAAGGAAATCTGCCGTGATTATCAGAAGAAACAATTTGAAGATCTGTATGTATGTATGACTTTGATGCATAATTAGCTCATTTCATCTACATATCTAATGCAGTAAAATGGCACTGAAAGAGGAGCCAAAAATACCAACTCCAATGTCCTGGAATTTGGAAGGCTTCTATTTCTCAGTGGGACTCATCAAAGGGTATAAATTCTGTGCAGAGTCTTAGGGTTTCAATCTAGAGCCGTTTTCAAAAAGAAAACAATACCACCTACACTCAGGCCTGGAAGAAGCAGGGATGACTATTTTATCCGATCTGTATTATTTTTCCGATGGGAGAGGGTGGGGTTATGAAGGCAAGGTGAGGAAAAATGTGAAGAGAACTCATGAGGTAGAAATTCAGGGCAAATGGGGAGAAGAGTCTTGAGAAAAGGGGATATGAGTTTAACTGAAAGCCTGAAGTTTCACTTCTTCATTATCCTCTTTTTATTTGCACAGTATCATGCAAGTTTGAATGATCGTTGTCTTTTCCACTTTAGAGAAGGAAAAAAACTCAGAAAAGTTAAATGATGTAAGTTACAGGGCTAAGAGCTAGAAAAACAGGGGTGTTCCCCATGGTTTTGTCTAGGATTCTTTGCACTGTACTGAACTGTCCGGAGATGCTGTGTGCTCTGGTGCTCTGTCCTACACTATGCCTTTGTTCAGGCTTGCAGCTGAGCTTAACTGTCCTTCCTTCTCTTTCCAAGGTTTAAACCCTACTTATCCTCACATGCTACCTCCTTTATGAAACTTTCTCAGATCCTAACAGTTAGTACTCAATAGCTTTTCCTTTACCTCTCTTATGATGGCTCTCTTTCTCTGTGGATTGCATCATATTCTCTCCTGGCATTATAATATTTATTTACATGAATGTTTTATCTCTACTGGTAGACAGTTAAACTCCTTCAGGATAAGCCCTGGATCTGAACCATTTTTATTTTCTCACAATACTTAGCACAATGCTTTGTAGGCATTTAATAAATATATACTTCATGAGTGAGTGAGTGATTTAGTGAGTCTTCAGATCCCCTGATCCCTACCAGTTAGATAACCCCCTTGCTTCTTCAATTCAGGGCAGGACTGAGGCACCTGAGTGTTGTGGAGGGGGATAAACAGATGCAAAAAAGAGGACAAGGTTTGCTTTACTTTTTGCAGATAAATGATAGGAAGATGTAGAAGTAGTATATGGATAGGCTTAGAACTGAGATGCAATCTGTATGATTGTCTGAAGGTCTTAGGAAAAAACTTCCAATTGCTTAGCTCATGTGAATTGAAGTAATTAGCACTGTATGTATTTATATTATTTGGCACAAAGAGAACAAGAATATATTGTCAAGTGTGTTACAGGGAGTTCAAGAAAAACGAAGAATGAACTGAGATTGTGGCCTTTCTTAGACATTTTCACTTTGGACAGACACCACAATGGCCTAATGTCTGAATTATCTATTTTGGAGTCATATGATTCTGTCCACTGCTAGACTTCCCAGTGGGCTTGGAACAACGCCAATTAATTCAGTGGCTCCCTGACTCACTGAAACTACAGTGAGTAGTTGTAATTTCCCAAAAACTACACTGAAAAAGTTTGGCATAGCTGTGAGCAAGAACTGGAGATTAGGATGAGGAAGCAAATGGAACTGCTGCCATATCCTTGGATGAAATCACCCCTGTGCCAAAGAAGTACTAATTACTCTCTCAGAGGGAGGAGACCAGGAAAGTAACTCAACCTTAATCTCTTCCTTGACTGCCTCAAAGAGGAATAAAAGACTATTCAGCTAATTTAAAGGACGAGAATGGTGGTGACCATTCTTTAAAGAATCCGTATGTATGTTGAGCAATACTTATTCTGGCATTCTCTTTCACTGACAGTTTCCTAAACAACTAGTAATTTCCTAAAGAGCTAGTTAGTTTCCTTCTTTCAATAAATGCAAAATGTAGAAATCAGGAAATTCAGATGAAGGTGCTTTGACACTGTTTTGGTTTGCCAACCAAGCAAAGAAAAACATCTACAGGGAGAAAATATCAGACTGACCTCAGACTTGTTCACAGCAATATTAAATGCCAGTGGAAAAGTGCAGTGCTTTGTACAGAGTTCCAAGTTAAGAATTGTATACCCAGCCAAATTATTTTCCCAGATAAGAATAACAGAAAGACTTTTCCATTATGCACAGTCTCAGGGTGTTAATGAGCTCTGCTTGGGAAAAAAAAATTTGATGATGAAATATGGACAAGTAAATGATATATCACAATTATAAAGAATTAGGAACAGGAAAGCCATGATATGTATTGACTCAGTTCAGTTCAGTGGCTCAGTCGTGTCTGACTCTTTGCAACCCCATGAATTGCAGCACGCCAGGCCTCCCTGTCCATCACCAACTCCCAGAGTTCACTGAGACTCAGGTCCATCGAGTCAGTGATGCCATCCAGCCATCTCATCCTCTGTCGTCCCCTTCTCCTCCTGCCCCCAATCCCTCCCAGCATCAGAGTCTTTTCCAATGAGTCAACTCTTCGCATGAGGTGGCCAAAGTACTGGAGTTTCAGCTTTAGCATCATTCCTTCCAAAGAAATCCCAGGGCTCATCTCCTTCAGAATGGACTGGTTGGATCTCCTTGCAGTTCAAGGGACTCTCAAGAGTCTTCTCCAACACCACAGTTCAAAAGCACCAATTCTTCAGCACTCAGCCTTCTTCACAGTCCAACTCTTACACCCATACATGACCACAGGAAAAACCATAGCCTTGACTAGACGGACCTTTGTTGGCAAAGTAATGTCTCTGCTTTTCAATGTGCTATATGGGTTGGTCATAACTTTTCTTCCAAGGAGTAAGCATCTTTTAATTTCATGGCTGCAGTCACCATCTGCAGTGATTTTGGAGCCCCCCAAAATAAAGTCTGACACTGTTCCACTATTTCCCCATCTATTTGCCATGAAATGATAGGACCAGATGCCATGATCTTCGTTTTCTGAATGTTGAGCTTTAAGCCAACTTTTTCACTCTGCACTTTCACTTTCATCAAGAGGCTTTTTAGTTCCTCTTCATTTTCTGCCATAAGGGTGGTGTCATCTGCATATCTGAGGTTATTGATATTTCTCCCGGCAATCTTGACTCCAGCTTGTGCTTCTTCCAGTCCAGCGTTTCTCATGATGTACTCTGCATATAAGTTAAATAAGCAGGGTGACAATATACAGCCTTGACGTACTCCTTTTCCTATTTGGAACCAGTCTGTTGTTCCATGTCCAGTTCTAATTTAACGTATTTAAATAACCTACTAAGGCTTTAAAAAATAGTCCTTTTGAAGTGAAATGAAAGTAGTAATTATAATTTGACTTTCTAAAGGAGATTAGGTAGTGCTTATAACTATTTAATCAAAGGATATATAAGATCAATCACTTAGTGAATTAAGATAGCCTGAGGGACTCAGTGTACCTGTATGATAACAGATTCATAGCAGTTGTTAAATACATGGATAAGTAAGAAAAGGATGGTCACATATTACATCTTGTTATTTCAATTACTGATTTCCTGTTAAAATAATCCTAGTTCTATTTTAACTTTATGTACTAGTTTTTTGAATTTTGAATATTTTGAAAGAAAAAATACTGAGAGCCAAAAGAATGAGAAACAGAGGGTAATAAAAGTTTCTACTTGGCCATATTTCCTAGAGTGATTTTGAACCTATCTTTAGGACTGAGGCTGATTCTTACAAGTTATCACTGTGACCAGGTATGTTTTCACACAGCCACTTTTCTCAATCGCTTTTTCCCCCATGGTGTGACACATGCCCCAGTGAGGTTTACATGCAGGGCACACACCCACGTGCATGTTGTCCAGGGTTGTGTACAATTTCTAACTGGAAGCTGTAAATCTACAGCTGTAACTCTCCACTTCAAGAAGGCCTCTTGAAAAGAAGTGCATCAGGGTGCTTTCAGCTGCAAGTAACACTCAAGATTGCTTGCATAATAGGGGGATTTATTCTTTCACAAAACTAAATCCAGAGTTAGAGTGGATCCAGAATTGATTAGTTCAACAAGTCAAAAACATCAAGACCAGGCTTTCCATCTTTCCACTCTGCCAGCTTCAGAGTGTTTACTTTCATTTTTCAGGTTTATCTCCTCATGGCCACAAGGTGACTGTAGCAGCTCCAAGCTCTATGTTTTCACATAGCTATGCCTACAGTGTAAGAAAAGACAGGGCATCCCTTTCTGGTGTCTCTTTTTGAGAGTGAAGGAGAATCTGCTGGAAACTTCCTGACAAGACTTATTCTTGTGTCTCCTTGTCCTAAATTCTGTCATGGGTCAATTTCTAAACAAAATGTTTGTTGCAAGGGAAATGACAAGAGAGGCTCTGAAGCTAGAGTTCTGTTAGCAGGCAGGAAGGCACAGGCAACCCACAGTGTCTATCAGAGTGAAAGTGGCATTATAGCAGTAATTTTCAATTAGCTATAACATCTATATAAACACTTGAGAAGTGTTCTTTGCACCACAATAGTAGTTGTTACAGGCAAGATCCACTGATGAATGCTAAAATTAGTGGGTGAAGCTTTAAGGAAAAACAGGGTATTTGCATAGCTTGCAAGTATTTCCCCAAAGATATTTAGTTACATGTATGAATTGCATTAATGTTTTTAACATATATTCACAAATTCTGCCAGGAGGTGGAGCCTAATTCTTCTCCTTCTGATTGTGAGTTTGATTTAGCACCTTACTTTTAAGAAACAGGGTATAGAAAGGAAAAACAGTAATGTTACAGTGAAGAAACCTGACAGATACTACCTTTCCCAAATAGTCAGGGTTAGGCAAGATGGTATCCTGGATTGGATCCTGGAGGAAAACAAAAACAAAAACAGAGAAGAACATTAGTGGAAAAATCCATGAAATCCAAATAAAGTCTGTAGTTTAGTTAATAGAATCATACCAATGTTAATTTCTTCATTTTGTAAATACAATTTGATTATGCAGGATATTAATATTAGGGGAAACTGAGTGAGTGAGGGTATACAGGAACTCTATGTGCTATCTTTGTAACTCTTCTATAAATCTAAAGTATGTCAAGATAAAAAGTATTAAGACAATCTGGTTTTCAGAAGAAGTGAGTCAGTCAGTCATGTCTGACTCTCTGAGATCCCATGGACTAATACAGTCCATGGAATTCTCTAGGCCAGAATACTGCAGGGGGTAGCCTTTCCCTTCTCCAGGGGATCTCCCTAACCCAAGGATCAAATCCAGGTCTCCTGCATTACAGGCGGATTCTTTACCAGCTGAGCCACAAGGGAAGTCCAAGAATACTGGAATGGGTGGCCTATCCCTTTTCCAGCAGATCTTTCTGACCCAGGAATCGAACTAGGATCTCCTGCATTGCAGGTGGATTCTTTACCAACTGAGCTATCAGGGAAGCTGCTATCAGAAGAAAGATTTCTTTATTACCAGGACTAATTGCTTTGGACATATCTTGTAATAAATGATGGCACCCCAACGTTTCATGATACTTCATTTGGTTAAGAGCAACTGTTCCTTTCATTCATTCAACACATATATTAAAAGGCACCTACTATGTGCTAGGCATGATGCCAAACAGGAGTACCAATACTGAACTGAAAAGATACTGCCCTTGCTCTCCTACAGTTCATATGCCTTTGACCCAAACTGGAAAGCAATGTTTGTTTTTTTTTTTTTATTTTCTCTCCAACACAATAGAGATTTGCAGAAAATCTCCAACTTTTGGAAAGAGTTTTTTTTGAAGTATAGTTGATTTACAATATTATATTAGTTTGAAGTGTCCAACATAGTGATTCAGGATTTTTATAGATTATACTCCATCTAAAGTTATTATAAAATATTGGCTATATTCCCTGTGCTGCACAATATATCCTTGTAGCTCATTTATTTTATACATAATAGCTTGTATCTCTTAATCCCAGACCTATTTTGCCCCTCCCCCCACCAGTAACCACTAATTTGTTTTTTATATCTGTTTTTTTTGTTTTGTTATATTCAGAGAATCTTTAACTTTGAGAATTTTTAATGAGTCATATTCTTTATGCAAACTTTTTCTGTTAAAAACTTGCCACTAGTTTTATGAAATGTGGGAAATGTATGTTATTCATTTTTTAAAAATTATTTTTGGCTGTGCTGGGTCTTCGTTGCTGTGCAGGCTTTTCTCTAGTTGCGAGAGGAGGGGCTGCTCTCCAGTTGCGGCGCAGGAGCTTCTTCCTGTGGTGGCTTCTCTTGTGGCATATGGGCTCAGCAGTTGCAGCTCCCAGGCTCTAGAGCACAAGCGTAGCAGCTGTGGCGCACGGGTTTAGTTGCTCTGCAGCATGTGGGGTCTTCCTGGATCAGGGATCGAACCCGTGTCTCCTGCATTGGCAGGTGGATTCTTTACCACTGAGTCACCAGGGAAGCCTTATGCTATTCATTTTTTAATACTAGTAAGTAAAAGAAGACCATTTTTTAAAAGGAGATATGGGATAGGAGTTTTTTGTATGCTGGAAAATAACGTTTTATTCCTTTGTCCAAGACTAAACATGAATCATTTCAGCTAAAATATTTGTTAGATTTACCAGTAACTGAACACAGGATTGGGAGAGACTTTGATGAAAAGCCTTATATTGTTTGTCTTATTGCATTGGCAAATCTGAATGTAACATATGTGAGATGAGTTCTTGAAAGGTGAATGCAGGATTTAATAAGGAGGGAATAGAAAAAGACAAAATATCAGAATGCAAAAATAATTACAAAACAGGCCAATTTAAAAGGAACTGTGGAATTCACAGCCTTCCTATAGTACTTTGCCTAATGCTTGCTGAATTTTTCTTGCAATTACCTGAATAAAGGATAATCTTAAGATAAAACATAGAGGACAGTGTAGCTTTCTCAAGGCAATGTTGCAGTTATATCAGGATACTTGTAGGAGGTTTTAACAAGGCTGTCTGATGAATTTTAATTCAAAATTTATTTTAAAGTATTATGTTAATTCTTCATAAACAACAACCAGAATAATATAAAGCAATTTTCAGGTTTCATTTCTGGTTCTGGATATTTAAGAAAAATGTGAGTTACATGCACAGAAAAGAAAAATCACTGAAGACTTGTTTCCAAAAAAAATTAATTGTGGTCAAGATTCATCTTATAGGCTTCAGAACATGTTTTATGAGGCCAAATGAAATAGGAGAGTTTAATTTCTATTAATCTCCTAAGGAACATTGCTTCCATCAGTGAGATCTGTGATTTTTTGTGTGTCTCTTTTGATTCTTCTCATCATTGCATTCCCCTCCCCACAAGGTGAATGTTTACACCTTTCACTTGTTCATGTCTCTTCTTCCTTCTCTTGGTAACATCATCCCAATGTTTTTTATGGAGATGGTATTTATTTTTTTTACTGAAAGTGAAATGTACAGATCTTAAGTGCATAATTCATTGTTTTGACAAATAGTTATACTATAAAACTGTCACCTCAGGCAGAATAAAAAATATTTCCATCACCCCAGAAAGTTCCTTCATGCTCCCAGCAAGTCAACTCTCAACCCACATGTGACTAAGCAAGTGGTCTGGCTGCTTGCCTCACAGTGGAAAGATCAAATACTGAGGCAACAGCCTTCTGCAGGAAGAAAAGACTTTATTTCTGGGTGGCCAAGCAAGGAGACAGGAGGCAATGCTCAGATCTGTCTCCCTCATTGATTGGCTACCGAGCAGGGTATTAATCTTGGAAGAGGGGAGCAAGATGAGGAGGGGGCTTTGAGAACAATTGGTGGAAAAGTGTAAATTTCCATGTAAGTTTGAAAAGTGCTCTGTACAGGCAGGCATGACTGCTCTTCATGCCTCTTCATAGGTCACATGTGCAAATTTGGGGTCGGGGGAGGGGATTCCTTCTGTAACACATGGATTTTCAGTTTATGAAGTCTCAGGTTCACTAGCAGACATCCTCGTCCCTTAAAGTGCCCTAGTCTCATTTGTGTTATGCTTAGTCACGGTGCTGTTAGCAAGTTGCTTCTATAGCTGTGGGTTTCCCTGGTGTTCTTCAAAACAGGCCTGGTATTGTTGGTGTATCCTTTTCTTTCTACCTTATGGACCTTGTACAGTACAGGGTACAGTTTTACGTGTACAGTGTTGTGTTTTCCATCACCATTGATTGCTTTGCCTGTGTTTAAACATTATACATACGGAATCATGCAGTACTTAGTTCACTGTATCTGGCTTCTTTTGCTCAACATGTTTTTGGGACTCATTCAGTTACTATATGTATCAGTTGTGTTATGCAACTGAACTAGGGTCTGTTCCCCACCTTGCAGCAAAGCCAATCTTCTGACACCAGGTTGCGGTGATGGCTTTCAAGGAAGGGGTTTTAAAGGCAGCATTTAAGGGGGAGGGCTGCAAGAGGTATCATTTTCTTATGATTGGTTGGTGGAGAGGTAACAGGGTGATGTTTGGGAATCTTAATCGTCAACCTTCTGGTTCCAGCCAGTCTGGGGTCTATGTGCTTGTGGTCAGCATGTGATCACCATCCTCTACCTGGGCAGGGGTCTTAGTTTCTGCGTAAAACTCAAAAATGTGCATCAGAATGTTATATATATTCCTTAAGGAGGAACTAAGATTCTATCTTATGGCTGAATTATTGTTTTGACTTGTTTTCCTTTGCTTCTGCACTCCCTCACTTCCTTAATTAGTAACTGCATGAGTCTGTTCTTTGGAACTCAGGGAAGGCCTAGGAGACCAATCCCTTTTTCTACAAATAAGAAACAGGGGACACAGAGGGGCTTTTGTATCCAGGAGGTCCCTACAGTGTCCTGCAGTTTCAATCCCCACTTTTCTCTGATACCCTCAATCCTTAGGGAAATAGAGGAGGCACAAGTGTCTACTTTTCTATTGATGGGCATTTGTATTGTTTCCAATGTATTACCTGTTATGAATAACATTGCTATAAAAATTCTTGTACTAGTCTTTTTTGTAGATGTATTTTCAAATCTTTTGCATGAATACCTAGGAGTGAAATTACTAAGTTTAGAGTAGGTGTATGTTTAACTCTATAAGAAGCTGACAAATAATTTTCTAAAATGTTTGTATCATTTTACAATTTTACCAGATATATATGCTTTTCCAATGTTCATATTCTTGTTAATATTTTCCACTGTCATTGAAATTTTAGCCATTCTAGTGGATATGAAATGGTAACCTATCGTAAATTGTTCGTATTCTCTGGCCATTTAGCCTATTGAGCTGATTTCCTTTATCTTATTGATTTGCAGGAGTTATTATATATTCTGTATATTAATCACTCATCAGCTTAAGAAACTTAAAATCAGATCAGATCAGATCAGATCAGTCGCTCAGTCGTGTCCAACTCTTTGCGACCC
Source organism: Bos indicus (assembly GCF_029378745.1). Classification (NCBI taxonomy): domain Eukaryota; kingdom Metazoa; phylum Chordata; class Mammalia; order Artiodactyla; family Bovidae; genus Bos; species Bos indicus. Next base: position 30,970,190 of record NC_091773.1, on the reverse strand, counting down.
CATGAATCGCAGCACGCCAGGCCTCCCTGTCCATCACCAACTCCCAGAGTTCACTCAGACTCATGTCCATCGAGTCGGTGATGCCATCCAGCCATCTCATCCTCTGTCATCCCCTTCTCCTCCTGCCCCCAATCCCTCCCAGCATCAGAGTCTTTTCCAATGAGTCAACTCTTCCCATGAGGTGGCCAAAGTACTGGAGTTTCAGCCTTAGCATCATTCCTTCCAAAGAAATCCCAGGGCTGATCTCCTTCAGAATGGACTGGTTGGATCTCCTTGCAGTCCAAGGGACTCTCAAGAGTCTTCTCCAACACCACAGTTCAAAAGCATCAATTCTTCGGCACTCAGCCTTCTTCACAGTCCAACTCTCACATCCATACATGACCACAGGAAAAACCATAGCCTTGACTAGACGGACCTTTGTTGGCAAAGTAATGTCTCTGCTTTCCAATGTGCTATCTAGGTTGGCCATAACTTTCCTTCCAAGGAGTAAGCGTCTTTTAATTTCATGGCTGCAGTCACCATCTGCAGTGATTTTGGAGCCCCAAAAAATAAAGTCTGACACTGTTTCCACTGTTTTCCCATCTATTTCCCATGAAGTGATGGGACCAGATGCCATGATCTTCGTTTTCTGAATGTTGAGCTTTAAGCCAACTTTTTCACTCTGCACTTTCATCAAGAGGTTTTTGAGTTCCTCTTCACTTTCTGCCATAAGGGTGGTATCATCTGCATATCTGAGGTTATTGATATTTCTCCCGGCAATCTTGATTCCAGCTTGTGTTTCTTCCAGTCCAGCATTTCTCATGATGTACTCTGCATATAAGTTAAATAAGCAGGGTGACAATATACAGCCTTGACATACTCCTTTTCCTATTTGGAACCAGTCTGTTTTTCCATGTCCAATTCTAACTGTTGCTTCCTGACCTGCATACAGATTTCTCAAGAGGCAGATCAGGTGGTCTGGTATTCCCATCTCTTTCAGAATTTTCCACAGTTTATTGTGATCCACACAGTCAAAGTCTTTGGCATAGTCAATAAAGCAGAAATAGATGTTTTTCTGGAACTCTCTTGCTTTTTCCATGATCCAGCAGATGTTGGCAATTTAATCTCTGGTTTCTCTGCCTTTTCTAAAACCAGCTTGAACATCAGGAAGTTCACAGTTCACATATTGCTGAAGCCTGGCTTGGAGAATTTTGAGCATTACTTTACTAGCGTGTGAGATGAGTGCAATTGTGTGGTAGTTTGAGCACTCTTTGGCATTGCCTTTCTTTGGATTGGAATGAAAACTGACCTTTTCCAGTCCTGGGGCCACTGCTGAGTTTTCCAAATTTGCTGGCATATTGAGTGCAGCACTTTCACAGCATCATCTTTCAGGATTTGGAATAGCTCAACTGGAATTCCATCACCTCCACTAGCTTTGTTCGTAGTGATGCTTTCTAAGGCCCACTTGACTTCACATTCCAGGATGTCTGGCTCTAGGTCAGTGATCACACCATCGTGATTATCTGGGTCGTGAAGATCTTTTTTGTACAGTTATTCTGTGTTTTCTTGCCACCTCTTCTTAATATCTTCTGCTTCTGTTAGGTCCATACTATTTCTGTCCTTTATCGAGCCCATCTTTGCATGAAATGTTCCTTTGGTATCTCTAATTTTCTTGAAGAGATCTCTAGTCTTTCCCATTCTGTTGTTTTCCTCTATTTCTTTGCATTGATTGCTGAAGAAGGCTTTCTTATCTCTTCTTGCTATTCTTTGGAACTCTGCATTCAGATGTTTATATCTTTCCTTTTCTCTTTTGCTTTTCACTTCTCTTCTTTTCACAACTATTTGTAAGGCCTCCCCAGACAGCCATTTTGCTTTTTTGCATTTCTTTTCCATGGGAATGGTCTTGATCCCTGTCTCCTGTACAATGTCATGAACTTCATTCCATAGTTCATCAGGCACTCTATTTATCAGATCTAGGCCCTTAAATCTATTTCTCACTTCCACTGTATAATCATAAGGGATTTGATTTAGGTCATACCTGAATGGTCTAGTGATTTTCCCTACTTTCTTCAATTTAAGTCTGAATTTGGCAATAAGGAGTTCATGGTCTGAGCCACAGTCAGCTAATTTATCAACTTTATCCATGTTGTCCTCTGTTGAAAAATAATAATTAATTTTGAGGCAATAAAATATATCATTTATTTTGCTAGATCACAAAGATATTTTCTTCTATTAACTTTATGTTTTATCTTTCATATTTAGGTCTGTAATCCATCTGGAGTCTATCTTTGAATTAGGGTATTAGGTAGAAAATCTCCTAATTTCTCCACATAATCAGCTATTTTCTTAAATGAGGAACTAAGTAATACGTCCTTTCTCAATGATTTGTGACACTACTTTTATTGTATGTCGGATTTCTGACTCTGAGTTTCCTATTCCATTCCATTGATTTTATATCTTTTTCTTATACCAGAACTAGCACATATTTATTACTTCATAGTATGTCTTTATGTAGTATTTATTGCTTCGTAGTATGTCTTTCTGTTTGGTAACCTCCCCTATGTATCCCTCAGATTTTAGGCTGACTTAGCAATTTTGGACTTTTGAATATACATATAAACTTAGAATAAGTTTAAGTTCTTAAAAAAATTCCAACTGGAATTTGCTTTGGGATTTCATCGTTGCTGCTGTTGTTCAGTCACTAAGTCATGAGCAACTCTCTGCGACCTCCCTACAGCACACCAGGCTTCCTTGTCCTTCACTGTCTCTCAGAGATTGCTCAGACTCATATCCATTGAGTTGGTGATGCTATCCAACCATCTCATCCTCTGTTGCCCCCTTTACCTCCTGCCCTGAATCTTTCTTAGTATTAGGGTCTTTTCCAGTGAGTTGGCTCTTCACATCAGGTGTCCAAAGTATTGGAGCTTCAGCTTCAGTATCAGTCCTGTTTGTATATTCACTTTGCTATTAATTATATCTTTATAATATTAAGTTGTCATTTTCAAGTGTAGTGAAGTGACTTTCCATTTATGCAGTGAATCTTCTATTTTCTTTATTGGAGTTTTAAGGTATTCTCCACCGTGTTTTTTTAATATCCCTGTTAAATGAATTGCCAGATATTTTATAATTTTGTTGCTCTGCTTATATTTTTTTATTACATTTCTACTTAACTATTGCTGGTGTGAGAAATACTGCTGATTTTTATTGATGATTTTGTATTTGTTAATTTTGCTCTACTTTCCAATTCTCAAACACTCACTGTCTGTTTTTAATATACTTGTATTTTCTAGTTTGATGATCATATCATCTGTAAATAATACTTTTATTTCTTCTCAGCCTATCCTTATATCTGCTATGTCTTTTTCTTTAGTTTTAGAGTTAACTATAACCTCTAAAACTATGCTAAACCATATTGGAACTCTGCTTTTATTCCTTACCTAAAGAGGAATATGCGTACTTTTGTCCCATTAAGTATATACTTGCCCTAGAGTTTTGGTATAACCTCTACCAAGTTAAGAAAGCTCTATTTGATTTCTAAGTGTTACTAAGAATTTTAAATAATCAAAAGTGCTAAACTTTTTCATCTTAGCTTTAAAAAAAATTGTGATAAAATACACATGACATAAAATTTAGACCCTCCCACAGAACTGACCTCCCAAAGATGTGTCACTTTGGCATATAGATTATTTTGAGCTAAAGGCAATGGAGATCCTGAGGGCTTGAGAAAAATTACTCCTTTAATATAATTAGCACCGGTAAGAAAATGTGAAATTGTCTTTTAGAGGAGATACCCATGGATTTGGGGCTTCCTAGGTGGCACTAGTGGTAAATAACCTGCCTGTCAATGAAGGAGATGTAAGAGACTCCAGTTCAATCCCTGGGTCAGGAAGATCCCCTGGAGGAGGGCATGGCAACCTACTCAAGTATTCTTGCCTGGAGAATCCCATGGACAGAGGAGCCTGGTGGGCTACAGACCATGGCATTACAAAGAGCTGGACATGACTAAAGGAACTTAGCATGCATGCATGCATAGCTTTACTGGTAAAATGATCTTGTGTAAAACGAAACTCTGTACACGGAATGAAATAAACAGAAGGATGAGTTTATTGCCAGACTTTTGACCTGAAAGCCAGGCCACTAAAGGCAGTGAGAGCAGTGAGGTCTTGGCTGCTCATAGGCTGAGGGGTTTTTGTGTGAATAAATATGAAAGTTGGTGGACCTTTTCCACTGACTGGTTGCCTAGTGGTCTTTTTTTTCTCATTTGCTCAGGGTAAGTAAGTCAGGTGACAAGGAAGTCCAGAGACAGCATGAACAGAATTGGCATTTGGGGACTGGCTGCCGTCCTCTGCTGTTTTCTGAGAAAAGATGTAAATTCCTGCAAATTTTCTGAGAAGAGTTGTAAGTTCCTGTAAGATTAAGTTTTCGGCATTGATCATCTCCATTTTGCTCCTGACATAAGTGACTTCATTTTAGTTTGGAAACTCAGTATGATATCTATGGTGGTTTAGTTGCTAAGTCGTGTTCGACTCCTGAGACCCAGAGGACTATGGTACGCCAGACTCCTATGTCCATGGGATTTTTCAGGCAAGAATATTGGAGGTTACCATTTTCTTCTCCAATAGTGATATCTATGATTTATGTTTAATAATTCTGGTTAATCAATATTTGTCATCCCTGCTAGATTATAAGCTTCACAAAGGAGTAGAATGTCTGTTTTATTTTCTACTGTATCCCTGACCCATAATAGATGCTCAGTAGATATTTTTTGACTGATTGAGTGAGTAAATGAATATGTAGGAATCACACAGAGAAAAGAGCGGCTAGAAGAGCAGTCAGATCACTCAGGGACAATAACCAGCAGTCCCCTACATGAGTGCTGGTGGGGGTAAAGGGTTGTAGAGGCTGAAATAAACCCTGCCCATTTCAGAACTTTTGAATAGAACTAATCCTATGAAATGCTTAGAATTTCAATAGATATTTTAATGCATGTACAAAACTAATTCTGTAAAACATATTCCTGATTTTCTATGGATTTCAGTAAAGAAGTTCTAGTATAGATGTTTTAACAAAAGGTGATTAGATCTTTTCTCTTCTTTTCTGTTAGAAGTGCAGATACATTTTCCAATTCATTTTTGCTGCAACTTCCCAAAAGAGACTCCAGGCTTGCCAAATTCAAATATTGTTAGAGCTCAAACAATTCCAAAATTCAAAGAAAGGCAAGTTTTTAATCACCTCTGGGATGTTCACCTTCAATAAAGATTTTCAGGGCTAAGAAAAAAGCAGCCCAAATATAGCTCTAAGATGTTGAGCTTTCTGCTTTTATAACTCCACTGGTTATAAAATTGTTGCTGCTTTTGTCAAGCCCTGCTGCAGTCTGACCCTTCTCAGTGGGAACTTGGTGATTAATAATACCCTTAATTGCTTTTCCTCCTGACCTCACAGCTGGTAGGGGAAGTGATGGATATCACAAAGAAACGGTGAGCTCAGTTTAAGAACAGAAAGGAAGCCGGGGATATAATACTTGGGGGCTATGCTTCCTTCCTGCACCCTGGGAGGTCTGGGAGCCTCCACCTTGTTAAGGACAGCAGCTCTGCCCAGGTGCACTGAGCCATTTTGGGTAACTGTGATTGCTGTTCTAGCTCAAGAAGGACAGGGAAGCTTCCTAGAGCTCCAAGCTTTGGTCTCACTCCTCCATATGGGTCTGTGGGTATGCTCAGTCACTCAGTTGTGTCCGACTCTTTGGGACCCCACAAGGGTCTAGGGTATTGAATTAATGAGCCAAGGAACAGGGTTTCCTTCCTCACATTCTTTGCTGCTAATTAGTTGATGCAAAAGCTCAGGGACTCAAAATGCCTCCTTTAAATCACAGAGAACCATGGCTTTTCTTGAGCAGTGAATCATTGGCAAGTGTTCAATGGGAGCTAGATGGTAGCGATGATGTCCTGACTCATCCTGTGATGAATCTAATCAAATGAGGAAGCCCCAGGAGGGAGAGGTGATAATGGGTGGTAGGTGTGATTTTGATTTACAAACTGATTTATATATCATTTGAGATAATTCAGTAACTTTCCAAAGGGACCCATAGTCTTCCTCATCTGGTTTAGAAGCTTTAGTAGCAAGTTTTGCCAATGACATTTTAAATTAAGGTCTTTTTAGTTTGTGTAGGGGAATTGCTTTGGCTGGGATGGTGGAATGGGGAGTGGGGAAGAAGGGAGACAACTTGGCATAAAGAACTTAGTTTTATAGCCTCACCCTAAACACCCTAAAAGCAGATGGGCAGGAGGAAATACCAGGGCAAGAAGGGAAACCTAGGCAGGACCAAACAAAACATTCACTGGAGCAGCAAGGACAGCCTCAGGCAGGGATGAGCAGGCTCAGATGTCCACATTCCCTTGATATTTCTTTCACTTACACCCAAAATGACTCTTCTCTGGTCTCAGAGGGGGCCTTCTTCAGAGGAGAAGAAATTAGTGTTTAAATAGCCTCCTGAGTTGGAAAAGACTCTGATGCTGGGAGGGATTGGGGGTAGGAGGAGAAGGGGACTGAACTGAGATCTACCTAGTAAAAGTGCAAAGTAGAATGTAACGGTTCAGAGGTGAGTGTGTGTGTGCTCATCCGTGTCTGACTCTTTGGACCCCATGGACTGTAGTTCTCCAGGATCCTCTGTCCATGGGATTCTCCAGGCAAGAATACTGGAGTGGGTTGCCATGCACTCCTCTAGGGGATCTTACTGACCCAGAAATCGAACCCACATCTCCTGCAAGTCTCCTGCATTGCAGGCAGATTCTTTACCACTGCGCCACTTGAGAAGCCCCTAAGAGGTGAGGTCAGTCAGCAACTTAACTCGGGTCACTGGGAAGCCATTGAAAAGCAGAATAACCCAGCAAGGAAAAGTGCTAGAAGAAACTTGAGGGGCAGGGATATACGGATGTTATCAGTCTTAGGCCTATGCCTGGATTAACATCTCCTTTCGTGGTGTACCAGACTACTTCCTTCTTTGCACAATGCCCCAATTGTATAGGTCCAGGCAGAATAACTATTCTGAAAAGTACTTCTCATGTTCCTTCTAAAATAGTATTAAAAGCTATATTCAGTTTAGTTCAGTCGCTCAGTCGTGTCGGACTCTTTGCGACCCTGTGGACTGCAGCACACCAGGCTTCCCTGTCTATCACCAACTCCCGGAGCCTACTTAAACTCATGTCCATCGCCTTGGTGATGCCATGCAACCAATTTTCAAAAAACGTGTTTTGAAAATTTTCAAAAACACCTCACAACACCCAACCCAAGTGTTTAAGTAAGATCAGTTAAGCCTGTTCCATACTGTGCTATTAAAAATTTACCAAGAAACCTTTGACCCTTTAAGAATATTGGCTCCTTTAAATCATTAACAGCCAGTCAATACTTGCCTATTTCTTGGTAAGGGAACCAGTACTTAACATGTGGGATTTATTATGGCTTCTGTTTCATATGATGGCTTGATTTAAAGACAGTATGTTTTAGTGATGAAGAGCATGGACCTCAGAGAAGACTGGATGTAAATTCTCCACTATTAGCTCCACTATTTCCCAGCTGTGTGATCTTGGGAAAATTAGTTAACCTCTCTGTTCCTTGCTTTACTCATCTGTAAGATGGGGGTAGTTATAGCACTGTGGTACAAGAGATTAAACAAATATTTGATGGGAGAAGACTCTTGAGAGTCCCTTGGACTGCAAGGAGATCCAACCAGTCCATTCTGAAGGAGATGAGCCCTGGGATTTCTTTGGAAGGAATGATGCTAAAGCTGAAACTCCAGTACTTTGGCCACCTCATGGGAAGAGTTGACTCATTGGAAAAGACTCTGATGCTGGGAGGGATTGGGGGCAGGAGGAGAAGGGGATGACAGAGGATGACATGGCTGGATGGCATCACTGACTCGATGGACATGAGTCTGAGTGAACTCTGGAAGTTGGTGATGGACAGGGAGGCCTGGCATGCTGCGATTCATGGGGTTGCAAAGAGTTGGACATGACTGAGTGAATGAACTGAACTGAACTGAACTGAGAACAGTACCTGGCACATGGCTAGGCCCCAGTAAGGGTTAAATACTGTTACTTGAGTTGTTTAGGATAATTTTACTGCTCTTGGAAACAGACATGATCCAACTTGAATTTGGCTGAACTTGGATTATTAAAAATTGTTGTCTCCCAGCTTGGTTGACATAGGTTGTATCTATTTTCCATATTAGAAGTTAAAATAATTATACACTGTTGTGTCGTTCAGTCACTAAGTCGCATCTGACTCTTTGCGACCCCATAGACTGCAGCATGCCAGGCTCCTCTGTCCTCCACAATCTCCCAGAGTTTGCCCAAATTCAAATTCGTGTCCTTTGAGTCAGTGATACTATCTAACCATCTCATCCTCTGCCGCCTGCTTCTCCTTTTGCCTTCACTCTCTCCCAGCATCAGGGACTTTTCCAGTGAGTCTGCTTTTTGCATCAGGTTGCCAAAATACTGGAGCATCAGCTTCAGCATCAGTCCCGCCAGTGAATATTCAAAGTTGATTTCCTTTAGGATTGACTAGTTTGATCTTCTTGCAGTCCAAGGGACTCTCATACATTAATTCATTGAAAAAAAAAAACTTATTACATTTTAATATAATTAGCAATTTTTTAAATGAGACCCAACTATACTTTACAAATCAAAAATCATTTGTGAGAAGGTCATCTTGTTTTACATTTTTGCTGATTGCTTTTATGTTTGGCTTAATAGAAGACAGTTGAATTTTTCATATCTGCTTCTGCCTTCAATCTGTTGTAATATCACACTTTGGAATGGCTGCCCTGGGGTAATTTCAAATCATGTGTGCAAAAATGGTTTAGAAATGGTAAAGCACCATAAAAATGCTAGGTGTTTGCTCTCCCTGTCTATACAGAAATGCTAAAACAGGAAGTAACAGGAAATTCCTCCTTTGAGGCTCATCACACCTCTTTGACTTAAACATCCCAGAGTTCAGCCTGCCCAGAAATGAGGTATTTGTTACTTCATACAGAGTTTCAGAGATAGCATTCTCACAGAAACTTACATGAAAATGTCCATTTTTCACCAGATACCAAAGAAATCTCACTCTATGCAAGCCAGGCTGTGGTTTTGAGATTTCTGTTAGACACAGTTTTGAAAACTGCATATGACTCTGTCATGCTTAGTCACTCAGCTGTGTCCGACTCTTTGTGACCCCATGGACTGTAGCCTGCCTGGCTCCTCTGTCCATGGGATTCTCCAGGCAAGAATACAGGAGTGGGTTTCCATTTCCTTCTCCAGGGGATCTTCCTGATCCAGGGATCAAACCTGGGTCTCCTGCACTGCAATCAGATTCTTTACCATCTGAGCCACCAAGGAAGTCCGCATATGACTCTATACTACATTAAAAAAGTTTTTATGTACGTTTCTTTAAACCTAACCTGTGTGCTTTTGAGAGGTAGGAATGCTGAGGCTGAGCAAAGATGAATAAAAAAGTTGCTTGCCAAATATCACACGGTTCTGACAAGACTGGTAACCCAGACCAGGTTTTCTGATTCTAAATTCAGTAGGTTTTTTCCTTCCACTACAGTGTTTCTGGATGTTTTATCTCATGCCTATGGGGCTCTAAAGAAGAGGGAAGTAGGAAAGGTGTGTCTGATTTGGGAGTGGACATGTCTTTCCTACTTCCCTCTGTCTGCTTAAAAAAAATGCACAACGTGAGAGTTTCCAGTTAAGTTTTATTTGGGGCAAAATGAGGACTACAGCCCAGGAGACAGCACCTCAGAAAGCTCTGAGGAACTGCTCCAAAGAGGAAGGGGGGAAGGACATTATAAATGTGATTTTGGTGAAGAGAGAGTACATGCAATCAAGCACATATTTTTTCAGAAGGTTTCTGCTAGTCTCATGAAGCTTTCTGCTACTCACAAAAAACAGTTGTCACCATGAAGGATTTTAATGCTTTTCTAGATTTGAGGAGATAAAGGAGTTGGGCTCATAAAATTGGCTCCTGAAAATATCTAACTATCTGAAGACTTGTCCTGCCAGTTTTTCCCTGAGCACAGAGTGCCTGTTTTCTGCTCCTCACCTTGAACTCCTTTCAGAGGTTGTTGAAAGTCAGCAGCCTCAGCAGCACACAATCTGATCCTTGTAGAGGTAGATGGCAAGTGCCCATGGCAAGTGCCAATTTGTAGTTGACACCTATTAATATAGTATGGAGTCATATGCAGTTTTCCCAACTGAATCTTATAGTAACCGCTAAAGGAGTAAAGACATTATAAATATTTTTAAATAAAATAAAAAATATGGAGAGAAGGAGTGAAAGCATGCAGACATCTAAAGCCATGTGATCATCAGTGACAGCTGATATGGAATGACATCTCCCCCAGTTATGACTTGAAATCACACTCCAAAACAAACCAACTCCAGCAGTTCATTCACTGATTGGCAGTCCACACTAGCCACTGACCAGTTTCCAAGGGACCCAGACTTCCTAGTGGAAAGCGGCTTGTGTTCTAAGGGAGGACAATGTCTGGGAAGGGGCACATGAGCACTGATGACTTTTGGGTCAGGATCCAAAAACTGCATTGCTGCAATTTGCAATGCCATTTGACATGAATAGATGGCAGCAGATGCAGAGGACAGGATAGGTTTGAAGGGGCTGCCATGGGGGGCCCTCTGCAGATGTGAGCTTTGTGTCTGACAGACTTTGGGATTGTTTCTGACAGTGAGAGGAACAACTGGCCTTTGTCTAAACTCTTGTCACACTAAATCTGAAAGCAAATGGTGACACATTTGTGATAGCTCATTTCATTTACCCTGGAAAACACAGATGTCCATAATTAGCCCCAATTATTCAACATGTGGCTTCTCTTCTGTCCTCCCTCCTACTCTGGCTTTTGACAGCTTCTGTATCAAGTAGCTCATGTATAAAGTGTGAACTATATCCATCTTATGTGTGTGTATGCTAAACTGCTTCAGTTGTATCCAACTCTGTGTAACCCTATTTCCACCTTACTACTCACTAATAGCCCTGGAGAAAGGTTTGTAGGCCAGAGAACTACAATCATTGGCCTGAACAAAGGGATTGGACTAGCCTTGTGTTATGGGTTGACTTGTGTTCCCCTTCAAAAGATATTCTGGAGTCCTAACCCTCAGCACTTCAAAATGTGATTCTATGTGGAAATAGGATCTTTAGAGAGGTAATCAAGTTACATTGAGGTTATTAGTGTGGGCTGTTATTCAATATGACTTGGTCCTTAAAGAAGGGCACAGAAATAGACATACATAGAGGGAATACCATGCAAGGCTACCATATATAAGTCAGGTAGAGAGGCCTGGATCGGCTCTTCCTCATAGTCCTCAAGAGGAACCAAGCCTGCCAAAGCCTTGATCTTGAACCTTTAGCTTCCAGAACTTTGAGACAATGCATTTCTGTTGTGCCAGTTACTGGGTTTGTGGTGTTTTGTTATGACTGCCCTAGGAAACTAATAAGGCTTACGTGTCGGCTCAGTGGTAAAGAATCCACCTGCCAATGCAGGAGATGCAGGTTCAATCTCTGGGTTGGAAAGATCCCTTGGAGAAGGAAATGGCAACCCACTCCAGTATTCTTGCCTAGAAAATCCCATGGACAAGGGATCTGCGGGGCTACAGTCCATGGGGTTACAAAAGAGTCAGACATGACTTAGCAACTCCTATTTCATATTGATCTATTTAGATGAATCCAAATCTGAGGAAATGGAACAGACTGCCCTAGGTCAGGTAATCTTTTCAGTGTTTTGTATAGCAACACTTTGGCCTTTGCCAGCGTTGGATAATATACAAGAATACACAGATTGATGGGCTTCTCTGGTGGCTCAGCGGTAAAGAATTTGCCTGCCATGCAGGAGACAGTGCAAGAGATGCAGGTTCTATCCCTGATCAGGAAGGTGTCCTGGAGGAGGGCATGGCTACCCACTCCAATATTCTTACCTGGAGAATGCCACGGACAGAGGAGCCTGGCGGGCTACAGTCCATAGGGTCGCAAAGAGTCAGACACGACTGAAGCAACTTAGCATGCACACACGCACACAGATCGACAGTCCTGTCTCCTCAACTAGACCACACGCCCCTCAGGGACAAAAGCTGTATTTTACTCACTTTGAATTCACAGACCATAAGAGTGTCTGGCTCAGAAGATTCAATAAAGACATAGGAAATAAAACAGTTAATAAATCTTAGCCCTACTGCCTAAATAGACAATATATTTTAAGAATTCCATCTGCTTTCATCTCTTCCTGAAAGCTGTCCCCATCTTTTCTATCCCTTGGGATTTCTTCTTTCCTTCAACAAATATTTATTAAGAACCTACTTTGCCTATGTCCCAGGATACAGTAGTAAATTTTAAAATGTAAACAAAACCCCCAACAATCTCTGCCCTCACAAAGTTATATTCTAGTGTGAGAGGTAATGAAAAAGCACAACAATAAGTAAATATAATTCCAGACAACAAGTGCTATGTAGGAAATAAGGTGCTGGGTTATCAAATAGGAATTGCTAGTTCTTTCCAAATTTAAACAAAGATTCCTCTTACATGACTACTCTGAAAAGGGGTTCTAAAGACCTTAAGGCTCTTTACTTGAGTAGCAGAAACGATGACCAGTACATCCAGTGTTCATCAGAAGAAGGTAGGTGAATTTCTTCCTCCCTGTAGTATTTTCACAAATACTTGTGAGTAGCAATCATGGGTCCTAGGCTGAGACATGGAAATAAGACAAGCAAGGTCCTTGCTCAGAGTCTAGTGTAGAAGGAGATATGAAAACAGATATAAAATAGATAAAGAATGACACCGTTTCAGATGTCCAGCCTGGGGGAAAGTAACCCTGTGCTGGGTCTGCTGTGTAGGCAAGGTGTTTGCCTGCTATGACCTGGAGTACTTATTTTCTAGTTACAATTAGAATTATCTGGGGGAACTTTTTTTTCTTTTTCTTTTTTTTTAAATTTTATTTTATTTTTAAACTTTACAATATTGCATTGGTTTTGCCAAATATCGAAATGAATCCGCCACAGGTATACATGTGTTCCCCATCCTGAACCCTCCTCCCTCCTCCCTCCCCATACCATCCCTCTGGGTCATCCCAGTGCACCAGCCCCAAGCATCCTATATGTGCATCGAACCTGGACTGGCGACTCATTCCATATATGATATTATACGTATTTCAATGCCATTCTCCCAAATCATCCCACCCTCTCCCTCTCCCACAGAGTCCATAAGACTGTTCTATACATCAGTGTATCTTTTGCTGTCTCGTATACAGGGTTATTGTTATCATCTTTCTAAATTCCATATATATGCGTTAGTATACTGTATTGGTGTTTTTCTTTCTGGCTTACTTTACTCTGTATAATAGGCTCCAGTTTCATCCACCTCATTAGAACTGATTCAAATGTATTCTTTTTAATGGCTGAGTAATACTCCATTGTGTATATGTACCACAGCTTTCTTATCCATTCATCTGTTGATGGACATCTAGGTTGCTTCCATGTCCTGGCTATTATAAACAGTGCTGGGATGAACATTGGGGTACACGTGTCTCTTTCAATTCTGGTTTCCTCAGTGTGTATGCCCAGCAGTGGGATTGCTGGATCATAAGGCAGTTCTATTTCCAGTTTTTTAAGGAATATCCACACTGTTCTCCATAGTGGCTGTACTAGTTTGCATTCCCACCAACAGTGTAAGAGGGTTCTCTTTTCTCCACACCCTCTCCAGCATTTATTGCTTGTAGACTGGGGGAACTTTTACATAAGGCCAATGCCTGGTCTCAGTCCCAAAGATTCTGATTCTGTATGTGTGGGGTGAGGGCTGAACACCAATATTGTTTTCAAAGTTTTTACTGGAATTAAAATTTACTTGCATGTTCAACCCCTACTTTGGTCATATCTGGTCCCTATCGTTCTTCTGTTGTTGTGTTTTTGTTTACTGGCTATGTCTTGTTGCTGTTGTTGTGCTGTCGTTTTTCATTGTTCTGTTTTTGTTTGTTATGTCTTTTTTTTTGCAAATTAATGCTCTGAGAATGTCTTTATTTTTTACCCTGTTTCTCTAACTTTTAATTGGCTATCAGGACTCAAAGCTACCATCACTTTCTTCAGGAAGTTTCCCATGGTCTTTCCTGGCAGAATTGTGAGTCCTTCCCTGTATTTTCATAGCACCTTTTATAATTCTCAGTGATTAGTGTCCAGCTGACTTAGTTTGGATCTTGGGACGAATACCAAGACTGAGCTATTCCACCCAGACTGATCTGATGGGGGAGGAGAAATTGGGTGCTGATATCAGAAGGGGGACTAGACACTGAGTCTCAAAACAGCAAATATTCTTGTCAATATTGTATAAATTTTATCGTTCCTGAAAGCATTTAAAGTGGCTGTCTTTCTATTATACCTGAGTTTCTTAAGAGCAAATACTACCTGATATTAATCTTTTAATACTTAGCTCCAAGTTAAATTCCTGTGTCAGTGTTTAAGAGAATGGTTCCTCAGTTTTACAGATATGGGCTTATTCTAAAGTCTGTTCTGAATAGCATTTGTCCTTTCTTTCTTTTTTAAGGGAAAACAACCAGAGAACATTTATTACACTGAAGGGGGTACATCTACTATTGCATTTGGCCTTTCTAAAGTGCTTTTACTTTATTTTCTCAGGCCCCCTGAGCTTTTGCACAATGGCTTTTCAAACTATCATCCTCCAGAAAACATTTTTGAGAATCTCTGAATTAGCTGCTTTCCATTTGGCCTCCTGAGAAAGGGATGCTGGAACGTAAGGGTCAATGAGGGAGGGAGACAAGCCGTGTGGCTGGGATCCAAACCCACCAGCCCCAGTGGACAGATGCCCTCTATCCCTGCCAGAATGCAGATGGGTAACAAGGAGGAAAGTAGGAACTCCCAGACTCCAGGTGAGAGGAGCCCAACTCATGTTTGAATTGATTGGGTTGACAGACTCCCATGCAGGTAGAAAATGCTGCTTTACTTCTGCCCTATCAGCTGAACTTTCTTTCAGGATCTCTTTTATCTTATATTTAAAAATTGAAGGGAGAAAAAGAGCTGACAGTCAAAGAAGTTTACATTTAAGTGCTAGTTTATAAGCAGTTTTCCGGAGTCTTAGGTCATTTCAAAGTTGCTATTTAATGGGTCTTACAGCGACTCCCCAGAGACAGGAAGCATTCCATCAAGCTCACCCCTCCTTTAGGGGCAGACTTGGGTTTGGTTTTATGAACAGTAATTATTTTTTCATAAGGTGCACTTTGCTTCCACACAGGATGGCATGATTCATAAAATAAAGTGTTTATGCTTTAATTCTTTCCAGGAATAAACCCAATTTCCTGCAACTATGAGTCCTACCAGAAACAAGCTGGTCCTCTTACAACTGTTGTGATCTTGTGTAGCCACATTAAGTGCCTCCGAATGCTCTAGAATGGGAGAATAAAGCAAAGAAGGAGAAGGAGAGCAGAGATGGCAGGGTAGCACCTGTTGGGGTTTCCCAAAGAGGATGTCTCCAGCACCCAGATATCCACTAGGGCTCTGGGGAGGCAAACAGAGCTGCCAGCCGAACTTTTTACTGGATTGATCATCCTATAGCAGTTTGCTCTGATGATCAAATCCTTCTCAGCGCTGAAAGATGAAGGGCCTACCTCAGAGCAACTCTTTTGTCCCCCACCCATCTCCCTCATAGGTTTTAACTTATTTGGATAACTGGATAACTTAATTAATTCACTAGAAATAATGCTTCCCTGATGGTTCAGATGGTAAAGAATCTGTCTGTAATGCGGGAGACCTGGGTTCGATCCCTGGGTTCGATTCCTGGGTTGGGAAAATCCCCTGGAGGAGGGCATGGCAATCCCTATGGACAGAGAAGCCTGGCGGGCTACAGTCCATGGGGTTGCAAAGAGCTGGACACGACTGAGCAACTAAGCACATGGTAGCAATAATGAGTGCTGCAGTGACCTTCCTGACACCCAACCTTTCCCCTTCTCTCCTCTGTAGTAGCAGAATCTTTGTTTCCTTTGGAGTAAGGGGTACAGGTGACAAGAACCTGCTTATCTACATCTCTCCCATCTGGAACCTCACAGCTGGCTTACAGGAAAGAGTCCAAACTCTTTGGCATGGGATACATCCAGGCAGTATAATCAGAGTGATATTTTGGGACTAATAATTTGGCAGCAGAAAGTAAAAGCAAGGAGTAAATTAGTTGCCAATTAGAACAGTTTGGCAGGATATGGGCCACACCCAGGAAGACATTGTGCCAGAACAATTATTTAGAGAGAATTTTGGCCAAAGAATATAGTACACTGAAAGCCTTTTAGGAGCCAAGCCTTGTGCTAAGTGCTTTACATATGTTATCTCATTTGTGACAAAAGTAATTCCCTAAGAGCACCCATGCTTTTCTGCTGTGGCACTTTTCACAGCCAGTAACTATATAGTTGGGATTCTGTGGCAGCTCAGACAATAAAGAATCTGCCTGCAATAGTTAGTTGTTTGACGTTTGGATCTACTCTCTAAGTTTCCAACTATGTGCCTGGCAGGTAGTAGATGCTTGAAAAGTTTGTTGAATGAACACATGACTGTGTCTTAGTTAAAACTTGTGGAATGTAGATTTGTGAGAAGAAACCTCATGGAAATTGTAGGAAGCCCTGAATAATTAGTGTTCAGGAAGGGGCTATGCAGGGCAGTTCTGGGGACAGCTCAACATTCACTTGAGAATTGGCCATTAGTATTACAGCTGCTAATCCTTCTGCAGTATGGCTCTCAGATTAAATTCTTGAGGGATAGATTCTGATTAGCCCAGTTTGGGTCAGGTGTCCATCAATGACCCAATCAGTTATGACCAAAAGGGCAGAGTCACACAGTGGGAACTGTCTGCAGGGTGTGCCTTACAGAGATTTGTGTTGGATGTTTCCTTCAGGCTTGAGTTACAGTACTATTGGGCTATGAGTTCAACATTAATGAATCAAAGTCTATATTAAATAAGGTGTCTTTGAACAGAAATACACATAAAATGAGGTTATGCACTGACTGATTGACAAAAACGTTGTGACTAGAGACTAGCAGGGAACATTTATGTCCTCTAGGAACAATGGTTCAACATTTGCTAACTCAGTGTCTGTGGCAAGTGTATAGAATATAACTACTGCAACAAATGGAGTCAACTGTAGTTGGAAATGTATATTTCTACCAGCAATGTGTAAGAGTTTCCAATGAGCTACATTCTTGAAAATATTTATTAAATTTTAAATGTTTTTTAAACAGATGAAAAAATTTTGCCCGTCTGGTAGTGTGTAGTAATACATATGGTGATATTTTTTTCCAGTCCTTGACTTGCCTCTTCATATTTTTAAAAAATTAAAGTATAGTTGATGTACAACATCATGTTAGTTTCAGCTGTATGGCAAAGTGATTCAGTTTTACTTAGTTTTACTCAGTTTTATATATATATATACATTCTTTTTCGGATTCTTTTCCCTTGTAAGCTATTACAAAATATTGAATATAGTTCCCTGTGCTATGCAGTAGTGTATTCATTAATCCTCAATTCCCAATACCTGTTCATTTTTATCAACTACGTATGTGATTCTCTTTCTCCTCCTCCCCTCCCCCTCCTTCTTTTTTAAGAAGGTCTTGGTTCTCCTACGTCCTTTGCATTTTCATATATGTTTTAGAACACACTTGTCAATTTCCACTAAAAATTCTTATGGAATCATAATTGCCATTGTATTGAATCTATAGTTCAATTTGGAGAAAATTGTCATCTTAACAATTTTGATACCTCATTTTTAAACAATGAAAGAACCCTGTGGAGTTTGGTGTGAGTGACAACAATAAAAAATAAACATTTCAGTCACTGTGATGTTTTTCCACTGAAAACTAGCTCACATCTATTCTCTTCCTCAGGTAGGAAATGTTCCCATGGTAAATGTCCAAACAATATAGAGCCTCTCTTTACCCTCCTATTTGTTCTGAAAAGAACTTCCTTTTTCTTCACTGAGTACATTGTTTACCCAATCAGAAAAACAAAAGAGAAAAGACAAACAGGAAAATAATTAAAAGAACAATTGCTGCAGTTTTGGTATGAATATTATGGGTTAAGATTGAGAAAGTAATTTTTCTCTTAAATAGGTATTTTAGATTTGTCTTACTCATTTAGTAATATCAACTTCCTCTAATATTCCCTGGCATTCTGAAGGAAGTTTTAAATAAACATTTTCTTTTATAAACAAATGTCTTCTCTTATGAGGCTGCTATAAAACAGAATACAGAGGGTATAACAGAGGCTATGCATGAATCACTTGCCATAGGTTTCTATACTTCGAAATAAAGATGCATATAAGTCACAAGTTCATCTTAAAGATGGTAAGTTCAGCAAATCTGGAAAACTCAGCAGTGGCCACAGGACTGGAAAAGGTCAGTTTTCATTCCAATCCCAAAGAAAGGCAATGCCAAAGAGTGCTCAAACTACCACACAATTGCACTCATCTCACACGCTAGTAAAGTAATGCTCAAAATTCTCCAAGCCAGGCTTCAGCAATATGTGAACCGTGAACTTCCTGATGTTCAAGCTGGTTTTAGAAAAGGCAGAGGAACCAGAGATTAAATTGCCAACATCTGCTGGATCATGGAAAAAGCAAGAGAGTTCCAGAATAGCATCTATTTCTGCTTTATTGACTATGCCAAAGACTTTGACTGTGTGGATCACAATAAACTGTGGAAAATTCTGAAAGAGATGGGAATACCATACCACCTGACCTGCCTCTTGAGAAATTGTATGCAGGTCAGGAAGCAACAGTTAGAACTGGACATGGAACAACAGACTGGTTCCAAATAGGAAAAGGAGTACGTCAAGGCTGTATATTGTCACCCTGCTTATTTAACTTATATGCAGAGTACATCATGAGAAACGCTGGACTGGAAGAAACACAAGCTGGAATCAAGATTGCCGGGAGAAATATCAATAACCTCAGATATGCAGATGACACCACCCTTATGGCAGAAAGTGAAGAGGAACTCAAAAGCCTCTTGATGAAAGTGAAAGTGCAGAGTGAAAAAGTTGGCTTAAAGCTCAACATTCAGAAAACGAAGATCATGGCATCTGGTCCCATCACTTCATGGGAAATAAATGGGGAAACAGTGGAAACAGTGTCAGACTTTATTTTTTTGGGCTCCAAAATCACTGCAGATGGTGATTGCAGCCATGAAATTAAAAAACGCTTACTCCTTGGAAGGAAAGTTATGACCAACCTAGATAGCACATTGGAAAGCAGAGACATTACTTTGCCAACAAAGGTCCGTCTAGTCAAGGCTATGGTTTTTCCTGTGGTCATGTATGGATGTGAGAGTTGGACTGTGAAGAAGGCTGAGCGCCGAAGAATTGGTGCTTTTGAACCGTGGTGTTGGAGAAGACTCTTGAGAGTCCCTTGGACTGCAAGGAGATCCAACCAGTCCATTCTGAAGGAGCTCAGCCCTGGGATTTCTTTGGAAGGAATGATGCTAAAGCTGAAACTCCAGTACTTTGGCTACCTCATGAGAAGAGTTGACTCACTGGAAAAGACTCTGATGCTGGGAGGGATTGGGGGCAGGAGGAGAAGGGGACGACAGACGATGAGATGGCTGGATGGCATCACTGACTTGATGGACCTGAGTCTGAGTGAACTCCGGGAGTTGGTGATGGACAGGGAGGTCTGGCGTGCTGGGATTCATGGGGTTGCAAAGAGTCGGACACGACTGAGCGACTGAACTGAACTGAACTGAACTGAAGTTCTGATTACCTACTAGAATTATACTGATCTATAGTCTTAGAAGTTTTTTGTTTTGTTTTGTTTTAAATCTGACCTGGTCAGGAGCCAGTCACAGATCTCTGATAAGTTGGCAATGAGCATCTTCCATTTTGAGGTTCCTCTCTCTCCATGCCTCTGGACACTTTATAAAGAGATGAGGCTTTGGACTCATTAGTAGCACTAGTGCTTTAAGTTGTTTTTATAACTAATTAACCAGGGAGTAAATGAAATCCTGCTACGCCAGGTGACAAGGGGCAGGAAAAGCATGTACAGGATATGGTTTCTGCTGTTATAATTCTACAGCATACTTGGGCAGACAGAACCCAGATGCCCATAACATTCCATGGAGTATCATAGCACATACGTATTACAGACCCTTAGGGGAGAATTTACATTTTAAAGCATGACAATCTCAATACACACCCAGTAAGAGCACAATACACTAGAAACGGGAGTCTCTCACTCTTTCTTTGGTTATTGCATTAGCCATTTTCTTTTCAGCTCTTATCTGAAAGTATGTGTTTATGTATTTATTTGCTCTCTTACATTTTTGTCTGTCTACTCTCATGTAAGTTTCATGAGGAGCTCAGGTTCAATATCAGGAGAAAAGCTTATAAATGATAGTTACAAATTGTGGAATCCATGATTTATAAAAGGGATGTTCTCTGTGTTACTGGAGTCAGAGGGATCTTCCCAGAAGAGGTGACATTCACCCTGTGTGAGAAGTCCCAAGGGTGCATTTGCAAGAGTGGGTTGATGCGTCAAAAGGAGTACATATTTAACATTTTGTTAGATATTGCTAAATTGCCACCTTTAGTTTTGATGAGTGAGCAGGTGTTTATCTGGCATATAAAGGTGTAACAAAGGGGTGATATTCCTGGCACAGGGAGGAGCAGGAATAAAGACACAGCATGTGCAAGTGATCATGCAGTTTGGGGGGGTATGTGGTAGGGAGTGGGCAGACTAAAATAATTTAGGGCCAGGTCAAGAATTGGGTGAGCTGAGGCATCAGGGCAAATCTCTCAGAAGTAATCTGAGAGAAGTAATAGGATAAATCTCTCAGAAGTAATAGGATAGAAGGCAAAGGTGAGTAGGGGCATGAATCCGTTTCTGTGGATGGTATCTTTACTGCTGCCTCCCTCTCTCCCTGCCTGCTTTCTTGGTTTTCCAAGTGCCTGCCTTGCCCTCCTGCCCTCACACATTTATTGAACACCAGTTGCATGCCAGGCACTACTGTAGGCACTGCAGAGAGCAAGACAAAGTCCTGCTCTCATAGTATCTGCCTTCTAGTGGGGGAGACATAGAATCAACAAGAGAATGAAGGAAGGGAGGAAGAGAGGTAGGGAGGAAGAGAGGAAGGGAGGAAAGGAATCTGGGAGGCAGGAGTGCTGTGAGGGAAATCATGAAAAGAAGGGTAGTGTGGGGTGACAAAGAGGTGGCCCTGGCGACCTGGAAGGTGGATGCTGCTCACTCACTTCCTGCCCAAGTCCCACCCCCGCCCTGTCTGTCCCAGAAGTCACTGCTCACCCAGGGCACTGGGATTTCCCTCCTCTCTGAACTTGACTTCTGATTTCATGGTATCTATTTCTCATGCTTCTTGTTTTCATTTCCCATCTCCCCTCTTTGACTGTAAGCTCCTTGAGGGCAGGGCTGAGTTGTTTTTACATGTTTGGATCTTACGCTAGAGTCCAGTGCCTTGAAGCACAGAAACTTGATTTAAAAAAAAAACAAAAAACAAAATCTCCATTGTTGAAAAACTTAGCAAGTTTACATTTTCTGTTTTTTCTTTTTCTCTTGTTTCTGAGGTTGCTTGCATGATACATGGTCACCACTCCTGAAGAATACTTTTGCTCCTGCTGAGTCGTCCTGCCTGCACCTTCCATCCTTGCAGGAACAGCCACGTTGTCCAGCTGGCGATAAATGAAGTGCCTCGCTGGTTGGGCTCCTCAGCTCATAATGAGGATTCCCAGCAGGCCTGGATGGATCCGAAGTAATGTGAGCCTGCTGTCCCACCAATGTCTTTAATAATAAATGACAAAGAAGGCAGAGGGTGTGACATATTCATTTCTTTATTATGAAATGTCCCTGTAAATTTTCAGTGCCCATATTTAAAGTAAAAAAGAAAGCAAATTGAGCTTTGGGGCCTCTGGCTGTATATCATGAAACAGTTTCCACTTGGAGTGAGAAAATGACTTTTGGGGGTCAGAGAATTTTCTAGAGATTATGGAGGCACTTCATTTGGGGGTTTAATTGCAGACTTTCAGTAAGGGTGATATTAGATTATTCATGACCAGTTGATTTAAATGGGGAATGAATTATGATGAGAAATATGAGTTATAGCCCCCCTGAAGACCTTTGGCTTAAAACTCAACATTCAGAAAACTAAGATCAGGGCATCTGGTCCCATCACTTCAAGGCATATAGATGGGGAAACAGTGGAAACAGTGAGAGACTTTATCTTTTTGGGCTCCAAAATCACTGCAGATAGTGACTGCAGCCATAAAATTAAAAAGACACTTGCTCCTTGAAGAAAAGTTATAACCAGCCTAGACAGCATATTAAAAAGAAGAGACATTACTTTGCCAACAAAGGTCTGTCTAGTGAAAGCTATGGTTTTTCCAGTAGTCATATATGGATGGAGAGTTGGACTATAAAGAAAGCTGAGCACTGAAAAATGGATGCTTTTAAACTGTGGTATTGGAGAAAACTCTTGAGAGTCCCTTGGACTGCAAGATCCAACCAGTCCATCCTAAAGGAGATCAGTCCTGGGTGTTCATTGGAAGGACTGATGCTGAAGCTGAAACTCCAATACTTTGGTCATCTGATGCGAAGAACTGACTCATTTGAAAAGACCCTGATGCTGGGAAAGGTTGAAGGCGGGAGAAGGGGATGACAGAGGATGAGATGGTTGGATGGCATCACCAGCTCAATGGACATGAGTTTGAGTAAATTCCAAGAGTTGGTGATGGACAGGGAGGCCTGGTGTGCTGCAGTCCATGGGGGCTCAAAGAGTCGGACATGACTGAGTGACTGAAGTGAACTGACTGAAGACCTTCAGAAAATTGTAACTATCTGTCTTTGTAGGAGAAGTTACCTTTTTCCAGCTTGTCAGTACAGGCTTTGTGGTAACAGATTCTAGAAACATGGTGTCAGAACTGGAAAGAGCACCAGTGATCCAGTCTCTTCCTCTTGTAGATGTGAAAGTGAGATCAGAGCCATAAAAGGACTTACTGAAGATCCCTCGGCCAGGCAGTGGTTAATGCTTATGGATTAGGTCTTGTGACCTGTTCGCATTTTCCTCTATTATGGAGATGTGATGACAAAGAGCTTGGTGGACTGTCAAGTCTTAAGTGAGCTACTGGCTCCCCATCATCTCCATGGGCTGTCTCTGACTTCCCTAGGCCTTAGCTTACTCGGTGACATTAGTTGATGTCCAGGTTCTCTTCTGTATTTAAAATTTCATTCCTTCATGGCTCTGTGTTGTGCTTAATCACGCAATCGTGTCCAACTCTTTGTGACCCCATGGACTGTAGCCCATCAGGCTCCTCTGTCCATGGGATTCTCCAGGCAAGAATACTGGAGTGGGTAGCCATTCCCTCCTCCAGGGGATCGTTCCAACCCAGGGAGAGATAGAAGTTGAAAGAACCTTGGAATTCATCAAGAGACTCTTAAGTTTTGCCTCCACTGACTCCTTCTTCAGTCTCATCTCTCACCACCTTGTGCCCATCCCATTCCCTGACCTACCAGTTCAACTCCCCAGGTGCCCAGCATCCCACCTCTCAGAGCATCTGTCTGATATGCCCTTGGCTATCCTTGCCCTTTTAGGGCCTACTTCTTCTTTAAGGCTCTGTTTGATCATTATCTTCTCAGGAAGACTTTCTTTTTTTTTCAATAATTTTATTTATTTATTGGCTGTACGGGGCATTCATTGCTGTGTGAGCTTTTCTCCAGTTGTGGTGAGCAGGGGCTACTTTCTATTTGTGGTACTCAGGCTTCTCTTTGAGGTGGCCTCTCTTGTTGCTGAGCGCTCTAGGGCAAGCTGGCTTCAGTAGTTGTGGTTCCTGAGTTCTAGAGCCTGAGCTCAGGAGTTGTGGTACACAGGCTTAGTTGCTCTGTGCCATGTGGGATCTTCCACAGTCCAGGGATCAAACCCTTGTCTCCTGCACTGGCAGGTGGATTCTTTACCGCTGAGCCACCAGGGAAGCCCCAGGAAGGCTTTCTTGATGTCCTCTTGTAGGCTTCCCCAGCACCCAGTGCCTCTTGCTACCACAGCGTTTATCACAACACTGCATGAAAACTGTCTACTTAGATTTATCTCTCTTTATACACTGCTAACTCCTCAGCTCTGAATACCAGTACCTGTACTGTGTCTGGAAACGTAGGAGAGGCTCAGTAAATGTTTGTTTAATAATATGTATTGATAGATTGCTGATG
Source organism: Bos indicus (assembly GCF_029378745.1). Taxonomy (NCBI): domain Eukaryota; kingdom Metazoa; phylum Chordata; class Mammalia; order Artiodactyla; family Bovidae; genus Bos; species Bos indicus. The sequence goes on along the minus strand of NC_091773.1, from coordinate 30,945,988 downwards.
GGCTTTCTCTAAAATAACAACAGTTCGACACTTAGGTCCACGCCTTGTCTTTGAAGACTTTGACTTCTGGGCATTGGCTGGTGGGAGTAGCCAATTGGTGGCTTGGATGGAGTAATGACGGTGTTAAGATTTATCCCTTGGTGCCACTTTGCTAATGGAGGAGCTCAAGGTGAATGACTTCTGAGCCTTCATCACAGGACAGCATGGAGCTTAGTCATTTAGCATCTGGCCAAACCGTGTTTCAAGGAGGGCACTCCAGAAAGATACATTGCAGACCCCATAAAAAGCATAGCCTCTCCCAGGTTTACAAGGTCTAGTGTACACTGGCAGCCTCTTTAGAGTTCTGGGGAGATGGGTGTGAGGCTTCTCGCTGCAGCTGGAAGATGGAAAGAGGTCAGCCATTCTTTGAAATTCTCAGAAGTTTTTCTCTCTGAGTTTGCTGAGTGGTTTCTAATGTGTGTGAACGCAGGCTCTTGCTAATTGCTGCTGATTGCTGGGAAACTGCTGGTAATAGCAAGTGACTGTCCTGGCAGCAGCCAAGGCCTATCCCGAGATAGCTGGTGTGGGGATAGAATGGTTTAGGCAGTGCTGGGGTGCCTGCACCCAGGAGCTGAGGACACCCAGGCAGCGGGGAGCCAGAGGGAAAAGCTCTTTGGGAGCCCAAGGCCACCAAAATGTGGGAACAGAGGGCATGATTCCAGCAGGAATTGGAACTGTGCTGTGTTAAATTTTACGTTAAATGATGAGTGGAAGTTGGTCACTAAGCTTGAGGAAAGTTGCTTCTCAATACCTCAGAATGTCAGGATTCTCAAAGGAGTCCAGGATAAAATAAGAGAAGTAATGCCAAAAGGAAACATGGAAATTTAAGATTTTGATAACATAATCAAGATTAATGGAGAGTATGCCCATGACATGGAACAGAAAGGTAGTCCAGACTATCGAGATCATCTAGTCACTGATGGCCCTCTCCCCTCTCTCCAGCAGAGTTATGAGGGGGCTTTTCCCAGCCACTCACTTTCCCTTCTTCTCCAGGGCTGGGGTGGAGATGGGGAGAGAGGCACATGCATTTCTGGAGCTCACCAAATGCCTTGTAGTAGGCTTTAGGGACATAACATGAAACGAGATGGAGTTTAAAGTGTTTTAAACTTTAAATCCTAACCTTTAGTCCTTCCTGATTTTTCTTTATTCATCTGAAAATTTAATCTAGCTAGTGATCCTGCCTAGTTTGAGCAAACTCTGGGAGATAGCAAAGGATAGGGAAGCCTGGCATGCGGCAGTGCATGGTGTTGCAAAGAGTTGTTCATGACTGAGAGACTAAACAACAAAAGTGACCCTGCCTGGATGCCTTTTCCTTTTCTTTGGTTGGGATGGGGTGTGTGTGTGTGTGTGTGTGTGTGTCCCTGAGGCAGGTGCATGATGTTCCACTAGGAAGGTCAGGGTCCTTTCTGGGTAACTGGGGGTCAAAAGCAGACATGAAGGGACAGAAGGCTTGGCTCAGGGGGCCTTTAGATCAAGAGGGCCTCTGGGGCCTGGTTGAACTAGTTACTCTTTGCTGGAGTGAAGTCCCATCCAAGACAAGCATACTTGATCAGTGATTGCATCAGTTGGGATTGTAGCAGGAATAGGTGAAATGGTTAGTTGGAGAGAGTTTAATGAGTGGATTTTTTCCAGAGACATGGATAGGACCAAGGAAATCAGTGAAGGATGAAGCACCCAGAGAACAGCAACAGTGGAGAGTGCCTTCTGATGACAATTGGCAGTCGCACAGAGCTGCCACCTGAGGACAATGTACCAGCTGAAGACTGAACATCTGACCACCGTGGTACATCTGTCTCTTCTCACTGGAACATCTACAGGCATTATTAAACCCACTTGACAGATGAGGCATGTTAAGGCCTTTACCCAATACCACACCTCCAGTAAGTGGGGAGACAGACTTGAATGCAGATCTGTCTGAATCTAAATGTCATGTCCTTGTAACCATTATATCTCTCATTCAAGGGCGTAGGAGGTGAAGGCAGGGGTGGCATCATCCTTACCTGTCCCTTTTATTATGAAAGCAAAAACTACTGTGTCGCCCCCAGCAGACTTCTGCTTGTTTCTTACCGGCCAGAACTGTGTTTCATGATCCACTGCACGGCCCCTGTACAGGCCTGCCACCCACTCCTCCAGCTGCAAAGCAGCATCTGGCTTTTCCATCCTGTGTACTGGGAAGTGAAAAGGGAATAGGAGTGAGAATGGTTCTTAGATCTACCAATGAGTGACTGACTTCTTGTTTCCACAAGTTTTTTTTTTTTTTTTTTTGTGACACAGTATTTCTTTAGATAATCTGACACATTCCACCTGGTTTGGGTCCATCATTGCAAGACTCTTCACTTTCTGGGCATGTAAGGTGATAGCATCTTTCTGATCTATTGTGTATTGCTTTGGCCTTTCTCTGCAGAGCTCCGAGTGAGGCAAGATGGGGACAAATGAGAACTAGAGCTCAGCTATAAGAGTTGTGTGTGCCAGGAGGGAGGTAAGAAAACTGGTCCTGGGTGATGAGTACCACAGAGCAGGAGGTGAACAAAACCCAGAGGTCCCAGAGAGTGGGCCAGTGGTTTCCCTGGGGAATGTGAAGGGAGCTGCTAATAAGCCCCAGCATCCCAGGAGCCAAGTCTCCCTAGTATCCAGGGTTCCTCCCAGCTTGCATCTGCCCACAAGGATCTCATGTACCACTGTCAGGGATCTGGCTGAGGTCTCAACAGCCTATGTTTACCACTGTCCTGTGGGGAACAGGATACTGTTCCCAATCAGTTCCTATCTTGCTTCTTTGAAACTCAGAATCATTGTGACATGAGCCTTTGGGTGGGGACTTTGAAATCTCGTTTTCTCTAAAGAAGTAGTTTTCAAAAACATTTGACCTTGACCACAGTAAGAAATACATTTCACATTAAAATGCAGTATATATATGTTAATATGCACACATATGTGGAACTGAGATAGGTTTCCATGAAATTTACCCTTACCACATTTGATGAGCTCTAGTGTGGCCCATTCCATTTCACTTAAAATATGTTAATCACAACACAGTAAACTGTTGTATATCCCACGAATGGGTCCTGACCCATAGTAGGAAAAAGTAGTCTTGAAGGATTCAGGCTTGAGTTTTGTTCTTTGGCTGTCAGGGCCTTGTGCCACCTTGGGAGCAAACCTGCCCTCCCTGAGCCAATGAAACCCATTTCCTGACAACAACTGAATGCTTTAATTTCCTCCTCACAGATGGACCAGAAATGAACTGGCATTTCCTGGGGAATCCAAAGACTTACGATGTAAATAACTTGCATGTATTTCTTCATGTAGTTTTCATCCTATCCATTTGATATTTGAATTCTTCTTTCACAAATGAAATTAAAGAAATTGAATGATTCATCGGTGGTCACGAAGGTAATAACTGGGAAAACGGGCACTTCAACCTGAGACTGCAGCTTCAAGACCAAGTACCTTTCTTCTGTATCAATCAGATTCCTATCCCCAGGGCTCTCCTATATAGCAACTCTGGAGCTTGAATTCCTTTTCCATTTTCCCTCCTGAATCCCAAACCCTCTCTTTGCTATATATATTCCGCTGGAATAATTTGAAAGTAAAGATTTTATGTAGCAAACAATGTCCTCTATGTATGTGGCAATCATCCTTAGCCTCATGAGTATATATAACCTTGTCTTATTCTCATGAGTATTTCTCAGTAACATTTTGATGGGTGCAAGAGCTGACATGGCAGAAGCAGTTGTCTGTTGTGTTGTCTCCAATGACACATGACAATCTTCCTCCTTAATTAGGAACAGGATGTATGCATGATTTATATCTGCAAGCTATGACTCTCCAAGAGGTGAAGTCTCAGTTGTTAGTATTTGAAATATCCTCTATAAACCCTAAAGTTAGTACAACAGAATGTGAATGGCATAATGGCAGATACATCAGCTTTTGCCTGACATAATAAAAAGAATAAAGTTCTTATTACCCTATAACCTGTTTATGTATGAAATAAATGTGCCAGTATATGGCATCTAGAGATATTAAAATCATAGAATTTGAAAGTTTTAATGATCTCTGTTGAAGTTTGAGGTCAGTGTCTTTATGCTTGAAGGATATTTTCTAATGGATTGGGGGTGGTAGTGCTAAAAGGAACATGAATCATGCATGAATAAGGAAGAAAATCTCCTAGAATTCTTTTGAGGGAATGGAAGCTTGATTACTTAAAAAATATAATAATTATAAAACAAATGCACATTTATTATAGACAATTTTGAAACAAAAAAAGGTATATGGTAGCAAATAATATGCTTTTAATACCCAGAGTTAACTGTTAAAATTTTAGGTATATTTTATTTTAGTCTTTTTAATACCTCTCAAATAAACACAAGGGTTCATATGTTTACACAATTAGGATCAAGTTCATCATACTGAAATGTAGTTCCATATCTCTGCTTTTCTTTAAAAAAATTATATTAATGAAGAACTTTCCCCAATGCTGCTATATATTCTCTGGAAATATATATTTTAAAATCTATTCCTTTCCTGGACATTATGGGGTGTTTTAGGATATTAAAAATATACAGTCCACTATTGCTTTGTTTTTACCTGCAAAATTGTAAAATTTCTACGTGTAGGAAAAGCAGTGCAAGAAGTTAGAAAACATTGAGAATATAAACAGTTCTTGTAAAAACAGTTTTAACATTACCATTGCCTGCTTGCAATCATTTTGCTTATGAAGGCTCATTTTTTTTTTCTTGCTTTGTTTCTTGATAGCACAGGTATTTGTTTATTCTGCATATATTTGGCTTTATACCACACACTTCTTCCAAATTCCTCCTTTCTGTCCCTGATTGCAGTGCTGCCCCTGTCCCTTTGATGATTGATGTTAGCTTTTGGTGCTGATCAATTAAATCACTCGTGTCAACTTCAGAAAGAACGCCTTTTATTAATGACATTCTTTGACTAATAGATTTTTCTTTAAATGTCATGTTTCCATGTTAAGACATTTCATTAAGACCTAAAGTGTTTCAGTAGGTTTCAATAAAGTTTATTTCAAAAAGAAAGGAATTTGAAAGGAAAAAAGCCCAGTTTTTTTCCCTACATGACCATTTGCCTCATGGCTCAACAAAGCAAACGTCACCAGAAGTTGACCTGAATTTGGTGTTGGGTGGGCAGTGATACTCCTGGTCTGAACCCTAGGACGGCCTGTGGTGGCTGCCCTTTAATTGTTCACCATGACTGGAGCTTTTTTGATCATTTTGTTTATACTCAATATTCCTCATAGAGCTCTAATTTCCTCTCTGTGTTATGTTGCTACTAAACTGATCATTAAAGTGATTTTCCACAAGGCACAAAAACAGAGATCTCCCACGTTACCTGGGAAGTTGTTACAATTGCTGGTCGTGGGCCTTAATTCTGGAGATTCTGACTCAGCAAGTCTAGGATGGGGTCCACGACTGGAGAACCACCCTCCCGCGAGGGGGCTGCGGAGCTTTATCAACTCTTCCCTCTATTCTGCTAGAATAGAAGTTAAAACAACAAAGTCTGAAAACAGCTTTTCAAAAAAATGCTGTGCTTATTCATGCTAATATAAGCTTCAGAAAAGTAATGACTTTCAGAAGCTTACAAGAGGTGACTGTATAACACCGGGTAGTTAACAGCTGCTTCACTTCTGGAAAAACTGTGAGATGTTCTGTCCACTATTTCTGCCTTCCTTCTGTCCTTACTTTGTCCACAATGTCTCAGCAATTGAATCAGCATTCTCTTATGATGTGTTGGGTGATGCCAGTGGATGTTTTCATGAAAAATGAGAAAGGGGGCATAAATACTTAATTAGTTTTACAAGAGCATAAAAATAGTAATGTGCTTCACAATTTTTGGTGTGGAGGGATCATCCTACACTGATATATAAATATGCTATTCCTTCTAAGTGGGTTGTTAGGATAAGTAACGTAAGTTATTTAAAACAATGTGTGCATTATGTTTTTATGTTTCAGATAATTCAGTCTAGACATATAAGTGTGTGTGTATGAATTGTTTGGAATTCATTCCAGTTTGGGCAGTTAACCTAGGCTCCATGCTTGTTTCTAGAATGGTTTGTTGATATACAATGAAACAACACATTTTACAGACAGCCCCTCAACCCTTCCAGCCATCTTGGATCAAAATGGACTAGACATTTTGTTAATGTTACAAATGAGTTCTCCTTGGTGAAATTAATAGTTTGCTATTTTGTACAATGGTTTTAGAATTTTTTGTTGAAATTACTGGTCTTTAAGATACATGGATTGATCAAAATATTTGAGAGAAACTCTCCAATTCTGCATGAAAGGGTACAAGAAACTAGAAAGCCTACCTCCCTCACGTGTGGAGTTGGTGCCTGAGACTTGAATACAATATGTTCTTATGTTCCCACAGTTTAGAAAATTCTGGTTATTTGAGGTTGACTGAGAGGTTAACTGAATTTTGCCTTTAGGTTTTTTTTTTTTTTGGTTTGGTTTGGTATTAGTTGCTCAGTCATGTCCAAACCTTTGCGACCCCAGGGACTGTAGCTGGCCAGGCTCCTCTGCCAATGGAATTCTCTAGGCAAGAATACCAGACTGGGTTGCCATTGCCTTCTCCAGGGTATCTTCCCAACCCAGGGATCAAACCTTGGTCTTCCCCACTGCAGACAGATTTATGTTTTTTTTTTTTTTTTAATTTTTTTAATGCAAGATGTGGTCAGAGCATTTAAGACAGAGGCTGGACTTCATCTAGCTAAGACAACAGATTGCTTTTGTGCCAAGTGCCAATAAATGCCTGTACTAGTTGTAAAATTTAATCTGAAAACTGCTTTATATATAAGCTGACACAAAATTCAAGCATTTATTAATAATCTGATACAAATGTACTTTCATATAACACTTATAATATCAAGATTTAAATGGAAAATCTTTTGAATTATTAAAAGAACCATTCCACATTACAAAAAAAATTTTTTATTTGCCTTAAATTGAAGCTCAATTTTCTGATGAGAGGAATCAGAATAAATACATGTTCAACTTAAATTTTATGATAGCTATTATATATTAAGAGAATTTCAGAAAGACGTCTACTTCTGCTTCATTGACTATGCTAAAGCCTTTGACTGTGTGGATCAAAACAAACTGTGGAAAATTCTTCAAGTGATGGGAATACCAGACCCCCTTACCTGCCTCCTGAAAAATCTGTATGCAGGTCAAGAAGCAACAGTTAGAACCGGACATGGAATAACGGACTAGATCCAAATTGGGAAAGGAGTATTGTCACCCTCGGAGAAGGCAATGGCACCCCACTCCAGTACTCTTGCCTGGAAAATCCATGGACAGAGGAGCCTGGTAGGCTGCAGTCCATGGGGTCGCTGAGAGTCGGACATGACTGAGCAACTCCACTTTTACTTTTCTCTTTCATGCACTGGAGAAGGCAATGGCAACCCACTCCAGTGTTCTTGCCTGGAGAATCCCAGGGACGGTGGAGCCTGGTGGGCTGCCGTCTATGGGGTCACACAGAGTTGGACACAACTGAAGCGACTTAGCAGCAGCATTAGCATTGTCACCCTGCTTATTAACTTATATGCAGAATACATCATGTGAAATGCTGGGCTGGATGAAGCACAAGCTGGAATTAAGATTGCAGGGAGTAATATCAATAACCTCAGATATGCAGATGATATGACCCTTATGGCAGAAAGTGAAGAGGAACTAAACAGCCTCTTGATGAAAGTGAAAGAGGAGAGTGAAAAAGCTGGCTTAAAACTCAACATTCAAAAAACGAAGATCATGGCATCTGGTCCCATCACTTCATGGCAAATAGATGGGGAAACAATGGAAACAGTGACAGATTTTATTTTCTTGGGCTCCAAAATCACTGCAGATGGTGACTGCAGCCATGAAATTAAAAGACGCTTACTCCTTGGAAGAAAAGCTATGACCAACCTAGACAGCATATTGGAAAGCAGAGACATTACTTGGCCAACAAAGGTCCATCTAGTCAAAGCTATGGTTTTTCTAGTAGTCATGTATGGATGTGAGAGTTGGACCATAAACAAAGCTGAGCACCGAAGAACTGATGCTTTTGAATTGTGGTGTTGGAGGAGACTCTTGAGAGTTGCTTGGACTGCAAGGAGATCCAACCAGTCCATCCTAAAGGAAGTCAGTCCTTAATATTCACTGGAAGGACTGATGCTGAAGCTGAAGCTCCAATACTTTGGCCACCTGATACGAAGAACTGACTCATTAGAACAGACCCTGATGCTGGGAAATATTAAAGGCAGAAGGAGAAGGGGATGACAGAGGACAAGATGGTTGGATAGCATCATATCAATGGATATGAGTTTGAGCAAGCTCTGGGAGTTGGTATGGACAAGGAAGCCTGGAATACTACAGTCCATGGGGTTACAAAGAGCTGGACACAATTGAGCAACTGAACTGAAATGATTGATTATATATTTATCTGATAATAAATGTATTCATCTGACAATATAATGGCTAGCTGATGCTTTGTCTTCTCAAAATGCTTGTGCTGATAGTCTTCCTATTATTTTAAATTCTTCACTAAATAGCTATGGAAAAAACACTTTCACTTCTGAGAAGAAAGAGTAGACATACTTTTCCTCATTTCATCTGCTTAGTGCAATCCCATATCCTGGACAATATATATAAAGCAAACACAATATTTTGAAAGATGAAAAAAAGAAGGCAGACAGCTAGGAACCTCAGAGCCCAGTGAGCAACATAATGGTCAATTTCCTGGGTTTTCTTTTTGTCTCATATATCCCAGACTTGGAACTTAATGAACTGGTAAGCCAGAACCACCACCAAGTTCAGACAAAAAAAAGCCCCAGCATAAATCTGCTCTCTCTAGCCAAATGATCAGGAAAGGGGAAACTTAGAAAGACAGAAAATGTGTAGACAATAACTGCTTCACCCCAGCTAAACACCGCAGAAAACCCATGAGTCACCTTCACCTACTCAAGAAAAAATTCCTACCCTCTCCTCACTGCAGCAAGGAAGTCCCTTGCCTGGAGTGGGTCGGAGGAGACCGAGTGGAGAGTTGGGACTTCCGTCACTGCCCAGTGGCAATGAGACCACCTGCCTGCCCCTCCATAGTGTCAGTAGAAATATAGGTTTTCTATATATAATACAATACCCAGAGAAGTCCCAAAAAAGCTGTACATAGAGATACATTCAAAAATAATACAGATTTATTATAACCTACACGAAGATAGGGAAAAGAAAACAGAAATGAAAAACTGAGAGAACAAACAGAAAACAAAATATAAAATGGCAGGCTTAAGTCATAACATTAATAATTATATTAAATGTAAAGGGTTTAAATATATCAATTATCGGATTGACATTGGCCAAGTTTATTTAAAAAAAACATGACTCAACCATATGCTATCGATAAGAAACTCACTTCAAATATAACACTATAGAAAGGTTGAAGGTAAAAAGATATATTACATAAACATTACTCAAAATAAGTCAGGAGTGGCTATATTAATATCATATAAAGTAGGCTTTAGAGCAAAGAAAATGTCAGGAAAAGATATTATATAATGATGAGAGGTCAGTACCTCAAGAAGAGAGAGTAATCCTAAAGATGCATGCATCAAACGATAGAGCTGCAAAATATATGAAGCAAAAACTGATAGAACCAAAAGTAGAAATGGACAAATCCACCATGATGGTTGGAGAGCTTCAATATTCCTCTATTAACACTGATAGAACAACTAAACAGAAAATTAGCAAGGATATAGAACTCAACAACACTATCAGCCAACAAAATTTAATTGACATTTGTAGAAAGCTTCACCCACCCACAGCAGTGTACATAGTCTTTTCAAGTGTTCATGGAACATATACCAAAATAAAACACATCTTAGGCCATAAAACTTTAAGAGAATAGATGTCATATAGTATGTACTCTCTGGACACATTGGAATTAATCTAGAAATCGCTAACAGAAGGATCACAGCAAAATCTCCATGTACCTGGAAACTAGACAATACATTTCTAGGTAATCTGTGGGTATTGATTGTATGGAGGTAAAAAGAAACTGAACGGGATGAAAATGAATCTTCACTATATCAAAATCTGTGGGACTTAGCTAAAGCACTACTGAAAAGAAAATTTATAGCATTAAAATGCTTTCATTAGAAAAGAGGAAAAATCTCAAATCACTACTTTAAGAACTTAGAAAAAGAACAAAATAAGTGGGAAACAAGCATAAGGGAGGAAATAATAAAGACCAGATATCAATGAAATTAAAAACAAAAGTAGAGAAAATCAGTGGAACAAAAATTGGTTCATCATTTTTTTAATTAAAAATAATTTATTTTATATTGGATTATCATTGATTAATAATATTCTGTTAGTTTCAGGTTACAGCAGAGTGATTCAGTTACACATATACAAGTATCTATTCTTTTTCAAATTCCCACAACCTAAATATTCCCATTTAGGTTATTACAGAATATCAGTTCTTTCAAAAGACCAATAAAATGGACAAATATCCAGCAAGATAAACAAAGAAAAAAAAACAAAGAAAATGAAAAATAGCAGGAATGAAACAGGGAATATCACTAAGCACTTTGTGGCTATCAAAAGGGTAATAAGGGAACATTATGACATAAATCGGAGAAGGCAATGGCACCCCACTCCAGTACTCTTACCTGGAAAATCCCATGGACGGAGGAGTCTGGTGGGCTGCAGTCCATGGGGTCGCTAGGAGTCGGACACGACTGAGCAACTTCACTTTCACTTTTCACTTTCATGCATTGGAGAAGGAAATGGCAACCCACTCCAGTGTTCTTGCCTGGAGAATCCCAGGGACTGGGGAGCCTGGTAGGCTGCCGTCTGTGGGGTCGCACAGAGTCAGACACGACTGAATCAACTTAGCAGCAGCAGCAGCATGACATAAATATGACAATTGAAATGAAATGGACCAATTCCTTGAAAAACACAAGCTACTACAACTCACCCAATATGAAATAGACAACTTGAATATTCCTATAACTATTAAGGAATTTTAAATTAATAATTTAAACCCTCCCCAAATTAATCTCCAGGCCCAGAAGTTTTCACTGGAGAATACTAAAAAGTGTTTAAAGAAGAACTAACACCAATCCTATACAATCTCTTCAAAACAGAAAAAAGGAAGCATTTCCAGTCCATTTTATGAAGCCAATATTATCTCGATTCTAAAAACCAGATAAAGACAGTACAAAAAAGAAAAAGAAAATTATAGACCAATATCCACATAAATAGAGACATAAAAGTTTTTGCAAAATATTGGCAAATAGAATTTGGCATTCTCAGTGGTAGAGAATCTGTCTGCCAATGAAGGAGAGATGGGTTCAATCCCTAGGTCAGAAAGATCCCCTGGAGAAGGAAATGGCAACCCACTCCTGTATTCTTGCCTGGGAAATCCCATGGACAGAGAAGCCTGGCAGGCTACAGTCCATGGGGTTGCAAAGAGTCGACATCACTTAGTGACTAAACAACAACAAAAATCATGTTCATGGTTTGAAAGACTGAGCATAGTAAAGATGTCAATTCTCTCTGACTGAAATGTTTAATGCCATTCTTAATAAAATACTAGCAAAAATTTTATGGATATAAAGATTACCCCAAAATTTGTAAGGAAAGGCAAGATGAACATCATTATAACTGTGAAATTTTGACAGTTTTAAAAATTGCTGTTCAGTTCAGTTGCTCAGTTGTGTCCGACTCTTTGCAACCCCATGGCTTGTAGCACACCAGGTTTCCTGTCCATCACCAACTCATGGAGCTTGCTCAAACTCATGTCCATTGAGTCGATGATGCCATCCAACCATCTCATTCTCTGTCATCCCCTTCTCCTGCCTTCAATCTTTCCCAGCATCAGTTGTTACTATTTTTTCCTAGGACATTGATTTTGAACCCATTTGGGACCCTACTGAGGTTTCCCATGGCTTTCCCTGAATAATGTGGAAAAGTTGATTCTTACTTTCCCATCTGGGCGTCCTGTGCTCTGGCTATGAAGCCAAAGGGAGTGAGCTGTCTAACATGAAAGCACCTGTAATATGAAGTATTTCTGGAAACTCCACTGAGTTCTCAGCCCCAGATCCAGTAAAGAGAACTGGAGTGAACCTCATTGCTCCGTGTGATTTAGACAAGTGGAGTGTGGTCCAAAGAGAACTACTGTTCCTCTGGGGTGTGTTAGAGAGTCTGGGACCAGAAGGTCTGTTAGGTTCTGCCTGGTTGGCTGACCTTCAAATCCAACAGTGGTTCCAGAGTTTCTTTGTCTATTATAGTGGATACGGAGTGACTTCTCCTTCATGGAACTGACAGTGTCACCTTCATGGGACAAACATCCTTGGGATTTAACCAGATGTTGGTCCAAACCAAGCCCATAGCATCCAAAGTCCAACATGACACTGTCCTGCCCACTAACAGTGCATGTCTAGCAGGAGAAGGATAGTGATTTTGAGGCAAGGGAAGGTATTTAGTACGTGCTTTCCACATGATTGCTTTCCAACCCTGGGGCTTTGGGCTGTTGCTAATTTGTCTGAATGTCCTCACCTCTTAAGCTACAGGAGTAAGAAGTACTATGTGCTGGGCTGGAAAGGTCAACCTTGCCAGAAAGAGATTCTATCCTTTTTACCATCTTGGTTTCATTAATCTCTGCTGTTTCTTTTTCTCTGCAGTTTTTGTTCACTGGGTATTTGGTTTATTAATTCTTTTATTTACTGACATTTGGGAGGTAGAGACAAAAGAGGAAAAGATTTTATACTTTGAATTCCCATTGTTTGAGGTCCATCATGTGATCGCCCCACCCCCCACCTTTGGATTGGAACTCTTAGGATAAGACTAAATTTTAACTTTTTCTTTAGTGGATTATCCTTGATATTTTGTTTTATCATTATTCAAATCCACCATAAGTTTGTATGTATCAGATTGTTTTGTATTACAGGATTCTTCAGGGACAAGTGGAGTTTATACAGCCAATTTTGTTCAGTGTTTACAATGCACACATAAGATAGTCTGTCATTTTCGATGATAAAACTCCTTAGGATATGGGGTGGCATAGCTGTTCAGAACAAAAAGTTATAGTCAGTGGAAAATTAAACTTCATTTTTGAGTCAATAAAACATCAATGACAAAACCACTAGCAACAACTATTTATAAACTTATAAACTACAGTCCCTTGTAGGATTTCATATTTAAACAACAGTGAAAAGAAAAACAGAAATGAGAACCTGCCCCTCCTGAGAGTACTTTTTTCTCTCTACATTCCCTGGCCGGAAGCCTCAATTTTTCCATTGTAAGTTTTCAGAAGAGCATCGTTTTGCATTTCCTGGACCATCTATCACACAGTGACTCACAGGGCTGGGGTGTGCAGGGCAGGCACATCAGCCTGCTCTAACTGAGAACAGGGTGACATGATGTCGTAGAGTCAGCTCCACGGAATGCGTCATCCACACAGTATCACCAGGCAGCTCTTGCCTTGATCCTGAATCTCAGAAGATGCTGCAAAACGCTGGAGGGAAAAATCTGTCTTATTGTCTACCGCAGGCATAAATAAAAATCAATTTGATCCTTTGGAGCTACCTCTGCTCCCAAAGGATCCCAATGTTCTCAGCTCCTACCTCTGGAGTATTAGTCACACATCTCTGAAACGTCGTCTCCTCTTTACTAGAAAAGGCAGGCCCCTTAAAGGCAGCTCTCTCTACAACAGGTTTTATTTTGAGTGGGATATTAAATAGTGCTTCTAATTAAAATGACAGGGAAAACTGGAGGGAAGGAAAATGTAATTTTCCACACTGGAATTTTAAAATTTTTTATTTATTTTTGGTTGCACTGGGTCTTCGTTGCTGCTCGAAGGCTTTCTCTAGCTGTACAAGCAGGGGCTATTCTTTGTTGCAGCATGCAGGCTTCTCATTGTGGTGGCTTCTCATTGTGGTGGCTTCTCTCGTTGTAGAGCACCGGCTCTAGGAGCACTGGCTCAGTAGTTGTGGTGCATGGGCGTAGTTGCCCTGTGGCATGTGGGATCTTCCCTGACCAGGGGTCAAACCTGTGTCCCTTGCATTGGCAGAATTCTGAAGCAGTGGACCACCAAGGAAGTCCTCATGTTGAATTTGACCAAGACATAGTGGTTAATAGTCCTCCTTTTTCAAGGACTATATGATTTAAGGGGAAGAGAACCCTCTTCATTGCAGAAGACACAGTGTCATTCACAGGGACTTGGATTGAATGAAAGGATGCAAGGAAACAAAACAGTTGGAGGAAGGGTTGAAGGTACTTAATAACTAGGAGATAAAGTCAACCAGTAGGTTTAAGTGGATGAGAAAGCTATCAGGTCATCATCTGTATGAAAATCTGTGTCTGATGTTTTAGAAATGTTTGTTAGAATTGAATTGGCCGTCAAATGACAAGGTACAATTTCCTCCTGTGTTAGTGGCCAATCTCTTGAAGATGGAGAATGCTTAAAAGACCATCCACTCTGTCTTCTGCATTCACGTTGAATTGTTTAAAAGCATCTCAGAAAGAGTGGAAGCTACCCTACTGTATGGCTAAACTCAAGAATCCTATTTCCATAAAGGTTTTTTCCTGTCTCCCCCCACCCCCCACCCAATTCTGATTCTCTGACAGAGTGTATGATTCTAAACGAGAGAGCACTGGAAACCTGCCAGAACTTCACCTATTTAAAGGATTTTTAGTATCATTATTTCATATTTATTCTGAAGAATCAACACAGCCCTTCTTGGAGGAGATAGCAGAAAGCTGAAGAGCTGACAGCATAGAAAATGGTCACTTAAATCTTTGAGCTGTGTAGCCCACAAACTTGCTAGAAACCAATGACGTTGTAAAGCAACTTTGAATTGGGCTTCCAGGTGGTGCCTGTTAGAAGGGCCTAAGAGCAAGGCATCATGGGCGAGTGGGCGCCATGATGGTCTCGCTGTCGGCTGGGAGGGTGCAAAGTGCCTGCTGCTGTTTTCCTTCTAGTCCCGGAACCAGCTGTCTGGCCCACAGGTAGGCTTCTTGGGAGTGGTTCGGGTCTGTTGTCATCATTCCATTTTGGGTTTACAGGGGTGGTGTTCCACAGGTTGTTGCTTCCTTTGCACTCTGTCTGGGATCCACGTAAGTTGCCCTAGATGGATGGTGGCGTCAGCTTCATTCACTTCTGTGTGCAAACCATTGTGTTAAAGATGACAGGACACGTTAATTTGACCAATTCTTAAATAATTAAAATAGTGAATTTGTTTGTCTAAATAACATATAGTCATAGCAAGTTAAAAACCAAATACCACAATATAATTTTTGGTAACCTTGAACTGACTTCAGTTTCTGCCTAGGCTAACCCCGTTTCTAAGAAAAGATAGTATCTTAAAAGCATTCATTCAACAAATATGTTTCCTACCCTTTGGTAGGAAGTACTGTGCTAGGCATTGGATTTGCAATAATAAATAAAGTTGCTTCCTTTCCACAGAGAGGTGGTAAGTGTGCAGGAATGCAATCTTCTAATGGGTTAAAAACCTCTCCTGGAATTATAGTTTTTTTAGGATATTAAAGGGGCCTGAGGTCTGACTCTAAGTTCCTGAGAGTTTCAAATCTGGAAATATCAAAATTAAAAATGCACCGGGGGAAGGCAGCCTTTCAGTGTACAGCTTCTAGTTCTCAGTAGACAAGTGCTGTTTGATCCTTTGTTTCCCTGTGGTAAAGGAGAAAGGCAGCCTGACTCTGCCACCACCGCCCCACGCCCCGCCGCGCCCCGCCCCGCAGAGGGCTTCCAGCAACGTCTAAGTCACTGCAGGTTTTCCTCATCTTCCATCAGATGAACAGCTTCTAACTCACTTCAGCCTTCCCTCATCTTCCCTTAGATGCACAGGTTGGTTTCATATGGTAATTGTCTTACCTGCGTCTTTTGATTCCCTGGGATCTTTATAGTGCGGCGTTTGAGATGGTTTACTTATATCTTCAACTACATATTTATAACAAAATAAGGTCTTTAAAAGTTGTAATGTTCATTAAATTTGGAAAACAGAGGTATGTAGAAAGAAAAAGAAACTGTAATCCGACCACCTAAATGTATCCACCATTTACATTTTGGTGAACTGTCTCCTAGCCTCTATTTTTCTTTGCATTGTGTTATTTTAAAATGTGAAATCATGACATATATTATGCACACCTTTATTCTCTTTGCCTTTTGATTTAGCATTGTATTCTAAGCATTTTCCTTAATACAACATTCCTTCAAGGATTCCTTCAGAATCCTTGTTTAATTATGTCCTAATAGTCCACTGAGTGGAGTTGTTTTATTTTGCTATGTTGTCTCCTGCATAGACTTCTAGCTTTTCATGATTATAAACAATGCTAATAATAAAATGAATATTGCTATGTAGATTATTTTAATCTAAAACTGAGAAGATATTAGTTTAAATCTAAATTAACTTGTCAAAAGCTCTTGAATAGGACATAAAACCGAGCTTTTCAAGCACCCACTGTGAGGCCCTGTCTAGTCTCCCTGCTTTCCTGTTTGAGGAGGGGAGTCTTGCTGCTCCTGTTAGTTTCCTCCTCCTCCCATCAACAATGGCATTTTCCCCATCCAGCCTTGCCTGAATGGACCCCTCATCTGTAGGGTTTACGAGTAACTAGAGTGTCTTGCGGAGAAGGCAATGGCAGCCCACTCCAGTACTCTCGCCTGGAGAATCCCAGGGACGGGGGAGCCTGGTGGGCTGCCGTCTATGGAGTTGCACGGAGTTGGACACGACTGAAGCGACTTAGCAGCAGCAGCAGAATGTCTTGCTGGAAATGGTTCAGTCAGGCCACATGTTGCTGCTTCTGAGTCAAGCACAGACTTTGGCAACCACCTGATAAATTTGCTTCGAGCTTTCTAGAAACAATTTAGGCCAGAAAGATGTCATTTGGTTGGAGTCAGACATGTTATATTTGCTGACAACTCTACATTTTTCAGGAAAAGGGACCAGGCCCTCTCCTTAGCAGACATATTGAGGAGTGGAGTGGGAGGAGAGTGGGTGTGGATGTTCCAAGAGATGTGGCTTGGAAGTGAGGGCAGGCCTAGTAATGGCTCATCTGAAGTCAGCTCACAGTGTGGCCACCAGCATAGGTTTAGACATGCTCATGTGCTTGGTTGGATATCTGGGTGAGGATGCAAATTGAAAAGGGAAGGTCATGCAAAGTATTGTTTCCACTTTGGTTGGTATTTCCTAAGATGGACAGTTGGAACATTAATGATTTTATGGGTCAGTTACATGCTTTTGAGCTATACAGTGGCACATAATTCATATGATATAGTGACATGGAAAGTAAGATGTACATGATCTAGAGAATTTTGCCATTTGATTTTGATATGTAAGTTTTGACCTTGAGAGTTTAGCAGCTACCAAGACCAGTGAGCAAGAGGAGACATCACTGCCATCTCATCCTCCTGTGAGCATCCAGGGCTTCTTTGTACCACAGGCTGGGCAGGGCAGGGCAAGAACAGTGTGTGCGTGTGTTTATGTGGGTGTGACTCTGCAGACCTGTGTTCACCTGTCACTGGAGCTGCCCTGGAGGTACCTGAATTTGGTCAAGGGTGAGGGCATATTGCTTGGCCCTGTGTAAACTGTAATATTATCAGTCAGGGCCACCTGGGAGAAATGTCTTCTCTGAACCACCTGCGTGATTCCTCTCACCCAAGAAGCAGTGGGCAGCAATTGGGGACCAGAGTGGCTGATTCTCAAATGCCAACCCATTCCAACCCACCACGTTTTCAGGAATGATGCTAAGGCCCTGGGAAAGCACGCGCAATTACACCCTGCCTGCTAAGATGGGCAGGTGCCCTGCCCGCCTTCGCTGACTCCCTGCCCCAACCTCCCTCCCTCCACCCCTGCCTGCACCTCTGCTGTAGGCAGGGGATCCACTCCCTGCTGACCTGCTTTCTGGTTCTGTAGGAAGAAGCTCTCCCTTTCCTAATCATTTTCCGCATGCACAACTGTCAAGTTACATAGGGACCAAGAAATAAAAGGGGTTTGAAGAGAGGCGCAGGCAGCTACATGTGTGTATAATTGCAACTTTCTTTGCAGTACATCTCCCCAGAAGGGTTTACTTGTTTAAACCACACAGAGGTCATGAGAGCCTTACAGGAGGAGACTGGGTCACTCCCAACAGCACCCCCATCATCATTCCTGAGGCATCTTCCTATCCTGGCTCTGTACCGTGGGATAGATGGATGATATTGTTCTGTCTTGCCGCTGATCGAATAGAAAGGATTCGGGGGGTTAGTCACAGTGCAAAGTAAGTTCTTGTCTTAGATGCCAAAAGCTGTAATGTCCACTCAGTTCGATTTTAGTGGGGAACTGAGGCACTCCTCCTCCTAAAGCTGACTCTTCTATTTTAGCTGCTTACATGAGCCAAACGCAGCAGGATTGACTCAAGTCCCCTCTTTGTTTAGCATGTCTACTCTCAACCGTACAGTTACCCTCAACTTGACAGTTTAGTTTTTGCCAGGCCATGCCTGAATTTACCCTGAAATGCTTCTGTGAAACCCTGAAGGTACTGCTGGATGGAATCAGACCATGGACTGAAGAGGGCCCATGTTAGGAGGGGGAGAACTTGATTTAAAGAAGGAGGTGGAGATGGGTGGATGACTGTGATGTCAAAGAGGACATGGTTTTTTGTTTGTGCTTTTTGGGTTTACAAGGGAGGAGGAGTGGTGTCTAGAAGCAGCAGCGGGGAATGCTCATGAAGAATTCCCATGGTGTGTGGGAAGCCAGTGAATGAGCAACCTTCCTGAGATGCCTTCAGAGAAGGTAATATCTGTTCACTCAGTGGGTACGTGTCAAGCATGTCTAGGTGCTGGGAACACGAGGTAGTATGTGCCTCATGACCAAGGGCAAGAAGAGTGAAGCTGTGCTGAGATCAGCACCATCCCAGCCAGCACTCCACCAAGTCAGGGAGGGCCGGTCAGGTGGAGGAGAGCTCCGTGGGGTCTGAGTGTCCAGCCATCCATTTATAGTGGACAGGGGTCCAGGGCAGGAGGGGAGAGCGTTGGAGAGAGGGAGCAGAGAGGGTCAGGTGAGGGGACCCAGGAAGCCCCTCCCTTGTCTCTATTTTCTCTTGTCTACAGACACTTCCTGCTCCCTTTCTCTACACTGGCTTTCTCTACTTCTCAGTCCACTTAGCAGAAAATGCCTGTATTCACAGCCCTTGGGTCTTTGTATCTCCTCTGTTCCAGGGGTCAGCCCAGACTGAAACTGGACACTCTTAGCCCTGACTCCAAATTTCCAGCTTTGGCCCAGACTAGGTCACCATAGCCAGGAGGGTGGGTCACAGAGTACAAGCATGTCCAGTATGCCTAGCCTGGCAAGGGGACCTGCTGAGAATTAGGTGAACAGCCTGCAAGATGTCTTCCCCTGGCCACTTTCCAAGGGCCTAAGGGTTGGGGAGGATGTTGGGTGTGAGTCTTCCTGTCTGGAGTTTGTGTGGGAGCAAAAGCTGAATTTTGCTCCCTGGCTCCCTGGCACATCACTGCTACTGCCTGAAGCCTCCTTCAGATGACCCCAGAGGCAGAAAAGTGCCAAAATATCCTCAGCCTGATCAGATGAACCTTCACAGTAAAGAGACAGCTTTACATCCCTGCTCTAGTACTGAAAGGAGTCTATGTTGGTTTTACTTCTCCTGAGCAGCTCAGCGTTAATTGGCAACATGTTTTTATTCATAAAGAATATGGAGTATATCTTTGATCCATATGACAAATTTAAATCTGAAATGATAAAGTAACACTATTGATCTGATCTCCTCCTCTCCCCAGCACCACCTCTCACCGCAGCAGCTAAGCCTTATAGCTGCACAGTTCTCTTCTTGCAGCATAGGAGTCCCCTTTGTTTTTAGACACGCCCTTTGGTCCTCCAGAGGCAATCCATCAGAGCTGGTGCAGCTGCTGGTGTCCCTGGGTTGCTAGGCCTGCATCACTCTCCTCATTCCCTGGTGTTGACAGCAAGACCAGCCCTGTTACTGATGATGGCAGCTATGGCCTTTGATGTCTGATGAATGGAGCTTGGGCCCAGGTTTATGGATTATATTTTTAATGGGATACAGTCAAAACTCAAAGAACCCTTAGGTCCTTGGCTTGACACACCCTGCTTGGACAGACCTTGTCAACAAGACAAGAGGAATCTGTTCTTAGAGAAGATGGAAGAGGCCTCCCAGGGGCAGAGAAAATAAATCAAGCTTAATACCTTGTAGTCATTTACTCCATTCATTTGTAAGTTCAGGTTTTCAACATGATATCATTGACTTAATGCAAAGTAGTCATCCATCAAATCCCACCCTCAGGGAGCTTTCCATCCACTTGTGAGCCAGCTTCAGTGGGGATTAGAGGCATTAGGAAAGAACTTAGCATATGTACTGACTTGCACCTCTGGGGAGATGAGATATCTCCGGAGAGGCTGGTGAGTAAGCAGAGATGCAAAGATGAACAGGAGACAAGAGAGCAAGGTGTCTGAGAGGCTCTCTGGAAGCTGGAAGCACAGGAGTGGGGGTGGCCTGGGCCTGGAACAGGAGCCGTGCTGTACCGAGCATGATGCCCAGACTTCCTCCCAAAGGGAATGGGAGCCGAGGGAACACTCTAAACAGTGGAGAGGGCTGAAGGCTCTTCTCCTCCCTGAGTACTTCCAGTTCCTCCTGCAGGGTCAGCATTAAATAGCACAAGTCCACCTTTGTAAATATTCCCAGAACAGTCTCATTTTATCCATGTGAAGGATTTAGAAGTGAATTAAAATGAAGAAAATACACGTGTTTGATCTTATCTCCAGGCACAGCCAAGGTCCTATCTTAGCTTCCTCTTTTTATTTACTCAGTTCCTGCAAACCCCTGGGACTCAAGCCCTGGACTCCAGTCTAGCAGGGCCTCTGGCCTTGGCACAGTGAATGACTTTGAAAGAAGTCTCTGCTCGCCTGGTGAAAGCTGGGTTCCTTGCCTGGGAAGCATGCAGGACCCTGTATCATTCCTGCACAGTCTGTAGGAAGTGTGGGGCAGGAACCCAAGGCATCTCTGTCACGTTGAGGCTGTACGTGGATCCCCACGGGGCCCAATCTGCTGGAGGTTTACTGGGGTACAGGGAGGTTATTTTCATCTCTCTGGAGCTGCTTCATTCTGTGCTTCCACTCAGGTGGCCTCCTTGCGTCATCCCACTGTTTGCATCAGCAGGAAGGCAGCAGGGGGTGGGGGGAATGATTGAGGAAGATTCCAGTTATGTCAGTAAGATGAGTGTATGTGCTCTATGCTAGAAGTGAAAGAGTACAAAGTTAAGGTTCACTCAGTTCACGGTTTTATTTCTAACTTTGATTATCTGAAGACCAGAGGATATTGAAGGTAACTGAGTCAGGAATATGGGTGCCAGAAATGAGATGAGCCAACTGGGGCTGGAATGCCGGATCTGCCATCATTTGAGCATTTGGCAGATAAAGCCTCAGTTTCTTCTCCAATAACGTGGACAAGGTGCCTATTCAGAAGGTGGCTGTGAAAGCCTTGCTTTTCCAGCTTTATTGAGATATAATTGACATATCACACTGTATAAGTTTAAGATGTACAATGTGATGATTTATGCAGTTATATACTGTAAAATGATTACCACAATGAGACTGATTAACCTATCCATCACCTCACATAGTTACAATATATTTGTGTGAGGTGAGAACACTTAAAATTTTCTCTTAGCAGCTTTCAAGTAGATAATACAGTATTATTAACTGTATTCACCATACTATATATTAGATACCTAGAGCTTATTCATCTTATAACAGGAAGTTTGTGTCCTTGGACTACCATATCCTTAATTCCTCCAACCTCCAGCACCTGGCAATGACCATTCTAATCTCTGTTTCTGTGAGTTTGGCTTTTTTTTTTTTTTTTTAAAAAGATCCCACATATCAGTGATACTATTTGGTATTTATCTTTCTTTGTTTGACTCATTTCACTTAACATGATGGCCTCAAAGTCCATCCATGTTGTCACAAATGGCAGGATTTCCTTCTTTTTATGGCTGAATAATATTCCATTGTATATGTGTGTGTGTGCAGAGATGTGTATATGTGTGGGTGTATCTTCTTTATCCGTTCATCTGTTGATGGACACCTAGGTTATTTCCATATCTTACCATTTTGAATAATGCTGCAGTGAGTATGGTGGGGGAGCAAATATCCCTTCAAGATTGTGATTTTATTTCCTTATGATCTATACCCAGAAGTAGGATTGCTAGATAATATGATAGCTCTATTTTTAATTTTTTGAGGAAACTCCATCCTGTTTTCCAAAGTGGCTGCACTAATTTATGTTCCCACCAGCAGTGCACAAGGGTTTCCTTTCTTCCACATCCTTATCACACTTGTTATCTCTTGTCATTTTGATAATAGCCATTTTAATACATGTGAGTTGGTATCTCACTGTGATTTTGATTTGTATCTCCCTGGTGATTAATGATGTTAAACATCTTTTCATGTACCTGTTAGCCCTTTGCATGGTATCTTTGGGAAAAAGGGATATTCAAGTCCATGGTCATTCTTAATAAGATTTGTTTTTGCTATTGGGTTGTATTAGTTCCTTATATATTTTGAATATTGACTCCTGTGTGATACATGGTTTTCAGATGTTTTCTCCATTTTGTATGTTGTGTCTTCATTTTGTCAATTATTTCTTTTACTGTGCAGAAGCATTTTAGTTTGATCTAGTCTCACTTGGTTGTTTTTGAGTTTGTTGCTTGTGCTTTTGGTATCACATCCCCCAAATTGTTGCCACAACAGATGTCAAGGAACTTTTCCCATATATTTTATTCTAGGAGTTTTTTAATTTCAGACATTTAAGTCTTTAATTCATTTCAAGTGAGTTTTTGAGAGTGGTGTAAGATAGGGGTCTAGTTTCATTTTTTTTTACATGTGACTGTACAATTTTCCCAACACCATTTATTGAAAAGACTGTCCTTTCCCTATTCAGTGTTCTTGGTTCCCTTGTCAAACATTAGTTGGCAATATATGTGTGGACTTATTTCTGGGCTCTTAATTCTGTTCCATTGGTCTATATATCTGCTTTTATGACAGTAATATGCTATTTTGATTACTGTAGCTTTGTACTATAGTTTGAAATCAGGAAGTGAAATGTCTCAGCTTTGTTAGTCTTTCTCAAGGTTGCTTTGGTTATTCTGGATGTTTTGTGTTTCCATATGAATTTTAGGATTGTTTTTTCTATTTCTGTAAATCATGCCATTGAAATTTTCATAGGGATTGCATTGTATCTCTAGATGACTTTGGGTAGTATGGACATTTTAACAGTATTCTTCTGATCCACCAACATGGGATATCTTTCCGTTTGTTGTCTTCTTCAATTTCTTTCATCAATATCATTGTTTTCAGTGCGTACATATTTAATTCTCCAGGTTACATTTATTCCCAAGTATTTTATTGTTTTTGATACTATTGTAAATGGGATTGTTTATTTCTTGTTCAGATATTTAGTGTTAATATATAGAAACACAACTAATTTTCATGTGTTACTTTTGTATCCTGGAGTGTTACTGAATTCGTTTATTAGTTTTAACAGTTGTCTTGTAGAGTCTTCGGGTTTTCTATATATACAATTATGTCATCTTCAGAGATAATTTTAGTTCTTTTCCTATGTGCATGCCTTTTCTTTTTCTTGCCTAAGTGCTCCAGCTAAGACTACCCTGAAGGCTTGATGGTACTTAGCAGGTGCTCAATCAGATCAGATCAGATCAGTCGCTCAGTTGTGTCCAACTCTTTGTGACCCCATGAATCGCAGCACGCCAGGCCTCCCTGTCCATCACCAACTCCCAGAGTTCACTCAGACTCACGTCCATCGAGTCAGTGATGCCATCCAGCCATCTCATCCTCTGTCGTCCCCTTCTCCTCCTGCCCCCAATCCCTCCCAGCATCAGGGTCTTTTCCAATGAGTCAACTCTTCACATGAGGTAGCCAAAGTACTGGAGTTTCAGCTTTAGCATCATTCCTTCCAAAGAAATCCCAAGGCTCATCTCCTTCAGAATGGACTGGTTGGATCTCCTTGCAGTCCAAGGGACTCTCAAGAGTCTTCTTCAACACCACACTTCAAAAGCATCAATTCTTCCGCGCTCAGCCTTCTTCACAGTCCAACTCTCACATCCATACATGACCACTGGAAAAACCATAGCCTTGACTAGACGGACCTTTGTTGGCAAAGTAATGTCTCTGCTTTTGAATATGCTATCTAGGTTGGTCATAACTTTCCTTCCAAGGAGTAAGCGTCTTTTAATTTCATGGCTGCAGTCACCATCTGTAGTGATTTTGGAGCCCAGAAAAATAAAGTCTGACACTGTTTCCACTGTTTCCCCATCTATTTCCCATGAAGTGGTGGGACCAGATGCCATGATCTTTGTTTTCTGAATGTTGAGCTTTAAGCCAACTTTTTCACTCTCCACTTTCACATTCATTAAGAGGCTTTTTAGTTCCTCTTCACTTTCTGCCATAACGGTGGTGTCATCTGCATATCTGAGGTTATTGATATTTCTCCCGGCAATCTTGATTCCAGCTTGTGTTTCTTCCAGTCCAGCGTTTCTCATGATGTACTCTGCATATAAGTTAAATAAACAGGGTGACAATATACAGCCTTGACGAACTCCTTTTCCTATTTGGAACCAGTCTGTTGTTCCATGTCCAGTTCTAACTGTTGCTTCCTGACCTGCATACAGATTTCTCAAGAGGCAGATCAGGTGGTCTGGTATTCCCATCTCTTTCAGGTGCTCAATAAATGACCACAATTATTATTAATGAAATGATACATAATGGAAAACTAGCCTTTTATTACCAAAATGACCAGTGGAAGAAAGCAAAGGCCATAAGGATGGAGAACTCATACCCTCATGAACATTAAAGAATCTCTGCAGAATGGGAGAGGGGAGATTCTTCCTCAATGGACACCTTTTCACCTTGCTGCATTGTTCCTCTGCACCTGATTATGCACGTTGCTTTCACCGTGAAGGACCTGAGCACATCAGAAGGAAGTGTATGAAACAAATTGGCATTATGCTGCCCAAGCTCATCAGAAACAAAAGAGTGAATCCACCCCAGCTTTCACTAACTGGGCTCCCTTGCGTGAGCAGCTGCATAGAGACAACAGCCCTGTTTCACAGTTCTTTCAGTTGGGGATAAAAAGGTCAATACAGGCGTGCCAGCTACTGAAGGACAGTCGTGGCTTACTTCCAAAGGAACTTTCAACATTATTATCATAGCTCAGGTGGAAGTTGCGGAGAAGGCAGTGGCACCCCACTCCAGTACTCTTGCCTGGAAAATCCCATGGATGGAGGAGCCTGGTAGGCTGCAGTCCATGGGGTCACTATGAGTCAGACACGACTGAACGACTTTACTTTCACTTTTCATTTTCATGGATTGGAGAAGGAAATGGCAACCCACTCCAGTGTTCTTGCCTGGAGAATCCCAGGGACGGGGGAGCCTGGTGGGCTGCCATCTCTGGGGTCGCACAGAGTCGGACATGACTGAAGTGACTTAGTAGCAGGTGGAAGTTGAAGTAAAATGTTAGTCGCTCAGTCATGTCCGACTCTTTGCAACTCCGTGGACTGCAGCCCACCAGGCTCCTCTATCTGGATCTTCTGACCCAGGGATCAACCCCGGGTCTCCTGCATTGCAGGCAGATTAGTTAGTGGTGGTATTTTGAAACTTGCTTTGAGAAGGCTAGGTGCTACAGACAGAAGCAAAGGGCCTGCCACCAAGAAATGCTCCTGACTGCTCCAGCCATAACAGGAGTGTCGGGTGGCAGCTCCAAGTGGCCTTTGACATGCAGGAAGTGCGAACGTGGAGAAGCAGTGACAGCGACAGCCTTGCGACTTCCCATCCACATGCTGGAGAAGTGAGGCTGCTGTCCACCTCAGGGATCTTTGTCTAGAAGAAGAGGTTCACAGGGCTTAGAGGAAGGTCACTGAGGAAAACAACCAGAAAAAAATCTTCCTTCATTTTGGCAACTGTTCATGCACTTAGCTTGAAAGATGACATCCAGGGCAAAGGTTTGGAGCCCTGAAGTTTCACCCCGTGGGCCCCCGTCTTTGCTGAAGTTTCCAGCTGTCGGGACCAGGCTGGTGTGAGAGACAAATGGACTACGTCTGCCAGCTCACTTAGTTGTCCTTGAGGCTAGAGTCTGGGCAGAGGTCACTCAAGCCTGCTGACCGTGTGTTCCCTTGTAATCCTGCGGTGAAGGCAGGCAGTGGGGCCAGAGGCACAGCTGGCAGAATCCATCACCATCTGCCTTCATTCATCAACAAACGTCTGATGCCTACCATGTGCCCAGCACTGGGCTGAGTAGGATCTGGAGCTCTGGAGATGAAAGTCCTGATTCCTTGATCCACGTGGACAAGTGGACTTGATGATACAGTGTGACGAGGACTTGACAGGACACCAGAGAAGCAGAGGGGAAAGGGCACCCAGCCCAGCTGAGCCAGGAGGAGGGAATCAATTTGCTCCAAAAGATACATGGAAGTCCTAACCTCAGAATGTGGTCTTATTTGGACTAGAGTATTTACGGAGATAATCAGGTTAAAATGAGGTCATTAGGGTGAGGTGGGCCCTAACCCAATATGTGTCCTTATTAAAAGGGGAAGATTTAGACACAAAGGCACACACTCATACAAGGATAATGCCATGAGAAGACTGGAATTACGCTGCCACGAGCCACATAAACCTGGAGAGAGTCTTGGAAGGGGTCCTCCTATCTCATCTCCAGAGGGGACATAGCCCTGCAGACACCTTACTTCAGACTTCGCCTCCACGATGTGAGACAGTGAATTTCCATTCTCAGCCAACCAGCTTGTAGCACATTGTTGTGGCAGGAACTGGGAAACTAATACAAGGACTGAGGGGTTATACAGGTGGAGAAGAGGGGAAGGGAGCCCCCAGCCCAGGAGAGGAGGTAGGGACACCGGGCCATGTTTGTTGCTACAGTCGGAGGTGCACAAGAACAGGCAGGGTGGGGCTGTTGGGGGAGGACTGCCCTGACCAAGATGTATCTCAGTTTCAGTCCCACTGTTCTGCTGGCTAATGCTGTGTGATGTCAAGAAAGTTTCTTAACCTTTCTGAGCCTCCTTTCTGGTCCTCAGTTTCTGCATCATAAAATGGGGCTAATAATGCTTTCCTTATGAGGACTGAACGATCTATGGAAACTCATAGAATATACTCCAAGAGTAAAGCTGTTAACATTACCACCGCCAAGTTGAACGTGTTGATTGACAGTAGGCAAATGTTTATGGAAAGCACCCTATGTGAATATCTATGCTGCCTTACTTATCCCCACCACAACCCTGGAAGGAAGGCATTATTACTCTTGTTTTAAGGTAAGGAACTATAGACTTAGAGAATTTAAGGAATTTGCCTAGGATACCCAGCCCCCATCTAATTGCCTTTAAGAGTTTTTTTTTTTTTTTTTAAGTGTTTTAAGGAGAACTATAGTAATAGTTCCTTTGGTATCTCTGATTTTTTTGAAGAGATCCCTAGGAACTAAAAAGCCTCTTGATGAAAGTGAAAGTGGAGAGTGAAAAAGTTGGCTTAAAGCTCAACATTCAGAAAACAAAGATCATGGCATCCGGTCCCACCACTTCATGGGAAATAGATGGGGAAACAGTGGAAACAGTGTCAGACTTTATTTTTCTGGGCTCCAAAATCACTACAGATGGTGACTGCAGCCATGAAATTAAAAGACGCTTACTCCTTGGAAGGAGAGTTATGACCAACCTAGATAGCATATTCAAAAGCAGAGACATTACTTTGCCAACAAAGGTCCATCTAGTCAAGGCTATGGTTTTTCCAGTGGTCATGTATGGATGTGAGAGTTGGACTGTGAAGAAGGCTGAGCGCGGAAGAATTGATGCTTTTGAAGTGTGGTGTTGGAGAAGACTCTTGAGAGTCCCTTGGACTGCAAGGAGATCCAACCAGTCCATTTTGAAGGAGATGAGCCCTGGGATTTCTTTCGAAGGAATGATGCTAAAGCTGAAACTCCAGTACTTTGGCCACCTCATGCAAAGAGTTGATTCATTGGAAAAGACCCTGATGCTGGGAGGGATTGGGGGCAGGAGGAGAAGGGGACGACAGAGGATGAGATGGCTGGATGGCATCACTGACTCGATGGACGTGAGTCTGAGTGAACTCTGGGAGTTGGTGATGGACAGGGAGGCCTGGCGTGCTGCGATTCATGGGGTCGCAAAGAGTCAGACACGACTGAGTATCTGATCTGATAGTAATAGTAACTGTAAAAGTAATAGATACCCCATACTGGATAGCTTTTTGTGTTAGGCATTGGCCCACTCCAGTATTCTTGCCTGGAAAATTTCACGGACAGAGGAGCCTGGTGGGCTACAGTCCATGGAGTTGCAAAGAGGTGGACACGACTGAGCATTTTACATGAATGATCTGGCATTCTTTAAAACAGTCAACAAGAGAGGTATTCTAATTATGTTTATTCTATCAGTGAGGATGCTAAAGCTTAGAGAGTTCCTTTAGCAAGGTAAGGATCCAGAATTCCCCAGACAAGGACAGGAAACTGTTTATTGTTTGATATACAAGTGGGCATTGAATGGCTGCCATCTCCCAGTGCTGTGTGAGACCCTGAGGATTCCATGATGTACAGACAGGGTTGCTGCCATCCTGAGCCCAGGAATCTTGCAAGAGAGGCAGTCACACACACCAGAATGCAACTTGGATCTTGGTCTATTGTCTCTAACTAGGATTCTTTCTCCTACATGAGACTGAGGAGGAGCTACAGGTTACCTCCCAGCCTGCTAGGCCAGTCTTAGGCCGTTCTTATTTTTGTAAAAGCCAGATGGAATTTCATCAGTGCAATGGCCTCGTTTTCTGGACTGGAGTTGTTTATTTTTGTTTTAGCTATAGAACTGTGCCTTGAAACAGAATCTTACGTAGGAGCCCAACTTTGAAACAGAACAAAGCTGGCACTTTCTGGTTGAAGGTGGGGGGTGGGTATTCCTTCTCATCTCTGATGCTGCTGGGGCATGGGGGGTGCCTGTCCAGACTGAGGGGAGCCTGCTTTGAAGGTGCTACTGAAGATCATACATGAGGCTTAGGAGTGGAGAACAAGCATTCAGGCATTTTCATTCAAGGAAGTGATCCAATTTGGGGAAATTTTTGTTCTTTTGATTGATTCTCTCTCCCTTGGGTTTCATCTCTTTTACATTATTAATGAAGGAGTCTTTGGGCCTAGAAAAAGAAAACAACAGTCTCAAAGGCCCTTGCTGAATCACCTAACTTCGGAGAAAAGAAAACAGAACTTTAGGTCCCGCCCTGATGCTCCAGGCCAGTTGTATCTATCTGGGACTTATCATCCCCTGCCCAGAAACCTTCCACTCCCTACACCTGCCCAGAAGACTTATCATCCCCTTCACAACTACAAATGCAATCTCAACTAAAGAATACCCAAAACATCCTGCCTGATTAACATTTCTCTTATCGCTTCCACAAACCTCCCTATAAATATGGACCCTCCCTGATCCCTCTCAGCCTGGTCCTTAGGCTGACTGTCGCCCCTCCTTGCCTGAATAAAGGTAACCTACTTCCGTTGAGGTCATTTCTCCTTTTCTGCCTTGGCTGGAACTATACCTTACAATTATTGCTTACTAGCATCTTTACCTGGAGAAGGCAATGGAACCCCAATCCAGTACTCTTGCCTGGAAAATCCCATGGATGGAGGAGCCTGGTAGGCTGCAGTCCATGGGGTCGCTACGAGTCGGACACGACTGAGCGAATTCACTTTCCCTTTTCACTTTCATGCATTAGAGAAGGAAATGGCAACCCACTGCAGTGTTCTTGCCTGGAGAATCCCAGGGACGGAGGAGCCAGGTGGGCTGCTGTCTATGGGGTTGCACAGAGTCGGACATGACTGAAGTGACTTAGCAGCAGCAGCAGCATCTTTACATGAAGGTTGACAGGGAAGGTCAATATTGTTAGTTAACAGCTGAAAAAAGCCTTATTTGGGAGGAGGCTGGAAATGGGAATAAGACATGGGGATTTTCCATTGACTGGGTTTATCTGAGCTCTGCCAGTGCATTGACCACAGAGAACCTGGGGCTGTTGCAAAGTTGAGGGCATTTTTTCCCCCATTCAGTCATTTGCTGTTGTTGTATTTTTTCCCCCTGTTTTTAATTTTAAATCCCCTCACCCTAAGATGTGGGGCTCCCCAGGTGGCTCAGCAGTAAAGAATCCACCTGCCAATGAAGGAGATGTGGGTTTGATCCCTGGGTTGAGAAGATCCCCTGGAGAAGGAAATGGCAGCCCACTCCAATATTCTTGCCTGGGATACAGGAGCTGGCAAGCTGTAGTCCACGGAGTCGCAGAGTCGGACACGCCTTAGTGACTAAACAACAACACCCTAAGGTGCAGCCAACTGGAAATCACAAAGGTAATGGAGAAAGAATTTATTCTTTGCCTTATTCTGTAGACATGAGCCGTTGTCCATGTGGTTATGTGTATATAGGCACATAAGTATAGATACACACAAATACAGGCATGTGTATGTGCATGCATAGGAGACAAAAAGCTTTTCCCTCTGTGCTCTTAGGTTCAGTGTTTGGAGGCCTGTGAATTAAACTGACAAAAGATAAATAAGCAAGAGAAAAAACAGCTTTTTATTCATGTGAGTATATAGGTAGGAGTACACAGAAAATTGTGACTCAAGGGGCTAGTTAGAATTTGGGGTAAATAGAATTTATTTACCATCTTAATTGGGTAAGGTAAGAGGGAGAAGGGCACTTATAGAAACATAAATGACTTCTTAATAGGAAAGGGCAGGGAGCAGAGGGCATTAAAAAAAAAAACAAACATTTTGGGAAAGATAAATGGACCCTTAGGAGGATAGGAGATATGAGAGGGTTGTTCTGTTTTTGTTTTTGATGATGAATCTATTTGGTTGTGGTGGTAAGAGTCAGTCTTCCTTGGTTACCTCTGGAGAGAGTATTTATAGATTCTTTTGAGTTCTTTCAGGAAGCTCTGCTTTTAGGCAGATCAAAGGGTTCAGGAATTCAAGTGCCTTCAGATAAAAATGATTTTTATGCCACAGTGGTCTGTTCTGGGCCCTTTCATGGACTATATGCCCCCATGCTTCATGCTCATGTCCTGTTAGGTGTAGAGATGACAGGAGAGGGCAGCTGCGAACAATAGTGTTATTTCTAGGTTTCTTGAGTGGGGATTTAGGCCCCCTCTGAGCAATGGTCATCCATTTCTGCAGTGTGGGATTCATGTGTTTCCAGGGGCCTGGGAGAGCTGGAAAGTCCACACTTCTCACATTTGTGTGTATCACCTTCTGTTCATCCCATGAAGACTTTTTCATTACTTGCCAGATGTTGGGTTCTAGCAGCTGGGAATATAAAGATGAAAAAAATTTTTTTTCACTTTTAAGGAGCTCATAGCCTACTGGGGAGATAGTTATGAAGCTCATAATTAAATATTGTGGATAAATACTAGGATAAAGAAAGACCTGTGATGCTTTTAGGAGTAAGGGAGAGAAGTCTCAACCCAGCCCAGGATGGGGAGGGCAGTGAGAGATGGCTTCACAGGGGAGGTAGCTTCTCAACAGAGTTTGGAAGGCTGGGAGGGCAATCCCCAGAGCTCCAGGGACACTGCAGGCAGAGGGAATGTGTGCACTGGCATAGGGGGCACACAACCCCGTGGTGTGTTTGGGGATTGTTGGTGATGCCATGATTAGAGTGTAGGCTGGGTACCGGGGTTAGATGTTAAGGGGAATGCAGATGATGAACCTGGAAGGCTCTCTAGGGCAGGCTGGGAAGTGCCCCAGAGCACCTAATGAGACAGTGGAGAGTAGGTGGGAGGCAGGGGTACTGTGGACAGGGAGCCCAACAGCAGAAGTGGAATTAGAGTCATGAGAACAGATTAAGATGAACAGGCATACCTGCAGAGGCACTTTCACTATCCACCTGACTGGGCCAAGGGGAGGCTGAAAGCTCAAGGGCCAGCAGTGGCAGGTTGGAGGAAGCTGATGTGCCCTGGAGTATCTTCTTCCATAATTGTGACAGTTCATGTGTAGCCAGGAAGGAATTATATGTGCGTATTTCCCAGTGGCTACTGCTAAGCCAAAGGGAAAAGGACATTTGCATTTTTTAAAGAATCGATTGAGATTCTAAAGCCACCCTGGAAGGTTAAGAGTAAAAATGCACAGCTTGAAAGACTTGGCTTTTTGGCATCAAGAGTGCTGACCAGATTGACTCTAACCGAGACACAGTTTTTAATTAAGTGTTTATAATGAGACATTTATAGCCACTCAAGAGGCCGTTTTAGTCCTTTGGGAAGAAGAGTTGATGGAGGAGACGTCTGTGATTCTAGTAGAAATTAATATATAAACAGACCTCAATGTGCGTTTGGAAAGAAGCAAATAGGAGGGAAGCACTTTGTGAGGTGAAACTCGTCACACAAATTAAAACTGAATACAGTGGGGGAAACTTAGGAAAAATGCATAGATGAGTGTTTTTCACTCCAAAGCATTTGCTACTGGAAAACCAGCATTAATACTGATGAGGAAATTAGACAACACTCTGAAGTTAATTAATTTATATTGATTTTGATTTAACAGGCATCATGTTAAGTCAATACCAGATGTTTCCTTAAAGCAATACAACTGGATGTGAACTGCACTGAAATAGATGAATTCTTATTTCATATGGAATCGTTAAGCTCAATCAGTGGCTTGATACTGAGTCCATATGACAGACCAGGCCAGCAAGACAGGGATTTGGCTAAAACTAGACTCAGTGATGGACTTCCCTGGTAGCTCAGCTGGTAAAGAATCTGCCTGCAATGAAGGAGACCCTGGTACTATTCCTGGGTCAGAAAGATCCCCTGGAGAAGGGATAGGCTACCCACTCCAGTATTCTTGCCTGGAGAATTCCATGGACAGAGGAGCCTGGCAGGCTACAGTCCATGGAGTCACAAAGAGTTGGACACAACTGAGTAGCTCAGCACAGCACAGACTCAGTGATGTTTTTAGTAGCAGGGATGAACTATTATATGGTAGCTGAATTTCCTCTTCCTTGCTTCCTGTCTGTATGAACACTCCATGACTGCTGGGACTTCTAGTTGTGTCTCTCTGAGAGGAGGACTTGGTGTCTAATACTTGTGCCTTCTTTTGTATTGGGCATTTATATCTAACTGTTTAGGAATCCATGGAGTAATTTAGTGTTGACTCCATTCTTTCCAACTAAAGTTTGTTTGTCTTTATGGAGACTGGACTAACATTCCTACAATAGGAATTTTACTTCATAATTTTAGAGTTTCTACTAACACTATAAAACTGAGCTCACATATTTATGTTGCCCTCCATGATTTCCCTGGGCTTCCCTGGTGGTTTAGATGGTAAAGAATCTGCCTGCAATGCAAGAGACCTAGGTTCAATCCCTGGGTCAGGAAGATCCTCTGGAGAAGGGAGAGGCTACCCACTCCAGTATTCTTGCCTGGAGAATCCCATGGACAGAGGAGCCTGGTGGTCTGCAATCCATGGGGTTGCAAAGAGATACACACACACACACACGCAACATAATTTCCCAAAACGTAGAGTCTTCCTTTCTCTAAGTCCCCTCATAGTTCTTCACATATCCCTGATATACAGCAGTAACTGTATTGCCTTGTAATTATTTATCTGTCTCTCTCATTAGCCTGTGTTCTTGAGGGGCTGGGCCTTCCTCATCTTTGCATTCCCAGAACTGTACTTAGTACCCCCATATGCCCTTTGATGAATATATGAAGAGATGAAAGTCAAAGCTTAACAGGCAAAAATATTCCCACCTTTCCATTTGTGTTGTAAATGTGTTCCTTCGCTTTCTGATGATCCCCGTGTGAGTGTGTGCAGGCCCACCTCTACCCTTGAAGTTATTTCCTAAATTTCTTGGAAGAAAGGGATCTCTGTAGAAAAGAGTGACCGTTTCTTATAGGTGGGGACAAGGGAATAGGCCCAAATTTGCTATCTCACTGAAATAGAAGAAGAAGTATTTATTCAAAATTCAGTTTGCTGCTCTTTTCATTGTTATAGAGTGTCATGTGATATTTATGTTTACTTTAAAATGAACTGCACTGAAGAATATCCTCTAGAGTTAGGACACACATTGCATTTGGAGTCCAAGTGACCAGGTAGCTTATAAAGTTAGAACTCCACTGATGAATCTATGTCCTGTTTTTTCTTGTGTTTACTACCAAGATAGCAATGATCTGAGGAAGGTGCTGGGTGAATTATTCAGGCAGTTTAACATGAGAATACTTTTCCTGCTCAAATGGTGTCTTTTTACTTTTGTCTCTATCCCTTGAAGAATTGAGAATGTTATTTTCTTAAAGATTTCAGATGCAAAAACTTTGTTTTCTAGCTTAAACTCTCTCTACTTCCTCAGAAGGAGAGCTTGGTCTTTCCTTATGGAAATTTTATATTAAGTCATTTCTTTTCCCAGATTTAAAGAACAGATGAGAGAAAGAGTTTAGGAAAGGCAAATTAGCCATATTTTTTCCCAGCTAGAACAATTGGGTAATTTGCATCCTGTGTTTCCTTATAGCATTCATTGACTATGTAGCAGTACTGGTAAGATAAAGAACTAAACTCTACATTATTTGAAATATCAAAGGAAGTAACCACACTCATGGCAGACAAATTTGGTTACTAATGCAAAATGTAATTATTTATTACACTGGTAGCATGCCTGTAACATTGTTAAGTACACATTAAAAATAAAGCACAAAAAAAACCCCAGATATAAATAGATCACAATAGTGTCATATTGTTTAATAATCCTATATCTTGCCGTTCCACCTTCTCATTATAATTTGTGATTTTTCTTTTTTCACCTCTACCTAGATGGCATATTCTTTGAGAGAGCAACTTACTTTTCTAATTGGAGGATAATTGCTTTACAATGTTATGTTGATTTCTGCCATACATCAACATGAATCAGCCATAGGTATACATATGTCCTCTCTCTTGAACCTCCCTCCCATCCCCTACACCATCCCACCCCTCTAGATTGTGACAGAGCACCAGGGTGAGCTCCCTGTGTCATACAGAAAATTCCCACTGGCTATTTACTTTACATGTGGTAATGTGTATGTTTCAATGCTGTTCTCTCCACTCATGCCACCCTATCCTTCCCCTGTTGTGTCTGCAAGTCTTTTCTCTATGTCTGCGTCTCTATTGCTGCCCTGCAAATAGGATCATTAGTGCTATTTTTCTAGATTCTATAAATGTGTTAATATATGATATTTTTCTATTTTTGACTTCACTGTGTATAGCAGGCTCTAGGTTCATCCACCTCACTGAACTGACTCAGATTTATTCCTTTTGATGGTTGAGTAATATTTCATTGTACATATGTACCATAACTTCTTTATCTGCTCATCTGTTGATGGATATCTAGGTTGCTTCCATGTCCTAGCTGTTGTAAATAGTGCTGCAATGAACATTGGGGTACATGTGTCTTTTAGAATTGTGGTTTTCTCAAGGTATATGCCCAGTAGTGGGATTGCTGGGTCATATGGTAGTTTTATCTTTTTTTTTTTTTTTCTTTAAAGAAATCTCCACACTGTTCTCCATAGTGGCTGTGTCACTTTGCATTCCCACCAACAGTGCAAGATGGTTGCCTTTCTCCACATCCTCTCCAGCATTTATTATTTGTATATTTATTGATGATGACCATTCTGACCAGTGTGATGTGATACCTCATTGTAGATTTGATTTGCAGATCTCTAATAATAAGTGATGTTGAGCATTTTTTCATGTGTTTATTAGCCATCTGTATGTCTTCTTTGGAGAAATGTCTGTTTAGGTCTTTTGCCCATTTTTCAGTTGAGTTGTTTTTCTTATATTGAACTGCATGAGCTGCTTGTATATTTGGAGATTAATCCTTAGTCAATTGCTTCATTTGCAAATATCTTCTCCCATTCTGAGGATTGTCTTTTTCATCTTGTTTATGGTTTCCTTTGCTCTGCAAAACCTTACAAGTTTTAACTAGGTCCCATTTGTTTACTTTTGTTTTTATCCATCACTCTAGGAGGCAGGTCATAGAGGATCGCTGTGATGTATGTCAAAGTGTTCTGCCTTTGTTTTCCTCTAAGAGTTTTATAGTTTCTGGTCTTACATTTAGATCTTTGATCCATTTTGAGTTTATTTTCATGTTTGGTGTTAGGAAGTGTTCTAATTTCATTCTTTTACATGTAGCAGTCTAGTTTTCCCAGCACCGCTTATCGAAGAGACTGTCTTTTCTCCATTGTATATTCTTGCCTCCTTTGTCAAAGATAAGGAGTCCATAGTTGCGTGGATTTGTCTCTGGTCCTTCTCTTTTGTGCCATTGGTCTATATTTCTGTCTTTGTGCCAGTAACATACAGCCTTGGTGTCTGAAGTCAGGAAGGTTGATTCCTCCAGGTCCATTTTTCTTTCTTAAGATTGCTTTGGCTATTTGGGTTTTTGTGTGTTTCTATACAAATTATGAAATTTTTTGTTCTAGTTCTGTGAAAAATGTCATTGGTAACTTAATAGTAATTGCACTGAATATTGCTTTCGGTAGTATAGCCATTTTCATAATGTTGATTCTTCCAATGCAAGAACATAGTATTTCCAACCCAAGAGCCATCTGTCTATCTCATCTTTGCTTTCTTTCATCTTATAGTTTTCTGTATACAGGTCTTTTGTCTCCCTAGGTTGCTTTCATTTTGCTAATTTTTATATTTTATCTTTCACTTAATTCATAATGCAATCATATTAGCTCAAATAAATAAATGTTCTTTATTATTTATTAAAAATGAGAAGCTAGTATGTGGCATAGCATTTATTATAAAGTGAAAGTGTTAGTTGGTCAGTAATGTCTGATTTTATGCGACCCCTTTAATTGTAGCCCGACAGGCTCCCTTGTCCATGGGATTGTCCAGGCAAGAATACTGGAGTGGGTTGCAATTTCCTTCTCCAGGGGATCTTCCTGACTCAGGGATCAAACCTGGGTCTCCTCATTGCAGGCAGATTCTTTACCATCTAAACCACCAGGGGTTGCTTTTTTTTTTTTTTTTTTTACTATAAGCTCTTCTCTAATTAATATTTAGTGACTTTTATTGAAGTTGTTGTTTAGTGACTGTCATGTCCAACTCTTTGAAACCCCGTGGAGTGTAGCACACCAGGCTCCTCTGTCCCCTGTTATCTCCTGGAGTTTGTTCAAATTTATATCTATTGAGTCAGTGATTCTATCTAACCATCTTATCCTCTGAGGCCCCTTTCTCCTCTTGCCTTCAATTTTTCTCAGCATCAGGGTCTTTTCCAATGAGTTGGCTCTTCATACATATCAGGTGGCCAGGTGGCTTCAGCAGCAGTCCTTCCAATGAATATTCAGGGTTGATTTCCTTTAGGGTTGATCTCCTTGCAGTCCACAGGATTCTTGAGAGTCTTCTCCAGCACCACAATTCGAAAGCATCAGTTCTTCAGCACTCAGTCTTCTTTATGGTCCAACTTTCACATCTGTACATGACTACTAGAAAAACAATAGCTTTGACTACATGTACGTTTGTTGGCAAAGTGATATCTCTGCTTTTTAATATGCTATCCAGATTTGTCATAGCTCTCCTTCCAAGGAGCAAGCATCTTTTAATTCCATGACTGCAGTCACTGTCCATAGTGATTTTGGACGTTAAGAAACTAAAATCTGTCACTGCTTCTATTTTTCCTCTTCTATTTGCCATGAAGTGATGGGACCAGATGCCGTGATCTTAGTTTTTGAATGTTGAATTTCAAGCCAAATTTTTCACTCTCCTCTTCTTTCACCTTCATCAAGAGACTCGTTAGTTCCTCTTCACTTTCTGCCATTAGAGTGGTATCATCTGCATTTCTGAGGTTGTTGATATTTCTCCCAGCAGTCTTGATTCCAGCTTGAGATTCATCCAGCCTGGCATTTCACATTATATACTCTGCATATAAGTTAAATAAGCAGGATGACAGTATACAGCCTTTACATACTCCTTTCCCAATTTGGAACCAGTTGTTGTTCCATGTCTGGTTCTAACTACTGCTTCTTGACCTGCATACAGGTTTCTTAGGAGATAGGTAAAGTGGTCTGGTATTCCCATCTTTTTAAGAATTCTCCACTGTTTGTTGTAATCCATGCATTCAAAGGCTTTAGCATAGTCAATGAAGCAGAAGTAGATATTTTTCTGGAGTTCCCTTGTTTTTTCTATGATGCAGTGAATGTTGGCAATTTGATCTCCGTTTCCTCTGCCTTTTCTAAGTCTAACTAGAACATCTGGAAGTTCTCAGTTCACGTACTGTTGAAGCCTATCTTGAAGGATTTTGAGCATTACCTTCCTAGCATGTGAAATGAGTGCAGTCGTGTGGTAGTTTGAACATTCTTTGGTATTGCACTTCTTTGGGATTGGAATGAAAACTGACCTTTTCCAGTCCTGTGGCCACTGATGAGTTTTCCCAATTTGCTGGCATATTGAGTGCAGCACTTTAACAGCATCATCTTTTAGGGTTTGAAATAGCTCAACTGGAATTCCATCACCTCCACTAGCTTTGTTTGTAGTGATGCTTCCTAAGGCCCACCTGACTTCACACTCAAGGATGTCTGGCTCTAGGTGGGTGACCACACCATCGTGGTTATCTGGGTCATTAAGATCATTCTTATATAGTTCTACTGTGTATTCTTGCCACCTCTTCTTAATATCTTCGCTTCTATTAGGTCCTTCCTGTTTCTGTCCTTTATTGTGCCCATCCTTGCATAAGATGTTACCTTGATATCTCCACTTTTCTTGAAGGGATGTCTAGTCTTATTCTATTGTTTTCCTCTATTTCTTTGCATTGTTCATTTAAGAAGGCCTTCTTATCTCTCCTTGCTAGTCTCTGGAACTCTGAATTCAGTTGGCAATATCTTTTCCTTTCTCCCTTGCCTTTTGCTTCTGTCTTTTTCTAAGCTATTTGTAAAGCCTCCTCAGACAAACATTTTGCCTTCTTGCATTTCTTTTTCTTGGTTATTGCCTCCATTGTATGGTTTTGATCACTGTCTCCATACAATGTTATGAATCTCTGTATTGTGTGATACAAACTACCATTTAAGACAGTTCTTGTATAAAGATTACTTTGTATTTCTCAAATTAAGGTAGTTTATATTCTTATAAAAGTAATTACTGTGAAATAAAAACTTGGATAGGATTTAAACATTAATTCCTTGTTTGCCCCCATAAATCACACTTTCATCACATTCTTTCTGACTTGAGAATTTACAATCAGGGTAGAACTCAATTTTGAAGGGTGTAAAGCTTACATAGTTTTGATATTTCTCATTAAGTAAAAGAATACAAAATCTAAAAACACAAAATTAGGTACAGAATTAGTTATACCAAGAGATCACAGCTAAGTACAGATTTTATAAGAGCTGTTGAGAACAAATATCACAGAATCAATTGCCTGACACATTGACACAGAAATTTCCCCCTTCATTCGTGGCTGTAAATTCTTCACCATCTCTTCTGTGATGACAGTTTTACAGTATTTTCTATAGGGAGAATTGAAAGACAATTCACTCTTCTCTTTATAATGGTTGGTTATAACATGTCATTATTACTGATAGTTTAGAAAAGTTTTTTAAGCTTCACAGTTGAGTGCCATATCATGTAGATTTTTAGAACTGTTGACAAACCTGGGGAGCCTTTATCAGTTTTCTTTCTACGAGCTGTCAGATGTGCTTGCTCTTTGCAGTACATCTTTCTGCTCTGCACCATAAATGTAGGGGTTTCACATCCTGTTTTAAGGAAGCTGGACATGAGTGAGATGGGGGAACTATTTAGACCATGGACGTGGTATTGATGATTGTGAATACAGCACTACCATTTACTGGGTATTCTCAACTCTTGGTCATTAAATGTTCAGGTAGAGATTAGGCTACTCAAGGGCTCCCAAGTCAGGTTTTAAAAATTTAAATAAAAATTTAATCTTAGAATAGCTTGATTTACAGTTTCAAGCCCCTTTCCACATGTGTTGTCTCATTTAGTTCTCTTAATTTTGTGGGATGGGCATTTTGAGATTTAAAGGGATATGAGGATCTTACCTAAAGTGACAGAACACGACTGTTACGGGCTCCACACTAAAGACAAAACATCTGTGCAAACAGCTTTTATACATTACTAGGGGGCAGTAGCAATAGTTATAAGATCATTGTGTAATTATCTTAAAATCCCTTTTCTTTTTATCAGTCCATTATATTTGGGTCAAATTCTCTTTATGAGTTGAGCAAGTTTTCTTGGTGATTCATTTCTCTGTCAGGACTTTAAAGTGTTTACTAAAGTCATCGCAGGACAGTTAACCCCAGTTTTCCTAGAAAGACTGTCTTTGGACACAGCATGGCACTGAGGGGCTATGTTGACCTCTTAAAAATCGGTTCCAGTAAGTGACCACTAAAGATAAGGTGGTACCTTTGCAACTGACTATGAAGTTGATCATCTATAACTTTCTCTTGATAGATCTACCATAACTAGTTAGTGAAGGCAAATCAGTTAAAAAAGAGGGAAGTAGATTATTAGAGTGAATCATCACATACAGAGAATGGCGAATGTCTGTTCCGTTACCTAAACTGGTGTTAAATGCTGATGTAATAAACAGTGAGAGTGAAGAAAAGTTGCTGCTAAGTCACTTCAGTCATGTCCGACTCTGTGCGACCCCTCGAACTGCAGCCCAGCAGGCTCCTTTGTCCATGGGATTCTCCAGGCAAATATACTGGCTGCTGCTGCTAAGTCACTTCAGTCATGTCCGACTCTGTGCGACCCCATAGACGGCAGCCCACCAGGCTCCCCCATCCCTGGGATTCTCCAGGCAAGAACACTGGAGTGGGTTGCCATTTCCTTCTCCAATGCATGAAAGTGAAAAGTGAAAGTGAAGTCGCTCAGTCGTGTCCGACTCTTAGTAACCCCATGGACTGCAGCCTACCAGGCTCCTCCGTCCCTGGGATTTTCCAGGCAAGAGTTAGCAGAACCATTTGTTCCAGCTTTAAAAAAAGCATCATAAAAAAATCACTGTATTAAGATATCTTTGCCATCAGCAATACAACACATTGGAATGAGCAAAGGCTTTGGGTTAATATAGAACTTGATTCAGATGCTCACTTATTGCAGCTCACCATTGCAACTCAATGCAGTCATTGCAACAATGCAAGAGTGACAGATTTTATTTTCTTGGGCTCCAAAATCACTGCAGACGGTGACTGAAGCCATGAAATTAAAATATCCTTGCTCCTTGAAAGAAAAACTATGACCAACCTAGACAGCATATTAAAAAGCAGAGACATTACTTTGCTGACAAAGGTTTGTCTAGTCAAAGCTATGGTTTTTCCAGTAGTCACGTATGGATGTGAGAGTTGGACCATAAAGAAAGCTGAGCACTGAAGAATTGATGCTTTTGAACTGTGGTGCTGGAGAAGACTCTTGAGAGTCCCTTGGACTGCAGGGATATTCAACCAGTCCATCCTAAAGGAAATCAGTTCTGAATATTCATTGGAAAGACTGATGCTAACGCCCCAATACTTGTGGCCACCTGATGTGAAGAACTGACTCACTGGAAAAGACCCTGATGCTGGGAAAGATTGAAGGCAGGAGCAGTGGGGGATGACAGAGGATGAGATGGTTGGATGGCATCACGGACTCAATGGACATGAGTTTGAGCAAGTTCCGGGAGTTGGTGATGGACAGGGAAGCCTGGCGTGCATCCATGGGGTCACAAAGAGTCGGACACGACTGAGCAACTGAACTGAACTGATTGCAGCTCACTTATGATATTGGGTGAAGTATTACAACTGTTAGAAACCTTTGTGTCTCATCAGTGAAGTAGCCAATCGTTGCAAATGTTTAGAATTGAGGGTTGTTATTGTGGAGAATGTGTGCAAATTGCCTGGTACATCACATTCATGTGACAAAATTTGCTGTTATAATTCACATAAAGTTGGAAGACTTCTTTCTTTCTTGTCTGAAAGCAATCTATTGCTTTTTCTGATAAAATAAGAGGTCTGTTGAGCAAGAAGGCAAGGATATAACAAAAGCTGTGTGGAGCAGGTTTTTGCCTAAAACAGTGTGATGGTTAATTTCATATATCAACTCAGCTAGGCCACAGTAACTGGATACTTTGTCAAACACCAGTCAGGCTGTCGCTATGAGAGTATTTTTTTTAGATGAGCTTTTCATTCAGATCACATGGACCACATCCTTGTCTAACTCAGTGAAACTATGAGCCATGCCATGTAGGGCCACCCAAGATGGACGGATCATGGTAGAGAGTTCTGACGAAATGTTGTCCACTGGAGAAGGGAATGGCAAGCCACTTCTGTATTCTTGCCTTGAGAACCCCGTGAACAGTATAAAAAGGCAAAAAGATAGAACACTGAAAGATGAACTCTCCAGGTCAGTAGGTGCCCAGTATGCTTCTGGAGATCAGTGGAGAAATAACTCCATAAAGAATGAAGAGATGGAGCCAAGGCAAAAACAACACCCAGTTGTGGATGTGACTGGTGACGGAAGTAAATTCCGATGCTGTAAAGAACAGTGTTGCATAGGAACCTGAAATGTTAGGTCCAA
This sequence comes from Bos indicus, assembly GCF_029378745.1. Taxonomy (NCBI): domain Eukaryota; kingdom Metazoa; phylum Chordata; class Mammalia; order Artiodactyla; family Bovidae; genus Bos; species Bos indicus. The sequence goes on along the minus strand of NC_091773.1, from coordinate 30,903,332 downwards.
GAATCAAGGCAAATTGAAATAGGAGATGGCAAGATTGAACATCAGCGTTTTAGGAATCAATGAACTAAAATGGACTGGAATGGGTGAATTTAACTCAGATGACCATTATATCTACTACTATGGGCAAGAATCCCTTAGAAGAAATGAAGCAGCCCTGATAGTCAGCAAAACAGTCCAAAATACAGTACTTGGATGCAGTCTCAAAAACAACAGAATGATCTGTTTGTTTCCAAGGCAAACCATTCAATATCACAGTAATCCAAGTCTATGCCCCAGCCAGTAATGCTGAAGAAGCTGTTGAACAGTTCTATGAAGACCTATAAGACCTTCTAGAACTAATAGCCAAAAAAGATGTCCTTTTCATTATAGGGGACTGGAATGCAAAAGTAGGAAGTCAAGAGATAACTGAAGTAACAGGCAAATTTGGCCTTGGAGTAAAAAACGAAGCAGGGCAAAGGCTGACAGAGCTTTGTCAAGAGAACGCTTTGGTCATAGCAAACACCCTGTTTCAGAAATAGAAGACTCTACACATGGACATCACCAGATGGTCAATACCGAAATCAGATGGATTACATCTTTGTAGCCAAAGATGGAGAAGCTCTATATAGTCAGCAAAAATAAGACTGGAAGCTGACTGTGGCACAGACCATGAACTCTTATTGCAAAATTCAGACTTAAATTGAAGAAAGTAGGGAAAACCACTAGACCGTTCAGGTATGACCTAAACCAAATCCGTTGTGATTATAGAGTAGAGGTGACAAATAGATTCAAGGGATTAGATCTGATAGAGTACCTGAAGAATTATGGACAGAGGTTTGTGACATTGTACAGGAGGCAGTGGTCAAGACCATCCCCAAGAAAAAGAAATACAAAAAGGCAAAATGGTTGTCTGAGGAGGCCTTACAAATGGCTAAGAAAAGAGGAGAAGCAAACAGCAAGGAGGAAAGGAAAGATCTACTTATTTGAATGCAGAGTTCCAAAGAATACCAAGGATAGATAGAAGGCCTTCCTCAGTGATCAGTGCAAAGAAATAGAGGAAAACAATAGAATGAGAAAGACGAGAGATCTCTTCAAGAAAATTAGAGATACCAAGGGAACATTTCATGCAAAGATGGGCACAGTAAAGGACAGAAATGGTATGGACCTAACAGAAACAGAAGATTTTAAGAAGAAGTGGCAAGAATACACAGAAGGACCATACAAAAAAGATCTTCATGACCCAGATAATCATGAGGGTGTGATCACTCACCTAGAGCCAGACATCCTGGAATGCAAAGTCAAGTGGACCTTAGGAAGCATCACTATGAACAAAGCTAGTGGAGGTGATGGAATTCCAGTTGAGCTATTTCAAATCCTAAAAGATGATGCTGTGAAAGTGCTGCACTCAATATGCCAGCAAATTTGGAAAACTCAGCAGTGGCCACAGGCCTGGAAAAGGTCAGTTTTCATTCCAATCCCAAAGAAAGGCGATGCCAAAGAATGTTCAAATTGCCACACAATTGCACTCATCTCACACACTAGCAAAGTAATGCTCAAAATTGTCCAAGCCAGGCTTTAACAGTACATGAATCGTGAACTTCAGATGTGCAAGCTGGTTTTAGAAAAGGCAGAGGAACCAGAGATCAAATTGCTAACATCTGTTGGATCCAAAAAAGCAAGAGAGTTCCAGAAAAACATCTACATCTGTTTTATTGACTATGCCAAAACCTTTGGCTATATGGATCACAACAAACTGTGGAAAAGTCTTTAAGGAGATGGGAATACCAGACCACCTGACCTGCCTCTTGAGAAACCTGTATGCAGGTCAGGAAGCAACAGTTAGAACTGGACATGGAACAACAGACTGGTTCCAAATCAGGAAAGGAGTATGTCAAGGCTGTATATTGTCACCTTGCTTATTTACTTATATGCAGAGTACATCATGTGAAATGCCAGGCTGGATGAACACAAGCTGGAATCAAGATTGCCAGGAATAATATCAATAACCTCAGATATGCAGATGATACCACCCTTATGGCAGAAAGCAAAGAACTATAGAGCCTCATGATGAAAGTGGAAGAGCAGAGTGAAAAAATTGACTTAAAACTCAACATTCAGAAAACTCAGATCATGGCATCTGGTCCCATCACTTCATGGCAAATAGATGGGGAAACAGTGGAAACAGTGAGAGACTTTATTTTTGGGGGCTCCAAAATCACTGCAGATGGTGACTGCAGCCACGAAATTAAAAGTGCTTGCTCCTTGGAAGAAAATCTATGACCTACCTAGACAGCATATTAAAAAGCAGAGATATTACTTTGCCAACAAAGGTCCATCTAGTCAAAGCTATGGTTTTTCCAGTAGTCATGTATGGATGTGAGAGTTGGACTGTGAAGAAAGCTGAGCACCAAAGAATTGATACTTTTGAACTGTGGTGTTGGAGAAGACTCTTGAGAGTCCCTTGGACTGCAAGGAGATTTAACCAGTCCATCCTGAAGGAAATCAGTCCTGAATATGCATTGGAAGGACTGATGGTGAAGCTCCTGTACTTTTATCTAATACTTGACGTAAAGAACTGACTCACTGGAAAAGACCCTGATGCTGGGAAAGATTGAAGGCGTGAGGAGTAGGGGACGACAGAGGATACAGTGGTTGGATGGCATCACCGACTCAATGGACGAGTTTGAGCAAGTTACCTGAATTGCTGATGGACAGGGAAACCTGGCATGCTGCAGTCCATGGAGTCTCAAAGAGTCAGACACAACTGAGCAACTGAACTGACTGACTTTCATTCAGATCGGTAGACTTTGTAAAGCAGATTACCCTATAATGTGGGTGGGCCTCATCAGCTCAGTCGAAAGCCTTCAGAGAAAAGGACTGAGGTCCCCAGAGGATGCAGAAATTCTGTGTTCAGAGTGATGCTGGTCAAGCTGTAATGTCAGCTCTTCCCTGGGTCTAGAGTATACCAACCTCCACTGTAGATTTGGTACTTAATTGGCTTCCAAAATTGCATTAAGCAATTCCTTAAAATAAATCTTTATTTTTCTCATTCTTTTTCATTTATTGTCTCTACCCCTACCCCTGGTCTCTCTCTATCTTTTATTGGTTCTGTTTGTCTCTAGAATCCTAACTAATATGCTCAGATGAAATATTGACTTGATTTGTAGTAGTAACCTTATGGGTGACAAGTTCAAGTGGAGCCCTGCCTCTCTCTGGCTTATTTCTCTTCTCCTTTTAGCTTCCTTTTGATTTTCAGGTGACAGACACCTATACAGCTTTGCTCAGTAATTGTTTTCTATGTTATAGATGATCAAAAAAGTCAGCAAATAACAAGTGTTGGGTAATTTATAACCGTTTACAGTGTGTATTTGTACACATCATTTAGTACATACACCAGCTCCGTGGAATAATTAAAAGCATCCCTGTCTTAGAGATAAAACAATAACAATGAAAACAATACTGAGTGTTTATCAAGTTCTTCTGGACTAAGCATGTCACAGAAATAATCTCATGTACACCTCACAGCAAAAAAAAACTACCCCTAATTTACAGATGAGCACCCTGGCTAGAACTTGAACTCTCATCAACTGATTCAGAAGGAGCCTTTTTACTCCCATGGAAAGATGAGAACATTCCTTATCCCCAGACAGACAAGACACCCTCAGAGCCCATTTGTGGCATAGGTCTCTGTGCTACTGCCATATTTCTGGAACTTAGTTAAGTCTGGTATTCAATTAGGACAGAGATCAAATGACTCAAGGCAGCGAAATCAGCCCCTTGCGTCTCTAGAGCTAAAGATTCTCATTTACAGCTATTAATATTGAAAGGGATGAGACATATCTTTATATCAGTCATCAATTTTCCCTTGTCTTCATGGTGCAATGTCAGGATGATTCTGGGAACAAGTTCATGGCACCTTAGGAAGTAAGAGGAAGCAGAGGATTACAGGACTTAGATGCTGTTGGGGCACTTCGCTTCTTACCCTTCTCCCTTTTTGGATAGATGAGGAAGCTGAGTGAAGTCACTTGCTCAGGGTGCAAGTGAGCAGCTATGATTTGATGTGCATGCAAAATCACCTGAAATCTTGTTAAAGTGCAGGTTCTCATTCTGTTAAACTGGGATGGGCCTGATGCTTCTGATCCAGGGGCTGTGCCATGAGTCAGAAAGGAGAGGGAAGCATTATGACAGAGAGGAGAAGTGGAAGGAAGGAATGGGGTCTTACCAGGTCCCATAAATAGGTGGCGGTGAGACAGGTTGGTCTCTACAGTGTTCGTTATTACTCAGATGCTCTTTCATAGCCACTGCTTTATGGACGATGACATGATTTCACATGGTACCATAGGGGTTAAGAATTTTAGCAGGCTAGAACAGTGGACTAGTTCTTAATATGCTTAAAGTTAAGGGGAATAAATACAGTCCAAAAAACACATGCCAATACAGGATAGGGGAGATACAATTTAATAGCTGCCTGTGTGGAAAAAACCTAGAGGCTTTAGTTGCTTATAAGTCTGTTGACTTAATAACGTGGTGTGTGCTTTCATCAACAGGAGTATGGTCTGCGGGGAAAGGGAGGTGATGGGTTCCTGCCACATTGCATGCATGGTAACACGTCTAGAGGATTGCTCAGCTTAGTGGACATCACATCGAGAGGGGTATGAGAATCCTGAGTGCATCTGAGTGAGCATGTCTGGTGAAGCATCTGTGGACGATGCAGTTGAGGAATAGTTGAAGAATCGGGGTTTGTAACCTGGATATTAAAATAATGTAAGGCCTGACTCAAGTAATATTTCAGTGGTCATCGTGTGTGTGCTAATATCTGGCTTGTCCTGTGTGAACCACAATCAGTAAAAGTTGAAACTAGAGACAGATTCTTCATATTCTAAGGCACTTGTGACTGAGTAAGGGAACACAGCTTGAAGTTGAATTCCAAGTAAATCACTTACCACTCTGCCTCAGGCTCCCTAGAAATATGGGAACAAAATCTTCCTCCCTGGTGGTAATGAATCAGTGATAATGACTTATAACACAATGAGATAACATGTGAAAAACCATGGCCACGTATGGCAAAGAGTGCTGACTCAATCACTTTTAAAAAATGAACTACCTCAGGAAGTAGTGAGTTCTCTGTTGCTGGAGGTATGCAAACCAAGGACAATGAGCCTCTTGGCAATTTGGGATGAGAACATTGCACAGAGGTTTGCTGCGGACAGGAGATTGATGTACAATGAACATGATTTATAGGACCCTTCCAATTTTAAGAGTCCATGCAGGTTGGCATCACTTTTCCTGGTTATAAAAATGCAGGTGGAAAAATTGCTTTATTCAGTTGTAATATTGATATTAAATACTATTCACCTCACAACCCAAGATAGGGAGGCAGAAATGGACTTTATTTTGAGCATTTCATTTCCTACTCCCAAACTGAATCATTTTCTTTTGAGTTCTAAAATGGTACTGTTTCATTTTATGAGGCTATCTAGGGCATACATACCATACAGAAGAGTTTCCTATGTAGTATGATTTGAGGAGAGCAAGTTCAGTTCAGTTCAGTCGCTCAGTCGTGTCTGACTCTTTGCAACCCCATGAATCACAGCACGCCAGGCCTCCCTGTCCATCACCAACTCCCGGAGTTCACTCAGGCTCACATCCACTGAGTCGGTGATGCCATCCAGCCATCTCATCCTCTGTCGTCCCCTTCTCCTCCTGCCCCCAATCCTTCCCAGCATTAGGGTCTTTTCCAATGAGTCAACTCTTTGCATGAGGTGGCCGAAGTATTGGAGTTTCAGCTTTAGCATCATTCCTTCCAAAGAAATCCCAGGGCTGATCTCCTTCAGAATGGACTGGTTGGATCTCCTTGCAGTTCAAGGGACTCTCAAGAGTCTTCTCCAACACCACACTTCAAAAGCATCAATTCTTCCGCGCTCAGCCTTCTTCACAGTCCAACTCTCACATCCATACATGGCCACTGGAAAAACCATAGCCTTGACTAGACCTTTGTTGGCAAAGCAATGTCTCTGCTTTTGAATATGCTATCTAGGTTGGTCATAACTTTCCTTCCAAGGAGTAAGCGTCTTTTAATTTCATGGCTGCAGTCATCACCATCTGCAGTGATTTTGGAGCCCAAGAAAATAAAGTCTCTCACTGTTTCCCCATCTATTTGCCATGAAATGATGGGACCAGATGCCATGATCTTTGTTTTCTGAATGTTGAGCTTTAAGCCAACTTTTTCACTCTCCACTTTCACTTTCATCAAGAGGCTTTTGAGTTCCTCCTCACTTTCTGCCATAAGGGTGGTGTCATTTGCATATCTGAGGTTATTGATATTTCTCCCGGCAATCTTAATTCCAGCTTCTGCTTCTTCCAGCCCAGCGTTTCTCATGATGTACTCTGCATATAAGTTAAATAAGCAGGGTGACAATATACAGCTTGACATACTCCTTTTCCTATTTGGAACCAGTCTGTTGTTCCATGGCCAGTTCTAACTGTTGCTTCCTGACCTGCATATAGGTTTCTCAAGAGGCAGGTCAGGTGGTCTGGTATGCCCATCTCTTTCAGAATTTTCCACAGTTTATTGTGATCCACACAGTCAAAGGCTTTGGCATAGTCAATAAAGCAGAAATAGATGTTTTTCTGGAACTCTCTTGCTTTTTCCATGATCCAGCAGATGTTGGCCATTTGATCTCTGGTTCCTCCGCCTTTTCTAAAACCAGCTTGAACATCTGGAAGTTCACTGTTCACGTATTGCTGAAGCCTGGCTTGGAGAATTTTGAGCATTACTTTACTAGCGTGTGAGATGAGTGCAATTGTGCGGTAGTTTGAGCATTCTTTGGCATTGCCTTTCTTTGGGATTGGAATGAAAACTGACCTTTTCCAGTCCTGTGGCCACTGCTGAGTTTTCCAAATGTGCTGGCACATTGAGTGCAGCACTTTCACAGCATCATCTTTCAGGATTTGAAATAGATCACCTGGAATTCCATCACCTCCACTAGCTTTGTTGGTAGTGATGCTTTCTAAGGCCCACTTGACTTCACAGTCCAGGATGTCTGGCTCTAGGTGAGTAATTACACCATCGTGATTATCTGGGTCATGAAGATCTTTTTTGTACAGTTCTTCTGTGTATTCCTGCCACCTCTTCTTAATATCTTCTGTTTCTGTTAGGTCCATACCATTTCTGTCCTTTACTGTGCCCATCTTTGCATGAAATGTTCCCTTGGTATCTCTAATTTTCTTGAAGAGATCTCTAGCCTTTCCCATTCTGTTGTTTTCCTGTTTCTTTGCATTGATCGCTGAGGAAGGCTTTCTTATCTCTTCTGCAAAGGGAGATTCAATTACAGCAAATTATTTTTCCATCGGTCCTGCTATTATGCTGTGTGTTGTATATAGTAACTAAGTTGTGTCTGACTCTTTGTGGCCCCATAGACTGTAGCCCACCAGTATCCTCTGTCCAAGGGATTTCCCAGGCAAGAATACTGGAGTGGGTTGCCATTTCCTTCTCCAGGGGATCTTCCACACCCAGGGATCAATCCTGCATTGCAAGTGGATTCTTTACCACTGAGCCACCAGGGAAGCCCATCTTGGTCCTGCTGTGTATCTTAAAATTATTCTGTCATTCCTTTGTGCAGAGCTATCAAAAGGTGAATGTTATTTAAGGCTTAATGCCTTAAGCCATTATCAGTCATTAACATCATGGTCAGACACAGTTTGTTCCTTAGTGTGTTACTGTGCACTTGTGAAAGTGAACTGTTCAGTCGTGCTTGAGAAAGCCGTGTCACCTGGCAGCCCCAGCTGCTTGCTCGCTCGAACCCCCACCGTATTAGCAGCAGGCCAAGAAATGTGGGCCACTCCCAGCCACTGGCTGATCAGAGTGAGGGTAGTAATGCAGGTCTGTCCTTGAGAGATGGCAGGTCCTCTCCAACCAGGACTCCCCAGTCAGCCCAGCTGACCTTACCCAGTCCCAGATTTTACCTGCCCAGTCCCCTCCCTTCCCCTCTCATTCTCAAGTACAGACCTGCTCTGTGGTCTAAGGCCCTTCCTGCCTTCTGCTTCTCCCCTTCACCTTCACAGGCATTTCTCTCTACAGTTCTCCTGCATATCCAGCCTTAGAGGACCCAAACCAGCGCAAGTGATAAACCAGAGCAGTCTGAGAAAGTGGGGTGTCAGATGGGGTTGTGAAATAGGCTTGAAGTCAGAGAGGGCTGAGAAATATCCTGAAACTCACAAACATTCTGAGTGATGTTTAGGGCATGGGTGATCCCCGGCACAGGGTGGGGCCCAAGCGCTAACCTTCAGCAGTTTAGGTGACTTGGGCAAACCCCCAGTGAGGGAGACCCCCTTGTGGAAGCAGTGGCTCAGCATTTGAAAATTAGGGGCGAAACAGAGTTGTCTGTAGAGGCAGTGGAGTCAACTGGTTACTATTTATTTGTTCCAGTGCCCTGCTGAGAAGGCCGTGGGAACCCTTCTGTGAGAAACCAGGGCCTCTGACGAGCAGTTAAAGGCTAACCTGAGAGCCAGAGGCTGTCCTTGAAAGCTTACAAAGAGACCTGGCTGAGCAGCATCTTTAGAGAGAATTGCAGAGTTCAGAGATTTTGAATGCTCTGCTGAGCCAGGTCTGTCAGACCAAGGTCAGGCAGGGCCCTGGTTGAGGAAACCTGGACCCAGAAACATGGCAGGAAGATGTCTGGGTGGATGTCTCTGAAGACTTCCCTGAATCCACCAAGTCTCCCTAGTACAAGCCAGCACTTGCCCAGTGCTGGGAGATGCTATGGGTCTCATCTCCACAAGAAACAGGAGCTGCCCCCCTTACCCCTACTTGGCTGCCAGGTATAATGAGCTGTCTTCTTCTTCCCGCCTCGCTTCTTGCTTGAAGTCTTCCTGACTTGGTCCAGGTCACACGCACATGCTCTTTTGCTTCAATGCCATTAGAACTTGCATGTCTGCTCTCACCGGGCTCTGGCATTTTGCCTTGTGTTCTGCTCTGGGCGCGTAACTTACCTCACTTGAGGAGAAATGTAAGGCAGTCGAGGTGGTGGATAGAGCATGAGATGAGGGACCAGGATGACTGGGGTCCATTATTCACTAGCTATGTGAGCAAACGACTTCGTTCTTCTAAGCCCCATTTCCCTTACCTGTAAAATGGAAATGTACAATTTACCTCATATATTATGAATAGTTAGAGGTGAATATGCAGAGCACCTGATACATAGGAAAAAATATTTTGTCATGTATTATCTTTTTTTCCTCTTGGTGTCTGTCAGAGAATCTAGCAGGAAGGACACAAAATTTTCTTCATAAATATTTGACATAAAATTGAATTGTGTTTTTGTGATCATCTTTTAAGATAAAGGCTGTGATGAAACTGGTGCTTCTTGTACTTTCCTGGGTGTGTGCATCCCTTGGAAAATCTGATTTGATGGATCTGAAGAGTGAATTTTAACATGTCCTCAGGGCATACTGATATTCATACCACTTGGGAAAATTGCTGTAATCTCAGAGGATGCTGTAAACCCTTAACTATTATGTCAGGGTATCTGTTTCATAAAAATAAAGGACTTATTACACTATCCTCTTAATAATTGATTCATATTGCTGTGCAACTGATTTGGGCCAAGTGACCAGCATTGACAGGTGGGTGTATGTGGAGAAGTAACAGCACCATTTACCATTGGGGCAGAGCCATCAGCTGCATGAGTGGGTGCTCAGTTTCCAAGTGGGCTCCAGATATATTTTCTTAATTGAATAAAATCCAAGATTTCAATTCATTTCAAAGCTGCATAATGTGGTAATTAGAAGCCTAGTTACTTCTAATGCCCTGAAGAGAGACTCAGGATTGTCTCAGAAGTCCTGCGGCCTGAGCAGATAATTACAAGCACTTCTTGGTGATAATTGCAAACCTGAGAGCTCCACGGAGAGAATGCCCGTGAAACCCAGGGCTTCGAAAAGCTAGAGCCCTGCTCTAACTCAGGCATTGTTATCAGTAAAGAGATTTTTGCCTTTTATGAAGCTGAAATTGTCAAAAAGAGGTTCTTTCACATGTCATTTGTTTCATTCATCAGTCCACAATGAAATGGTTTTAATGAGGCATGGGCTGGGCTGAGACAGAGATGAAAATAGAGCAAAGGCCAACGGGGAAGAGAAAAGAACATTCTTCCATTGTGGAAGTCTTGAAGGAGATTTCCTAATGGGAGGATTTGCAGTTTTAATAGCACACTTGAAATTTAAACTCAATCTATTTCCAGGCAACAAAGGAAGTATCTTTAGAGATAATCAATATATCTTTTTAAAAAATTAATTTATTTATTTTAATTGTAGGCAAATTACTTTACAATATTGTAGTGGGTTTTGCCATACATTGACATGAATCAGCCATGGGTGTGCCTGTGTTCCCCATCCTGAACCCCCCTCCCACTTCCTTCCCCATCCCATCCCTCAGGGTCATCCAGGTACACTGGCCCTGAGCACCCTGTCTCGTGGATTGAACCTGGACTGATGATCTATTTCACGTATGGTAATATACATGTTTCAATGCTATTCTCTCAAATCATCCCACCCTCACCTTCTCCCACAGAGTCCAAAAGTCTCTTCTTTACATCTGTGTCTCTTTTGCTGTCTCGCGTATAGGGTCCTCATTACCATCCTTCTAAATTCCATATATATGCATTAATATACTGTATTGTGTTTTCCTTTCTGACTTACTTCACTCTGTATAACAGGATCCAGTTTCATCCACCCCATTAGAACTGATTCAAATGCATTCTTTTTAATAGCTGAATAATATTCCATTGTGTATATGTACCACAGCTTTCTTATCCATTTGTCTGCCAATGGACATCTAGGTTGCTCCCATCTTCTAGCTATTGTAAACAGCATTTGGATAGATTCAAAACTAGTGGGAGAAGGTGAGGGTGGGATGATTTGAGAGAATAGCATTAAAACATGTATATTACCATATGTGAAATAGATCGTCAGTCCAGGTCAGTCCATGAGACAGGGTGCTCAGGGCCTTAGGAAGCATCACTATGAACAAAGCTAGTGGAGGTGAGGGAATTCCAGGTGATCTATTTCAAATCCTGAAAGATGATGCTGTGAAAGTGCTGCACTCAATGTGCCAGCACATTTGGAAAACTCAGCAGTGGCCACAGGACTGGAAAAGGTCAGTTTTCATTCCAATCCCAAAGAAAGGCAATGCCAAAGAATGCTCAAACTACCGCACAATTGCACTCATCTCACACGCTAGTAAAGTAATGCTCAAAATTCTCCAAGCCAGGCTTCAGCAATACGTGAACCGTGAACTTCCAGATGTTCAAGCTGGTTTTAGAAAAGGCGGAGGAACCAGAGATCAAATGGCCAACATCTGCTGGATCATGGAAAAAGCAAGAGAGTTCCAGAAAAACATCTATTTCTGCTTTATTGACTATGCCAAAGCCTTTGACTGTGTGGATCACAATAAACTGTGGAAAATTCTGAAAGAGATGGGCATACCAGACCACCTGACCTGCCTCTTGAGAAACCTATATGCAGATCAGGAAGCAACAGTTAGAACTGGCCATGGAACAACAGACTGGTTCCAAATAGGAAAAGGAGTACGTCAAGGCTGTATATTGTCACCCTGCTTATTTAACTTATATGCAGAGTACATCATGAGAAACGCTGGGCTGGAAGAAGCACAAGCTGGAATCAAGATTGCCGGGAGAAATATCAATAACTTCAAATATGCAGATGACACCATGCTTATGGCAGAAAGTGAAGAGGAACTCAAAAGCCTCTTGATGAAAGTGAAAGTGGAGAGTGAAAAAGTTGGCTTAAAGCTCAACATTCAGAAAACGAAGATCATGGAATCTGGTCCCATCACTTCATGGCAAATAGATGGGGAAACAGTGGCTGACTTTATTTTCTTGTGCTCCAAAATCACTGCAGATGGTGATTGCAGCCATGAAATTAAAAGATGCTTACTCCTTAGAAGGAAAGTTATGACCAAGCTAGACAGCATATTGAAAAGCAGAGACATTACTTTGCCAACAAAGGTCCATCTAGTCAAGGCTATGGTTTTTCCAGTGGTCATGTACGGATGTGAGAGTTGGACTGTGAAGAAAGCTGAGCACCGAAGAATTGATGCTTTTGAAGTGTGGTGTTGGAGAAGACTCTTGAGAGTCTCTGGGACTGCAAGGAGATCCAACCATTCTATCCTAAAGGAGGTCAGTCCTGGGTGTTCATTGGAAGGACTGATGTTGAAAGTACTCCAGTACTTTGGCCACCTGATGCGAAGAGCTGAGTCATTGGAAAAGACCCTGATGCTGGGAAAGATTGAGGGCAGGAGAAGGGGACGACAGAGGATGAGATGGTTGGATGGCTTCATTGACTCAATGGACATGGGTTTGGGTGGACTCTGGGAGTTGGTGATGTTCAGGGAGGCCTGGCGTGCTGCAGTTCATGGGGTCGTAAAGAGTTGGACACGACTGAGCCACTGAACTAAACTGAGAAAACTAGTTGACAGTAACACCTGGAATATTTCCCAGGGTGTAACCCAAGCAAAGTAAGTCCAGAAAGGCAAGTGGTGCTTTATCTGCTCACATCTCAAAGTTAAGTCCAGAAATCCAAGGGATTGGTTTTCGAACCTTCTTGGAATAGGAGCTGAAAGAGAAGCCCACAGAACAGGGATGTACGTATGTGAGTTGCACATATTACGTCATAGCAGACACTATTTGACATCACTCTTTACCAAAAATCTGCCTTCATTTCAGTCTTAAAGTAATCTATATTGTCTCCAATTGACATTATATTATACTTCCTGAGGAAACATAGGGCCTCTCGCAACCACTGAATAAATGTTGGAGTACAAACCCCCCCAGAACTGTTCACTGTCTTACTTTATAGAAAGTAATTTGAAATATTGATGATATTGATGTCACACTCTTCAGATAATTGTACATGTGAGATTTGTTATTAATGTGGTGTCTTGTTCATGGTGAGAAAAATCACACAAATGTGAATGGAGGTGGTCTGCAAGTTGAGCTATTACATCAGGGGCCTCAGGCGGGGAGCAAGTTCTAGGATGTGTCACATTTCCAGAGTGGTATGTGTGGTTAAGACTCTCAGGTGTTGAGATCACCTAACCACCTACCCAGACTGCCATATATCATGGTGTGTTCATGAAATAAAAGAATTAGATTTTTCTGTGTGTGTGTGTTTTAAAGATTTGAAAATAAGGGTAACCCAGTGTTGCTGATAGAAGGAAAGAGAAAGTTGAGGTTGAAGACAGTTCTAGTTCTTAACTAGAAAACAGAAGTTTGGGGTAAATCAAGCAGTGAAATGTGAAATTCAGCAGTGACCCGGTTCTATGAATATAAGCAATTCACCATATATTTTCCACAAAAAGAAGAAAAAAGTACTTTGTGAAACAGTTTCAGCTGGTGTCTCAGCTAGTACAAAAATTGCTCATCAAGTGAGAGATAAAATTTTAGTGGAAATTGAAAAGACAATTTGTGGTATAATGATATGCACAAGAAGTCTGTGTCTGTAGAGAAAAGTGATTTGGGTGAAATCTAGAAGTTTCCATAATTAAGATCTTGGGGACTTGAGAAAAACTAAATAGTTATTTTTCAAATGGATTAGGTATCTGAAGAATTTTGACATCCTTCTATCTATCTAGTATATCATGCATGTATCCATCCAGTCATTCTTTTTTAAAGAAAAAAAAAGTGCTGTGTGTCAGGCATTGTGCTAGGAGGACGGTTATAGACTTTAAGGGATGTATAATCCTAAAGGCAGAGGTCTAAGACATCACCATGGAAGAACACTTACAGTGGATTAGGGACCCATCTGGTACAGGATTAGAGAGACGTAACCCTTATGGTTCACCTTTTCTTACTCATTTTCCACTCACCCTACTTTTCTACATCAAGCAGTTTGACTGGGGGGCAAGTCCATTCAATCTTACCAGTCCCTTGACTTTTTTTTTTTATTCCCAAGTGGTTTTGAAAGAATCCTTGATTAATTGGCCCTACAAAGTATACCTCATAGAGAGTCTTGCCAACACAATATACAATACCTATACAGGAATGAAAGCAGGTCTCCCCTTTGTTTTCCATGACTTCCCATGGTTTATGGTGACTTGAGAACAAGTATTAAGGGCACTTCCTTGTTGCTGAGTGTGCTTCCACAGGGGGAGAACCACCCCAGGTGCTGACGGCCACGGTGATTTCTGGAGGAGGACCCAGCCTAGGAGCTGGCTCTGGCTTTCTCTCGTTCACGGTCTCAGTGGTTTCACATTATCCTGCTCTTCTGTTTCCTTTTCTGCATGAACACAATAATAGCAAACCCATTGTGTCTTGTTTGTTAAAGGGCCTTTCCTGTATTAACCCATTTTTTGGTAACAACTCCCCTAGGAGGAAGATGCTATTATTATCATCTCCATTTTACAAATGAGGGAAGTGGGTCCAGGGAGATTGGGTAATTGTTCTAAATTGCCTGTATCCCAGATTCAAACCCACAAGGTCTGGCTCTGAAGATGCTAACCATCCTACCTCTGACACCATATCCCTCATCTGTCATGTCCTTGCTTGCTGTTGTCTGTGATAGGAGACTCAGAGGTCTTCCTCCTAGTGGATTTCTATTGACTGTCCTCCTCTATCTCGTTCAATTAATTCATACACAGAAAGGGCAAAAATCAGTAAGCATTTTAGAGAACATCTAGTGGGAACTGGGAAAATTCTAAAGCCATTTCCAAGTGTGATCTGGTTGTGGTACTGGATTTATGTTGGGTGGACACAATAAAAGTAATTAAGTTAATAAAAGGTCCTCAAAAGCAGACACTAAGTGTTCTTTCAGAAATATGACTCCCTCACTCTGCAACCTGTAGGGAATGAGTTGAATTGCGTCTCGTGAGCAGAAGCAAAGAATGCTTTGACTTTTAGGGACTCAGTCTCCCCATTCCTCACAGACAGATAGTGGGAGGATGTGATGGAGGGTCTGTGGAAATCCTGGACTTGTGCCAGACCCCTTCTCCCCTGACCAAACATCCCCAAATGCCTTTCACTCTCTCCCTTTAAAGCAGTAATAAAATATATCAGAAATAAAAATCAAAGTTCTTATCTTAGTTCACAAAATGGATGAGCCAACACTGTGTAACCTTGGCCTTTTCTTTTCTCTGTGAAACATTTTTTGAAACTATTTTAAGTTGCTGAAGAAACATTCCACTCGATGCAAAGGTTAAAACAGTCATGACTGGACTGAGGGGACAAAATCCAGTAAATTGAGCTCAGGTTCCAGGGCCTTCGTTGTACCTATTTCTGCCAGGTTCCCGAACCAGGGCAGCATCCTCACCCTTCAAGTGGCTGGATGACAGTCAGGGCAGATGACAGTCAGGGCCACCCATGACAGGCATCCTCCCAGGTCTGGACATTGTCTCTCTGCCCATCTACCCAGGTGACCACTGTGAGGGAGTGTGGGGGCCAGGCTGCCCTGAGCATCGGGAGAGTAGAAGGCCTTGCCCCTGAATGTATTATTTCTGTCTGTCCCTCCTTTCCCCTTTCCTCTGGAACCTCAAAGGGCTCATTTGATTGCAGGGGGTAGGGGAGAATGCAGTCCCAAAGGAGATTCATCTAGATGGGCTTGTGAGCATTTCTGTCCCAGCTGTGCTGGGTCTGATCTAATCACATGCCCAAGGCCACTGAGAGTATACGATGCACAGCTCAGATCTGTAGAACCAGGTCACAGCTGAATCTCATATTCCCAAGCTTGCTTTCCCCCAGACTTCTGTCTTCTAGTGAAGAACTTTAACTTCCTTTGATCTCAGGGTTCTTTCTATCAGTCAGAAAAATCCATTGTTTCCTTTTTCTTATTTGCTTTCTTTTCTCTCATTTTCCTAATTACAACAATTTCTTTTGAAGTAATTCAGCTTTGGGCTGATCTTAAAAAAAAAAAAAAAAGATCTATTTGCATGTCTGTATCTTCCATTAGACTGTGCTTTCCCTAGCTAACATAGTGACACATTGCGGAACCCAAGAAATATCCATTAAGTAAGCAAATGAACATTCAAGTCACTGTGCCCTGGAAGCCAGCTAGGTCACGCCCATTTCTCCAGTGACTGTAGTAACTGGATTCTTGGTGCCGTCTCCCTAAGTGTCCCAAGTCTCTACAGTATGGACTTAGGGCATGTTGCCTGTGCCCTCAGTTGTCAAAATGGCTCTAATGACAGGACTACTTCACTGAACTGTTGGAGGATTAAATGAGATAATCTGTGGAATTTTACAGCATTGCCCAGCTTACAGTACCTGTTGTTTCTAACTGAGTGCCCCTGCTTCCTGTGGGAAGCAGGGGACGGGCACTCTGCTGCTTAGCACACTTGGAGAGCAGAAATGACTGGTCTGTCCTTTGTGCAGAGTATACTGAGGCCTCGGGTTGCCGTATCTGAAACCCCAATGGCTCCTGCTCCACTGACTATTAGCATGTGACAAAATACTCCAAACTTCAAAGCATAAAATGACAACCACTTATTTATGGCTGCATTTGCTATGGGGGAGAAATTCAGAGTGCAGTGGGATGGCGTATCTGTTCTATGAGCCTGGGGCCCCAGCCGAAGACTTGATCGGCTGGTGGACCGCATCACCAAAGGCTTTGCCACTCACATGTTTGGCACCCTAGCTGTGTGTGTGTGTTTCTGAGGGCTGCTGTAACAAGGTGCTACAAATGGGGCGGCTCAAAACAACAGAAATGTAATCTCTCACATCTCTGGAGTCTAGAAATCTGAAATCAAGGTGTTGACAGGGCCGTGTTCCCTCCAAAGCCTCCAGGGGTGGAGCCTTCTTTGTATTTTCCAGCTTCTGGAAGCTGCCAGGTGTTTGCTGGCCTGTGGCAGCATAGTGCCAGTCTCAGACTCTGTCTTCACACGGCCATCTTCCTTGTGTGTTCGTCTTTGCATGGTGTTCTCATCTCTGATGAGGACATGCTAAGGGCCCTCCTACTCTGATATGAAAGTGGAAGAGTCACTCAGTCATATCCACTCTTTGCGACCCCTGTAGCCCACCAGGCTCTTCTGTCCATGGGATTTCTCAGGCAAGAATACTGCAGTGGGTTGCCATTCTCTTCTTCAGGGGATCTTCCTGACCCAGGGATTGAACCTGGGTCTCCTGCATCACAGGCAGATTCTTTACCATCTGAGCCACTCTAATATGACCTCATCCTAACTCATTACATCTGCAATGACTCTTTTTTTTCAAATAAGGTCACATTCTGAGGTATATTTGAGGTTAGATTTCAACATATCTTTTGGGGAGACATAATTAAACCCCAGAGCAACTGGGATGACTCAAAGCCTGGGCTCACTGGCACTGTTGACTAAAGCACCTACTATGTGGACCCTCCACTTGGCTCAGGCGTCTCATGGCATGGTGGCTAGATTCTGAAAGTGGACATTCCAAGAGAACCAGGTGGGGACCACATGGCCACTTATGACCCAGCCCTGAGGTTACATAGCATCTTTTGTGTTGTGCTCAATTGTCAAACCAGTCACAATCCACCCAGATTCTACCTCTTGCTGGGATGATGGCAAAGAATTTGGGGCGGGGGGTGTTTTGCCCCACCCCCTCCAGCACACACATAGCCTGGGAGTAGTTTTTCTGAACTTGCTCATTTTGATTTCCATTTTAAATTACAGAGCACAGGGTCTCCTTTGAGGAGAAAGAAACACTATTTTCCCCTACATCCCCATAAAACATTGTTACTGTTGTTTTGAAGATGGGCCACTAGGCTGAACTAGTGGAGCTATATATGTCTTAATTTAAAAATCACTGAAGAATTTTAAAGAAGAAAAAAACCAGGCTGGGGAAAAGGATCTTTGAAAAATATTTTTTATATGAGCTGAAAATAGACAACATGACTAAGGTGATTACAAGCTGTTGTCAGGAGGAGGAAGAGGCTGTCAGGGGAGAATGCCAGGATCCCACAGAAACCAAGACCATGGCGTAAGTTGAGTTGTTGCTGCTTGGTTTTCAAGAACAAACTGCCAAAATATTATGGAGAGATGATGTGACTGTCAAACCATCCTATTTTTTTTTTCCTAATGGATTCCTAAATACACACAGCAAATACTTTCTTACTGAGATTTCTAGAATGGAGCCTGGAAAAATGTATAAATACATGACCACCTACTGTGCTGCCAGACATTACTAAAAAATATGACTTTCTATGTATGTTTACCATAAAAAAGGAACAAGATGTTTAGAGAAGTACTATTTGAAATAGCCTCCAACTTGTTGTTCATTGTTGAGTCACTCAGTCATGTCCAACTCTTTGTGACCCCATGGACTGCAACACACCAACCTTTCCTGTCCTTCACCATCTCCCGGAGTTGGCTCAAACTCATGTGCATTGAGTCGGTGATGCTATCCAACCATCATTTTCTCTGTCGCCCCCTTCTCCTCCAACTGAAAACCACCAAAATGCCCAGCAGCAGAATGGATCCAGGGTGGTGTATTCACAGTGGGTGCTCTTCTGTATAGTGGTGAGAATAGCAGCTGCTGTGCACAGCAGTGCAGATGCGACTCCCAAACAGAGGTGAGGGAACTGACACAGATATAAAAAAAGAACATACTGTGTGATTTCAGCTGTATAAAGTACACACCCAGCAAAACTAACCTATGCCAGGAATTGACAGGAAGGATGAGGGGGAGAGCTTCTGGTGATGATTTTTATTTCTTGATCTGGGGGCTGATTCTGTGGTGGTTCAGTTGTGAGGTTCTGGGCTTCTCATATGTGCACTTTTCTGGATGTATATTTTGCTGCAGTAAAAAAAAATTAAAAATGAAGCACTTAACACAAATAGTTACCAGGCTATGACAGAAGAATATTATTTTTTTTTAATTTAAAATTTCTATTTTATTGTGAAAAGAAATATAAGATCTACCCTTGATAAATTTTTAAGTATACAATGCAGTATTTTTCATTGAGGTATAGTTAAAGTATTTTAGTTTCAGGAGTACATCATAGTGGTTCAGTATTTTTACTGAATATAATTCAGCAATATAATTTTTCAGATTATATTCCATTAAAAGTTATTACAAGATAATGGCTGTATTTCCCTGTGCTGTATAATATATCCTTACTACTTATCTATTTTGTGCATAGTAGTTTGTATCTCCTGGCCCCATACCCTTCTCTTGTCCCTCCCTTCTTCTCTCTCCCCACTGGTAACCACTAGTTTGTTTTCTGTATCCATCAGTCTGTTTCTCTTTTTTTTGCTGTATGCATTCATTTGCTTTGTTTTTTAGATCTGTATATAAGTGATGTCATATAGTGTTTGTCTTTCTGTGTCTGACTGACTTCACTCAGCATAGTATTTTGTAGGCCCACCCACATTGCTGCAAATGGCAATATTTTATTCTTTTTATGGCTGAGTAATATTCCCTTTGTGTGTGTGTATTTGTATATATACCACATCTTCTTTATTTATTTGTCTGTTGATGGACACTTAGATTGCTTCCATAAGTTGGCTATGGTAAATACTGCTGCTGTGAGCATTGGGATTGGATGTATCTTTTCAAATTAATGTTTTTGTTTTTTCTGGATATATACCTGGGAGGGAAATTGCTAGATCATATGTTGTAATATTGTAGTATTAGTATAGTTGTAGTATTCGTTTTTTAAGGCTCCTCTCCTACTGTTTTCCACAGTGGGAGCACCAATTTACATTCCCATCAATAGTGTACAAGTGTTCCCTTTTATCCACATCCCCATGAGTATTTGTTATTTGTAGATTTTTTGATGATACCTCTTCTGACAGGTGTAAGGTAATAACTCACTGTTTTGTTTTACATTTTTCTAATAATTAGTGATGTTGAGCGTCTTTTCATGTGCCAGTTAGCCATATATATGTCTTCTTTGAGAAAATGTCTATTCAGGTCTTCTGTATGGCAACCCACTCCAGTACTCTTGCCTGGAAAATCCCATGGGCGCAGAAGCCTGGTGGGCTGCAGTCCATGGGGTCGCACACAGTCAGACACGACTGAAGTGACTTAGCAGCAGCAGCAGCCCATTTTTTGGTAAGATTGTTTTTTTGATTTTGAATTGTATGAGCTGTTTGAGTATTTTAGATATTAACCCCTCATTAGTTGCATCATTTTCAGACATTTTCTCCCATTCCGTAGGTTTCCTTTTTCTACCCTCTGTCTTCCCCCGCTGTCCACACATCTGTTCTCTGTGTCTGTGTCTGTATTCCTGCCCTGCAAATAGGTTCATTTTCCAAGATTCCATATATATGTGATAATATATGACACTTGTTTTCCTCTTTCTGACTTACTTCACTCTGTAAAACAGGCTCTAGGTTCATCTACCTCAGTTCAACTGACTCAAATTCATTCCTTTTTATGGCTGACTAGTATTTCATTATATATATGTACCACGACTTCCTTATCCATTTGTTTGTTGATGGACAGCTAGGTTGCTTCCATGTCCTGGCTACTGTAAATAGCACTGCAGTGAATATTGGGGTACATAAGTCTGGTGACATGTTTTAACTCATCAGTATATTTTTATTAACAGTAAAACAGGTACTGTCACTTAAATATCCAAAAATGTTGTTTGACTCTGGTTCTCATGTAAAGGGACAATCAAGGAATATAGGGTCCTTTGGAGGCTGGAAATCACTTACCTGGCCCTTTGAAGAGATCCAAGACTGCAGAAAGTGAAGAGGAACTAAAAAGCCTCTTGATGAAAGTGAAAGAAGAGAGTGAAAAAGTTGGCTTAAAGCTCAACATTCAGAAAACGAAGATCATGGCATCTGGTCCCATCACTTCATGGCAAATAGATGGGGAAACAGTGGAACAGTGTCAGACTTTATTTTTGGGGGCTCCAAAATCACTGCAGATGGTGATTGCAGCCATGAAATTAAAAGACGCTTAACTCCTTGGAAGGAAAGTTATGATCAACCTAGATAGCATATTGAAAAGCAGAGACATTACTTTGCCAACAAAGGTCCGTCTAGTCAAGGCTATGGTTTTTCCTGTGGTCATGTATGGATGTGAGAGTTGGACTGTGAAGAAAGCTGAGCACCAAAGAATTGATGCTTTTGAACTGTGGTGTTGGAGAAGACTCTTGAGAGTCCCTTGGACTGCAAGAAGATCCAACCAGTCCATTCTGAAGGAGATCAGCCCTGGGATTTCTTTGGAAGGAATGATGCTAAGGCTGAAACTCCAGTACTTTGGCCACCTCATGTGACGAGTTGACTCATTGGAAAAGACTCTGATGCTGGGAGGGATTGGGGGCAGGAGGAGAAGGGGACGACAGAGGATGAGATGGCTGGATGGCATCACCGACTCGATGAACGTGAGTCTGAGTGAACTCTGGGAGTTGGTGATGGACAGGGAGGCCTGGCATGCTGCGATTCATGGGGTCGCAAAGAGTTGGACACGACTGAGTGACTGAACTGAACTGAAGACCGCAGAACAAGGGACCCATTGCTAGGGAGGAAAGGGAGTTAAGGAGGATGCCAAAAACGCCCAGATGAAATACAGGCTTTGCTGAAGGCCCCATTTACTTCCTTGCCCTTCAGATCCAGGGCTCTCTCTGACCAGATCCCAGGTTTCATTCCCCCTTCTTTACTTCATTTCCATTACTGTGTCCTGTGTCTCCAGGATGTTCACATGGAATTCTGTGAAAACTGTCTTTTGTGTGTCTTTCTTGCTTTACGTCCTCTTCTGGGACTGACGGCCACCTGTCCAGGGTTCTTGGTCTTTTCACGACAAACGACCCTCAGCAGGTTTCTCTGAGGCCTGTTTACTTACAGGCTTCCGAGTCTTTGCGGGGATGCAGACCAGACTCTCCTGCTCTGCAACACACCAGTCATACTGATACATTGGAATGCTCTTGGTACCTGGTGTGTTTCCCATGTGGTGGCAGGGAAGAACAGGGTTCTTTGGTTATTTTGTGAACCTGGAGCCAGCGCCCTTGGAGAAGATTCTGTCACTTGTGCTGATTCAAAAAGAGAGTTGCCTAACGAAGGGGGAAAACAGTTATGGACCAAGGCTTGAGCTGGGCAGTTCCAAGATGCAGCCTTAGAAAATGTCCCCCAAGGGCACCGTGTGTACATCACCAGTCAGGAAAGTTTCCTCTTCCCCTGTCTTGGTGAGGTGAGCAGCACATTCGATTTCAGCTGCTGGGGCCTCTGCTCTACTCCATTCCTCAGCTGTGTTTGCTCCTCTGCTCTCAGAGCATTTGCACTTGGTATAAACTGTGAGGCACGGTCTGAGCAGACATACTGGTTACTAATAAGGAAACTGGCACTGACAGCTTTTTAGTCTCTGATGAGAGAAAAGAGATGTCTTCACATCAGAACAGTTTAACTCTCAGTGTAGCATATCCATTGGTTGAAATTTAAAGAGAAAGAGAGAAATTTAATTGTCAGGCTGCGGTGCACAGTGTCAGAGTTACTTAGAGGATGAGAAATAGGTCTTTTCAACAGCTTAAAGGCCACAGTGCTCATCTTTTTTTTTTTTTTTTTATGGGAAGCCCAGACAGAATTCAGAAACCCCAGCCTGTAACTCATAGTTCCATCAAATACTCAGCAGAGAAACAAGAAGTATTTGATTGTAATATTAGCATGGACTGTTCCCTACAAGTCATTTGATTCTGTTAGCTCAGCTTATTCCTGTCAGGATAATAGATAATATCAGATATATTTAGAATTAGAAGGGTCCAGAGAGAAAACCCAGGCCTATGTTCTCATTTTTAAAAAATTTTTAAATTTTAAATTAAAAACAAACCAACATAGTCCCAAAGATATTAAGCAGCTTGTCTGAAGCATTCCGTCAGTGACGGAGCTGAGACCGTAGTTCACTCCTTTAGCCCCCAGCCTGCAAGGACCCTGTTCACTGAACCACTCTGCAGCCCCACTTCCTATAGAAACCTTTCAAAGTCTGAACGGCTTCTTGCCAGAGAGGTACATGTCTCTAGGATAAGCTCCATCTGGGAAACAATCAGAAAAGCAATGAATCAAATCCCTTTTGCCCCAGGCCTTCCTTTCTTCACAAACATGTGACTGTTATTTTCAGCCTCCACTGTGGGACTGAGATCAAACACCAAGGACCTCTAAGGGGTAGTGTGCTGAGCCTTTCCTGGTTTAAGGGTCCCTTGTGGGATATTGGGAGAAGGCAATGGCACCCCACTCCAGTACTCTTGCCTGGAAAATCCCAGGGACAGAGGAGCCTGGTAGGCAGCAGTCCATGGGGTCACTAAGTCAGACACAACCGAGCAGCTTCACTTTCAGTTTTCACTTTCATGCATTGGAGAAGGAAATGGCAACCCACTCCAGTGTTCTTGCCTGGAGAATCCCAGGGACGGGGCAGCCTGGTGGGCTGTCGTCTATGGGGTTGCACAGAGTCGGACATGACTGAAGCGACTTAGCAGCAGCAGCAGTGGGATATTAGCAAGATCTGTTGATGGGAGCTGTTATGATTTGAACCCAGGCATTCAGTTCCTTGTGGGACTCCCAATGCCATCCCAAATCTGGATCATGGTTCCCAAATACCCAGAAGAGTAAAAATGTCTCCCTTAAGTCCTTCTGATGTTGGAAGACCTTGTACAGAGGCAGAGCTTCCTGAGGCTTTCTCCTAGGGTTTAAATGTCTAGAACATTTTGGGTGTTAGGAGACTAGTGTTCATGTAGATAAACTGCCTTCCCCATGGCAGGATTTATTCTTGGAACACATTCATAGTGAGTCCCAGAGAAAATTCTGCTATCTTATGTTCTTGCCAGGCAAGGTTTGCAGCAATAGTGGTGGAGATGAAGGAAGTCACGGGCAACACTGTGCCACACTCAACATTGCAGATCACAGCACAATTAAATGAACCGACAGTTCCGAGTTTCTGAGCCTGTCTCCTTGACTAGTGCAACTGTCAGAACTAGTGGGGCCATCCCCAGGCATCCTAGGGATGCTTTAGAAAGACGTGAGATTTCAGACACTGGGCTCTTCCCTTTGCTTAGCCACATTCCCATTGTCTGTCTCCTGTTGGTATTCAACAAGTATTTCTTACACACTTGTTGAAGACTCTTGAAACAAGACTGATGAGTAAGCGTTTATTAAAATGGAAACAGTGGGAGACTTCATTTTCTTGGGCTCCAAAACTCACTGCAGATGGTGACTGCAGCCATGAAATTAAAAGACACTTGCTTCTTGGAAGAAAAGTTATGACCAACCTAGACAGCATACTAAAAAGCAGAGACATTACTTTGCCAACAAAGGTTCGTCTAGGCAAAGCTATGGTTTTTCCAGTAGTCATGTATGGATGTGAAAGTTGGACCATAAAGAAAGCTGAGCATGGAAGAATTGATGCCTTTGAACTATGGTGCTGTAGAAAACTCTTGAGAATCCCTTGGACTGCAAGAAGATTCAACCAGTCAATCCTGAAGGAAATCAGTCCTGAATATTCTTTGGAAGGACTGATGTTGAAGCTCCAGTACTTGTGGCCACCTGATGTGAAGAAATGACTCATTGGAAAAGACCCTGATGCTGGGAAGGATTGAAGGCAGGAGGAGAAGGGGCCGACAGAGGATGAGATGTTGGATGGCATCACTGACTCAATGGGCGTGAATTTGAGCAAGTTCTGAGAGTTGGTGATGGACAGGGAAACCTGGCTTGCTGTAGTCCATGGGATCATAAATAGTCAGACACGACTGAGCGACTGAACTGAACTGAAACCCCTCCTCTGTGTCAAGCACTTGTGCGTACACTGTCTCAGCTGCACTCAAAATACTGTTTTGTGTTAGGTTCTCTTATACATCCTGAAATTGTGGTCTAGAGAGCTTAGGTGAAATATAGAGACATACTCTGGAGTTGGAATGCTAGAGCTCAATTCCTGACTCTCCTGTTCAATACCTGCCTGATTCACCAAGATTATTAACACTCCAGGGCTTCACTTTTCTTATCAGAATAGTGGTAATTATAGGACTCATCTAAAGGTTTCTACAAAAACAAAAATAGTATTTATATAAAGTGCTTAATATAGTATCTGGCTTATAAAAGACATTCAATAAATTTATTTTATTACTTATCACTATCAGTAAAAAAAAAAAAAAAAAATAGACACAGAGCTGCATTTCAGTTCTCGGGCTTCTGATTTGGGTTCTGGGTAGTTTCTACTATATCTACCCATTCCAGTAATGTGCCCTCAGCCACTGAAATTATTGACAGGAAAAATGTGTGGTTATTTTCCTCAAAAGAACTCATCCAAGTCAAAATGTTTGGTTCAGTCAGTATTCTAATTTAACTATACTGAGCATGTAAATGATAGTGACTTGATATAATGGGTGATAACTGTAGTGCCACGGATAGTTTACCTTGAAGTGTATCTATCACACTTCTTTTTAATAACAGATTTATTTCATTGTTTGGTCCAAATTGATTTTGAAAGTATCTTTTTTATTTCCTGGGCTCATTTCAATTTAAAGGAAGTCATCTAGATAGCATATCAGAGTCAGCCTGGGACCACTGAGGGTCATAACCCTTCGGACCCAAATGCAGGCAACAGCAAGAAAGCACAACAGCAGTGGCAGAAACTGCCAGTGGGAAAAGGAGAAAGCACACGCCAGCCACCCTGCAGAAGCAATTAAGCTCCTTACGAGTTACCCAGTCCCAAATCTGGGAACCAGCACAGCTAAGAGGATAAGCTTTGGAATCTGAGAAAGCTGGTTCAAAACCAGGCTCTGCCTGTCATGTGCAAGCTGTATATTGGGAAATGAGTGAAACCTAAGCTACATCTCAGTTTCCTTCTCTGAAAAATGGTGTGTGTGTGTGGTGGGGGGGTGGATACAATGGAGTGTAATACCTCCTTCATTGGATCATTGGGAGGCATAAATGCCCCTTAGCACAAAGTGGGGCATGTGGAAAGTGTACTGTGAGTGCCAGCTATTGTTACTAAATATGATGCATGATGATAAGCAAATAACATAGCTTTATGCTGTTTCACTCAGTAAAGTAAATTTTTTTCAGGCAAGTGAAGGACTTCCCTGGATTAAATATCTGACAAGAGCTTAGATAGGTTGACCTTTATAATAGTTCATTCCATGCCTGAGGGTCTCAATTTTATAAGTCCTTTTGGGGAGCTGAGTGAGTACTAATTCTAAGCAAGATGCAAGGTCATATTATTTTCAATTAGGTGGAATATTAATGAATAGATAAATAAAGTATAACCGAGAAAGAAACCCATAGATTGAACACTTGCACTCATCTTCAGTCCTGTGCAAATCCTCATAGTAAAACCCTTAAAATACATGAACCTATATATAAGAACAAGAGAAAGGGAAAGGTGATGAGAGATGGGGAAAAAATGGCAATTAAAAAGCAAATAGAAGGGCAGTAACATGCTTAGTGGATTAGGAACAGTTGAAAACCTCATGTCTACGGAGGGGAGAAGCCAACAAGAAGGAAGAGAAAAGGAAGCAAATTTTGAAATGGAATTTTGGGAAGGCTTAGAACAGGAAACCCCTTGAACCACTGAAAGCAGGAGCATTGAGCAGGGGTGAAAACAGTAGGCTTGCTTCAGATTTTTTCAAAAGGAGAACTGGTACCCAAGGTCTCCCCCTTGCCACTCGGCCAGGCAGCTACCCGAGTTCCACCTCTCTCCCAGCTTCTCCACAATCACATCTGCTAAAAATTTTTTTGATCTTGCAACAGCCTTAAGTTCACTTTACCCCAGAGAATAGATATAGAACCTTCTCTTCATTCTCCAGTGCTTATTAACACAAAACAAGGTAGTGGCATTCAACAAATGTTCCTACAGAGAAAGAAAAATCTAAAATAAGATAGTATCGGTCTTCCTAGATTCTACTGTCATGGCCCTGTGAGCACGGAAGACAGTCCCCTGCTGTTTCTCCAGCTCCTCTGGCCCTAGCCTCCTGCCACTGGAACAAGACCTGTTCTTCCCCATGCTTGGATCTCCTTTATATCTTGTCTTCCTGTAGTCAAAGTAAGGGAAAACGTGTTGACAGCGGAATGAGAGTTGCTTAGTTGTGTCCGACTCTTTGCGACCCCATGGACTACAAAGTCCATGGAATTCTCCAGGCCAGAATACTGGAGTGGGTGGCCTTTCCCTTCTCCAGGGGATCTTCCCAACCCAGGCCTCGAACCCAGGTCTCCCGCATTGCAGATGAATTCTTTACCAGCTGAGCCACAAGGGAAGCCCAATAGATGCTGTCATAGTCAACAATATCACTGATGCATCTCTGCCTAATCTGAAGATAGCTTTTGTCATTGTTAGAATAATGAACATCCTCCACGGAAGTTATCTGCGATTGAAATACTCCTGCTGTTCAGGGCTTCTGCAAGACCAGTGAGTAGGTGCTTCTCTCTAAGCAGGACTAAAGACTCACCAGAATGAATCAAGAACAAATGGAAGAGGATCTACCTCCAAGAATATATTCTAAATTCTACCCAAAAAGCAGGTGGGGCTAACAACTCTTTAAGAGACGATGTTTTTTTCAGCTCCAGATATATCAAGATTGAGACACATTTCCAAGCACCAAGAGACTGCTGGGCTCTCTCTCTGAAATATCCTTTGGTTTCGCATTACATTTCCTTTCTGATTTCCCTCAGTACTATTTGCTGCTCCCTTACAGGTGTTCTCATATGTTTACACAGACAGCAGTGTGCAGTGTGATTTATTGCCCTGTCACGGCTTGCTGTTATTACTTGTTACTGGGATTGTCTATCCTGGTAAGCTGTGAGCTACTTGAGGGCAAAGAGTATTTTATTCATCTTTACATTCCTAGTACATAGTAGGTGCTTGATAAATGTTGCTGCTGAATTGAATTGGCTGCAGTGAAAAAACAAGTTCCTCCTCAGTCAGCATTTGTTTTCCAGGATCCTTTCCAATACACTTCCAACTCAAACACGTGATTTAAGAGATAGGCAGAAAGCGAACTGAACTGAATGTTTTGCAAAAACACCTTGTCTTTAAAGGTGGGGAAAAAAAATCAGCCACCTTCCCAAGATAGCTATTCTGTCCCACATCTTGAAGCAGTGAAATGACGAGTGCTGTGATCAGAGAGGGCTCTCAGGAAATACATAAAAACTCAACGCTAGTAATGAAGGCACAAGCTAGGAGGGAAGTGACGAAGGATATCATTATAATCCTGATATTTTTAGAAGTTCTCTGGTGACAGGTCAGATTTGTGAGATTCGGAAAATGGTAAAAATAATCTTGTTATTCCACAAAGGAGGCTCTATATGTATCAGGCTGGTTTTTGAGCACTGTTGGACAGTGTTAAGAAAATATTTTCAAGTGTTCGTGAAATGATAGTCTTAGGGTTCTTTATAAAAGATTTATCTTGGAGGGGGGTGTTGAGAGATTTTAGAGATGTTGGCACAATTAAAAAGACAGCAGTGGATAAAGGTTTCTATTTTTAAAATTTTTAAGAGAAAGGTCCACATGGTAGAATTTCATGAGATGCACAGAAAACAGTGAAAGTTGCTTCTAAAGTTATTAAGTGGAGAGTCCTCCTGGCCCTGCCACCAAGGGGACCATGCCACTTACATTTTAAGGCACCTCCTTTTTCCCTTATATTGAGACTGCAGCATTCTGGAGATTCCTTTTGCAGTTTCCATTTGCAGCTCTTCCTGAGTTGTCCCATAAACATATACCTACAGGGGCTCAGGTCTCCAGCTTTCAGTAGAAATTACCCTTTGTTTGTTTGGAATGTTTGGCTGCTTTAAATACTCAGCCATCTGACTCTCTAATTGTTTAGGATTAGTCATAAGTTAAGTAGGACAGAGAAAATGTTATAAATAGATTTATTGCATATCCATTCAAGAAATTTAGGCTAAGTTTACATATCCCAACCACTGAAAGACAGAGCCTATGTGTTTATTTTAAACATGTTATTTTTGTTTGGAGTATATGAGTCTAATGTGACCATTCTTTAAGACTTATAATGTAAGTGGTTCTTTTCCTCATACTTATCTCCCTGCCTCCTTGTTTCTTGTTTTAAATCTTGAATTCGAGCCTTTGAATGTATTCCCTTTATGAATTTTTTATTTATTTATTTTTGGACAAATTCATTTTATCATAAACTAATTAGGGAAAAAAAATTTTTAAGGCATTGAATATACACAATCACATGTTAGATAGATGATAGATACATAGATATGTAAACAAATTCTGAAGACTATCCAATTTTAAAATAAAAAAGATCCAACTAATTTTAATATTTTTCTCATTACTGTATTCCCTTCTCAAGATTCACCTTCTTCGGGACTATAGAAAGTGTTACCATAATATTGGTATCTCCTAAGGTCTGTTCTCCAAATTTTACATTTTGTTTCTTTAAAAGAAATATGAACCAGTGCTAGCTTGCTTTTAAATTATCTTTCACATGAGTATTTTCTTCTTGTTTTGTATCACATCTTTGAAAAAAAAATTATCACTATTTAACTTCCTCATCAATTTACTTGGTACCTAAGTGTATCTTTTCCTGTGTTTTATCCATATACTGAAGGAGTAGACCTATTTTCTATTGATGGAGTAATGTATCCAATGCTTATAACAATATGAATTTTTTAAATGTTTCTAAAAACTAAAAATGTAAGTCCACATGTCAAGGTAGCTTTATACACTTGTTTCCTTGGACTGAAGAGGTGATCACTATCAACACCAAGTATGTTTTGCTAAATAATGTAATTTTGGTAAATTTTTGGTAAATCAGGTCTCACTATAGCCCAAGAAAACCCGAGTACAAAACTGAGATAATATTAAAATATAATATTAAGAAATATGTAGCGGCCAAAAGAAAAATATTCTAATATTACTGCAGTAAGCACAGTTGACAGTTGGACTTTTAAGGGGCTAAGGTCTTTCCTCGTGAGCCCCAGGACAGCTCTGGCACCGTGCGAGGACAGCCTTTAGGTGTTGCTGCTTTGGGAGGATTTGAGGAGTTCTGAGTTACTTGCTTCAAAGTGACGAGCACATCAGTATACCTGCCACGGAGCCCACATGTTCTCCATCTGTCAAGCACTTAGACGTAGGCACTGAAGGCCTCCTGGAGAATGCAGACATGCTATTGGGAGGGAAAGTACAGGAGTACATAGCATCTGGTATTATTAGTTACCCAGTTCACTGGCCCATCTCCTAAGTGAAGCTCAGAGACAAAGGGGAAGGGAAGGGGCAACTTGTTTTGGCCCAAGGGGGTGGACCCTGTGAAGCCCATCTCTGGGAAGCCAGGATTGGGAGAGGAGAAAGGAGCAAAGGGAAGAGGAGGGATCAGAGGGACCATAATGAGTTTACAAAGTTGCTGTGAGGTTGCAGTTTCCAATTTGGCAGAGCCACTTAGATTGTCAAATTCTCAGTGGAAATTTACACCAGCTCTCTCCAGTTTCCCGTGGTGTTTCTGTAGGTCAAGGACTCTGTTGCTGTTAACCTGAAATGTACCCTCTTTAGAAGTTCGGCAGCCTTGTGGCACTGAGCAGGAGTCTGAGACAGGTAACGTGAGTGGCTCAGCACTCCCTGGGAAGACAGGTACTGGGAAGTTCTCTCTGGCAAGCATGAGAAGCATCCCAGCCAGCATCTTCCTGGGGTCCTCCCCTCCCGAGAGCCACTTGTCCTGGAAGCAGTCTCCTCACTGCAACATCAGAAGGAAGTGCAGGAATACCTCATCATGACTGGGACTTGCAAAAGATGTCAGGAAAATGCTGCAGTTGGGGGTCCAAAGGATCATAGCCTGTGCCCTGTGAATGCAGTATACTACGTTGGTGCCAGTCACTCAAGAAAGTGTTGGTTGCTCAGTTGTCTGACTGTTCGCAACCCCATGGACTGTAGGCCTTCAGGCTCCTCTGTCTGTGGAATTCTCCAGGCAAGAATACTGGCGTGGATTGCCATTCCCTTCTCCAGGGGATGTTCTCGACCCAGGGATTGAATCCATGTCTCCTGCATTGCGGGAAGATTACTGTCTGAGCCAGTCACTTAGGATGGATGTTTCCAGGTCCTTTAATGAGCCCTTGAAGCCTTAGTGAAGTGTGCTCATGGATCACCTATGTTCATGAGCCCAAATAGAGAAGGAGCTTCCCCCATCAGATTCCCGAAGGAGCTAACTGCAGGGCAGTGCATTTATATAAACATCTCACTGGGGGATTGGCTCTTGGACAGAGAATTTTTCTTAGTCTTCTCTTTCTGCACAAGAAGTATAATACAGTGGGAAAGACAAGAATTTTGAGTAATGAGGCCATGTATCCAACAGCAGTCTACCAATTTAAAGCTCATGCCATTCAGGACAATTAATTTTGTCTCATTGCATCTCATCTCTAAAATGCAGATGGTTTTAATAATTGCTTCCTAGAGCTGTTGAGAAGATAAAGTCAGGAGTGGAAAATTTGACCTTTATCAAAACAGCGTTTATGAGATTCCCAGTGGCGTGGACTGGCTCCTGATCAGATAGTCAGCCTTTCTGAAGGGAAAAATCCCAGGGCTCTTCCTGAGTGGACTAAGCTTTGAGAGCTTGTTCCCTTGGATTTTAGATATGAAAAGAACCTTAGAAATCATCTTGTTCAGTCATCAAAACATTTAAAATTTACTTTTTATCAATGAAATGCCTGCCTTTAGTTTTAAAATAAAATATTTATAATGAAAAACAAATTTCCTACCCCTACAGCACCTCTGATCCATTCTCTAAAAAGTATTGTCCTGATGAATTCAATTCTAGACATTATCTTGCATCTGCTGCTCTGATGTATGAGTATTTAGTTCATTATACCTACCATGTCCTTCCCCATCCTCCCAATATAGTCTTATTACTTCTTTGTTTTAGTTTCTTCATGGGATAACTTTGTAACTTCAAAAATATACTCCTTCATTTCCAAGTTTATCATAAGGCCATAATCCTTGACTTTACACTTGGAAAGATGAGGCCACTGGCACCTGCCCCTCCCCCCTCACTGCTTTGAGCTTTCCAGTTTCTGTCCTTTGAATTTTTATGTCTGTGTTACTAAAGTCGATGACATTTCCATTCTGTTTTATGATCATAATTGTCTCATGCCTTATTTATAGGTTGTTTATAAAAGCTTAAAATCAATAAATCCTTCACCTAAGTGTGGTTAAGTAACAGTGATTGACTATAGAGCCAGGAGGAAAACCATGATCGCGTCACCTTTCTTATATGGCATTTTGTTTTTCCAGGAGTTTCTCCCTTTTCTCCAGGAACCCTCTATTCTCTCCTGAGCCACACTGATTGATTTCTAGATTTGTGCTCATGTTTGTTATTCTGAGACTTGTCTTTGCTTTTCTGGATCGAATCTCCTGTTTCCTGGATCCCAGGACTTCTGTTTTTGTTTGTTTTAATGTACTTAATAGGCTAAAGTCAACCCTCAGATAATTTCCTCAAAACTGCTCCTAGATATGGGAGGTCTCAGACAAGTCATTTTGGGGGGACCTCTTTCTGCATAAATAATCGAATTTTTAAAGTTTTACAAAGACCATGTGGAGTACAGTGTTTTGTTGGATGTAATTTAGAATGTTAGGTAGAGGTGAGATATTTACATATTTAATGTTCAGTCAGTGTATGCTCAGGTTCTTCTTTGTCTCTGTATTCTTTATTGCCAAATGCACTATTCCTAGCTACCTTCCACTATAAGCAAAAACTAGCAAGACTTATTAGTCACAGTGCCAAGCTCTCGAGAACCTATTTGCATTGAAACAATATAGATCTGTATTTGTGCATTAATGTAACACCATTTATTGAATGCTGGTTATAGCATTACTTATAATGCTGTAATCATTACTTATGAGTGGCATCCATCATGCCACTCATGAATATTGCTGTATTTTATTGATGACCACAAGTTTCAAGTCTTACCCAGAGTATGCAGGAAAATGTGAATAATAATTTGTTTCCTGGTTATGCTGAATTTACCACTTGGAATTTTATAACATAAATATAGAACAATATGTCTTCCAACTCTTCTCTTGAATTCCTTCTGCAGTAATCACTGCATTCCTAGAAAGTGATTATTTTAATGTTAACTGCACCCTGCCTTCTATTCTCTGCCATCAAAGGAGAGGACTATAGGAGAAATGAGGAGTGGCCTCACTGGGTAGAGGAATGTTTGTCCCTCATCTGGAAGGCTTCAGCTGACTGGAAGAACAGGACGTCCTCACATCAGTGGAGGCGGGAGAGAACATCACTGGGGTCACACCGAATAAAGAATGCCTGTTGTCACTCTCGGTTGCCCTTGGGTGCTAAATTCAGAGGCAGAACCGCAAAACAAAGCCAGGCAAGTGCTGAGACATGGGACCCCCATGCAGCTCAGGCTGAAGGTCCTTGGTCCTGACCCTCTAGCTTGTCCTGTGTGTGATGTTGGAGAGTCACTTAAAATCATCATCAGTGCCATTCTCACATGGCCCAATCTGACGTGGTTCTGTGAAAGAAACAGAACACCAGGTAGCAGGCTCAATCCACTTGCCAGGATGCCCTCCTGGAACCAAGGTCCGCCCAGAGCCTCAAGAAACCCCACGGCATGAGTCCTTAGGGCATCTTGGTGAACTCATGTGCAGGGTAGATGGTCGGAGAGCACAGGGGGTGGGGATCAAAAGGAACTGGGGCCCACGTGGACCCTGGTCCAAGCTAGGATGCCCCACCAAGGGGCTCTGCTGGCTCTCGGTGACCCCAGGCACTAGAGGAGGCTGTAGGAAATTTCAAAGAAGATACCCTGGAGGCCAGAACCCATGCAGAACCAGGTCTGAGCTTGGTTTGTCCTGTGCAGCACTGCCACACCCCAGACCCTGGAGGGGACTTAGAGCTTCAGAGAGGGCGCTCTCAAGGACCAGGGCTCTCCAGGCGGTACTGCTTGCAGGTGTGAAATGTCATGTTTTCCGTTTATGCGTTTCTAGAAGTGGCTTTTTGCTCCCTCATCCTTATTTGTTGGATTGAATATGACATTCAAGGTTGACATCCATTTCCACACAGAAATCTGAAGGCCTTTGCTCTACTGTCTTCAGATCCATTGTAGCCGACGATGAGGTCTCCTGCTGGTCGGACTTGTCTTTTAGAGGTACCTTTAAAATTTCTCTTTCCTTCTGAATCATCTGATTATCTTCTCTTTATTACTGATGTACTAGGCTCTCGTAACACTGGGTCTAGAGGCATCTGTGTATGCACGTACATGACTTAGGGACCTCCTTGCCTTGGGTGCTTGATTGGCATTTTAACTTGTATCCTGATGTCCTTTGACTCTTGGAAAAGCCTCTGTGATATTTCTTTGATTTCTTCCTCTTGGTTTTCTCTTTGTGTCAGTCTGTAGATTAGATGTGAGGCCTCATGGATTCATCCTCTATATATCTTTCCTTTTCTCTCTCTCTCTCTCTCTTTTTTTTTTTTAAATCTCTTTGTTCTGCTATCTGGTCGTTTATTAGACTTCATAATCTATTTGAATTACAGAGTCATATTTTTATTTTATAATAGCTCGTCTTTGTTAGCTGTTTGTATTTTGTTGACACAATGACATTTTTACTCTTTTTAGTAATATTAAGAGAACTTTTAAAAGTTAAATTGTGTTTCCAAACTATGTCTGTTCCTTTCAGAGTTGTGTGTTCTGCTTGTTTATCTTGGTCTCTCTCTCTCGTGTTGTAGAGTTTCCTCAGAAGCTCAGTGCTCTTTGGCTGCTCCATCATGTATAAGAACCAGTCGATAAGCTGACCCTGAACTGTGTATGTGTCAGGGAGGAGCAGGTAAAAGGAAAGGAGGTAGTGCTTGCAGGCTGGCAGTTCCTCTTCATGTCATCTGAGGAAGTAGGCAACAGTCCTAGGGACCTATAGTTGGCAGATTGAAGGTCTTTTCCCTATGGGCATTCCATTTCTTTGGAAAAGAATTCTCATTACTTGTATATTGGGTATATTAGTTTGCTAGGGCTGCCATAACAAAATACCACAGACCATGAGGCTTAAACAACAGACATCTACTTTCTGACAGTTTAGGAGGCTGGAAATTCCAGATCAGAGTGTGGGCAGGTTTGGTTTCTCCGTTTCTCTCTCCTTGGCTAGCACATGACCATCTTCTCACAGCATCCTCTCATGGCTTTTCCTCTGTGCGTGTGTATCCCTGCTGTCCCTTGTTCTTCTATAAGGGCAATAGTCCTATTGGATTAGGGCCCGCCCTAATGGTCTCACCTTAAGTTTTGCCTCTTTTAGGGTCCTATCTCTAAATACAGTCACATACTAGATTAGAACTTCAGCATATGAACTTTGGAAGGACACAGTGCAGTCCATAGATGGATGTCTGTCAGTCTGCCAGTAAGGCGAGCATTTGGAAGTCTGATGTTAACTCTTGAGTCTAGAGTAGAGTCTCTTAACTTTGGCAGTTTTGACATTGGGGCTTCACCATTTTTTGTGTGATACCTGTATGGGACATCAAAGGGTGTTCATCATCTACCCACTAGATGCCAGTCATGACAATCAAAAATGTCTTTAAACATTGACAGATGTCCCCTGAGTGTAAACCAAGATCCCCCCGTAGCTGAGAATCAGTCTGTGGATTTCTCCAACCTTTATTAACAACTGATGTTCCAGAACCCCAGGTTTAATAGACAGATGGGTGTATGTCTTTCTTTCTTTGCTCTAGCCTGTGGCTTCCTCTACTTGTTTGATTAGTCACCACTCCAACCTCTTTTCTCCATCCCCTGGAAGTTTGTTGATGTCCTGTCTCCACAATGGGTTTTCATGTTAAAGTGTCTAGTATTTTTCCTTCTTTAATATTTTAGGAACTGTTAGGACAGAATGTAGATGTGCATGGAGGATCAGTGTATTATATTTAAGTAAAGACTCTCCACCACACCTCCCAGATTATAAATGAGAAAATCAAGACTCTGAGGGAAGAACTAATTTGCAGACAGCTGCATCTAATAATTGTAAAAAGACAGGATTGGAATCCTGTTCACTCCCAGTCCAGTGTAATTTCCATTAACTCAACTCTGTTGTTTCAGCATACTTTATTAGTAAACATACTACCATTCTTCTCAGAGAGTTCTTTCTTTAAAGGAATAGGTCCTCAACAAATCATTTGATTTTTTAAAAATAATAAATGGTAGTAACAGCAAAAGTGTTGGGAGGAACCCTTTACTCCAGACTTTTGAATTTCTCTTAAAAGAAATTAAACTCCAGTATCAGTAAATAAGTGTTTAAAACTGGAAGGGTTGATAGTAGGTGGCTGTTATGCTCCATCCTCTGTTAAATGATTACAGATAAAACATCCGTGTCACTCATTCATTCATTCTGTTAGTTATTTCCCGAAACTCTCTGGCTGAGAATAAGCCCTGTGGGTGTGTGTGTGATTCGAGTGCCTTGCTTGTGTCTGTGTGTTGTGAGGGTGTGTGATGTCTGTGCATTTCCATGTGGTGCATGTATGTGTGCACTTGCATTGGGCACACTAAATTTGGGTTTGTTCAGAAAGGAAGAAGCAGAATTGTATGGGACTAGTCTAGGGAGAGCACATGCTCATTCGGTGACGTGGGTTTTCATCCCCTGCATCCATAAAACTGTCTGAGGTCTCTTCTAACACCTTGACAGGTGGTGATTTGACCCCCGTCCCCCATCACCCCAGTGGGGCTGACAGTCCTGGCAGCCTGCTGCCTGCAGGGCTTCTGCTGCCCGTCAAAGTCAGCTCTGATGAGGCTTTCAAAACACCCACAGGTGTCAGGTGTGTGTGAGCTGCATGGCTGGGCCCAGACCCTCTAATCCCGCTCCCAGGAGGGGTTGAGAACTCGGCCCCATGGAACCACGACCTTGACCAGCTAAAGACAGTGAACCCTGGGCTGTGGAGCAGAAAGACTGCTGAGGACTGTGAGTCTTCAGGGGTCCAAGGAAGAGACAGATGATTGGAGACCGATATGCAGGGGAGAGTGCAGCCTGGGAGGACAGCGGGCAGAGTTCAGTCATTCTTTTGTCACTGTGTGGGCTAAGTTGCTTCATTTTTTTCAAACATAACTTCTGTCATAGAAGGGACTCCTCCATACCCTTTCTCAGTATCCTGCTAGGGCCCAGCAGATAGTGGCTGAATCCTGGTTGATTGATGGGAGGGTTATGTTTTGTTTCAGTAGTGCTTGCTTGGGGATTTCATCCATTCGTGTATTTAACACATATTTATCAAGTGGCTATTTTGTGTCAAGCATTGTTTTCACTTTAGGTTATTATGACAGTGAACAAAACTGTGTTCGCCACAGTGTCTCTTGTGGAGAGACAACAATAAACCCAATAATTACGGTAGATGGAATTCGAGTGCTCAGGAGGACAGGCAGAAAGGGAATTTCAAGTGTGTGAGGAGAGCAGGTGAAAAGTTTAGACAGATAGGGTGGTTAGAGAAGGCCTGCGTGAGGATCCAGGCGGACACCAGAAAGATTCTGCACACTATGAGATGAGGGCACCTTCTGTTGGGATCACTTAGTAGTAGACTCAGCACATCACTTACAAAGCGGGTATTTTGGTTTGTCTGGTTTTGGCACAACATCTTTCTTCACCTCTCAGAGAAGTTCATGTTCTTTGGCTTCTCTCTCGGCCAGTCCCCTCACTCCCCACTTCTCCCCCACTCCAGTTCTATGTCAAGAGCCACCTCCCATCTCCTCAGATGCTTTGAGTCACCAGCATGGGCGCTCACCTTTCTGCAAGCTTGCTTTAGGGCCCAGTAGTTAAACAGCCATCCTGAACATTGCATCTACTTCTTCCTACCACTTTATCCTCTTTTCTCTTTTACTGCAA
Source organism: Bos indicus (assembly GCF_029378745.1). Classification (NCBI taxonomy): domain Eukaryota; kingdom Metazoa; phylum Chordata; class Mammalia; order Artiodactyla; family Bovidae; genus Bos; species Bos indicus. The sequence goes on along the minus strand of NC_091773.1, from coordinate 30,865,641 downwards.
AATGTTTTGGAAAACTGGTCCTGATTTACTGTCTTGATTTCTGCTTCTCAACCCATGCTAGATGGCTTTCCTGTAAACACTAACTTACCCTTGGGAGGATTTCTGTGCAAATTATAATTCTGATTGCTTAGCCTCAAACCACCTCTGTAGATGCTGCTTTGGGAACCTCGGGCCAGGAGTCGGCCAACTCTTTCTTCTCTGTAATCTGAGTCTTGCTGAGAGGGAACAGTAGAGGGAGACCAGCAGATGGGGGGACAGGAAGGGCTTGCTCTTCCCTGCTGCTTGCTGTTTTGGTTAGTACCTCCACAGTAGCAACCCCACATGCCAGACGTGGCAGTTGGGTCCAGTGTCCTGCTTCTGCCAGCACCCCAGAGCCCCCTCTTGACTTCGTCCTCAGAGGTCCCAGCTCCTGCTCTTCTGGGTCCACCCTCCAGGTTCTAAGGCACCAGCCAAATGGGACCCTTCCCCTGAGTCCAGCTCCCTGAGATCCCTCTGAGCTGCAGAGGGGGCAGCACCCAGCTCTGGGGGTGCCGCTTCTCCAAGGCTTGGGATCCCAGTGACTCCCATATTTGCCCTTGGTTCCCTGGTGCTCAGGGAGGTCATTGCTCCTGTAGTTAACAGTCTCTGTGTTTTCTCCATGTTCCCTTTCGCCTTTTCAGCTCTAACTCCTGTTAACCTGATTCTTTATATTACATTTTCTCTGTTGAAATAACTAGTGTGGTTTCTCTTCTGCTAACTAGACCCTGACTGACACAGCCACCAAAAGGCTGTCAAACCGATTGGATTTCTCTCAGTCCTTACACCGTGGCACTCCTGTGCAGCGTTTTGCTTTTCTGACTTCCTCTCCTTCGAGAGCTCAGCTCCACCCCTCATCTGGCCTCATGGTACCTTTTTTTTCTGGATGCTCCTTCTTGCTCTTGAACTAGCGCTTGTCAGCCTCCCCTGTGATCTCCAGCTGCCCCTTATCCTGGTTTTCTCGGGTGCCTCGTCTCGTCCTGCTCCCCCTGGGCCGTTCCAAGCCACAGTTTCTACCTCTTCCTGAAGATTCCAGTTCTCCAGCCTTGCCCATTCTCCCCGTAGGCTCATATCCCACGTGCATATTCCTACCTGAACATCCCCTGGCTCTTCAATATCAATATTTCCCAAGTTAATCTTGCCATCCTCTCATCCCAGACTATCCTGCTGAGTTTACCATCTGCCTCATCGCCCAGAACAAAATGATGAGATTCATTTGGACTTCCCCCTCTGTCCCACACCCCGCCTTTTCTCACATTTAATGTCTCTCAAGGCCACGGCTTCCACCTCGAGCCCCTGTCATAGTTGACAGTGAGAACAAATCCTACGCACTTCCTGTTTCAGAGCCATGCTGAGGACTTTGCATACAACTCAATTAATCCTCACAGTATAACTCTATGAGGTGAGTTCTACTAGTAGCCCCATTTCACAGATGAAGAAACTGAGGCATGAAAAGTTACATGACCTACCCAGTGACACAACTAGGAAGTCATAGGGCTGGGATTTGAATTGGAGAAGACTTTCTGACAGGCTGTCTGACAGCTTCTGAGGCGCTGTGGACAGATCCAAGCTTGCCAGCATTGATTATAGGATTTCTCACTGGTGTCTTCTCCAGCGCTGGGCCTAGCACACAGCAGGCACCCAAAGCATTCATTATCATAATCATTTTACATGATATCCATCAGGTCCAGGTAGCCTGAATGTATTCTCTGAAATACACATCTTTCCTTGTCATCTCCCTGTTAAAATCTCACCGACTCGCCATTAGCCCAGGATCTCATGTCCAGTTGAGAGTCCTTTGGAGCTCGCCCTTATCGACTGGCCTCTCTCACGTTGCCTTGGGGCTCTTTCCTCTCTGCACACTTTCGCTCAGTACAGGAAACCACTTGTCATTCCTGGAATACTGAATCATCCTTCCAGCTCTGCTTCTTTTCTCTGAGGCTGTCTTGTCTGCAGTGACCATCCTTCCTCTGCTTGTTGGCCATTCTTCCTTCCAGTCTCATTTCAGGTATTGCCTGCTCTGGGGAGCTCTTCTTGAACCCTCCCTGCCCCCTCCCCCCATCAGAGTGGACTCCCTTCTTCGTATGCACAGAGCACTCACCGTACATGTCATTGTTACTAACGTGTCTTCCTTGGTGGGCAGTGAGTATCTCAAGGGCAGCAGGGGTTTTCATTGTTCATTCTTATCTCTAGCACCAACCACAGGGGTGGGACATAGTAGACGCTCAGGAAATATTCTAGGGACTAGTGAGAACTGTTCTCAGTCCTCTCTGGCCAGTTGAGTTCAGTGGTTAGAAACCTGAATGGGGGCCTCACTCGGAGCACACGTGTATCAGCTGCAGGACACAACCCCAGGGTAGTCACAGAGTAAGAAGTCTGCGTTAGGCTGAAGTTGGCAGGGTGGTCTTGACTGCCCAGCAGACCCCAGGATAATATTGGAAAACTCTGACCAAGAAGTGTGACCTGCTCTTGGCTCTGAGAATCCTACCACATGGTGGGGAAAGAAGAAGCAAGACTCGCAGCAAAGGCAGCGTGCTAATCAGCTGCCGTGTCTTGTCTCATGTTGTGAGAAAAAAGAATCATGCAAATGTTGTATAATTGTTTGTCTTCATTATGGGAGCTTGTTCCTTACTTCATTATGCACAGAATTTGCAAGTTGATTTCTGCCTTCCTCCCACTTCAAAAAGCTGATTTGAAATTTCAGTAAAGGTACATATCAATTAGCAGGATGATATAGCAAATATTAATTTAGAAATTGATGTGAAGCATAAACATCAACCTGTAACTTCCATTACAGAATGAGAAACTACACAAATGTTTTCAAGGCCCACAGACATGGAGAGGTTGGAACCTATTTTGAGGACCTGGGTAAGCACATTTTTTAGTGTGTGCATGGGTGCTCAGTCATATCTGACTCTTTGTGACTCCATGGACTGTAGCCTGCCAGGCTTCTGTATCCATGGGATTTCCCAGGTGAGAATACCTGAGTGGGTTGCCATTTATTAGTAGATTGTCTGAATTGCTCTGGGGATGGCAGCAAAGGATGGACAAAAGGGAATATTTGGCATAGTTTATAAAGAAGAGGTGTGAGGATTAAAATTAAGGAGAAAAACCAAAGCAAACAGCAGAATGACTGTGTGTAATGCCTTGGGTAAGTTTCCAAGGCTGTTCGCACTGAGCTTAGGCATTTTGGGGAGTGTTCTCGTTTGTGTGATATGTACCTTAACAGTGTGATATTCCTCAGTCACATCTGGCGCTTAGTGCTGAGGAAGGAGACAGCTAAGGAACAGGGCGTAAATATGGTGCTTCAGAAACATGTGTCGACACCCCACCCCTTCCCAGAGCTCCTGGGCATCCTAAGCGAGAGGAATGGGATAGAGAGGAGGAGCTCTTCAGGATCCCAGGATCCCTCCACATATCAGCTGGGGGACATCAGCCAAGTTACCAAGTTCTGAGCTTCCGCTTCTGCATCTATGGAATGTGGTAATAACATCTCCTTCCCCGTAGGGTTCCAGTGAGGATTAGAGATGAAGAGGGCAATGCTTCTAGAAGTGTAAACAAGAGAAACCATGGTTAGGGATGGAGGTCCCTGTGGCACTGTGCTGTCAGGAGCCACCCCCCGGGATTAGACAGGGAAGTAGGACAGGAGGGAAACAGCAACCCTAGAGAGAAACCCAGACAACCCAGCTTCAGGGGTTTGCTGAAGAGCCTCCTCATTCCTTATCTCCACAGAAAAAGCCCTATGAAAAGTTCAAGTGCCCAGGGAGATGGCTTTTAAGAAAGCACTGAAAGATCCAAATAGATTTGTGCATTTTCTAAATTTAGACCAGTGGAGAGACATACTGTTTGTGTTTGAAAGGTGTAAACATTAAGAAAAGGTAAAAGGCAACTGAAAGGCTTCTCAAGTATCTGTGGAACAGGCTGGTCTGACGCTGGCCATGCCTGTGCTGGTGCCACTCCCACCCTCTCTCCCATCTGGGAAAAGGGGGAACCCTCCAGGGCTTGATCAGGGAGAGAGGTAAGATGAAGAAAAGATTTTTAAATGTATTATGAGTGACTATTTGCTATTGCCTGATCTTAGAGCAGAGACTACAAATGGAATGATAGTAAGGTTCCCCAGAAGCAATTAGGGTGTAGAGAGAAGAGAAAGTGAATCCTCCGTCATTGTGCCTTGTTATCCAGATCTCATCTGGAGACCCTGACAGGTCCATAGCCACTTGTGGGGTAATGGAGGCTCCCACCAGGAAGAGAGGGACTTACTGATCTTGGAATGGAAAAGAGAAGTATATATGTCCTTGTATTTTTATATTAGTTATCAATGTTAATGGTTGTTTTTAACCCCTTTTTAAGATGCAGAGTCCCCCTGTGAGTGCGCCTACTTTCAGTTAAATCAGTAAATGATTAGTTTAAGAATAGTAGTTTCAACACGGAAATAATCCTTAAGAGTCCTCAGCCAAGGAATATTGCTATTCCTAAGTAAAAAATGTACCTTTGTTTGAAAAGACTGAGAGGAAGCTGAAATGCATATTGCAAAGTGAAAGAAAGGGTTTCTTTTTGAAAGGGTTTCAGTTTGAAAAGGGTACATGTTGTATGATTCCAGCTTTATGTCGTTCTGGAATAGGCAAAACTATAGGGACAGGGGATTTTTAGGACAGTGAAATGATTCTGTGTGATGTAGTCCTGTGGACATGTGCCATTGTGCATTGGTCAAAATTCACAGAATGTACGATACAAAGTGAGCCCAAAGTAGACTGTGGACTTCAGTTACAAATAGTGTATCAATATTGGTTCATCAGTTGTAACATATGTTCCACATAGGACTTGTGAACACAGAGGAGGAGGAGAGGGTGGGTAAACTCCGGGAGTTGGTGATGGACAGGGAGGCCTGGTGTGCTGTGGTCCATGGGGTCACAAAGTCAGACACAACTGAGCAACTGAACTGAACAGGAGGAGAGTTGAGGGGAGAAAGAGTATATGGGAATTCCTTGTACTTTCTGCTCAATTTTTCTATAAACCTGAAACTGCTCTTAGGAAATGAAGTCTATTAATGAAAAATTTTTTTAGATCAGCTGGACATCAAAAAGCCTCCAGTATTAGAAGAAGAAAAACTTGGTGATTACACTTATTTTATTTTGTTAATAGATCTGTGTCAAGCCTAATAAATACCGGACATAGTTCTAGGTCCTGAGGAGCTGAGACTGGATGGAAGCACCTTCTTCAACTGAAATAGCAGCCAGGTCATTAGCCTAGCAACAGATGTGCAGTGTTCATTGAATGCTTCTTATATTCTATCTCATTTCATTCCACAACCCTAAGAGGAGAAAATAGAGAAACTGGCATTTTAGAATGATTTGACAGATACGTTTGGAAATTTTAAATACAGGTCCAAGATCACCCAGCTTGGAAGTAATAGAGTAAAAGCTGTATTGAGGTAATGTGACAGCTACCATGCTCAGAAATCTAGTGTATCTCCTTAGGAAGGGAGAGTCAGGTGAATGCTTTATTCTATTTGCAAGGCTTATTTCTTAGTGAAATCTTCATATAAAGACACTAGAATGAATAACTTTATAAAAAGGAATCAGATATAGTATTCTGCCTCAAAAGTCTGCATAACTTTTTATAAAAGAAATCTATCAGATTATATAATTTACTTCTCTTTGAAAATTAAAAAAAAATTCCTTCATTGCAATTATTGTTGTTGCTGGGAAGATAAAAGTACATTAGCACAAGGCAGAACTTCACAGCTATTAAGAATTAAAGTACAAAGAAAACAAGTTGGAAAATGAAATGGAGCTCAAGTATGTATCTATATTTAACTTTATATGAATAGGAACATTAAACTTCACTGCAGCTTGAGGCTGTTAAATCTTTTCCATTATCCTGAGAATGCTGTTGTTCAGATCATTTCCAAATTTTATGCAAAAGAGAACAGTGAATGTGGCAAATCAGACAGATCCTTTCTTTCCCACACATAGGTTTCATACAACCCTCCTTTCAAGGACTCGTTGACTTAGAGTTATGAGACCACCCTGAACTGAGGTAGCCTTTCTCTCTTTTTTAAAATGTTTATTTTAAACATTGTGACGGGTCTGTGATGGGTCTCAGTTGCAGCACACGGGATTTTCATTGCAGCATTTGGGATCTTAAGTTGCAGTGTGTGAGATCTCGTTCCCTGACCAGGGTTTGAACCTAGGCCCCCTGCATTGGGATCGTGGCATCTTAGCCACTGGACCACTGGGGAAGTCTCAGCCTTTCTCTTAGGTAGGATATACATAGTCAGTCTCTGAGAACCAACACACACCCTGTGTGAGCAGTGTACTAGAAGTTATAAAGAAGTGGGAAGTGAGCTCACAACAAGCTGCAAGACAGATTAACAAGCACACACACACACACGAAAAATTAACTGTAGATTTCATATTGAAAGCTAACATCACGTTTCCCACAGATGGTTGACAAAAGCCTTGGGAGAGGAATAGAGCCTGTAGCAAGGTTCACAAAGGGTCTGAAACCAGAGCCAGTAACATCTTTGAGATCCACAGCTCCTGAGTACTGGCTGCCTGTCTCTGTCTACCCCTGCAGCTCTTGTTGCCTACTGCCCCTTGAGTAATCAAATTTCCTTTTGGAAGAAACTTGACATCTCCAACTGCAATTTGTCTAGGAAACTTCTGCCTTTTCACACCTGAAGAAGGTCGTCCTTTGCAAGGTGGGCTCACAGATTTCCCTGGGCTAAATTACTGTAGAGACCAACTCCTTCCCCTGACCAGGAAGTGTGCGAACAGTCTGTTTCATGAATAGCAAGGGAGGGCTCAGCAGCTCCTTTCTATAAAGTGACCCCTCCCCTGGCAGGTGATCCTCAGAAATACTGGAAATAGACTTGTGTCCATACCCTGAAACACTCTCTTCAAGGGTGAAATGTGTCATTTGAAATTATCCCCCTGGAAGAAGTAAAATATTAGCAGCTTTAATCATGGAAATTTAAAGAATTTCTTTCTTTAAAGAAAGAAAGTGTAGCTGAACTCATAAAATGTCTTCGCTTATTGCATCTCCCAACTTGTCTCACAATGAATGAACATGCTCTGTGGTCAAATACACCTGGCAGAGGCTGAAGACTTGGGGATTTACACTTCAGAATAAAAATTTTTTTAAACACTAGAAAATTTTGCAGTAAAAAATGTGTTTAACTTTTATTTAACCTGTAAATAGGGGCTTCCTGGTGGTCCAGTGGCTAAAGAGTCCAAGCTCCCAATGCAGGGGCCTGGGTTCCATCCCTGGTCAGTTCCCACAGGACAGAACTAAGATTTCACATGCCACAGCTAAAATCCCAGTGACACAACTAAGACCGGGCACAGCCAAGTCAATGAAAACAAATGTTAAAAAAACCCACAAAACTTTAAACAGCCCCTCATTTTTCTCCCATTGTAACACTGGTAACATTCCTAGGAGGGTTCTTTGGCAAAAATTTCCTTAGAGTCAAGAAATGTTCATGAATATAAATACCTAATTAGGATGCTGAGTTGATGGATTTCTTTCTTATGACCAACTATTGTAAGATGATTAGTTCCTGCAAATTGCCCTTCATGACAGAAAGTTCACACACATCCTCTCACTGCCCTCCATCCATTATCGGAAGCCTAAAACAGAGAATCTGATGTATTACGATGTAAATAGAAAGGTCAGTCATGTCTATCAAGACAAGGGCTTGTTAGAGAAGCAGAAACCTGTCTCCTTTCCAGTGCTCTGAGTCATCTCCCCAGGGTCAGTTAATACCTAACTTCTGGAAAAATAAAGGGACAGGCAACAAACATTGGGAATGGTAACATTCCGTTTTCTGAGGGGAGGAGGTAAGGCACCCAGGGACAATTTCTGGCTGCTGAGAGATCTGTTGACTTATGGGAAAATGAAAGGAAGCCTTACCATCACCAGCCTTGGGACGGGAGTGTGGTTGCCCGTGGTTAGTATCCTGGGCTCCTGGAACGATCCACAGGAGACCCTGCCACTGTCCTGTACAGCTCCCGCCACCACTGGCGTGTGAGGCTCACTCTGTAGGGGCCCAGTGGTAATGACCCAAAGACCATAACTCATTTGCCCACTTCCTTGCCCCTCCAGCTTACTCTCCACACTGCATTTCGAGAGGTCTTCTGAAATGCACTCATGTTTACCAACACCCCCCCGCCCAGACACTGCCCTGAGACTTCATTTAAGTGGTAGCATAAACCCCAGATGAAGAGAACAGGGTAAAGACTGTAAGCAGGTGGGAGGGATTAATGATCTTCTGAAATGAGGAGAGCAGGAAAGATGAAGTGGTGTCTGAAGAAGCATGGAAGAGGAAGTGGCTGCAAAAGGTCGGCTGAGGAAGGGGAGCCGAGGATATGGAGTGGTTGCTGAGGAAACAGGGGTGGGAAGATTTCTCTGGCCAGTTAACTTTTAAGTTTCTAAGAGGAGGAGGAAGAATTGTTGTTAGGCAGAAATTCACAATTAGGAACAGAGTCTTAATCCAATTACATAAAATGTATGCACTCAGAGAAAAGTCTCAAAGAAAACAAAATATTAATGGAGACTATATATTCTGGAATGTGAGGGATTTTGTATTCTACTTTACACTTTTCCAGTTTTTTAAGTCTTCTGTAAGGAGGATGAATGGCTTTGATCATCAGAAGAGATTAATAAAGGTTACAGTTACTGGTGAAGCAGTTAGATACTTGTGCTGTTTGAGGTCCTTTCCCTAGTGCTACCTATGGAAGGTACAATGACCAAACTACCTATCCACCTATTGGCATTTTTAAAGGCTGTCATTGGAGATGGTAGATTCATTTCAGCAAATGTTTCAGTTAACAAATCTGGAGACTGTCTTCATTTGCTATGAACTTTGCTAATAGAAGCATGTGTTGGGATCTCCTCAAAGTCAGGGAGATGCAGATGGCAGAAATATGCCCAGCAGGTATCTATTATTCCTAATATTTCATTACTCATTGAACTGCTGTGCCATGCCTTTTAAAATTTAACTATACCCTTCCAATATGTTCTTATTGAAAAATATGGTTGTAAGGATGAAGTAATCCCTATTTCGTGCCCATGTTTCTTGGCTTGTTTTTAGGCTCTGAAAGCATTTAAATTCGTTCTCCAGTGACTCCTTTGAAGAATTTATTCCTGCATGTAACATTAAATTTGTCAGTGGTAATTTTTACAGACTTGGCTATTTAGTTTTCTGTATATGTAAGTCCTCTTGCAGTATGTTATTTCTGCAATCACACATTTGTGTCATTAATTTGAGAACTACATAAGCTCTATACTTTCTCAAAAGATCTCTTTTTTCCAAGGTAAACTAAGGTGGAAAAATCAATGCATCTTAAGTTGGCAGTGTATTTGAAAACCTCATGTTACAGTGATGAGATTCAGCTAACGGTACACTGCAGCGCGTGCACAGAGGTTGGGGCCCGGGCATCAACATGCTCAGGGCATCTTTGTGCTGTCTTGCCTTAGGTGATTTATTAATATACGGAAAGTCTGAGAAAAGGTAACTCAGGATTAGTGTGTGAACATATTGCTTCACTTAGATTCATCTTCTCATTTTAATTTATTCTTGCGTCTCTACTGGAAAAGGAAGTTCAAAGGGTATTGTGATATTATGGAGATAATACAGGTGGGTAGTCAAGGGAATGGAGTTCTGATTCTGACTTTTATCACAAGCTGAGTGACTTCACGTAAGTCACTTAACCTTTCTGGCTCTTGTTAAAACCAAATGATTTCTTCCAGTCATTTCTGATGTGAATGCTCAGTGATTTGGTGAGATCTAACTTTTGGTTAAATTGTGGTGAGTAGGGATTACTCTGTACAACTCCTTCACTGAGATCTAGGCCTTCTATTCCTCACCCCTAGTGAGAGCCACTGTTCCCAACTAACTATCTGCTCAAGGAAAATCTCACAGCAAGGATTCAACAGTGTTGAGGGAGCTATACTAAAACAGCATCCTCCATATGGCCAAAGAGGAGAGAGATCTCAAAAGGTTTGGGGCCAGTCAAAGCCTGGAATAAGCTGGGTCTTCAATGGGGCTTCCCTGGTGGCTCTGATGGTAAAGAATCCACCTGCAGTGCAGGAGACATGGGTTCAATCCCTGGGTTGGGAAGATCCCCTGGAGAAGGAAATGGTAATCTACTCCGGTATTCTTACCTGGGAAATCCCCTGGCGGGCTTCAGTCCATGGGGTCACAAAGAACCAAACGTAACTGAGCAGCCAACACTTTCACTCTCTCTGGAGGAACCTCCCAGGTCTTCCCAGCTAAACCTGTTGTCTTTCCCTTTCCTAGTTCTACTTCTGTATTCGTTTACCTCAACTTCCCCTTCCAAACCTATTTTCACCTCCAGATTGATACCCAAGCTGAAATATGTCAGTGGGGACAGAGAATGATTATTTTCTTACCAACATAAAACACAGTTTTCTTCTAAAAGCTCAACTAGTTTTTATGATTATGATCTTCTGTAACAACTCACATCTTCCCCTGAAGACATATTTCTTTCTCTGTTCTCTTATGTCAAAAGTCCATTCGGTAGTACAGTGATCCAACTATGCACTGACTTCTCTGGAAACAGCCAGAATTTTTATTTTTACCTTCCTTTTATTTCTTGGAGCAATTGTGAATTAGTATAGACTCAAAAATGGGAGTTGAAATATGCATTGTATCATTTGTCAGGTTAGCTACAAAGGAATAAGCAGAGGTAACCAGAAATGAGGAACAGGAAATTTCTGATAAACAACTTTGATGGTTATCTAGAAGCTGAATTGAATCATAGACACTAGAGTTTGGAATTGCATTTTGAATTGCAGAATATATTGGGCTTCCCAGGTGGTTCAGTGGTAAAGAACCTGCCTGCCAATGCAAGAGATATAAGGGATGCAGATTCAATCCCTGGGTTGGGACGATCACCCGGAGAAGGAAATGGCAACCCCCTCCAGTATTCTTACCCGGAAAATCCCATGGACAGAGGAACCTGGCAGGCTACAGTCCACAAGGTTACCAAAGAGTCAGACACAACTTAGCAACTAAACAACAAACAAAATTTGCACAATTACAGGTTAACAACCTCCCACCTATATGATATCAGTTTATTTTGAAATATTAGTGTGGTTTTATAGGCATTCAATTCTGTGTTAGTGCCAGAGAGCATTTATGTATTTATCAGGTTCCCATGCAGCATATTTGAATTTAGAAAAAGAAATAATTAAAACAACAACCTGGGTACTCCTGATATGGGCACTGTCATGGATGTTAATAGTATTTGGAAGTAAAATGAATGAGGTTATCATTTTTACAGGCTCAACATTCATCAGTGAAAACATGTAACTGATAAATTCAGCCCTATAATCAAGCAGTTTAAGTCTTTCCCAGTATAGAATGGGAAGTTAGAATGGATGCTTCTGTCATTGGGCTTGCATTAAGGAGACTAGATAAAGATTGTTTACCTCAGTTACCTCTTACTGGCCCTTTCTCTAATTTAGGAACAGAAAAGTCCACAGTTAATTTCAGATTCTGAGAGAAGAGAACAAGGAGGAACAGTGAGATTCTGGGAAACCTTAAAATCTTTGCTGCACCCCTCGCTGATTCTGGTTTGTGCCTCTTCCTCATGGGAGTAGCTCTTGCATCATTTAAAAAACTTGAGCAGTGTTTCAAGAGACTTCTTGATCTTACCTCTGCAGACTCATAATTTCTTTATCTGTTCTTGGGAGGATAAAGCATCTAGAGCTTTAAAAGCTGGATGTCCCTGCAATCCCATCTCCTTGTTCTTCATTCTTTTCCAGGCAGAAAGTTAATGGGACATTTTGTCTCTAGCAGAGGGATATTTTCAGATGCTGAGGAGTTGCCTGACACAGCAGGTCAGAGGAGTTAGGTGGGAGAATGGAAGGAAATGTCCAGAGTTACCCCCTATCACAGGACTGTGTGTTGATAGACTTCCCTTCCCCTTCTCTCCCCTCCCATTCACTCTCTTTTCTGACCTTCCCTTTGGCCTTTCCTAGTAAGAGGCCAGTATGTTTTCACACTTGGGAAATCTCATTCAAGAATTTTTGTCAATGGACAAGTCATAAGAAGCCCTTCCATTTTAGGGCTCGTTGACGTCATCAAGGAGGCGATAAATATCTGTTGATATAATTGGATGTGAGATTCAGTGTTGAGATAGCAAAAATTCTGCCCCTCGTTCCCGGGCAGGGCCCTATGATTTATGCAGGAGCAGAGGCAGCGCGCAATCCAGCTGTCAAGAGAGCGTCAGCTTATTAGGCAAATGCTGCGTGGTTTCTGAAGAGGGTCGACACTATAAAATCCCCTTCCAGGCTCTGGTGTGGAGAAACTCAGAGCCCACATCCGTGGAGAGACAGAAGAGGAAGAGAAGAGGAAAAGAACAGAGTGGGAAGAGAAAGGAGAAGGGAAGAGAACCGCTGAAAAAAAAGCCCCAGAGACTTTCTCTGCAGAGAAGCGCTGCGCCCCGCTCACCTGCAGAAGCACCTCGGAAGGTAGGGAGCGCCTAGACAGAACTGCGCCTCCAACTTTGCACTGCCTGAGCTGCCAGGGTGTGCGCAGCGCTGCCGGCTGTTCCTAGGCGTGTGTGTATATGTGTGTGTGTGTTTGTGTGTGAACGCGCGCGCGCGGGCGCGCGTTTGTGCGCACCCGTGCCACAAGATTCCAATAGATAGTAGCTGAGATGCTACTAAAAGCAAACTTAGACGGCTGCTCAGCGTTACCTGAACTGGCCGTTAAGCCTCGCTGTGTAAACGAGCCCCCATCCATCCCGACCACCACCGAGAGAACCGAGGGCAGGGATGGGAAAAGAGGAAGGAGAGGCAGCAGTTCTGTTTGGAGGAAAAGCTGAAACATCCGGAAAGGGTGGTGGTGGGGTCGCGGGGAGGGGGGAATGTTTAGAGCCCTTGAGACCACGAATTTGCAGGTCTTCTTTAGAGCCCGGGGAATTGATCTGGGGGAATCGTTAGACAGGGGACTCGGGGACCCTCCCTAAGTGAGTCTTGTAAGGAGAGTCGCTCCAGCCTGGAGCGGGACTGAGCCTTGTTGCTGCGCCCTGCCCTTCCAAGCTGCTCCCCTTGGTCTCACTCCATCTCTGGAAGTCCTAATTCGGGCGCTTCAGCACTACGGACAGCGCCCCACCCGCGCCGCGAGCTGGGTCTGTGGGTGTCGTCCTGCGGGAAGACTCCCAGTGGAGCTCAACTCTGATAACTCTTTTTTTCTCTCTCATTCCGCCCCCTGCCCACCTCTGTACCGCAATTAGCGCCCGCTAAAATGCGACTGCGGCTGCTCGTGTCCGTGGGCGTCCTGCTGGTGGCTCTGCTGCCCTCCCCGCCATGCAGGGCCCTCCTCAGCCGGGGGCCCATCCCGGGTGCCCGGCAGGCATCACAGCACCCCCAGCCCCTGAGTTTCTTCCAGCCGCCGCCGCAGCCCCAGGAACCCCAGGCTCTGCCCACCCTACTCCGTGTTGGGGAGGAATACTTCCTCCGCCTGGGTAACCTCGATGAGACCCGGGCTGCTCCGCTCTCTCCCGCCGCCTCGCCTCTCGCCAGCAGAAGCAGCAGTCGCCTTTCTCCGGACAAGGTGGCCGCCAACTTTTTCCGAGCGCTGCTGCAGCCCCGGCGCCCATTCGACAGCCCAGCGGGTCCCGCGGAACGCGGCACGGAGAACGCCCTCGGCAGCCGCCAGGAGGCGCCGGCCGCCAGGAAGAGGCGATCCCAGGAACCTCCCATCTCCCTGGATCTCACCTTCCACCTCCTCCGAGAAGTCTTGGAAATGACCAAGGCCGATCAGTTAGCACAGCAAGCTCATAACAACAGGAAACTGTTGGACATTGCTGGGAAATGAAACGGTGCGTTTGGCTAAAAAGATTCTGTATTTAGCACTAAAGTGAATTTAAAAATCTAAAAATTGAAAAATAAAAATACAATATTCTATACCATAGCATTGCTCTGATACCATGTTTATTTTTATATAGATTGAGATGTAGAGGATGTACAGCAAGAGCGCCCAGACTCCTTAATTAGCATGCACACAGTGTATTCACATGCAGTAACAGCGACAATATGTAATTTGCGTCCTATACTTCTAGTTTCTACTTCCAGGTGTCTTAAACAGTGTTTTATAGAGAGTATAGACCCAGGGGAAAATGTTTTGAAGTAGTAGACATAAGTCACCATACTGATTTTACTGTGTTTTGAGCCAAAAAGAATATCATTCTCTAGGTGGGTGAGACAAAAATATGTAAGCTCTTTGAACCAACTTTTCCTTGTAAACGTTTCAGTAATAAAACATATTTCCAATCCTTGATCAATTTGGCTCTGTAAGGGAATGCTGAATATTTATATTTCTAATAAAAGCTGCAAAGGTAATCACGACTTTATTTTTCCTCTCCAATGCTCACAGGGGAAAACGGAGCTCCTTACTTCCTCCAAATTGACATCAACACAAGAATAAACAAAACTGGCATTTTTATTTTCTGCTAAAACCATAAACATATGTCAATGGCTCACACAAATCCTGCAACTACCTTGGACTCATCTCTGCACCTCAGATTACCCCTCTGAGATTGAGTTCAAGAATTTAGTAAGTTTGCAGTTCTGAGGCTTGGTAATTCTATAAATGAAATATTGATTCATAACAGAAATAACATTCAACCCTGATTAACTACAGAAAGTATTAGTCACTCATGACGGAGAAGGCAATGGCACCCCACTCCAGTACTCTTGCCTGGAAAATCCCATGGATGGAGGAGCCTGGTAGGCTGTAGTCCATGGGGTCGCTAAGAGTCGGACACGACTGAGCGACTTCCCTTTCACTTTTCACTTTCATGCATTGGAGAAGGAAATGGCAACCCACTCCAGTGTTCTTGCCTGGAGAATCCCAGGGACAGGGGAGCCTGGTGGGCTTCTGTCTATGGGGTCGCACAGAGTCAGACACGACTGAAGCGACTTAGCAGTAGCAGTAGCAGCAGTCACTCATGAAAGTGTTAGTCGCTCAGTTGTGTCCGACTCTTTGCAATCCCATGGATGGTAGCCTGCTAGGCTCCTCTGTCCACAGACTTCTCCAGGCAAGAATACTGGAGTGGGTTGCCATTCCCTTCTCCAGGGGTTCTTCCCAACCCAGGGATCAAACTCGGGTCTCCTGAGTTGCAGGCAGATTCTTTACCACAGGGAAACCCCCTGATTTGTCATAAGATGTGACATAATTGGGGAGGACAGGAAAGGAAGAAAGGAAAAAGAGGTTAATGGTTGTGGCAAGGCTTCCCTCCAGTTAAAGGGCCAAAATGCTGTGTTGTTTTTTTCTTTACTTTACCAAACTATTATTTTGGTACCATTATTTTTTTTCTATTTTCCATTGCTGTCTTCTAATAGAAACAATAACCTCTCCACTTAAAACAACTAAATGTAGTTGCTACAAAGTGCCCCTTGGGAACATTTTTCTTATAAAGCACATTTTGACTTTAATAACTTTACAAACACCTCATTTATGTCTATGCCAACACTAATCTCTTTAATTCTTAGGAATATAAACTATCTCTATGCACTTCTAAAATCAAACAGTACCCCTAATACAGTTTATAATGCACTTGCCTTTGGTAGTTTAATTATAACTTTAAAAATTCAATTGAGTGTTTAATATTTCAAAGTCAATTTGGATGTATGAAGATGCTTATTCCCTTGAGACCCTTTAGATTCACTTGACTAATGGATTAATACAATGATATGAACACAATAAATCACTGTAAGACTAAGTTGTTAAAAACAGCATTTATTTAAGAGTTCATACAGAGTGAAGTTAAAACTTAACTTTACAAAACTTATGTTTTGAATGAGGTGTTATGGGGGGACAACACATGATTTAAATACATATATATGTACATGTGTAATGTGTATTGTGTGTGTGTGTATATATATATTTAAATACATGCAGTTGCTCTATAGTTCAGATTGGTGCCTCAGTGGATACATGAGACAGTAGACAGTTCCTGTTGAAAAGTCTTTTTCAGGTAAAGTATGTGATATCTGCATATTTGAAACTAAGATTAGAAAAATGTCACAAGAAATGTCCTTGGCCTTTGCCTTCTGGACTAGGAAAGTGTCACCAGAGACAAAGAACATTTCTGGATATCCATCCAGCGACATCTGTTGTGGAAAAGAGAAAAGCTTTGTGAAGCATCTCATATCTTTGGTCAATGATTTACCTTTTGTCCATATATTGATAAATCGGTCACTTCTGAATTAACACTGAATTTCACTGACCACCTGCACTGTTAAAGAGGAAAGAGAGTAAGAGCTACTATGACATCAGAACAATAGCCAGTGCCTATTAGAGACGAGTGTAGTGCCCACTTTTTTCAACACTTGCCACTTGTTACTGATGTACACACACACATACCACACCTACACACCCTTCATAACATTTCCCACACAATAAAAAATTTGCGTAAGATCAAGTTCCTTTTTTCCCCAGTGCTTTTCTGCAACTTTCTTCTCAGAGCATTGTTCTCCCTCAATGTGTTAGCTAAGTCATCTGGAATTAAAGGGTATTTTTGGTAGAAATGCCATTCAGAGGTCCCTTTATATGATTCTAGTTTCATCTGGGTCCCTGCTGCCTGTGAATATCTCAGCCAGGCAGGCAGAGGCGCAGCAGTTGGAATGAGTGTCATTCGCTGAGGGAGTTCAACCAGGAAAAGGAGAAGACATGGCGAGCTGGCTCAGAATCAGCTCCATTCCCGCTCCCTGAGGCAGCAGCCTGTCTCTGGAGGGGAGGGTTCTCAAATCCAGCCTGCAACAGAAGAGAACCTTCGTCAGAGGCAAAAGAGGCCAGTCCTTTCCAAGTTGGTCCAGTCCCTCTTCTACCGAGGAGAAAAGGTAATAATAATTATATAGGACATAATTATTATTAGGGATGGAGAGCAAGCTCAGGTTATCTTGGCTGTGGCCAAGAGCCATGAAAGGATTTCACACGCAGGGATAAAAGTATGCATGCAGTGGAGGAAAGTTCTAGGGAAAGAGTATAGGCTATTCTACTTTTTTTTAAGTCGACCTGTATATCATTTACTGAGATGAAAATCACATTAAAACTAACAGGAGTTTGGATTTAGAAAAGTCTAAGATAAAATCCTAAATGACTTTGCTACATCACATGACATAATCTCTCCACTGCTAAATTAAGAATTTCTAAAAGCATGTGAAAAATATATAAGCAAATTTTGCAAAACTGTAGGTTTTGAGAAAGGATTCATTTCTCTAGGCAATAAAATCTAGTAACATAAACATTTCTAGTGAGGTATCTTTTATAGATACCAGACAAATCATAGGTTATGATTTTGAATCTAATCTCAAAAGTGAAATGTATTTATGATGCTTTGAGTTTAAAAAATAAAAGTTTAGTAGAATCAGGGACACTCATAAAGAAGTCTTGCTGAAATGCAATGTGTTGTAAAAACACAAACTCCTTACGTGGAAGGTATGACACACACAGTTCTTCCTAGGAGAAACACCGAACATAGACTAACATATTCTGATGACGTCACTGGTAAAGTTATCCTGTGAGATTAGAAGGCTGCTGATACCAAAGCAATGAAGTAGGCACATGCATTCAACCCAGACGCCCAGGGTGATTTTTTGAAGCTGCTATATGATTGGATAACAACCGGCACAGGCAAAGCAGGACTTCAGTGAGTGTGTAGTTTTGTTGCCACTCAAAACAGTTTCAAGTGAAAAATGAGCACTTGTCCTACACTTTACCCGATTTCGCCCTAAGTATGTATTTGGGGGTAATGTTTCAAGTTCAGTAAAATTATCCCAAGTCCTTATGGCCTTAGGATTACCCTTCCCCCTGCCATGTTACTCCCTGATAAAAAGTTAAGAGGGGCCATGAAATCATATTAGCCATGGAATCATATTATTTTTATTAGAATAAAACTGAAGCAGGTAGTTTTCTGTAAAGGAATAGCTGAGACATCAAGTGTGACTGGGCTTCTTTTTAAAAAGGCTGTTATTAGATTCTGTTGGTAACAGGCTAGCTACCTGAATGTCCTTGAAGTTAAGGTGGAATAAACATCATCTTGACAGAGGTCCATCTAGTCAAAGCTATGGTTTTTCCAGTAGTCATATATGGATGTCAGAGTTGGACTATAAAGAACGCTGAGCACCGAAGAATTGCTGCTTTTGAACTGTGGACTGCAAGGAGATCCAACCAGTCAATCCTAAAGGAAATCAGTCCTGAATATTCACTGGAAGGACTGATACAGAAGCTGAAACTCCAATACTTTGGCCACCTGATGTGAAGAACTGACTCATTGGAGAAGACCCTGATGCTGGGAAATATTGAGGGCAGGAGGAGGAGGGGACAACAGAGGATGAGATGGTTGGATGGCATCGCTGATGCGATGGACATGAGTTTGAGTAAACTCCAGGAGTTGGTGATGGACAGGGAGGCCCGGTGTGCTGCAGTCCATGGGGTCGAAAAGAGTCAGACACAACTGAGCCACTGAACTGACAGAGCCTGTTTATGCACACCAAACTCTTCTCGTCCCCATCAGAGTCACCTTACTCTCATGAATCCTAACAAAAAACCCAAGTGATCTGAGCACATCATTGATATGTAAAGAAAGCACTTTTCCTAGCCATTTTGTATGCGCAAACAGTGAATTCTACATAGATGAACAGACCATCAGGCTTCACTGTGTAGCCTCTTTTTTTGAAGACAACTTCTAATCTAGAGGAAACTTCTGTGACAGTTTTCCTGAAATATCAAAAGGGTGAAACTAGTTGCGTAAGGTATAGTCTGTGTGGGATAGAATCTTTGTGACACTGCTGGAGGTGTGCAAGCTATTTCAATGGCTTTTGGAATTTGTATTTCTGTGCTTTTTTATATTCAAGATTAAAATCTGTGTGTTAGTCGTGTCCAACTCTGCAATCCCATGGACTTTAGTCCACCACGCTCCTCTGTCCATGGAATTTCCCAGGCAAGAATACTGGAGTGGGTTGCCATGTCCTTCTCCAGGGGATCTTCCTGACCCATGGATTGAACCAGGCAGGTTCACACCTGATCTGAACTCAGGTCTCCTGCATTGCAGGCAGATTCTTTACCATTTGAGCTACCCGGGAAGCCCAATGGAAAACCTATCTTCCATTTAAAATGTTTTGGCAGTTAATAGCCTACAGCCTTCAAAACTTAGTATCAAATAGTTTGGGTTTTCTGCTTTAACACCCTCACATTTCAGTCAGTTATTAGATTTTTCCTTCTAACAATATGGACAAATGCTATCTTTCAGAGAAGAAAGGCTGGTGCCAGAGTGGGGGCCAAGAGCAGAGATTATTCTGAGTATCTGTAGGTGACTACACTGTCTCCTTGGTCTTATTTATGTGAACTTGAGGATCCCTAACCATCTCAGCAAGGAAGTTTTATGCAAAGAGGCTGAGTCTGGTTTCGAATCCCAGAATAACAATTCATTAGCAGTATGACTCAGGCAAGACACTTAACCTCTCTGAGCCTTTTTTCTTCTCTTCTGTAAAACAGAGATGACACCCTATAACCTGCCTGCAAATGCAGGAGACATAAGAGACATGGGTTCAATCCCTGGGTCAGGAAATCCCCTAGAGGAGGGCATGGCAACCCACTCCAGTATTCTTGCTTGGAGAATCCCTATGGACAGAGGAGCCTGGCAGGCCACGGTCCATACATCACAAAGAGTTGGACATGACTGAAGTGACTTAGCACTCATGCACCCTATCCCACAAGGCTGTCATAAGGACTGAATAAATAATGTACCTAAAGCACTTGCCGGAGAAGGCAATGGCACCCCACTCCAGTACTCTTGCCTGGAAAATCCCATGGACGGAGGAGCCTGGTGGGCTGCAGTCCATGGGGTCGCTAAGAGTTGGACTCGCTAAGAGCGACTTCACTTTCACTTTTCACTTTCATGCATTGGAGAAGGAAATGCACCCCACTCCAGTGTTCTTGCCTGGAGAATCCCAGGGACGGGCGAGCCTGGTGGGCTGCCGTCTACAGGGTCACACAGAGTCGGACACGACTGAAGTGACTTAGCAGCAGCACTTGTATGTGACTTACTTATATTAAGTGCTTCATAAATGTCCATCTCCTCCCTTCCTTCCTTTCTTCTTTTTCATATTAGTGAAGAGGCTCCTCTGCCAGGCAGAATCACCTGGGGACTATTTGTGAGGAATGATATACAACAGCCAGGACCCTCAGTAAAGAAAGACAGTTGTATTGGGGATGTTCATCTTTTCAGAACTGGACATCATGTATGTTTCAATTCTTTTAGCATGTTGTAATCATGACTATCCATCACCCAGTCCAGTGTATCTCCATGTGGCCCGACTTTAAATATGCCTCTCTCATAAAGGAAGAATGAGTTAAAATTTTAGAAATCTTTCTATAAGCACAGTCTATTCAATCAGAGGTTCTTCCCGGGTGACGCCAGTGGTAAAAGAACCTGTGTGCCAATGCAGGAGATGGAAGAGACACAGGTTTGATCCCTGTGTTGGGAAGATCTCCTGGAGGAGGGCACCGCAACCCACTCCAATATTCTTGCCTGGAAAATCCCATGGACAGAAGGGCCTGGCAGGCTACAGTCCATGGAGTCACAGAGAGTTGGACATGACTGAGCACACATGCACGCATTCAATCATAAGCAGACATTTTCCCTACAGCCTTCCCCAAGAGAACTTTATATATGCATTCTTTTCAATAGTTTTCCAAATGCTGGCTCTCCTTCATCACTGGAAGTGCTATTTCTTAGGAATACTGATGTCCCATGAATCTGAACAAAGGACAGAGAATGATAAGCACTGATCTTCTCTATCTGCTTTTGAGTTTGTCCGAGTTGGAGTTTGGTCCAAGGGGCATGACCAAGGGAAGAAAGGATTGTTCATCCCGTATTATTTCTAAATTTCACACATTTTCCTCAGGTAACAAATGAACAAACCTACAACCATCATTTAACACTGCTCTGTCAGCACAGGGCTTCAGATAAGTTAAGAAGTGTGAGTTTTAGTAATAAAATAAAACCAGGAGATAGAATAGGGAGGCAGACTTTGCCATCTCAACTGTGAGACCAGTTCAGTCAAGATCCATAGAAGACCAGCAGAAGGGGGTGACACACCTTTGCTCAAAGGAAAGACTATTTTTGTCAGATGAACTTGACCAGAAATTCTGGGTATTCATGAAGCAGACTCAGTCAGAAACATAAAACCTTTTATTTGCCTTTGATTTCGTTGCTGCTGCTACCAAATGTCCTTTAAAAGGGAATGAATGCAATGTCAGATTATGGTACTAGAGTGTCTTTTCCCTGCACAGAAGGGGAGGGTCATGAGAGGCGCTTTTACTCAGGGCTGAGTGATGTGTGGGCAGCATCCTTCTCATGTTATCATCTAGCGCCATTTCTTGCTGATGGAGATTGAGGAGCATGCATTCTGCCAGAGGCTTGTGGCCAACCTGTTCCTGAGTGCAGAACAGTTCCAGGCTATGGCCAGTGTTGGCTTGGCCTGAACTGTGCATGGTACTTTGACAAAGACTTTAATTAGTTGCAGACATCAAGAATCAGGTGCAAGAACATGGAGAAAAAGAATCTCTTGTCACTGTTGGTGGGAATGTAAAATGGTATAACAGAGCATCGCAGTTCCTCAAAATTTGAACATGGAATTGCTATACAATCCAGCAATTCCATGTTTGGGTATATACCCCAAAGATCTGAAGGCAAGAACTCACACAGATATTTGTACACTTATGTTTACAGTGGCACTATCAGAACATCTAAGAGGAAGCAACTTGAGTGTCCATCAATGGGTAAATAAACAAAATGTGGCATATACACAGAATGGGATAGTGTTGTTGTTGTTCAGTCTCTCAGTCGTGTCTGACTCTTTGCAACCCCACAGACTGCAGCATGCCAGGCTTCCCTGTCCTTCATCATCTTCCGGAGCTTGCTCAAACTCATGTCCATTGAGTCGGTGATGCTATCCAACCATCTCATCCTCTGTCACCTCCTTCTCCTCCTGCCCTCAATCTTTCCCAGAATCAGGGTCTTTTCCAATGAGTTGGTTCTTTGCATCAGGTGACCAAAGTATTGGCGCTTCAGCATCAGGCTGAATGAATATTCAGGGTTGATTTCCTTTAGGATTGACTGTTTTGATCTCCTTGCAGTCCAAGGGACTCTCAAGAGTCTTCTCCAACACTACTCAATCTTAAAGGAAATTCTGACACCTGCTGCAACAGGGGTGAACCTTGAGGATGTTATGCTAAGTAAAATAAGCAAGTCACTAAAAGATACAGTACCATCCCACTATCTAGAGTCATCAAATTCATACAAACAGAAAGTAGAATGGTGCTTGCCAAGGGCTGCACCAATGGAAAGAGGTTGTTTAATGTGTAGAGTTTCAGTTGCAAGTGAAAAAGTTCTGGAGATTGGTTGCCTAATAGTGGGAGTTTACTTAGTGATACTGGGCTTCCCAGGTGGTTCAGTGGTAAAGAATCTGTCTGCCAATGCAGGAGATGCAGATTCGATGCCTGGGTTGGGAAGATCCCCGGGAGAAGCCAATGGCAATCCATCCAGTATTCTTGCCTGAGAAATCCCATGGACAGAGGAGCCTGGTGAGCTACAGTCCATGGGGTCACAGAAAAGACAGACACGACTTAGTGACTGAGCATGAGTGCCTTTACCTACAGGCAGCTTGGCCCACTTGATTGAACAAAACCAGACAGATGCTTTCCTGATATTTACGCTGGCATAAGTCAGGGTAGCCATGTTAATAAGAGGAATTACTTTTTGCTGACCTAAAATAAAAGAGTGAGCTGTGCCAGGTCACGTAACGAGCGACCAGTGCCCTCGGGC
This sequence comes from Bos indicus, assembly GCF_029378745.1. NCBI lineage: Eukaryota > Metazoa > Chordata > Mammalia > Artiodactyla > Bovidae > Bos > Bos indicus. The sequence goes on along the minus strand of NC_091773.1, from coordinate 30,842,758 downwards.
TGCCTCTCAGCTTCCCAGGGCCTCTGTAAGGTACCAGCCTTGGCCCTTCTCCAAATGGCCAGCTTCTGTAGCACCCACGATTCTGATCCGTTACCTTGTACCTGTCCCGGGTTCCATTCCCTCAGGCATATCCAAGTGATACTAACTGATCAGATGAATTGCAACCAAGAGATTAATGGATGCTGACAGCTTCAGGTCCAGTCCTGCCATTTACCACTTTACCTAGAAATTGTCCTGCCTAACCCTGCGGGCTGGCTGCTATATGTATGTCAGTCACATGCCTGGCTAGGAAGGGGAGGGGGGCTGGCAGTGAGGAAACTGTGTCCAGACCCCACCCTTGGACCATCCCCTCCACTCAGCCGCTTCGAATGGCAATCACAGATTCTACCTGACGAAAGGGTCTGGTTACCACTGCATGTTAAAAGCCAGTCTTTCTGGGCCAATCCAAAGGAAGCTTTGGCCTTCTACAGTGAAAGCCACTTGCCTTAAAACAATGAGGGTGGGAAAGGTAAGGCTTGACTGGAGGCTGCTGGGTGGGTGACCACTAGGGTCTGTCCTGCACCTGCTGGGCTGAGTCAGAGAGTCAGTGCCAGATGCTGGAAACAGGTGTAAGGGGGAATGCTGAGGGCAGGGTCAGAATGTTTATTCAGAAAGACTAAACCCAAGCACTGGCTGCTCCCTACTCAGCATTCCTGAACCTCGGGCCTCAGATAGCTTAAGCATCATGGATTCCAGGACAGCCAAGAGCCTGGGCCAGTCATCAAGGCCTGGGCAGTGCTTGGGGCCTGGTCTGTGACTCACAGCCAAGAGCCTGAGCCCCGGAAACTCAGTTGGGCAGGTCTATCCTGGGCATTTCCATCACAGGGATACAGTCTGTACTGCTCAGTGGCAGAGCAACTGAGGTATGTCAGGACTGCAGCACAGAGTTGTGAAAATACAGCACATTCTCAGTGGATGCTTGAGGAAGGGTGAAGAAGACACCCTCCCCTCCAACACAAGGAGCCATGGAAAGAAAACATTCACTAAAGGGCATTTTCCCCCGTAGGAGAATTTACAGCTGTGAGCACTGAGGGATGGAAGGGAGGGATGGAGCTGATCTGGGGGCTTCACCGCCTGTAGCTGCCTCCCTCTTGCTCAGTTAGGGAAGATCAGAAACCAGGCCTACGAAACAAGAAGAAATTAAATTCACTCCTTTTTCTTAACCTGGAAGAAGACATCTGGTGTACTGACTTTGTAGGGCCTCTAGGAATAGAAGGAGTTGGGCTGGGGAGCAGGAAGGAGAAGTGAAAATGTCGATGTCACAGTTTTGCAGACATTATCAGCAGCCTTCTTCTCAGGCATGGACCCGCCATTATGTGTCCAGCAGAGTGTGGGTGCATGTTCTCAGCCTTTCTGAAAGGAGAGCTTTATTACAAAGGATGCTAATTAGATTATCAATTCCTCACTGATAGGACTTCTTTGCCTTGTGTGAGGGAAACAATAGGTTTTCCTCAAGAGCAGAGCCATGGGAGGTCGATGGTATTGTTATGCCCAGTTCATGGAGGAGAAAACAGGATGGCTGAGGAACTGGCTCAGAGTAACTCTAAAGTGCTGAGATCAGAACCCCAAAGGGAAAAGAGGCAGCCAGAGCTGCTGAGCATGTGCGACAGGCTGACTCCACCCCCACAAGTCAGAGACAGGGTGGGGGGTGGGGTCAGCAAATGAAGGACTGGTGTTTTCTCGCAGGGGGTGGAAGCCTAGAACTGACCTCTCTGTGCCAATGTGTCACCAGGGGTGAGTCAATGCAGAGAACCCTCGGTCACACTGTTATATCTTCAATCATATCAACCCTGATAAAGTGGGGATTCACCCACTTTCCCTAGATGTGGGTGTGACCTCCATTCTATCGCAGGCACACACTCCGTGGTGGTGGACAAGGGGTCACTGGGCACCAGGCTCCCAGCTGCTCCATAATTTGGAAAAAGTCACTCATCCTCTGTGATCCTCTACTTAAAAATGAGGAAGTTTTATAATAACTAAATCACTTTGCTGTACAGCAGACATTAACACCACTGTAAATCACTTCAATAAAACTAATTTTATGAAAAAATAACAATAACAATATCAAATTTTAAAAATGAGGAAGTTAAAAAATTCCTTCTGTGCGGGGTTGTCGTGAGGTTTAAATGAGAGAATCTCTGTGAAAGACCTTGCACAGGATAGAGCAAGGTGCACCTTAGTTACAGCCTTTGCCACACAGCACTGGTTTTTCAGATGAACAGTGGTGGATTTGTTCTTTGCTTTGTGAGTTCTAGTGGGGAAAAGGCATTTCATGGAAATCACTGAGATGCATAAATAAAGGGAGAAAAATCCACAGGGTGTACAGCACTAATAAGGGCCTTAGGTTAAATCAGAATGACAAACATTAAAAAAACTGCAGAAGTAAAACTCAAGTAGCTTTGTCATGACAACTCCCGCAGAAAGCTCTCCCCGGTGCCTATGTCACTGTTTTCATGGAATTGTAGGACTGCAGGCACATGTTGCCAGGGGAAGTGAATTCATTACACTGCTGCTGCTGCTGCTAAGTCGCTTCAGTCGTGTCGGACTCTGTGCAACCCCATAGACGGCAGCCCACCAGGCTCCCCTGTCCCTGGGATTCTCCAGGCAAGAACACTGGAGTGGGTTGCCATTTCCTTCTCCAATGCATGAAAGTGAAGAGTGAAATTGAAGTCGCTCAGTCGTGTCCGACTCGTAGCGACCCCATGGACTGCAGCCCACCAGGCTCCTCCGTCCATGGGATTTTCCAGGCAAGAGTACTGGAGTGGGGTGCTATTGCCTTCTTCATTCATTACACTGCTCACACATAATTTACATTACATTTCCCTCTTTAAAACAGATACATCCATTTCAGCTTCCTATTAAAGTGACTTTTAGGAAGGAAGCTATTTGATCTTGAGAAATATAGCCTACAGTTTTATTACAGATTTTTTCTTTTCTCTTCTAGTGTTAGTGGCTCAGTCATGTCTCACTCTTTGCAACCCCATGGACTGTAGCCCACCAGACTACTGTGTTCACGAGATCCTCCAGGCAAGAATACTGGAGTCAGTAGCCATTCCCTTCTCCAGGAAATCTTCCCGACTCAAGGACTGATCCCAGGTCTCCCGCATTGGAGACAGATTCTTTACTGTCTAAGTCACCAGGGAAGCCCCTTCTAGAAAAGCCCCCAAACTGACACTTACTAGGATATCACTTTCCCAGCAGGGGGAAAAAAAAAGAGAAAACTGCAGTTGCAGGATACAAATGAAAAAGCAATAATAAATAGTCTCATTAAAAACTTACTTCTTTAAATAAAATCCTTCCTCTCTCCAAAATTTTTTCTATGTAAAAATGCTTGCATTTCATTATCAGAACTTCTTATAATTTCCAGGACTATTAAGTCCTGGATAATATTATGCAGTAAATGTAGGCCTGAGTGCTGATCATTTTTTCCTCTATTTGTACCAAGTGAAATTCCAGCATAGTCAGGGTGCCTGGCTTAAAAGTAATTTGATTCATAAGCTTGAATCTCCTAATTTGTATAACACAAGCAGTGCTCTCAGTAGAGATTTCTGTTTGAAAATAATTTGACACCCTGAATCCCTCAATTAAATTTAGAGAACATAGTTAAATTTTCATTCATTTCAGTTTGTTTTGGAAAATTAAATAGATCATTTCAAAGAACATAGGACCTGTAGTGAAACTCATGGGAAATCATATTCTTGGTCTACTGGTTTATTTTTTTTAAACATTCTCTGATACCTTGTGAAATTAATCTCACGAAGGATAGAAGCTTTTGCCTCAGGCATCGCTCACCACCGAGTCCCTAGTGGCAGGTGGACTTGATATTTACCCTTAAAATTGGACTGAATGATTTGGTCTCAAAGGTTATTTGCATGAAAATTATTTTATCTTTTTGCATGTGATATGTTGTGGGGACCCAGGGCTCCACATACCTGCTTTTCTTTGGAACACTGGCTACTGTTCATCCCAGTTTAAGAAAATATGGATATTTTCAAGGAGATTAAATCTTAGGTAGGGAAATTTGATAAGATCTCAGGTCTGGGGACACATGTATTGGTTTTTGAGAGTCTAGGAAATAAACCCTGGGCTTCAAGAAGAGAAGAGAATCTTGGCTAGTACCATGTATCTTTCTTTCCCCCCTTCCTTTCTTCCTTCTTTACTTTCTTTCTTTCTTCTTTCCTTCCTTCTTCTAAGAAATGTTTTTTATTTTTCCCTGGAGGAGCACCTTTATAATCTCAAAGGACAACATTTATGGAACGTGGGCTGGGAACTAAGATGGCCACGGGCTGGTTTTCCTTGGAGACACTTCCTGCACTGGACTTGCCCTCCACACACTGCTTCTGCTGTTTTAGGGTAGAGAATCCAAAGGTGTGGGTCACCCACATTGTCCCCGATGCTCTGTCTCTGAAATCATGATATATTCTATTGGAAGCATCTGGCAATCCTCAGGACAGGAGGAAGGACCATCTGCACCTTCTTGTCAGTCTTTGGGTGGGGAACCTTGTCAGCCAAGAGGATAAGCCCAGGGTTGGAAGGCCCTGGCCCAAGCTGGGGGGGCCTCTGCAGTCCTGTGGAAACTGGTGTAGACAGCACAAGGAGTGAACTGGGACAGAAGCATGTCATTAAAATGTACAGACATCTTAGCTCATAAAGCAATTTACATCTACACTAAAAATAGGGCCCCAAAGACCTTAATCATCAGATTGTAAAGTTGAGCCTAGTCACTTAAAAGCAGCAGGCGCCTCGGCTGTCAAGACCTTGCTCTGCTAGGCCTTGTTGGTGGCTGTGGGAGGAAGGGGAGACAGGTGTGCTGGATTTAGGCGGTGAGTCTTCCCGTGGCCAGCTGTTTGGAACAGGTGAAGCTTTGTCCTCCTCCAGGCTACCCCCATCTGCCCTCTAACTTTTCTACCCTACCTTAAAGAACAGTATATGTGAACCCATTCAAGCAGGCAGACACAGAGAGTTATTTTTTTAACACTTTCCTTGGGATAAACTCTTCGAGAAAATATAACAATGCTAATTTAGGTAGCTAAACAGAGTTTCAAAACACATAAGGCAAAACTGATAGAACTGCAAAGATAAATAGACAAATCCACAATTATAGTCAGATCTCTCAAAATTCCTCTTTTAGCAGTTGATAACAGAGAAGGCAATGGCACTCCACTCCAGTACTCTTGCCTGGAAAATCCCATGGACTGGTAGGCTCCATGGAGGAGCCTGGTAGGCTGCAGTCCATGGGGTTGCTACGAGTCGGACACGACTGAGTGACTTCACTTTCACTTTTTCCTTTCATGCATTGGAGAAGGAAATGGCAACCCACTCCAGTGTTCTTGCCTGGAGAATCCCAGGGACGGGGGAGCCTGGTGGGCTGCCGTCTATGGGGTTGCACAGAGTCGGAAACGACTGAAGCAACTCAGCAGCAGCAGCAATTGATAAAACAAGTACACAGGAAATCAATGAGGATATAATGAACCTGAACAACACTCACTGACCTGATGGACATTCATAGAACATTCCACCAGCAACAACAGAAAATACCCGGTTTTCAACTGCACATGGAACATTCACCAAGTTAGCTTAGTACATTTTAAAGATCTGGAAGCATATAGACAATATTCTCTCTCCACAATGAAATCAAACCAAAAATCAAACAAAGAAATCTGGAAAATCGTAATTACGGCTGATTCATGTCGTATGGCAGAAACAAGGCAACACTGTAAAGCAATTATCCTCCAATTTAAAAAGAAATCTGGAAAACCTCCATACAATGGAATACTACTCGGGAATATAAAGAAATGAGCTACTGATACATGTAACCAAATGGATGACTCAAGAACGATATGCCAAGTGAGAAAACCAGTCACAAAAGCCTATATATTGGATGTTTTCACCTATATGATCTTCTAGAACTGGTGAAACTATAACGACCAGCAAAATAGCAGCTGGGATGCCAGAAGGAGATTACCCGCAAAGGCACATGAGGATAGAGATACTCTACAGTTTCACTGTGGCCTGTAGCCACATAATGCTACATACCTGTCAAAACCTACTGAACCTTACAATCAAAATAGGTAAATTTTTAAAAATCACACTATTTTTCATCTCTTCATTCATCTAATCTTCTATGACTACATTTACTGTGTACATTCTAAGTCCTTTGTTCTACTGGGCAATGAGGTCTAAGCACCAGTAGGTAGACTTCAGACCTGGATTTTATGGGGTTTATGGAATCTGAAAGGGTAATCACAGCTGTGTAAACATTCAGCCAAATTGGTGTCCAGGAGATGTGGAGATAGTCTTGGAATTAGGGATTTGTGTAATAGCTTCAAGGCAAGAAATACATTTGGGGAAATGCAGTGGGCTATGTGAATCTATTATTACAGTTGCCAGAATGATTTGTCAGGCCTCAATTCATAACCCTCCCAATGAACACATCCTGAAACAATTGACAAGATTCTTGGTACCAGATTTTTCGCTCTCTAATGTTGTGCAAACAGATGAATCCTTTCATCAAGTAGTTGTTTCATTTTCTTCATGAGAAAACTGAGGCTCAAAGAAATTAAGTGCCCAGAGTTGCGACTGAAGTTCTTCCTCTTGATTTCACAGATCTTTCCTGAGCCCCAGGCCATAGCACAGTTTCTACCCAACTTGCTCGTCTATTTTCAGACTTGAGGAATGCGCGGTGGAAAGTGGATATTCTAATCTTGCAACTACAAATAGCTATGATATGGTAAAAGCTTTCAGGGTCCCTGACAACTACAGCTTCGTGCTCTGGTGAAATATGTGAGCTGTGGTTCTTTACAGAGGCAGAAATGGCAGAGATTTTAATGTCAAAAACCCCATCTTCACAGCGGCTGGCTCTCTGAATGCATGTGTATGTGTGTGGTGGCAGTGGGGCTGGGGTCCTCTGACCTTGAGGCAGCTGCCAGGGTCCAGCTCAAGTGTCAGCCAGAGCAGCTGCCAAGTTAATCTACCAAGCAGGGAGACATTTCTCTGGACATCCCTGTTCCCATCAAGTGGTTTGGACAAATTTCTCCAACCACAGTCACTAAGCCTCATTGGGAAGGGCAAAGGGGAATGTGGAGGGGCTTTCATTGCTGCTGCTCCTGCTTCTGGGAAAATCTAATTGCCACACATTCCCGATATAAAACCCAGTTGTCCTGGTGGGTGTGGGGGTGGAACCTGTGCTAACCCTCAGGTGTAGTTAGCATATAAGCAGTGTAGGAAGAGGAGGACAATGGAGGAAGCAGAGAGGACCAGGAAATCTCCCTGGAGATGAGGCTCACAGAAGCTGCTTTTCAAGCGCAGCCGCCTGATCACAGTGCACTCCCCACTTATTATTGCCCTGTCTTCTGAGGTTGACTGGGGCATGGTGCAGTTTCTTAAAAAAATATTTAAAAATTAACACAGGAAGTAGATCAGATATAACTGCCACCAAACTCTTCGTGTTGACTGAGTGTACAACAGGCAGGGTCTAAAAGGGTGGGAACTTTAAGGGTTGATTTTGCAGCTGAAGACAAGCTAATGTATAGGACCTTTGCACAGTGTGACACAGCCCTGAATTCAAACCTTGCTGAGCAGTTAGTTTTCTTGGAGAACCAAGGTGGAGAAGGCAACAGTGTGCCTCTGATCTAACAAAGAGCAGAATCCCAGGTCACCACCAATGCAGAGAGCCAGCGTCTGGTTTTTGCCATCACCAGTTTCTAACACATAATCTTCCCATGTCATTAGGTGAAGAGAGAATGTACATGCTACGGCATCAGAAATCACCGACAGCAAGAACAGGGTAGTTTTCACTGTGTGAATGGCCCCGAGGCAAGCATCAGGAAACATCTTCCTTCTTAAGTGGATTATGGTTCTGCTGATGGGGCTCAAGTGAGTTTACAGATTAGCAAGTGAGCCTGAGATGCTTCTGTCATTCTAAGGCCACCTTATTTCCCAGGATGGGTTAAGAGAGGTAAGACCACCAGTGAATCAAGGAGAACCTGCGTGTCACATCCTAAATGTTCACGGAAAGACTAACCAAGTGTGAAATTCTACAAGCTAACCTTGCATTGCATGCCTGGTCACTCAGTCATATCTGACTCTTTGTGACCCCATGGACTGTAGCCTGCCAGGCTCCTCTGTCCAAGCAATTTTCCAGGCAAGAATACTGGAGCGCGTTGCCATTTCCTACTCCAGGGGAACTTCCCGACCCAGGGATCGAACCTGGGTCTCCTGCATTGCAGGCAGATTCTTTACCCTCTGAGCAACCAAGGAAGCCTCGTTTATCCCACAATATAATTAAATAAGAGCTGTAACCACCTTATATAGAGCCTGTTTAAATATACCAATTTATATACCTTTATCTAAATTCCGCCAACTTCTATACCTTTAAGTTTAGTTTCAATAAGGAAATTGCATTAGACAAATATCTAGTGAGTTGAGTTCTGAGGCAGTGAAGGTGAATCAGGCCTGCAAAACCTTCAGAGGGATGGGGAATCTGATGCTGTGGTGAGGTCTCTATTAATCTGTCCATACCTCCTTTCAGGCAGGGATCAAAGAGTGGTCCTCCATCATAAACAGGTGTCCTTCTCTAAGTGAAAGGCTCTTTCTCAAACACCAAGAACTACCCAAGGTTCTTGGCAGTAGTGAAAGTCAATTCACCATACCCTCCACCCACAACCCCACCCCCCTGCCTCACCCTCACGACAGGCATGTGAATGACAGCATCCATGACAGGGGCTCCAATGGACAGCAGACAAGAAGCATGACTTCCCCCGCAGCCTCAGAGAAGCGTTACAAGGACATATGGCAACAAAATCCCAAACCTGAACTCTCAGAATATAAACTTAACTCTTCAGACAATTATTCAGATCCACAATTATTCAGGACATTCCAATTATGCACGGACTATTCTCTCCCTCCTCATTTGCCCCACTGAGCCCATCGCTGATAACTTCCTCCCCCTGTTGTTCATCACAAATGACAGGAGGAGGAGTTATGCCCTTGAGCTGACCAAGACACTCAGAACATTCTAGAATACACAGGTTATGGCTGACTATTAGACACTGGGGTAGGTGCCACTCACACCCAGTTATAGACATAGCAGGGACCCATGGGGAGCCTACTGCCATTGCTGAGTAGACAGCTAATGAGGCAGAAAGGAGCTATGAGGGGAACTTCCAAGAGAGTCAGTGTCAACCCGGAAAAGTCAGCGAGCCAGAAATAGCTGAGCCCTTTCGGCTCTAGTCACCCTGGATCACTTCTGAGCCACAGGCACAGGGAGCTGGGTCTCAGGTCCAGCAGCGTCATTTACTCAAAAGTATGTGGGGTTTAAATCTTTAAATATGATTCATGAAGCTGATAATATTCAAAAGGTTACGAAAGGAGTAAGATGATTAGTCCCTAAACCCCTTAACAGTCATCAAGAAAAGGCTTGACTATGAGACAACATACCAAAAATAATATACTGTTGGCTTTATGACTTTTCTTTGGTTCTAATTTGTTATAGCCAGTAGATTGAACATTGGCCCTCTGGCTCCTTATTCATTCAGATCTCACTTGGCCAAAATGCCCCCTATGTGACTGCGCCTGGGCTCCCCTCTCTTAGGAGAGACACTGTGGACTCTGAGGGTGCAGAGAGAACCAGAAGTCACCTGGTCCACCTGCCCACCAAAGCAGTTACCTGCCCACCTGTGCACCTCTCTGGTGAGGCAGATGATAGGCTGCTACTGAACTGATGGAAACCTGCATAGTCCTGTATGAGGCCTTAGCTGGTCATCCATCTAAGAGCAGACTACTCATAGCATTCTGGACACCTTTGGAAAATGGCCTCCTCAAATGGCTATTCTGCCTGGAGAATCCCATGGACAGAGGAGCCTGGTAGGCTACAGTCCATGGGGTCACAAAGAGTCGGACAGGACTGAGTGACTAACACTTTCAATGGCTATTATGGAGGGTCCACTCCCACTGGATTACTGAATAATTGCCCAATGAGTCTCGTTCTGAGTCAGGATCCCCTTCCATGCAGGATTAGATGACGGAGTGATTCTCTTCAGGAAGGGGCTGTGAGGCCACGAGTAGTGCTTGGAAACTTGGGTCTTTTTAGATTGGCAGAGCCTCAGAATTGGGGGAGAAATTCATCTCTGGGCCTACAGAAGAGAAACATTATTGAAGAGCTACATGAGATGTTAGTCAAGGGAAAAGAAAAGATTTCCTACCCATTAAAGTAAAAATCAAGCATTGAATCTGACGCCAGATGTAGTGAAGTATAAGAAAAGCCAAAAGTGCTAGGCAGATTCCTAACTCCTGTGAGAAAACAAGAAGAAAGCTTCACTGATATTATCACAAATAATATTTTCATCTTCATTCAGATGGATTTTTCATTTTCATTTCGATTGTGCTCCTATCTTGGGTTATTGTATTACTGTCTTTCTGCCTGACTCAATGTCCACTAAGTATGTAAGGAATCCCATAAACTTTCTAGAAATAAACTTTCCATCTGTCTTTTAGAAAACTTTCTACTCCACTTTTTTTACAACCTAAAATAACCTTCAAAGATTTCCTCACACAAACATATCTTTTTTGTCATTTTTCATTCGTGAAAATAAATACATGGCACGAAAGCAGTCCATCTTTGAATTTTCCAAAAATCATTTCCATTTATTACCTCATGGAAATCGAGGTTCACTTGAGCAGATAGTTAAAACAGTAAGAATTTTATGATTTTTGAAAAAATGCTGTTTGTTGTTGAAATCACCTGATAACCCAGGAGCACGGAACTCGAGCATATTTTTTCCGCCAGCCCCTGTCTGGGCAACACCCACACGTCATTTAAGAATACTCATGGGTATGGAGTAACCATGAACATTCTTCTTTGTGAAGAAATTGTAGAAGATTTCTTCTATGGAATCTTTGAGCCATGCAAACATCTAGCCCAGTGTTAGGAAGAAGAACTTCAAACTCGTATTTTGATAAGAAAAAAAAAAAAGTATTAAACGACCCCTTAAAAAATTCCAAAGGAGGGAAGTCTGTGCTTTTCTGCTCCCAGCAGCACATGCGTAGGAAGCACTGGTTTAATAAAGCCAACACTATCTTTGTCCAGCCTTCACCAGCACGCTCCCAAAACCAAAACCCAAGAATCAGAGGTTATTTTCCAGAGCCGACATAGAAGTTGACTCAAACGTGCCTGCTAGGTGTTGGGAACGACACAGAAGCAAGTGATTAGTCTTTGGAAGCTCAGAGAGGACGCAGAAAAGGCCCAACAAGGGCCAGTGGCCAGTGCAGAGGAGGACCAGGGATGCCAGGCAGTCACTGCAGACAAGCAGCTTTCACCTGCATGCCTAGGGGCCAGGCCCGCTTGCACTCCCGCCCCTGGGCAACCAGGTGTGAAGTCTCCACGCATGGGCAGAGTAAAGTCAAATTGGTGTCTCTTTCACTTCATGTCAGGCTTAGAAAAACAAGCCAACTTGGGATAGATGAGTCGTTCCCCTTATCCCCCAGGCCCCGGGTTCTGTCCGCCCCTTCAGAAGCCCTTCCTCCTTGCTGTCATCCCAGCAGGACCAGGCGGCGCAGGGCGCATTCAGACCCCAGAGCATTCATTGACACTAACCTGAGAAGTAGCTGCAGGTGAGCTAGCATCCTTACCACTCACTGCTGCCCTCTCCCTGGCTGCGGCTTCCGCCCCTTCAGCCTTCCGCGCATGAACATCCTTGGAACCTGAAGGCCCTACGCGCGCGAGACTTCCGCTCCCTGGGGCGGAAGGTGGGTTGGCGGTGGATTTCCGGGTCTGGCCTTTATACCAACTAGGGTAAAGCAAGGGCTCCGCAGTGTCCGTTGCTGCTGGGACTGGAGTTTCAGACTCTGTGGTCTGCTGGGAGCCAGTGGGCACCACCTCCCCCTTCACAGGATGGATAAATTCAAAAGCAAAAAAAGAGAAAAGCAGTGGATTTTAGTTCCCTTCAGGTTTGCAAAGGAATAGCTCTCTGTGTGTGGGCCCGATCTAGTGCGTGTTTCAGCTCAGCCCACCCTCCACAAGGGCTCAGGCCAAGGAATGCAGCCAGCATTCTTGTCTCAGCGTCTATTTGTGCCCCCTCGTCTTTCCTGGGCTTGTCTCACTAGACTGTGGCCTTGGTCAGGTAGACAGCAGAAGCCTAAAACAAAGTTTGCTTATAAAGTAGCAGATAATGGAAGAAAGGGCAAACTATTGACCAGAATTAATTTTGTATATTATACGTGGGTCCCCCAAAACCTCTTTTCTCAACCCCCAAATTGAAATCTAATTGATCAAACCCAACTGTCATTTAATTATCATACCCATTTCGATTTCAGTGCAATTGGTACACCCAGAATTTCAAGATTCCAGGAATTATAGTCTTTTAGCTTAGTTTCCAATGGAGACAGAGCATAAGATATAATTCCATCTCTTGAGTTCCCTCTTTGCAGTTTTGTTTCTATTGATAATTCCAATCCACATTGAAACCAGGACTTTTTTTTTTTTTGATAAGTCTTCATTGCCCACAAACTCAAGGGGTTGGGACTGTCAAAGGTGTCGTGAAGTCAATACAGACGCTTGAGAACCAAACAGTGACATCTTAGAAAACATAAAGTCAGCCACAGGACAACCACAGACAGTGTCTGGGATGAGCTAATTTCCTAAGAAATTTTTAAAAACAATTCTATCAACACATTATCTCATCAAATAACAGAGACATAGGAAACCTCAGCTTCCTTTATTTGCCCATTGACCAAAAGCTATAGTTCTGTTTCAGGGTAAGCAACAGGGACATAAACTAGCATGGTTTCTCTATTTAGTTTCATATTACCTACAGAAAATCCAAAATTCTGAAAATATAACCATTTTTATCTCTCAGCCTATACCCTGTATCTATACTAAGTCAATGCCATGCTCTCAGCTCTCTATGAATTCACATGTTAACACACACATACACAATTGCCATAGATTGCCTCAGATTTGAGGGTGGGAAAATTATGTGAAACTGAGTCTTGCCAACCGGTTATAACCACAAAGACCCTGCTGAGTGCCCTAGAAGACTTTCTCCCTGACACTGTGACGGCCCTAAAATCTCGTGTCCTCCATATACAAACGCCTGGCGTGGCGTTTCCTTTACTTGAGGTAGAATAAATGGTTTGAGCTGCTCAGCAAGGAGGCACACCTGCGTGTCCTGCAAGAGGGAACTCATAACTGAGTTACCTGTGTCACCGGGGCTTCCATAGCAGGTAGCAGGGCTGGAGGGGGGTCCGGAGAGGGAACTGGGGGTGCCTCAGGGGCAGCCTGGAGCTCCAAGGTCGGTGGAGAGGGCTCCAAGCCTTTCTCTGGACTTTGATCTCCCCCTGATGACTCAGTCTGGACGTCTTCCGCCTCTTCCACTTCTACTCCCTCTTCTTCACCTTCTCCTTCTCCCTCTTCTCCCTCTTCTTCTTCGTCTTCATCCTCTGATAAGGTAATGCGTTTTCATATTGTTATAATTACCATTGCGGCCATGAAAAACATGACTGGCCAATATTTGTAGCTCAGATTAAGGTCAGGGCTACGGAAATCCTCTCCATCAGACACTCGACAACAGCAGGGGGCTTGCACTTCCAGTTAAATGTGGACATGATGCTGTGCAAGTGGTCCCAGTCATCACCACCCTGCTTGCTCCCCTCCCCAGTACAAAGTGTGGTCCTCTCGACCACCGTGCACCATCCGCCTCACCCCCAGAGCCTGTTCCCATATCCATCATGCTCTGTCACATCTGCCAGTTCCTGGAGGGCTGGGACTGTCACTTACTTTTTTCTGTCAAATTAAATGGAAAAGCAAATCTCTTCCTTATGTCAGAAGACACACAAAACCCTGGTCCTATTTAATTTCTCACCTCCTTTGTTCAGTGAAGGATGATTTTTGCCACAGTTAATGCCATGACTCTTTGAAACCCACTGATCTGATTTTTTTTTTTTTTGGGGGGGTGCTGTCTTCAATGTGGTTTATTTAAAATTAATTTTTATTGGAGTATAGCTGCTTTATAATGTTGTATTAATTTCTGCTGTACAGCAAAGTGAATCAGCCATAAGTATACATCTATCCCCTCTTGTTTGGATTTCCTTCCCATTTAGGTCACCACAGAGTGCTGAGTTGAGCTCCCTGCATACAGTAGGTTCTCAGCTACCTATCTTATACATAGTATCAATACTATAACCCACTGATTTTAATATTTCCTCAGGCAATATTAATGATAGACAATATTAAGTAATTTTTAAAGAACATCCATCCTGAAGATTTACTTCTAAAGTTATGTCTGTGGACACTGATATAAATCCATGGCATTACAGTGGTCTAGCCAAGGAGCCCTATCATCTAACTGAGCTTCTCTTTTCAACTATCTCATCTGGATCAGTTTCCAAGAATGGGATTTCTGGGCCAGATGAGAGGGATGTGTTTATAACTCATTGAGTACATCTGATCACATAGCCTCAGTTTTATTTCCAGGTGTGACTTACTCTATGACTCACTCTATGACTCACTCACTTTTCTTGTCCTCTAATATTTAAGTGAAAGTGCTAATGGTACAGTATCTAAATCCAAGTGTCTTCCATGTTTTATTTTTATCTCATCCTTAACCGTACAGCTGATGACACTTTACATCATTATCATAATGGCTAACACATTGTGTACAGTTGAAGTTGAGATATTAGCATCACCATCAATTATTAAATATTTGATGAACCAGAGTTAATGCTCTATAACTGAATGATAACAAGCACTGTGATGGGCAAAGCTAAATAAACAACATCCACAAACTGTTTGATTCTGTCAAGAAATAGAGCTTCATGTTGGATTATGATCCTTGTGAAGTTGTCAACATCCATTATGGAGATGATCCTGAATCCCCCTTTCCTCCCACCAAAACCTTCTTCCACGGTCACACACCTGCAGTTTTGGGCAAATGGTCACAAGAATAACAAACCTCTGTAAAAATCAATTTCACGTATTATTTTTTCTTCTCTATTGAGGTTGACTGTGAAGTGGTTCATGTTCTCATAATCATGTTCTATTTTCTCCATCTGAAATGCCTTTGATGCTTCAGAAATTCTGCAAAAAGACAAGTTCCCACTTTCTGTTACTGTGTAAAGTTTGATGGCATTGGGTAAAAATGAAAGATATACTTTTTTTCAAAAAATGAAAATTACTTACTTTTGTAACAGGGTTTTGGCATTCTGTGGAAGCAAACAAAAGACAAGCCTACTTAAATTGTTTTCATCAAAGATGTGTTGAAATTGAATTCTTTCCTTTGCTGTCTCTTAAACATCTCATAGCTTAGTTTTTAAATGCTGTAAATAACTACCGTTTTCTATACCAGATCCCTCTTATATTTAAGCAACTCCATGGTTCCTTAAATATATGCTTATGAAATAGTTTAAACAGATGGAGAGATAAACACATATATTTTAGTTGAGAAGATAGATCTAAGTGAGATGTACAGAAAATATTGAAAATTCAATGACAGTCCTTCAGCACCCACCGTCTTGGTTTGTTTCCTCTGGGGCCAGAGATACTTACCTGCAGAAACACTGCCATTTCTGGCTCATCCATGAACTGTATCCCTGATTCAACCAACTTTGACACATTCTCCAAATGGTCAGAATACTTTTTGATGAGAGCACGGACATGTTCCAACTTCTCCTCTTGAGTTCGGGTGATGACTTGGGTCATTTCATTCTTCCTCTCCTCCAAGATGCCATACAGGTAATCAAACTTCTCACAGAGTTCCTGTTTCTGTTTTCTGCAGCATTCCTGTTGGGTTAGCTAATGTTAGTGTTCAAAGAGTGTCTGGAGAAATTACATGGGCATTTCAGGAGAAAAGAAACTTTACTTATGTAGGATACTTTTTTTCTTTCCCCTCAGGCTATCCTTTCGGTATACATACCTACTGTGTTCACGTGTTGAAAATCCCATTTTTATTATACTTGCTGCTTAAGACTCTCCCCAGTCAATCAAATTGGCCAAGTGGATGGATGATTTTGTTTTCCTTTTGATGAGTCATACAGCTTGCAGGATCTGAGTTCCCTGAGCAGGAACTGGACCCCGGGTAGGGCAGTGAAAATGCTGAATCCTAACCACTAGACTGCCAGGAAACCCCCTGGATTATTTTTCAATCTTGTGTTTTGTAAGTGGAGAATTTCATAGACATGGTTTTAAATGTGGACAGGACTGAGTTTAAGTGTTGTAGTGGTGGTGGTTTATATAATAGTTTTATATCTTGCTTTGGAATGAGTTTAAGTATGGTAGTGGTGGTGGATTAGTTGCTCAGTCGTGTCCAACTCTTTGTGACCCCATGGAGTGTAGTCCACCAGGCTTCTCTGTCCATGGGATTCTCCAGGTAAGAAGATTGGCGTGGATTGCCATGCTCTTCTCTGGGGGATCTTCCCAGCCCAGAGATCAAATCCGTGTCTCCTGCATTATAGGCAGATTCTTTACCACTAAGCCACCTGAAAATCCCAGTCAGGTGGGATTCTCTTAGTCAAATAAGTGACTAAGTATTCTCTTAGCCAGATAAAAATTAGATAGCTTATGTCAGCCATCTAACATTGAGTGGTTTAAATGGAACAACTACTTTATTCCTATATCATATTATTTCTGTTAATACCCTGCTCTTTAAAAAAAATTAAATAATTTTATTTATTTATTTTTGGCTGTGCTGGGTTGTCGTTGGCGAGCAGGCTTTTCTGTAGTTGTGGCAAGCAGGGGCCCCTCTCTGGTTGCCGTGCATGGGTTTCTCATCGTGGTGGCTTCTCTACTTGTGGTCCCGGGCTCTAGGTGCACGGGCTCAGTAGCTGTGGCTCATGGACTTAGTTGCTCCACAGCATGGGGAATCTTCCTGGACCAGGGATCAACCCGTGTCTCCTGCATTGACAAGTGGATTCTTTACCACTGAGACACTGGGGAAGCCCTTTAGTCTGCTTTTAAAAAATGATTTGTGTTATATTGACCCTTAATAAAATTGCTGTCATTTTAACAGCAACTATCATTTGCTTGTACTTTACAGTATCCAAAACGCTACCCCATGCACAGCGTGTACTTTTTTATTATTATATGACTATATATGGTGTAAAGCACTCATAATATTGCCTAGCATACAATAGGCACTGTGTCAATGTTTGTGAAATTTAGATTCCATTTTCTTTGAGTCATTCAGTTGTAGAATTTTGAAGCTATGTGGACGATCAGAAGTGAGTGCATGTGTGCTAAGTCACTTCAGTTGTGTCCAACCCTATGGACTGCAGGCTGCCAGGCTCCTCTGTCCATGGGGTTCTCCAGGCAAGGATACTGGAGGGAGTTGCCATGCCCTCCTCCAGGGGAATCTTCCTGACCGAGGGACCAAACCCACATCTCACGTCTACCTGCATTAGCAGGTGGGTTCTTTACCACTAGCGCCACCTGGGAAGCCCGGACTCTCAGAAGTAACCTGCTCCAAACCAATCATTTCACTCATGTGGAAACTGAAACCTAGCCGAGTTAAGTCACTTTCTCAAGTCATTTGCCATTTAGCATTGATGCCTCACATATAGCCAAGGTTTCTGAGCTCTTGGGTCTTTGCTACTCCAACCAAATAGCTGTGATTTGCTTTAATTTGAAAAAAATGTATGTGAACCACTTATGAACTAAATATATGCCTCTTCACAAAGCTACCGTGCTGAAAGCTGAAGGTAGGCTTTTACAGGCAAGAAACCTCAAATTGTTTCAGAAGCACATTCATTATAATTCTTTTAGCAAGATTCCCTAAGTGCTTACTGGGTATCAAGCATTGTAAGATCAAAACACTTGTCATACTTTCCCAGCGTTCAGGTGGATGGGAGGGAAATTATTGTACTTTCTACTTTCTAAGAGGAAAACCTCACTTGTTTTTTTTTTTTTTTTTCTTTTTCCTCTTGCTGAATGTGCCTTTATATAATTCTATGTAAAATATGTAAGAATTAGACAACTCTGTTTCTGAAATGGGAAAAACACATGCTTATTTTTTGGAATTATGAAAATGGTACTTACAAAGTTTTAGAAATTCACTTAAGATGTTCAGGTTAACCTAATGTCATATTCAAATGAGAAACAGAAACACTCCATGAAGTTGAAATTCTATTTTTCACACATACTCTGAGGTAGAAGAAACACATGAGATATTAGCATGGTCAACCGTCCATCTTTCTGGGCTATGAGACTTTCAAAGTGCCGTGAAAGTCAGTGAACACCAAACACTTCAGTTTATCAACTTGCCCCCTGAGGCAATTAGGGAACAGGTGTATATGCTATGGGGAAAAAAAAAAAAAAAAACACTCTCAGAGGCCACCTTGCTACTGATAGTGATTGCTCTGATGTCACATCCACTGTGCCTTTGTAAATGTGGACCTGGAACGCTTTCAGCGGAGTCTTTCTAGCAACCTAAAAATGGAATGCAGAACATGTGAACCTCTGCATTATCAAAATGCTGGCAGACAGCACACTGTAAAGGACAGCTGTCACATGCAAAAGCATGACTGCAACCGTGTTTCTCTCTTCTGCACACGAAATAAAGGTCCCCACCTCAAAGATTTCTCCTTGTTTTTGTCATAGCTTTTCATTTATTTGAGGAAGAAGACGTGTATGTTTAAGCCCAGTTCCAGGCTGAGTACCTCCCCCATTTTTCTGTGTACTAACTGAATCAAGACGTATACTTTCCGAACTTTCAAGATTACTTTTACAAATATTTTGGACTTCCCTGGTGGCTCAGATGGTGAAGAATCTGCCTGCAATGTGGGGCACCCAGGCTCAATCCCTGGGTCAGGAAGATACCCTAGAGAAAGGAAGGGCTACCCACTCCAGTATTCCTGCCTGAAGAATGCTATTGACAGAGGAGCCTGGCGGAGGAGTCCATGGGGTTGCATAAAGTGACACAACTGGGCAACTGACACTTTCACTTTTTCAAATATGATGCCTGTGGTTCCTATGAGTATAGTGTAGTGTGGTGTGGTGTGTGTGTGCATGCACGCCCACACACATGTGTTTCTGCATGAGTGTGTTTAACAATTGAAGTAACTTCCATCATAAATACACTAGGCGTTGGCCTTCAAGCATATTCTGATGCAAAGCCTCTGACTGCAACTTGACCTTCCTCCTGGTTCTGCCAGAGACAGTAACATTTATATTTATTTATATAGAAGAACAAATTAAAGATATCTGTAATACCTTAATGAAAGTAAAAATTCATCCCAGGACTTCCTTGGTGGTCCAGTGGTTAAGACTCTGTGCTTCCACTGCTTTTTGCACAGGTTTGATCCCTGGTCTGGGAACTAAGATCTCACATGCAATGTGGGGCAGCCACAAAAAAAAAAAAAAAAAAATCCATCCCGTCTTTAGAGAGAAGTCAGTATGGGTAAAATATACCAAAAAGGGGTGAGGATATAAAGGGAATACTATTTTGCTCACATGGAAATGATAAAATGATAGGTAGACTATTTCTAACCAATGCCATAACATCTAGATGAAAAGAAAAAAAAATCAAGTCATTTGGTTTCTTCTTTAGAAGCAAGTAGGTAACCTACAAATTTTATCTTAAAAACATTGTTTAGATGTTGCCTTTATAAACATGTTAAAATTGACAGGCTCTAATTTTTAGCCATTCTTATATTTTAGTGCAAATAAAAAATAAGATGTGTGACTGCAAGGGGGTGCTTTTTCATGGAAAAAAAATCAACAATAGATGATCATATACTAAAGAGTAAGTAGATAGCCTGTCAATCAAAGCAGAATTATTAGGTTTTATCATTAACTTTTCATTCAGTCAGTCAGTTCAGTTCAGCTGCTCCGTTGTGTCTGACTCTTTGTAACCCCATAGACTGCAGCATGCCAGGCCTCCCTGTCCATCACCAACTCCCGGAGTTTACTCAAACTCATGTCCATTGAGTTGGTGATGCCATCCAACCATCTTATCCTCTGTCGTCCCCTTCTCCTCCCGCCTTCAATCCTTCCCAGCATCCGGGTCTTTTCCAGTGAGTCAGTTCTTCGCATCAGCTGGCCAAAGTATTGGATTTTCAGCTTTAGCATCAGTCCTTCCAATGAATATTCAGGACTGATTTCCTTTAGAATGGACTTTGCAGTCCAAGGGACTCTCAAGAGTATTCTCCAACACCACAGTTCAAAAGCATCAATTCTTCAGCACCCAGCTCTCTTTATAGTCCAACTCTCACATCCATACATGACTACTGGAAAATTTACTGAAGATTTACTGAGCCCAGCCCTGCCCATCAGAACAAGACCCAGTTTCCCCCTCAGTCAGTTTCTCCCACCAGGAAGCTTCCATAAGCCTCTTATCCATATTCATCAGAGGGCAGACAGACTGAAACCGCAATCACAGAAAACTAACCAATCTGATCACATGAACTACAGCCTTATTGAACACAATGAAACTATGAGCCAAGCCGTGTGCCTTGAGAGTCCCATGAACAGTATGAAAAGGCAAAAAGATAGGACACTGAAAGATGAACTCCCCAGATTGGTAGGTGCCCAGTATGCTACTGGAGAACAGTGGAGAAATAACTCCAGAAAGAATGAAGAGACAGAGCCAAATCAAAAACAACACCCAGTTGTGGATGTGACTGGTGATGGAAGTAAACTCTGATGCTGTAAAGAGCAATATTGCATAGGAACCTGGAATGCTAGGTCCATGAATCAAGGCAAATTGGAAGTGGTCAAACAGGAGATGGCAAGAGTGAACGTCGACATTCTAGGAATCAGCGAACTAAAATGGACTGGAATGGGTGAATTTAACTCAGATGACCATTATATCTACTACTGTGGGCAAGAATCCCTTAGAAGCATTGGAGTAGCCATTATAGTCAACAAGAGTCAGAAATGCAGTACTTGGATGTAGTCTCAAAAATGACAGAATGATCTCTGTTCATTTCCAAGGCAAACCATTCAATATCACAATAATCCAAGTCTATGCCCCAACCAGTAATACTGAAGAAGCTGAAGTTGAAAGGTTCTACGAAGACCTACAAGACCTTCTAGAACTAACACCCAATAAAGATGTCCTTTTCATCATAGGGGACTGGAATGCAAAAGTAGGAAGTCAAGAGATACCTGGAGTAACAGGCAAATTTGGCCTTGGAATACAGAATGAAGCAGGGCAAAGGCTAATAGAGTTTTGCTGTGAGAACACACTGGTCATAGCAAACACCCTTTTCCAACAACACAAGAGAAGATGCTACACATGGACATCACCTGATGGTCAAACACTGAAATCAGATTGATTATATTCTTTGTAGCCAAAAATGGAGAAGCTCTATACACTCAGCAAAAACAAGACTGGGAGCTGACTGTGGCTCAGATCATGAACCCCTTATTGCCAAATTCAGACTTAAGTCGAAGAAAGTAGGGAAAACCACTAGACCATTCAAGTATGACCTAAATCAAATCCCTTACAATTATACAGTGGAAGTGAGAAATAGATTAAAGGGATTAGATCTGATAGAGTGCCTAAAGAACTATGGATGGAGGTTTGTGACATTGTACAGGAGGTAGGGATCAAGACCATCCCCAAGAAAAGAAAATGCAAAAAGGCAAAATAGCTGTCTGAAGGGGCCTTATAATTTTTCCATTGGCTCACCTTTTCCCCTGGCATTTATTCCTCTCTGAAAACAATCTTATTTGTTTGTCTTACTGTCTAAACTCCTCCTCTGGAATAAACCCTTCTTGAGAGCAGGAACATTTTTTCTGTTTATCTCATCACTATTTCAAAGCATTGTGTGTCAGAATATGGTATACAATGTACACGTGAGGAACATGGTCTGAACAACTGGATGAATGAAATATGACTTGTATTTAGGAGTCCTCAGCCCTCACAAGTTTCTATTAATACCGTGTTCTCTTCCACAGGCATGTATTTAAGTGGATGCTCAAAATCTCTTCTTCATTCAACACTCAAAAGAAAATAGCAAAAAATAGCTAGGAAAAAAAATAGCTAGGCAATTACAGGGACAACATTTAACTCAGGACAGGTTTGCTTTTTTAATTTGTACAATAAGAGATGGGCTTAGATGATTGCTAAGGTCCCTTCTGACTCTGTAGTTCCAAAGGCTCTACAACTTTAGGTAAATGTGGAGATATTTGGAGTCTTCAGACTGTGAAGTGCCTCTTTATACATAGAACACTTTTTTCCACATGGGGCAAGTTTCAGAATGATCATCAACACCACTGAAATGTGAATTATACATTCTAGCCCAGTGACGTCAGTCCCAGCTTGGGACTGTGCCATGGCCATGACAGAAAAGCCTAAGACCATTGTGTCTACTGCTCTTGCCATGTAAGGCGCATGACTCTGTGACCAAAATAGAGCTGAAGATAAGCTCTGAGCCCTCCACTTGTCACTGAGCAACTGTGACTCAACCCAGCCCATTCATATCTCCACCACATTCCTCAACTTTCTAGACACCTTTGTTCAAAACAGCGGCTCTGGGTCTGGAAGGGTCCACCTAGCCTCATTTGACATACAGTACCTCCAAATTACCTTCATTAAGCCAAACAGGATTTCATTCCTTCTCCCCTCGACACCTGCCCCAAATCAGACAGTAGGTTAATCATGCTCAAGAAAAACTATATTAAAGTAGGATGATTCTCCTGAAGAATTCAAGGCCAACCCCTCATGGGTAAAGCCCAGTTCTGGTCATGAGCACATGAGAAGCCCCATAAATGCAGACTATAGGATGATAACCCTGGTCTCTGAAAGGCTTCCCTAGAAAAGGGGCAGACAAATTAGAAAACCACGACCCCTCAAGGGACATAAACTGGTGTTCAGCCTCTCCCCCACCAGCTCAGCACCTCTGTGAAGTATTAGCAGAAGAACTCTGTTCAATGGCCAGGGGTCTCAGGACACCACATGGTGTTGCCACCCACTTCATGTCGGAAGAATAATTATGCTATAACTTAAGGTGTTCCTGGCATTAGAGGTTTTCTGGGCTAGGCCAGATCATTTAGAAGATCTTTGAGAAACCCTCCAAAGGCTGAGGGTCAGGTGTACCAGCCCTGACTTGAGCCCCTCAAGTCACTGAAACCACAAGACCAGCTCAAGCCCAGCCAAGCAGCTGTTTGACTCACTCTAGTCTGCTGTGGAGAGTTGGCACCTTTCCTGGAAGGGGCCCGGCCTCCCTCTGTCGCCAATATTTCAAGTTATCACAAAGCCGCAAAGCATAGAGCTAATATCTACTTCCATTCATTTTCAGTTTTTCCTACTGCAGGGAGTTGCTTCACCCTGCCATTGTAATTGGTCAAGATCTTGAAGCCTTATTTGAACACCATTTAAAAGATGCTCAAATGATTATTAGCATGATTAGGTGAAGTGTGCTCTTTCCAAGCAGAGTGTGAGAACAATACAAGGTAACACTTTGGGAGCCCCCAGCATGTGCCTCTTATCCCACTTAGTGATCACAGCAACACTGTAAAGAGTTTATTAACCCTCCTGTACCAATGAGGCAGGTGAAGGACTGGAAGCAGAAGTAACTGCCCAAGGTTATATCATTAAGTGGCACAGTTAAAATTCAAACCTCTGAAATATGTTCTTCAAGCATCTGTTAGGCTGCTTTAAAAATTCTGGCCTGCTTATTAAAATGATTGTTATTATATTCATTACTTCATATTTGTAACTGCATGGACATTGTCTCAAAGCTGTTCAGGTAAAACCACTGTTTTGTAGGGACTTCTCTGGCAGTCCAGTGGATAAGACTTTGTACTTCCAATGAAGTGGACATGGGTTCAGTCCCTGGTCAGGAAACTAAGATCCCACGTGTTTGTGTGGTGCGGCCAAAAAAAGAAAAAAAAAATCACTGTTTTGGAAATATAATGGATTTGTTGTCATTGTAAAATCATTGGAGGATTTTATTAAAGGTGGTAGTTTTCAGATACCAGAAAAGCTCAAGATCAAATATTTTTAGCTGTTTCCCCTAGATGGGCATCCACATAGAACAAGATTATTTCTAGCCTGGCTGCCTGAGGAGGGCTAGTGCAAATAGTCTGCTCTCTTGGTTTTCTGGTGACCCTTCCAGTAGTCATGTATGGATGTGACAGTTGGACCATAAAGAAGGCCGAGTGCCGAAGAATTGATGCTTTTGAATTGTGGTGCTGGAGAAGACTCTTGAGAGTCCCTTGGACAGCAAGGAGATCAAACCAGTCAATCCTAAATGAAATCAACTCTGAATATTCATTGGAAGGACTGATGCTGCAGCTGAAGCTCCAATACTATGGCCACCTGATCCAAAGAGCTTACTTATTAAAAAAGACCCTGATGCTGGGAAAGATTGAGGTTAAGAGGAGAAGGGCATGACAGAGGACAAGATGGTTGGATGGCATCATCAAATCAATGGACATGAGTTTCAGCAAACTCTGGTATATGGTGAAGGACAGGGAAGCCTGGTGTGTCCATGGGGTCGAAAAGAGTCAGACACAACTGAACATCAAAGAACAACAGGATAGATGCCTTTTGTAAAGACAAGGGGGAAGGAACATTTTCCAGGAATGAGGAATGAAAACCAAGCACATGTTTCTGGAAGCAGAGAGCTCCTGAGGCAGTACAATTCTCCACCCCCCACCAGCAGCCCCCTCCCCTGTCCCAGTCCGTCCCAGAAGAGCTCCAGGTCTGGAGAGGTAAATACAGCTTTAGATCATGCTGGGCTTGTCTAGAACAGCCCAGAAGGCCCTCCAACAACCTGCCATCACGAGCTCTGAGAATGTCTCAGAGCCAGGAGGACTAAAAAGACCATAGTTCCTCCATCTACCTTCAGCCCACAGCAAAAAGGGAACGCCACTCCCCACAATGCAGTTCAGACTGCTCTTCATGACTGCGATCCATCTCAAAGCCACTCCCGTGTCCACTCAAGCTCACATCAGTGGCACACGTGATTTGTAAAGCAAGAATCCCTAGTGGGTCTGACTGTAAGCTCAGCATCTCAGGGGCTGGTCCTAGGCCGGGTGCTTGCCCAGCCTAACCCTGCAAGACATTACACGATTAGGGACAAAATTAGACATCACAAGGAACCTGCTCAAAGGGCAGGTGTCGGGGCCCCACAGGGAGAGGCGTGTAATTAGGGAAGGATGGTGCCCACCCCCTCCAGGAGGAAAACCTGCCGTCAAGTCTCTCCCTGCCCTCAGTGTCCTCTGACGCTGTCTGAATAGAGCGAAGACCTTTGAACTTGCTCAAGGGCAGTGTGTCACCCAGGGCTTTTCTTGTTTTTGTTTTCCAGCCTCAACATCCAGACAGAAAGCCCATTCCCCTGATGGAGGTCTCTGATGAAGGTCTGAGTAGAGATGGGTATAGAGATGAACTCACTGCCCACAAGCAACACACTCCTATTTATAGACTCAAGACTCAGGGTGGTACCATACTAAGTGCTGATTCATGGCCTAATGATAAAGTCATATTTGGCCTTTTCTGGGAATAAGGAAAAAGGGAAAAAAAAAAGTTTGTCCATTTTAGAATCTCTGAGCTCTTCAACAAGAGGAAACTTTCCTTCTATAAACCAGTTCCAAATCCATCATGAGTCTTTTCAGGAATATGAGTATGGAGAAGAGAGGATCCTGATTTCAGTGATGTGTAAATCTAAAATGAGATGATGTCCTGGAGTTATCTAGGAACAGGCCTTTATCTTTTGATAGAATTCACCTTTCAAGCAATAAAATGGTCAGATTAGGGTATTTATCAGGCGCTCTCCATATGCCAGGCACTGTGATAAGCACTATGCTTATGCTTATTTAACTTTTCATGGTTAAACTCTATAAAATGGATACTTTGTTCTGTTTTCCCAGGAGAAAACTGAAGGAATGAATGTACATGTGAATGGATCTTAAAGCATAATGTTTAGTTTTAAAAAAATTAAGCAGAATGAGAAGTACAACAAATACCATTTATAAAATTAAAAGACATGCATACAGCAATACACATTTTGTAAGAATACAGGTGAATGGAACACTGGGCTTCACTGGTGGCTCAGCAGTAAAGAATCTGTCTGCCAATTCAGGAGATGCAGGTTCAATACCTGGGTCAGGAAGATTCCCTGGAGCAGGAAATGGCAACCCACTCTAGCATTCTTGCCTGGGAAATCCCATGGACAGAGAAGCCCAGTGGGCTACAGTCAATGGGGTTGCAAACACTGGATACGACTTAGAGACTGAACAACACCACCATGCAGCTCAAATCTGCATGCGACTTTTCTTAAGTACCAAATAGCATTTCTTAAGACCATTTGGATCCCCACAAAAAATTTTTGCTTTAACAACACTCATTGTCATTACCTGGAAATTGACTTTTTATTTTAAATTTGGCCATGCCATGTGGCAGGTGAAATTTTAGTTCTTGGACAGGGACTGAACTCAGAACCCCTACATTGGAAGTTCAGAGTCTTAACCACTGGACTACCAGGGAAGCCCCCAAATTGATATTTCTGTAGCTAACCCTTTAAAATGGGGTTTCCCAAGAAACACCACAACATGTAACCACCACATTGACGAATGTGGTAAAATCTGCCTTGTTGCCTCATGGGGTATCTTCTCTTCCTGTGCCAGGAGGTGAATGTTTTAGAGACACATCAGGAAGGAGGTTGGGCTGCCCAGGTGGCTCTAATGATAAAGAACCCACCTGCAATGCAGGAGACATAAGAGACATGGGTTCAATCCATGGGTCAGGAAGATCCCATGGAAGAGAGCAAGGCAACCACTGCCTAGAAAATCCCATGGACAAAGGAGCCTGGTGAGCTATGGTCATAGGGTTGCAAAGAGTTGAACATGACTGAAGCAACTTAGCACGCACGCATGCAGAAGGGAGGTCATTCTATAAGGAAAGACTGAAATGTTGGACCAGGGATTTCTAGGGTTGTATCTAGGGAACCACAAAACCCCAGGAGCTTAGGCGTGGCTTACCCTCCCTTGAAGCCACTTGACTCACCTCAATCGTTTTACAGGTGCTCTCCAGCTGGCTGATCACCCCCTGGACCCGATCGTTGCTTCCCACTAGGACAGCAATGCCATCACTGAGCTCGGACTATTGGAGAGAAAAGAGGGATTCTAGTCCTCCACTGATTATGGGTTCATCTTAGTACTGTTTTCATGAGTTCTCAATCTAGGGTCCACGGAACCCCCTAATGAGGAACAGTGAGGCTGAGAGGTCTGAGAACCTCCTAATCTTATAAATAAAATCCTGGAAGGATGGGTGTAGAAATGCATTTGTCTGGGAAGAAGGGCTTTCTAGTCCTCCACTGATTATGGGTTCATCTTAGTACTGTTCTCATGAGTTCTCAATCTAGGGTCCACGGAACCCGCTAATGAGGAACAGTGAGGCTGAGAGGTCTGAGAACCTCCTAATCTTATAAATAAAATCCTGGAAGGATGGGTGTAGAAATGCATTTGTCTGGGAAGAAGGGCTTTCTAGTCCTCCACTGATTATGGGTTCATCTTAGTACTGTTCTCATGAGTTCTCAATCTAGGGTCCATGGAACCCGCTAATGAGGAACAGTGAGGCTGAGAGGTCTGAGAACCTCCTAATCTTATAAATAAAATCCTGGAAGGATGGGTGTAGAAATGCATTTGTCTGGGAAGAAGCTTCACAGTTTTCCTCAAATTCTTAATGAAGACGGTGACCCTGCCAAAAAACATTAAGAACACTGAATTATAGGCTGTAGACAGCGAATAGCACATTCAAGCTAAATAATTCTAAGAACTGTTTATAAATTGAATGGAGACCGATATGTGACATCAGGGGTCCAACATGAATTATTTGGACCTTTAATTATTTGAATTATAGTGCAGCTCAGGATCAGTTGTTTTTTTTTTTTTTTTTTAAGATTTACATATTTATTTTTGGCTATGCTGGGTCTTTGTTGCTGCATGCAGGCTTCCTCGAGTTGCCATGAGTGCAGGCTACTCTTTGTTGTGGTGCACAGGCTTCTCATTGCAGTGGCTTTTCTTGCTGCAGAGCATGAGAAGTAGTTGTGGCACATGGGCTTAGTAGCTCCACAGCACGTGGGATCTTCCCCAACCAGGGATCGAACCCATGTCCCCTGCACTGGCAGGTGGACTCTTAACCACTGGACCACCAGGAAGCCTTCAGGATTAGTTTTACTAGGGAAATATTTCATTATTCACCAAATACCTGTGATGCACCCTTCTCTGTGCTAGATGCAAGCAAATACTAATATACTAGACTCAGTCATTACAGATTTGAAACTAACATTTCACTGTTTTTAGGGGAAAACATTTTTTTAGCTTAAAATTCCTCTCAGGCTCTTTTGACCTGAAGCGATTCCACTATTCATACTTAGGGAATGAATGGGACTCAGGAATCCTACATGCTTGGTCCAACTCTGCCTGTAGCTTCTCTGTGATGTTGGGCAAACCATGTAGTCAGTTTGGACCCTACTTGTCTCACACATAATGTGAGAAGACTGGACCAGAACAGTGGTTGTAAAACATTTTAAAGCTGCAGAACCCTTTTTCCAAATGGGAGCTAATATATAATCCCAATGGATCAAATAATGCTGCTCTGGCCAAACAGGAGCAGAACTGAAGTCCTGTCAGCCTGCCTCCATCCATCCGTGACCCAGGTACCATTCAGTTCTAATAGGCTGTGACTTTGGGGAGGAGCAGGTAAAAGGAAAAGGTGGGTAAGTCATAAGTGGATAGAACAAAAAATAACTGTATAGCTATTTTGCTAAATCCTGCTTCTTTAGCAGTTAGTACTCACTGGTTGTAACTGGTGTCACCCAAAGGTTTGACTTCCAAATTTGATTCCCGTTCTATATTTGGTCAGTAAAACACTAACTGTGTAATCTGTGATTCTTAGAGGAAGAAGCTGAGATGTGGAGCTGCTCAAATCCTAGATGCTAAGACTCGGCCACAGCTCGCTGAGCCCACAACCCCTCGTTCACTTGCATCAAATGGGTAAGTTCCTACCTGCCTGTGCGCTGTAGGCTGGCAGGTTAGCAATAAGCTGGGACACCCCATATTTGCTCATAATGAGGGCGTCATGCTGAGGCCCTGGAGTAGGGGGTGCAAGGGTGGCATGTGTCAGACCCAAAGGAGGCCTTCTGGGCTGACCTAGGGGGTCAGTTTAACCCAGGCATGAGGACTAGCCTAAGGAAACATTTAACAAAATGCCAGTCATTGTAACTCCACCATCTAGGAGAGGGGGAGAAGAGGCCTTGAGGAGGGCCAAAGGAATCTTTGGTTGATGAACAAAGAAAAATATTCTGAGACTGGAGTAAGAAGTTATCCTTTTATTTCCTATGGGCTGAACCTCAGTGTTTGAGCAGCTTGAGCTGGGACTAGGCCCCATAATAGTATTCATCTTAAACCTGTAATGGTGGAAAAATAGCGACCTTTCCCCTCCACACCCCTTCCTGACCTCCTGCACCCTTCCCTCTCCCACCTTCCCCACCGTTCTCCCGGGCATGCAGCAGTCCTTCCGGCTCTGCCAACACCCCCCTCTCCCCCGCAGCCTCGGGGCCCTATGGTCCTGCCTGTGGGCCTCTCTCCTTCAATCGCACTTGGAAGGCGCTTTGGAGGAGGGACAGGAGGGCGTGTTACCTTCTGCCTCTGGAACACGTGAGTGAGGGGAGCCACCTGGCAGTCCTTGTGCGCCCCGAAGACCTTGCACAGAGAGCAGGTGGGCACTTCGCAGTTGAGACAGTAGATGTTGATGCGCTCGTCTTCATGCTCCTCACACATGGGCTGGTCGGACTTCTTTTCTGGTCTGGGAGGAGGTAAGGTGGATGAATCAGCTCAGGTTGCAGCATAGCTGAGCGTGGTTGGCTGAACCTCCCTCCCCACCCCCAATGCCCATACCCCCAGCAACCCTACACCAGCGACTACCAGGGCTCCTCTCACGTGCTCAGAACCCTCCAAATTCCCTATGGGTTTAGCAGCAGCGTCCTGACTAATTAACCAACTTAACCAGCCTTGGGGTGAGGACATGGAAACTCAGACTTGTAGCTTTTGCCAGTTTCTGTGGTGTGAGGGCTTCCCCATGGCTGATTTCAAGATTTAAAAACCAGCTAGTGCAACTCCTGCAAGTTGAGCACTGGATTCTTTTTTTTTTTTTTTTTTTGACTGGCGACTCGTTTCATATATATTATACATGTTTCAATGAAATTCTCCCAAATCATCCCACCCTCTCCCTCTCCCACAGAGTCCAAAAGACTGTTCTATACATCAGTGTCTCTTTTGCTGTCTCGTATACAGGGTTATTGTTACCATCTTTCTAAATTCCATATGTATGCATTAGTATACTGTATTGGTTTTCTTTGTGGCTTACTTCACTCTGTATAATAGGCTCCAGTTTCATCCACCTCATTAGAACTGATTCAGATGTATTCTTTTTAATGGCTGAGTACTGGATTCTTAGGCGCCGCTTCAGCACCAAATTCACGAGTCTCTCAAAAGACATTTTACAAATCCAGGTAAAGAGGAGGCAGCTGAAAATGAAATCTTAAGTGTGTACTAGCTCTGAGGCCCATCTCCCCACCCTTGTGGCCTCTGGCCCCTGCAGAAGAAATGAGAGGTCTAGGCTGGGGAAGCCCAGATCTCTGATCATTCACCTCCGTGCTGGTTGGAAGTAGTTGTATGTAAGAGGGGAAAGGTCAGCGAGTGCTTTGTTAATTTGTTTGGGTCCCCTCCTACCATTAGCCCAAAAAATTAAATTTATTTAACTTCCTGAGGACTCAGCAGTGGTTAAGAGTAGGTAGTCTGTTCTTAGTGGATGTGAACAATTATACTGGATACTTGAGGCAAAAAGGAAAATGTAAAATGCTGTTCTGGGATGTGGTGGTAAACTGGAAGTGCAAATTTCACAGATAATTCCCAACTTTCAGTTTTCCCAATAGGTCAGCACCAACCAAAACTTTTCAGAGCTGCCAAGGTAATAATGGGGCATTGGATTTGTATGTACTAGTGAGAAAATGACCAAGCTATGAAGAGGCAGAGAAGGGTAGTGACAAGTCATTGGTGCTTAAGGATAAACTGTTGGCTGCAGAATCACCTGGAGGAGCCCAGGTTCATACAGCCGTATGCTCTCCTGACCATCAGGGAGGCTTAGGTGTTACATCAAGATCAAAATTGCGTCATCTATGGTGTTTTAGCGGAGAAGGCGATGGCACCCTACTCCAATACTCTTGCCTGGAAAATCCCATGGTTGGAGGAGCCTGGTAGGCTGCAGTCCGTGGGGTCGCTAAGAGTTGGATACGACTGAGTGACTTCACTTTCACTTTTCACTTTCATGCATTGGAGAAGGAAATGGCAACCCACTCCAGTATTCTTGCCTGGAGAATCCCAGGGACAGAGGAGCCTAGTGGGCTGCTGTCTATGGGGTCACACAGAGTCGGACACGACTGAAGCGACTTAGCAGCAGCAGCAGCAGCATGGTGTTTTAGGCTCCCTCTGGAGACCATGGTGGGGAGTCCAGCCTACTGGAAGTAGAGGTGTAGCCTACTTATACAAAATCTGGAATTTGGATATGACCTATCCAAAGCCTGAGGCTGTTTATAGTTTTCACAAGTGTTTGAAAAATTTAAATACAAGTTCACAAGCTTTCCTCATTTTCCCTAACACATGATTATTTAGAAGCATCTCAGATTTGGGACAGAATTTTTATCTTATTGAAGTATATTTGATTTACAATATTGTTTTAGTTTCAGGTATGTACAGCAGAGTGATTCAGTTTTATATGCATTTTTTCCAGATTATTTTCCATTATAGGTTATTACAAGATGCTGAATATATTCCCTGTGGTTTTCAGTAAATGTTTGTTGCTGATCTATTTTTTGTATCACAGTTTGTATCTGTTCATCTCATACTCCTGATTTATTCCTCCCCCTTTCCCTTCCCCTCTGGTAACCATTAGTTTGTTTTCTATGTCTGGTGTGAATCTCCTTCTGGTTTGTAAAGGTGTGGTTTATATGTAGATTCATTTATATTATTTTTTTAGATACCACATATGTGATAACATAAAATGTCTTGCTCTGTCTGACTTACTTCACTAAGTACAGTATTTTCTATGTTCATCCATGTTGCTGCAGATGGCAATATTTCATTCTTTTTTATGACTTGAGTACTGTCCCATTATGGGGCTTCCCAGGTGGCTCAGTGGTAAAGAGTTTGCCTGCAATGCAGGAGACGTGTGGGTTAATCCCTTGGTTGGGAAGATACCCTGGAGAAGAGAATGACAACCCATTCCAATATTCTTGTCTGGGAAATCCTATGGACAGAGGAGACTGGCAGGCTATAGTCTATGGGGTCACAAAAGAGTCGGATATGACTTAAGCGACTGAGCACGTATGCGCTATCCCATTATATATATTATTGTCTGTTTCCTCCAATGGGATGTGAGCTCCAAGAAGGCAGAGGTCATGGGTTGTCTTCTTTTGCTGGGTTCCCAGTGCCCAAAACAGTGCCTTGCATAGAGTGGGCGCTCAGTAAATATTTGCTGGATGTATGAGTGAGAGGTGGAAGGGAATTTGCCAGTATTCCCCATGCTCTAAAGTAAAACGGCTCCTCTAGAGAAGGCATGTGAACAATGGGGAGAGCTTGGTCACTTGACTCTCCTTACTGACCAAGGAAGAGACCAGACAACATCTTGAAAACTCCATTTCTAAATAACAAAGGTGGGACTTCCCTTGTGGTTCAGTGGCTAAGACTCTGTGCTCCCAATGTAAGGAGCCCAAGTTCAATCCCTGGTCAGGGAACTAGATCCCACGTGCCTCAACTAAGAGCCTCCATGCTGCAACTAAAGATCCTGAGTGCCACAACTCACACTTGGTGCAGCCAAATAAATAAATATCTTAAGACTAGATGACAAAGGCCTCCAGGGGTTAGCTAGAGACTAGGAGTGGTGATTTGGTCTTTGCATCATCAAAGGCCTCACCACCTCTAAAACCTTCCCTTCTGTGTCTCTCCACCTCGGAATAAATGTCAGCGAGAGTCTGGAGCACATTTCCTGGGAGATGGTACTGCTGATGCCCTTCCCCTGAGACATTCCCCAAAAGTGGCCTTTGTCCCATGTGCTGTTCCGAAGTCAGCAGCTGTGATCACAGATAATGTTGTAGAGCTCAGACATTTGCAGTGTGTGCAATATTGTGGAAACAGCCACAGGCTCTTTATGTAGTTATTGATTGAGATGACTTTTTCATTATGCAATACAGACCAAGGACTGCCTACAATATTCCTTATTAGGCTTTTCTTGTTCAGAGTGGCTACACAGCCTGAGGGGCATCCCCCACTTACACCTGGGTGTGGAAGGAAAACATTCAGACACCTCACAACACGTAACAGACTTGGGACCAACATGGCGCATAGAATAAAGATATAAAGGCAACTTCATGAGGTGAGCATGGCCAAGCTCTTAGCTGTGGTTTGGGACTCAGAGCCAAATGCCAGCTGTGGCCCCCCTACTGTTCCATACAAACTGGTCTCTGAGAGTCTGTAGCCTTCTCCCTCTGCTCTCTGGGACTTCTGGGACCATCCTGGAGTTTCCTGAAGGATAGGCATCTGGTGCTGACATTTCAGGCATCACCTTTGGAGTCAAACTGATCTCAAAGCTTAATTAATCCCAGTTCAGTTTCACCATGTGGTGGCTTTGGGGCCTTAGGCAAGTTCCTTCAGCTCTTTCAGGCTCAGCCTTTCCTCATATCTGAAAATTGGACTAAGGATCTTCTAATTAAATATGCCAGGATAACATAGGCATTTACTTATTTACATTTCCTGCTGAAATCCCACTACAATGAGAGTAAGGGAATAAAAAGGTAGAAATCAATAAGGACAAAAAAATGAGCAAGGTGACAGCAAAGAAGAAATGGCAGGCAAATGCTGGAAATTGTGAACATCTGACAAAGAGAAGTCACCTGCTTGAACTGCATCTTAGTTCTGCCGATAGCCTTCTTCTCATTTTTTTTATTTTTTTTTTATTTTTTGCCGATAGCCTTCTTGAGAGAAGCAAGCAGGAAGCAACCTGCCTCAGTTTTACAGGTTTCCCTGTAAAGGCCCTGGGACTGCAGAGTCCTGGTACCCAGAAGGTGAGAGTGTGGGGAGGGCTGAAAGGGGGACTTTTTGCACACTTTAGGGGATTACTTGAGGATGTGCTCCACAAAAACAATAGAGTAAACCAATAAAGGAGATGACAAAGGATCCAGGAAACAAGGGATTCATCCCAGGGGAAAGTAAAAGTATCATAGAAAGTGAAGCCCAACCACGAAAGGGTTTAGCCCTCGTTGTCTTTAGTGAAGTCAGTAAGTAATGTCTAAAACTGAAAAATCCAGGGAGAGGAGCTACTAGCAGTGAACACAGGGCTCTAGGTGATGAACAGCAGAAGAAAAACGGAAAGAATTAAACATGGCTGACTCTGGGAGGTGAGGCTTAGCAGCCAAGAGACCGTAGGGCCAGGAATGCTGCTTTCTTCAGAGGCTTTGTAGTGCTACTGGAATGTTTAAAATTATGCATATGTACAGAAATTGCTTTGAGTTGTCCTTGCTGTTGTTTAGTCACTAAGTCGTGTCCAACTCTTTTGTAATCCCATGGACTGTAGCCCACCAAGCTTCTCTGTCCACGGGATTCTCCAGGCAAGAATACTGGAGTGGGTTGTCATTTCCTTCTCCAGGGGATCTTCCCCCAGAGATCAACCTATGTCTCCTGTGTAGGAGGCATCTCTGGCATTGCAGGCAGATTCTTTACCATTAAGCCACCAGGATAAAATATTTAAAAATTTTAATAAGGTGATAATAATAATCACTACAACCTTAGGAAGCATCACTATGAACAAAGCTAGAGGAGGTGATAGAATTCCAGCTGAGCTATTTCACATCCTAAAAGATGATGCTGTTAAAGTGCTGCAGTCAATGTGCCAGCAAATTTAGAAAACTCAGCAGTGGCCTCAGGACTGGAAAAGATCACTTTTCATTCCAATCCCAAAGAAAGACAGTGCCAAAGAATATTCCAATGTCAATAAATGTTCAAACTACTGCACAATTGCACTTAATTCACATCCTAGCAAAGTAATGCTCAAAATTCTCCAAGCTAGGTTTCAACAGTATGGGAACCGTGAACTCCCAGATGTTCAAGCTGGATTTAGAAAAGGCAGAGGAATGATAGATCAAATTGCCAACATTTGTAGAATCATCAAAAAAGCAAGAGAATTCCAGAAAAACATCTACTTCTGCTTTATTAACTGTGCTAAAGCCTTTGACTATGTGGATCACAACAAACTGGAAAACTCTTCAAGAGATGGAAATACCAGACCACCTCACCTGCTTTCTGTGAAACCTGTATGCAGATCAACAAGCAACAATTAGAACCAGACATGGAACAATGGACTGGTTCAAAATTGAGAAAGGAGTACATCAAGGCTGTATATTGTCACCCTGCTTATTTAACTTATACTCAGAGTACATCATGTGAAATGCTGGGCTGGAAGAAGCACAAGCTGGAATCAAGATTGCTGGGAGAAATATCAATAACCTCAGATATGCAGATGACACCACCTTTATGGCAGAAAGTGAAGGGGAACTAAACAGCCTCTTGATGAAAGAGGAGAGTGAAAAAGTTAGCTTAAAACTCAACATTCAAAAAACTGAGATCATGGCATCTGGTCCCATCACTTCATGGCAAATGATGGGGAAACAGTGAGAGACTTTATTTTCTTGGGCTCCAAAATCACTACAGATGGTGATGACTACAGCCATGAAATTAAAAGACGCTTGCTCCTTGGAAGAAAAGTTATGACCAACCTAGACAGCATATTAAAAAGCAGAGACATTATTTTGCCAACAAAGGTCTATATAGCCAAAGCTATGATTTTTGCAGTAGTCATGTATGGATATGAGAGTTGGACCATAAAGAATGCTGAGTGCTGAAGAATGGATGCTTTTGAACTGTGGTGTTTGAGAAGACTCTTGAGAATCTCTTGGATAGCAAGGAGATCCAACCAGTCAATCCTAAAGGAAAGCAGTCCTGAATATTCATCAGAAGGAGTGATGCTACCGCTGAAGCTCCAATATTTCAGCCACCTGATGCGAAGAGCCGACTCATTAGAAAAGACCCTGATGCTGGGAAAGATGGAAAGCAGGGGGAGAAGGGGACAACAGATGATGAGATGGTTGGATGGCATCACTGCCTTAATGGACATGAGTTTGAGCAAACTCTGGGAGATGGTGAAGGACAAGGAAGCCTGGTGTGCAGCAGTCCATGGGGTCACAAAGAGTTGGACAGGACTGAGCCACTGAACAACAACAATAATAATCACAACCTCACAAGACTGTAAAAATTAAAGAATTATACATGATTCATGTGTATAGCACCCTGAACAGTGGCTGATACATATTCAACACATATTAGTTTGGCTTATTGTATTTTAAAGTTAATTATCGTATTCATTGGCTTCTCTGGTGGCTCAGATGGTAAAGAATCTGCCTCCAATGCAGGAGACCTGGTTTGATCCCTGGGTTGAGAAGATCCCCCAGAAAAGGGAATGGCAACCCACTCCAGTATTCTTGCCTGGGAAATCCCATGGACAGAGGAGCCTGGCAGGCTACAGTCCACAAGGTCACAAAGACCCAGACAGGACTGAGCCACTAACACTTTCACTTTCATCATGTTTATTATTAATGTTGGTGAAATTAGTTCTTTCTCGCATCACCTCACCTCCACCCCGAACTGTGGCTAGTTTAGCACCCGGCAGAAGGCTCGATAAGAAAGCCAGGTTGGGAATTCCCTGATGGTCCAGCATTGAAGACTCCATGCTTCACCGCAGGGGGCATGAGTTCGATCCCTGGTCAGGGAACTAAGATCCCACATGCTGCATTTCACGGAGGGCCTCCCATCCCCAGAAAAGAAGGCCAGGCTTTGTCGAGGTCTACAATTTCTAGCCATTCTGTGGGAGGTCAGAGTTGACCAGCACCTGCCCTTTCTGCCTCCACCCCAATGTGGGCCAGGGTTTATCTCATTGTGTATATCCAAGTGATTTCAGAGTCTTCTCTTGTACCCTGAGGCTTAGGGTTCTGGGCTGGTAAAGCTGCCAGCCCTCAGGAAACAACTGTGTTTGTATCCAAACATGTGCCCAAGCCCTGAGCACAATTGGTGGTTCTGCTACCAATTAAAAGTGCCCCAAAAGCAAGTCTGAGGTTCAAGAAGAATTTGATAATCACAAAAACTAGTCTACTCAGCTCTGAGCTTCGATGTTGGAAATTTGGTTCCTTGTTTTTATACGGTTTGCTCACCTGTACATTATTTGTTGGCAGATGTGCTTCACTGACTTTAAAGTTAAAACCAGCCTATGTCTCGTTTTACTCATGCTACAAATGCTAACATCTCCTCTTCTCTGGATTACGTAACAGTTATGGTTATTATTCCACATCATTCAAGCTCTCACTGTGGCAAATAGCAAAACAGAAAACTGTTGCAATAAGTAGAATGTGTAGGAAGATCTATGGTGTTGCTTGTTCATCTGGCACTTCAAGAGCAACTATTCTGTGCAAGGCACTGTCTCAGACACTGAATCAGATGGTATATAAACAGCCATAATAATCAGCTGGTTATTAATTGGCCAATTAACTTCTTTAAGAGACAGTGTACCTTTTTTAAGAGACAGGTACACCATCTCTTAAAAAAAAAGTAGATAGATGTGTGTATCTTAAAGTAATGAAATAAAAGGAGATCAGATCTTAATTATAACAGTGGTGCTTTCCTTCTCAAGAGATTTTGGAAGCCAGGGAAATTGCTGACTCAGTCTGTCATCGGCAACTCTTCCTCCCAGTGCCATCTATATCGTGGCGCTATCTAATTTAGTTTTGAATCTTAAGCAGAAATGAATAACCATAGCGATTATAATAATTATATGTTCTATTTATGGAACAGCTTTCCTTCTAAGAGCCCCAGGCTCTTCGAGCCCGGCAGATGTTCCATGAATCTGTGTCTCCTACTAGGAAGCACAGTGAGGTCATTTCTAGATGGTCCCAGTATCGCTATCAAGCGTTGTGGACCAGACTAACTTGTGTACAGTTGAAAAAGGGCCCTTCACACGAGGCCTTCTAGGAATGGACTCCCGCAGTGTTGTCTCTAGGAAAGGAATTCTATAGCCAGTGTGATTCGATGAGTAAAAATGCCCTTTTCAAAAAAAATAAAATGACTGATGCAGATGCTGCATGTCAATAAGCAGGTACATGCCAAGCATATACAATAAGAACAATCTAGAGAATAGGGAAACATAACCTGAGCTCCATTTTTTTTTTTCCTCCCGTGTCTCTAAATTCTTAAGTTGCTAAAGCCCGGAATTCTGCCTTGCTTTGCTACTTCCCAGAGTCAATACCATGACTAACTCTGTTAGAGGGTTTTGTTTTTATTATTATCCTCTAGGTAGTTCAAAATGAGACTGTCTGAACTAATAACGGGCTGACTTTGGAAGATGCCATTTCTGTTTCATTTTCTGTAGAGTTTTGTACTCTAGTTTGTTGGCTGTGTAGACTCTGGAGCTGTAAAGGACCTGTGACATGCAGAAACATCTACAAGGGACAGTAGTACAAGGTGTATTCCCCTGGTGGCTCAGATGGTAAAGAATCTACCTACAGTGCAAGAGACCTGGGTTCGATCCCTGGATCAGGAAGATTCCCTGGTGAAGGGAATGGCAACCCACTCCAGCACTCTTGCCTGGAGAATGCCATGGACAGAGGAGCCTGGTGGGCTACAGCCCATGGAGTCACAAAGACTCGGACACGACTGAGCAACTAACACACAGTACAAGGCTGGGGTGGGGGCAGTATTATGCCTCTTTCAATAATACCGTCTGAACTAGATTAGTGTTAATGAGTTACTTCAGTCTTAAATCGATACAAAGGCAGGGGCATCAGTTTCCTCCTCTCCTCCCAAGAGGAACTCTCACTCCCACTGGGAAAGACTGACTTGGAAAAACATTTCCCCATAAACCAATTAGCTCATGATTGGTGAATAAGCATTCAGTATCTGCTGCTGCTGCTGCTAAGTCGCTTCAGTCGTGTCCGACTCTGTGCGACCCCATAGACGGCAGCCCACCAGGCTCCCCCATCCCTGGGATTCTCCAGGCAAGAACACTGGAGTGGGTTGCCATTTCCTCCTTCGGTAGAGTGACCCACTAAAACAAACAATAAAAACAAGCGTCGAGCGTGTCTGACACACGGATGAACCATACCTGGTGGACTCCTGCTTGTAGATGTCGATGATGTTTTCCACCAGCAGGTTCCTCTGAAGCCCATAGATCCCGTGTCTGTCCAAAACCACTTCGTGTCTACAGGATGGGCAGCGGAACCGGCCCCCGGAGGCCACAGTGGTGCCTCCTCTTGTGGGCAGGTATGGGTTAGAGGCCTGTTCTTGCCAAGCAAGAAAAGAGGGATTGAGTAGTGCCGTAGGTAGCTTTCCTCAGGTTTTCTCTCCCTCTCTGTCACTACAAACAATATCAACTCTCTTGCTAAAGATCACCCCACAGGGCTTTATGAGCAAGTGGTTGGCAAGTGGCCAACATGGTCCAGTGCGGTGGACCATTTTCAGCATAAGTTCTTTTCCACCCAGCATTTTCATAACCAAAAGTTCCAGCTAGAAACTCCAGTAATTCATTTACTGCCCAAGATTTTGAAACAGAATCCATTTTTTAAAACAAATATGATTCTTAGTATTGAAATAAAATTAGATTTGAGAGCAGAAGGCTGACACCAAAGCACAAAGCAAATCACTTTAAAAACTTTTTTTTTTTTAAACAAATGCAACCTTATAAAGCTTTCTAAAGAAATTCACCTCAAAGTGAAGCACTGGGTTTGGAGAAGAGGGAAACCTTTTCTACCGTCTGCATTCCCAACAAACCTACCTGGAAAATGTCACTGGCACATTTCCTACACAGGTTGTGCTGGCAAGGGAGGATGACCACAGGCTTGGTGAACATCTCTAAGCAAATGGGACAAATGAGCTGCTTCTCCAAGTTATCCATGGTCTGCTGCTCTTTGGAAAAAGACTTGTAATTCAAAGATGCGCTCATCTCCTGGCCGTCCCTGTGTGCTCTGCCAGGGAAAGGCTGCTCCGAACAGCTTCTGCAAGTGATACCTGGAAATAATTCCAAGGATTGGGTGATCAAGTGTCCTTTGCGTTTCTTTCGGCGGAGGACATTGTTTCAGACCCAGATTCACAGTGGCCCTCGAGCTGTTTTTAGCAGCCGAGGGTCACGTGATAGCAGACTGACTTGTCCATATAAGCCAGTGACAGCAGGATAGATTCTGACAGGTGACAGAGAACAGGGGCCAGCATTCCCTCCCCAGGGAGTGAAGGGAGTGGGTGGGAGGGAGTGTTACAAACCCCATTTAGACGGGGTTATAAGAAGAGGTGAAGCCGACAGTTGTCAACAACAAATGCAAATGCCCTCTGTGAGCGCTCAGGAAGGACTTGGTGATGGGCTTCCAGGACTGGGGAGAATGTAGTCCAGGAGTCTCACTGTGAAACCAGTGCCCTTTCTGCAGTGAGACTTTAGGAAGCAAGTCACCAAAAGTAGCATGATCACACTGTCTTTGGTGAAAACAAACAGAACAGGCCTTGAATATCATTATCCTGGCTTCACAAGGGTAAGCGACTAAAAAGACTTGCTTAGTGGTAAATATTTCATTTTTGTTAGGGTTGTGAAATGGGAAAAGTTCCAACTTAAAAGCTGATTTCAAATCTTTTCACCATATAACTATTCACAAAATTCTAAAAGATCTAAACACCAGTTGATGATTCAATTTTTTTGTTGTTGTTTTAAGTTGTATAATAAAGCTTTAGGGACTTCCCTGGCAGCTATTGGTTAAGACTTCAACTTCCAATGCAGTGGGTGTGGGTTCGATCCCTGGTCAGGGAGCTAAGATCCTACAGGCCTCATGGCCAGCAAACCAAAACGTAAAACAGAAGCAATATAGTAAAAAATTCAGTAAAGACTAAAAATGGTCCCCATCCAAAAAAAAAATCTTTAGAGAAACCCAAAAAACAAAAACACCTAGTATGCTCCTTTCTCTCCCCTTTTCCTATTCCTCTTTAATCACATACCCATCACCCATACACATGCCCCAAAACACAAAGAAACTGACAGTCTTTAAAAATGTAAATTTAGTTTGCTCCCAGAACCAGTAACGAGGTAGTAAGTGGCACATGGGGTAGCAGACTCATTATTTTATTTTATTTTCCATATAATGGGGGATAGATACCAGCACCATTTTCAATGGAAGTGAAGATAGAGTCTTGCTTCCATACCTGGGTTTTGTCTGGTCTGAAGTACCTATACCCTTTTGCACTGGTCTTATTTGCCAAGTTGATTTTTTTTTTAATGATAGTTTCCCTGGTCATTTCTGATCATTCTTGGTTTGCTCTTAACTCATCAATATCAGTTCTGATATTTGACAGGATTTTGTTAAACAACAGTTTCTCCTATGTGGTTTATTTGAATATTTAAAATCAGATCAAAAATGAAATAAGAAATACATGTCTATTTTTTTATGTAAGAATTTGCTGCTTTATTTCTGTTTGATTTTAAAAATCACATACAATGAATACATTTGTTAACACAGCCCCAGTGTGCACTTAATTACCAGTAAGGAGTAGGTTGTTGTGACTGGTTCTGTGTGCCCTTAGTGCTGTGTGCACCAAAAGCTTATTGAGAATCTAATAAGCTCTATTAGCTAGTAATAAGTTATATGGATTCACAAATGCTTCAGGGATCTTTGGAGAATTTTGTTACTCCTTTTAATTTCTATTTAGCAACTATAGTGAAGAAGGAGATTGGTGACATATTTTTAACTGAGCTAATTCAGTTCACCTAGCCTAGGCAGTTAACTGCGTTTATTATTACATGGGCTGTGGTGTTCTGAGCATAACATAAGAGCTGTTTTCTAAGAAAGATGAAGTTTATACTGTAAAAGTCCTTGCAACTCTAGGAAAAGCACTTTAACAATATACACTCTAGCCAAGCCTATCTCTTTAAGAGGAATTCATTCTTTTGAAAAATATTCGTTGAGTGTTTATCATGTGTCTTGAAAGACAAACAAGATACCAGTCATTGTCTTCAAGGAGCTCAGTTTAACAACTAATAGAGATAAGATGAATATATACAGAACCACAGTACAAAACAAAATGTGACAAAGAAGTACAGAATTTCAGGGGAGTCAGGAGGGTTTCATGGGTGGGGTGGATCCACTGAGGCACCGGGACACCAGTGGGTGTGTCACTCCATGGGGCGTAGGTGGGGCTTCCAAGCAAAGGCACAGCCAGGGGAGCCGGGACTGTTCAGAGCCTGCGATGCTTTGGGCTGGAGTGCAAACATGCTGCCAGCGCACTGGCAGCTCATGAATAGTGAGCTGGAGAGTTTTTAACACGTAATAAATTAGGCACCAGGAAGTCGTTGAGAGCGCCTCACAGGGACGGTTCCCCAAGAGAGCTATGCCTTGGTTAGGTTCATCTCACAGTAGTAGCTGGAGTATCTCATGCAGCCAGGTCAGCATGAAGGTAACCCTGCTAAAGACCAGACAGAACATTGTTGCCAGTAGCCTAGGTGAGAGGTCACGACACCGGCACCAGGCGACGGACTGCAGTGGGGAAGGAAGAGGAAATGGACTTTGGTGGCTGCAAGAGTAGAATCCATGGGGGTGACTCAGACGCCGGAGCCAGAGCCACCATGAGGATTCGGAAAGAGGCTGCACAGTGAGTCAGGAGGGCCAGCGCCCACGTCCACCTGGCCTGGTGATCCTAGGA
This sequence comes from Bos indicus, assembly GCF_029378745.1. Classification (NCBI taxonomy): domain Eukaryota; kingdom Metazoa; phylum Chordata; class Mammalia; order Artiodactyla; family Bovidae; genus Bos; species Bos indicus. The sequence continues at coordinate 30,799,956 of NC_091773.1, read as the reverse complement.
AAGTGATCTCACCCTGGCTGGATTTCAGTTGTTTTATCTTTTTCATAACCCAACTTAGCATCGTGTGTAGGAAAAAACACTCTGAAACTGCATGGACTTTGAGAATCCCCAGTTGCATTCTCTGATGGAGAGTTGAGCTCCATTCCCTGCTTTCACTCTCCACCTTCTTGCTCTCTGCCTTTCGTCCTAGAACGGCCCCTGAAAGCTACAGAGGAAAACTAGCAAGAGGCCTGCAGGAATAGGAGCTAAGTTGATGGATAAGAACTGCCTTCCCCTCCTCATCGTCTTTTCTCCACGCCTGGTCCTCCCCACTTACAGACCAGCCATGCATGGTGTAGGCATGTAAGCAGCGCATGGGACACTCTGCTCCAGGGAGGAGCCAGAAGGTTTCAGTGTCCTCCCATATCATTCAGAGTCTGACAGATGGGGAAAATTCTGGAACTGAATCAGAATTGAAGTCAGCTTCAGGACTCTGGGATTTAGAGTGGGCCCGGGCCTCCACAGAGAGGTGAGAACCAGCTTAATCTCCTGACGGTATCCTGGGCTGTAGAGAGATGGTACATGGCTTTACCCCTCTCCTACCCCTACCCCATTCCACCACCCCCCTACACACACTAGCATAGGGGGTTCAAACCAGTCAGGGGTAATGACACAGGAAGTTGCCATAGTTTGAAGCGCCAATGACCCCCATTCTTAAGTCCTGCCACATTGCAGCAAGGGTTAGACACATTGAGAAGCTGAAGCAGAACCACTATGGGCTCTCAGCTCCTCCAGAAGTTTCCCAAATCCCCCAAATAAATCAAAGGAAGTAAGATGAGTCCCTAAAAACCTGAGTTTACACCCAGCAGTGCACTTGGCACTGAGGGGTGATGACTGAAAGGGAAGACTCTTGACTGCTAGCTACCAGGCCAGATGAACTCAGACTTCAGAATCCAGTCAAATGCAGATCTCAGTGTGTTCTTCATCTTAGGAAGGGAGAAAATAAGATTAAAAAATATCTTAGTGCTACACCATCCCAACAAATAAAGTATGTGCAGGATACCAATTGCTCCAAAACTTTGGCCACCTGATGCAAAGAGCTGACTCATTGGAAAAGACTCTGACGCTGGGAAAGACTGAGGGCAGGAGGAAAAGGGGACGATGGAGGATGAGATGGTTGGATGGCATCACTGACTCAATGGACATGAGTTTGAGCAAAACTCATGACTCAGCAAAGTGAGTCAACTCTGGGAAATGGTGAAAGACAGGGAAACCTGCACCCTGCAGTCCATGGGGTCGCAGAGAATTTTTAATCTTTTTTTTTTTTAATGTATTTTTGACTGCAGTGGGTCTTTGTGGTGCACAGGCTCTTCATTGCTGCATGTGGGCTTTCTCTAGTGGCAGAGGCTACCCTCTAGTTGAGTGCATGGGCTTCTCTTGTTGTGGCTCATGGGCTTCGTGGCCCCAGGGCATGTGGGATCTTAGTTCCCAAACCAGGGATCAAACCCATGTCCATGTTAGTTTAAACTTATGTTCAAATAACCACATGGGGCTGGAGGTTGTCATACTGGACACCAGCCCTAGAACATGGGATACTAAAATCTCTGGGGAAAATTGAAACGTATATGAAGACTTCTCTGGCAGGAACTGAGTCTCCCTTTTTTGGTGGATTTTGTACTTTCTGGTTAGGGTGATATGAAATTCCTCTAACTCAAGAATAGTTAGAAAAACAACATCAACTCTTTTTGTTTTTGCATTTTTTTTATTGGGATATAATAGTTTTACAATGTTGTAGTACTTTCTGCTATACAAGGAAGTGAGTCAGCTCTGTGTATACATATGTCCCCTCCCTCTTGGGACTCCTTCCCGATGCCTACCTCTGTAGGTCATCACAGAGCACTGAGCTGAGCTCCCTGTGCTCTGTAACAGGTTCTCTCTAGCTATCTGTTTTACACATGGTAGTGTATATATGTCAATCTTAATCTCCCAATTTGTCCCACCCTCCCCTTCTGTGTCAGTGGAATGTTAGTTAATACAACCTCTATGAAAAACAGTATGGAGGTTTCTTAAAAAAACTAAAATAGAACTACCATATGACCCAGCAATCCCACTACTGGGCATATACCCTGAGGAAATCATAATGCAAAAAGACACATGTACCCCACTGTTCATTGCAACATCAACTCTTGATTCCAACTTGCAAAATAAGACAGAGCACTCTGGTGTTCTGTGTTAGGTGTTAGTTACCAGAGATTCGGTATCAGGAATGCTACCCTTCCCGAGGATTCCAGAATGCCTTCAGCATTTTATTTACCCTTTCATCTCTTCTTTCATTTCATTCATTCATGAAATGAATTCAGTTCATTCATTTCATGTGTTCTTTTTGTCTCTTTAACATAGATGATTGCAAGTACTTGAAAATGATCTAGGCTTAGCTCAAGGAACTTATTCATCAAACAAAACAGATGGAAGGTGGAGCTACAGGGAAGTAAAAACAGATATAGTTTGAAGCAAAGCAGTGAGGTGGGGTGCAGCCCCAGTGGAAAAGAAAACAAGAGCAACTAGATGGCTGATCTTGCTTCCAGCTCCTCCTCTAAGGTAAAGGAAGAAGAATTTTTCCTTCTTTTACCCACTGGAAATAAGAAAGTTGGTGGCTGACTAAATCATTAAAACGGGGAGAGAAACACCAGACAGGGTAGATATGGATGCAGAGAGTAGGGGATTGCTAAAGAAAAGTTTCATTAAATTGGAACACTAGGTCATAAGTGGACTGAGACTTTCAGGTCCAAGTACAGCACCAGGTAAGTCTCCTGAAAATCACTTTAATCCCATGCCAGAACAAAGGCCAATGCTTAATATTTTGCAAACCAAAAAACTAAGATTGTTAACTCTTCCCTGCAGTATTGAGCTATCCATTCATCCATCTATCTATCCATCCATCCATTCCTCTCTCTCTCTTCTTACACTAAGGACTCAACTCATTACATCTAAAAAATAGTTAACATTTTCTTTCTGTCTATATTGTCAACCTTTTCAATTTAGCTGTTTTTCTGGCAATAGGCAGCTTGGATATGTCATTTAAAATTTTTTAATGAAAAGAAATATTTTATAAAATCTAAAATGAAAAAAAATTAACTCACTTGAAAAGTACTTAACAGAAGTTAACACTATGGCATTTCTTTCATTGACAGTTTGCAAACTTTTGGCTGAAAGTGTTTTTTTTTCTTCTTGATAATTACTCCTTTTCCAAATCTGTTGTTTATGATTTTACTTCATCATAAATATCTCTTGAGGAGATGTTAGAAAACTAACATATTGTACTTTCCTCTGAACATTTCTTGGCATACTTCACCTCCCAGAAATAAACAGTAACAGTCCCAACAAGTAACAAATACTTTAGCCTAAGGCCTTCCCAGTGGCCACATCTGAAAACCTCACCTTGGCTCCAAGATCACGGACAGTTGGCTCCGCTCTCAGTGCACACAGTCTCATCTTACCTCCCCTGTACCCTAGCCTGCCAGTTGGTTTCTCTGAATTCACTCTTGCCTTCTGCAGTTTGTTTCTCATGTGTCATTCTCTATTTAAATCCCATTAATGATCATATTCTTGCCTGGAGAATCCCAGGGACGGGGGAGCCTGGTGGGCTGCTGTCTATGGGGTCGCACAGAGTCGGACACGACTGAAGCGACTTAGCAGCAATGATCATATTACCTCTAGGATAAAGACATTAATCCTCACTGTGATCCCTAAGGCCTGATATGATTTGGCCCCTACCTACATTTCTGACCTAACTGTCAGCAGAAATAAGATTCAAGTGGCACTTCACTGGTGGTCCAGTGGTTAAGACTTCAAGACTTTCACAGTGGGTGTGGGTTCAATCCCTGATTGGGTAACCAAGATTCTACATGCCGTGTGGCCGAAAAAGAAAAAAAGAAAGATTTGAGTGATAAATATGAACCATTTATATGATTTTAAATTTTAGTAGCCACATTAAAAAACACAAACCAATGAAATTAATTTTATTAATATATTTTATTTAAACCCAAACCATATAAACTATTATCATTTTTACTTATAATCAGTATTTTAAATAATTAATTACCTGTGAATAGAGATAGTTTTACTTCTTCCCTTCCAATCTGGAGGATTTTGTTTCATTTTTCTTGCTATATTGCACTGGCTAGAGACCTCAGAATAGACTTCCTTGTTTTTTTCCTGATCTTAAGAGGAAAGCATTCATATTACTGTTATTTTTAATGTGTTTTTTACTGATGCCCTTTACCAGGTTAGAGAAGTTCTCTTCTCCCTCCCTTCCAAGTTTGCTGACAGTTTGAAAAATCAGGACTGGATGTTGAATTTTGTCAAATGCTTTTTCTACATCTACTGAAATGACCATGTAGTTTTTCTTCTTTAGTATTATGATGAGTTACATTGAATTTTGAATGTTGAACTAGTTTTGTATTCTTGGAAAAAACCCACTTGGTTATGATGTATCTTCCCTTTTATATATTGTTGGATTTAATTGGCTAAAATGTTGAAAAAATTTGCATCTATATTCATGTAGGATATTGGTCTGTAGTTTTCTTGTAATATCTTTGCCTGGTTTGGGGATAGATAATGCTGGCTTCATGGAATAAGTTAGATAAACACCCCCTCTTCTTCAGTTTTCTGGAAGTCTGTGTATCATTAGTATTTCTTCCTTAAATGCCTGATAGAATCACTGCTAAAGGCATCTGGGCCTGGTGTTTTCTTTATGAGAGAAGTAAATGAGTTAACACATGTGAAGTAATTAGAACTGTGCTTGGCTTGTAGGAGGTGCTCAATAAATGCTAGCTGTTATTTTTGTTTAATTCATCATATTTTCAATTAAAATAATAAATGTTTAGTATAGAACTTAGAAAATATTTTTAAATTTTAAGGAAGAAAAAGTCATAGTAATCCTACTAGTCAAAGATCTCTAGTGTTAACATTTTAGTGCATTCTTTAGTGCTTTCTGCAGATAATTTATGCTTGTTTATTTATTTATTTATTTATTTATTGCTCTGTACATTCTTTATTCACTTAACATTCGATTATTAACATTTCCTAAGTCAATTCCTAAGCCATAAAATTAAAAGACGCTTACTCCTTGGAAGAAAAGCTATGACCAACCTAGACAGCATATTAAAAAGCAGAGACTTTACTTTGCCAATCAAGGTCCATCTAGTCAAGGCTATGGTTTTTCCAGTAGTCATGTATGGATGTAAGAGTTGGACTAGAAAGAAAGCTGAGCACCAAAGAATTGATGCTTTTGAACTGTGGTGTTGGAGAAGACTCTTGAGAGCCCCTTGGACTACAAGGAGATCAATCCGTCGGTCCTAAGGGAGATCAGTCCTGGGTGTTCATTGGAAGAACTGATGCTGGAGCTGAAGCTCCAATACTTTGGTCACCTGATGTGCAGATCTGACTCACTGGAAAAGATCCTGATGCTGGGAAAGATTGAAGGCAGGAGGAGAAGGGGATGACAGAGAATGAGATGGTTGGATGGCATCGCCAACTCAATGGACATGAGTTTGAGTAAGCTCCAGGAGTTGGTGATGGACAGGGAAACCTAGCGTGCTGCAGTCCACGGGGTCACAAAGAGTCAGACATGACTGAGCAACTGAACTGAAAGTCAATAGACATTCTTAATAAATATAATTTCAAAGGCTGTACTATTACATGGTCATAACTCATTTAACCATAATTAACCATAATTTTGTATTTTTAGAATTGTTTACTTTTCCTGCACCAGAGATCAAGCATTTCTTTACTTCACTTCCATATATATTTAGATAAACACACATAGAAACCTTCAGAATATCCCCTCCAGTCCTTCCGTCTATGGTGTGCAGATAACATACACTGATAACAGTTCATGTTCATTGTGTGATTACTACGTGCCAGGCACTGCAGTAAGGACTTTATAAGTTATATCTTAATTAAGAGTAGTTCCATTATTATTATCCCTGTTTTACCAATGAGGAAACTCAAGCACCAGGATGTCAAGCAACTTGCCCAAGGTCACCCAGCGAGGGATTGACAAAGACAAGAAAGTCTGTCCTGTTTCACAGCCCATGTGATTAACCACTCAGCAGTAGTGCCTCTCAGCTTATACTTTCAGACTTTTTATATGACTTCCATCCTACACCTGATTTGCTGATCCTAAGACTTTGAGTTCTCACCCAGCTCACTTGCCCCAAATGTGTGTTCTCCACCTGGCTTTGCGGTGCATTCCTTCCTATTCCTTATTACCCATTTCTTGCTCTTGTAGTTATTTACAGTTTCACTGCCAGCTCCTCTAGTCAGCCAGCCAAAACCCCTATCATCCCATCCAGAAATTGGGACATATATCTGATAAAAGGATTCTTTTTCCTACTTTGTAAATTTGTTTTCACAAAAATAATGATAGAGTTTAAGTCAATCATTATACATCCAACTAAGAGACTTTATTGAAAACAATTTAAAATGGAGGCTGCCCTAGAAAATGAAAGATATGCCAATAAAAAATGGCAGGTTGTACCCACTGATAACAAAAATATACAGGTTGTCTAGAATCCTAAAATGGACATAAATAAAAGTATTTTCATTTCTTAATTGTTAACCCTCACAAAAGGTATTATTTCTGCCTTTGTCTAGAAGGTTTATATTTTGTGTTGACAACCGGCAGTATGGTTTGCGCAGCTTTTTCATGGCTATCGTATGGGAAATTATGATGAAAAGACTTTATTACCAGGAAAGGCTTTGTGTGTGTTCTGCTAAATTTCTGAATCTTTCAGTGACTGTGTGTATCCGTGTTTGTTTTTGTCACATCTTTGTTTAACCAAACAGGCTACACTCTAGGGCAGCCCAGTTGAGTCCTTCCTGGTGGTGGTCTCTAGTTAATTCTCCAAAGTTACTTCCCAGGTGGGAAATGACGTTAGAATCCTCAAACAAGAAGCCTCTGGGTCCAGGGATTTTCCCACTTCCTTATCTGTCCTCAGGTACCCCTTCCTTTATTGTATCTGTCTTGGATCTGCCAAGAGCCAGGCATCCCACTATATGCAGTTGAGATGGACAAGAACAGTCCTCTCCTCCCAGGCTCAACATAAGTTTAAAGTAGCCAGCGTCCTTTTCCAAGTTCTGGGTTTTGTTTTGTTTTGTTTTTCTGTTTGTTTCTCTGTCGGTTCCCCCTAACGATGGGCAGTTTAGGCTCATATGGGTCCCTTTAAGTGCAGCCATCGATCCGGCAGACGTGACTGCAGTCTGTCGACAATTTTGGAAAGAAAAAGAACCAATTTCGTGAACTACGCAAAGTAAATGGGTCTAAAACTTTAAAAATTTTAAATATACCCCTGCAAGCACCCGTTAGCCCTTGCCTGGGAAGTTTTAGTAGCGGTAACCTCAAGAGCTTGCCTAGCTTCTCACTTGCCCTACGGCTAACTTTCAGCTCTACTTAGATTCGAATGAGAATCTAAAGAAAAACTACCACCCGGAGACCAAGAGAAAAACTGGAGGATGCGGGCATCGATCCCGCTACCTCTCGCATGCTAAGCGAGCGCTCTACCATTTGAGCTAATCCCCCACCGCTGGCCACGACTGGTTATCTCTTCCTCTAGAGAGAGATCAGAGCTTTTACAAGAGAAGATAAATATTCTTGACCACATTTTTGACCTTTCTTCATAGTTTAAGGCCAAAGCAACAAAATTAAGACCCTCTCCTTCGAGCCGGAATCGAACCAGCGACCTAAGGATGGCCGGCGACATACGTCTACAGTCCTCCGCTCTACCAGCTGAGCTATCGAAGGGAGCGGAAGAACGCTCTCTCAACTTATCCTGGTAACTTTGACTCGGGTTTCTACGCTTCGTGTACTTTCGTTTCCTGGGCACAGGATCCCCCTTGCTGATCTCCCACCTCCTCACGGCCGCCGCCACGAGCACTCGCATCGCCGACCTCGCCTGTGCTCTGAAGCCAAGGTTGGGGGGCTGGCCCCGGGGACGCGGCGTGGCTGTTTTGTGACTCAGGGGTTCGGAAACGCCACAGACGCTTTAGAAACGAGCAGAAAACCTTGACCCGGCAGCCGCCCCGCGAAGAGTTGACTCTGCTCCTCTGGGAACTTGGACTTCATGTCCCTGATTCTGGGATTCGCAAAAGATTTCACACCCAGGAGGCTGCCATAGACCAAAGCTGCCGCGAAAGAGCTCTCACCTGTTTTCTGGGACGTAATGGATTATCAGGGAAACCCCTGCGTGGAAAGGATGATAAATCAGAGGAGGCTCGACAAAAGTACATTTGTCTCCTTCGAGCCGGAGTCGAACCAGCGACCTAAGGATGTCTCTCTGCTAGAGTATCAACTACAGTCCTCCGCTCTACCAACTGAGCTATCGAAGGGACAGCCGAGACGTGGACCCCGCCCGTTGAGATTCAATACAGAAAAACCGGAGCGCGTTTGCCTAAGAGATCACACTGAGCATGCGCAATGGAGAGAGCCAGACAAGAAGGCGGTCGTTGGCGGAGCTTTGTTTTACGCATGCGCACAAAGACCGGCCGGCTATGGCTCTCTGGACGCTGTCTGACTCCTAACTTGGGGAAAAACTCCCAACTCGTGTGTTAAAACTGAGACACCCCCCTTCCTCTTCATCCCCTGCGTGCCTGCTGCCCTTTTTCTTTACTCCCTTTTCTTAGGGTAGTTACTGTCGGGTGTGGCTTCACTATTATGTAACGTTCATGTCCCCTGAGCCCCTCCCCAAGTGAGGGGCAGTGGTGCAGGGTGGCCCCAGATTCCTATGTTGAAAACCTTATGCCCAGTTGATGGTATTAGGAGGTGGAGCTTATGGGAGGTGATTAAGTCGTGAGGGCTGAGCCTTTATGAATAGAATTAGTGTCCTTATAAAAGAGGCCACAGAGACATGCCTCTCTTCCAGTCATGAGAGGATACAATGAGAAAGGTTGGCTACATACGATTACGTCCTTCCTTCGTAGGGTCCCAGTGAAAGATAATAAAGATATGCAAGAAGAAGAACTCACACATGGAAAACAAAGCAGGTGCAATGAGCAAACTTCAGGTTTTAAATAATTTCTGGGATTGTGGAAAGCAAATGAGTCTGAAAGGATGCATGTCCCAAGATGGAGAAAAATCACAGTTCAGAATATACACAATCTAGAAGCTTTCAGAAACAGAACCATTCTCCCCACGGGTCTCCCCAAGAGGTTTCAGGCACAGAGGCAGGTGCTCAAAGTTCAGAGGCCCACAAATCCCAGGTTGACAGTGATGCAGCAAGTCAATAAAGCAATCAGACAACTTAGGAAAAACGAAAGAGGTCAGGGGGGTTCTAGGAAGATGATCTTTGATGAAGGAATGGATTATTTCACAGTAAGAACTTGCAGATACGATAAAGGCATGTCACTTTTCTCAAAAAGAAAACCAAAACTAATTAGAAATTTCTAAAAAAACAAAGCAAGTACATAGAGCTTTATAAAGAACTCACCATCTAAATATATGGGAAACTGAAATCTGGGATGATTTTGAGAAACTAATGACCTGTGTTGTGGGCTAACTTGTGTCTCCCCTTCTTATATTGAACCTCTGGCTTTCAAAATGTGGCTTTATTTGAAGATAGGCCCTTTAAAGAGATAATTAAAATGATGTTGTTAGGGTGGGCCCTCATCGAATATGACTAATGTCCTTATAAGGATTTAGGAAGAGAGAGAAACACCAGACATAGACAATCGTGTGAACACATGACAAGAAGCAAGCATCTGCAAGCCCAGGAGAGAGGCCTCTGAAGAAATCAAACCTGCTGACTTCTTGATCTTGATCTTCTAGCCACCACAACTGAGAAAATAAACTATTGTTCAAGCCAGCCAGCCTGTGATATTTTGTTATGGGAGCCCTAGCAAACCGATACAGAGATAGTGAGGAAAGAGAAACATGCTTTCTTTCCTGTACTGTTTGGTATTGTTTTGTTTGACCACATCCAAATACGTGTGGGGCAGTCAGTCCCATGAGCTCAGTTCAGTCCCTAAGTCATGTCTGACTCTGCATCCCCCAGGGACTGCAGCACCCCAGGCTTCCCTGTCCTTCAGCATTTCCCGGAGTTTGCTCAAACTCATGTCCATTGAGTCGATGATGCCATTCAACCATCTCATCCTCTATCAGCCCCTTCCCATAGTTGTCATCTAGGACAGCATTTAATGAAAATTACTTTTAAATGAAGGAACTGGTGCCCAAAGCTGTGAAATAACTTACCTTCAGTCACAAAGTTGAACAATGGCAGATAAGATCTCAGCTTTCCAGAGTCACCAGCCAGGACTCCTTCCTTGGCACTACTTGTCACCAGATGGGCACTTGAGTTAGAGTGACTGGATGCTGGACTGCTCCCTGGGAGGAAGGAGGTTGAAAGGCAGTTTCTGACGTCAGGCAAGAACAAATGACGACCAGGACGTTCTGGGAGTAACAAAGTGTTCCATTTACTAAAGGGAGCGCTCTTCTTATCTCTCAAACACAATGATCAAGTTTCTAAAATTTGTTAACAGTGATGCTCCATGAAAATCATGCCAAGGTATCCTGAGATCTGAAAAGCCCTTGTTCAACTTGGAAAAATACCTTACACATATCCGCTTGAAAGTACTTTCACATTCTTCCTTTTTAATTAAGGAAACCGTTCTACAGATCACAAGGCCCTACAAAGAAAGGTTAAATAATTTCCTCAGGATGACCCTCCAGACTCGGGAAGCAGAGTTGAATTCGGGTTTACTGAGTCCTCATCCATGGCTTCCTGTAAATATTTACTGTCTCCAAGAAGGTTGTTTGTGAGAAACCACAGAGGTGCTATTTCCAAGGTCAGAAAGGGAACTGTTCCAGGGGAGCTACAGTTGATTCTTGTTATTCATGGTAGTTAGGGTCTATGAAGACACCACAAACACTGATTTAGTAAATACTGAACCATTGCTCCTGGGGAAATATAGGGCTAAGTTCCTGTGAGCCTCTGTTCACAACATTTTCATCATTAAGTGATCGATACACAACCTTGTTTTATTCATGCTTCTGTTAAGACACCTTATTTAATACGCAACCTTGTTTTATTTATGCTTCTGTTAAGATACCTGCATATTTTTGATGCAGTAACATTGAACTCATGCCCAATAGCACTATTACTCATACCTGGAAGAAGCTTATCTAACATACATATTTTCTCTATAAGGCACAATATAACCTCTTCTGCTTAGAAACAGTAGACAGCTCTGTGCTTTTAAGAATTTTAAACAATGAGATTCAAATAGAAAGCACACACCAAAAAAAGTGATACTTGTTTACAGTAAGAGGGCTGAAACAAAAAGAATGTTATCTTGTTATTCTCTGCTGGGAGCATGTACCCTGGGCAGCTGGGATCTTTTGCTGTTCTGTGTGTCTCTGCAAGTGACCACAAAAGCACTGTGAGTACTGATATGGGGGGTTATAAATGAATAATAGGGAAAGGAATACATCAAGGCTGTATATTGTCACACTGCTTATGTAACTTATATGCAGAGTACATCATGAGAAACACTGGGCTGGATGAAGCACAAGCTGGAATCAAGATTGCCGGGAGAAACATCAGTAACCTCAGATATGCAGATGACACCACCCTTATGGCAGAAAGTGAAGAGGAACTAAAGAGCCTCTTGATGAAAGTAAGAGAGGAGAGTGAAAAAGTTGGCTTAAAGCTCAACATTCAGAAAACTAAGATCATGGCATCTGGTCCCATCACTTCATGGCAAATAGATGGGTAAACAGTGGAAACAGTGTCAGACTTTATTTTTTTGTGCTCCAAAATTACTGCAGATGGTGATGACTGCAGCCGTGAAATTAAAAGACGCTTGCTCCTTGAAAGAAAAGTTATGACCAACCTAGACAGCATATTAAAAAACAGAGACATTACTTTGCCAACAAAGGTCTGTATAGTCAAAGCTATGGTTTATCCAGTAGTCATGTATGGATGTGAGAGTTGGACTATAAAGAAAGCTGATAACTGAAGAATTGATGCTTTTGAACTGTGATGTTGGAGAAGACTCTTGAGAGTCCCTTGGACTGCAAGGAGATCCAACCAGTCCATCCTAAAGGAAATCAGTCCTGAATATTGATTGGAAGGACTGATGCTGAAACTCAAATACATTGGCCACCTGATGGGAAGTACTGACTCATTGGAAAAGATCCTGATGCTGAAAAAGATTGAAGGCAGGAGGAGAAGGGGACGACAGAGGATGAGATGGTTGGATGGCATCACTAACTTGATGGACATGAGTTTGAATAAACTCTGGGAGTTGGCAATGGACAGGGAGGCCTGGTGTGCTGCAGTCCATGGGGTCGAAAAGAGTCAGACATGACTGAGCGGCTGAACTGAACTGCAAACCTGGAATCTGTGATAATGAGAATTGATTGTATTATTAAGCCACACTAAACCCTGAATTATATGCCAGATCACTACATCTAAAGATCTTAATGAGACTAGCCCACAGCTCCCCATCTCCATTAAGGTGGTTAACAGGAGCCACTTGTACTACAGGGAGATGGCAAGACCAACCCAGCCACATCCCAAGGCTCCACAAGCCTCTGCAAACTCGTTTAGTCTTTCACGCTCAGGGAGAGGAGGGCTCTCATCTTGTTCACACAGTGTCTTTCCCAAAGGCATGATTTGAAGGGTGGGAGTCTGGGAGGATGTTGCAGGGAGATTTCCTTTAGAGATTCATATTCCTTTAACAAACATTTATTTAATCTCTACTGCTGCTGCTGCTAAGCCACTTCAGTCGTGTCCGACTCTGTGCGACCCCAGAGACGGCAGCCCACCAGGCTCCCCCGTCCCTGGGATTCTCCAGGCAAGAACACACTGGAGTGGGTTGCCATTTCCTTCTCCAATGCATGAAAGTGAAAAGTGAAAGAGAAGTCGCTCAGTCGTGTCCGACTCTTAGCGACCCCATAGACTGCAGCCCACCAGGCTCTTCCATCTATGGGATTTTCCAGGCAAGAGTACTGGAGTGGGGTGCCATTGCCTTCTCCGTTAGTCTCTACTATGTGTTAGGTATTGTACTGCTCTAGTGCTGGAGATGCAGCAGTAAACAAAACAGGCACAAATCCCTGCTCTGATGGAGCACACATTCTGAAGGCAGACAGACAGTATATTGATTATATATAACATGTAGAGTAGGTTCAGCAGTTGTGAGTACCAGAGGGAAAAAACAAAGCACAGGTTGATCCAGTGTGTGGAGCATAAAATGGAAAATTGGCATAGGGCAAAAAGTAAAACAAATTATTACAGAATATATATACTCACACAAGACACACACATATTTATTTTAAATGGTTGCAGGTAAAGTTCCTTTAGAAAAAGTCAGTTTGCTAAGTTGTATGTCCTTTGTACTACGGAGAAATAATACAGGATCGCTAATTCTTAGGAATTTGAGGATTTTGAGGCTTTGAGGATTTACTTGAGGAAATCACTGGAATTTCAGTAAGGCTATTCACTAGTCCAGTGGTCCCCACCCTTTTTAGCACCAGGGACTGGTTTCATGGAAGACGATTTTTCCATGGTCTGGGGCGGGAGGTGGGTGTTTCAGGATGATTCAAGTGCATTTCATTTATTGTGTACATTATTTCTATTATTGTTGCATCAGCTTTACCTCAGATCATCAGGCATTAGATCCCAGAGGTTGGGGACCCCTGTTCTGTAGGAATCTTCTTGAACAGCAAAGGGCAGTTGAAGAGAAAGGTAGATAATAAAAGAAGTGACAGGAGAGAATGTTCTTTTGAAAACAAAAGGACTCTGGGAAGGAGGTGGATAGGGAGGTATAGAGGGTTTGTTTTGAAGGACAAATGTAGTAGTAAATAATGTAGTGTGGCATTAAGATCATGGACTCAATGACCAGCCTGCTGTACCCCTCACTAACTGGGTGATCTTGGCCAAGGTACTTAATCTGTTTTAGTTTCTTTGTCTGAAAAATGGGGAATGATAATGCTGATTGTACTTGTCCCATAGGTTGTTGAGAGCATTGTTACTATATAAATATAAAATATATAAAGCTAATATAGGACAGTGTCAGGTACTGAGGACAATGTTGTTGTTGTTCAGTTGCTAAGTCATATCTGCCTCTTGAGACTCCATGAACTGTAGCCCATGAGGCTCCTCTGCCCATGGGATTTCCCAGGCAAGAACACTGGAGGGATTTGCCATTTCCTTCTCTACAGGATCTTCCCAACCCAGGGACTGAAGCCACGTCTCCTGCATCAGCAGGCAGGTTCTTTACCACTGAGCCACCAGGGAGCACAATGGCTACTGGTTATTATTGTTAATTTATAATTTTAATTTATGAAAGAATGAACCATCTTTCTTCAAACACACCTGTGATCCTAAAAGCCAACACAGTCCACCTCCTTTCAAATCCGTTAGTTTGGGGGATGGGATGGGTTAAGAAGAAGTAAGCAATGAAACTAAGAAAAGCAGGAGATAAGCAGGGAAGTGAATCATTTTTATTTTCTATTAAGACTTTATCCTCTTATTCAGAATAACATGTACCTTTCAGATTTTGGTATCTAAAAATTAAATTTCCTAGTTTGCTGTGTATCGAGTTAGAAAATAAATTCCTTGCTAAATACATTAAAGAAATTTTGAAGGCACTTTACAGAAAATTATTAGCCATTAATAATAAGTTAATCAATATATGGGCTTCCCTGATGGCTCAGATGGTAAAGAATCTTCCTGCAGTGCAGGAGACCCAGGTTTGATCCCTGGGTTGGGAAGATCCTGTGGAGAAGGAAATGGCAACCCACTTCAGTATTCTTGCCTGGAGATCTCCGAGGACAGAGGAGCCTGGTGGGCCACAATCCATGAGGTCACAAAGAGTTGGAAAGGACTGAGTAACTAGCAGTTAATACACAGGCAGTAATTTTCATTGCTTAACGGCTTTCATTTGTTGCTTTTATAAAGCTTCCTAGGTTAGCTTTAAAATATTGTTTTTTTGTGATTATAATTCTGAAAATATCAGTTTAGTAAATGGTTAATGTATATACATGCCCAAATAGATCATTCTAAAGATAATTAAGAAAATGTTGAAATCTCGTTCCCAGAGTGAGTATTTGTACTAAAAATTTCCCCCAACAATTCTTCACCAGAAAAGAAAGTATATTATAGATGAAACCTTGAGATTCATCAATCTGGACAGCGTCTCAGGAATGGAGAAATTTGGGTACCAGAGCAGATTACTCAGAAGTAAAAAGAAAAAACCCTCATAGGTAAGATCCATCTTCCTGGACCTGGGAACAAGGATGTGCCTGGGGGCTTTCAGGCATGGGAAAAATTGATAGATTTTTCAGCGATTAGAAAGCTCAGTTGGCAGCCTAGAAATGAGCAGAATGTGTTAACAACTGTCCGGTAACTGCTTATTTGATTCTAGGAATTCAGTTTTGCTTGAGGACAGCCCTGGAATAGCATCAAAATTCCAGAAAGTTGTACCACACTTACCCCTTCATCTGGCACTGAGCATGTTTAGGTCTCCTTTTGGAGAAAGGCTTTTCTCAGAAATGGTCTATGTTATGAGAATTGATCAGTTAGTCAACAAGTATTTAGTAGCCTCTTCATATTTTAGTGCGGTGCAGAATACAGATGTAAAGGCTCACTCTAAGATGTAGTTCTGAAATCACTGCTAATGTGAACCACCTACAATGTGGAAATAACTTTATTTTACAGAAGCTGGTTTTTCATGACTTAATCTAAATTTCTGGCCCTTTGTGGTCTAGAACTGCTCAGGAATAATATGAAGATGACTATTACTTAGGTTCTCAGGAGGGCTTCAGGGCAGAAGAAGAGGAATTTTGGAGAGGAGGACCTGTGATTGTCAAATAAAGGTCTTTCTTTGCTTTGAGGACTGTTGCCCTGGAAGCGGACATTTGCCTTCTCACCCATGAGAAGGGGTGGCAGGCTGCTGAAATTTAAAAAAATAAATAAATTCTAAAATTGGGTCAGAGGTTTGAGTGCCAGACAGAGAAATCCCATGGACAGAAGGGCTTCCTTTGTGGTTCATCTGGTAAAGAATCTGCCTGCAATGCAATCCCTGGGTTGGGAAGATCCCCTGGAGAAGGGAAAGGCTACCTCCTCCAGTATTCTGACCTGGAGAATTCCATGGACTGTATGACATCCATGGGGGTCACAAAGAGTCGAACATGACTGAGCGACTTTCACTTCACTTCACTTCGGTTCATGGACAGAGAAGCCTGGCGGGCTACAGTCCATGGGGGTCACAAGAGTCGGACACGACTCTGCCACTGAACAACAACAAATTTAAGACAGCAAAAAAGTAAATAGTTGATTCATGAAACCCTCTACTCTTATAGCCTGGAGGCCAGGATTAGGTAGTGAGCCACTGAAGTGGGCAGTTCATTCAACCCTTCATGAACTGGGATCGTTGTTGAGCATCACAGTCAGCAAGTCCCTTCTTTCCTTGATGCTTGTCTGCTAAGATGTTTGTGGATTCATAATAATAGTAGGCAATTCCAGATGGCAACTCCACAAGATGCTTATGTGGCCCCTCCTCAGATGGAGAGTTGGTCCTTGTTCCTGTGTAGCTAAGGGGCATTCTGTAGAACTCATTCCCTCACTCACAGACATCCATGTGCTTACACTTGCCATGCAGCACTGTAACTAAAACTAGCCCTATGTAGGAAACCTTGGCCGGAACACCTCCAGGAATTTAATTCCACATCTGATTGGGATTCTAATTCATGACCTATTTTCATCAAAACCACTCTTGTACTGGCTCTGTGGGAAAGCTGGGGGTGGAAGTAGAAAGTTTTCTATGAGAAAGAAAAGTGAGGTTGAGGGGAGAAAGAGAAGATGAGTTTTGTGACTTGTAGGTTACTATTCAACAGCAGGACTGCTGTTTTGCTTAGAGACCTCAGAAAGGAAAAGTAGTGGCTCCAAGTACTCAGAGGTGGGGCTGTTCATCTCATTGTTCCCTTCAAATGGAAAGTTACTCATGTGTTGAGTACAGTTCTGAGCACCTGCTGGTCACTGGGCTATTAGTATTGGGTATTTTCATGGGTCTTGTTGGGAGAGAGTTTATATACAGAAGTCTCATCACATTTGTCTCTGTGTATCAACATATACAAACTCATATAAAACCATCTTAAACTTGTTAAGTACTTAACTTTTTGGAGTTCTTTCAGCTATTTTACTTGGTCCTGCAACAGTTTGGAAGGTAAACAGAGAAGATATGAAAACAGAGTCATAGAGAGATTAGCCATATCATTCTTATCTCACTTGGTCACAGGGCTAGTTTGTGAGTGCTTAGTTAGAACCAGGTTCTTAAATTTCAAACCGGGGCCCTTTGTACTTAATTATGCTGATTAAAAAAAAATTCCAGTAACACACGAGTTAGATTTTTAATTATGTCAGAACTGTCAGAGCTATAACACCAATTCTCACTTACAATGTATATTTAACTTTAATTAACTGTAATGGGGGGGGGGTAGAATAAGAAACAAAGAAAAAATGAAATGGCATTTCATGCAATATTAGGTAAAAACATAAGATCTTGAAAAATCTAACCTTACATTAAGAACTAGGGAAGACCTGGAAAAAATAAACACTTGCTGCTTACTGTTTTAGAAATAGCATATGGCTTCTACCACCTTATGAATGTAAGAATCAAGTAAATGCAGAGATGACCTGTGAGCATAGATGTTCAACACGGGCAGTATTTCTGATCACTGTCATGGCTGAAAATGGGATAAGTGATATGCCTTTAAATTTAAATTATAGAATTTAGAATTCTGTCCTTTACCTCATGTGTTTCTTTGTCTTAGTGTGGCTAATCTAAGCCTGTTGGACAAAAAATAGTTTAACTTACAATTGTCAGACACATTGTTGGGGGCTGTTTTGTGCCCAGAATGATTTTTTTGGGATCATTTATAACATTTCACAGGGCTGAAGTTCTGTTTTTATTTTTATGCCCATCTAAAAGTACACAGAAAACTTCTTTCTTCCTGGTTTGTTAGTTTTCAGTAAGTGATAATTTGTAATCTTTCAAAACTATACTTTAATATGATTTGTCTTTACCTAATAATTTCTTCCTGCCTCTTGAAATATTTCTGTGGCCATATTGTATATGACAGGAAAAAAATCTCTACACACACAAGAAATTCCTCCTAAATTCTCATGTATGTTTTGCTGATGATATTTAAAGGCAGATGTTAATACTGCATTTAGTTAAATAGATGAAAAGTGGCTTTGGTTTCAGAATACAACTGTAGTCTTGAGGACTGAGGTCTGGCTCACATAAAGGGAAGGCTCAAAAAGCCTGTCCAATGCCACTGTCTTACCTCAGGCAAGGAGCATAAAACAACTCTTCAGGCCTTTATTCATCAAAATGGAATGTGTTTCCATTAGGAATTCTACTCAAAGAGTGACTCTGCATACTGAGAAAATTATGTAGCAGTCATCTTTCCTTAACCTAAAGATAAAATACAAATGTGGAAAAGTTCACAGCATTTCATGTCCCCTCCCCTCCCCCAGCAAGACCACCTGGAGACATGGCTGAACCAAGAGGAGGTACTGTGGACCCCCAGTGGGCTCAATATTAAGAGTCTGTACAATAACTTCGAGGTTCTTCTCTGATTAGCTGTGTTTTCTCATTTGCATTTGTGGGCTGGAGAACAACTGGAAAGTCCATATCTAAAAATAAACAAAGAAAACCAATAAGCACCCTCGTAGCATGTTATGTTTCCTTTAACGGGGGCAAGTGGTAGATATTTTTGTTGAAGTGATGATTGGCAAGCCAATTCAATTCCTAAAATATTGAGGATCCTACCTTTTAAAGGCCTTCAAAAGGGAGGATTTATAGTCTTTATTCTTCACTTAAGTTCTTTCAGTTATAAAATTTTAAAACCAAAGCACTAAAGGCAACTTTCACCCCAAGGCAATTTTCTAAAACCAATAAACTTAAGCTTTAGTTACCATTTTGTGGGTATGAGGACAGGGCTACCACCCGTGTCGTATAGACTACCTGTTAAGTCTGCATGAAAAGTACCTCCTAGAGTTGTGCAGTGGACAATTGCAAATATGGCCCTGGTTGGGAGAGAGGTCAAAACCCAGAGCTTGCTTAGGTGAGGAGTCTAATAGAAGTTGTCCACAAAAGTAAAAGTGAAGTGTTACTTGCTCAGTTGTGTCTGACTCTGCGACCTCATGGACTGTAGCTCACCAGGCTTCTCTGTCCATGGGAATTTCCAGGCAAGAATACAGGAGTGGGTTGCCATTTCCTACTCCAGGGGATCTTTCCAACCCAGGGATAAAATCTAGGTCTCTTGCATTGGCAAGTGGATTCTTTACTTTCTGGGCCAACAGAGAAGCCACAAGTCCACAAAAAGCTAGTACCCTGGATGATTATGTGGTGTCTAAAGCACCATACTCCTAAATCTACAAGGAAATGTGCTGGTCTTGAGTTTTTGTGAAG
Organism: Bos indicus; assembly: GCF_029378745.1. Taxonomy (NCBI): domain Eukaryota; kingdom Metazoa; phylum Chordata; class Mammalia; order Artiodactyla; family Bovidae; genus Bos; species Bos indicus. The sequence goes on along the minus strand of NC_091773.1, from coordinate 30,780,501 downwards.
CAGGGAAGAGCCTTTTTAAAAATGTTTCTTGGCAAGTCAATGAGCAGACAATTTGGCAGGCCAAATTTATAATACCTATGTGTTCCAAGAAACTTCAGGCTGAAAATTTAGTTTAAAATGGTCCAGTGCAAAAGCACTGAGCAGAAGTGGATGACCCCAACCTTCAACCCAAGCCTTAAAGAATACCCCACAAATTGCAAGAAATAAACTCATAGTTAAAACAGGTAGGAGAGATAAGGAGAAAGAGAAGGAGAGAGACTGAGAGAAGGGGGTGAGAGTGAGTGGAAGTTAGAAACAGTGAAGACTGGGTAAGAGCCAGTAGAAACAACAAAAGGCTTAATCAGACCCCGAAAGGCTTCAAATCCTGCACTGACACTTCAAACTCATACAGTGTTATATGTCAAGTAAACATCTCAATAAGATTGAGATTTAAAAAGGAAAATGATCAAACACGATTTAAGATAAGAGTTACCTCTGAAGAGGGAACAGCAAGCAAAGAACTTAAAGGTAATGGCAATAATCAGGTCGTAGTATTTGCTTGTATATGCTGGATAAGTAGAAACAATAACAGATAAAATAAGTGAATTACCCCCCAAATCTCTACCAGTAACTAACAGAGTTGGGGCTTGAAATGGAACTGTGTAATTCAAAGCCCTTTCCTGTCTTAGCCACTAACAGTGTACTGTTCTTGAGGTAGCTGGCATAAAGGCTGATGATCAACTTTCCTGTTTCCCCACACTTGTGAATATTGATGCTTTGTGGTATCCTCTGCTCCTTGCCTCATGAGTGAATTTGCAGGAAACAAAGAACCTTCTCCTTTTCTGAAGAAAGGGTGTTTAGCTTCTTTCTGTAGTCAACTCTTGGTATACCCCTCTCCTCTACTACAGATATTTTTTAATTGAAGTGAGATTCACATAACATAAAACTAACCATTTTAATGTGAACAAGTTAGTACATTCATAATATACTAAATATATAATTCACTGCTTCTATCTAGTTGCAAAACAGTTCCCCAAAGGAAACCCAGTACATATTAGGCAGTTGTTACCTGTTCCTCCTCCCCTCCTCTCCCCCACCCCCCAACCCAGGCCCTGGCAACCACCAATATGCTTTCTGCCTCCATGAATTTACCAGTCTGGATATTTCATGTAGATGGGGTTATACTGTATTTGTCCTTTTGCATCTAGCTTCTTTCACTTAGCATAATGTTTCCAGGTTCTTTCATCCTATAGTATTTTTCAGTACTTCATTCCTTTTTAAGGTTGAATAATATTTCACCTCCAGATTCGATCCCTGGTTTGGGATGATCCCCTGGAAAAGGGAATGACTACCCACTCCAGTATTCTTGCCTGGAGAATTCCATGGACAAAGGAGCCTGGTGGGGTTCAAAGAGTACAGTTCATGGGGTCATAAAGAGTCAGACATGACTGAGCGACTGATACCACCTTTTTGCTTTTCTTCCCCAGAACCTTCTGGGTTTTCTCTCAACTCCCTCTCCCCTCTTCCTAGTTAAATCCTACGGCTCTTGCTCTTGTCTAGCAAACTTTCCAGGATTCCAGCTGTTTTCTGCTTTTCACATTTTGCTTTGATGGTATGAGCCCTTGTCTGGATGTAGCCCAGTTTGGGGTTATTTGCAAATATGATCTCTGCATAACTTCTACTTCATTCTATTTCTTGATAAAAACTATGCAATAGAACAGCCTAATAAGACTATCCCCGCCTTGCCCAGCATCTAGAGCTCCATTTTGTCCATAGGATAAAGAGAGATTGTGCTGTGCAAGTTATCAAGATTCCTCCCTTCTGGGACTTCCCTGGTGGTCCAGTAGCTAAGAATCCACCTTCCATTGCAGGGGATGCGGGAAACTAAGATCCCACATGCCTGGTGGCAACTAAGCCTGTGTGCTGCAACTAGAAGACCCACAGCCAAATAAATAAATTTTTTAAATAAAATACTTAAAAAAAAAAAAAAAAAGGATTCCTCTCTTCTAGGATTCTCCATCCCCATAATCTCCTGCCCCTTAACTTCTCCTCCTTAAAGTTTTCAGCTTTAAGTGTCACTCCCTCTGGGAAGCGGTCCTTACCTGCATCCGGGTCAGGCCCCCTGGTGTTCACTGTCACAGCCCCCGTGCTTCTCCTCTGGCACACTTACTGTACCTCTAAGTTAACTAGCTTGTTGTGTGATTATTTCTTTACTATTTGTCTTCCCATCTCCTCTGCTAGACTGTCAGGTCTAAGACCACAGGGACGGCATCTTTGCTCTAGCCCCTAGCAAAAAGTGCTCAATAATTGTTTGTGGTTGAAAGACTATCTTGATAAACCTGTCGAGTAAATTTGTTCACTGAACCTTAGTAGGCAAACTTTGAAGAAGCCTTGGGTCCACTTTGAACTGCTTCTAGGGCAGTATTCTGAGCTGACTCACTCGTCCTGCTCCCCAGGCCTGGGCCTCGGTGATGCTTACTTGATATTTTCATATAGAAAGTGAGGGGGGTTCAGGATGGGGAACACACGTACACCCATGGCAGATTCATGTTGATGTGTGGCAGAACCAATACAATATTGTAAAGTAAAAAAAAAATTAAAAATTAAAAAAAAAATGGCATAGTGTCAAAAATGACAACATAAAAAAAAAAAAAAGGAAAGTGGAACTGTCAGCTATTCAGTTGTATCCTACTCTTTGCAACCCTGTGGACAATAGTCAGCCAGGCTCCTCTGTTCATGGGATTCTCCAGGCAAGAACTGGAGTGGGTAGCTATTCCCTCTCCAGGGGATCTTCCTGACCCAGAGATGGAACCTGGGTCTTCCTCATTGCAGGCGCAGTCTTTATCAGCAAAGGGCTTTGGACTAGTTACCACAGTTATTTTCCATAAATTATTTTTAGAAATCAGACCCTTTGGATTGGGGGATGGTTAGGAAGGGGATTGAGCGGGATTGGTGAAAAGAGGAAGGATGAATTTAAGCTCTTCCTTGGTGCCCTTTCACTGGCCAGTAAAGTGCGATGAATGCTGAATAGTAATAAATGTCTCAATATCTTGGCTGAGGGTGAGTCTAATTACAAGCCATATGGCCTCTTCAGCTCAGTGACTGTGAATTTATTTGGGCTTCATCCAGGTGACTGGCAGGAGCAGCTAAGCAGTCAACAGATTTTTCTCTGCACTGACTCTCACGTTTTTAGATCCAAGGTCAGCACACTATAACATCTTCTCCCTTAAATACTGTATTCCCTTGCCTTCAAAGAAAAATAGGGAAATTGTGACTCCACAAGGAAATTTTAGGGTTTTAATTGGTCGTTTGAGGACCAGTGCTTGGAAAAAAAAAAACAACGGAATTTATCTTTTGTATTTTTGGTTCTCTTTGCCAGGGTGTTCAGTGAAGCTAGGTTTCCATTTACGCTCTTGTTTCTATACCTCCTTCCTCTTTTCTTTCCTTCCTTCCTTCCTTCCTATCTCTGTCTGTCTGTCTGTCTGTCTGTCTCTCTCTCACACACACACACATACACACAGGCCTAGGGAAAGGTGTTCTGTCTCAGGTAGTAGAATTTTGACTTCATTGTATCCTTCATCTAACAGAAGAGTATAGGGTCTAGATGAGCTTGTTTTACATATAGTGCTCGAAATTTCACAAAGTAGAACTTCTGATTTGTGATATCCATTACCTTTATCTTTCAAGCTTTAAATTTTCCAAGACAAAAGGGAGGGATGGGCAACCTGCCAAGATACTGTCTTCTCTTTGCTCCTAGTTGATTAATAATAGAATTCCCCTGTGTTCCTAGAAACCCACTGGGATTTTATTTTTATTTTGAGAAAGAGATGGGCATAAGTCTACAAGTTCTAAAATTTGCAGAGACTATTGAAGATGCCACTGTTTTGAACTTCCTTCCTTTATTTCTTAAGGGTAGAAGTTGGGTTACACCCTTTTGCATGGATGAAACAGACCCAATAACCCAAGTAAATCTGCAAATGCCACCCTGTACCACGACTCTTAACCAGAAACTGTGGGGTATGTTTTTGTGGTTTGTAGCAATTCTGTGTATAATTACTGCTAGCCATACTCGTGTAGAAGTGGCCTTAGAGATAACTTCTGTAACTCAACATCCCAATTTAATTGCTTAAGAGACTTGAAGATCCACACCAGACATGGTGTCACACTCTATGAATGTGTCCAGTGTGCTCTGATCCTGGAAGCACTGGGTGATGGAGGGGCAACAGGGTTTCAAATGTGTATTCAAACTTGGTCTGTAGAAAAATTCTTCCAAATTTTACATCTTATATATGAAATAAGTTGGATAGGAGTTTTCTTAAATTTGATAACATCCCTAAAAAGTTAGACAACTTTATCAATAATGAGATGTAAAATTGAAATTTTTCTAATCTACCAATAATAAAAAACAAATTTTGAACAGACATGCTAGAGGAAAGACAATTATTTTTCTATTGCCCCTACAGTAAATGATGTTAATGAAATTGCTATTAAAGAAAGAGGCAATGAAAGAAGATGTACCCAGAAAGTATGGCAGGGAGTACTATAAAGATGTGCCAGGCAGTTAATTAAACTATTGCTATTTTTCAAAATTTGTGACATTTAAGATGTTTATGAGTTTTTAAGCCTTGCAATTTTTTGTAATTTCTTTTTTTCATGATAGATATTCGCTTTCAGATATAATTTTGTATTTGTAATTTTATGTTTTTTTTTTTTCTCCAAAAGGACTGTACAGATTGTGTTATGTTTCTGGCCCTCAAAAACCTAGAATAATTGTGCATTAAAATACTTCAGAATAGGATAGAGCTTTTCCTTTTGGTTAAGGCTTATAGTAACACAGTCAAATGGGTTCATGATTTACTTAGTCTGTAATCTGACCTTTGCAATGGAACTGGTAGCTCTGGAGTGTCAGAACTGAGGACAGGGAGTGGCACATAAGTTCATCACCAACAACTCTGTAGGAAGGAAACCTGGGTGGCATTTGGCACTGAGTATGTGTTTCTGTTCCAGAAAGGAAATCTTCTACAGAGAAGGTCTGCTGAAATGACTGGGTGGAGCTTTTGTCTAATTTAAAAAGGAAAGACTCTGTGGCTCTTCAGAGAAGAGTGAAACACTGGATTTGTGACATCTAGATTTAATTCACCCAGTTTTGGTTTCCACGCTGTAAGGAAAGATAAGGACGGCACATGGGCTGACAGTGACGGTGCTCTCTTGTGTCACTGCTCTTTCTGTTCTCTGCCTGTGATGGACTGGGTTGATGGATATTATAGGAGATCCCAGTGACCCCTGACATGACCTAATGTCAGTTTTCAGAACTTTTCAGTCACTCAGCTGTGTCCGAATCTTTGCAACCCCATGGACTGTAGCACACCAGGCCTCCCTGACCATCACCAACTCCCAGAGCTTACTCAAACTCATGTCCACTGAGTCGGTGATGCCACCCAACCATCTCATCCTCTGTCCTCTCCTTCTGTCTTCAATTTTTTGCAGCATCAGGGTCTTTTCCAATGAGTCAGTTATTCACATCGGGTGGCCAAAGTATTGGAGTTTCAGCTTCAACATCAGTCCTTCCAATGAATATTCAGGACTAATTTCCTTTAGGATGGACTGGTTGGATCTCCTTGCAGTCCAAGGGACTCTCAAGAGTCTTTTCCATCACCACAGTTCAAAAGTATCAATTCTTCAGTGCTCAGCTTTCTTTATGGTCCAACTCTCACATCCACACACGACTATTGGAAAAACCATAGCTTTGACTATATGGACATTTGTTGGCAAAGTAATGTCTCTGCTTTTTAATATGCTGTCTAGATTGGTCATAGCTTTTCTTCCAAGGAGCAAGCATCTTTTAATTTCATGGCTGCAGTCACCATCTGCAGTGATTTTGGAGCCCAAAAAATGAAGTCTCTCACTGTTTCCATTGTTTCCCCACCTATTTGCCATAAAGTGATGGGACCAGATGCCATGATCTTAGTTTTCTGAATGTTGAGTTTTAAGTCAACTTTGTCACTCTGGTCTTTCACTTTCATCAAGAGGCTATTTAGTTCCTCTTTGCTTGCCATTAGGGTGGTGTCATCTGCATATCTGAGGTTATTGATATTTCTCCCGGCACTCTTGATTCTAGCTTGTGCTTCATCCTGCCCAGCATTTCACATGATCTACCCTGCATATAAGTTAAATAAGCAGCATGACAATATACAGCCTTGATGTACTCCTTTCCTGATTTGGAACCAGTCTGTTGTTCGGTGTCCAGTTCTAACTGTTGCTTCTAGACCTGTATACAGGTTTCTCAGGAAGCAGGTCAGGTGGTCTGGTATTCCCATCTCTTTCAGAATTTTCCACAGTTTGTTGTGATTCACACAGTCAAAGGCTTTGGCATAGTCAATAAAACAGAAGTAGATGTTTTTTCTGGAATTCTTTTGCTTTTTCAATGATCTAACAGATATTGGCAATTTGATCTCTGGTTCCTCTGCCTTTTCTAAATCCAGCTTGAACATCTGGAAGTTCACAGTTCACGTATTGCTGAAACCTGGCTTGGAGAATTTTGAGCATTACTTTGCTAGCATGTGAGATGAGTACAATTGTGTGGTAGTTTGGGCATTTTTTGGCAGTGCCTTTCTTTGGGATTGGAATGAAAACTGACCTCTTCCAGGCCTGTGGCCACTGCTGAGTTTTCCAAATTTGCTGGCATATTGAGTGCAGCACTTTCACAGCATCATCTTTTAAGATTTGAAATAGCTCAACTGGAATTCCATTACCTCTACTAGCTTTGTTCGTAGTGATACTTCCTAAGGCCCACTTGACTTCACACTCAAGGATGTCTGACTCTAGAAGAGTGATCACACCATTGTAGTTATCTGGGTCATGAAGATCTTTTTTGTACAGTTCTTCTGTGTATTCTTGACACCTCTTCTTAATATCTTCTGCTTCTGTTAGGTCCATACCATTTCTGTCCTTTATTGTGCCCATCTTTGCCTGAAACGTTCCTTTGGTATCTCTAATTTTCTTGAAGAAGACTCTAGTCTTTCTCATTCTATTGTTTTCCCCTATTTCTTTGCACTGATCACTGAAGAAGGCTTTCTTATCTCTCCTTGCTATTTTTTGGAACTCTGTGTTCAGATAGATGTATCTTTCCTTTTCTCCTTTGCCTTTAGCTTCTCTTCTTTTCTCAGCTATTTGTAAGGCCTCCTCAGACAACCATGTTGCCTTTTTGCATTTCTTTTTCTTGGGGCTGGTCTTGACCACTGCCTCCAGTACAATGTCATGAACCTCTGTCCACAGTTCTTCAGGCATTCTGTCTGTCAGATCTAATCCCTTGAATCTATTTCTCACATCCACATTATAATTGTAAGGGATTTGATTTAGGTCATACCTGAATGGTCCAGTGGTTTTCCCTACTTTCTTCAATTTAAGTCTGAATTTTGCAATAAGGAGTTCATGATCTGAGCCACAGTCAGCTCCCAGTCTTATTTTTGCTGGCTGTATAGAACTTCTCAATCTTTGGCTACAAAGAATATAATCAATCTGATTTCAGTATTGACCATCTGGTAATGTCCATGTGTAGAGTCTTCTCTTGTTCTTGTTGTAAGAGGGTGTTTGCTATGCCCAAAGTATTCTCTTGACAAAACTCTGTTAGCCTTTGCCCCAATTCGTTTTGTACTCCAAGGCCAAATTTGCCTGTTACTCCAGGTATCTCTTGACTTCCTACTTTTGCATTCCAGTCCCCTATGATGAAAAGGACATCTCTTTTGGGTGTTAGTTCTAGAAGGTCTTGTAGGTCTTCTAGAACCGTTCAACTTCGGCTTCTTCAGCATTAGTATATGGGGCATAGACTTGCATTACTCTGATAGTGAATGGTTTGCCTTGGAAATGAACAGAGATCATTCTGTCATTTTTGATACTGCATCCAAGTACTGCATTTCAGACTCTTTTGTTGACTATGATGGCTATTCCATTTCTTCTAAGGGATTATTTCCCACAGTAGTAGATATAATGGTCATCTGAGTTAAATTCACCCATTCCAGTCCATTTTAGTTCGCTGATTCCTAGAATGTCGACATTCACTCTTGCCATCTCCTGTTTGACCACTTCCAATTTGCCTTGATTCATGGACCTGACATTCCAGGTTCCTATGCAACATTGTTCTTTACAGCATCAGAATTTACTTCCATCACTGGTCACATACACAACTGGGTGTTTTTGCTTTGGCTCTGTCTCTTCTTTCTTTCCGGAGTTATTTCTCCACTGTTCTCCAGTAGCATATTGGGCACCTACTGACCTGGGGGCTTCATCATTCAGTGTCCTATCTTTTTGCCTTTTCATACTGTTCATGGGGTTCTCAAGGCAAGGATATGGAAGTGGTTTGCCATTCCCTTCTCCAGTGGACCACATTTTGTCAGAACTCTCCACCATGACCCATCCATCTTGGGTGGCCCTACATGGCATGGCTTATAGTTTCTTTGAGTTAGGCAAGGCTGTGGTCCATTTGATCAGTTTGGTTAGTTTTCTATGATTATGGTTTTCATTCTGTTGGCCCTCTGATGGATAAGAGGCCTATGGAAACTTCCTCATCGGAGAGACTGACTGTGGGATAAACTGGATCTTGTTCTGATGGGTGGGGTCATGCTCAGTAATTCTTTAATCCAATTTTCTGTTGATGGGCAGGGCTGAATGTCAATTTGAAAGTGAAAGTGAAGTCACTCAATCGTGTCCAACTCTTTGGGACCCTGTGGACTGTAGCCCACCAGGCTCCTCTGTCCATGGGATTCTCCAGGCAAGGATACTGGAGTGGGTTGCCATCTCCCTCCAAAGAGAAGATGCGAAAAACGCATTGGTCTCATCATCTTTACCCATGGAGGATCTTAGTTCCCTAACCAGGGATCAAACCTGTGTCCCATGGACTGGGGGCATGGAGTGTTAACCACTGGACCGGCAAGGAAGTGCACTGGGCCCATCATTCTTAAGCAAGTTATGCCAAAGTCCCTGGCTCTTTCCTGAAGAAGAGTTTACACATATATTTTTCTGTTTCACCTACTCACAAGTAATATAGTTTGCTTGCTTTTTTTGGTATGTATGCCCCATTAAATATGTGTCCTTTGTATCCCAAATTAAGCAAAAGAAAGTTGTAATTGTATTTGACCATGGGCCTACAATTTGGCCGCAGGGGCAGTAATAAAAAATGGTAGGAGCAAATTCCATCTGCCACACTGGCCACCTGCTGGTCCCCATAGGAAGGAGTCACAGCTGGCATAGACATCCCTTCTGATATCCCAACCCTGAAATGGTCTGAGACCAAGCCAGGTTCACATGACTCCTTTAAGCTGGAGTCATCGCTCTGTCGCTCAATCGCTCAGTCATGTCCGACTCTTTGCAACTCCATGGACTGTAGCCTCCCACGCTCCTCCGTCCTTGGGATTTTCCAGGGAAGAGTACTGGAGTGGGTTGCCATTTCAGGGTGGGCAATTATTGGATATTACTTAGCATCATATTTGATAGGGAATTAAAAGTACCTCGAAACCTTTAAACAGTCTCTGCTCTGTCTCATGTCATGGAATTTATGCTTCATTGTCATCAAAAGAATCAGTCCACAGAAGTGCATCCTGCATCACTGTCTGAGTACTTGCTCAGTTGCTTCAGTCATGTTTGATTCTTTGCAACCCCATGGACCGTAGCCCACCAGGCTCTTCTGTCCATGGAATTCTCCAGGCAAGAATACTGGAGTGGGTTGCCATGCCCTTATCCAGGGATCACTGCCTGAATTATCAAGTAATTCTTTTATTTCCAGACTTCTCTGTGACTTAGTGATAAAGCCTATTATCTAGAATAATGATCCATTCTGCAGGAGAAAATGACAGTGGCATTATGGCTGCAAGACAGAGAGGACAATGGCAGGTTTGCCTCCAGTTTGTTTAAACAAAGGCATTTCCCAGGGAGTATGGAGTATTCCTGATGTTGTGAATTCTATGAGATTTTACCTTTCTTTACATTTTTTTGTTCAGTGAGTGAACAAGGAATATACCATGGCCATGCATACACACTGATAAATACATGGAGGTTGTTTAGCAAACAGTCCCATTTGTAGGATGACATTCTTTATGCTAGCATGGTTCGAAGCTAGCTCTGAATGTGTGGATATGAAGGAAGCCGAATTTCCAGGAAAGGCTGCTGCCCACCAGTTTTACCCAAATGCATTTTCAAAGTAATCAAAAAGAAGAAAAGTCAAGGGTTGCTGACTTCTCTTGATGTTCGTTCCCTTCTATTTGAATAGAGATCCTAACATAAGAGAAGTGAAAAGCAAAGGAGAAAAGGAAAGATATAAACATCTGAATACAGAGTTCCAAAGAATAGCAAGAAGAGATAAGAAAGCCTTCATCAGCGATCAATGCAAAGAAATAGAGGAAAACAACAGAATGGGAAAGACTAGAGATCTCTTCAAGAAAATCAGAGATACCAAAGGAACATTTCATGCAAAGATGGGCTTGATAAAGGACAAAAATGGTATGGACCTAACAGAAGCAAAAGGTATTAAGAAGAGATGGCAAGAATACACAGAAGAACTGTACAAAAAAGATCTTCATGACCCAGATAATCATGATGGTGTGATCGCTGACCTAGAGCCAGACATCCTGGAATGTGAAGTCAAGTGGGCCTTAGGAAGCATCACTACAAACAAAGCTAGTGGAGGCGATGGAATTCCAGTGGAGCTATTTCAAATCCTGAAAGATGATGCTGTGAAAGTGCTGCACTCAATATGCCAGCAAATTTGGAAAACTCAGCAGTGGCCACAGGACTGGAAAAGGTCAGTTTTCATTCCAATCTCAAAGAAAGGCACTGCCAAAGAATGCTCAAACTACCGCACAATTGCACTCATCTCACACGCTAGTAAAGTAATGCTCAAAATTCTCCAAGCCAGGCTTCAGCAATACGTGAACCATGAACTTCCAGATGTTCAAGCTGGTTTTAGAAAAGGCAGAGAAACCAGAGATCAAATTGCCAACATCCACTGGATCATGGAAAAAGCAAGAGAGTTCCAGAAAAGCATCTATTTCTGCTTTATTGACTATGCCAAAGCCTTTGACTGTGTGGATCACAATAAACTGTGGAAGATTCTGAAAGAGATGGGAATACCAGACCACATGATCTGCTTCTTGAGAAATTTGTATGCAGGTCAGGAAGCAACAGTTAGAACTGGACATGGAACAACAGACTGGTTCCAAATAGGAAAAGGAGTTCGTCAAGGCTGTATATTGTCACCCTGTTTATTTAACTTATATGCAGAGTACATCATGAGAAACGCTGGACTGGAAGAAACACAAGCTGGAATCAAGATTGCCGGGAGAAATATCAATAACCTCAGATATGCAGATGACACCACCCTTATGGCAGAAAGTGAAGAGGAACTCAAAAGCCTCTTGATGAAAGTGAAAGTGGAGAGTGAAAAAGTTGACTTAAAGCTCAATATTCAGAAAATGAAGATCATGGCATCCGGTCCCATCACTTCATGGGAAATAGATGGGGAAACAGTGGAAACAGTGTCAGACTTTATTTTTGGGGGCTCCAAAATCACTACAGATGGTGACTGCAGCCATGAAATTAAAAGACGCTTACTCCTTGGAAGGAAAGTTACAACCAACCTAGATAGCATATTCAAAAGCAGAGACATTACTTTGCCAACTAAGGTTCGTCTAGTCAAGGCTATGGTTTTTCCTGTGGTCATGTATGGATGTGAGAGTTGGACTGTGAAGAAGGCTGAGCACCGAAGAATTGACACTTTTGAGCTGTGGTTTTGGAGAAGGCTCTTGAGAGTCCCTTGGACTGCAAGGAGATCCAGCCAGTCCATTCTGAAGGAGATCAGCCCTGGGATTTCTTTGGAAGGAATGATGGTAAAGCTAAAACTCCAGTCCTTTGGCCACCTCATGCGAAGAGTTGACTCATTGGAAAAGACTCTGATGCTGGGAGGGATTGGGGGCAGGAGAAGGGGACGCCAGAGGATGAGATGGCTGGATGGCATCACTGACTCGATGGATGTGAGTCTGAGTGAACTCGGGGAGTTGATGATGGACAGGGAGGCCTGGCGTGCTGCAATTCATGGGGTCACAAAGAGTCGGACACGACTGAGTGACTGATCTGATCTGATCTGAACATAATAGGGCTTCCCTGATGGCTCAGCAGTAAAGAATCTGCCTGTGACACAGGAGATATGGGTTTGACCCCTGGGTCAGGAAGATACCTTGGAGGAGGGCATGGCAACCTGCTCCAGTGTTCCTGCTTGGAGAATCCCATGGACAGAGGAGCCTGGTGGCCTATAGTCCAAGCCAGACACAACTGAGCACAGCATGAACCTAAACTAACAGACTGAAGTGCTTTTCCTGGGATAAATATCTACTTTGGCTGTCCTACCCCTGGGATTCCCACCCAACCTCCCTGGATCCATGGTTCACTCTCTCATAATGTGACTATGAACCTTTGCTCTGTGATCAGCATATCTCATGGCTTCTTTCAGTGTCAGTTTGTGCTTTTTTTCTGTGACTGGTAAAGATAAATTCTTCTTATCTTCCTCAAAACAAGTACCAAAGGAAAAAGTCTGTGGGATTCTTCCCCCGGTTTGGTTGTTGCATCTCTCTCACTTTGGCAATGACCATCACCATGGGACTTGGTGCTTGGCCAGGCACATGAAGGGACACCCACTACTGTATTCTCATCTCACTCCACCTTTTGCTATGTCTGTCTTGATCTGCTCCTCAAGATCCTCTGGAGACACGTAGAAGTCCTCTTCTGGCATCGATGACTTAGTCCAGCAGCGTCCACAGCAGCAGTTGCAACAACAGCACAGACAGCAGCAAAAATAGCAGCCGGTCAAGAGGCCAATGATGACAAACAGAGTCTAGAGGAAAGAGAGGCAAAGCAAAACAGGGGTGAGGGGTACAGGGGTGTAGGAGCTCCCAGAAATCAAGTGTTCTGCCCATGTACCTCCAAAGACCTGGAGGCATCACAGTTTTCATCCCACAAACTACATAGTCACCCTCATTCCTTATTCCATGGAGGACTATCTTTTCTGTTTCCTTGGAAACAAATTTCTCATAAAGTTTTGCCTAATGAGCCAGGAACAAGTGACTTGCAGTCAAAGTCATGAGGTATGACATTTTCTTCTTTATTCTTAAGTCACAGTGATCATTATTAAGAGCAGAGCAAACAAAACAAACCAGAAAACATACCCTCTACAGGTCAGACAAGCTGACCACGGGCACTGAGCCACTCTCACCAAAGAAGAGCCATGGATAGCCAGCCCTGCCACCACCTTATTCTCTCGGTCACCAAGTCCTGCAGTCTCTCTCCTCGGGACCTTTGTCTTGCGCCACCCCACCCTCCCCCACCCCTATCATCTGTATCCTGAGTGGTTGGGCTTTAGAACAGAGCCCCTTATCCTGAAAGGCTACCCACTCAAGTATTCTGGCCTGGAGGATTCCATGGGGTTGCAAAAAGTCGGAAACAACTGAGCGACTTTCTCTTTCCCTTTCCCTTATCTGCTCTGGACACTTCAGTAGCCTCAAAACTGACCTACCTGTGGCCACTCTTGCCTCTAACCCAGCCTACACATCACTGCTGGAGTTTTCTGATGTGCGTGTTCTCATGAACCCATGCAGCAACTCTTCTTGCCTTTTAGAAGAAGCTGGAGCTCCTTATTAGTGGTCGTCTGGCCTCTCCCAATGCCTCCCCTGCACCAGCATGGCTCCCCTCCTGCCGTATTTGCCATAGCTCTGCTCTCCCTGTGGACTCATCTGCCTGGACGTCCCCTGCCCCACTCCCTAGTCATCTTAACAGATACCCACTCCGTGTGTAAGTTTATCTCAGCGATCCTCTCTGTCATCTTTCTGGAAAGCCCACCTCCCCCAGAACAGTTCCCCCTGGAGAAGGGCATGGCAAACCAGTCCAGAATTCTTGCCTGGAGAATCCCATGGACAGAGGAGCCTGGTGGGCTACATCCATGGGGTCTCAAAGAGTCAGACATGACCAAAGTGACTTAGCACTCATGCACCAGAACAATTACTCCCTCCTTTGTGCCCCAACCGTACTCCATACAAATGTCCACAGTAGTCTTGTTTTGTTGACAAGACAAAACTTTTCAATTATTCTGAAAAGTTTAAGACAGTGATCAGTTTATAATTCTGTCTCAGACCATGAGCCTCTTGAAGGCTAGAACTATATATTAGTCATCTTTCAATCCCTCCTCTACCTCAGGGTTTAGTATTTGGCGTGTGGTAGACAAGAAATACCTACTGAATGAATGAATGTATTGATTGATTAGTAGATAAACAAATGATTTTTTTCCTCCTAGTGCACAACACCAGGATTTCCCCATGAGCATATAAAAAGTTTCCTCACTAAATTCACCATAGTTAAAGATTAAAAGATTATACTCTCCTAATCTAATCTGCAGTGAAAACAAGGCAATGTTTGTTAACTGAGCAAAATAAGTTTATGATTTTATTAAAAATATGTTATTTGAAAGTGGAAGTGATTTTATACACCCTCACACCTACAGTTTTTTTGCTGTGGATTCTCTGCATTTTCATAGAGTTGTAAATTTCTTAAATTAGTCTGAAAAGTACAAAAAAGCTTCCTCCTCACCAACAGCCTCTAAGACCCTCCTGTGCAGTGTTCTGGATCTGTTTCTCCAACATGCTACTCCTTTCTTTACCTACTGTTGTCCTTTTTGCTTTTCCTATTCCATTCCCAAATTTTTTCTCCTCTCTGAAAATTTCCTTTAATACATGTTTTGTTCTTTAGTTATTCCAGCTGGATTGCTTGCCTATTTCAGAAATAACCTTGCCTTATCCTCACAGAGCTTAGTGTAGTATAAGATACAAGTAGGTGTTCATTGTTTTTAAAATACACATTTTCAAATTGGTACACTAATTCATACATGTAGTGCATACTTAAAACATGATCATCATGTGCTGGGGCACTCTGATTGATACTGTGCAATGAGGCTTTGGCACAAGCAGAAGGGAAGGTAGATTTTTTTTTGTAGCCTTATTTTTAAAGAACCACATCAGGAATTATTTTATGTATATCTCTTACACTGTTCTTCCCAAGTGGTGCTAGTAGTAAAGAACCTGCCTGCCAAGGCAGGAGACATAAATGATAGGGGTTCAGTCCCTGGGTTGGGGAGATACCCTGGAGGAGGAAATGGTAACCCATTCTAGTATTCTTGCCTGGAGAATCCCATGGACAGAGGGGCCTGGTGGGCTTCAGTCTATGAGGTTGCAAAGGGTTGGACAAGACTGAAGCAACTTAGCACACATATCTCTTATACTACTTACAGCTTCTGCTTAACTCTATGAATTTTGATCAATTTTGTCAACTTCCTGGACAAGGGAATTGATTCTACTTTTTATCCATGTAGGCTCCAATATGCAATCAGGTACTAGTGTGTAATTACATAGAACTCTGGACATACCTTCCCATGGACATTATGTCATATCTGAAGGTTAGGTTCCCAGGTAAGCCCACAAAAACCTGTATTTTACATAAATGTTCAATCTATCATCATAAGTGACATTGACAATATTTACATTCTCATTCCAAGTCCCACATCCTCTGGGCAGAAATTTGTCTCCCTCCCAAGTCCTCAACAGTAAAGAAAGGGGGTTTCAGTGGGAACCCCACTTATCCACAAGAAAAGGAATTCTGAGGACTGTAGAAGGCGAAGGAGGCTTTAGTCTGCAGACTTGCTCTCCCCATGAAAGTGAAAATGTTAGTCATTCAGTCATGTCTGACTCTTTGCGATCCCATGGACTGTAGCCTGTCAGGCCCCTCTGTCCATGGGATTCTCCAGCCAAGGACACTGGAGTGGGTTGCTATGCCCTTCTCCAGTGGATCTTCCTGACCCAGAGATCAAACCCAGGTATCTTGCATTGCAGGCAGATTCTTTACTGTCTGAACCACCAGGGATATCCTCTCTCATCCTGCATATGTACAACCACTCAATTTAGCAAGATTTATTTTTGTGGAAGAAGGTGGCAATCAGAATACTACTGAACATGACTCCTGACTCTGGAGATCTGCAGTTTCTTAAATTATTTGTTACAATGCATGTGAATTGAGTTGTAACGGGTCATGTTACATGGGAGTTCATGTGATTTCATAAGATGTATGAACCGTAAACTTACTACATGCACATGAAATGTCCAAAAAGAGATGCCAATGGACTATATGTATGATTCAAATGTAAATATACTGTAATCAGAAGGTAAGGATATGAATAGTCGTGTGTGTGTGTGCTCAGTTGTGTCTGACTCTTTATGGCCCCATGGACTGTAGCCCACAAGGCTCCTCTGTCCATGGGATTCTCCAGGCAAGAATACTGGGGTAGCGGGTTGCCACTTCCTACTCCAGAGGATCTTCCTGACCCGGGGATCAAACCCAGGTCTCCCTGGCTCCTGCACTGGCAGGCAGATTCTTTACCACTAGCGCCACTTGGGAAGCCTGAATACTAGTAAACAAATACGAAATTATCATCAAACATGCCTATATGAGGAATTCCTAGGAAATCACACTACTGTCAAAAGTCAATTCTGATTGCACTAAGTCCTAGCAATGCTGCCTTTCTCTTGACTAGCTATCATTTTTCTCCCTCTCTCTCCCTCTCTGTCTCTCTAACTCAGTGTCCTCCACCACTTAATTCTCACCTTTCCCCTTCATTTCCTTCTCCGGTACCTCACATCAGGCTTCACATGAACCTATGACATAATTTCCATGCATTCTCCCTAGCATTGTGTTCACTGATGTAGCCTGTGCTATAGATAGGAAAGTACATAGCTAAATTTGTCCCATAATAATTTTTAAACAGTTGTCACACTAATTAATTATTTTTGGTTTTCAGCAATGAGTCAGTTCTTAATTAGTCATTATGGGAGTAGGGAGGGCAGTCAGAATTAACCTGAAGCTTCAAATTCAAACATAATTAATGTCTAGAAGTATTTTAAGTCATGCTGTATTTTATAATCATTTGGTAAGCTAAAGCAAAAATGATCCTTAAATATCATAACAGCTTTCAGTCCAAGTGATAGCTCTTTTATTAATAAGAGTTTAGTAATAGGAGTTGGTGATGGACAGGGAGGCCTGGCGTGCTGCGATTCATGGGGTCACAAAGAGTCGGACACGACTGAGCGACTGAACTGAACTGAACTGACCTGAAGGTTAGGCTTTCTTTAAGATGGAGTCAGAGTGAATAATATCATGACCTTTCAGGAAATTTTTTTCAAGGGAAACAAAAAATCCGATTCACCTTTGCCCACCAACTTGACAGCATGAAGTAGGTATTAACGTTTTCATCTCCAAATTGCTCGGCCACATAGAGTCCCAGTGATCCGTATTTGTCATAAATGTTTCTTTTTGACATGTCAGTAAGAATTGTGTGGGCGTTGTTGATTTCCTTAAACTTTTCAGCAGCCCCTGGATCATCTGGATTCTTGTCTGGATGGTGTTTTAAGGCCAATTTTCTTTTAAAATTAAAAAGAAGTGAGGAAAAGTGTTATTCAACAGGAATTACAATGACATTCTAGAAGGGCATTATTCATTTGTTCATCTTTTATATATGTAAATACCCGACATGATAAGTTTCACAATAATATTGATTTAACTAAGCAAGGTTTCTTTTAAAATTAAAAAGAAGTGAGGAAAAGTGTTATTCAACAGGAATTACAATGACGGTCTAGAAAGGCATTATTCATTTGTCCATCTTTTACACATGTAAATACGACATGATAAATTTCACAATAATATTGATTTAAGCAACGTTTTGTTGTCAACTCGTGTTTCTAACGTATAGGCTCAATAGTACTGTTTTTCCCCTCACATCCTCAAAGGAATTCTCCATAGCTGCACAGTTGTTGAGTTGGAGAGATTTTGCTGTTGGTAAATATGTGACGTTTATTTTTGCCCAGAAGCTCACGTGTAGTCCACCTCAATGTGCAGAGGCCTTTAAGAGTTCCAGCAATAGGACCCGTTTACACCACAATTTCGTTTAGAACCGCAAGACTTTTCCAGAATTAACAAAACGTCACACCACATATTCTAAAAGTTAAACTCAGCTGTCAAAAAAAGAGATCTTACTCTGCTCAATGTCATGTGGCAGGCTCCACAGGAGGGGAGTTTGGGGGAAGATGGATACATGAAGGGCTGATTCCCTTCACTGTTCACCTGAAACTATCCACAGCATTGTTAATCGGCTATATATACCTCAATACAAAATAAAAAGTTTTTTTAAAAAAAGGTCTCTCATTTATACACCCTTGAATAAATTTCATGACCTATTCACAATTTTTTCACAAATCCTAACTCCCTTTTGTTTTTATGGGCAAACACTGTGACTTACCTTGTATTCAAATGTGTATTTGACCTCTTTTCAAAGAGGTCTTCCCACTTGAAATAATCTGTAGACGTTTTCTTGTGAGTCCAAGGCCTTCTCTCCTCTGTGGATCACAAGGCAGTTCCAGAAGGGTATGAATATATGTTGTGTTGCTGTGTGTGTGTGTTGTGCAGAGGGGGGTGGTTTGTGAGTATTCTTTATTCTTCAGTTATAATGAAGTATTAAAAGTGTAAAATGGATGTAAGAACTGAGCTATGATGATCAGGCTCTGGCTAGGGACTCTTTCCCCCCTCCCTCCACAGACAGATTTAAATTGATAAAACCTTGTTCAATATTGAGTCTGTAGTGTTTTTTCCTCTACAAAATCAATTAATTGTATGACTCTCTATGGAAATTCCATGTGACTTACTCTGCCTATTGTACCCATGATATTTAATAGGTATATGTAGGAATGCACTTTAAGCTTTTGTTTATTTTATCAGTGTAGATTGAATTGTTTCACTTCAATGCATTAATAAAAGGCATAAGTAGAGCAAAAAAAAAATAAAGTGTATCTTAGAAACCAATCTATACAATAAACTAAAAAAAAAAAAACCACCTATTTTAGGAATTAAAGCATTGCTGGTTAGGAAGTAGGTGAATGAATAAGCAATTTAGCATCAGGATGCTTAAAAAGCACCAAAATGTTTAAAAACATAAATCATGGTGTATAATAAATTCTAACTCTGAACTCAGAATAAACAAGAAGAATAAAACAATGATGTGTGCATTCGTGCTAAGTCACTTCAGTCATGTTTGACTCTTTGTGACCCTATAGTTCATTTTAAATTTGTTTAACCAAACATATTTCATCCTTATTTTTTGAGAGATGTTTGGGGTATCTGTAAATGCTTACTGTAGACATTTTTTTATGTGCAGAATTTATGATAAAATCTTCTGCTAATAGCACAAAAATGCCAATTTTGTCATTTAAAAAAATGTATAATGTTTGCTACACGCCAGCATTATTGTAAGCATGTTATAAATATTAATTCATTAATCTTCACCACCGTTCTATGAAATTAATATTATAGTAATCCCATTTTATAGTGAGGAAATTTAGCCACTGAGGTGAGAGGCTAAGTAACTTGCCCAACATCACGTTTTTGTTGTTTAGTCCCTAAGTCCTGTCCAACTATTTTGCATCCTCATGAGCTGTGCACGGGACTTCTCAGGCAAGAACACTGGAGTAGGTTGCCATTTCCTTCAGCAGGCGATCTTCCTGACCCAGGGATTGAACCTGCAGCTCCTGCATTGCAGGCAGGTTCTTTACTCCTGAGCCACCAGGGAAGCCCAGCATCATACAGCTAATAATTAGAGCCAGGCTTTGAACACAGGCACTCTAACCCCGAGCACTGTGCTGCCTCCCACATATTCTTAAATTTAAAAAGTAAGACACAGAAAATGTTAATAAGACATTGCAAGGACTTTGGCATTTGGTCTGGGTGATATGGGAAGCCCCGGAGTGTTTTGAGAAGAAAAGTGGTTACGATCCGAATTTAAGTTTAGAAGAACCACTCAAGTCTTGGAGAGGACAAGTGCAAAAGCAGGAGACTCTTTCAGGGGAAGTTCATGGTGGTTTGGACCAGTCTGGTAGTGGATTAGTCAGAAGTGGTCAGACCCTGGATACCCCTTGGGGGCTAGCTGATGGATTGGGTGTGGGATGTGAAGAAAAGAACAATCAAGGATAGCATCGAAGTTTCAGCTCAGGTAACTGGCAGTTTGGAGTTACTATTTAAAAAGTTGGCAAGAGATTTTTTTTCAGTAGTAGGAAATGGTTTGCTAGGATTTAGAGTTCTATTTGAACACCTTTGAGATGCCTGTTAGACTTCCAAGTGTAATGGAGTAGAGATATATGAGCCTGAAGTTCAAATGAGAATTACTCTGGGGGATGTACATTTGGGAGTTCTCAGCAAGTAGATGGTATTTAGAGCCATGAAACTGGAAAAGATTCCCAAGAGAGTTGGATCCAAGATAAGTCCAAGGACTGAGTTTTGGGAAGGAAGAAACACAAAAGAGAAGAGGAAAGAAAGACCAATGATACAGAAGGGAAAATTTGGAGAATATGGGATCTTGGGATCCAAGGGAACAAAGTATTTCAAGGAAGAGAGTGGTCACTTGTGTCAAGTACCATTGACAGGTCATGTGCAATGACGACTGTGATTGCTGGATTTAGTGATATAGAGATCTTTGGTGACCTTGACATGTGCACACACATATACGCATTATACATGTACACATGCACATATGTGCATATGCACACAGACTGTTGTAAATATGCCTTTTATAGGGAAAATATAGCAGAAAAATAAGTAAAGAGAATAATGGAAGGTTATAACCACACTTAACTGGGATTATAGGTAATTTTTTTTGTTATTAAAAAATTATACATACTACTCATGTAGTTTCTTTCCCTAAGCATTTTTAAGCTCCAGCTAAAAAATTTTATGCTCTTTTAATAGTTAAGAGTTTAGAGTTTGCTCTCTTAATTAAATGACCCACTGCCAAATTAGAACAGGAGGAAGGAAGAAAGAAGTCCTCAAACTTCAATAATACAACAATCATTATCAAAAAGCCTCAAGTGGATTCTTGAAGCACATTCATTTTAATGGCTCAGTATTCCTGGAATTCTCACTCCGTGCCCTGGAACACAATTACAGCATTTCCCCCTACCAGTTCCAGAGATCATGTTCAGGACAACCAAATGCAAAGGGCTAAAAGAAAAAAGAAAAAAACCTGGAAAATGTCTCTTTATATACACTTCTTATTTCTAGGGTTTAGTTGTAGATGGATGGCCCACTGCCCAAGACTTAGCCAGTGGAGCCTATCATTTTAAGCTGCTTGGATCTTTGTCAGCTTACAAGGGCAGAAGCACACAACCATTTATCACATTCTTCTAACAATGAAGTTGGCAAATTCAGAGGCTGGAGCACTTCCATCTGTAACAAATCCAGTTCCTTGTCATCAGCAGCATTTTGACTCCTCTTGGCAGATGCTCTTGGCTCCGAGGAATCCTCAGAAAGCATGGCTAACAGAGGCAGCTACCAAAGTCACACAACTGCTCACACAATTGCCAAAGTCACACAGTCAAGTTAATCGATCAATGACTCACCTCCTTGTCCATACATCAGGAAAACACATATGGAATTTAGGGTAAAAAGAGGGATGCTTGAAGTACATTTAAATATGAAGTGAAGTGATGTAAAAGTCACTCAGTCGTGTGGACTCTTTGCTACCCCATGAACTATACAGTCCACGGAATTCTCCAGGCCAGAATACTGGAGTGGGTAGGCATTCCCTTCTCCAGGGGATCTTCCCAACCCAGATAACAAACCCAGGTCTTCCGCATTTTAGGCAGATTCTTTACCAGTTGAGTCACCAGGGAAGCCAACATTGCCTATTCATCTTAAAGATCTTTCTTGTAATTTCTCATTTTATACTTAAAGCCAATAATGATGTTCAATCAGAATGTGTACCTTTAATTCCAAATCTTTCTATACTCTTATCACTGTTAATCTGAGATGGCTATAACTAATATTACTGATTACTGATATATATATAACTAATACTGATATATATATGTGTGTGTGTGTATATATACACATACATATATAACTGTGGTGTTGGAGAAAACTGATGAGACACCCTTGAACTGCAAGGGTATCAAACCAGTCAATCCTAAAGGAAATCAACCCTGAATATTCATTGGAAGGACTGATGCTGAAGCTGACACTCCAATACTTTGGCCACCTGATGTGAAGAGCTGACTCACTGGAAAAGACCGTGATGCTGGGAAAGATTGAAGGGCAGGAGGAGAAGGGACAACAGAGGATGAGATGGTTGGATGACATCACAGACTCAATGGACATGAGTTTGAGCAAACTCTGGGAGGTAAAGGACAGGGAAGCCTGGTGTGCTGCAGTCCATGTGGTCACAAAGAACTGGACATGACTTAGCGACTGAGTAATAACTAATATTAGAAATAGCATCAATACCTGTACTTTCCACTTCAAAATCCAATAACAGCTTTCAACTGAAAAGCATAATGAATTCAGTGAGTGGCAGATAAGATCAATATTGATTTATAGTTTTACTTACCAAAGGCTCCTAAGATCTACCTATTTTGAGGCAGTGGAATAATTCCAAGAATTGTAGTGCCCAATTCTCTCCCTTATACCATATACTACTCTGGTGAGATCTACTTACTACTCTCTACCAGTCTGGTTTTTTTTTAATTTATTGGCATGTAGGTGATTTACAAAGTTGTATTAGTTTCAGATGTACAGCAAAGTGATTCAGTTATATCTAAACATATATTCATTATTTTTTAGATTCTTTTCTCATATAGGTTATCACAGAATACTGAGTAGAGTTCTCTGTACTATAAAGTAGGTCCTTCCTGGTTATCTGTCTTATACATAGTAGTGAAGTGAAGTGAAGTCGCTCAGTCATGTCCAACTCTTTGTGACCCCATGGACTGTAGCCTACCACGCTCCTCCGTCCATGGGATTGTCCAGGCAAGAGTACTGGAATGGGTTGCCATTTCCTTCCCCAGGGGATCGTCCCGACCCAGGGATCGAACCCAGGTCTCCCACATTGTAGGCAGATGCTTTACCATCTGAGCCACCAGGGAAGTCAGTACTATCTATAGGAATATGTATATGTTAATACCAAACTCCTGACTTATGCTTCTCCACTCTGTTTCCCCTTTGGTAACCTTAAGTTTGTTTTCAAACAAAGTCAGTCAGTCAGTAAATCTGTTTCTATTTTGTAAATAAGTTCATTTGTATCATTTTAAAATTAGATTCCACATATCAGATCAGATCACATCAGTTGCTCAGTCATGTCCGACTCTTTACGACCCCATGAATCGCAGCACGCCAGGCCTCCCTGTCCATCACCAACTCCCGGAGTTCACTCAGACTCACGTCCATCGAGTCAGTGATGCCATCCAACCATCTCATCCTCTGTCGTCCCCTTCTCCTCCTGCCCCCAATCCCTCCCAGCATCAGAGTCTTTTCCAATGAGTCAACTCTTCGCATGAGGTGGCCAAAGTACTGGAGTTTCAGCTTTAGCATCATTCCTTCCAAAGAAATCCCAGGGCTGATCTCCTTCAGAATGGACTGGTTGGATCTCCTTGCAGTCCAAGGGACTCTCAAGAGTCTTCTCTAACACCACAGTTCAAAAGCGTCAATTCTTCGGCGCTCAGCCTTCTTCACAGTCCGACTCTCACATCCATACATGACCACTGGAAAAACCATAGCCTTGACTAGACGGACCTTTGTTGGCAAAGTAATGTCTCTGCTTTTGAATATGCTGTCTAGGTTGGTCATAACTTTCCTTCCAAGGAGTAAGTGTCTTTTAATTTCATGGCTGCAGTCACCATCTGCAGTGATTTTGGAGCCCACGTATAAGTGATATCAAATATTTGTCTGTCTGACTTCACTTAGTATGGTTTCAACTGAAGATGATGTAGCACCAGCTACAAATGACATCATTTCATTTTTTATGGCTGAATAGTATTTCATTTTATATATGCACCACATCTTCATTACCCACTTGTCTGTTGTTGGACACTGAGGTTGCTTCCATGCCTTGGTTATTGTAAATAGTGCTGTGGTGAGTGTTGGAGTGCATGTATCTTCTCAAATGACCATTTTCTCTGGATATATGCCCAGGAGTGGGATTGCAGGATCATATGGTGACTAGTTTTAGTTTTTTAATGAACCTTCATACTGTTCTCTGTAGTGGCTGAACCAATTTACCTTCCCACCAACAGAGTAGAAGGCTTCCCTTTTCTCCACAGCCTCTAAAGCATTTATTATTTATAGACTTTTTGATGATGGCCTTTCTGACCTATGTGAGGGGATACCTGATTGTAGTTTTGATTTACATTTTTCTGATAATTAGTAATGTTCAGCATCTTTTCATGTGCGTTTTGGCCACCTGTATGTCCAGAAATTCTTAACTTTAATTAGTTGAATTAATCAGTCTTTTCCTGAATTAGGGAATATATTGTCCTATAAACTCTTCAACTCTAAACTTTTTATAGATTGGACTTACACATAGAATTCATTGATGCATTTATAGTTGATTTTTAAATAGTAGAAAGTAAGCATACAATTTCATTTTAAAAATCTAGATATGCAATTTCCCTAGCATCATTTATTAAAAAATATAAATTCCTTTTCCTATATTTTAGGATCTCTATTCTGCTACATTAGTATGTTTGGCTATTTCTGAGCTAACAACAGTCTTAGGTATGGTGTTTTTAAAATATGTCTTGATATATTTAAGAACAAATTCTTCCATATTGCTGTTTTTCAAGAGTTCTGTGGCTATGCTGGTCCTTCTATATTTCCACAAAAATTTTAGAATTGGCTTGTCAGTTTACACACACACACACACACACACACACACACACACACACACACACTTACTCTGTTGGGATTTTTATTACAATTACGTTTGACTCTGCAGATCAATTTAGGAGTTGATATTTATATGGTATGTCTACTTATTTGGAACTTAAACTTTATCATTTTACCATTTAAGCTCTGCATATATTTTATTAGCTTTATTTCTAGGAACTTAATTTTTTGTGTATTTTTTTTTTGGTTGTTTTTTTGTTGGAAGTTTTACTTTCATTTTTGGTTTGAAGAGTTTGTTAACAAAAGAAACCACTCTTTACACACACATAAACAATTTCAATTTTTTATAGAAGATTAGTTGACAATTTCAATACACAGTCTATTCTATTAAAAGAAATAGAAAAAAAAAAAAAAAAAAAGTAGCAGTGTTTATGGTCTTCCCTGGTGGCTTAGTGGCAAAAAATCTGCCGGCCAATCATGAGATGTGGCTTCAGTCCCTAGGTTGAGAAGATCCCCTGGAGGAAGAAATAGCAACCCACTCCAGTATTCTTGCTCGGGAAATTCCTTGAACGGAGGGGCCTGGTGGGCCATACTCCATGAGGTCATGAAAGAGTAGGACACAACTTAGCAACTCAACAACAACAGAGTATACTTTACCAAATTAGACTGACCTCCACCCAGACTTCCATCATTGACAGCAATCTGGAATCCCACCTGGGAAGTGGTCCTGGGCAGTACATCCCCTCACAGGTAAGACTTCTAATTGCAGTTTTGTGGGGTCCTGCTTATAATCCCAGGCCACAAACTGATATCATTGTCAGTTTGCATACAAAAATGCAGCTCTGGTTTTTATGACTTTTACAATGCTGTTTGCTTCACACTGTGAGTCACAGGATTTCGTTAGACCCTGAGGGAGGGTAGGGGGTGGTGTGGAGGGGTGACCAGACCCTCAGGAGCTCAGGAATTCCAAGAATTCCTTTCTTATCTAAAGTGCCACCAGACTTGCTGTGCTTGCAGACAAGGAATCTGAGCTGTGTCCAGGCAGGTCAGAAGCAGGTCAAAACCCTCTTCTGCTTCTGAAGCCCTAACAAGACTTCCTCCATTTTAATTTCCCTAACAGTGGGCCTCAGGATTGTTTAGTTTGAACAGCATAGGAATAAGGCAAAATCACACGAGTGGTTTTCTTAACCCTACAAGTCAGACCACAAATCCAAATAGTCAAACAAAAATAATCAAAGAAACAAGGGATTAAACAAGTAGGCAATAATTTTTTGAGCATAGGGGATTTAGTAAAGAAAAAGTCCCACCATGAATGATTAGTATGTTTTTGTACATCAATTCCTATATCTATTAACTTTTTGGCAGCAATAGTAATAACAGCAGAATGTTCTATCAAGGTATGATTACATTTATCTATGAAATTTTGTAACACTTTGGTTCCTTGCAAAATCTTACATAAAGGTTTTCAGGGGAAGCTAATATTAGGAACAGACAAAGTAGGAAATAACATTTGGGTCCATAATACCTGAGTTCTCATGAGGGGATAGTAATAGGTGGTCCCCTTCCAATATAAATAATCAACATGTACCAGGCATCCAGAAAAAAGGGGTTCCTAACTGATATGTAGAAACAGTTTCTACACCATTGGTTACAATACAGAAAATTGAGCATCCATTTAAAAAAAAAAAAAAAACATAGGATTTAGGGAAGACAGTCCTTTCATAATAGTTAATGGAGGTCCCCAATAAGCAGGATTCCCAAATGAGAAGTTGGTCCACAGAGCAGGACCTCAGTAGCCTCATCACAATCCGTCAGTCACTGGGTATGGTTATCAAAGTCCAAATATTTCCCAGTGAAACGAGGCAACCAATATTCTTCTCCAAATACAATAGGTAACGCATGAAACCGGCCCTTGACACTTGTGTTCACTACACTATAAGGTGAGCTTTCCTTGGTGCCTGGTGTCACTGCACTTTGTAATGCCATTGGGGATAAGAGCCCAGTGGTTGTTAAGAATCCATGCTGTAAATAATGTTTTCCATTATGCATTAATAGACATTAAAATTCCTTGGGCCTTATCCTTTTTAGCCAGGTACTATAATAACTGGATACAACAAGCTGTCTAATCAAATATGTCAGTTAAGGATTAAGTTCGGTGTAGTTGAAATATCACTGAGCCTTTAAACAACTGTAAAATGTCTGTCATGTATTAAGCTAAGTTCCTGTCCTGTGAAAGTCACTCAGTCATGTCTTACTCTTTGCAACCCCATGGACTGTAGCCTGCCAGGCTCCCCTGTCCATGGAATTCTCCAGGCAAGAATACTGGATTGGGTTGCCATTCCCTTCTCCAGGGGATCTTCCTGACCCAGGGATCAAATCCAGGTCTCCCCCATTCTTTACCATCTGAGCCACTGAAATACTGCCAAGCCTTTAAACAACGGCAAAAAAAGCAAAATGGCTGTCTGAGGAGGGCTTACAAACAGCTGTGAAAAGAAGAGAAGCCAAAAGCAAAGGAGAAAACGAAAGATATACCCATCTGAATGCAGAGTTCCAAAGAATAGCAAGGAGAGATAAGAAAGCTTTCCTCAGTGATCAGTGCAAAGAAATAGAGGAAAACAATAGAATGGGAAAGACTAGAGATCTCTTCAAGAAAATTAGAGATACCAGAAGAACATTTCAAGCAAAAATGGGCTCAATAAAGGACAGAAATGGTATGGACCTAACAGAAGCAGAAGATATTAAGAAGAGGTGGCAAGAATACACAGAAGAACTGTACAGAAAAGATCTTCATGACCCAGATAATCACGATGGTGTGATCACTCACCTAGAGCCAGACATCCTGGAATGCAAAGTCAAGTGGGCCTTAGGAAGCATCACTATGAACAAAACTAGCAGAGGTGATGGAATTCCAGTTGAGCTATTTCAAATCCTAAAAGATGATGCTGTGAAAGTGCTGCACTCAATATGCCAGCAAATTTGGAAAATTCAGCAGTGGACACAGGACTGGAAAAGGTCAGTTTTCATTCCAATCCCTAAGAAAGACAACACCAAAGAATGTTCAAACTACTGCACAATTGCACTCATCTCACACACTAGCAAAGTAATGCTCAAAATTCTCCAAGCCAGGCTTCAATAATATGTGAACCGTGAACTTCCAGATGTTGCAGCTGGATTTAGAAAAGGCAGAGGAACCAGAGGTCAAATTGCCAGCATCCACTGGATCATCGAAAAAGCAAGAGAGTTCCAGAAAAACATCTATTTCTGCTTTATTGACTATGCCAAAGCCTTTGACTGTGTGGGTCACGATAAACTGTGGAAAATTCTGAAAGAGATGGGAGTACCAGACCACCTGACCTGCCTCTTGAGAAACCTGTATACAGGTCAGGAAGCAACAGTTAGAACTGGACATGGAACAACAAACTGGTTCCAAATAGGAAAAGGAGTACGTCAAGGGTGTATATTGTCACCCTGCTTATTTAACTTATATGCAGAGTACATCATGAGAAACGCTGGGCTGGAAGAAGCACAAGCTGGAATCAAGATTGCTGGGAGAAAGATCAATAACCTCAGATATGCAGATGACACCACCCTGATGGCAGAAAGTGAAGAAGAGCTAAAGAGCCTCTTGATGAAAGTGAAAGAGGAGAGTGAAAAAGTTGGCTTAAAGTTCAACATTCAGAAAAAAAGATCATGGCATCCGGTCCCATTACTTCATAGCAAATAGATGGACAAACAGTGGAAACAGTGTCAGACTTTATTATTTTGGGCTCCAAAATCACTGCAGATGGTGACTGCAGCCATGAAATTAAAAGACGCTTACTTCGTGGAAGGGAAGTTATGACCAACCTAGACAGCACATTAAAAAGCAGAGACATTACTTTGCCAGCAAATGTCCATCTAGTCAAGGCTATGGTTTTTCCAGTAGTCATGTATGGATGTGAGAGTTGGACTATAAAGAAAGCTGAGTGCCCAAGAATTGATGCTTTTGAACTGTGGTGTTGGAGAAGACTCTTGAGAGTCCCTTGGACTGCAAGGAGATCCAACCAGTCCATTTTAAGGGAAATCAGTCCTGAATATTCATTGGAAGGACTGATGTTGAAGCTGAACTCCAGTACTTTTGCCACCTGATGTGAAGAACTGACTTATTTGAAAAGATGGGAAAGATTGAAGACAGGAGAAGGGGATAACAGAGGATGAGATGGTTGGATAACTCAATGGACATGAGTCTGAGTGAACTCCGGGAGTTGGTGATGGACAGGGAGGCCTGACGTGCTGCAGTCCATGGGGTTGCAAAGAGTCGGACATGACTAAGTGACTGAACTGAACTAAACAACTGTAAAAGGTCCTTGTTGTGTGTTAAGCTAAGTTCATAAAGTTTTAATGTTGTAGGGATTCACTTAGCGTTAGTGGTCAAGGCTTGAACTATATCTTTACTAGTGCTATGTAATCTAGCAGACAGATAAATTTTGTCCATAAAAAGTCAAAGTTAAGAGAGGACAGGACTTGTTTGTTGGGCAGATGATATTATCCTGAATTTGGTCACGTTTCTCCAGCTGAAGATTCTTCAGTAGATTTCTTCATATTTCTCTTTTAACTGTAGCATATCCTTGAATGTTGAGGCTTGAATGACAATCCACACTACAGTCAGGCTTCCAAGAAGAGTCTGTATGTTGCTTTTTCTCCCAAATGGCCACATTTTTGGTGTGCCCACAAAGTCAAACCCTGTAAATTGCTTGAGTTCAGATCAATGTCCACTGCTTGGATTTCCGTTTACTCATTTGTAATAGTTACAGCATTGTTTCATAGAATCTGGGACACTGTGAGAATCTCCATGAAAGACTGAAACATCAGTAGTGTGAACAGTTTCTGAAATGTTCTTTGGCATGAACTTGTCAGTTATGCTTCCCTGGTGGCTCAGACAGTAAAGAATCTGCCTGCAATGCAGGAGACCTGGGTTCGGTCCCTGGATCAGGAAGATCCCTTGGAGAAAGGAATGGCAGTCCTCTCCAGTGTTCTTGTCTGGAGAATTCCATGGACAGAGGAGCCTGGAGGGCTATAGTCCATAGGGTCACAAAGAATTGGACAGGACTGAGTGACTTTCACTTTCTTTACCCATAGGGGAAGTCAAGTGGTCAATCCATTGGCTACCAACCAAGAATCTGTATTAATATGGCATGCTGTTAAATGTTCTTATTTTAGAGCCTGATATACTGTGTGTAAATCAGCGAATTGACTTGTTCAGTTGCTGAATCCTTTCTGACTCTTTGTGACCCAGGGACTGCAGCATGCCAGGCTTCCCTGTCCTTCACTATCTCCCGGAGTTTGCTCAAACTCCTGTCCATTGAGTTGATGATGCAAATTGACTGTTCTTGGTATAATTCTTTTCTGCCTCTGGAAATTTCCTATTCCAGAAACTAAGGTCACTTTTTTGTAGTTTTCACCATAAGCTCCAATTAGCATACAGTTCAGTGATATATACATGTAATTTTGTTTCTCCTACTTGTAGCTTATAGGGTGTTTAATCTCTATCCTAAAATAGATTACTGAGATAAGCTTTAGAATAATTCACTTCAACTTTTCAGCAATAAAACATAATAGCAAGAAACTATCACTATCTGGGAAATGGGTCTTGGTCAATATGGATTTCAATTAACAAAACTAGAATTTAATACTCATCAACACATAAAAGTTTTTTTTGTGAGGGCATTAACCTTGCAGCCAGAGAAGGCTTTATTCCTTCAAATAAGAAATGAGGTTTGTCAGGGAGCCTAGAAAAGCCAACTGGCTACCTCAGATTTACCATTGCCCTGAGTTTTTTATTTACATCTATTGTTTGTGTGGGTATTGCTCAGTCATTCACTTGTGTCAGACTCTTTACAAACCCATGGACTGTAGCCTGCCAGGCTTCTCTGTCCTTGGAATTTCCCAGGCAAGTATAGTGGAGTGGGCTGCCATTTCCTTCTCTAGGGCATCTTCCTGACCCAGAGATCAAACCCGTTTCTCTTGTTTCTCCTGCACTGGCAGGCGGGTTCTTTATCACTGCACCACTCCAGTGCTCTTGCCTGGAGAATCCCAGGGACAGGGGAGCTCGGTGGGCTGCCGTCTATGGGGTCGCACAGAGTCGGACACGACTGAGGTGACTTACCTTACCTTACCTATTGTTTACCCATTTTAAATTCCTTGACTTTCGGGTTGACTGTTTGGGGGTTGATTACTACCTTGTCCTAAGTGATCTCTGGTGGCCTTGACTTGCAGTGGCTGGAAGCAGGGCTTTGGTCCAGGCCAGAGATTGAGGTCAGGTCATGGTGGTGAGAGCACCGAATCCTAACTACTAGTCCAGTGGTCAGTGACAAGGCCCTGGCTTCTTGGCTTTGCAGAAAAGAATTTCCATAAAGAAGGGAAAGTAGTGAAACAAGCAAAGTGTTAGGAGAAAAAGAGTAACGTACATGTGAATAGGCACATGGGCAGGCTCAGAGAGAAAGTTGCTGAGTCGCTTGTATGGTTTTGATAATAAAATATTTTTCTTAATTTATTGCAGATGTAAAAGATTTTTATATACTGATTTTTTCCTACAAACTTTTTAAGCTCATTTATTAATTTTAAGAAATAATAGGGGTTTTTGTATTTTCTACATATACAATCATATAATTAGAAAATAATGATTTTTTTCACTTCAATTCTTATATCATTTACATTTTTCCTTATCTTATTTTCCTGTATAATTCAGTATAAATTCCAGTATAATATCAAGTAAGAGTGACTAAAGCAGGGGTTCTTTCCTTCTTTAACTAATTCACTAAGAATGAATGAATATTGAATTTTAATCAAATCTTTCTTCTGCATCTGTTGAGAAGATACGTGTTTTCTTTTTCAATCTATTAATATAACTGATTTCTTAGTGTTAAATGAAACTGATGTTCCTGGGATAAACTTAATCATGTGTTATTTTATTTATTGCTGAACTCAGTTTTCTAATATGTGCATTTAATTCTGTCACTTTCCCTCTACTGTTTTAACTACATTCCACAAGTTTTAATATGAAGTATTAACTTCTGTATCTTTTCTACTTTCAATTGTCATATAATTTTACCCATGAATTATTTTAAATTATGCCTCCAAATTTTCAAACATAGGGGAATTTTCCAGCTATCTTTTTATTTTTGCTTTCCAACTTGATTTCCCTGCAGTGGGAGAACATATTCTATATGATTTAAATCCTTCAAAATTTGAGATTTGCTTTATGTCTCATTACATGTTCAATTTTTATGTGTTTCATGTGTACTTTAAAGAATATGTATTCTGTACTTGTTCAGTGCTTTTTTCATATAAAGACAATACATTTTCTTTCTAATTCTTTTTGTTCTAATCTTCTGTATTCTTTGCCATTTTATTCTACAAGCAAGGTATAGTGAAATCTCCCACTATTTCTGGAGGTTTGCAAATTTTTCCTTATAGTTCACTTTTTGCTTTATATAGTCTAGGCCATGTTCTTTAGAAGCATACAGATTCACAACTGTTATATATTCCTGGTGAACTGAACTTTTATCATTATGAAATATACATCTTTTCTCCCTAGTAATACTTTTTGTCTTTGATATTATTAAGCTATACCAGCTTTCTTTGGGTATGTTTATACGTGGAATATACTTCTCTTTTATTTTCAGGTTTCAAATTGGAATACTAATAAGATGTTGTTTTTTAGGTTCTACTTTCAGATGTCTGGAGGATCTTACAAAACTGGGATCATCTTGATCCAACATTAGGACTTGAGGCTTTCTCAGTCACCCCGATGGCTCAAAGTGCAGTTACAGTCCATATAAGGGTGGTGTTGCCATTGTCTGTTTCTGTGTCATAAGCTACAGTAAAATTTAGTAGCTTAAACCAGTATTTTATTTTTCTGCCTATAATGTTGTCAATTGGGTTGGACTGTGTGAGAACAGTTTTTTCTTTGCTCTTTTTGGCTTTGACTGGAACTGAAGGATCTGCTTCCAGGATGGCTTCCCTGACCTGCTGATAAGTTGGTGCTTCCGTGGTGGAAGCTCAGTGAGGGCTGTTGGCTGGGAACTCTGCTCCCCTCCATGTGGCTTCTCCACATGGCTGGGTAAGATGCCTCACAGCAAGATAATGTCATGGTAGTAGTCATACTTCTCAAATGTTGTCAAAAGTAGAAGTTGCTAGGCCTTGTTGTGATTTAGGTAATCCTCACTTCCATTACTTTCTATTAGTTAAATCAGGTCAGAAAGCCAGCCCAAATTCAAGAACACTACTCAAGGATAGAATGCCAAGGGGATATGGTTTACGGAGGACTACCAGAGTAATTGTCAACCACAGATGGTTTCCTTCCATTTTGCCGTTTCCCCTGGGCTGCAGCACTTTGGCATCTAAATAGAACTGCAGGATTTCCATTCATGTAGGGCCAGTGTCCAGGTTTGTTCTCCCTTCTCTGAAGATTAAGTCCCGCTCAGCCTCTCAGCTTCTCTTCTCCTATATTGTGACCTAGTCAGCAGCAATATTCCCTTCTTTCAACTGTATGTTAGCTCCACAAAGAGCTTTTGACCACTGTTATATGAATGAGTCTCTGTGTAATAATTTATTGTTTATTTCTTTGCTGTAGACTGACACCCATTAGCTCAAAAGCCTGTCAGTGCCATACTCAAATTTCTACACAATCAGTTATTTTTTTATTAACTTTTTTGGCCATACTGCGAGACTTGTGGGATCTTAGTTGCCTGACCAGGGATTGAAGCCAGGGCTTCGGTGGTGAGAGCACAGAGTCCT
Source organism: Bos indicus (assembly GCF_029378745.1). Classification (NCBI taxonomy): domain Eukaryota; kingdom Metazoa; phylum Chordata; class Mammalia; order Artiodactyla; family Bovidae; genus Bos; species Bos indicus. The sequence goes on along the minus strand of NC_091773.1, from coordinate 30,746,967 downwards.
AATCACTGTACCACCAAGGAATTCCCTCAGTTAATTTTAAAATAACCCCAACAAGTAGATTGTTAGCCATTTAGAGCCTATATGCTTTACATATCTGTAAGACTCACCCCACGTCTGCCAGTCATTGGTAAGAGAGTCTTGTGGTTGTGAGACTTCAAACTGGTGTGGCCCTTGGAACTCTCTGACTCAGAAACTCCCCACTCTGGTCCTGAGTGACATCACTTAGACACGTAACCCCCTTTCCAACCTTCTCGCCTGGGTGTTCCCTTGGCCTCCTGCCTTTCAGCGGTAACCTCCATGCCATACACCTCTGGATGGTCTCATGCTGTCAGAAACTTCCCCTCTCGTGCAGCCCTGCTCAGGCACCACCCAGTGAAACCTGTTGTGTTACTAGCTCTCATGATTGTATTTTTCCCCTTGATCAGCCCCCGAGTCTCTCAAACCGCCAGTTTTCCTCCTCACAAGGCACTTTAGTATAATAAGCTGCTGAGAGAAAGCTGAAACAAGAGTGTAAGTGGGACTCAAGGAAGCTGGAGCCACTGGGCCAGGATTGGTATGTAGAGTCAAGGAAGTGAAATGAAGTGAAAGCCGCTCAGTCATGTCTGACTCTTTGCGACCCCATGGACTATACAGGCCATGGAATTCTCCAGGCCGGAATACTGGAGTGGGTAGCCTTGCCCTTCTCCAGGGGATCTTCCCAGCCCAGGAATCGAACCCAGGTCTCCCGCATTGCAGACGGATTGTTTACCAGCTGAGCCTCAAGAGTCAAGGAACAGAATAGCAAAGAATGATGCCAGTACCACCCCTACTGTGTAATTGTTTCCGAAACACCGGCTGCCATATGATTTAAGTGTATGATTCTAGTACTTTGACTACCCAGGCAGGCTTCACCCAGGGCCCTCTGAAGGCCACATTACACAGTGCTACGATTTCCTCACATTTACAGACGGAATATCTGAGCAGCTCACCCCAGTAATGGTTCATGTTTTCTCCAGTTTTCTGGGATCTACAGTCACATACACGATTCAAGACAAGTTGCATGAGATAAGAATGGTTATCTCATTGTGATGATCTATTTTCTCATTGTGATTATCTGCTAGTGATAATCTGAGAATGTCTCTCATAACAGAATCACATTGAGAGTCCAGTGCTGACCCCTAGTGGCGGTTGAGACAGCGATCCCATATTTGCGGGATTTTTACTTGACTCCGTGAGGCATTATGCTTGTCATTTCTCATTGTGAGACTTAAAAGTTTTTAAAGTTCAAATGCCAATTGATAGAGTCTTGTTTTAGATAGTTTTCTGATCATTACAATTCTTTTCTATGACTAATTTTAAGAGCAGCTCTTTATCCTCCTTAATAAAATAGAATAGACCATAATATTTGTGCAGACACAGTAGATAAAATGTGGCCAATATTAGAAGTATTTATCTATACCAATCATAAAAATACTACTTTAGGGACCTGAAGTTCAGACACCAGTGGGCCTCTGACAGCCTTCAGTGGGCCACTAAGATTGTGTGCTATATTTAATCCTTTTCCTCCATAGCCCACCATCTCACCTAGGACTTGAGAGCTGCATATAATACAGGATGTATCTGTATCTGGCTCAGATACAGAAGATTTCAGGGCCTTGGGCTGCCATCTATGGGGTCGCACAGAGTTGGCCACGACTTAGTGGAAGTGACTTAGCAGCAGCAGCAAGAGGCTTTCCGGGTGCTCAGTGGTAAAGAATCTGCTTGCCAGTGTGGACACAGAAGACGCGGGTTTGATCCCTGGGTCAGGAAGATCCCCTTGAGAAGGAAATGGCAACCCACTCCAGTATTCTTGCCTGGAGAATTCCATGGACAGAGGAGCCTGGCAGGCTACAGTCCACGGGGTCACAAAGAGTCAGACTCAACTAAGCGATTAACACTTATTCTTTTAGACTGTCCATTTCACTGAGTCAGTTTCCTTGACTAGACAAACTCAACCTCATGCATGGTCATACTCTTGTAGTGCTACTCAATCATTTACATACAATTTCTTAAAAGCTCTGATTTCCTGACATACCTCCAGGAAGATATGACACTCTAGCCATCCACTGCTTCCATTCCTATTTCTGGGAGACCAGTATTGCTGGAGAGGATTGCAAAAACATGCAAACCAGGGACAGTAAAGGTACAGGGCTTCCCACCTCACTAGCCTTTCATGCTGCTTGCCAGTCCTGTTGCTTGACCTCAGTAAGTTCCCTTTCAAGTCTCCCATGGCAGGTGTTCAAGTTTTGCCACTTCTTGATTCCTCTTCCTCATTCCCACACCCCTCTCCACAAGAAACCTCATTTCCTACTTCAAAGGGATTAAGAGGTCATTAGAAAGAAACTCCTTCACACACTTTTATTTCTATACTTATGCATAATTGCACTTATCTTTCCCTCCTCCTTTTATTTAGAGAAAAGAAGACCCTCTCCTTTTTAAAATTAAAATTTCCAGTGTATTCTAGAATCTGTTTAACTGTGCACCTTCCTAAATCCTGGTCCATCAGTAATCAATCCCTACCCCCAACTCCAGTATCTTCAATAATGTCTCCATTAGCTCCTGCTCAGCAAGCAAACACACTCATCATTTTTTATAAAAGGAAACTATTTTTTTTTTGTCCTCACCTCCCCTTCAAACTATTGGACTGTTAATTATCTCCTCTTTCTCTTCCCCATGTGTATACATGCTAAGTTGTTGCAGTCGTATCCGACTCTTTGCAACTCTATGGACTGTAGCCTGCCAGGCTCCTCTGTCCATGGAATTTTCCAAGCAAGAATACTGGAATGGATTGCCATTTCCTTCTCCAGGGGATCTTCCTGACCCAGAGATCTAACCCAGGTTTCCTGCATTGCAAGTGGATTCTTTACCACTGAGCCACTAAGCCACTGGGGAAGCCCCTTTTCTCCTCTGCCCACCCGTTAAATCAGTGGTTTTCAACATCTGGTATTAACAGTCATCTGTGAAGGGGTTTTCTTTTTAAAAACTCACATGTCATGTCATAGATCTTTCTTTCTTTTTCTTTGTCTAGAGGTTTTTTTTTTTTTAACCTTGCAAAACTGAAATTCTGTATGTATTAAACAACTTCCCAATACCTCCTCCCTGGAAACCACAATTCTGTGTTGTTTCTGTGAGCTTGACTGCTTTAGACAGAAATGTGTTTTTGTTTTGTTTAACATATAGATGAATTACTAGCTTCAAAGCTATCTAACACTTTCTCAACAGCTTTGTTGGAATGTTATCATGCTACTAATTATTTGATGCTTTTTCCCCCTATGGTAAATAGTTAAGCGCATCGTACAACATTAATGGCAAAGCATTATACACATACAACATAAAGTTATGGCAATTTGATCTCTATTAAAACATTTAAGCCTGTTCTTTTCGTTTTTTTATTTTGTATTTTTCTTCAGGACTTATTTCATTTTATAACTGGAAGTTTGTAACTTTGGACCATCTCAACCCACTTCACCCAGCCCCAGCGTCCACTCTTACAACCACCAGTCTGCTGTCTGTATCTATGAGTTTGGGGGGTTTTTTAGATTCTACGTTTAAGTGAGATCACACATTTTTTTGTCTTTGAGTTTTTCACTTAGCATAATGCCCTCGAGGTCTATTCATGTTGTCAGAAACGGCAAGCTTTCTCTCTTTTTCATGCCTGAATAATATTCTCTTGAATATATACCACATTTTCTTTATCCATTTATCCATTGAAGGACACTTGGGTTGTTTCCATGTCTTGACTACTATAAATAGTGCTGCAGTTAACATGGGTACAGATATCCTTTCAAGTTAGTGTTTTTGCTTTCTTTAGATAAATATTGAGAAGTAGAATTGCTGGATCAGATGGTAGTTCTATTTTTAATTTTTTTAAGAACCACTATACTGTTTTCCCTAGTGGCTACACCAAATTTTATTCCCACTGCATAAGAATTCCCTTTTCTCCACGTCCTCGCCAACAGTTGTTATTTCTTATCTTTTTGAAAACAGTCCTCCTAACAGGTGTGAGGTGGTATTTCCTTATGGTTTTGATTTGCATTTCCGTGATGACCGGTGATGCTGAGCACCCTTTCATGTGCCTGTTGGCCATCTGCACTTCCTCCTTGCAACAAAGTCTATTCAGTTCTTCTGCCCACTTTTCAATCAGGTTGTTTATTTCTTTGATGTTGAGTTGTATGATATATGCAGTTGTTTTTTAAATCAGGTGGGAAAAAATAGGAATTGCAAACAGATTAATTTGTTTTCTATATTTACCTATGAAGTTACTTTTACTGGTGTCCACTAAGTCTTCATGTGGATTCAAGTTACTGACTAGTGTATTTGCATTTCAGCCTGAAGGACTCCTTTTAGGATTTCTTATAGGCGAAGTCTACTAATGACACAGTTATTTATTTATCTAGAAACATCTTGATTTCTCTTTCATTTTTGAGGGATTATTTTGGTAAATATAGAATTATTGGTTGACATATATATTTTTTCAGCCTTTGAATATATTGGTCTACTGCCTTCTGGCCTCATAGTTTATAGTGAGAAATCAGTTGTTGATCTCATTGAGGACTGTTTATAAATGATTCATTTTTCTCTCATTGCTTTCAACATACTATTTGGCTTTGAATAGTGGTTTATGAGGTATCTCAGTGAGGATTTTCTTGAGTTTATCTAATTAGAAATTATGGAATTTCTTGGATATGTAGATTAATTTTTTTTTAATTTGGAAATTTTTAGCCATTATTTCTTCAAATATTCTTCTTTCCCCTTTCTCTTTCTTCTCTTCTCTGGGACTCATGTGTATATGTTGGTGTGCATGATGGTATATGTGGAGAAATTGATCTATCTTCAACTTCATTGGTTCTTTCTTCTGCCTGCTCATATCTACTATTAAATTCTCTAGTGAATTTTTCATTTTAGTTATTGTAATTTTCAGCTAACTCTGGAATTTCTATTTTTGTTCATTTATATAATTTTTGTTATTAATATTCAGTATGTGATGAGATACCATTTTCATCTTTCCTTTAGTTCTTCAGATAAGATTTTCTTTATCCTTTGACATATTAGCTTATTTAAAGTCTTTGTCTAACATGTCCAAATTTGGAGCTTTCTCGGGGACAGTTGCTATTGATTATTTTTCACCCTGCATATGGGCCTTATTATCTTGCTTTTTGTTTTTGCATGGCTCATAATATTTTGTTTTGAAAACTGGACATTTTGAATAGTATAATCTGGCAACTGTACATATCAGATTCTGTTCTTTCTCTATGGTTTTCAGTTGTTAACTTGTGGTAGTTATTGTTTAGTAACATTTCCGACCTAGTTTTATCAAGTATGTATTCTTAGTCATGTATGGCCACTGAAGTCTCTATTCCATTAGCTTGATGGTCAGATAAGGATTAAACCAATTTTCTTACACATTTGGAACCAAAGATCACTCAGTCTTTGCAGATGGGCTCTGTGTGTGTCTCTTAGGACACACCTTAAGCACTCAGCTGGGCAGTTTACAACTGTGCCTTATAACAGCCTTCACTTCCTGCTTGCACATCTCTTCAAGGTCAGCCAGAAGTGGGACCCTAGGGCTTTCTTGGGTCTTTTCTGTACATATGCAGAGCCCTGAGCATGAGAGTAGCTTATAGATTCCCAGAAATATGTCAAAGCTTTCCAAAGCCCTTTTTCCCCAAAGCATCTCATTCCCCAGCCTTTCCTCCCAAGTTTCTTTAGTGAGTCTACTGTTACCCCAACTGTTAGCCTTACTTCAGGCAGCAATGACTACAAATTTGCCCATAAATGTTTTCAACAAATCCCCCCCCTCCCACTCCTTTTCATGGCAACTTTAGCACTGGATGAGTTTTGATTTAGGTGAGATGAAACAAACCTCTTAAATAGGTCTTCCTGAAAGCCACCAGACAGATCATCCACTGACAGTTATTTGCAAATGAAGTCCTTCCTGCTTCTTGTAGTACCAGGACTACCATGAATGCAGGCAGTTTATTTTCAAGGTTACAACTGAGCATAGGAGCAAGTTGTGGGACTAGGATAATTTAAAATGCCATGAAATTCACTGTTCTTCCCATGATTCAACTTAGTTAAAAATAAGTACACCCCAGTTGCCACAAGCTTTTGTACACTTTCCAGATTCTGAAAAGGTTGATTCTAATAGTTTTGATAGTTGAAAAATCTTTCAGATTTTTAGTTGTTTTTATGGTGAAGCAGACTTTAGGAGTCCCTTATTCAACTATTTCCAGTGATATCATCACTTATCAATAGTTTTAATACATATACGAATTTCAGTAAAATGTATTTTTAAAGTTTATAGAAAACATTTCTTTGAAAGTATACTTTTATACTTTACGCTTCTGTTTCAAGAATACTGATAGACATAAAGCAGATTTAAGGAACATTTTGGTACCTAAAAGATGTAGCAACGTCCAATGAGGAAAACAATGTTAGTTTTGTACCATCATACTCTTGCTTTTGTAGCTCAGTCGGTAAAAGAATCTGCCTGCAATGCAGGAGACCTGGGTTTGATTCCTGGGTCAGGAAGATCCCCTGGAGAAGGAAATAGCAATCCACTCCAGTATCCTTGCCTGGAAAATCCCATAGACAGAGGAGCCTGGCAGGCTACAGTCCATGGGGTTGCAAGAGTCGGACATGACTTAGCGACTAAACCACCAAACCACACCACTCTTGCTTTCACATTTACATCTACATAATTTCTTTCACGGAGAAGGCAATGGCACCTCACTCCAGTACTCTTGCCTGGAAAATCCCATGGACGGAGGAGCCTGGTGGGCTGCAGTCCATGGGGTCGCTGAGTTGGACATGACTGAGCGACTTCACTTTCAGTTTTAACTTTCATGCATTGGAGAAGGAAATGGCAACCCACTCCAGTGTTCTTGCCTGGAGAATCCCAGGGACGGGGGAGCCTGGTGGGCTGCCGTCTATGGGATCACACAGAGTCGGACACGACTGAAGTTACTTAGCAGTAATTTCTTTCAATTGCTATATTGTGTTTTTTGGCTTGAGGGCCATTGCTCAAGCCGCCAGGAAAACAAGCATTGCTTTGTCATACTGATTTACTCATTTATACTTTTCATGCATGTATTTATTTGTATTTAGTCACTCAATCGTGTCGTACTCTTTATGGCCCCATGGACCATAGCCTGCCACGCTCCTCTGTCCATGGAATTTTCCAGAAGAATACTGACGTGGATTACCACTTCCTATTCCAGGGCATCTTCCCCACCTGGGGATAGAACCAGCATCTCCTGCATTGCAGGCGGCTTCTTTTACTGCTGACCAACAGGGAAGCCAGTGTAAATTGTTCTAAAATTGGTGTAGTTTGTCCTAAAATTAAGTCTGCATTAAGTTTCTTGTGGAAGACTTCTCTAATCCTTGGTCCACATCAGCCTTGTTATATACTCTCATGGAACTATCCTTTTTTCCTTTAGATCTCCTTATCTTATCAGTAATTACACACTCATTTTTGTCACCATTTGATTAATTCTTGTCTCCTCCATTAGGTTACATGAGATCAGTGACTATGGTTTGCTTAGAATTGTACCCCCAGAACCTACCATAATGCCTGGAACAGAAATGAATAATGGCATGAAGCATTCACTTTCATTAAATGATTGATATGAATTCTATGCTCAAATTAATCTATTCCCCTGCACCACAATTTCCCTTGTTTTGCTTGTTGTTTAATATGTATCTTTTAAACCTTACTAAATCTAACTCTTTATAAGTTAACCTCTTTAAATGGCACAAAATTTGTATTTACAGATATGTATCAATTAGAGAAAGCAATGGCATTAGAGAAAAAGACATTAGAGAAAGAAATGGCAACCCACCCCAGTATTCTTGCCTGGAAATCCCATGGACACAAGAGTCAGACACAACTTAGTGACTAAACCACTACCACCATCAGTAGACATAGATACAGAAATCAGTTCAGTTCAGTCACTCAGTCATGTCCAACTCTTTGAGACCCCATGGACTGCAGCACGACAGGCTTCCCTGTCCATCACCAACTCCCGGAGTTCATTTCCATTGAGTTGGTGATGCCATCCAACCATCTCATCCTCTATTGTGCCCTTCTCCTCCCACCTTCATCTTTCCCAGCATCAGGGTCTTTTCCAATGAGTCAGTTCTTCACAGCAGGTGGTCAAAGTATTAAAGCTTCAGCATCAGTCCTTCCAATGAATATACAGGACTGATTTCCTTTAGGGCTAGCTGGTTTGATCTCCTTGCTGTCCAAGGGACTCTCAAGAGTCTTCTCCAACGCTACAGTTCAAAAGCATCAGTTCTTTGGTGCTCAGCTTTCTTTATGGTCCAACTCTCACATCCATACTTGACTACTGGATTACTACCATATGGACTACTACTATAGCTTTGATTATACAGACCTTTGTCAGTGAAGTAATGTCTCTGCTTTTTAATATGCTATAGGTTGATCATAGCTTTTCTTCCAGGGAGCAAGCGTCTTTTAATTTCATGGCTGTGGTCATCATCTGCAGTGATTTTGGAGACCAAGAAAATAAAGTCTCTCACTGTTTCCATTGTTTCCCCATCTATTTGCCATGAAGTGATGGGACCAGATACCATGATCTTAGTTTTTTTGTTTGTTTGTTTGTTTTTTACTTTGATTTTATTTTATTTTTAAACTTTACATAATTGTATTAGTTTTGCCAAATATCAAAATGAATCCACCACAGGTATACATGTGTTCCCCATCCTGAACCCTCCTCCCTCCTCCCTCCCCATACCATCCCTCTGGGTCGTCCCAGTGCACTAGCCCCAAGCATCCAGTATCATGATCTTAGTTTTTTGAATGTTGAATTTTAAGCCAACTTTTTCACTCTCCTCTTTCACTTTCATCAGGAGGTTCTTTAGTTCCTCTTTGCTTTCTACCATAAGGGTGGTGTCATCTGCATATCTGCGGTTATTGATATTTCTCCCTGCAATCTTGATTCTAGCTTGTACTTCATCCAACCCAGCATTTCACATGGTGTACTCTGCATACAAGTGAAATAAGCAAGGTGACAATATACAGCCTTAACATATTCCTTTCCCTATTTGGAACCAGTCTGTTGTTCCATATTCAGTTCTAACTGTTGCTTCTTGACCTGCATACAGATTTCTCAGGAGGCAGGTCAGGTGGTCTGGTATTCCCATCTCTTTCAGAATTTTCCAGTTTGTTTGGATCCATACAATCAAAGGTGTTAGTGTAGTCAATGAAGCAGAAATAGGTGTTTCTCTGGAACTCTTTTGCTTTTTCTATGATCCAATAGATGATGGAAATTTGATCTCTGGTTCCTCTGCCTTTTCTAAATCCAGTTTAAACACTTGGAAGTTCTCATTTCCAGTACTTTTGAAGGCTGGCTTGGAGAATTTTGAGCATTACTTTACTAGCATGTGAGATGAGTGCAATTGTGCAGTAGTTTGAGCATTCTTTGGCATTGCCTTTCTTTGGGATTGGAATGAAAACTGACCTTTTCCAGTCCTGAGGCCACTGCTGAGTTTTCCAAATTTGCTGGCATATTGAGTGCAACACTTTCACAGCATCATCTTTTAGGATCTGAAATAGCTCAGCTGGTATTCCATCATGGTGAGAGATGAATATACATATCTAGATATAGAAATAGATATGTATATTCATCTCTCACAGTGTAATATAATAAGTATTCAAAAGTAAACAGGTATTGAGTGAATGAGTGAGTGGGGAAAAAAATCATTGATCATAATGATTCTAGAGCCCAAGAATAATCAAAATAGATGCTGCATGAAGAATGAAGAGAATCAAGTTAGTTCAACTTGATCAAGTTATATCAAGTTCAACTAAGAGGAAGAACCAAGAGGATCTGCTACAGGAGAAGGGAAGTTCTTACTGACCTGGAGGATCACTCTGGCATAGCCTCATCTACTCTTCTTTTCAGTGGAAGGTTTTAGAATTCAGGAAGCAAATTAGTGCTTGATAGAGATTAATTTCAATTTATTTTGTGAGCTTGAATCATCACTTTGCCTTGTAAATATTTACAATTCTTCTATTAGCTATGCACTCCCCTGACATTTAAACTTTATTCATAAGCACCTCTATTATGACCTGTAATTGCTGATAAAGATGGGTAAAAGCACCACATATTGGGGTTACCACAGATCTCTATGGAAATGACAATCTTTCCTGCCTCTTGTGAAAACACCATTTGCCTCACTTCGGTCTTGGCTGAGGCAACTCACCTCTTCAGAGGTGGAAGACAATTTCCAGAAAGTTCCAGGTGAAGTTGAATGAAACAGAAGAATCAACTGAGTCCCTGCTACCTTGGGAACCAAGATTTTGGTACCTTGTCTACAAGGAGAAATTAAGCTCATCCATGGACAAAGAGACCCAGGTGCTAACGTACAAATGATTCATTCTGATTCTGTGGTTCTCTGAGGACTTAAGAAAGAGCTCAGTCTTTGATTTCTCCTCTAGTTGGCCAACCATGTGTTAGGCTCTTGTGCCATAAACACCATGGAGACCAAGCAGCCTTCTTTTCGACCATCTTAAGTTTGTTTTTATCTAACTTCACATGAGTGAAGTTAGTACACATGTAGTAACTTCACATCAGTGTACACATCAGTGTAAATAAAAACTACCGTTTAAGTTACAGATGAGATTGTGACTACTCAAGACTTAGATTCTCTAAATTGCACAGCTGGCTCTATTTTCTAGTTTTCCATTCACTATTGTCTGTCTCCTCCTTCACCAGCTTCCTAACTCAAAAATGTTGTTGGTTCAGAGGTGCTGCTTAAATTAGGCAAGAGGGAAAAGCATGTCTGTTTAAAGCTGCAGCAAATATGAGAAAGATGGGTGAATACTTAACAATTCCGGGTGTATCCAAACTTTAAAAGATTAACTCAAGTAAGTCTTCTTCAGACAGCTTGAAAAAGGGGGAGTAAAGACTTTTAGGAAGTGGGAGAATGGGGGGAAATCTTCCTTCATCTTATGAAACCCTGTTCGGATCAAGTGACATGACCCAGTTATGGGAAAATTGGATTAAATAAGGCTTAGACTTCAAACTCCTGGGAATTATGGTGGCTGAGATGGTAAAGAATCTACCTGCAATGATCTGAGTTTGATCCCTGGGTTGGGAAGATCCCCTGGAGAAGGAAATGGCAACCCACTCCAGTATTCTTGCCTGGAGAATCCGATGGACAGAGGAGCTATAGTCCATAGGGTCGCAAAGAGTCAGACATGACTGAGTGACTAACACTTTTTTTCACTTTTTCAGACTTCAGACTCTTAAGAGTTATTACATTCCATGATACCAAAAGCAGATTTATTTCATAAGGAAGGCCCTGGATAAGACTCATGGCACAAACCTGAAACTACCACAACATTGTTAATTGGCTATACCCCCAATATAAAATAAAAAGTTCAACGTTTGAAAAAAAAAAAGACTCATAGCATAATCTCATTCCGTGATGTGGCACTTTTTACGTGGTACAGAAACTCACCTTATGCTAGATAAATGGTTTTTGAACAGTAGCACCAAATAGCAGGATAATTTCAGACTTTTAAGGATAATGAGAGTATCTGTCCATTCATAATAGTACCTGGTACATTAATTGTGCTTTTCCACAAAGGGCTCCATGCACTCTGAAAAAATGATCTCTTCACAAAATCTCAGTGAGGCAAGAGCTTTTGGTACATTGTGGATTGATGCAGTAGAAACCTTCCTCTTGTCATACTCCTTGATGTCTTTTGAGAAAGCTGGGGGCTCCAATTTATCAGGTGACTAATGAACCATGATTGTACTCATAATGCAGGAAAAACAATGATATGGGGGAAAGAGATGGTTTATTCACAGAAAAGTTCTAGGACAAAGATTTCTAAATAGACCCAGAAAGGGACTGAGAGAGATCTGTGAGGCTTCTGTCTATGATACTCTCTTAAAAATAAAGAGCTAAAGATATTGATAATTTCCCATCCAACTCTGTACCCCCTCTCTTTGAGAACATTACCACTTCTCCTTCCCATAGAATTGGATCCCACAGTCCTTGCTAAGTGGTAGTGGGGATTTGTGATTCCAGATCTCTAGTCTGAGCCAGGCATACGTGGGTGAGCATCTGATCTAGCTGAGTCCATTAGCTACTTGCTCAGGAATTGAGAATTGGGACCTAGCAAAGCTGAAAAGTGGATAAGAACCAAAATAGTTCTCCTCTTCCCACCTCTGTCTACCTTTATGGGACTATGGAAAACATTCTGTTTCCTTCTCTGAGAAGCTCTAAGTTGGTTTAAAAAGGAAGCCTTGATGGAAAACAACCTAAATATCCATTGACAGAGAAAGGATTCATTCACCGTTTGGCTATACAGCACTGTGAAAACAATGAAACTGCCTTATGAACTGATCATTTCTTAGAATGATCTCCAAGATATATTAGAAAAGAATGCAACACACAAGATAGGAATGATAGTACATCACCATTTGTATAACAAGAAAGGGAAAATTTAACATACTTAGACTATTTACATTTAATTACTAATACGTAAGTCTGTCATTTTACTAGTTGATTTCTGCTTGTTTCCTCTATTTCTCATTTCCCCATTTCCCTTTTCTTGTCTTCCTGGGCGTTATTTGAACATTTTTAAGGATTCCATCTTGATTTACTTGTAGTACTTTTTGGAGTCTATTAATTTGTCCACTCTTTTTAGTGATTGGGTATATATTTATCACAGTCTACTGATAGCAGTGTTTTACCAATTTGAGTGATGTGCAGAAGCTTTACTCCCATTTAGATCCCATTATCCTCTCCACTGTAAATGTCATTGTCTTGAATATCAAATGGTGCTAAAAGATTTTTATGGGTTTTTCAGGTAGCTCAGATGGTAAAGAATCTGGCTGCAATTCAGGAGACCTGGGTTTGATCCCTGGGTTGGGAAGATCTCCTGTAGGAGGGCATGGCAACCCACTCCAGTATTCTTGCCTGGAGAATCACATGTAGAGAGGAGCCCGACAAACTATAGTCCATGGGGTCGCAAAGAGTTGGACACAACTGAATGACTAAGCACACATAATTTTTATACCAATCATAATACATAATTTTAAAAACTTATGAGAAGGTAGTCAATTGTATTTACCCATATTTCTGTAGTCCCTGGGGTTGCAAACAGTCGGACTGAGCAACTGAACAACAACAGTATTTCCGTGTCCTTCATGTTCTTTCTTCCTTTCAGATCCAAGATTCCTTCTTTTATCATTTTTTTTCTTTTGAAGAACACCCTTTAGCCATTCTTTGAGTAGATCTGCTAGTGATTAATTGTTTTAGTTTTCCTTAATCTGAGAATGTCTTCAATTCCTGAAGTATATAATGGGAAAGACTAGAGATCTCTTCAAGAAAATTAGAGATACCAAGGGAACATTTCATGCAAAAATGGGCACAATAAAGGACAGAAATGATATGGACCTAACAGAAGCAGAAGATCTCAAAGGAGGTGGCAAGAATATACAGAAATAGCCAAAAAATATTTTCATAACCCAGATAATCACAATGGTATGATCACTCACCTAGAGCCAGACATCTTGGAATGTAAAGTCAAGTGGGCCTTAGGAAGCATCACCACAAACAAAGCCAGTGGAGGTGATGGAATTCCATTTGAGCTATTTCAAATAAAAGATGATGCTGTGAAAGTGCTGCACTCAATATGCCAGCAAATTTGGAAAACTCAGCAGTGGCCACAGGACTGGAAAAGGTCAATTTTCATTCTAATCCCAAAGAAAGGCAATGCCAAAGAATACTCAAACTACCACACAGTTGCATTCATCTCATACACTAGTAAAATAATGTCAAAATTCTCCAAGCCAGTCTTTAACAGCACATGAACCATGAACTTCCAGATGTTCAAGCTGGATTTAGAAAAGGCAGAGGAACCAGAAATCAAATTGCCAACATCCATTGGATCATAGAAAAAGCAAGAGAGTTCCAGAAAAACATCTATTTCTGCTTTACTGATTATGCCAAACAAACTGTGGAAAATTCTTCAAGAGATGGGATAGCCAGACCACCTGACCTGCCTCTTGAGAAATCTGTATGCAGGTCAGGAAGCAATAGTTAGATCTGAACATGGAACAACAGACTGGTTCCAAATAGGGAAAGGAGTACGTCAAGGCTGTATATTGCCACCCTGCTTATTTAACTTATATGCAGAGTACATCATGAGAAACGCTGGGCTGGATGAAGCACAAGCTGGAATCAAGATTCCCAGGAGAAATATCAATAATCTCAGATGTGCAGATGACACTACCCTTATGGCAGAAAGTGAAGAAGAACTAAAGACCCTCTTGATGAAAGTGAAAGAGGAGAGTGAAAAGGTTGGCTTAAAAGTCAACATTCAGAAAACTAAGATCATGGCATCTGGTCCCATCACTTCATGGCAAATCAATGGGAAAACAGTGTAAACAGTGTCAGACTTTATTTTCTTGGGCTCCAAAATCACTGCAGATGGTGATGACTGCAGCCATGAAATTAAAAGACACTTACTCCCTGGAAGAAAATCTATGACCAACCTAGACAGCATATTAAAAAGCAGAGACATTACTTTGCCAACAAAGGTCCGTCTAGTCAAGGCTATGGTTTTTCCTGTGGTCATGTATGGATGTGAGAGTTGGACTGTAAAGAATGCTGAGCACTGAAGAATTGATGCTTTTGAACTGTGGTGTTGGAGAAGACTCTTGAGAGTCCCTTGGACTGCAAGGAGATCCAACCAGCCCATCCTAAAGGAAATCAGTCCTGAATATTCATTGGAAGGATTGATGCTGAAGCTGAGACTCCAGTGCTTTGGCCACCTGATTCAAAGATCTGATTCACCAAAAAAAAAAACAAAAAAACAAAGATCTGATTCATTTGAAAAGACCCTGATGCTGGGAAAGATTGAAGGAGGGAGGAGAAGGGGACGACAGAGGATAAGATGGCTGGATGGCATCACTGACTCGATGGACATGAGTTTGAGTAAACTCTGGGAGTTGTTGATGGACAGGGAAGCCTTGAGAACCGCAGTCCATGGGGTCGCAAAGAGTTGGACACGACTGAGCGACTGAACTGACTGACTGACTGATAGTTTCACCAGACATAGAATTCACAGTTCTTTAAGCATTTGAAAACTATCGTATCACTTCTTTCTGGTCATTATTATTTCAGATGAGAAATCTGCTGTCATTTGAATTACTGTTCCCATACAGGTATTATGTCATTTCTCTGTCTGCTTTTAAGATAGTTTCTTTGTCTTTAGTTTTCAAAGGTTTAATTATGATGTATCTTGGCATGAATTTGTTTAGATTTATTCTACTTGAGATGCACTTAACCTCTTGAATTATAGGTTTGTATATTTTGCCAAATTTGGGGAATTTTCAGTCATTATTTCTTTGAATACTCATTCCGTGCCACTCTTTCTCCTCCCCTTCTAGGACACCAGTGCTGTAAAAGTTGGGTCTTTTGTTAATGGCCTCACAGTTTCCTGTGACTGTCTGTTTTCAGTTTATTTTCTTTCTGCTGTTCAGATTGCATATATTCTGTTGATCCATCCTCCATTGATTCTGTTCTCTGTTATCCCACTCTACTACTAAGCTCATCCCGTTAGTTGTATTATTTCTATGGTTTTTCAGTTCTTTAATTTCCGTTTGGTTCTTTTTTATTACTCTATTTCTTTGCTGAAATTTCTTTTTTTTTTTTTTTCACTTGGTTCAAGAGATTTGCAATTGCTTATTGAATCTTTTTTGATGGTTACTCTAGGATGCCTAGATAATTCCAATAACTGGTTCATCTCTGTGTGGGAGTAAAGTGGTTATCTTTTCTCATGCAAGTTGGGATTTCCTTCTTTCCTTGTGTACAATGAGTGATTTTAATCTAGACACTTTGGCTATTATGTTATGAGACTCTGGTTTCTATTTTTTTTTTAAATAAAACACTATAGTTAAAAAAATTTATTTATTTATTATTTTTGCCTATGCTGGGTCTTTGTTGCTGTCCGGGCTTTTTTTCTAGTTGCCGTGTGCGGGCTTCTCAGTGCTGTGGCTTCTCTTGTGGAGCACCAACTCTGCCGTAGTTGCCATGCACTGACTCAGCAGCTGTGGCTCATGGTCGTGCCCTGTGGCATGTGGGATCTTCCCACCCCAGGCATCAAACCAGAGTCCCCTGCACTGCAAGGCAGATTCTTAACCACGGGACCACCAGGGAAGCCCCTCTGGGTCCTATTTAAATGTTTTACTTGAACAGTCAGTCACTTTGTTAGAGTTTAGCTTGCAGGTCTAGCCTACTTTTGTGGTCAGTGGTTCCAATGACAGTCTAATTTTCAGACCCTAATGGTGTTGTTTTGGTCAGCTTGGTCTGTCTCCTGCCTCTGGGGACCCTACTGGTGCTCGTTGGTTCTAGATGAAGAAGTGAAAGGAGCCTCCCCAGTCTGGGTGCCTTGGTGCCTCTAGGTGGGGAAAGAGAATCTCCAGGGGCAGGGACAAAAACACTTCCTGGGCTGGGTGTTTGTTGTGGCAGAATCCCTCGGTGTTAATTTCCCCTGTAAAGTGGGGTCTCTGGTGAGAGAGGGGAGTCTCAGGCTGGGGAAAGCCCTCTGTCTGGCTGTTGTTAGGGAGACATTCACTGGGTCCCCTGGCCGTTTCTGTGGGGATTGCCTCGAGCTGCTGGCAGGGCTCCCGTTCAGTCTGGAGGATGTGTAGGACCACCTGGCTGCCTTGCATTGCTACGGCGGGTGTCGGGAAAGGCCAGGCCTGGCTTACCTTCCCTTAGATGTGGAGTCGTCAGAGGCCTTGTCACAGTGTTGTTCCTTTGCTCCTGTGGTCCCTAACTAATTTGCCTTTTCTTCTTCCTTCTACCTTTCGAAGGTTCTCTTTTTTTGTCTGAGTTATTTCCAAAGCTTTTTGTCATGTTTCACGTGAGGAACTGGGAGAGACAGGCCTATAACCATCTTGCCTAGACCAGAAGGTCTCTATATATGCTTATATAGGCATAAGATCTCTCTGTAGAAGGGTACACAAGGAATTGTTTTCCTGGGGAGGGAACCTGGGGACTATGAGGTAGGAAGGAGACTTTTCTTGCATACCTGTTTATGTGTTCTTCCCTGATGGCTCAGACAGTAAAGCATCTGCCTGCAATGTAGGGGACCTAGGTTTGATCCCTGGGTCAGGGAGATCCTCTGGAGAAGGGCATGGAAACCCACTCCTGTATTCTTGCCTAGAGAATTCTACGGACAGAGGAGCCTGATGGGCTACAGTTCATGGAGTCACAAAGAGTCTGACACGACTGAGCAACTAACACTTTCATTTTATGTGATCTCATGTTAATCAGGTGAATATATTATGTATTCAAAAACAAAATAAAATTTCTAGCTCAACCTTATTCAAGAGCACAACCAAGGATTACAACAGCGGTCAAGCGGCGTATAGATTCAACAGTTGGTAATTTTATTAAACTTCAGTGACTTTTAATTTCACTGTATTGTCACTGCTTTGATCCAGATCCCTGAATATAAGAATAATATTCTCAGTGGATTTTTCAGCCTGATCATACATTTTGAATAACTGGCAGAATACAAATGTGTAATTTAGTTAGAAGGAGAGACTTTTGGCAGCATACTAGTATCCTAATCAGCTGAAAAAATAATATTTGTATGACATTAAAACAAAATTAATAGGAAGACACTGATTACATGAAGAGACTTTAGGTTGTAATGATTAAACTTGCAAACTACTCAGCATAATTAGTGCCTTAATTAGGATATGACCTGAAATTTCAGTTTACAAAATAAAGGCAATTAAAAGTCACATTTGTAAAGTGGGCTCTAGAACTTACAGTTAGACATCACTTTTTTTCTCATTTTGGGAAGCATCTTTGTAGGTATTATGCTTATTGTGCATTTGCTTTGATTCCTAGTCTCACCCCCAGCACAATGTCTCAGCCCAGAGCCTTAAAAGTCAAGTTTAATGACCTTTCACCAAGGACATCTACGCACAGGAAGCCGAACAGCTTCTAGCCACACTCCAGGGTAACTCTAGGGTGCAATGAAACAGCAAAGACTTTTCTAGCACATTAAGTTAAGTAAACTAGAAGTTTGATATTGACTTTGATCGAAATATACCATTTCACAGAACTATTTGGGTCCAAATGGCAGTTTTCACAGCTGTCATTTATTTTTCAACATGTGCTTCTTGAAGGCATTTCAGGGCCCAGAGCTTACCACATGGTGAAGGTTCTAATCCAAAGTCAAAGAATTTTCCATCAGTAGATAAAAATGGAGAAGTCAATAAATTTTGGTGGGCTAGTGATTTAGGAAAAAAATAATTTGGAATCCTACCTTCATTTCTCATGTCAAAATAAACTCCAAATGGATCAAAGATTGAATATAAAAGCAAAATTATAAATGTACTATAAGAAGATAATGGTTAAATATTTTTATAATATTATAATCAAGAGAGGCTTTTTAATCACAACAGATTAAGCAAAAGCCATAAAGGAAATGACTAACAAATTTGCCTACTTAAAGATTTTAAACTTCCATACAGCAAAAAAAAAAAAAAGTTTTCCTAATTCAAGACCAAATCAAGAAGTAACTGATTAAAATCTGAAACTTTCATTTGTCTTTTGATTCATTTTTCTTCTAAAGGCACAGTTTTATTTTTCAGTAAGTTAGGAAATAATTGGAAATATGCATTACCATTTATGTACAAGGATATTAACTATAGGGTAAAGTAAAAGAATTTACATGTTGAAAAATAGCTCGTGGGACTTCTCCAGTGGTCCAGTGGCTGTCTGCACTCCCAGTGCAGGGAGCCCAGGTTCGATCCCTGGTCAGGGAACTAGATCCCACATGCCACAACTAAGACCCATTGCAGCCAAATAAGTAAGTTAAAATGTTTTTTTAATGGCTTACCTTAAATTAATTAAGTTACAGAATAGCCTAGGTTACAGGCATTAAAAATCATAATATTAAATGGCACCTGTATTCACGATAGATCCTCTTTAAAAAGAAAGCTAATTAGTTGGTGGGAATATCAATTGGTATAGCCACTGTGAAAAACAGTATGGAGATTTCTTAGAAAACTAAAAATAGAAACACCATATGACCCTGTAATTTCACTCCTAGGTATATATCCGAAAAAAAGCAATATTTCTGATTCAAAAAGATACTTGCGCCCGGTATAGGGGTGGGAGAGTGGGAGGTGCAAACCACTGAATGTAAGTTAGGCTCAAGGATGTGTTGTACAACACAGGGAATAGCACCAATATTAGTAAGTGTAAATGGAAAGTAACCTTTAAAAACTGTATAAAAATAAAAAATTAAATAAAACAGAGAAAAAAATTATGTTTTCCTAAAATATAAAAGGCATGGATCTGGAAAAAAATTGAAGAATGAAAAAATACAATAAACTAGTGACTATAACACAAAAGAAGCAGACTCAGATATAGAGAACAAACTGGTGGTTATCAGAGGCTGAGATGGGGACAATGTAGGGGTTGTATTATCTAGATATTTTTTTAAAGACTGGAAGAAAAATTTCAGTGATTGTCAGTAGAGGTAAAATTATGGATAAATGTTATTATCTTCATTTTTAGTAATTTCCAAATTTTGCAAAATAATTATACTTAATCCTTTTTTAAATTCCTTGATGCTTTTAAGAAAAAGTTATTTCAGTTTTTCCCAAAAAGAGCTAAGTTGGAACTAGATCAGATATGAAAGATCAAAATGGAAGACTTGAAAAGCATAGCACAATACAGCAATTGCAAGAAACCCCCCTTTATTTTTTAAAACCCTCTGCCATATTTGGTGGTGCTATCATGTCAGTTAACCACAATTCCTGGTCATTTGCAGTGTCTGTCTGTCTGCCTGTCTCTCTAACAACATAGGCCTAGAACCCAAGACTACCTTTCCAGCATAAAAGGTATGCTGGAAAGGTATTCTTTCATAAAACCAGCGTCATGCTTTCTGTTCCCAGCTGCTCAGCTGTAGAATAGGGAATGCAACAAGAGTTCCAAAGCTCTGATTAGCAGGCCTCAGCAGGAAGCTTATGTCTGAGCCTCGCCAATTACAACATAGCTATCACTAGTAGTACAAGGAATGCCATCATTGAACTTCCTCTGTACCTGTAGGTCTTCTTAATTTCCTCATTTGATGCTCCCTTATGCAGACCAAGAATTTCATACAGAGCTTTTCCAGAGGTTGACATTGTCCGCTGTCGTTGGTTAGGTATGTTACATGCCATTTTCTCAAACTGCAAAACCAAAGAGGGAGATGGCTGTGAAGGTTATGCATGCCAGATCTCTGAAGGGAAGATAGTTTGTTTCTGAGTGTTTGTAAAATGTTGACCTGAAGTACATCTTTGTGTCAGCTGCAAAAGGAGGGGAGAAAAGGATTAGGAAAGCCAACACTAGAGCTCCAGGTCAGGGTCCTAAGAGCTACACGCAGTCATGCAAATGGAATATGGCTTTGTCCACATGGCTAAATAGAAGCAAGATGTTATCTAAATAGCCAGCTAACTTACAGTTGTTAAAAACTGATCCTCTCAGGTCAGGCATATGTAGATTTTTTTCTGTCAGGATTTTTTTGGTTAGAATTTGTCCTTTTTAAAATATCTTTTCCAAATGTAGCCAACAACGGAAATAATCATCTATTTTACTTTGACTCTATTGGCATAGCCATTGTTAAAGTATGAGTTCTTATAGACAAACAAAAAACTAAAACCCAACATTTTGTAAGTATCAAAAACAAAACAGAACACAACGTTCCTAGTCTCATCTGAGAGCCTGGTTAGACCATCTCTGCAGCTATGGGGTACCGACTCCCCCCACAGTGCTCATGAGCTCTATATCCAAGATAGCTCCTCTCACTGTGGTCTATACAGAAGGGGTTGTGCTGCCCCATGTCCCATGGAGCTGCCTTTTGCTGTTTTCTGGCTGTGGGGGGAAGCACGGAGAAGCAAACACACTGGGGCATTCCTGCATCCATCATGTAGTCTTGCCAAGCCTAATGTCTTCACTCGGAATACAAGGATAATAAAGCCCACATCATAAGGGTATCTTAAGGATTTAGAAATAATGCAGATAATGTACCAAGGACATATTGACTTTAAAGAACTATTTCTATTAGCGGAGGCACAGTGTACAATTCAGAGTGTGCACGGCATTCTGCCTATAGGTCTGAATATAGGCCTTGCCATGACCAGCTACATGACTATCCCTATCTATAAATTGGAGACCAAAAAAGTACTTAAATTTATAGAGCTGTCATAAGAATTAAATGAGTTAATATATTTAAAAGATACCAATGTTCATAGCAACATTATTCATAAAAGTCAGATAAATGAAAATGTGATATATATATACAATGCAATATTATTTGGTTATAAAAAGAAATAAAATTCTGACATATGCTATAATAAAATGAACCTTGAAAACATTAAGTGAAATAAGCCAGTCACAAAAGGACAAACATTGTATATGATTCCTCTTATATGAGTACCTAGAACAGGCGATGGTGATGGTTAAATATCACAGAGATTTTACTTCGTGTCATTGAATTGTGCACTTTAAAACAAAATAGTAAACTTTGTTATATTTCATCACAAAAACAAAACAAGATAAAAAACAAAACTACTTAGATTGCAAGCTCCTCTGACCAGAAGTTCCTTGAAAATTATCGTCTGTCTTCCAGCTTTGGGCTTTGTGCATCAGGTGCTGTAAGAGTGAATAAATGTGGATGAATGAACGTGCCAGGGCTCAGGAGATGGTGTCAGGGCTGGGGAGACTCTCATGTTCCACACAAGGAGCCCCTGTGACAAGAGTGAAGCTGCAGACCCAAATGGCATATCCCAGGGACGGGTGGGCTTGGTTGAAGCCAACCTTCAAGCTCTGCTCCCACCAGACTAGACTGAACCAACACAGATAAGAACAGAGCCTTCTGGATGTGCCTGGTGGGTTCCAGTGGTCTTAGAGGCCCTTGAGATTCCAGCATGGCACAGCGAGCACTTGTGGTCCTAAGTAATTCAATTAAGAACAGAGTGAAGAACTTTGAAATGTTTTTGTGAGCATCTAGCTCCTTGAGAGGAGAAAAGGAAGCTGGTGCTGAAGAAAGTCAGACCTCAGTCAAAAATCCTGTAGACCCCAAGGCACTGCGGCACGAACTGACTTAACAAGGACAGCACCCCGAGGACAAAGCCTTGTCTGGCGGCATGACTATGTTGTCTCCTTTCGGTTAGCTAGCCATGCAAGTCGCGCTTCCAGAGGCCAGAGAGGCCCTAGTCCCTAGTGTCTGGTACACACCAGGACAAGAGGAGGAATTCTCATTCTGCCTGCCACTAAACAAAATCTGGTCTTCCCAGGTGGCACGGGTGGTAAAGAATCCACCCACCACTGCAGGAGAGGCAGGTTTGATCCCCGGATCAGGAAGATTCCCTGGAGGAGGAAATGGCAACCCACTCCAGTATTCTTGTCTAGAGAATTCTGTGGACAGAGGAGCCTGGCAGGCTACAGTCCAAGGGTTCTCAAAGAATCAGACATGACTGAGCACACCCACACAAACAAAATCTAGCAGATATTCAAACTGACTGGCAGCCACGCAGTAAATCATAGCACATATTCTAGTTACTGCTCCACCTTACCTTTCTCACCTTCCATCACAATTTCCCTAGCAGATAAATAATTCAGGACTGGGGGCTGGGTCATTCACCCCTGTGTTCCAGGTCTGCAGCTCAGCCCTCTCTTGGAACCACAGCCCAGCTGAGTATTCACAATTGAAGGAAAAATTGCCTGACACCTTCCCTACTTCCTTTCCTGTCCCCTCTTTCCTGCTGCCACCTCACATATAAACTCAGAACACTGAAACTCTGCCCTACACTTCACCTAAGGGCTCCCAGAAATGAAGACAACTGGCAGACTACTTGCCATGAATGAATGGGATTTGGAAAGTAGAGATTTCTGTGTGACTTGGTGGGCAAGGAATAAACCACAGTAATTATACTTGTCTCTGAGATTGTAAGGTCTCAGTGGGTAGCAAGATTCCTAAGTCACTAAGACTATGATTCAAATCCTAAGACCATAGAGTATGGAGTTATAGGTGATCTAAGCCAACTTGGATGATCTTAGATGGTCATCTAATGCAAGAGATGCAAGTTTGATCTCTGTGTCAGGAAGATCCCCTGGGAGGAGGAAATAGCAACCCACTCCAGTATTCTTGCCTGGAGAATCCCCATGGACAGAGCAGCCTGGTGGGCAACAGTCCATGGGGTCACAGAGTTGGACATGACTGAGCGACTGAGCACAACACAGGACAGGCCAACTTAACAAAGGCCTGCTGGGGCCTTCTGACCAGAGATCATTGTAGTCGACTAGACCAGGAGTAGGTACCTTACCCAAACCAAGTCAGAGTCCTTCCCTAAGTTTCTTTATTTTTTTGGATGTAGAACAATCTCTCATGGTAAAAACCTGTCAAATGTAAATTTTTGGTATTGTTGGCTGGCCTGAAAGGAGAGAGATTGAAACAGACCTGTAGATTGAAACAGACCTGCAGAGGACGAGCAGTGGCAAGAGACGGAGACAGAACCTAGATGGGGTTCGGGTACACTTGCAAGTCCTTGTCTCCCACAGTTTGTCAATTAATTCTTCCTTGGATTGAGCCAGCGAAATTCCTCCCTATACACAAATTTATATACATTGTTTTCTTTTGAATATATTTTCGCTAGATTACTGGTCAACCAACATTGCTTAGTGTCATGTACCTCAATTAAAAGATCAAGCTATTTCCTTTTAGACAACATCTAAGAAAAGATAGTTGGTCAATAGTTGGTCAGAGTTGTTAGTAGTTGGCTTATTCTACAAACGGAAACATAAAGGAACACAAAGACCGCAAGTTTGCTTTTTTGTGTGTCAAGCAACAACCTGTTATTTTTCTGTGCCTTTGGTGAGCTAGAAACCAGACTCTTCATATATTATTAATGTAGATAACATTTAGTGTCAAATTCAGTAGAGCCATACATTGAAACCCTCACTTGTTTCAATTTGTGGAAATAAAGACATTATGCTAAGAACCTACTAACTATAGGGCAATAGTCCAAATATCTGCTAAAAACTCTCCTTAAACTTAAATAATGGAGCTATACCCTTGTTTAATGCCTTATATAAAATATACTTTTTATGAGTTCTTTCTCATAGCCTTTTGAATGCTCATATTCCTATGCAAAATTCAAGTCTTTATTCATAGTTTCTCATCTATACCACCCAATGAAGAAAAAATTGTTATGCAAAGTTATTAAGTAATTTAATTTTGATCGTGATAGGTACATGATGCTTAGTCTTCTGAACTTAAATTACTTTCTAGCTGCATTTGTGTTAGTCGCTCAGTCGTGTCTGACTCTTCCAAGGACTGTAGTCCGCCAGGCTCTTCTGTCCATGGAATTCTCCAGGCAAGAATACTGGAGTGGGTTGCCATTCCCTTCTCCAGGGGATCTTCCCACCCAGGGGGTTGAACCTGGGTCTCCTGCATTGCAGCCAGATTCTTTACCATCTGAGTCACCTAGCTGCATTACAATCCATGAATATCATAATTTCTTAAAGCACTGACCACTGAACAGTCACTACCAAACCACATTCACCTGTCTCTTGATAAAGATACAATTGAAAGAAGGCTCAGTGCTCCAGTGGTGACAAACATCCAATTCAAAATAAGCACATATTTTAAAGGTACTAACTCGAGGAGTCCTACAAATGCTGTGCTAAAATTTTCATGTTGACATGAAATGTTTCCTTCAGAATAAAAGAAGTTTCACCTCTATCTACTATGTGAATTCTGAAAATGGAAAAAAAAGAAATCAGACTCTTCCTTTCTTGGCAGGGTCCCTTCACTGCTGAGAAAGTAAAATATGAGCAGAGGAGATTAGATCATTAAACAGTAAAAACACTTTTGATGGCTGTGATTGAAGAAACCAACACGTTTTACCATTTTTTATTACATCTGTAAACTCTCTATAGAAATCTATTTACTGGAGCAAGATCTTATTCAGAGAGCATTGTATCTTAAAGCTAAACACACATCCAAAATGCTAAGCCTATATTTTAAAGTATTAAGTCTCCCTAGAGTGATTACAATTTGTTATTGAAAAATAATTACCTCTTGACTGTACTGGTACTTATATAAACAGCATCCTGAAGACAAGACAACTTGGAATGTCACAAATAATCCCCAGTACCTGTTCGTATAACTCCGATCCTGTGTTTTCAAACAGGAACCACTTGCTGTTTTCAACTGGTCTGGAAATAGGTGTGCAAAGAGATAAAGAAAGGCAGCAACAAAAGGAACTATTTCATACCTGTTCCACTCTTTCAGAGTAAATGGCTGCCTCTTTCCATTGTTTCCACACGAGCTTAAGCGAATCAATGGCGTCGAGTTACTTTTGATTTGCTACTCTATTAGCCAATAGATTATCCCTCTGGAAAACACAACAAAGAGAAAATAAAATATGCATGAACTTGAAGGTTGCCATTACAAGGCATATCCAGTGATACCAAAATACATGCTATATCTGTGTATCTAATCGGATCATTGGTCAGCTGGTGCTGGGCTCAACCAAATGCTGGTATGAAACTGCCTCCAGGTTTCCACCAGAACTTTCAATCAAGAAAATGGGCTATCCCCTGACATGCAAACTGGGTTCTTTTAATTTTTTTTATTGAGATATAGTTGACATATTTAATTCATTTTGGGTGTACAATGTAATGAATCAATATTTGTATATATTGCTAAGAGATCACCAAGTCTAATTAACATCCATCACCATACATAGTTACAAATTTTTTTTCTTGTGATGAAAACTTTTAAAATCTTCTCTCTTAGCAACTTTCAATAGGCAATACAGTATTATTAACTATAGTCACCATGCTGTACATCTTTATCACTCATGTTTATTTTGTAGCTAGAATTTTGTACCTTTTGACCACCTTCAACTGTCACCACCGCTACATTACCCATCCCCCCACGGCCCCCACTTTGCTTAAGGCAGCCACTAACCTGATCTCTATATCTGTGAGCTCAGGTTATTTTCAAGTTCCACATGTAAGTGAGATTACATGGTATTTGTCTCAATTATTTCACATAGCATGATACCCTCAAGATCCATCCATTGTCACAAATGGCAGGATTTCCTTTTTTTATGATTAAGTGCTATCTACCATATTTTCTTTATCCACTGATACACACTTAGGTTGTCTCCATATCTTGGCTATTGTAAATAATGCCGCTATGAACATGGAGGTGCAGGTGTCTTTTTGAGTTAATGCTTTTATTTTCTTCAGATAAATACCCAGAAGTGAAACTGCTGAATCACGTGGTAGTTTTTTAAATTTTCTGAGGTACTGTTTCCCGTAGGCGCTGCACCAGTTTGCATTCTTATCAACAGTGCACCAAGGGCTCCCTTTTCTCCACATTTTCATCAACATTCGTTACAGACATTTTGATGATAGCCAGTTTGACAGGGGTGAGGTGACAGCTTACCGTGGTTGTGACTCGCATTTCCCTGATGATTAGTTATGCTGCACACCTTTTCGTGTACCACCTGTGTGCCTTCTTTGAAAAAATACCTGTTCAGATCTTCTACCCACTTTTAATTGGATTGCTTGCTTGCTGTTTTGCTGTTGATTTGTATGAATTCTTTATATATTCTAGATATTAACCCATTGTCAACTATATGATTTGCAAATACTTTCTCCCATTTGGTAGGTTGCTTTTTCATTTTGTTGATGGTGTCCTTTGCTGCGTAGAACATTTTTAGCTTGATGTATTCTCACTTGCTTGTTTTTGTTTTAGTCTTTGCTTTTGATATCAAATCCAAAATATTGTCACCCACACCAATGTCAAAAGGTACTTCCAAACCTACATTTTCTTCTAAGAGTTTGGTTGTTTCAGGTCTTACATTCAGCTTTTTAATCCATTTTGAGTTGATTTTTTGCATATGGTGTAATATAGTGATCCAGTTTCATTCTTTTGCATGTGGCTGTCCGGTTTTCCCAACACCATTTATTGAAGAAACTGTCCTTTCCCCAGTGTATATTCTTAGCTCCTTTGTCATAGATTAATTGACCATATGAGCCTGGCTTTATTTCTGGGCTCTGTATTCTATCCCACTTATCTGTATGTCTGTTTTTATGCCAGTACCATACTATTTTGATTACTATAGCATTATAATATAGTTTGAAATCAGGGAGTGTGATACCTGCAGCTTGGTGGTTCTTTCTGAAGGTTGCTTTGGATATTCAGGGTCAAGTTGAGTTCTTTTAAATTTTACTTTCCTTTGGTCTAAGGCTAATACTAATCAATTGCTTTAAAATTACTGGAAGGACCATATAACATTAGTAAGGGGAAAACTACAATTTTTCACTACATTAATTCAACAATTTTCATATCTGAACATTTTGCTCTAATCTTAGTTAATAGGCATTGAGGTGACTGAAGTGGTTTTAAGAATTAGAGACTTCTTGTTAAAACTCTTATGTAACATAAAAAGATCCCATGAGAGAATAGTTCCCTGTGATTTTGAGTAAGGTCATAAAGATTGAAAAAGGGTTAAATGAGACAGGTGTTACTCTTAAATTTTGCAAAATGGGATCTTGCTCCTGAAGTTGACAGTAGAGTTTAAGTTTGCTTCTTAGCATGACACACAACAAATTCTAGTGCTATTTTGTGCAAATAGTTCAGAGCGCTCTCGCTTCTAGATAGCATTGTTTATTTTTTTTTTTCAGATACAATGGTTATTTCTCATAGATCCTGATTTCCAGCCAGAGTTTAGGAAGCAGCCCATCATCATGCAAAGAAATGGGGTAAGGATGTGGGGGAGGGGCGGTGTGGAACTAAAGACATTTAGAAATAAATACCGAAGTTCCAGCATCACTTCAGCTTAAGAACAATGTCCTTAAAAAAAAAATGAAGTGTAGTTAATTTACAGTATTGCATTAGTTTCAAGTGTATAGCATAGTGATTCTGCTATATATGTGTGTGTGGATATTGAGATATATATGTATATATATGTGGGAAGCCCATATAGATATACATATGTACATATGTATCCTTCTTCAGATTCTTTTCCATTATAGGTTATTAGAAGATACTGAGTATAATTCCCTGTGTTATAATGTAGGTTCTTGTTGTCTATTTTTTATATATTAGTGTATACACATTAATCCCAAACTCCTAATTTATCTCTCTCTCACACACCCCACTCTTCCCTGTGGGTAATTATACATTTGTTTTCTATGGGAGTCTATTTCTGTTTCATAAGTGAGTTTGTATCACTTTTTTAGATTACACATTTAAATGATGTCATATGATATTTGTCTTTTGCTGTCTGACTTACTTCACTTAATATGATAATCTCTAAATCCATCTATGTTGCTGCAAATGATATTACTTCATTCCTTTTTTATGGCTGAGATATTCATATGTATATATATGATATGTCACGTCTTTATCTATTCATCTGTCAGTGGACATTTAGGTTGCTTCCATGTCTTGGCTGTTGTAAATAGTGCTGCTATGAACTTTGGGGTGCTTGTATCTTTTTCAGTTAGAATTTTCTCTGGATATATGCCCAGGAGTGGGATTACAGGATCATATGGTAACTCTATTTTTATTTTTTTAAGGAACCTCCTTACTGTTCTCCATACTGGCTGTACCAATTTACATTCCCACCAACAATGTAGAAAGGTTCCCTTTTCTCCACACCCTCTCCAGCATTTATTATTTGGAGACTTTTTAATGATGGCCATTCTGACTGCTTTGAGGTGATACTTCATTGTAGCTTTAATTTGGATTTCTCTAGTAATTAGCAATATTGAACATCTTTTCAGACTCCTGTTATCATCTGAATGTCTTCTTTGGAGAAATGTCTATTTAGGTCTTCTGCCCATTTTTTGATTGGGTTGTTTGTTTTTTGACATTAAGCTGTATGAGCTTTGTGTATATTTTGGAAATTAAGCCCTTGTCAGTAGCATTGTTTGTAAACATTTTCTCCCAGTCTATAGATTGCCTTTTTTCTTTTGCTTATGGTTTCCTTTGCTGTCCAGAAACTTTTAAGTTTAATTACAAGGACAAAAGCTCTAAGTTGATCATTTTTTAAGTGTTGCAAAACTCTTAGGTGAAGTAGAACTGTACTGTTTTTCAGAGAGAAAACATAGTTTCTTATTCATCTAGTCATTCACCATTTGGTTACCTACTAGATCCCATCATTGCTTAAATGCTAGAAATACCCTGGTAAACAAAAATACAGACTCTGGGTTTGTGGTTTACAGAGTTGCAACCTACTAACAGAGATAGATATTATTCAAATGATTGCTCAAATAAATATAAGAATTTGGAGAGGTGTTACAAGACCATGTAAATGTTAAGACCATACAAAGGAAGATCAGGAAAAGCTTCCCTGAACTAAAATAGCCAAGCAGATATCTGAAAAGAACCAAATGACTGGGTTTGTGTACTTCTCAAGTATACTTGAGAAGCAAATATACTCTAGGCAGGAGGAAGAGCATATTCAATGGGCCTAGGCACGTAAATTGAAGAAGTAAAACATTCATCCTGAGGTGCGCTCTAACACATAGAACGTCCGCACATGCCTATATATGTATGGCTTCTGATATATAATCTGAAGATATAGCAGGAAATTCTGCTTAAACAAGTGAGGCTTTCTAGAAATGGTGACGTTTAAATGATGTTTGTTAAAGGACATAACTCATGGGAAGAACATCAATAACTCCTTGATGCAAAATGCACTAAATGTACTGTAAAAGCAGTATAATCATTGAAGTTTGAAGAGGAGAATTTAGAAAATATTCCAAGATGAAGCAATGTGGCCTTTCTGTAAGTTAAAAAATTGGAGAGAGAAGTCTATGTGTGTGTGTTTGTATTGGGGGATGGGACACTACATACTAATTTTCCCTGTGTATTCTATTTATGGGCTTCCGAGGAGGCGCTAGTGCAGGAGACGAAAGAGATGTGGGTTCAATCCCTGGGTGGGGAAGATCCCCTGGAGGAGGGCATGGCAACCCACTCCAGAATTCTTGCCTGGAGAATCCCATGGACAGAGGAGCCTGGCAGTATACAGTCCATGGGGTCACAAAGCGTGGGCCACAACTGAAGCAACTTAGCCCTCGTAGATGCGCATTCTGTTTATGGGGTCTTCACTATTCCCTTAGGAGCTCCTGGAGGCCTTTTATATACCTCTCTCAATTGCCACATAGGGTTAGGGCTATTATAATAAATGGCTAGTATCAATACATCAGCACAGAATCTGCAACAGGTACTAGATGAATTTTAATATTCAAACAAAACAACCTAAGAATCATAAATATTAGGGTACATAGTGTTTAATGTAAGCTACGTACATCAGCAGATGCAAACATGACTCTTTTTGAACATGTGATGTACAAGGGCACGTAGTTCCAACAAATAGTGTTAGTTGCTCAGTCATGTCTGACTCTTTGTGACTCCATAGACTGTAGCCCGCCAGCTCCTCTGTCCATGGAATTCTCCAGGCAAGAATACTGGAGTGGGTTGCCATTTCCTTCTCCAGGAGATCTTCCCTACCCAGGGATCAAACCCAGGTCTCCTGCATTGCAGGCGGATTCTTTACCATCTGAGCCACCAGGGAAGGCCTATTCTAAAATAAATCTGAAGAACCCAATGCAATGAACAAAGGCATTATATTATTGCTATCTCTGTTACTATTATTACCCCACTACATTGTTGTTGTTATTATTGCTATTATATGGAATTCAGGTCACTTTTCAAAGGGACGAGTTATCTGGGTAAAATTCATTCTGTTAAGTGAATTTAGAAAGGGAAAAGATACAATATTCCTTTGACTGTGTAAAATTAAGAGGTTATTGGCTACCAGTCCAGCAGCGCCTCAAACAAAATTACAGAACAATTCTGGCATTTCGGTAAAACCAAATGTTCATGTTTCAGAATGCAAATTGGTTAATTCCTATTACATTTCATAATTTTTCAAAGTTAAAAAATGTCCCTTTTAAAAAGAGGTTACAAAGAGGGTGGAAATTTTAAAGTGCCTAAATCTATAAATATGAAGAAAGCATAGAATCATAGAAGGCTAAGGGGGATGGTAACCACAAATCAAAAACCTACAACAGATATACAATTAAAGAGAAAGGAAAACAAGCACATCACCAAAAAAAAAATTATTAAACCACAAGGAAAGAAACTAAATGAAAAAAATAACAGAGAACTACAAAAACAACCAGAAAGAAATATCAAAATGGCAATAAGTACACACCTAGCTATAACAATTCTGAATGTCAATGGACTAGATGTTTTAATAAGATAATACAGGGTGGCTGTTTAGAAAAAAAGAAAAAGCCAGGATCTGTCTTATCAGAGACTCACTTCAGAAATAAAAACACACAGAGATTGAAAATGAGAGGATGGGAAAAGATATTTCAATATTTAATAAATGGATATTTAAACAATGGAAATGGCAAGAAACTGGGGATAGCAATACTCATAGCATAAAAAAACAGACTTTAAAACAAAGTCTAACAAAAGATAAAGAAGAGCATTATATAATGATAAGGGATCAATATAAGAAAAGAATATAGCACTTATCAATACATATGTACCTAATATAGAAACACCTTAATGTATAAAGCAAATATTAATAGACATAAAGGGAGAAACTAACAAAACCACAATAGTAATAGAGGACTTTAACACCCCATTTGCATCAATGGACAGATTATCCAGACAGAAAATCAATAAGGAAATGGTGGTCTTAAATGATATTAGACTAACTAGATTTAATAGATATCTACAAGGCATTCCATCTAAAAACAGAATATACATTTTTTTCAAGTACATGTGGAACATTCTCTATGATTGGTCACATACTAGGCCACCAAATAAGTCTCAACAAATATTAAAGGATAGAAATTATAAGAAGCATTTTTTCTGATAACAGTAGTATGAAACTTGAAATCAATTGCAGAAAGAAAACCAGGGTGAAAATGGAGACTAAACAACATGCTACCATAAAAACAATGAGTCAATGAAGAAATTACAGAGGAAATAAATCAGAAAATACCTCCAGACAAATGAAAATGGAAGCACAACTTCCCAAACCTATGGAATGCAGCAAAATGCAGTTCTAAGAAGGAAGTTTATAGTGATAGTCCTTGCCTATCTCAAGGACAAGAAACATTTCAAATAAACAACCTAACTTAATATCTAAAGGAATTAGAAAAAGAAAAACAAAGTCAGCAGAAGGAAGGAAATAATAAAGATCAGA
Source organism: Bos indicus (assembly GCF_029378745.1). NCBI lineage: Eukaryota > Metazoa > Chordata > Mammalia > Artiodactyla > Bovidae > Bos > Bos indicus. Next base: position 30,714,640 of record NC_091773.1, on the reverse strand, counting down.
GAGAAAATAAAGTAGATACCAAAATAAAAGAAAGTATCTGTGAAACCAACAGTAGTCTTTTTTAAAAGACAAATAAAATTGATAAACTTTTAGCCAGGCTTATAAAAAAGAAACAGGACCCGAATAAACAAAATAAGAAATGATAGAGGAAAACATAACAACCAATAATATAACAAGGATACAAAATATCATAGAACACTATGAACAGTGAGTCCAATACATTGGATAACCTAGAAGAAATGGGCAAATTTCTAGAAACATACAACTCTCTAAGACTGAATCAGAAAGAAATAGACAATCTGAACAGACTGATCACTGGTAGTGAAATTGAATTTATAATTTAAAAACTCCCAGGAAACAAAAGTCCAGGACCAGACAGCTTCACGGGGGAATTTTACAAAACATATAAAGAAGAGCTAATACCTGTCCTGCTCAAATTATTCTAAAGAAATAAAAAAGAAGAGAAGAAAGCACTCCCAAATTCATTCTACTATTACCCTGATCCCAAAACCAGACAAAGACACTACAAAAAAGGAAATTAAAGCCAGTATCTCTGATGAATATAGATGCAAAAATCCTCAACAAAATATTAATAAGTTGAATTCAACAGTATGTTAAAAGAATCATACTTATACACCATGATCAAGTGGGATTTATTCCAGGGATACAAGGATGGTCCAGTATTTGCAGATCAAACAGTGTGATACACCACATTAAGACCTGGCTAATAGAAATTACATAATCATCTCAATAGATGCAGAAAAAGCATTTGACAAAATTCAACATCCATTCATGATAAAAATTCTCATCAAAGTTGTGGGTATAGACGAAGATATCCAGTTCCATCACTTTATGGCAAATAGATGAGGAAACAATGGAAACAGACACAGATTTTATTTTCTTGGCTCCAAAATCACTGCAGATGGTGACTGCAGCCATGAAATTAAAAGACATTTGCTCCTTGGAAGAAAGGCTATGACCAACCTAGACAGCGTATTAAAAAGCAGAGGCATCACTTTGCCAGCAAAAGTCCGTATAGTCAAAGCTATGGTTTTTCCTGTAGTCAGGTAAGGATGTGAGCGTTGGACTATAAAGAAGGCTGAGCACCAAAGAATTGATGCTTTCAAATTGTAGTGCTGGATAAGACTCTTGAGAGTCCCTTGGAAAGCATGGAGATTAAACCAGTCAATCCTAAAGTAAATCAACCCTGAATACTCATTGGAAGGACTGATGCTGAAGCTGAAGCTCCAATACTTTGGCCACCTGATGGAAAGAGCTGATTCACTGGAAAAGACTCTGATGCCAGGAAAGATTGAGGACAAGAGGAGAAGGGGGTGGCAGAGGATGAGATAGTTAGATAGCATCACTGACTCAATGACTTTGAGCAAACTCCAGGAGATAATGAAGGACAGCAAAGCCTGGCATGCTGCAGTTCATGGGGTCCAAAGAGTTGGACGTGACTTAGTGACTGAACAACAAAACTTCAAACAGAATAAAGAGCATTTACATAAAAAAGACCAATAACGCAATTAGCATCATACTCACTGTGAACATTTGACAGCCTTTCCTCTAGAGTCAGGAACAAGACAAGGAAGCCTACTATCACCATTTCTATTTAACATAGTATTGGAAATGCTAGCCACAGCAATCAGACAAGGAAAAGAAATTAAAGGCATCCAGATTGGAAGAGGACTAAATCTGTGACTATTTGCAGATTCTATGGTACTATTTCTAGAAAACCCTAAAGTCTCCAACAACAACAACAACAAAAACTGTTGAAACTAAATAACTTTGTAAATTTACAGGATACAAGATTGATATATAGAAATCTATTCCTTTTTGAAATAGTAATAATGAACTATCAGAAAGACAAATTAAAAAAAAATCCGTTTTAAAATCACATCATAAAGACTAAAATATGTACGAATAAACTTAACCAAGGAGATGAAAGATCTATATTCTGAAAACTGTAAAATATTAATAAAGGAAATTGAAGATGATACAAAGAAAATGGAAAGATATTCCATGTTCTTGGATTGGAAGAATTAATATTGTTAAAATGGGCATACCACCTAAAGCAATCTACAGATGAAATGTACTCTCTATCAAAATACCCATGACATTTTTCACAGAAGTTGAACAAGTAATTCTAAGATTTACATGAAACTACAAATGACACTGAATTGCCAAAGCAATCTTTAGAAAAAAGGGCACAGCTGGAGGTATCAAGCTCCCTTTCTTCAGGCTATACTCTGAAACTACAGTAAGCAAAACAGCATGGTACTGGCACAAAAACAGATATATTGATCAATGGGACAGAATAGAGAGCCCAGAAATTAACCCACAAGCTTATGGTCATTTAATCTACAACAAAGGAGGCAAGAATATACAAAGGAGAAAAGACAGTCTCTTCAGTAAGTGGTGCTGGAAAAACTGTACAACTACATGTAAAAGAATGAAATTAGAACATTCTCTAACACTGTACACAAAAATAAACTCAAAATGGACTAAAGACCTAAATGTAAGACCAAATACTAGAAAACTCCTAAAGGAAAACATAGGCAGAACATTTTTTGACATAAATAGCAGCAATATCTTTTTGGATCTGCCTCTTAAGGCAAAACAAACAGAAGCAAAAATAAACAAATGGAACATAATTAAACTTAAAAAAGTTTGCACAGCAAAGGAAACCATTGACAAATGAAAAGACTACCTATGGAATGGGAGAAAATATTTCTAAATGGTGTGACTGACAAGAAGTTAATATCCAAAATATATATATTCAGCTTATACAACTGAACATCAAAAGACAAACACTTGATGAAAACTATGGGCAGAAGAACTGAATAGATGTTTTTCCAAAGAAGATATACAGATGACCTACAGACTTGAAAAAATACTCAATATCCCTAATCATCAGAGAAATGAAAATTGAAACCACGATGAGATGTCACCTCACACATGTCTAAATGGCTGTCGACAAATAACATTTTGTTAAGGACGTGGAGAAAAGGGAACCCTCCTGCATGGTTGGTGGGAATGAAAATTGGTGCAGTCCCTATGAAAAATAGTACAGAGTTTGCTAAAAAAAATAAGAAGAATAGAACTACCATCACTTTAACTGAGTTCAGTTCAGTCACTCAGTAGTGTCTGACTCTTTGCAACCCCATAAACTGCAGCATGCCAGGCTTCCCTGTCCATCAAAAACTCTGGGAACTTACTCAAACTCATGTCCATTGAGTTAGTGATGTTATCCAACCATCTCAATCTCTGTTGTCCCCTTCTCCTCCTGCCCTCAATCTTTCCCAGCATCAGGGTCTTTTCAAATGAGTCAGTTCTTTGCATCAGGTGGCCAAAATATTGGAGTTTCTCTTTCCAATGAATATTCAGGACTGATTTCCTTTAGAATGGACTGGTTGGATCTCCTTGCAGTCCAAGGGACTCTCAAGAATCTTCTCCAACACCACAATTCAAAAGCATCAATTCTTGGGCACTCAGCTTTCTTTATAGTCCAACTCTCACATCCATACATGACTACTGGAAAAACCAAAGCTTTGACTAGATGGACCTTTGCTGGCAAAGTAATGTCTGTTTTTTAATATGCTGTTTAGGTTGGTCATAAATTTTCTTCCAAGGAGCAAGTGTCTTTTAATTTCATGGCTGCAGTCACCATCTGCAGTGATTTTGGACCCCAAGAAAATAAAGTCTCCAACTGTTTCCAGTGTTTCTCCATCTACTTGCCATGAAGTGATGGGACCAGATACCATGATATTAGTTTTTTGAATGTTGAGTTTTAAGCCAACTTTTTCACTCACCTCTTTCATTTTCATCAAGAGGTTCTTTAGTTCCTCTTCACTTTCTGCCATAAGGGTGGTGTCATCTACATATCTGAGGTTATTAATATTTCTCCTGGCAATCTTGATTCCAGCTTGTGCTTCATCCAGCTCAGCGTTTCTCACGATGTACTCTGCATATAAGTTAGATAAGCAGGGTGACAATATACAGCCTTGACATACTCCTTTCTCTATTTAGAACCAGTCTGTTGTTCCATGTTCAGTTCTAACTGTTGCTTCTTGACCTGCATACAGATTTCTCATGAGGCAGGTCAGGTGGTCTGGTATTCCCATCTCTTTAAGAATTTTTCACAGTTTGTTGTGATCCACACAGTCAAAGGCTTTGGCACAGTCAATAAAGCAGAAGTAGATGTTTTTTTCTGGAACTTTCTTGCTTTTTTCCGATGATCCAGTGGATGTTGGCAATTTGACCTCTGGTTCCTCTGCCTTTTCTAAATCTAGTTTGAACATCTGGAGTTTATAGTTCACATACTGTTGAAGCCTGGCTTGGAGAATTTTGAGCATCACTTTGCTAGCGTGTGAGATGAGTGCAATTGTGCAGTAGTTTGAACATTCTTTGGCATTGCCTTTCTTTGGGATTGGAATGAAAACTGACCTTTTCCAGTCCTGTGGCCACTGCTGAGTTTTCCAAATTTGCTGGCATATTGAGTGCAGCACTTTCACAGCATCATCTTTTAGGATTTGGAATAGCTCAACTGAAATTCCATCACCTCCACTAGCTTTGTTCATAGTGATGCTTCCTAAGGCCCACTTGACTTCACAGTCCAGGATGTCTGGCTCTAGGTGAGTGATCACATCATCGTGGTTATCTGGGTCATGAAGGTCTTTTTTGTATAGTTCTTCTGTGTATTCTTGCCACCTCTTCTTAATATATAAGAAGAGCCACAGCCTTGGCTCTTCTAAGGCTGAATATCTAAGAGTATAGATATTTAAGAAGGTATCTTAATATCTTAAGGCTTCTTAATATCTAAGAAGGACCACAGCCTTGTCTAACAATGAAACTATGAGCCATGCCAGGTAGAGCCACCAAAGATGGACCATGGTGTAGAGTTCTGATGAAACGTGGTCCACCGAAGAAGGGAATGACACACCGCTTCAGTATTCTTGCTTTGAGAACCCCATGAACAGTATGAGAAGAACTACCATATGACCTAGCAATTCCACTGCTAGGCAAAGAAAACAAGAACACTAATTCCAAGAAATACGTTCTCCCCAGTGTTCATAGTAGCATTATTTATAATAGCCAAGATATGGAAGCAATCTATGTGGCCATAAACAGATAAATGGATAAAGATGTAGTGTGTGTACACACACACACACACACACACACACACACACACACACACAATGGAATATTACTCAGCTGTAAAAAGAATAAAATTCTGCCATTTGCAACAACGTGGATGAACCTAGAGAGTGTTATGCTTAGTGAAATAAGCCAGATAAAGACAATTACTCTGTGTGATCATTTGTATGTGGAATCTAAAAAATGAAACAAACAAATGAATATAACAATAGAGGGATAGACTCACAGATAGAGAGGACAAACTAGTGGTTACCAGGTGGGGGGGAGAAGGGGAGGGGCAAGATGGGGTATGGGATTCAGACATGCATACTACTATGTAGAAAATAAATAAGCAACAAGGATATATTGTACAGTACAGGGAAATATATATGTTATTTGTAATAACGTTTAAATGGAATATAGTCTATAAAAATACTTAATCATCTAAATTAATATAACATTGTAAATCAACTGTACTTCAGTTTTAAAAAGAACCATAGAAGACCCAAAGAGGGAAGAACTAGAGAGGAACTCTTTCTAGAATCATTGGTAAAGGTTTTAAGAATTCTGATGTCTAGGTGCCACCCATGGTGTCCCAAAGCAAAAATCTCTTGGATTTAACCCAACACAAAATCGTGCACAGTGGATGCAGCTCAGGCACTTTTAAGGGCTCCAGATGGTTCTGTAGAGCTGCCTGCCTTAAGAGCCAGTGCTGACTGGTCCCCAGATTCACGGACCTGACAACTTTAGTGAAGTAACATGAGAAGCACTTGTTGACCAAGCAGCTGTCTGGAGGAACTTTCCTTGGCCTGGGTTTCCTAAGAAAACACTTAGGTGAAATAATGGCATCTGTGTGATTCAACAGGAAATAAAATTTGGCTTCTCATAGTTTAAATCAAGAAAAAGTATCCAAAAACATTCCTGTAGACTCTGGGCAAGTCACTTTAAGCCACTTTTCTTCTCTGCAAACAGTCATAAAATATGAACTTTTTATCTCTTAGACCTTTTATCAAATGTCTAGTATAGATGTGCCAAGAATGACACTTTCATAAACACAAATCTAATGATTATTTTCTAGGGTTGGGGTTTGAGCAATTGTTAAGACAATCATTGCTCTCTCTCTGCCCCCTAAAATTGAAACAGAGTATGCTGAAAGTGCTTTATTAATTTGCATGTGTAATCCTGGTAGATTTCACCCCAAATCTCTAATTCATCAGTAAGCAGAATGAGCTATGCGATGCATATAGTGCAAGACATTGTTCTGGGGGTTGTGGTAATGATGGTCCTGGTGATGATGGTAACTTACATGTTAATTAGATTTTTTATTGGAACCCTACAAAAGTATGAGGAGGGTATACTCCTATCCTTATTTTACAGAGGAGCAATATAAGATTGGAGAGGCTGATGAACTGCCCAAATTCACTAGCTAGTAAGCTGTGGACCCGGGCTTTGATGTCACACCCCAGGCTCTAACTCACCAGAGAGCTTTGCTTCAGGAGTTCACGGCCTATTAATATATTCCCTTGCTTATTAATCTGTGAATGAGCCAGATGGTGTATGTTTTAAAGTCCATGAAAAAAAAATTGGAGTAATGGCTTTAAACAAGGAAGTATCAATAAGCCCGTTCCTTAGTGAGAGTCAATATGTAGTTCAATGTCAAGGACAGTATCTGTTTGGTTAAATAAAGCTCTGAATCTGAGACCTGTATTACTGAAAAAATATTGATCGTGTCTTGTCCCCTGCTAGGAAACATAACATGGACTTCACAGATGTGAAATTTAAGCACCTTGTCGCTTACTTACAGTAAGCACTTGCTGTGATAAACCAAGGAGACGTCAAGTCCAACAGAAGTGTTTATTTGACAGAATGTCTCTAAGCAGAACGTTGATCCTTGATGTTGCCTGTAGTTGTTCCCCATTCACATTAGCTCAAGATGTCTCTTGTTAATTAGCTAAAAGAGATAGAGGACAAAAACAAAGATAAAAACCTTTACTCAAGGCAAAATTTCCTTCAATATGGTTTCCAGTATAGTGATTATTCTGCACATTGTCATATAAATGTGGCCAAACAGACTACAAAACCAACAGAGTACACAGCTACCAGAATAGGAGTCATTTCTTTCTTTTTTTTTTGCATTTAAGTAGTAGTTTAATAGCACTGGCCTATAGATATGTATCTTTAACTCTAATAAACCCACTAATTGCTCAGTCGTGTCCAACCCTTTGCAGCCCCATGGACTGTAGCCCGCCAGGCTTCTCTGTCCATGGGCTTCTCCAGGTAAGAATACTGGAGTGAATTGCCATTTCCTCCTCCAGGGATCATTCCATCTCAGGGATCCACTCCTCGTCTCTTGCATCTCCTGCATTGGCAGGTGGATTCCTTACCACTAGTGCCATAAGGTCCACTTTCAAATGAAGCCTCACCCAGAATGGGTAACAGACATGTATTTGAAAGAGAAAGAAATACTAAAGCATTCCTTCTAGAGATTAATAACTGCCTTATATCATACTTGGTAATTTCCTAAGGTTTTTCACATGTCAGATACATTATCTGACACTCAGTGTCTGTTTTAAGGAAGAGCTGACTGACTACTTGTGGTCATGTCACTTTCCCCAGGGATGAACATCAATCCTGAGGGGCAGGAAGCTGGAACTAGGGCCCCACCTAAGTACTCTACTTCCAAATCTGTCCTTATATATCCTTGTTAATTTAAAAGGCTCAATTGAAAAACAGAATCATAAATAGCCGAGAATCCTCTCTAATTAGTGCACGTGGTCAAGCAGCTCCTGCAAAAACCCCAGGCCTGGCAGCAGGGCAGTCCTCTGAACTTGCACCAGTTTCTAGTGTCCACAGCAGATTTTCCAGGGGAACATTTCAACTTACTCATCGTTGGGATAATGGCAATGACTTTGTGCCCTCTGTTGTAGGTACAGGGCTTCCCAGGTGGCACCAATGGTAAAGAATGCCAATGCAGGAGACATAAGAGACACAGGTTCAATCCCTGGGTCAAGAAGATCCCCTGGAGGAGGGCATGGCAACCTACTCCAGTATTCTTGCCTGGAGAATCCCATGGACAGAGAAGCCTGGCGGGCCACGGTCCATGGGGTCACACAGAGTCCGACACGACTGAAATGACTTTGGAGCAGCAGCAGCATTGTAAATACACATTTCCCCCTCAGTTTTCTAAAGGTTTGTCTTTCAGATGAACAGCTAGGGCCCACTAACTTGTAATCAATTCATTGGCACAGCTTTTTGGTCTGCACGACCTTCTTCTGTCTTGTGGAGTAAGTGGTACTTTACAACTGACAACATGTCATTGCTAAGCACAGTTTCGCTGTCTGCTGAATGCCTTTGGAAGGTGCACAGACTGAATAGCTAGAGCTGAGATGCCTCTCCCAGTAGGTGAAAGTAGACAGGTCCCTTTCTTTTTCTTCTTTTTATATTTATTTGACTTCAATGGGTCTTAGTTGCGGCACACAAACTCGTAGTTGAGGCATGTGGTATCTAGTTCCCTAATCAGGGATCAAACCCCGATCCCCTGCATTGCACCAGTAGACAGTCTCCTTTCTGAGTGAGTTATGTAGTCAGGGGCACACACACACACATCTATGACTTCTAAGCCTGCAGGATTAGATAGGCTCTGATGCTGTCTCCCTCCTGTCTACCTAGGTGGGCACTTGTGCAGCTTGGGCTCTCCTCAAAGGCTCAAAGATCCAAAGCTGAGCCCTGTCACCCCTTCCAGGGCCCTCACCACCCCTGTCAAGCCTCCCCTGGGCATTCCCAACTGCTCTACTCCTGCTTCTCCCAGACTCTTCCATGAGTCCTCACCACTGTCCAGAGTGCTCCAGAAGCCATGAACATTCTGTCAGAATGTCCTCGCAGCCAGAGACCATTGGTGAGAGCTGATCCAGGGCCACACACACACAGACTGGTCAGCTGGCCACCACCAAAGCCCCACCAGCTGTCAGGGCAACAACCAATAAAGTGAAACTAGTGAGGGCGTTAGTCACTCAGTCATGTCCAACTCTGTGTGACCCTGTGGACTGTGTAGACTGCCAGGCTGCTCTGTCCATGGGATTTCCCAGGCAAGAATACTGGGATGGGTAGCCATTCCCTTTCTCCAAGGGATCTTCCCAACCCAGGGATCGAACCTGGGTCTCCCACGTTTCAGGCAGATTCTTTACTGTCTGAGCCTCCAGGGGAGCCAGAGGACCCCTGCAGTCCTTCAGCTCTCCTTGCGGGGTCTTCTCTCTCGGGCTTCTCCATTCTGTCAGGGCCAGACACTAAGTATAGAACTCAGGAAACCAGTTAAATGACTAGCCCTGGAAGTAACAAGCTGGGTCCCCACTCGAAGTAGCTCTTACCTGGGACACAATCCACACCCTCCCAAAGAGCTGAGCACGGATAATCTCAGCATGGGGTGGGAGGGTCAGTGACAAGGGCTTCCCCACAAAGGAAGCTGTGACCCTGCCCAGCACCCTCTGGTGGGTGTCCCAGGGCCAGGTGTCAGGACTTGGACATCCAGAAAGTGGTCTCAAAAGCCTTTGCCGTATCTTTCTTAGAGACAGAGCGAAACAGTCAAAAGAACAATTTTCAACATTTGATCTCACGTTAGGAAAATGAAGCCGAGCAGCTCTTCCCTGTGACTGTATCGCCCTCTGGTGTTCAAAATGTAATGAACTGTAGACAGGAATTGCAGCTGCTAAACAGTCCTCACCCCAAATCACCCATTCTGTTTAATATCCCTGGACTTCTCAGGTAGCACACTGGTAAAGAATCTGCTTGCCAATGCAGGAGATTCAGGAGACTGGGGTTCAATCCTTGGATGGGCGAGATCCCTGGAGTTGGGAATGACAATTCACTCCAGAATTCTTGCCTGGAAAATTCTATGGACAGAGGAGTCTGGCATGCTACAGTGGGGTCACAAAGAGTTGGACATGACTGAACACACGCACAGACAGATAACTCATCGCTGACGCAGCTCCCTCAGCCACCTGAGATTCTGAGAATCACCAAGAAAAACACTCATGGAAATATCAGGGTGGGGCAAGACATGGCTAGAGGGGACACCGCCCTTTTGCTGCATTCTTCTGAAGCTGAAGTTTTGCAATAGTGTCAAGTAGCTAGGCAGTTGCGGGGTTTAAAACATAACCTTATAAAAATCTGTTCTGGAATTTGTCTGAAGGGGGAAACTTAGGGGCAGTTGCTGCAATTCAGAGGTCTCACACCCATTGACTGGGCCAGAGCAGAAGACCCAAGAGCTCCAGGCAGCAAATCTATAACCAGCACATCAGTGCCTGCTGGCTGCTGCTGGGGGAGGCAGAGGCCAGGAGCCGTTCCTGCTCTCGCTCGCTCGCTCGCTCACTCTCTCTTTCTCTGGCACATTACAGAGGTCCCGAAACACCAGATCTTAGGTGTTCCTCAACCAGCAAGGTGGGGTAAGTTTTTTAAAGGCAGGAGTATACTGCAGTCTGAAATGGCTGCACTGGCCTCACCCTCAGCTACCTTGAATTTACAGCTTCAAGTTACCAGTTAGAAGAGGAGACAACTCATCTACACTTAAAAGCACACTCCAGGGTATATGCCCCGTAGTGGGATTGCTGGGTCATATGCTAGTTTTATTCCTAGTTTTTTAAGGACTCTCCATACTCTTCTCCATAGTGGGTGTATCCATTTGCACTCGCACCAATAGTGTAAGAAGGTTCCCTTTTCTGCACACCCTCTCCAGCATTTATTGTCTGTAGACTTTTTGATAGTGGCCATTCTGACTAGTGTGAGGTGATACTTCACTGTGGTTTTGATTTGCATTTCTCTAATAATAAGTGGTGTTGAGCAGTATGTGTTTATTATGCACCTGTATGTTTTCTTTGGAGAAATATCTGTTTAGATCTTCTGCCCACTTTTTGATTGGGTTGTTAATTTTTCTGGTATTGAGCTGCATGAGCTGCTTGTGTTTTGGAAACTAATTATTTGTCAGTTGTTTTTGTTTGCTATTATTTTCTCCCATTCTGAGGGCTGTCTTTTCATCTTGCTTGAAAAAGACACCTGTACCCCATTGTTCACTGCAGCACTATTTACAATAATAGCTAGGACATGGAAGCAACCTAGATGTCCATCGGCAGATGAATGGATAAGGAAGTTGTACATGTACACAATGGAATGTTACTCAGCCATAGAAAGGAATGCATTTGAGTCAGTTCTAATGAGGTGGATGAACCTAGAGCCTATTATACAGAGTGAAGTAAGTCAGAAAGAGAAAGACAAATGTCATATATTAACATGTATATATGGAATCTGGAAAGATGATACTGATGATCCTACATACAGGGCAGCAAAGAAGCCACAGACATAAAGAACAGACTTTTGGATTCAATGGAAGGAGGAGAGGGTGAGATGGTTTGCAAGAATAGTATTGAAACATATACATTACCATATGTAAAATAGATGACCAGTGTGAGTTTGATGTATAAAGCAGGGCACCCAAAGCAGGTGCTGTGTGACAATCTGGAGGGATAGGATATGGAGGGAGGTGGGAGGGGGGTTCAGGATGAGGGGGACACGTGTACTTATGGCCAATTCATACTGACGTACGGCAAAAAACCATCACGATAATGTAAAGCAATTATCCTCCAGTTAAAATAAATAATTTTTTTTAAAAAGCACACTCCACAATCCGAGGCAGCTGACAAGGAGGAGCAGATGACAGTGCAGGACAGGCAGGCTGGGGAGGGGAGAGGAGGGGTTCCCTGGGAGCCAGAGCACAGGAACAAGGACCTTCCCTCCGCAGTTCTCACTGGGGAACTCCCACCAGTCTGGTGCCCAGACGGGATGGCATGGCAGGTGTGTCAGTTTCTGGCCACGCTGAACAAGCTAGTACAAAGTGGATGCCTTAGAACAATGGAAGCGTATCATCTCACAGTCCTGGGAGGCTGAAGTCTGCAATCGAGGTGTTGTGGACCAGGTTGGCTCGTTCCGGCGGCTCTGAGGGAACAAAGCTCGCGGCACTCTCCTGGCTTCTGGCGCTGGGCCATCCTTGGCGCGCCTCAGTCTCTGCCTCCATAGCCACAGTGTCCTTCCCGCTCCGTCTTCACATGGTGCTCCTCTCTGTGTGTGTCTGTCTCTGCGGCTCCTCTTACAGACTACAGTCATGTGGGATTAAGGACCTACCCTGCCCATTCCAATATCCTTGCCTGGGAAGTCCATGGACAGAGGAGCCTGAGGGGGCTACGGTCCATGGGGTCACCAAAGAGTCATATGACTGAGCGACTAAACAAAGCTCCTACTCCAGGGTGTCCTCATCGTAACTGACATCTTAATTCCATGGGCAGAACCGTACTTTCAGGAAGGTCACATCCATACACACTGGGATTATGACGTTTCTCCTTTAGTAACACAGTTAAACCCACAACAGGACTGTAAGGCTGGGCAGACTGGAGGTTCTCATTAGGCCTCTTCAGTGGTGTGCTAGAAAATATTCAACAACCAGATTTCCAGGGGAGAAAAAGCTCTAGTGGTGAAGTGTTTGCAAATTTTCTTGGCATAACTATTCCCTCACAGGCCTGCTTCAAGCTACCAACATAACACCAAGCTTGCCAAAATTCCAGAAAATTTAACAATGTGCATCCCTCATCCACTGGTGCAAACCAACTCCCACGTGCTGTTGAGCCTACAATATTTTAAAATGTCAGTGGCTAAAAGGAGTTGTCCAAAACAGTTTGTTCTATATGTTTACATGGGCTTCTCTTGTGGCACAGTGGTGAAGTGTCTTCCTGGCAGTACAGGAAATGCAGGTTTGATCTCTGGAGGAGGGCATGGCAACCCACTCCAGTATTCTTGCCTGGAAAATTCCATGGGCAGAGGAGCCTGGAGGGCTACAGCCCAAAGGGTTGCAAAGAGTTTGACATGACTGACCACACACACGTATAGGTTTACCTGTTGAGGCCAGGGTGCCCCTACAACTTTTGATTATCTGTACATAAAGTGACCAGTTCTGTATACTGCATATCAACTTTTAAATCTGAGCACGCCTTGGGGCCATTCTATTTTCTGGGCCTCCCTAACCCTGAAGCAGCAGCAGCAGCATTCTCCTTCCAACCTCCCAGACACTCTGCCCACCACCTCTGATGTCCTTACCATCCACTGGTCCCGTTTGCCCCATGGCCGTCCCCAGGCCTATCAACTCACCCACGCTCCTCGGGATCTTGGCACTCGGCTCTCACTCTCTCCACCCCAAGTCCTGTCACTGACCTTTGACTGCGGGGCCTTCAGCTCCCATGTAGGCCTCCCAGCCAGCACACCCTCCCTTGTGACTCCTTGTTCAGATACCTGGATGTTCTCCAGGTCACAAACCTTGAACTCCAGCCTCACCCACTACTGCCTACCTCACCAGCTAACCTCCCTGTGCTCTTGGTACTACCATCTCACTAGTACCCGCCTAGCTCCCCAAATCTGTCAGTTGTTCCTTTCTTCCGCCCTCTCCCTGTTCAGCCTAGATACTGTAACTATAATATTCCCTTGTCCATGTTCCCAATTCCTTTCACCACCCCAGCCAACATCCAGTTGTGGATCCATGGCTGAGGCAGATGCCAGAACCACAGACCCATGGTCTCTGTTAGCAGCTGCAACCCTGCCTCATACCCTCTGTGTGTCTTGTGGCCAAGTCCTGGCCGACTCTTTGAGACCCCATGGAAGGCAGCACGCCAGGCCTCCCTCTCCCTCACTATCTCCCAGAGTTTGCCTTTGTGTCCTAGGGGAACCCTAATCCTTTCACCATTCTCCATCACTCTCATCCCAAACTCTTTCTTCACTTCCGTCAAAAGACATTATGTGCCACTCGGGAAAAAAACATAGAGTACTCGATGGTTAAATGTATTTTCACATATGTTCATTTGACCTCCACAGAAGCTGGGTCAGGCAGGCAGGGAAAGGGTTCTTATTCCCATTTCATAAGCCAAGAGACTCCTCTGAGGCTCAGAGGAGTTTCATGTTAACACCGGACAAAGTACTAGCAAAGCCTCGGTTGGTGCACAGGTCTCCCAGGTCCAAGAACCCCGAGTCAGGCAGTGAAGTGGATATTTGTCCAAGCGCATGAGTGAGTCCTTAGCAGCCAGGACAAGCAACCATGTCTCTGCATACCTTCCAGATTCTTTATCCACCTCTAGGGTGTGCTGCCTTCACAACAATGGCTCTATTGCTCTCAAAGCGCCTGAAGTCCATTTATCCTTTATGTTTGTGTATGTGTGTTAGTTGCTTGTGCATGCGAGAGTGTGTGCTAAGTCATTTCAGTCATATCCGACTCTTTGTGACCCCATGGACTGTAGCCCATCAGGCTTCTCTGTCCGTGGGATTCTCCAGACAAGAAAACTGGAGTGGTAGCCATTCCCTTCTCCAGGAGATCTTCCCCACCCAGGGATCAAACCTGCACCTCCTGCATTTCAGGCAGATTCTTTACTGTCTGCGTCACCAGGGCAGCCCCCCTTTTAGGTTTAAAAAATTTTTAAGTAGAATGATCTTGAAAACAATAAGCGATGTTATTTTACTTTTTTTTCTGTGTTGTTCCCACCAAGGACTGTTTCTCTGTGTAAATACCTGACAATGTCCTCAGAGCCTTGCCTGACGCAAGCACAGCTGCCCTCGGCTCTTGTCATCAGGTTTGCAGGCTCTGGAAGCAAGACCAACAACAAAACAAAGGGAGCCAGACCAGGGATCTAATCTAGAAATGTCGTCCCATGCAGCCCACATGCATGCCTGTTTGGCCTGCCATGGAGAATCCTCTGGGTGGATCCCTGCAAACTAACAGTCAAGCTGAGTTTCTGTGAATACATGATATAAGCCAAAGCCACCTCCGTTGGGAATGGGGTCCATAGTGAGTCATTCACTTCAATTCCAGACAGATGGGAATCTTAGCCCTTTCCAGGCCCTTCCAGCAAAACATGAAGACTAAAGGGAATCGGCTTCTGTTCATAAGGTCCATCCCATCCCAGCATCTCTAGCGATACTTGCTTTGTTTGTGCTGTTGTTGTCGTTCAGTCACTCAGTCATGTCCAGTTCTTTGCGATCCCACGAACTGCAGCACACCAGGCTTCCCTGTCCATCACAAAAATCCCAGAGCTTGCTCAAACTCATGTCCATTCAGTCGAAGGTGCCATCCAATCATCTCATCCTCTGTCTCCCGCTTCTCCTCCTGCCTTCAATCCGTCCCAGCATCAGGGTCTTTTCCAGTGGGTCTGCTCTTCGAATCAGGTGGCCAAAGTTTTGGAGCTTCAGCATCAGTCCTTCCAATGAATATTCAGGGTTGATTTCCTTTAGGACTGACTGGTTTGATCTCCTTGCCGTCCAAGGGACTCTCAGGAGTCCTCTCCAACACCACAGTTTGAAAGCATCAATTCTTTGGCACTCAGCCTTCTTTATGGTCCAGTTATCATACATCAGTGTACATGCAGGCAGACACGCAAGAGGGGTGCTGACGTCCCTTGTTGTCTGTCGGAGCCTGCATGTCTTTCTGCCCCTCAGCTGCTGCCTTGGAGATAAACTGTTCTTCACTTGCCCCGCAGCCCTGCGCCCACACCCTCAGAACTGATATCTCTGGGGAACACTGGCCTGGGGGACAGATGACTCAGCCCGTGACTGTAAACTTGGGTAAGACATAAGAGGAACCTCTGATTCCTCCTCTCTAGAAACCGAGGTTTGCTGTGACCTACCCAACTCAGCTGCACTGTTAGAACTGCCTATGTTGTCCCAACGAAGGGGACTCGCAGGAAGCAGCCCTGAGAGGGGACAGAGGAGTCCCCTTTATATAAGGTTGGTTTAGGGGCTCCCAGTACAGTGTTTCCTGACAGTGCTGGTGGAGGTAGAAAGTAAGGAGCAGCAACTTGTAAGCTGAGGAGCAGACCCAACAAAGGGAAAGCCCAGGCCTGTCCCATGGGTGAATCAGCAGGTGGCACCCCTGTAGAATTTTTGATTCATGTGCATTTTATCCTGGCTTTATGGGCAGATTTTGGGGATGGGTAGAACAGGATGAAGGGCTTCTCATATGGCGCTAGTGGTAAAGAATCCGCCTGCCAATGAAGGAGATATGGGTTCAATCCCTGGGTTGAGAAGATCCCTTGGAGGAGGGCATAGCAACGCACTCCAGCATTCTTGCCTGGAGATCCCATGGACAGAGGAACCTGGTGGGCTACAGTCCATGGGGTCGCAAAGAATTGAACATAACTGAAGCAACTTAGCACACACACCCCGAAATCCAAGTTGGGGAGGAAAAAGGGTCTGGTTACTGTTTACACTATGAAGGGCAATAGAGGATAAAATGCCCACCAAGTCTTTGAAAAGCAAAATAACAGGAAGACCATCAGGAATAATACTTATAGGCATAGATGTCTATTCACCAAGATTCACTGAATACCTATGAGCCCTGGGGACTCTAGCAAACAAATGAAAGAGATCCAGAGCCTGTATCAACTACAGTGTCCTCTAAAAGCTAAGTGCCTGGAGAGTCCTTGGCCAGCCTTATTGAAAGCATCATCTCTGAGAAGAAAAATATCTGCTACTCTGAGCTTAACTTTGATTGGCAGTGGGGCTCTGACATTTTAGAGTTTAGAGATAACCCGCCTTGTGGCACCTGTATAAGTACAGTTCGAAGCACATTTCATAGATTTAGAGAAAAGACTAATCTTTTTGCCCAAGAAATATGATCTGATAAGCCAGGTTGGCCAGTTGACTCCATGATGGAAGAAAATTTAGCTTGTGCTAAATTCGTGTGGCTGCAGAGGGAGTTCTCTTACTTTAGATTTGAAAAGAGGTACATGGAAGGAGAGAGTGCCCCCAGAGTGGAGCCAGGAAGAGTTTAAAGCATCCACCGCGTGAGGAGCTGAGGATGGGGTACAAGGAAAAGGACACTTCAAAACCAAGTTTGACTTCGATGTTAATCAACGGGGGGTTTGTGAGATCACCATAGGAGCATAGCCATAGTAGACATTGAAGAGAATGAAGCTGACATAAAAATGGTATAACAAAACACAGTTTCCCGTTTTTTTAAAAAAAGGAAGGCCTATGTTTGGGCTTCTCTGGTGGCTCAGATGCTAAAGAATCTGTCTGCAGTACAGGAGACCTGCAGTACAGAGTTCAATCCCTGGGTCAGAAAGATCCCCTGGAGAAGAGAATGGCAACCCACTCCAATAATCTTGCCTGGAGAATTCCATGGACAGGGAAGCCTGGAGGGCTACAGTCCATGGGTCTCAAAGAGCAATTAACACACACAAGGCTTCTGTATAGTAATCTCATTTTTAAAAGTAGATCTATGCATCTGTGTATAGACATACGTACACAGAGATGCAGCATGCACATAATACATACTCAGACACATTTGTATATGCACAAAACCTTTCTGGACAGTATGTAAAACTTGCAAAATCTCCATGGAGGAAAAGGACTGGGGCCTGGGGGGGGGCGGGGAGAATTGTTTTTCATTGCGTAGCCACTGTTTAATTTTTTTTTTTTTTAACAACATGCACATATAACTTTTCAATTAAAACACTATTTTTTTTTTCATTAAACTATGTTTGAGGAAGAATTACCAGCACCAAGAAGGGTCCCCTGCTTTGAGCAGCTGTGTGCTGTCAGCATTTAACACCCCACCTCAATAGCTCTGCCGTCTAGTCTCGTCTGTGGCCAGTCTTCTCCTTTCTGGCCATGCTCCATGCCACTTCCAGTTTTCTCTTTCAGAAACGTAGGTGGGATGGGGTGGGAGGTGGGAGGGAGGTTCTAGAGGGAGGGGGCATATGTATACCTAGAGCTGATTCATATTGATGTATGTCAGAGTCCACCACCATATTGTAAACAAATTATCCTCCAATTAAAAATAAGTTTAAATTAAAAAAAAAAAAAGTAGGGTTACCTAAGCCAAGAAATCCTCCTTGCCTCCTGTTTCTTTTGGGATAATATGAAGTCTCCCTGGTGTGAGGCATTATCAGGAAGTGATACCGCAGCTAGGACAGTGTCTGCTGGGCCTTTTCTGGCTGTCTCCCTTCACTTCTCCTCCAAGTAATCCAGGCGTGGTCGATCAACAAGGCCTCATTAGTCCTCCTTTCTAAAGCTCCTGGAAGCCCACTGTCTTCCTCTCTTGCCACTCTCACTAATCTAGACCCAGTTCATCACCTCCTTGGTTTATCCTGCCAGCATCCTAATTGAGACGCCTTTCTCCAGTCTCTCTTCGTTCCCATCTTTTCTCTGAACACTACATTCTTTTAGAATGCTAGTAGTATCCTGTCCCTCCCCTGCTTATAACCCTTTAGGGTGGCCCACTGATGTCAAGCTAAAGTCCCAGCTCCTTAGCAAGGCTAGCCTCTGCATCTTTATCCAGAGCCATCTCCTCCCAGCTCCTTCCCCTCAACTCAGAC
Organism: Bos indicus; assembly: GCF_029378745.1. Lineage (NCBI taxonomy): Eukaryota > Metazoa > Chordata > Mammalia > Artiodactyla > Bovidae > Bos > Bos indicus. The sequence goes on along the minus strand of NC_091773.1, from coordinate 30,696,107 downwards.
TTGACTTCCACCAACTCCTGTGAACTGGTCAGAAGAGACAGAATGTCTCCTCTGAGTCTTTGACGTGCTGTGTGCTCAGTTGCTCAGTCATGTCCAACTCTGTGACCTCATGGACTGTAGCCCTCCAGGCTCCTCTGTCCATGGGATTCTCCAGGCAAGAATGCTGGAGTGGGTTGCTATGAGAACCCATATGAGATCCTCCAAGGGATCTTCTCAACCCAGGATTGAACCCATATCTCCTTCATTGGCAGACAAGATTCTTTACCACTAGCGCCACCTGGGAATCATCACTGACATGTTAATCCCTATCTTAAAACATTCTTCTCCCTTCTCCCTGGTGTTCCAACCACACCCAGGTTAATCCTTCAGCATAAAGGGTCATACATAATAAGAATGTCATGAGAAGATCATAAATAATGGGGGAAGAAAGTGGTCACCCCTTTGAGGAGGACTCATGCAGGAGTTTAGCTGTCAGAAGAGACCTGCATAAGAAAGAACACAGTGGCAGGAAAGTTCTGGGCAAGCTGGAGAAAGGGAAGCAAAGGGATCCATCCAGTGCACGGGGGAGGGAGGACCAGGTGAACAGGTGGCCGAGGAGAGGTGCGGCCCAGGGAGGCTACAGAAAGTGAAGGACCTCTTGAAAGCCAAGATGAGTTTATATATGCATGCTAAGTCACTTTAGCCATGTCCAACTCTGTGTGACCCCATGGACTGTAGCCCGCCAGGCGCCTCTGTCCATGGGATTCTCCAGGCAAGAACACTGGAGTGGGTTGCCGTGCCCTCCTCTAGGGGATCTTCCCAAACCAGAGATTGGACATGCCTCCTTTACGTCTCTTGCATTGGTCAGTGGGTTCTTTACCACTTGGCCACTTGGGAACCTCAAGATGAGTTCAGTCCTCATTTTTTTAAACAGTGGGAAACCTGAACTGTTTTAAAACTGGCAAGTGACAAACTCTAGTGTTTGTTTTAGAAAGATGTGACTGGCAGAGTGCAGAGGAATGAAGCTGGGGAGATGACTTACCCTGGGAAACACGATGGGAAACAGCCTGGTCCAAGGCAGCAGCCAGCAGAACCAGCAGGAAGTGATGGATTCCAGAGAGATGTGGAGCCATAACCTCCTGGGCCTGGTGGCCAAGTGCCAGGGAGGACTCACGGTTCTAGCTAGAATAGCTGGGAATGTGCTGAGGTCATGGGCCGAGATGGGAGTCACAAAAGGAGATCAGATTTGGAGGAAGATAATGAATCAGATTTAGAGCATGTTGACTTGGAGTGTAAAGTCAGGAAGCCCAGGTCCATAATTAAAGTCCAACACAACTCTGGTTACGGCAGGTAGGCCCTTTCACAGAGAGCACCTGTCAGGGTGGGTTTCATCCTTCCTGGAGTGTCATGTTTCCATGACTCCAGTTTCCTTGTCCCAAAGCAACCTTGTGAACTGTTTGTATCACATGCAAAGAAGGAGTTGTGAAAGCACAGGGAGAGGGTGGAGATGAGGGCTGAGCGGGACAAGACCCACTGTGCTGGGGCCAAAATTCGTGCCAGAAAATTGTCTTCCTCCCCAAGCTTGCATCAGTCACTGTTCTGTTTCTCTTCAAAGTTCTCTCAAGTCCTAACTGTGCTGTAATGAGCAACCTGAACACTGGAGACAACTTTGCGTCTGCCCTGGGCACTCTGAAGTCCTGGGCACTCTGAAGTCCTGGGCACACTGAAGTCCGTAAAATCACTTCTCATGTGGTTATGCAGTTCTTTCTTTGCTTTTGAACTCTTCACAGGTGTATATCTCATCTCCTCACCTAAATCCTTCATTGTTAAAAGAACCCAATTTATGGCAAACATTGCATTTTGTTATTGCCACTGTGCCTGGTATACTGATACATCGTCCCTTGTCAAAAACTACAGATTTGATTGACACTGAATTCATTTGGGGTAGAAAGAAGAAAGGATAATAACCACCTTGGAAGGACAGGATACAAGAAATTATATGCTGGTAAGAGGAGTAAGATAGTGTCAGTTCCTAGCATACAAAGAACTGATTCTAACATGAAAGGAAAGCTTTCACCTCTGCTGATAGAAATGGCTTTGCATTCTAAACATGCTTGAAAGGAGCAGAAGAATACTGACATTCTAGTTGTCAAGTGAGTGGTCTTCTCAACTGGCTAACAAGTCTGTTTTTCTTGGACCACCTTTTGTTTATAAGCAGTATTGGTAAAATAATAAAATAGTTAACTATACTACATGGTGTGGCTTTCCTGATGGCTCAGTGGATAAAGAATCCTCCTGCAGTGCAGGAGACATAGGAGATGTGGGTTTGATCCCTGCACTAGGAAGATCCCCTGGAGGAGGAAATGGCTATACACTCCAGTATTCTTGCCTGGGAAATCCCATGGCAGGAGCCTGGTGGGTTACAGTCCATGGGTTTGCAAAGAGCTGGACACAATTGAGTGACTGACACACACACACACACACACACACACACACACACAAGCATTACAATCACCCTTCATCCTACACTGGGGAACTGGAGGAATGGGCCCTACCACTCACAACGTTCAGCAGAGGCACAACCGGATGAAGTGGAATGACTCAAAACTGATTCAGAGTCTTCTCCTGAGAGCAGCCCAAAGCTCGCCTCTGGAGGTTGGCAGAGAAGAGGGCAGAAGGCCCTAGGGTGTCTGCTTCTCACTCCTGCCAAGGGCTCCATTCCCCTTCTTTTTAGAGCACATCTTGCACTTTCTGTGATTCCCCCAAGGGCAAGGTAAACAGCAGGAGAGTTCCTTCTTGGCCCTGGTGGCAGCAGCGCCTGTTGGCTCCGGGTCACATTCCTTTCCAGACTTCACAAACCTTGGGTTACAAAGGGCTTGTTGCACAATTCTTGGGAGAGTGGGTATGGGGGCTGGGCTAAGTTGAAGGGGGGTGTCTGGTATGTGTCAACCATCCAGGTGTGGCTGTTTGCCAAGGCTCCCCAGGTGGCGGCATTGAGACAGGGAGGAGAGGAGGGGGGTACAGAGAGAGGGAGAGAGTCAAATGTCTCAGGATCTCTGGTGAGGCAGATTTCCTTTCTCTTTTTTCTCTCCCACAGCTGTTAATAACACTTGTCAGGATGCATTTCTCAGGTGGAAAGCTTTTCAAAAGTACAGTTGGCATACCTGTGTTTCAGCTTACTGGAGGCATTTGAAAGTTCAGAACCCACAATGGAGAATCTGAAACGAAAGCTCCTCTTATCTCTCCATTTTTCATAGTCAAGCTTTCTCCTGCCATTTTATGCGATAAGATGTATAAAATTACTCAATCTATTACACAACTTTTGAAATGAATATGGAAGCTGAAAGATATTGCCACAGCTTTGTTTCAACCCCATACCATGATGGAATCTTCTTTCCTGTTGGTAATCATTTCATAATTCTCCTTTATTAAAGACAATCTGTCTGAAAAACCAGGAAACTATGGAAGATCCTTATAGGATAAATGCATTTCAGTGAGTTAAAAAACAAGCTAGTGACCTAGAAAATATTAATCAGATCTTTGGAGCTGGTGGCTGTACAAATGAGGTCTGTGCTTATATTGAACAATTCTTCATTTCATTTTCTTTCAGATTTGGGGACTTTAGGCTGATGTTAATATACTTGCAATGAATATATTGCAAGTTGGAGAAAACTCTGAGTATCTGTATCGGGGTGTGCCTGGACTCAAACTTACAGATTAATTAGCGCTGCAAGACATAGACAACTGTACATAAAATGGACTCTGGACATGCTAAGATTGCTCCTGAATTATCAGTAACTCTAAACAAGATGTTAATTCATGGTTTAAGTCAGGAAAGGCTCATTTAGGAGACAAACTAGGTAATAAAGATAGGTCAGTTACCATGGATGGTGTAAAGCTCCATGCCTGCCAGATTAAGTTTACTCACATATGCATTTCCAGAGTACACACATACATACCACAGAGTATACACATGCACACACATAAGCAAAGTCTTCCCTGGTGGCTCAGACAGTGAAGAATCTGCCTGCAACACAGGAGACACAGGTTCAATCCCTGGGTCAGGAAGATCCCCTAGAGAAGGGAATAGTAAATAGCAACCAATTCTGGTATTCTTGCCAGGAGGATTCCAGTAACAGAGGAGCCTGGCAGACATGACTGAACAACTATTACTACTACACATAAGAAAAGTGATCTACCTAAACTGGAAAAGGCCACAGAAAGTTTGTATATTTATTATAAAGCAAAATGCTCATTAACTGTATAAATTCCTTTTTTTTTTTTTTAATAGACTACTTCTAATCAGGCCTGATGCTGGGAAAGATTGAAGACAGGAGGAGAAGGGGAAAACAGAGGATGAGATGGCTAGGTGGCATCACCGTCTTGATGGACATGTGTTTGAGCAGGCTCCAGGAGTTGGTGATGGACTGGGAAGCCTGGTGTGCTGCGGTGCATGGGGTCACAGTGTTGGACATGACTGAGCAACTGAAATGAACTAAGATGAACTGAATCAGGTCAGAAGGCAGAGTAGGCAATCTGTTTCCCTGGATTCATTTTCATTGTATTCTCAGCCTTTTGAATGAGGTCTCAGGTGCTTTCTGTTGACCTTGGTCAAAGCTTGTTTTGTTTGGAGCTGAAGGCTGGGAGAACTCTGGTGAAGAGTGTCACCTACCTAGAGTACCAGAGTTTACCAATAACTACACTAAGGAAATAAAAGGAGATTTCCTTATCTTAGAATATTCTGACTTAGAAATTAAAATAGTCCAAGTATGAACCAGTAAATTCCTTCAGGATGAATTGGGGCAGGGAGTACTGAAGAGGCCACCAGGCTGAGAGTGAGAAGATTTAAGCCTTAGTCTCAAGATAGCACTAACAAGCTCAATGGCCTAAGTCAAGATATTTAACCTCTCTCTGCTGGTTTCCTTTTCTGGAAATTAGGACGTTGGAATGGATGATCTTTTAGTTACCCCCGCCCCCCGCTGCCCCCCACAACTCTAAAAGTCTGTGGTGTGTGACTAACACAAGGGTCAGAGAACATTACAGTCAATAAATGTAAATGTAGACAAGTTAGAATATTCTGTGTTTTGTGGATGTTATTTTAGGTTAAACTTAAACATAGTTTTCAGGGCTTCCCAGATGGCACCAGTGGTAAAGAACTGCCAATTCAAGAGACGTAAGACTTGCAGGTTCGAAACCTGCATTGGGAAGATACCCTGGAGGAGGGCATGGAAACCCAGTCTAGTATTCTCGCCTGGAGAATCCCAAGAACAGAAGCCTGGTGGGCTATGGTCCATAGCGTCACAAAGAGTGGGACATGACTGAAGCAACTTAGCACAGCACAAATGTAGTTTTCAATGACTATAAAATGAATAAAGTCTAAACACTGGACCAATGAGCTTTTACTTTCCAAGGACTTGAGGTGGGGTCATAATCTAATTGTGAAAATCATAGCGGCTTCTCTAGATGGAAGTTGAATATGTGCTAGAGTCAATGTGCAAACACATTTTGTTTTTGACTGAGCCTCTGGATTTATTTACATGCTTTGGATTATTACTACTTTTATAGAGCAAGTGAATATTAGCTTTGCAGCTGAGATATATTTATTCCCAGGGTGTTGGAGGTCAGAGTGTTAAAATTGTGTGCTGTGGGTAGAGACTGGGTCTCCCCGCCTTGTCTGTTCCTCTTGGGGTCCCTGGCAGGCAACTAATCTACCTGTCAGAACACTGGACTGCTGCTTCCACTTGGGAAAGGAACATGGCAATAAACCTGGATCTCGAAGGCCAATCTCAGTGTGCCTGCCCGAGCAGTCCTGCACTTGGCTCTGGGGTCGTGGTGTGCCGAGGGCAGCCAGTGTGGATGAGTCAGAGACTGGCACCCACCCCACCCTCCGCCCTCCTGGTAAACAGAGCAGCTATTTGCCGTCACTCAGAGCCTCCCAGGGCCTCGAGACTCCAGGAAGAAACAAATAAGTTAGAAGCCAAAACCCCAAGGCAAGGTAAAGAAAACAGAACTGTCTGCCTCCCCAGCGATGATTTCACTAGTGGGAGTTCTTTAGGAGGAGGAGTGGTAGACAGTCTCAACTGAACTGTCTTACTTTCTTCTCAACCAGAAGGCCCTTCTCTTTCACTGTTTCTAGGGGTGACCTTCTGCCTTTTAAGCCTTGAAACTTCAAAAGCAGACCTGAGAATCAATATTGGTTGCTAATCCATAATATTTTTTCCCTCCCTTTTATTTTGTTTGCATCTTTTTTATACAACCTTCTATTAAAATACTTCTTTCAGTTAACTTGGTTTTCATTTAGTTTATTCTTCCCCATAGAATTCCATGGACAGAGGAGCCTGGTGGGCTATAGTCCATGGGGTCACAAAGAGTAGCTTACTCATTTGAGGCTTCCCAGGTGGCACTAACGGAGGAGGCAATGGCACCCCACTCCAGTACTCTTGCTTGGAAAATCCCATGGACGGAGGAGCCTGGTGGGCTGCAGTCCATGGGGTCACTAAGAGTCGGACACGACTGAGCGACTTCACTTTCACCTTTCTCTTTCGTGCATTGGAGAAGGAAATGGCAACCCACTCCGGTGTTCTTGCCTGGAGAATCCCAGGGACAGAGGAGCCTGGCGGGCTGCCTTCTATGGGGTCGCACAGAGTCGGACACGACTGAAGCGACTTAGCAGCAGCAGGTGGCACTAATGGTAAAGAACCTGCCTGACAATGCAGGAGAAATAAGAGACTCAGGTTTGATCCCTGGATTGGGAAAATCCCCTGGAGGAGGGCACGGTAACCCACTTCAGTATTCTTTCCTGGAGAATCCCAAGGACAGAGGAACCTGGAAGGCTACAGTCCATAGGGTCACACAGAGTCGGGCATAACTGAAGCAACTTAGCACTCACTCACATCGTTCTGGGAAGAAGCTATTAAAAGAAGAATACCTGGATAAAATAAAAGAATAGACATCACCAGGCACTAACTGAAGACTGTTTTAGAAAGTAATTTTACACTGACCTGTTGAGGTTCCCTTACCTCTTTTGCACCCTTCAGTGGATGGGGAGAGGACTAGGCACCAACTGTCTTGGAAATGTTCCTGTGGTCTGTCTTCACAGTAGGAAGTCTGGCTGTTTGGAGAAGATGCCACAGCTGTGTTTCTGCTGGGAGCTCCTTTGTCATTTGGTCTGCTCATTTGGATCCTTTACATTGCCCGAAAGCAACTGGTGCATCATCTCTGTGCTTACACTGTTACTCCTAAGCCTGGAGACACACCTATCTTGTAGTCCTGTCCTCTGGATAGCCATTCCCTTCTCCAGGGGATCTTCCTAACCCAGAGGTTGAATCCAGGCCTACTACATTGCAGGCTGATTCTTTACTGTCTGAGCCATCAGGGAAGCCCCTTGTTCCTTTAGACACAGTAAATTTGTTCTGAGTTTAGCAAATGTCAATGTACCTGAACCGGAGTCATGGCTGGCTGATTCCTTCTAGCTCCATCAGGTAGCGTCTCACCTTTAATATATCAGATAACTTCTCCTTCTCAGTAGCCAGGGTTGAGCCTGGGCTGGACATTGTGATGTCACAGAGTGGAATCCTTACTCCTCCCAAAGGCCCATCTGGGACCCTCCAGTGGAGCACTTCCTCTCCTGTCCATGGTAGGAGGTTGGGAAGGTACACCCCCTAATCTCTAAACTGACCCACGGAATGATAGAATCTTAAATGTGGGCAGAGATGTAGGAGACCTCATGACTCAGTTTTGGTCTAACTGCCTGACTTTGAAGCTGGGAAATCAAGGCCCAGGGTGGTTAAGTGTCAGAGATACATCTCAAAGCTGGGTGCTTTCAGGGTTGTCCCCTACCCTTCTGGACATGCCATTTTCACTCTAGGCTGTACTCTCTGGATCTTGTCAGCATCGCCATTTTCTGATAAGCACCTCATGGGGCTAATTCTTACCCGAATCCACTCACAGAAAGAGACCATTCGAACAATTTGAAATATAGAAAGAACAGAGTCTCAGTGAAAATCATTCGTTTTTCCAACAATGTATAGGCTGCCAGAAATAACAAATTCTCATCCTAGCCTGAACTCAGAAATCCTGAGCTAGCAGACCAATCCTAGATTAACCAGTAATGTGACTTCTGGGTGACCCGACGTTGCCCATGAGATCTGATGATAAGGAGAAAAGCTCAAAAGCCCGGGATTAGTGTTGCTGCAGTGCCAAATCAGGCCCCAGTGTTTGCTGAGGCGGGCACAGGAAGGAATGAGCTATAAAGAGGGAGGCTCTCACTGGAATTTACTTCTTTCCTTTCATACTCTTCACTTTCTCTAGATACTGTCCCCATATCGTATTCAAAAATTACCTGCATTCATTGCACGAAACGACTTGTATCTGTGAAGCTAGAGAATTGTGCTTTCGAAATCTCTCAAGGTGGGATGAGATATTGCACTCTTCTAATACCAACGACTAACGTTTTATATCACGCTTTAGCATTTACAAGCCACCTTCACATACATCATTTCATTTCATCTTCACAGCTCGGTGAGGCAGTGTATTTTTAGTACATTTTTATGGGTGAGAAAATTATAGCTTACAGAGGTTGTGACTTGCACAACATCACAAAGCTAATTACGTGAAAAGGGTAACATTAACTACAAACCAGATCTTCCAACCAAACTTTTCCCCAACATAGGGCTTCCGTGGGGATGGGAGGAATTGTCCTTTGGTCCATGAACACACTTGAGGGCAATTCCATTAAGCAGTCCTTTGAGAAATTAAGAAGAAATTATTCCCATGGATCATAAATACTTCTTTGCTAACCTCCTAAATGTCTTCATAAAAACTTAGAGAAATGATTGAAAAAGAAAGTGACAGTGTTAGTCACTCAGTTGTATCTGACTCTTGGTGACCCCGTGGACTGTAGCCCACCAGGCTTCTCTGTCCATGGGATTCTCCAGGCAAGAATACTGGAGTGGGTTGCCATCTCCTCCTCTAGAGGATCTTCCTAAACCAGAGATCAAACCTGGGTCTCCCGCATTACAGGCAGATTCTTTACCAGCTAAGCCACCAGGGAAGCCCAAGAGAGTCTGGAGGGCTTGTGAAAACACAGATCACCAGCCCTGCCCTCAAGAACCCCAGTTCTGAGGCCTCAGGACATCGCTTTGAGAATCCCGCCCAGAAACTGGAAGTTCTACAGGAACAGGAAGTTCTACAGTTCTACAGTAGAACAGGAAGTTCTACTATCACAGAACCAGGAAACACAGTTTGGGACCCTGACTCTTTACCTATCAAAGACTCAGCAAAGCATTTGTACATTAAGGAATTTTGTTCTTTCTTTGCCTTTCCATTTTCTTTAATTAGGATTTCTTCCCACAGATAATGTTTATTTTTCCACGAAAATGCTTGTTTTTGTCCACCCCTTCACAGTTCTCCAAGGTTAAAAAATATCCCTTTTCCTTTATTTTGTACTTTTTAAACATGAAAATGTTGTAGATGAACATAATATCTGACTTTAAAGATGCCTGCATTAATTTGATTTCGATGACCTATTGAATACCAGTGTTAGCATATAATTACCAGGAGGTAAAACTCCAACATAGGTAAGGGATATTAACACACTGTGTGCTAGAGATTTTAATTAAGCCTTAGTGACCCTGAAGCCGGACTTTTCTTTAAGGGATGTTGTGAGAATCAACATGATCTTGAAAAAAATAAATCTAACTCCAGGCCTTTTTCCAAGCCAAACTACTTGTGCTTCTTAGAAATGTAAGCATGCCTGAAGAATCAGAAAGATATATGTTGCTAATGTTTACTCCCACGAGACCCACCTCATGTGCTCATAAAAATTGTAAGATTTTCTCAAAACAAAGGTAGTACTGTACACCCCTACATAATTCATTTTTAAGTAGTGCTAATGACATTAGTAAGGGAAAATGTCAGCCAAGCTGCAATAAAACATTTCCAGGCCAATAAAAGTACTGTAGCTGAGTCGAATGCTTTAAAATTACTGGGTTTGAAAGGTTAAAATAATAAATGATCACAGATCCAAGAAATAAAACGCTCAAGTCATTAGCAGAGACATTTTCTACTGTCATAACTAAAGTTGTAGGGACTCCTCAGTGTAGATCCTGTAAGGTGATCCTTTGAGGATCCCCTTTGCTATATGACTCCTCTCTTTTTGAAGAACAGAAAGTTATATACAGGACCAATAACACAGACACCTTAGGAAATTTCTAAAAACTATATTTTGTTTTGTAATGTATTTGTGTAATCCCATTTTGGCATAACAACCTGTTCTTTCAGAAATGCTTTAAGCCAAATATAAAGGCACACTGTGAAGATCTACATCTCCAAAAACTAAGGCTGATATTGATCTAATTTTCTCACCAAGGCACCTTTTCCGAAAATTTTTCCAATTTTTTTTTCAGTTCTACCTGTATACTGCCAGCGCATTATTTCCAACACATCTTCCTCCACCCTCCTCACGCGTGTGTGCTCAGTCATGTGACCCCATGAACTGCAGCCCTACCAGGCTCCTCTGTTCATGGGATTTCCCAGGCAAGAATACTGAAGTGGATTGCCATTTCCTTCTTCACTACTGCTTACACCCATGGAAGAAGCAGACACAATCATGGCTCAGGAGTTAAGGAATATATCATTTATTGAGCTTTGTGATTAGGTACTTAACATATACTTTCTTCTCACCACTCACTTGTGAGCTGCTGCTGCCAGGCAAGAACACTGGAGCAGGTTGCCATTTCCTTCTCCACACTTGTGAGCTAGATGTGTTGTTATTGCCATTAATTTGTAAGGACATAGTTCAGAGAAGTAAAATTTTCCTTGAACTCCGTGGTAGTGAGTGAAGACGAGACAACCTGAGGAATACCTGACTCCAGAGGTTGTGCTCTCTCGCCCAGACTGAATCATCCTAAAATGAGGTCTATTGCTTACACCTTCTCCTACTTTGGAGAATTATGCTTGGCCTTAAAAGCTGAGCTAGAGTTTCCAAGAGAAGCACAAATAACCAAGAGAAAGTGAAAAGTCTGAACAAAGACCTTTAGTTTCAACAATTTCTGTTAACGAAAACATGAGACCTAGCAAATAATCCTGGAGAAGGCAATGGCACCCCACTCCAGTACCCTTGCCTGGAAAATCCCATGGACGGAGGAGCCTGGTAGGCGGCAGTCCATGGGGTCGCACGGAGTCGGACACGACTGAGCAATTTCACTTTCACTTTTCACTTTCATGCATTGGAGAAGGAAATGGCAACCCACTCCAGTATTCTTGCCTGGAGAATCCCAGGGGTCGGGGAGCCTGGTGGGCTGCCGTCTATGGGGTCGCACGGAGTCAGACATGACTGAAGTGACTTAGCAGCAGCAGCAGCAAATAATCCAAAGTTAGTGGTTTCCTACATGTACTTTGTACAAAGAAATTGTTTCTAGGTCAGTTAAAATTTTGAAACTGAAGTGTTTCTAGTGCAATTGAAATTTTGTAAATTATATATTAAATGCATTGTATGTGCATGCGTCCTAAGTCGCATCCGTCATATCTGGCTCTTTTGCAACGCTATGGGACTGTAGCCCACCAGGCTCCTCTGTCCATGGGATTCTCCAGGCAACAATGGTGGGTTGGGTTGCCATGCCCTCCTCCAGGGGATCTTCCCAACCCAGGGATTGAACCCAAATCTTTTATGTCCCCTTCATTGGCAAGGGAGTTCTTTACCACTAGTGCCACTAGGGAAGCCCATTAAATGCTTTACAAGAACTAATTATTTAGCAAAAACATGAAGCTTTGTTGAAAAAAAGAATATTCACATCCTAGCTTAGTTCCTTTGTAAAGTTGGGATCTCCTCTTCATAATCCATCCACTTCCTCAAGTGTTAATGTCAAACCTATGGTGCATGAGGCACCATGCCAGATGCTACAGGGATGCATTGAATACAGTGTCCTCAGAGAGCTTAGAGCCTAATGGTGCAGGAGTTAAATAGCAAAAACAAAAACAAAAACTCTACTACAGAAAGCAGTGTATAAGTATGGTGAGAGAATTATCATCAAAGTGCCATGACATGTTAAAGCAGAGAGAACTGACATCTAGGTCTGGCAGTCAAGGAAAGCTTCATGAAGTGGAAGACATGAAATGAGTGAAAGGATGGGTACTTTATTCATTCGTTTATTTTATTCCTTTGTTTATTCGTCATTTATTTTTTATTGCGCTGGGTCTTTGTTGCGCTCGAGGGCTTTCTCTAGCTGCGGTGAGCAGGAGCTACTCTCTATTGCGGTGTTCAGGCTTCTCATGGCAGTGTCTTCTCGTGTTGCAGAGCACAGGCGCTCGGTCATGCAGGTTTTGGTAGTTATGGCATGTGGGCTCAGTAGTTGCGGCACACAGGCTTAGTTGCCCTGTGGCATGTGGGATCTTTTTGGACCAGGGATCAGATCTGTGTCCCCTGCATTGGCAAGTGGATTCTTAACCATTGGACCACCAGGATGAGTAAGATGAGAGTGACGGGTGAGAAGGAATTTCTGGACACAGCTGAGTTAGAGCTTGTCTTATCAATAATTAATCAAGTGAAAGTCTTAGTGCTACAAAATGCAATTCAGGATATTCATTTATTTGTATCCACCCAAAGTCTTTGAGAGAAAATATGATTAACCCACACATATAACAGGATTGTTAAAAATAAAAATTATGTAGGAATGCCTATGCGTGCATGTGTGCTGAGTCACTTCAGTCATGTCCAGTTCTGTGTGACACTATGGACTGTAGCCTGCCAGGCTCCTCTGTCCATGGGATTCTCCAGGCAAGAATACTGGAGTGGATTGCCATGCCCTTCTCCAGAGGATCTTCCCGACCCAGGGATTGAACCCACATCACTTACATCTCCTGCACTGGCAAGCAGGATCTTTACCACTAGCTCTACCTGGGAAGCCAGCAATGGCTCAGGTCTTGGTAAATCTGCCTCTTCTCCCCTTTCTTTACCACAAATAGTTACCCCAGGTAAAGAAAATCCTAACACCATACAGACTGCTCACACTACAAGTGGTCTGCAACCTCAGTCATGCCCTCAACACAAGGCAGCTCTTCTGTTGTCCATTTCACAGTTATTGTTAACCTTCCCCAATCTCCAGAAGCCCTCTGCCTTACCTATTTCCCTCTCACTCTAGGCAATGAACCTTATCTCCTTTGTAAAGAACTCAGATGTCATTGTGTTATCTCTCCCAACTCAAACCCCACACCTCTCTGAACACACCCATATCTGCACCCTCTCTTCAGTCATTCCTTCAGCTCAGTTGTAAACCCATCCCTCCTCCAGATCAATGCTGATATCTCTGTGCCCTGAGCCCCATTCAGGCTAAAATGATTATTTAGCAAAAACTTGATTATATTCTTTGCAGCCAAAGATGGAGAAGCTCTCTACAGTCAGCAAAAACAAGACCGGGAGCTGACTGTGGCTCAGATCATGAACTCCTTATTGCCAAATTCAGACTTAAATTGAAGAAAGTAGGGAAAACCACTAGACCATTCAGGTATGACCTAAATCAAATTCCTTATGATTATACAGTGGAAATGAGAAATAGATTTAAGGGACTAGAACTGATAAACAGAGTGCCTGATGAACTATGGACTGAGGTTCCTGACACTGTACAGGAGACAGGGATCAAGACCATCCCCATGGAAAAGAAATGCAAAAAAGTAAAATGGCTGTCTGGGGAGGCCTTACAAATAGCTGTGAAAAAAAGAGAAGTGAAAAGCAAAGGAGAAAAGGAAAGATATAAGCATCTGAATGCAGAGTTCCAAAGAACAGCAAGGAGAGATAAGAAAGCCTTCCTCAGCGATCAATGCAAAGAAGTAGAGGAAAACAACAGAATGGGAAAGACTAGAGAGCTCTTCAAGAAAATCAGAGATACCAAGGGAAGAGTTCATGCAAAGATGGGCTTGATAAAGGACAGAAATGGTATGGACCTAACAGAAGCAGAAGATATTAAGATGAGGTGGCAAGAATACACAGAAGCACTGTACAAAAAAGATCTTCACGACCAAGATAATCACCATGCTGTGATCACTGACCTAGAGCCAGTCATCCTGGAATGTGAAGTCAAGTGGGCCTTAGAAAGCATCACTACAAAAAAAGCTAGTGGAAGTGATGGAATTCCAGTTGAGATATTTCAAATCCTGGAAGATGATGCTGTAAAAGTGCTGCACTCAATATGCCAGCAATTTTGGGAAACTCAGCAGTGGCCACAGGACTGGAAAAGGTCAGTTTTCATTCCGATCCCAAAGAAAGGCAATGCCAAAGAATGCATTGCACTCATCTCATACACTAGTAAAGTAATGCTCAAAATTCTCCAAGCCAGGCTTCAGCAATACGTGAACCGTGAACTTCCAGATGTTCAAGCTGGTTTTAGAAAAGGCAGAGGAATCAGAGATCAAATTGCCAACATCCACTGGATCATGGGAAAAGGAAGAGAGTCCAGAAGAACATCTATTTCTGCTTTATTGACTATGCCAAAGCCTTTGACTGTGTGGATCACAATAAAGTGTGGAAAATTCTGAAGAGATGGGAATACCAGACCACCTGACCTGCCTCTTGAGAAACCTGTATGCAGGTCAGGAAGCAACAGTTAAAACTGGACATGGAACAACAGACTGGTTCCAAATAGGAAAAGGAGTCTGTCAAGGCTGTATATTGTCACCCTGCTTATTTAACTTATATGCAGAGTACATCATGAGAAACGCTGGGCTGGAAGAACAAGCTGGGATCAAGATTGCCAGGAGAAAGATCAATAACCTCAGATATGCAGATGACACCACCCTTATGGCAGAAAGTGAAGAAGAACTAAAAAGCCTCTTGATGAAAGTGAAAGAGGAGAGTGAAAAAGTTGGCTTAAAGCTCAACATTCAGAAAACTAAGATCATGGCATCTGGTCCCATCACTTCATGGCAAATAGATGGGGAAACAATGGAAACAGTGTCAGACTTTATTTTGGGGGGCTCCAAAATCACTGCAGATGGTGATTGCAGCCACGAAATTAAAAGACACTTACTCCTTGGAAGGAAAGTTATGACCAACCTAGATAGCATATTGAAAAGCAGAGACATTACTTTGCCAACAAAGGTCCATCTAGTCAAGGCTATGGTTTTTCCTGTGGTCATGTATGGATGTGAGAGTTGGACTGTGAAGAAAGCTGAGCGCCAAAGAATTGATGCTTTTGAACTGTGGTGTTGGAGAAGACTCTTGGGAGTCCCTTGGACTGCAAGGAGATCCAACCAGTCCATCCTAAAGGAGATCAGTCCTGGGTGTTCACTGGAAGGACTGATGCTAAAGCTGAAACTCCGGTACTTTGGCCACCTCATGTGAAGAGTTGACTCATTGGAAAAGACTCTGATGCTGGGAGGGATTGAGGGCAGGAGGAGAAGGGGGCGTCAGAGGATGAGATGGCTGGATGGCATCACCGACTCAATGGACATGATTCTGAGTGAACTCTGGGAGTTGGTGATGGACAGGGAGACAGACCTGGAGTGCTGCAATTCATGGGGTCACAAAGAGTCGGACTGAGTTGGACGACTGAGCAACTGAACTGAACTGAACTGGTATAGCACTCAGGGGCTACTTCAAGGAACTTACTCCTTAAATTACCCCTGTAGTTAATTTCTAACATTGTTATCTCTCTCTGCTGACTCCCCCTTATCAACATAAAAACATCCTCCTTTCTTCTCTCTCTCTATGCTGACTCTCTCTTCCCAGCATAGAAACATTCTTAAGTCTCTTCTATTTATAAAAATACAAACCCTCTCTTAAACTCAGACCCCTTTCCCCAACACAGCTACTTTCAGTTCTCTTTCCTCCTTTGCCAAGCCAAGCTAATGGAAAGAATAATCTGCAGAGTCACCTTTCAGGCCACCACTCCAATGTCCAAAGCAAAACAGAGAGGATGCAAAAGTGCCCAGGCTTGATATCATTTTATACATAACAACTCCCTTCATGCCATCACTCCCAAACTCTCCTAGGACTTCCTTCAAGCTACAGCTGGTAGCCAGGCTACTCATGTCCTGCCTGAAAGACTGTTTATAGTGTTTTCACATGATTTTTCTCATTCTTCTGCCATTGCCAGGACATGTGGTGATGGAGTATGTACAGAGTCAGGAGGAGCTGGACTCCTGGTTGGCCACTGTCTGTGTTTCTGTCTTATCTCAGTGTGGGAATCACAAAGATGTAGGCATTCAGCAGTTTCCCTTCCTCATAAGATCTTAGTATAATCCGCATGTTGCCTTGAAATCCATTGAACTCATGATGTTTTATTTCTAATATGCTATTAATTATCTCTGTTTGCCTTCCCCTTCACTTTCAGATGGTTTCTCCTCTGAATTTCTGCTCTGATTAATACTCAGATGGGATTTAAAAGTCTGAAGACATTTACCTCTACAGTGACCTAGTCTTTTCTCTGAGTAGTTAAACTTCTTGTTATTGTTTAGTTGCTAAGTCATGTCCAACTCTCTGCAACCCCATGGACTGCAGCACACCAGGCTTCCCTGTCCTTCACTGTCTTCCCAAGTTTGCTCAAACTCATGTCCATTGAGTCGGTGATGCCATTCAACCATCACATTCTCTTATTGTCCCCTTCTCCTCCTGCCTTCAATCTTTCCCAGCATCGGGGTCCTTTCCAATGAGTTGGCTCATCGCATCAGGTGTCCAAAGTAGTGGAGCTTCAGCATCAGTCCTTCCAATGAACATTTAGGGTCTATTTCCTTTAGGATTGACTAGTTTGATCTCTTTGCTGTCCGAGAGTCCTTTGCTGTCTCTTAAGAGTCCTTTCTGCATCACAATTCGAAAGCATCTGCAGTAGTTAAGCTTCTACCCAAGTTTAATTACTAATTGATCCTAAGAGAACATTGGTAGGAAACACCCAAGGGCTAATAACAGCTTTTTAGGAAAAGAATGAAGAAAGAGATCACCATGTAAATCAGGACACCAATTGGGCATATGTTCCAATTTAAGAGACAAATGTGGAAAGAATAGCTGCTTTTTAGAATACAGAGAATTTTTTTTTAATTTTAATTTTTTTTAACTGTGTAAGACACTGTGAAGATATATAAAGTGATACCGAGATGGTCACATGCGGTACCTGCCCAAAGAACTCCCCAACTGAGGGGGGAAACAGCAATCACATACAATTCAAATGCAGACCAAGTGTTCCCAGCAGAGTTGTTAAGATCACTATTTTTGGAGTTAAATCCTAAGTTCAAATCTTTGCCCAGTTTCCTCATCTATAAAGTGGAAATAACAGTACTTACTTTGCAGGAGCCTGCAAGGAAGAAATGAGATGGATAGGGAATGTAAGTTTAGCATGGATGAAGCACATTTGAAGTTCCCAAGGATAAGTCAGTGTGATTTGGGCTGTTATTAGCTTTATTTAGCTTTATCGTTATTATGGAAGGATAAACCAGATATTGTATGGATTTAAAGGAAGAAGAGATCACATATGCTTGGGAGATTCAAGAAAGACTTATTTTGTAGGCAGCCTTTTGGAAAAACCTTGGGGAGCGTGTAATATTTCTTCAGGGCAAGGTGAAGGAGCTGTATCTCTCTGCGGTCCTGGCATAGGACCCAGAGCCTGCCTGTGTAATCACCTTAAGGGTCATGGGTAAAAATGAAACTTGATATGTGTTAAAATTTACAATACTTGTTTATGACTGTACCTGGTCAATTCATTTATTTAATAAATTCCTATTTATATTTTTGATTTGAAACAGGCAATACTTGTTAAAATTCTATAATATCCATAGTAGTCCAAAAAGCAAGTAAAGGGTATTTTCAATAAGTGCTATTGTAAAATAATTTCAAAAGAGCACACTTGTTATTAATGACAGGCAGTGTATTATGTACCTCTTGCCTTGTCATCCTGTCTACGGAGTACGTGTTGTAAAGGAAGAAAAGTGGGTAATTATATTTCACATGAACATCAAATTGAGTGTTCCTTTCTTGTAGTTTTATAAAGTAGAATTGTGGCAAGATTGTCCCTGGCTAATGCCAGGAAAAAAGAAAAATAAATGTCTTTTTAAAAATGTCTCTTATATAAACAAGTAAAATCTGTTGAAGTGGTTTGTGGTCATTGAACACAAGTCTGTTCCCATTAAAACAAACTCCATGGATAAGTCTGAATTATTTTATGTTGGTATTTGGTTGTATCAAATATTGCTTAACATGAAATTAAATATATAAAGTTTACATCAGAGCAAAATAAATATCATTATTATTACTAATTTAGGCATTGCTAGCAATTATTCAAATAATTTTGCAATAAGAGTCTTAACTTTTCCTGTATTCATCTTAATGGGTGCAAGTTGATAGCTCAAAAAATTGACAAGTGATTTTTTAAATCTTTTTATATAAATAGAGAAGTTAATTTTTGTCTCTGATGTCTATTTTAATAATTGCCTTCAAGATACTTATTGGAAAAATGCTGTTGAGATTTGATTATTAAGATTTGTGTGTTTTGCATAAAAATTATTTAAGAGGTTTTGAAAGTAAAAAATAGAACAAAAACAAAATTATTTAAGAGGTTCTAATATTCCTTGGCATTCTATACCTCAAGCTCATTCCCAAGGAATTTTTTAATAACAGGACCTTATTTGGGACTATAATTATTGTCTGAGTTTTAATATTATCACTAATCTTAGAACTTTGATGTAAAATTCTGGACATTAGTCATTTGAGAACATTTCTGGTATGTGTTGTGGGTGTGATATTTGGAATACTCTAACCTGATTTTGGAAATAGAGCTGATCATTATCTAGAGGGTCATTCCAACTTTCTCCTCCACCTACTCTCTCGTCTTTGCTGCATGCTGTGCTCAGTCACTCAGTCGTGTCCGACTCTTTTCGACCCCCATGGACTGTATCCTGCTAGGCTCCTCTGTCCATGGAATTCTCCAGGCAAGAATACTGGAGTGGGTTGCCATGCCCTCCTCCAGGGGATCTTCCTGACCCAGGGATCGAACCTGGGTCCTCGCATTGCAGGCAGATTCTTTACCATCTGAGCCACTAGGGAAGCCCCAAGAATACTGGCGTGGGTAGCCATTCCCTCCTCCAGTGGACCTTCCTTACGAGGGATGGAACCCTGGTCTTCTGCATCGCAGGCAGTTTTTTAACCATATGAGCCACCAGGGAAGCCCTGATCAGCTTTTGCTGTGTACAAAAAATTCTCAGTAGTTTGCAATAACGAAATTTTTACATCTTGCCTACAGGTTGGCTGAGCAGCTGTGGCAGTGATGCTCTGAGCTGTGAGTCAGGTTCAGGTATGTTCCCTGGGCGTTCATTCTGGGATACTATGATCCTAGATTATTTGGGGTTCAGGTCAGTTCAGTTCAGTTCAGTTTAGTTGCTCAGTCGTGTCCGACTCTTTGCGATCCCATGAATTGCAGCACACCAGGTCTCCCTGTCCATCACCAGCTCCCGGAGTTCACTCAGACTCACGTCCATCAAGTCAGTGATGCCATCCAGCCATCTCATCCTCTGTCGTCCCCTTCTCCTCCTGCCCCCAATCCCTCCCAGCATCAGAATCTTTTCCAATGAGTCAGCTCTTCGCATGAGGTGGCCAAAGTACTGGAGTTTCAGCTTTAGCATCATTCCTTCCAAAGAACACCCAGGACTGATCTCCTTTAGAATGGACTGGTTGGATCTCCTTGCAGTCCAAGGGACTCTCAAGAGTCTTCTCCAACACCACAGTTCAAAAGCATCAATTCTTCACATATCATAGTAGAACAGAGACAGACAACCAAAATTGATTGCCCATTGCAGAAGAGGAAGCAGTCACCAGTATGTAGCAATTCTAAAATCTCACTGGACATACATTGCCAAGCTCCCAACCTGAATGTGGGGATTGTTCCTGGATCAGGCTCCAGCTCTGTTCCCTGGGAATTAATGCTTCTACCCATTGTTTTCAGGACTATTGGCTCCACCTTCTGGGACTAGTTTTCCATCATCCTTTTTGGTCATATCTGAAGAAGTATATATCCTCCCTGGCAGCTGAGCAGCTTCTTCTTCCTACTATTTGCCTGTAGAATGTTGAAGATCCTAAGGTCTTTTTTTAAAAAAATCAAATCTTAACCAAGAATATAAGTGTATGTGTTCTCAGTCATGTTTGACTCTTTGCAGCCCCCGTGGACTGTAGCCCTCCAGGCTCCTCTGTGCATGAAATTCTCCAGCCAAGAATACTAGAGTGGGTTTCCATGCCCTCCTCCAGGGGATATTCCCAACCCAGGGATTGAACCTGCATCTCTTTCATCTCCTGCATTGGCAGGCGGATTCTTTACCACTGGCACCATCTGGGAAGCCCAACTGAGAATAGTTTTAGATTTACACCAAAGTTGCTGAGCTAGTACAGAGAGTTCCCATTTACTCAATACCATGTTTCTCCTATGTGGTAACATCTTACATTAGTATGGTCCATTTTCCACAATTAATGAATCTATGTTGATATTTTATTGTTATCCTAAGATATTTTATTATGGCTCAGAAAGTCATAGTATCATTTAAGGGGAAAAAAAAGTCACAGTGTCTTTTAATCCAGGCAAGTCTGCTTTGGCACTTAAATCTCTCTTGAAGCCTATTAAAACTCTGAGTGTGTGACTTGAGTCAGCTCCATGGACAGCAGCCACATCCATATCCACATCCACATCCACATTCAAGGCTTCTTCTCCCTAGAATTAACCACAGATGGTTTATCAAATTTGTGAAACCTACTCCCTATTTCTTTCTTATGAGCTCTTTTGTTCAGATGAAAGAATTTATTGGGGGCCACCTTAATCCATTCAGAGGTTTTACAGAGAGTATCATGGTGAGTTTTTGTTTTATGTTTGTCATGAGACTGGGTCTTTATTAGCATCTCAACCAGCCTTTGTGACTTTTAACATTTCTCAGTTTTTCCTGTTCTTTTGGAAAATGAGAAACAGTTCTGTTTTCAAAGTTGTAAGTTTTGAAATTTATGGAGTCACTCTTCACTCTCTCATTCTTGCTTGCAGGCAGGTCAGTTTCTTCTTAAAACTGACTTAGCAAAAGAAGCAACCAACTCATGCTAGTAACAGTCTATCTTGAAATCTCTTCAGCCCAAAACCATGCATTCATGAGATATACTTTCTGTCTTCAAGTTATCTTGGTTGACAGTTTAATCAAATATTTACTGCCTCATAAGATGGGTCATCATTTTTCCAGTTTCCAACACTTTCTTGCTTCCTGGTTCAGTCCCAAGACCAAAGACACCTATTTTAGGTTTGTTTGGGTTTTTTTTTAATCTGTTATTATTTACTTGTTTATCCCCTATATATCCAGTTTTTATCTCAGTAGCATCACATTTTTAAGGACTAATTTCTGTGTTAGTCAGTTTTTACTGCAATAATGCTGTGTAGTAAATATCCCCCAGAGGTCCGTGATTTCTAAAACAAAGGCCTCTGGCTCATGGGTCTTTGGCTTTGTTGCCCTCAGCCTGCAGATTGTTCAGATCTGCTTCTCTGTCCTTATCTAGGACCCAGGCAGGAGAGGGCTCTTTACATGGCAAAGAGCAGAAATGCAAAAGGCCGAACCAAGCCATACATGCAGAATTTAAGCCTTTGCTCACATTTTATTGACCAAAATAAGTCACACTGTCAGACCTAATATCAATGGAGGGAGGAGTTGTTTTTGTTCAGTTGCTCGGTCATGTCCGAAGGAAAACATTTTATTTTAATTATTCTGTTTTATGTGTGTTTGCAACCCCGTGGACTGCAGCACGCCAGACTTCCCTGTCCTTCACTATCTCTTGGAGTTTGCTCAAACTCAGGTCCATTGAGTTGATGATGCCATCCAACCATTTCATCCTCTGTCACCCCCCTTCTCCGCCTGTCTTCAATCTTTCCCAGCATCAGGGACTTTTCCAATGAGTCAGCTCTTCGCACCATGTGGCCGAAGTATTGGAGAGGAGAAGTCAAATCCTTACATGCCAATAATACATTTTACCTCACCAGACATAAGTCTGGCCTCCAGAATTCATCATTCAGATGATCCCTAAAATGGAAGGGAGCAGGAAAGGGAGGGGTAAAAATATAGTTAGGAAAATTTTTTGTATATATCAGTTCAGTTCAGTCGCTCAGTAGTGTCCAACTGTTTGCAACCCCTTGGACTGCAGCATGCCAGGGTTGCCTATCCTCCACTGTCTCCTGGAGTTTGCTCAAACTCATGTCCATTGAGTCAGTGATGCCATTCAACCACCTCATCCTCTGTCATCCCTTTCTCCTTTGCCTTCCAGCATCAGGGTCTTTTCCAAAGAGGTAGCTTTTTGCATCAGGTGTCCAAAGTATTGGAGCTTCAGTATCAATCCTTCCAATGAATACTCAGGATTGATTTCCTTCAGGATTGACTGGTTTGATCTCCCATCCCTTCATACCAAAACCAAGGATCCTGGCCCCACTGATGCACTTCAGCACGCACACTCCTCCTGGGATGTTGGACAGCAGACCTAGCCACACTTGGAATAGCTACATTTTTCTCAGGGCCTTCCTGTCTTCATCCCCATGGACTGCAGTTCTTTGGGGTCATCATCACCTCTAGCCTGGCTTCCTACAACAACCTTTGAGCCTGGCTCTTTCTCTAGCCTGCCCATCTCCAAACCACTCTCCATTCATAGTAATCCAAAGTAATCTTTCTCGGGTGGACATTTCATCTTGTGGCTCTCTCAGCATAAGTCTCCCAAGGTTTTTACTTTTTGTCTCTAGTAAATAAAACATAGCTTTGCACATGTGCCCGCCCCCACCCCTGCCAGTTGGTCCCAGAATATTGGGCTTCGGTAAAGGGTCAAGTTTCTCTCATCCTCTCAGACTCCCACACTTTGGCTCCTGGATACAAGGGAATGGTGTCCTTTCTGCTGGGTGGGCCTCCTGGGCAGCAAAGGGGGTGCTGAGAGCCTGAGTGCCCCGAAAGCTTTGCCTACTCCCCGCCCAGCCCCCATACAGCACTTCTGACCTCCCCAGAGAGGGAAATGACTACTGACAGAAATGTGATCACGCTGCCAGACACATGGTGTCAGCTCCACAAATTGTGAAACTGAAGTCTGTGGCCCTTTGATCTTGCCCCTGTGGTGTCAGGAAGTGAGTAAAGACAGCTGCTGAGAAGCTGGTGGAGAAGGGGGAAAAGTTAGCCTCTCAGGAAATTGGGGAAAAATTTTCTTCAGGCACCCAGAAACTAGAAGAAAACAGTTCCTGTCTGAGGTGGATGTAGACGGCCTCATGAGGTCAGTTCAGTTCTGTTCAGTCACTTGGACGTGTCCAGCTCTTTGCTGGGGGTCCCATGGACTGCAGCATGCCAGCCTTCCCTGTCCATCACTAACTCCCGGAGTTTGCTCAAACTCATGTCCATTGAGTCCATGATTCCATCCAACCATCTCATCCTCTGTCATCCCCTTCTCCTCCTGCCTTAATCTTTCTCAGCATCAGGGTCTTTTCCTCATGAGATACCTTCTTATGATTCTCCAGCAGCAAGACTAGGAGGTAGGAGCTGTCCTTCAGTATCCTTTCCTGTTCTTGTATAGAGCAGTGAAGAGACCCAGGCATAGTTGCAGAGTAGATAGGCTGTCAGGATCTGTAAAAGTCAAATTTACTCTTTAACAGATCCCTCTTACCCAAACAGAATTACTGTTCTCTTTGGAAATTATTTTAATCAAGTCTTTTTTTTTTTTATGTTCAAGTCAAAAACACATCAAACTAGCTCATGCAAAGCAGCATGGTTATTAAATAACGATTCTGGGATATCTTATAAAGCTGACAGTCAAGAAAGTGAGTCTTGTGAGTAACCAAAATGAGGAATTGGCTATTACAGTAAAAACTGAAGCCAAATCTAAGCAGTATGTGTTCGTATTGATGTTTTCCTATAATTGTTAATGCCAGTAGTCCAGGAGACCAAATTCTAGACTTGTCAAATACCAGCTATATCCAGCTTCTCTTTCTCCCTGAAACTGACCTTCCCACCACTTTCTATGTGGGAAACCAACGTGTACTTGTCCCCTACACATGGCAGCTGCTGGCAGAACTGGATGAGGATATATGATACAAGAGCAGTTTACCCATTGCTGGCCAGAAACCCATGAGATGGGTCACCGCAAAGGTCTCGTCCCAGTAGTATCAATGGTAGTTGTTGTTTAGTTGCTAAGTCAGGTCCGACTCTTTTGAGACCCCATGGACTGCAGCCCACCAGCTTCCTCTGTCCATGGGATTCTCCAGGCAAGAATACTGGAGTGGGTTGCCATTCCCTTCTCCAGGGCATCTTCCCCACCCAGGAATCAAACCTGCATCTCCTGCATTGCAGGCAGATTCTTTACTGTTGAGCCACCAGAGAAACCCCCAATGGTAGTTAGTCAATCCAGTTAATTTAGGTTCCTCTGGATGGCGGAAAATATGGAAAGATTGGCCAGTGAGTGATAAAGGTAAATGGAACCAGTTTACAGAGGGACACAGATACCTTAGCTAAGAGACCATGTTGGCTCAGAGAGGTGGAGAGAGTCACTGGCCTCTAGAAACATCTTGCCTCATTCTAGTTTACAGGTGCCTGTGTTAGTTTGCTAGGGGTGCTATAAGAAAGCACCACAGACTGAGTGGCTTAAACATCAGATATTTATTTTGTCTCAATTCTGGAGGCTAGAAGTCTCATAGCAAAGTGTTGGCAAGTTTGGCCTCTCCTTGGCTCATAGATGACTGTCTTCTCCCTGTATCTCCACAGAACTCTCCCTCTGTGCATGTCTGTGTTCTAATCTCTTCTTATCATGATACCAGTCAGATTGAATTGGGGCTCATGTAATGACTTCATTTTAACCTACTTACCTCTTTAAAGATCTGTCTCCAAATGCAGTCACATTCTGAGGTATTGGGGTTAGGACTTCAACATATAAATGCGAGGAGACCCAATTCAGTCCATACCAATGCCACCTCCCCTTTTTTGCAGAGTCCTGAATAAGTCTATACAATGAAAAGAACCTAACAAACTGTATCAGCACTCTCTGTTGTAATCAGCAGAAAACCCAATTCAAACAGTTTTTAGGAAAAAGGGCTCAAGCAACTGAGAAGTCAGAAGTGTCACTAACTTTAAGTACCTCTGAATCCAGAACTCAGATAACATCCTTTGATTGGTTAGGATCCTGGCAGGAAATACATGGCTCCATCCATTCAGGTTTTATCCACTGGACAGGGCTGCAGCTTCCTTCTACTCCCGACTCTCTATCTCTGCCACTGTCAATGATTCTGACACCCCATCTCTGACAGAAAGCAAAGTGATCTGGACCCCACAGAAAGTAAAGTTATCAGATGAACCATAGAAACAAAAGAAGATTACACTAAGTTTAACTCTAAAGATTTGAATTCCAATCCCAAAGAAAGGTAATGCCAAACAATGTTCAAACTACCACACAATTGCACTCATCTTACACACTAGCAAAGTAATGCTCAAAATTCTCCAAGCCAGGCTTCAACAGTACGTGAACTATGAAATTCCAGAGGTTCAAGCTGGATTTAGAAAAGGCAGAGGAACCAGAGATCAAATTGCCAACATCTGCTGGATCATGGGAAAAGGAAGAGAATTCCATAAAAACATCTACTTCTGCTTTATTGACTACGCCAAAGCCTTTGACTATGTGGATCACAACAAACTGTGGAAAATTCTTAAAAACATGGGAATACCAGGCCACCTTACCTGCCCCCTGAGAAATTTGTATGCAGGTCAAGAAGCAACAGTTAGAACTGGACATAGAACGACAGACTGGTTCCAACTCAGCAAAGGAGTATGTCAAGGCTGTATATTGTCACCCTGCTTATTTAACATATGCAGAATACATCATGCGAAATGCTGGGGTGGATGAAGCACAAGCTGGAATCAAGATTGTCAGAAGAAATATCAATAACCTTAGATATGCAGATGACACCACCCTTATGGTAGAAAGCAAAGAGGAACTAAAGAACCTCCTGATGAAAGTGAAAGAGGAGAGTGAAAAAGTTGGCTTAAAACTCAACATTCAAAAAATTAAGATCATGGAATCTGGTCCCATCACTTCATGGCAAATAGGTGGGGAAACAATGGAAACAGTGAGAGACTATTTTCTTGGGCTCCAAAATCACTGAAGATGGTGACTTGCAGCCATGAAATTAAAAGATGCTTGCTCCTTGGAAGAAAAGCTATGACCAACCTAGACAGCACATTCAAAAGCAGAGACATTACTTTGCCAACAAATGTCCATATAGTCAAAGCTATGGTTTTTTTAGTAGTCATGTATGGATGTGAGAGTTGGACTATAAAAAAAAGCTGAGCACTGAAGAATTGATGCTTTTGAACTGTGGTGTTGGAGAAGACTCTTGAGAGTCCCTTGGACTGCAAGGAAATCCAACCAGTCCATCCTAAAGGAAATCAGTCCTGAATATTCATTGGAAGGACTGATGCTGAAACTCCAATGCTTTGGCCACCTGATGGGAAGAACTGACTCACTGGAAAAGACCCTGATGCTGGGAAAGATTGAAGGCAGGAGGAGAAGGGGACTGACAGAGGATGAGATGGTTGGATGGCATCACCGACTCGATGGACATGAGTTTAAGTAAGCTCCAGGAGTTGGTGATGGACAGGGAAGCCTGGCATGCTGCAGTCCATGGAGTTACAAAGAGTTGGACATGACTGAGCAACTGAACTGAACTAAACTGAAAGTTTTGAAGACTCTAAAGAAAAATAGCAAAATGACCACAGTTCCGAAGGCTTTGACTCACATTAACAAGAGTGAAATGAAAAGTATTGATTCCTTTTTTGGTACAAAACATTTTTTAAAAAATTGGAAAGATTTGAATCTTTGAAAATGAAATTGAGCAAGAAAGAAAAAAAGGGTATTTAATCACAAGGTATTGAAGTAGCAGAGCAAGTAACAATTAACAGTGGGACTTCCTTACCATCTCTAGGCCTACAGGAGTGAAGCAAGTACAGATACTGGAACCTGAAGCCACTAAGCTGTAGGAACATGTCCCTTGACAGGGCCATAGCCTTCAGTAGAGATAGCCAACCTGAGAGGATCCTACATAAAGAGACTGGGAAATAACCTAATCTCTGATCTCCTGACTACACTCCCATCTTGAAGCCAGAGGGGAAGAGAGCTGGATGGAGTCCATTTAGTCAGCTGGTGGAGAGAAGGAAAGAGATCTAGGGGCAAGTGGAAGAAAACTAACAGGACTTGGTCTCCTTCTTCATCTCTGTTGGTGTCTTTCTGGACAGGGTCTCAACTCAACACCCTTACAGCTTTCAATCTGTGGGAAGAAAGCTTCTTGCACAAGTTTTCCAGAAGCCCAGAATTTAGTCTTATTAGCCTGCTTGTTGGAGAAGGTGATGGCACCCCACTCCAGTACTCTTGCCTGGAAAATCCCATGGATGGAGGAGCCTGGTAGGCTGCAGTTCATGGGGTCACTAAGAGTCAGACACGAATGAGCGACTTCACTTTGACTTTTCACTATCATGCATCGAAGAAGGAAATGGCAACCCACTCCAGTGTTCTTGCCTGGAGAATCCCAGGGACGGGGGAGTCTAGTGGACTGCCGTCTATGGGGTCGCACAGAGTCAGACACAACTGAAGCGACTTAGCAGCAGCAGCAGCAGCAGCCTGCTTGTATCACCCAATTCATATCTAATTCAATCACTGTGGCCAAAGGACAGCTGAGCAGGTCGTGATCACCTGAAAACCCCTAGAGCTGTGAGAGTGGGATCAATCCCATAGAAACACATAGTATCCAATGGGAGAGCATAGTTCCCCAAAGGAAAATTCAGATGTTGTTAACAGAAGAAGGGGGAATACACAGAGGCTAGTCAGGTGAGAACAGCCGATGAGCGCTACAATACCCAGATGATTCATAGGCCAGCCCTTGGTAAAAATGTAATGACTAATTGTATTGATTGGATGCAGTATGTTTTGAGAACAATTCATTGCAGATAGTCAGAGGTCAGTAAACATTTGCAAAAATCTGTTGGTCTATAAATGTTCATAACCTATGCGTGCATGCTAAATTGCTCAGTTCTGTCTGACTCTTTGCGACCCCATGGACTGTAGCCCGCCAGGCTCCTCTGTCTGTGGGATTCTCTAGGCAAGAATACTGGAGTTGAGTTGCCATTTCCTCCTCCAGGGGATCTTCTAATCCAGGGATCAAACCTACATCTCTTATGTCTCCTGCATTGGCAGGCAGGTTCTTTACCCTGAGTGCCACCTAGGAAGCCCCTCATAACCTATGGACAGAATTACTTTGCAAATGACTAGGGAACATTTCTGAATCCAGAGGATGTTTTTTCCACTTCCAGTCTCTATAGCCATCCTTATATGAATATTCTTGTTTGTAGAAATCTGTATTTACACCCCAAACACTGCCTCTATTCAGTGATCTGAATTATTTTGTAAACACTGTTTATTTCTTTTCATTAGACCACAGTCTTGAGAATTTCTGGCTTGTTTACATACATCATCAAAGTACTTTTTTAAAGACTCATTTAGCAAAAGATCATCATGAAAGAGGCAGTAAACTAAGGTTAGTGAATAGTTTAAATTTAACTGTTAATGAAGCTTCTTTGTTTCTGCCCATTAAAGATGACTGTCAGTGTTGCTAAGAGCTATTTATTAAGCTGATAAAAAGTAAATAAAGTCAAGCTGCCTTTATCTGATCTCAAAGGTGAGCTTGTAAAATTAATTCTTCTGATGTTTGCTTGTCATTCAAGCATAACTTTTCTTCTATCCACACCCACTGATTTTCTTGTTCAGCTCCAGTAAACTTTTGGCAGTAGTTCTGTCAATGGCTCTTGGGATAAGAAACCCTGCCAGTAGGGTCTAAGCAACATTTTGCAGGGAGGGAAAGCAGGAATCCAGATTGCTCTGACACTGAAAATCAAAGAATTTTCAAAATAAGAATCACTATTTTTAGAGTTTTAATGCCACTGAAAGTTTCATATAGGGAAACTTTCCCTTTTATGTCCCTTTATTCTAGACAGCAATGATTTTAGTGATTCAGTCCATAAATATTTATGCAATGGACAAGAGAAGCAAGGACCCCACTTTAATTGAACAATCTCCTGTAGAGGATCCCCAAATACTTTGCCCACCTGATGCAAAGAGTCGACTCATTGGAAAAGACCCTGATGCTGGGAAAGACTGAGGGCAGGAGGAGAAGAGGGCAACAGAGGATGAGATGGTTGGATGGCATCACTGACTTGATGGATATGAGTTTGAGCAAGCTCCAGGAGTTGGTGATGGACAGGGAAGCCTGGCGTGCTGAAGTCCATGGGGTCACAAAAAGTCGGACACAACTTAATGACTGAACGAATACATGGATGATGGGTTTGCCATGGGGTCTACAGATAAATTCGTGCAGGGTGTTGCACCCACTGCCCAATTATTCTTGCACAGGACACACCAGGGAGAGTAGGAGAGAAAGCCTAAAGTTATGAAGCAACCAACTTTCCATCACCTGTACCAACAAAGGCAAACAACAATATGAAGAGCTCCTCAAACTTCACACATTCAATTTTGGAATACATGACACTCAGCAAGAGAGGGAGATTTAACTTCTTATCTCTTTCATAGACATTTCATCTGTCTAAATCCCTGCCTCTTTAAGCCTTTCTGACCATTCCAGATCAGAGTGATCTTATCATCCCCTTTCTCTCAAAACCTGTGGTGCTCAGACCTGACTATATACTCTCTCTCACAGTATGTATCTGATTTTTAGGTGTCCCTCTATGCTCCTTCATGGCAAGGGCCAAATTGAATGCTTTTTTACATCCCCTATGGCCTAAATTCTGGGGTAATCACAGGCTAAAATAACAGAAATGCTTTGCTCAGGTTAATATTAAACTAAGTTTGCATTCTCAGTCCATAAACCACTCAGTAATTAGAGGGTCATTTGTACAGAAGCAGCCTTAAATGTAACAGCAATGAAAAAGATCTTGTCTGGTGGCTGGAGGAAGTAGAGCAACCTAATAAAAATCTAATGAATTGAGTCCAACCTAACCCAAAGAACATTAAAGCTGAAACAGTTGGTACAAAAACCTTTCGGTCCACATTTCACAGAAAGGAAACCAGAGTCCTTAGAGGCTGTGGCTTGCTCAAGGTTACCTTGAATTAGTAATAGAAGCCAGACCAGTAACTACAGTTCTAGACCAAGTTATTGGGTGAAGAGTCAAGTTAGGAGTTGGTTAGATTCAACTTTGTGTTTTCCAAGTCATCATAATAGCAACCATTTTTCAAACTCTTTTTATTGTTCCTGAAACTGTATCAGATCCTTCTTAGATAGTAGTAACACATTACTTCATTTAATCTTCACAACCCATCTGAAGGAGACACTGGATCAGCCAGAGTTCCTCCTGAGGAACAAAACCAGAAGGAGACAGATATCAAGAAATATGTTTATTAGAGAAATGCAAATCAAAACAATGAGATATCACCTTACACCTGTCAGAATGGCTATCATCAAAAAGTATACACATAACAAATGTTGGTGAGCATATGGAGAAAAGGGAACCCTAGTACACTGCTGGTGGGCATGTTGATTGATGCAGCCACTGCGGAAAACATTGTGAAGTTTCCTCAAAAAACTAAAACTAGAGCTACCATATGATCCATCAATTCCATTCCTGGGTATATATATCCAAAGAAAATGAAAACACTCATTTGAAAAGACACATGTACCCCAGTGTTCAGAGCAACATTATTTTCAGTAGCCAAAATAAGGAAGCAACTCAAATGACCATGAACAAATGAATGGATAAAGATGCGTGCGTGCGTGCACGCACACACACACACACACAATGGAATATTACTCAGCCATAAAAAAGAATGAATTTCTGCCATTTTTACCAATGTGGATTGACCCAAAGAATATTACATTTAGTAAAATAAGTCAGAGAAAGACAAATACACTATGATATCACTTACATGTAAAATCTAAAAAATAATGCAAATGAATGTACACGCAAAATAGACTCACAGAGAATAAGCTAGTGGTTACCAGTGGAGAGAAAGAAGGGGGCGGGACAAATTAGAGGTATGGGGCTAAGAGATACCAACTGCAGTGTATAAAATAGATAAGCAGTAAGGATATATTGTTTGGCACAGGGAATTATAGCCATTATCTTGTAAAACATTTTAATGGAGTAGAATCTATAAAAATACTGAGCCATTATGCAGTACACCTGAAACTATACTTCAGTTTTGAAAAGAGATTTGTTGCAATTGGTTTACATGATTTGGGGAGCTGACTAGGAGAATCCAAAATCCATAGGGAAGCGTAGCCTGGGGTTTGGGGACAGATCAAAACTGCTGTCCACAAGTAGACTTTCTTCTTCCAGGAAGCCTCAGCCTTACTCTTTTATTTTTTAAATTTTATTTTTATTATTTTTTAACACTAAAAACATTTTGTATTGGAGTATAGCTGATTAACAATGTTGTAATAGTTTCAGGTGAACAGGGAAGGGACTCAGCCATGCATATACACGTATCCATTCTCCCCCAAACTCCCTTCCCATCCAGGCTGCCACACAACATTGAGCAGAGTTCCCTGTGCTATACAGTAGGTCTTTGCTGGTTATCCATTTTAAATATAGCAGTGTGTACATGACCATCCCGAAGTCCCTAACTGTCCCTTCCCCCCAGCAACTGTAAGTTCATTTTCTAAGTCTGTGAGTCTCTTTTTGTTCTTTAAATTCATTTGTATCATTTCTTTTTAGATTCCACATATAAGGAATGTCATATGATATTTCTCCTTCTCTGTCTGACTTATTTCTCTCAGTATGACACTCTGGGGCCACCCATATTTCTCCAAATGGCATTATTTCACTCTTTTTAATGGCCTCAGCCCTACTTTTAAGACCCTTCAATACCTTCTGGGGGTGTGTCTAATTCACCACCATGACCCTCTCCTGCTCTGACTCCTGTCTGCTGGAAGTTTGGCTTACTTTCTTAGCCAGACAAAAGAGGACACATTGGTTGATCCTGGCTCTTGCTCTGCTATGTTTTCCCTACCTCAGCTGAATTCAGATCTCTTTGCTAAAAAAAGTATTTCTGCCTTCATGAAATAATTGTAAGAAATGGTCTTGTGTATGGACACTCTGTGAGCATATTCCCCCAAAGTCACTGTCCTACTGTTTCCTAGAACATTGAAGGTTTTCCACAAGGGCAAGAGGATTGGACCTGCTGGAATTCTTTTGTCTCCCATGACTTGAGTCAGGCAAAAAGCGAGTTGATTACCACTTTCGTGTTTTCATGATAAGAGCAGTCACAATGCCAGGTCCAAAAACCAAGTGGCACCCCTTGATGTTACAGTTTATCTGTCCAAACTTGAAGCCAACCATTTTAGAAGACCTTCATGGCTTTGACATGAATGGCACCAAGTGAAAACATTACTTCTTTTTCCATTGGAAAGTCACAATTGCATGTTTTTTCTATACTACCCACCTGGCATCCTTAAATACATCTCATGATAGCATCTTTGCACCTCATCCAGGGGCAGCTGGAAAAAAAAATAGACTCTAAATCTTAAAGATCCTAGGCATCTCCATCGTGTGGTCCCACACACTTGAGCCATTTGTGGTTATCTTGTCTGCATCCCATTCTCACTGTTCAAACCTCTCACTATGTCCCTTTACCCAGCTCCAGCCTCTTCACCTTACTCTCAGCAGGTGCCCGTGCCAACTCCCTTGCAGAGAAGTTGAAGGTCATAAGACAGAAACTCCTTCAACATCCTGGCTGATCACCCCCTGCTTTCCCACTAAAATCTTCCTATATCTGACTTTCCTTTCTTCCTTCTCCCACTCTCAGAAGTAGGAGTATCCCTTCTTCTTCTCTTGTTCCAGGTGAATCCCTCCATCTATTCTCACCCACTTCCCTTCTCTATCATTTCCTTTCTGGAATTGTAGACCTTTTTTCATAATATCTTACCCGATAGCCTATAAAGAGGTCCAAGGCTTGCCCATCAGGAAGGAAAAGAGGGAAGGAGAGAGGAAGAGGAAAAAGAAGGGGGAGGGGACAAACTCCTCTAGCTGTTGCTCCACCTCCTGTCCTCAGACAGCTGTCCTCATGTCTCCAGTTTCTCATCTTTCCCTATCTATGAACACACTGCAGTTTGCCTTTTGCCTCCATCAATTTACTAAAGATGCTTTTGCTAAGGTTGCCAGTGACCTCCCAATTGCCAAATCCAATGGATGTTTTCCAATCCATATCAAACTTGCCAACTCCCTTGCAGAGAACTTGAAGGTCATCAGACAGAAACTCCCTCAACATCCTGGCTGATCACCCCCTGCTTTCCCATGTCCCATGATTATGGGACACCTGGCACTGTCTCCTTAAAAAAAATGCTTTCTAATCTTTAGGACAGCACACAGCCCTGGTTCTCTTCCACCTCCTGAGAGATTCTCACCAGAACCCTTCATTGACTTTCTCCTTCCATCTGCTCCCCAGGCTCTATCCTGACTCTTGTTTTCTTCTCACTTTGTACTCTTCCAACTCTTCCAGTGATGTCCAGGCCTTACCAGGACCTTTAATGACTCCTTCCTCCCAGTGGCAGAGATAATTAGAACTTATCTGCAACAATTCCCTACAGCCCAGGGAATTTCTCTAGGCAACACCTTTCACCCACCACTTAGAACTTTCTTCTCTTGTTCGGTTTCCATCCCACTCCCTGGAATAGGATCCCTGTGCTCTGTGCTCATGCAAAGCCTCTTTGAATGCATGACTTATTTAGATGATCAGCCTGGCTTTTGAGTCTACTATAACAAGAACAGAATTATTAATGCATGAATCCTTCCAACCTTTCACCTCCTTCTGTCCTCTAAAAGGATCCTGACTTTGCAAGTTTCATTTCTTCTCCTCCCTCACCCCCCAGAGAAAACTCCTCTGCCTTACCAGACTCATCTTTGGGGAATTTGTGATGTAGAATAAGGAGGAAGTGGGAGGGAGATAGGAACAGGAGATGCAGGAACTGGGGTTGGGGAAGGCTTTTCAGGATGTGTATGAAGGTTGGAGGAGTTTGTGATGAGAGAGAGACATAAATGGAAAAGAGACGGGGATTTTAAGAGGTACTACTGTGGTCTGTGTTCATTCAAAATATTACAGAAATGAAAGTGAATAACTTGAATAGTTTGGATAGTACTTTTGGGTTTGGGCAGATTTTCCTTGATGGCAGTTTTGCTCTAAAGATGGGCTTCAGGGTTTCCCAAGTATACCCCTCCTCCCCACAAGCCTCCACACTGAAGCACCGACTCCCCCTGGACACCACCCCACAGCTCAGATGTCCTCATTTTCCCTTGAGGCCAACCTGGGTGGAAGGAAAGATCCAAGTGCTCATGTGGTCTTACATATGAGGCTCCGGGTTCCAGACCTGAATTCTCAAGTCAGTTCTCTCTTCTGAGCCTCAGACCAATACATTAAACTGTTTATAAAACATTTCATCTAACATTCACAGAACTCTCACAGTCACCTTGTCCCAAAGTTGCCTCTTTGTCTTTATCATCTCTTCCTCTTGATGTTGCTCCTCTGAAGTCCCTCAGAAAGACATCAACCTCAAGTGAGTCACCTGATACAGAGACGTGGGTGTCATCCTTTCTTTGCTAAGACCTCTCCTCTAGATGGTTACCAGCCCTCTCCTGATTCTTAAATGTATCAACACACCGAGCCACTTGATGCTTCTGAAACTCTTGAAGTTTCTAAGTTTTTCACATTATGCCATGGAGCGTTCTCTTGGGTTTGCCTTCAGCGTCTATTTCCTACCTCCACTCTTCTGTTAAACATTAGATGATTCTTAAACTTCATCTCTTTTTCAAAGCTCCCCTTGATTGCCCGACATGGATTGATCATTTTTTCCTTTATACTACCTTGAACTTACTGGTATAAAGGCAGATATCACAATGTATTGCAATTATTTTACTTATTCAACTATCTCTGCTCCTAGACAATGACATTCTTGAGGGAAAACACTGTATCTTATTACTGAATCTCTGTCACCCAGCGTGGCATCTGGTTTCTGGTAACAGCTCCATAGATAAACACTTATAATTCCACAAATGAATTAGCAATTATTTTATGAGGTAGTCAGGAATTCAAATTAAAGATAGAAAAGATAGGCTTCATGAAGTTAAACAGTCTGCCCAAAAAGCTGCAAACTGAGGAACAGAGTTTGATCTTGGCCCATTACTACAAAGCCCTTAACTTTTTTTTTTTTAAACAATAATCACGCTATGTCTTAGCTGTGGTCAAAGCCCTTCTTATACTTTAGGAAATTTTCTCTGCTGATAGTGATCATGTTTGTCCCTTTATGGTGACTTTTCTTGAAGGGCATTTTCTTGGAGGTAACCCAGGGACACAAGAAGAACTTCAACCATTCTGTTTTCATTGAACATTTTTAATCTCACTTCTGAAGTTTTCCTCAGAAATTCAATTTTACAGCCATTTCTTCTGCATTTATTTCACAAATTCCAGGTGGTGGTATTGCTGGAAAGTAGGCTGGAGTTGGGATGCCACAGCTCTGCCCGCTGTCACTCACAGAACGATGGCCCTCAGTACCAAGGGCACCTGAAGTAGAGGCAGGTGCGAGAGTTCATTTTGAAGACAATTAAAGGATGCAATATTGCTAGTTTTTTGCAGGGGAGCATTTATGTTCAATAAATCCATAGGACCTTCCTATGGATTTCTCAGAAGTCAAGTCAAACAATCACTGATGCCAGTGAATATTCTTCTTTTGGGTTCGTTTCTGTAACTGCTGCCTACAGCAATGTAGCACGTGATGTCTGACATACTATCTCAGGGAAGAACAAAGAAGCATTTGGAAGTGCATACTATTTAAAAAAAAAAAAAAAAACAAACAGTTGGCTCTCTCCAATTGGAGGATATTCTGTTTCATTATGGTTATAGCTTTGTTTGCTCATCCACAGTATCTCTTTTATTTCATCTGATAAGAATGTGAGGGTAATAGATCATTTCGAGTCATTTAAAATACTCTACCACTTTCCTACGTTGTTCAGGGCATCTGAGTTCTTTATAAGTGGAACACAGGAGAGTAGTGGCACTGATCAGAGTCACTGCGGAATTTTAAAACAGGCATCCTCCCTTTCCTCCAAGGCGTCTTCCAAAACTTCCATCGCCATATAGGCATTACTGTTTCCAATACTCAAGGACATGGGTGAAAGTGTACACTTTATCAGTGTAAATTTATTGAACTATTGATATTTAGGGGAAAGAGACAGCAGCTCACTTGCAGATGGAGTAATAGGGAGAAACGTAATGGAGATTCTAGTTTGTTCTACTGTCTTTCTCTAAGGACTTTCTCAGCATCCAGCACTGTGCTGCATGTTAGGAAAACAGAGACTGAACTACCAAGCCTGGTCTCCACTCTTAAAACACTTCTGGAGGAGTAGGCAGTCATGGAAGCTGCACACTCCTGGTGAGGGCCACGGGGGTACAAGCGTGGAAACCCAGGAGTGCACAGAGGGGCACCTGCTGTAGAATGGGGGTGAAGGAAGAATCCCCGGCGGGGGCGCCTGGGCTGCATCTTGAGGACAAATAGGAGATGGGCCAAGAAGAATATTAAAGGCAGAGAAGGAGATCTGCCTTTGATAAATGAAAGCGAGATGACAAGGCTCCTTCAGGAAACTGTGAACATTTCAGAATGATGAAGTAGAACTTTGAAGGCTGAGAGTCTGGAGGGCTAGTCCCGTGAAGTCTGTGGTAAGGGGTGGGGAGCAGATCAGGTGGGACAAAGGTATGAGCCCCAAAAGAGGGGGAGGGGTCCATGAGACAGCCTCCACAGCTTCCTGTCCAGCTACAGTTGAGCCGGATGTCCCTGGTGGGCACAGCCTTTTTCTAGAAATGCCCACTTCCTGGAAACAGCCCTGAGTCATTGGCTCAGAGTTCACAGAGCTTGTTCCTCAGAGCTCAGGGATGCTAGGAGGCAGAGAAACGAGCCCCCTCTCACCTCCCCCCATCCCAGGAAACACTTACCAGGAGCCTCTTGCTCCCAAATGGGAACAGGCTTCCTAAGAAGTCATGCACTGCAGGTCTCTGCTCTGTCATCAGCAGTTGAACAGCAGTGTTGTCCCAAGCTGTGGAAGACCAGCTGCCTGCACCGCTGCATGACCACGTACCCACAGGGCAGGGACCGAGTACAGAGTCTCTCCCAGCCCGTTGCTTCTGATAATTGCTTAGGAAACCCTCACAAGCATATTAACTCTTTTGAACTGTTGTTTAATGGTGATTGATTGATGCTCAATAAATATTTACAAATAATAATTATAATCAGTCTCTATGGTAAGGGGAAAACAAAAGCAAAGGACAAGAGAAAAAAAATGAAGGTGCAGAAAGAATGTGGAAGAAGTAATCATTCATATTAACCCGTTGTTGTTGTTTCATCGCTGAGTCATCCAACTCTTTGTGACCCCAGGGACTATAGCCCACTAGGCTCCTCTGTTCATGGGATTTTCCCAGCAAGAATTCTGGAGTGAGTTGTCATTTCCATCTCTGAGGGATCTTTCTGACCCAGGGATTGAACTCACAGCTCCTGCATTGGCAGGCGGATTCTTTACCACTGAGCCACCTGGAAAGCCCTATTAACTCATTGAATGCTTACTAAATCACAAGTCATTGTCATAACACTTCCGTATATTATCTCACTTAATATTTACAATGATCTACGATATACATTATGATTCTCTCTCCTTAAAAAGTGAAAAGACCAAAGCTCAGAGAAGTTGAGTAACTTTCCTAAGGCCAGGGAAGTGGTTTTCTGACTCCAGAGCAGGGATCTTGTTTGTTAAATCCAGCTTCTTGTGAGAGAGGGACAGGCTTGGGGGTTTCCTGGTAAAGCTGTAGTCACAGTTCAGACTTGAGTAAAAACAGCGGGAGAATCTGCCTGCTGTTTCAGTAACCAAAGAATAAAGTTTAAATCTTGCTTATGTATAGTCCTAACACACAGGATGCATGCATGTGTGCATGCTAAGTCGCTTCAGGTGTGTCCGACTCTTTGCGACCCCATGGACTGTAGCCTGCCAGGCTCCTTTGTCCATGGGATTCTCCAGGCAAGAATATTGGATTGGGTTGCCATGCCCTCCTCCATGGGGATCTTCCTAACCCAGGGATGGAACCCGCATCTCTTATGTCTCCTGCATTGGCAGGTGAGTTCTTTACTACTAGCACCACCTAGGAAGTCCTAAATCTTGCTTGGGAGGCTTAAAAAAAAAAAGAAACAACCCTAAGGATCCAGCCATCACTCAACACTCCACACAATTTTCTTTGGACATTCTGGGTCACCACTGTCCCTCCATGGCCCTTCCCACTCTCTCCCTCAATTTTTCTGATCCTTGTTTATAATCCTTCCATACCTTTTTTTTTTTTTAACTTCCATATCTATTTTGATGACAAGTACATGTATACCTTTCTGGGGACTCTAACTTAGCAGGGAAGCCAGAGTTTAAGATCTGATATCTAAAATGCGGTATAGTGACCAATGCCCACATTTAATGTGTGTGTTCCCCCGGCATCATCTTAGAACTTCCCATCAGACACGAGAAAAATTTTTCTCAATAGGATTATCCATAATTGAGTAGTGGGTGTCTTTAAAAGCATTAATTTCTAAATGCACTTTGGCTATCAGACTGTCAAAAGCCCTACAAGAGGATCCATTTAAAGATTAAACAGGAGTGTATTTGAAGAGGTCTGCTTTTACTATACCTGTACTTCCATGATTCATTAGGTGTATCTAAGAAACAGAAGTTATGTTTTATTTAGCCTGCAGATAAAATATTACTGAGTAAGCAGTAACAGGGCTTCCCTGGTAGCTCAGGAGTAAAGAATCTGCCTGCTAAGGAAGGAGATGTGGATTCAATCCCTGGGTCAAGAAGATGTCCTGGAGAAGGAAATGGCAAACCATTCCAGTGTTCTTGCCTGGAAGGTCCCATGGACAGAGGAGCCTGGCAGACTATGGTCTATGGGGTTGCAAAAAGTCAGACATGACTGAGTACATACAATAAACAGATAATTAAGTGGAAACACGTTCTCTTTCCATCCATATTAAAATTTTTCTAAGTTTCCTACTTGGGGTAAATAATGCATTATCAACTTATTTTCATTTTCTTGTTCATGTCTATTTTGTGCCAGGCACATGTGGGTGCTGTTAGGCGCTGAACAAGCAGCAGTGAACATCACAGGCACATTGCTGCTTTGACCAAGCTTACAGTATCGAAGAACCTGCATTCCTGAGATCTTCCTTTTCTTGCTTCAATATGGAAAGGCTTAGGAGCTGGGATTGGGAATTCAGCTAGGAAGAGGGATAGGAGAGGATTGAGGTGGGAGGCAAAGGCCAGATGGTGGAGGCTCAGGAAGGGCTTGTAGACAGACAGTTTCTAGCCTCTGAATGGAGAAAGGAGAAGTCAAGTGATGAACCTTGGGGGCCCACGGAATTGGTGACCCACAGGCAAAGGGTTTGGGCACCAAGGGGCAGGAGTCTTGGCCAAGCATCTTAGTCAGTTACAGCCAAGCACCCAAAGCAAGAAAGGAGCTGAAACAGGCTGGCTCAGCTGACAGGACTCGAGGTTTGACATGGAGGGTTTTCGGGCGTTTTTGTCAAGGCTGAAGGACAAGGTCTCAGTTTTTCTGTTGTGCCAAGGTCACGGGTTGAAAACATGAAGGCAGGGGTTTGGTGAAGTTGCTGCATGTTGGTGGAGTTGAATTGCCCAGTTTCTGAATGATTATCTGAGCCATCTGCTCCCCAGCATTGGTGTCTTCCAGCCCCAGGGGTCTCCCGACCAGCTGGCATCACAGTTATTGCTCACGACTGTGCCCACTTCTCCAGGCATCTCTGCTTCCCCAGTCCCCGACTGGCTAGGACTCTCACTATAGAAAGTGCCAGCACATAAACAGTGGCATTTTCAGTAAATCTCGGATGTCAGCTTTTTCTTACATGTCTTTTTTTTTTTTTCCTGGAAAAAAAATTCAGGAGTTTTAACCTTTAATTTTAATTCATATATAAATAACTAAGGGGCTTCCCAGGTGGCACCATTGGTAAGGAACCCGCCTGCTGATGCAGGAGACATAAGAGTCGCAGGTTCAATCCTTGGGTCAGGAAGATCCCTTGGAGGAGGGCATGGCCATTCACTCCAGTGTTCTTGCCTGGAGAATCCCCTGGACAGAGGAGCCTGGAGGGCTACAGTCCATAGGGTCACAGAGAGTCAGACACAACTGAAGTGACTTAGCAGGCACACATGCATAAATAGTTAAGATTGTTTGTTGTTATTGTTTATTTTTTGAGATCTTTTTTCTTTGGTAGCCTTTGCCCTATTTATATTTACATGTGCCCTATTTAAATAGGCACACTTACGCTTTCTTCCCTATGTATCTTACATCTTTTACATAAACAGTACATCATATAATCCCATATATGATTATTCATTGGAAGGACTGACGTTAAAGCTGAAACTCCAGTATTTTGGCCACCTGATGCGAAGAGCTGACTCATTTGAAAAGACCTTGATGTTGGGAAAGATTGAAGGCAGGAGAAGGGGACGACACAGGTTGAGATGGTTAGATGGCATCACCGACTCAATGGACATGAGTTTGGGTAAACTCCGGCAGTTGGTGATGGACAGGGAGGCCTGGCATGCTGCGGTTCATGGTGTCACAAAGAGTCGGACACAACTGAGCGACTGAACTGAACTGAACTGAAGTATATTATATGACCATCCTTCTCTAGGAAGTGAAAACAGTGTTCAAAATAAAAACCAAGGTAGAATGTGAATGCTGGGTTCTGGGTTTTATGTGTGCGTGTGTTAGTCGCTCAGTTGTGTCCGACTCTTTGTGACCCCATGGACTGTACAGCCTGCCAGGCTCCTCTGTTCATGGGATTTTCCAGGCAAGGATACTGGAATGGGTTGCCATTTCCTTCTCTAGGGGATCTTCCCGACCCAGGGATCAAACCCGGGTCTCCTGCATTGCAGTCAGAAGCTTTACCATCTGAGCTACTAGGGAAGCCCGGGTTTTATATAACACAAGGTAAAGGAAATCTGGTAGCTGGCATTCATAAAATTAGTTTAGATGTTCAAGTCCTACTGTGTGTTTCTTGGTTGCCATAGCAACCCAGTGTACAGATAAACTCTGAAATAATGAAAACCCTGGAAAGAAGGTCAAATGCTCAAAACTATACTCTTATAAGGACTATAGCAATCACCTTGTTACAGCTCCTTCAAAAAATTTTTTGAACAATATTTTTATTTTCTGGGTTGAGCTTTTCTTGTTAATAACTTGTTTCCTTAAAAAAAAAAATACTCCTACTCCGAGAAAATTGGTAACCGCATTTATTCCTTCTACCTCTGAAAATAGAATCGTCTCAGTCTCAAGGTGAATGACTGGATGCACTGAGATCGCTGTTTGTTCAACTCAAGCTTCAGACAGCATCAACCCTGTAGCAACAGGCGTGATCAGACCAAAATAGGCCCTCGCAAAGGAAGCATCCTGAAATGTCTGTCCTGCTTTTGTCAGTTCCGGTCTCGTCTGTGTTAGTTTAGTTCCTGTCTACCCAGATTAGTTATCTTTCTGTAACAATTTATAGAGAGTCTTTAACTCAGGGACGTGACAGAGGAATCTGTTGGAATGACAGCACCTTTTACACCTAAAGTTTCCTAAACAAGTAACTTGAATATAAACATACAGGTGATTCTGAACACTCTGTGCTGTTGCTGTTTCCTCACTAAGTTGT
Organism: Bos indicus; assembly: GCF_029378745.1. Lineage (NCBI taxonomy): Eukaryota > Metazoa > Chordata > Mammalia > Artiodactyla > Bovidae > Bos > Bos indicus. The sequence continues at coordinate 30,654,399 of NC_091773.1, read as the reverse complement.
GTCTGACTCTGCAGCCCCATAGACTGTAGCCCGCCGGGCTCCTCTGTCCATGGGATTTTTCAGGCAAGAATACTGGAGTGGGTTGCCATTCCCTTCTCTGGGGGATCTTCATGACCCAGGGATCTAACCCACATTTCCTGCAATGGCAGGTGGATTCTTTACCTCTGAGTCGCTGGGAAAGCCCTTGAATACACTCTGGTTCTTTCTTACTGAGAAATTGGTAACAGTGCCTAATGTGATTGTGGAAATTGTCTCAGCTACTGGACAGCCCAGATTCTCTTTTCCCAGGTTTTAGAATAAATTTCTGGATATTTCATCCTACTTACCATAGAATGTCTACTTCTTGTTCTGGGGGCTGTTACTGCTAACCTCAAAAAGTTTTCAGGCTTCACTTGCAACGTGTACAGATTATGTATAGAAGTATTTGCCTCTCTCTACTCTGTAAACTCTCCTCTAGGAAACACCATCATGTGTCCTGTGCCAAATATATATATATATATATCCTGGGAAGTATCAGTAGAGGCAGCATTATTCTTTTTTTTTTTATTGTTATCCTGTTCATTTAATTTCTATATAGGGTACATCATGTGAAATGCCAGGCTGGGTGAATCCCAAGCTGGAATCAAGATTCCCGGGAGAAATATCAATGACCTCAGATATGCAGAAGATACTACTTTAATGGCATGAAGTGAAGAGGAAATAAAGAGCTTCTTTTTTTATTATTATTATTGATACAGTTGTAATTTATTAGTTCAGTAATATTAATATTTTGGAATTTTTTACTTAGCAAAGCTTTTTTTGAGTTTTTTTTATTTTTCTTAATTAATTTATTTATTTTAATTGGAGGATAATTACTTTATAATATTGTGGTGGTTTTTGCAATACCTCGACACAAATCAGCCATGGGTACACACTTGTGCCCCCATCCTGAACCCCTGTCCCACCTCCCTCCCCACCTCATCCCACTGGGTTGTTCCAGAGCACCGGTTTTGGATGCTCTGCTTCATGCATTGAACTTGCACTGGTCTTGTATTTTACATATGGTAATATATGTTTCAATTTAAGTCTGAATTTGGCAATAAGGAGCTCATGATCTGAGCCACAGTCAGCTCCCGGTCTTGTTTTTGCTGACTCTATAGAGCTGCTCCAACTTTGGCTGCAAAGAATATAATCAATCTGATTTCAGTGTTGACCATCTGGTGATGTCCATGTGTAGAGTCTTCTCTTGTGTTGTTGGAAGGGGGTGTTTCCTATGACCTGTGCATTCTCATGGCAAAACTCTATTAGCCTTTGCCCTGCTTCATTCCGTATTCCAAGGCCAAATTTGCCTGTTACTACAGGTGTTTGTTGACTTCCTACTTTTGCATTCCAGTCCCCTATAATGAAAAGGACATCTTTTTTGGGTGTTACTTCTAAAAGGTCTTGTAGGTCTTCATAGAACCATTCAACTTCAGCTTCTTCAGCTGGTTGAGGCATAGACTTGGATTACTGTGATATTGAATGGTTTGCCTTGAAAACGAACAGAGATCATTCTGTCGTTTTTGAGATTGCATCCAAGTACTGCATTTCAGACTCTTTTGTTGACCGTGATGGCTACTCCATTTCTTCTAAAGGATTCCTGCCCACAGTAGTAGATATAATGGTCATCTGAGTTAAATTCACCCATTCCAGTCCATTTTAGTTTGCTGATTCCTAGAATGTCGACATTCACTCTTGCCATCTCCTGTTTGACCACTTCCAATTTGCCTTGATTCATGGACCTGACATTCCAGGTTCCTATGCAATATTGCTATTTACAGCATTGGACCTTGCTTCTATCACCAGTCACATCCACAGCTGGGTATTGTTTTTGCTTTGGCTCCATCCTTTCATTCTTTCCGGAGTTATTTCTCCACTGATCTCCAGTAGCATATTGGGCACCTACTGACCTGGGGAGTTCCTCTTTCAGTATCCTATCATTTTGCCTTTTCATAGTGTTCATGGGGTTCTCAAGGCAAGAATATGGAAGTGGTTTGCCATTCCCTTCTCCAGTGGACCACATTCTGTCAGTGGAAGAAGCACAAGCTGGAATCAAGATTGCTGGGAGAAATATCAATAACCTCAGATACGCAGATGACACCACCCTTACGGCAGAAAGTAAAGAGGAACTAAAAAGACTCTTGATGAAAGTGAAAGAGGAGAGTGAAAAGGTTGGCTTAAAGCTCAACATTCAGAAAATGAAGATCATGGCATCTGGTCCCATCACTTCATGGGAAATAGATGGGGAAACAGTGTCAGACTTTATCTTTTTGGGCTCCAAAAATCACTGCAGATGGTGACTGCAGCCATGAAATTAAAAGACGCTTACTCCTTGGAAGGAAAGTTATGACTAACCTAGATAGCATATTCAAAAGCAGAGACATTACTTTGCCAACAAAGTTCTGTCTAGTCAAGGCTATGGTTTTTCCAGTGGTCATGTATGGATGTGAGAGTTGGACTGTGAAGAAAGCTCAGCGCCGAAGAATTGATGCTTTTGAACTGTGGTGTTGGAGAAGACTCTTGAGAGTCCCTTGGACTGCAAGGAGATCCAACCAGTCCATTCAAAGGAGATCAGCCCTGGGTGTTCTTTGGAAGGAATGATGTTAAAGCTGAAACTCCAGTACTTTGGCCATCTCATGGGAAGAGTTGACTCATTGGAAAAGACTCTTATGCTGGGAGGGATTGGGGGCAGGAGGAGAAGGGGACGCCAGAGGATGAGATGGCTGGATGGCATCAGCGACTCGATGGACGTGAGTTTGAGTGAACTCCAGGAGTTGGTGATGGACAGGGAGGCCTGGCGTGCTGCGATTTATGGGGTCTCAAAGAGTCAGACACGACTGAGTGACTGAACTGAACTGAATATATGTTTCAATGCTATTCTTTCAAATCATCCCTGCCTCACCTTCTCCCACATAGTCCAAAAGTCTGTTCTTTACATCTGTGTCTCTTTTGCTGCCTTGCAAATAAGATCATTGGTACATTCTTTCTAAATTCCATAAATATGCATTAATATACTCTATTGGTGTTTCTCTTTCTGACTTACTTCTCTGTGTATAATAGGCTCCAGTTTCATCCACCTCTTTAGAACTGACTCAAATGCGTTCCTTTTTATAGTTGAGTAATATTCCATTGTGTATATGTACCACAATTCCTTACCCATTCATCTGCCAACGGACATCTAGGTTGCTTCCACATTCTAGCTATTGTAAACAACGCTGCAATGAACATTAGGGTACACGTGTCTCTTTCGATTCTGGTTTCCTCAGTGTGTATCCCCAGCAGTGGGATTGCTGGATCACAAGGCAGTTCTATTTCCAGTTTTTTAAGAAATCTCCGCACTGTTCTCCGGTAGTGGCTGTATCTGTTTGCATCCCACCAATAGGGTAAGAGGGTTCCCTTTTCTCCACACCCTCTCCAGCATTTATTGTTTGTAGACTTTTTGATGGTGGCCCTTCTGACCAGCATGAGATGATACCTCATTGTGGTTTTGATTTGCATTTCTCTGATAATGAGTGATGATGAGCATCTTTTCATGTGTTTATTGGCCGTCTACATGTCTTCTTTGGAGAAATGCCTGTTTATTTCTCTGGCCCACTTTTTGATTGGATTGTTCATTTTCCTGGTATTGAGCTGCATAAGCTGCTTATATATTTTGGAGATTAATTCCTTGTCAGTTTTTTCATTTGCTATTATTTTCTCCCATTCTGAAGTCTGCCTTTTCGCTTTGCTTATAGTTTCCTTCATTGTGCAAAAGCTTTTATGTTTAATTGGGTCCTATTTGTTAATTTTTGTTTTTATTTCCATTACTCTGGGAGGTGGGTCATAGAGGATCTTGCTGTGATTTATGTCAGAGAGTGTTCTGCCTATGTTTACCTCTAAGAGTTTTGTCGTTTCTGGCTTTACGTTTAAATCTTTAATCCATTTGAGTTTATTTTTGTGTGTGGTGTTAGAAAGTGTTCTAGTTTCATTCTTTTACATATGGTTGACCAGTTTTCCCAGCACTATTTGTTAAAGATATTGTCTTTTCTCCGTTGTATATTTTTGCCTCCTTGTTCAAAGTGTCCATAGGTGCTTGGTTTTTCCTCTGGGGTTTCTATTTTGTTTCATTGATCTATAATTCTGTTTTTGGAGGCAGCATTATTCTTAGTGTCCAATATCTTGCAGGCTCCGTGTCACCTGCCTGTTGTATGTTTCCATTGCACATCCTGCTGCCTCTGCCTCAAACTCAACATCTAAACCTGAACTAATCAGGGACTTCCCTTGTGGTCCAGTGGTTAAGACTCCAAGCTTCCAGTGCAGAGGGTGTGGGTTTGATCCCTGGTTGGAGAACTAAGATCCCACATGTTACATGGTTTGGTCAAAAAAATAAAAATTAAAAAAGAAAACAAAAAAAAACTCTTGCACTAATTCTTCCTAGAACCAGCTCTCTTCTTGATTTCCTACTTCTATTACGTATTTTCCCAGTTACTCAGGCTTAAAGCTGTGAAACCATCTTTGATGCTTCATCTCCTTGGCCTCCAGGGTTTAGTCAACAAGCCCTGGGCATCCATAATGTAATCTCTTTCACAGTTGTATTTTTTACCCTACCACTGCTAGCCTTCCAGTTCGTGTCCTGTTACTTCATGGAGGGACCACTGTGATGGTCTCCTTGCCCCGTCCTTCAGGCTCGCCCTCCTGTGCTCTGGCCAGATGACTGGTGATCAGACACTGCTTCAGTCATGGCACTTTTCTACTCACATATTTCCAGTAGGCCCCTGTTGCTAACGGGATAAATTCCAAACTCCTTGATTTGGTGGGTAAGGATCCTGATGCCAAGCTATCTCCCTAATCTCATCTCTTCTCACCTAACCTCAGCTCCAGTGAGATGTCATCTACTTGCCCTTTCTTCAACATACCCCGTACATCCCACCCCCTCACCAGTGACCAAGCCATTTCTTTCACTTGGTTGACTAACTCAGTTGTCATTCCTAACTTCCTTTTTTCTCTGATCACTTACCACTCTAGAAGCTGGAAACACTAAATATCGTCTTTCCCAACCTCTCTTGCAACTTAGGTCAGTCATGTGTCACAGTGGAACACTTAGAATGTCATCAGATTATTGTATGCTGTTCTACTTCTGGAAAAATTATAGTAAATAATGTAGGAATGTGGGTTCAATAAAATGTCATGATGGGGGCTTAGAGCCAAAAGAGGAATAGTGTTACAGTTTCTAGTTTACTCAGCTGAATTAAAGATTTCCAGTTAAGAAACATAGCACCAGTTTTTGAGAAATTCAATTTTTTTCCTCCTTCTCTCTTTCTCTTTCTTTGATTTGATGGAAATAGATGAGGGAGGTGGGATTGTTTGTTTGACATCTGGAAGTAACAGGAAGGTTTAAACCCTCTTCTTTACCTCTTCTGGTTTTAAAAAAAAAAAAAAGGTGGTTTTATTTGCTAATGATTTAGAAGCTACATTCTATTTGATTGATTGCTATGGCCCCTCACAGAGGTGCTATTAACTAGCAGTCATAAAACTCGAAGACTTCTTGTTTACTTGAATTTCAGCAGATTCCTTCACAAGGATGTTAAGTTTTTTTGTTTTAGGTTTTTTTTTTTTTTTTTTTAATGTGCTTAGGGGGTTACCAAGTCAAATAGTGTGACCCATAAACTCTTGAACTTAAGTCCAGGAAGTAGTAGCTATAGAAACTGAAAGGGTCATTTAGAAAGGCTACTAACAGTTAAAGACACCTGTGGTTAACACCAAAAAAAGAGAGAAGGAAAGCCTGTCAACCCTCAGTCCACTCCATGAGCAATTTTACTTCTGTTTCTTACCAGTGAAGTGGAACCTGATTTTGAAGTAAAATGTCTGAACAAAAGAGTTACAATGTAGCAACAGCTGTGGAGGTCAGATTAAGTGCTCCCTTTTAACAGGCAGATGATGTTTGATCCCTTCACACATTTGAGCAATTCGGCTTCATAATCAATCCTTTTCTAAAGGTTCTTATGAAAATACCACCCCCTGAACCATTTCAACCCTGGCATTTGTGAAAGATGTCAGTTTCTAAAAGGAAATGCAGTCATATTTGCTTTAAACCCTCATCACATGCTTCACCATGGTAGAATTAGGAGCTAGTGTTTCAGGCACATGCCTTTAAAAGCCAAACTCTAGTCCTAAATATATCCCAATGTATAGAAGAGTGACTGTAAGTAACCAATGAAGAACCAAGAGCAGAAAGGAGGTGTCAAAGGAGGCAGAAGGCCCCTGAAAGGGGGAGGGAGGAGGGAGGACACAGTCAGGAGAACTAAAGTCCCCATTCCTTCCACTGCCCCCAGGGTTCTTGCAACAATTCAAAAATGCACAGTATCAGGTTAGGGAGGCTGACATAGATAAAGCCATCTGATGGAAAGCTGGTCTTGATAAATATTTAAATAGCTCTCTGAATGTGACAGAAGACCAGGGGACCAAAAGCTTCTCTTCTGCAGGTGGGATGGGGGGTGTTCTAACGGAGATGGTGAGATTCAAGCTGGGTCTTGAACGATGAGTAAGACTGTCACAGCTGGAGTTGCAATCCTGTGCCATAGCTCACATGGGAGCAATGACGACTGCATAGGAAAGTCAGACTCAGCTCATACACCAGACTGAGAACTTCACCCTTTTGGTCCACCTGTAAGGCAGTCAGTAAGGTGTCTGCCCTCTGAGCAAGAGGGAGAATGATTTGAGTGAAGGTCAGGGCTTCTGGGTAAAGCCCACCCCTGCCCCTTATCCACAGGTGTCGGCCTGAGCCCCTTTCATGGCGGACAGCATGGAATGCCCCTCCACCTCCTCAGTTTCTCCATCCTCACCTGTGCTTCCATGTCCTTCCTTCTGCTGTTGCTGCTGCTGCTGCTGCGTCGCATCAGTTGTGTCCAACTCTGTGCAACCCCATAGACGGCAGCCCACCAGGCTCCCCCACCCCTGGGATTCTCCAGGCAAGAACACTGGAATGGGTTGCCATTTCCTTCTCCAATGCATGAAAGTGAAAAGTGAAAGTGAAGTTGCTTAGTTGTGTCCTACCCTTCGCGACCCCATGGACTGCCACCTACCAGGCTCCTCCATCCATGGGATTTTCCAGGCAAGAGTACTGGAGTGGGGTGCCATTGCCTTCTCCGATGTCCTTCCTGCAGTGGACACCTATTCTCTTTTTCTACACAGGACCCTTCTTCCCTTTTTCTGGGATTGACACCCTCTGAAGGGGGGCACTTTTTCCTCCCTCCACGCTGAGCACATGGATTGCCAGTCACAGCATCCTGAAGCCCTGGAAACAGCTGTTGTGTTAGGACCAGTCAGCAGGTGTAAGACTGGAACCAGTCCTGAGATTTTTCACACAGAACACAGGCAAAGAGATTTAGTCTCTTTGATGTTGGAGGTATAAAAGTGGAAGCTATTGATGGATGAGACTGATGTAAGAGAATAAAGTTGAAATAGAAAAGCAGAGATGAGAACTCAGAATGGCAGTGCTTAAATCGTAGTAAAGTTTTCCTGAGGTTCAAATAAGCTTGTACAACACTGCTATATTCAAAATGGATAACCAACAAGGACCTACCGTATAGCACAAGCGACTCCACTCTATGTGGCAGCCTGGATGGGAGGGGAGTTTGGGGAAGAATGGATACATGTACATGTATGGCTGAGTCCCTTTGCTGTGCACCTGAAACATCACAACATAGTTAATTGACTCTGCTGCTAAGTCGCTTCAGTCGTGTCTGACTCTGTGCGACCCCATATACGGCAGCCCAACAGGCTCCCCTGTCCCTAGGATTCTCCAGGCAAGAACACTGGAGTGGGTTGCCATTTCCTTCTCCAATGCATGAAAGTGAAAAGTGAAAGTGAAGTCGCTCAGTCGTGTCCAACTCCTAGCGACCCCATGGACTGCAGTCTACCAGACTCCTCAGTCCATGGGATTTTCCAGGCAAGAGTACTGGAGTGGGTTGCCATTGCCTTCTCCATTAATTGACTATCAGTTCAGTTCAGTTAAGTTCAGTCGCTCAGTCGTGTCTGACTCTTTGAGACCCCATGAATCGCAGCATGCCAGGCCTCCCTCTCCATCACCATCTCCTGGAGTTCACTCAAACCCACGTCCATCGAGTCGGTGATGCCATCCAGCCATCTCATCCTCTGTTGTCCCCTTCTCCTCCTGCCCCCAATCCCTCCCAGCATCATAGTCTTTTCCAATGAGTCAACTCTTCACATGAGGTGGCCAAAGTACTGGAGTTTCAGCTTTAGCATCATTCCTTCCAAAGAACACCCAGGACTGATCTTTAGAATGGACTGGTTGGATCTCCTTGCAGTCCAAGGGACTCTCAAGAGTCTTCTCCAACACCACAGTTCAAAAGCATCAATTCTTTGGCGCTCAGCTTTCTTCACAGTCCAACTCTCACATCCATACATGACCACTGGAAAAACCATAGCCTTGACTAGACGGACCTTTGTTGGCAAAGTAATGTCTCTGCTTTTCAATAGGCTATCTAGGTTGGTCATAACTTTCCTTCCAAGGAGTAAGCGTCTTTTAATTTCATGGCTGCAGTCACCATCTGCAGTGATAATTGACTATACCCCAAAACAAAATAACAAGTTTAAATTAAAAAAAAAAAGAAGTTGGTACATTCTCCTCTGAGACTTCCAGTAAATCTCCTTTTTGTCTCTGATTAGCAGAGGGTCCTGTCACTTGCAATGAGCATCCCAGGGCTGCTGTAACCAAGTACCAGAGATCAAGTGGGTTAAAACAACAGAAATTCATTCTCTCATTCCTGGAGGCTAGAAGTTAAAATCAAAATGTCAGCAGGGCCATGCTGCCTCCAAAGCCTCTAACTGGAGAATCTTGCCTTCCCTCTCCCCAGCTTCTGGTGGCCTAGTATTGGCTGGTCTGTGGTAGTGTAACTCCTGCCTTTGGGTTGCTTCATTAGCAGATTTTATGGAGAATTATAGCCAAGGCAAAAAGACCATCTGAGAGCAAGTGAATACCTTTTAGAGGACAAAGTGATGAAATTCCTTTGATAATCCACTCACTATTTATTAGGAACCTAATTTTGTTGTTGTTCAGTTGCTAAGTCGTGTCCAACTCCTTGCAACCCCAGGGGTTGCAGCACGCCAGTGAACCTTATATCACAGGAAATAAAGCATTTTGAGGGTTGGTACCAGTCCTTTCAAATCTTCAGAGAAGCAGAAACTTCAAAAAAGCCTGAACCTGCTTTTTGTTTTCATGAGTCATTCTGTAAGGAAGACAAATTTCAGACCTATCACACACACACACACACACACACACACACACACACACACACACACACATTTTCTCCATAAGAATGGGTCCTGTTGCTGCCGCTGCTGCCAAGTCGCTTCAGTCGTGTCCGACTCTGTGTGACCCCATAGACGGCAGCCCACCAGGCTCCCTGTCCCTGGGATTCTCCAGGCAAGAGTACTGGAGTGGGGTCCCACTGCCTTCTCCATAAGAATGGGTGGCAAACCAACAAATACACACCCAGCCTGGCATGCGGCCTGCCTTCTGCTTTGTAGACAGTACCTGGCTAATTTCTCCTAGAGTACAAAATGAAAGAAAGAAAGAAATCACCTCCTTCAATCATTACAGCAAAGCTCTCTGTGATGTGTTTTAATCCACATCTAGAAGGTGTGAATTAAACTAGAAGATATTAACTGTACCCAATAGCTTTCAATTTGTGCCAGCCTGATTCTCCCTTCAGTCTTTCTCAATGGATACATTCTTACCAGCAGAACAGTCTACTGCTCTGCACTTGCCTTGATATAATCTCTAGTGGCCAGGAGGGTAACCATTGCTGGCTTGTTTGTATTTGTCTTAGGGGCTAAGTGGAGGAAACTGGACACAATAATTAATTCAGATTAATTGCCCAGGGGTACGTCAAGAAACCTGAACTTGAATCTCAGGTTGCAAAAGCACAATTCAAAGAGAACATGATATTCCTTCTCCCTTGTCATTTTGCTGATAGAATTGTAAAGCTAAGTGGAAGATTATCCCCTAATGTATTACATTCACTCTAAACATCCTCCACTCTTAGAAGCAGCAAAACCAAAAGTAAAATGATACCACCAGTGAACTTCCTTGATTTAGAATACTACCAGCACAAGTCCAGTTTGAACTTTTCAAGTGATCTTTGACAAGCAAAAGCTGAATCCTTCTACAGATTGCCCCTCCATGAAAAACATACTGTACGGTGGGACTGTGGGGTTTTTTCTTTCACAAGCAGTTTTATAATGGAAAAACACTGTGACCTTAACCTTACAAAAAGTTGAAAAACACAGACAGGCTTTATGTTGAGCATCAACAAAAAATACCTAACTACCAGGCTTATTTCCTGGCCAGTGCATTTGATGTGTTTGTGAAGCCTCGTAAAGTGTTAACAGCAGCTGTGACTGTATGGAAAGTCTCCTTGGGCAGGTTGGTACATGACTTCAGCCTTATTTAGAGTTGTCATCAGCTCCTTGTAGGATACTGGCTTTTCACAGTGCTCTGGGATGCAGCTATGCTTTCCAGGGTGCAGTCATCAGCCCCTGCATGATTGTTTCTTGGACTTTTGGTAATGCTTGTTAAATAGTTGCATAAGAAAATTTTCCTCTTGACTGCAGGCCACAAAACATCTCCTCTTCTCTCTCTCTCTCTTTTTTTTTTTTTTTTTTCAGTAGAAAAGCAATGTGTGTTCTTTTTTTAATTTGGAAAAAAAATCTTTGATCATCTGATCACTTCTTACATCCACTGTTAATATCCTTGTTATAACTTCACCACTTATTTGCATACCTTGGTTCTTATGTGACCAAGTTGGGTGATTATACAAAGTATTCAATTTTGTGTTCCACTTCTTTGGGAAAGATTGTATCTACACTTTTGTTCACCTTTAGAATTATTTTAGTAACTTCAAACTTAAAGTGTTGGCCTCATAGCTTACCCAACTGTTTAATTTGCACCCCCAAGTCCAACACAAACATTTCTGATTTTATAAACAACTTTATAATCATCATCTTTGTGCAAAAAGAATAGCAAATTCCAAAAATACAAAGGATCGCAAATTATTAATATTTATAACTCTTGGATCAGCCTTCTAGTTACTTCCCAAAAGAGTTCTGTTATTTTATACAGACACTAATTATATGCAGAGTACCTAGTTAGTTTATCACATACCTTTCTTGCCATCGGATTTGGTGATATTTTTAATGGCTTCTCTAATTTAATTGATGGCTACAACAGTGCCCAGAAAAGTTCCTTTCCCCATAATTTGGGTTCACTATTTGTATTTATTCTCTTATAAACAGTCTTTTTGTGCTCTTTCCCACATACCTATCAATGTCTTAATGTTTTTCTTATGGATTTGTCAGAGCTCTTACTATTTAATATTTGGTCTGCTATTTGCTATAAATATTTGTTTTACTTTTAAACTCACACACCCAGATTTTAAGATTTTTACTGTAACTAAACCTGTGTGTTTTCTCTTATTGGCTTGTTGCTTTTAAACTTAGGAATCTCTTCTCCATGCATAAAGGGGACAAATCAACTCCATTTTCTTTCAAATTTTCTGATTAACTCTTTAAGTTATGTGGAATTAGTGTTCACAATGATGTACTGACCTAAACTGTTTTCTCAATAGTTAGCCAATATGCTTATTCATTTGCTGAATATTTATAATGTTGTACGGTATAGAAGTAATTCTTACATTTGAGGGTCAATCTTTTCTGCTTTGGGTTTCTCAGATGGTGCTAGTGGTAAAGAACTTGCCTGCCAATGCAGGAGATGTAAGACACTCTGGGTTGGGAAGATTCCCTGGAAGAGGGCCTGGCAACCCACTCCAGCAAGCCTGGAGAATCCTATGGACAGAGGAACCTGGAGGGCTGTGGTCCACAGGGTCGAAAAGAGTTGGGCATGACTAAAGACACGCGTGCACGCACTGTTATGTTTTACTGAACTATTGGTTTAAGACATAGCTGAAATTATTGTAGTTTAATAATGTACTGACACAACCCGTATGCCTCCAGAGACATTTTCTTTCAGCAGAATGCCTCTTGGACTGTACTACACAAACTTCATGGAGCATACTTTTTGGTACAATATTTTTTTCCCCACTGATTACATAGGAAAATTTGATGTTTTCTCATAAAACTCAATATGAAATTTTAAGCAAAATTATGACTAGAATAAGTCTTGAGTGAAATAAAATTAGTAGATTATCGGAGTCATGTTGATACCATAATGTGTAACCCATTTTGAAGAGCACACTAAGTGACAGCAAAGGGAGTTACATTTGGGGACATTACATTACAAAGCAAAAGTTTGTTACTAACCCTACTGTTTGGTGAGAAAGTGATGCTCTAAACATATATACTAACCTAAGGAATCTGATATACAGGTATTTTACTTTGTTTTGGTTTATGTTAGGGAAATTCGTTGGGTGTTTTATGTTGATATACCAACCATATACTTTTTCCCATTAAAATAGTGGTAAATAGGCTCTCAGTCAGCATTTTTTGGGGGCAGTAAGTCTGATTATCAAGAACAAATTATTGACTTAACTGAGAGGTCCCTGTTCTTTATTATCTTGCAGGACCAGAACTGCCCTACAATTATTTCTCTTTTCTACAATATTTTTTCTTCTCTTTTTCAACTTTTTAAAAACTAAACTATTGAGAGTAAGTTGTTTACATGATGCCTCCAAATACCTTAGGACATAATGCCTATAAACAACGAATTTCCCATTTAATGCTTCCCCCGAAAAGATCAAAATCAGTAAATTAACACTGATGTGCTGCTACCATCTAAACCATAAGACTCCTCGCAGATTTTGTCCCTTGTCCCAAAATTGCTATTTATAGTAAAAGAATGTAGTTCAGAATCATTTTTTTTGGTCACATCTCTGTGTACATGCGTGCCAAGTCACTTGAGTCGTGTCCGACTCTTTGTGACCCTGTGGACTGTAGCCTGCTGGGCCCCTCTGTCCATGAGATTCTGTAGGCAAGAATACTGGAGTGGGTTGCCATGCCCTCCTCCATGGGCTCTTCTCACCCACGGGTCAAACCTGCACCTCTTATGTCTCCTGCATTGGCAGGAGGGTTCTTTACCACAGCACCATCTGGGAGGCCTCATGTCTTTCAGTCTCCTTCAAACTGTAATCGTTTCTTGGGGTTTCCTTGTTTTTAATGACCTTGACAGTTTTGAAGAATGTTCATCAATTTGAGTTTGCCTGATTTTTCTTATAAATGGTTTCAGCTTTTGAATTTTGTGCAGGAATGTTACAACGTTTCTACAGTTTCATTGCATTCTGCCACAGAGAAATACTAAAAGTTAGTATACTGATTTCAGCCTCAAGTTTATAAAGAAACAAAAATAAATAACGTAAAACTGTACAGAACTACCAGTACTTCTCCACCTTGTTCTTGACAATAAATCAAATAGAAGGCGAACATACCAGTTAGATATCGCTGTGTAACAAACCACTTCAAAACGTATAACTTAAAGCAACAACTGTTTTTTAGTTCATGATTCTTTACACTGGCAATTTAGGCTAGGTCCAGCTGGGTGGGTTCTTTTGGTCCAGCCTGGACTCAGATGATCTCAGCTGGGCTTGCTCATAAGTATACAGTCAACCAGGTGGAGGGTGGTTTAGTTGGGATGACTCAATTCTTCAAGCTCTAAACTTTCCAAAAGAGCAGGAGCACATAAGCCTCTTGAGGCCCAGGCTCAGAACTAAGACATTACCACTTATGTCACCTCTGTCAACAGAAATCGTAATGTCAGATAGATTCAAATTTTGTATAACTATTAGAACAATTTCGATGAATGGGAAGAGTGAGTGCTTTGGGTTAAATAGTAAATTAAAAATAGAAGTTGTTCTGGTTACCTATGACTGTGTAATAAACTGGCCTAAACTTAGTGACTTAAAGAGTGTTAATTGCTCAGCCATGTCTGACTCTGCAACTCCATGGTAGCCCACCAGGCTCCTCTGTCCACAGGATTTCCCAGGCAATACAAGTGGATAGCCATTCCCTTCTCCAGAGGATCTTCCCGATCCAGGGATCAAACCCAGGTCTCCTTCATCAAAGATGGGTTCTTAATCATCTGAGCCACCAGGGAAGCCCTAGTGACTTAAAGAACCAGTTTATTTTGCTCATAATGTTTATATCAGTTCAGTTCAGTTCAGTCACTCAGTTGTGTCTGACGCTTTGCAACCCCATGAATCGCAGCACACCAGGTCTCCCTGTCCATCACCAACTCCCGGAGTTCACTCACTCACATTCATGTCCATAGAGTCAGTGATGCCATCCAGCCATCTTATCCTCTGTCGTCCCCTTCTCCTCCTGCCCCCAATCCCTCCCAGCATCAGTCTTTTGCAATGAGTCAACTCTTCGAATGAGGTGGCCAAAGTACTGGAGTTTCAGCTTTAGCATCATTCCTTCCAAAAAACACCCAGGACTGATCTCCTTCAGAATGGACTGGTTGGATCTCCTTGCAGTACAAGGGACTCTCAGGGGTCTTCTCCAACACCACAGTTCAAAAGCATCAATTCTGCAGTGCTCAGCTTTCTTCACAGTCCAACTCTCACATCCATACATGACTACTGGAAAAACTATAGCCTTGACTAGACGGACCTTTGTTGGCAAAGTAATGTCTCTGCTTTTGAATATGCTATCTAGGTTGATCATAACTTTTCTTCCAAGTAGTAAGCGTCTTTTAATTTCATGGCTGCAATCACCATCTGCAGTGATTTTGGAGCCCCCAAAAATAAAGTCTGACACTGTTTCCACTGTTTCCTCATCTATTTCCCATGAAGTGATGGGACCAGATGCCATGATCTTTGTTTTCTGAATGTTGAGTTTTAAGCCAACTTTTTCACTCTCCTCTTTCACTTTCATCAAGAGGCTTTTTAGTTCCTCTTCATGTTTATATAATATATCATAAATTCTGGAAGGGTTTATTTCGGATCCATGAGGTATCTGTGGTTGCTAGAACTGGATGATCTATTTCTAAGGTGACTTTCACTCATATGTGACACAGTAGTTCACTATGGCCTCCCTCTTCCCACACATGATGTCTTATCCACCAGGGCCTCTCCAGCATGGCTGGGCTTCTCACAGCACAGTGGTATGAGAATAGTCATACCTCTCAAGTCGTGGCTGACTTCGAAGAAAGACAGTAAAAGCAGCCAATTTCATATACCTGAAACTAACACAACATTGTAAATCAACTATAATTAAAAAAAAAAAATCTTTTTATGTTGCCAGTTTCCTAAACCCTGATCTCAGAAACTGGTGGTATTTCATTTTAGCCATATTCAACTGACCAGAACAGTCACAGAATCTAACCAGATTCAAGGGGAGAGACCCAGACTTCCCACTTATCAAACAGAGGAGTGTCAAAGAGTTTGTGGCCGTAGTTTGCTCTGTAGTCACAAATATTATATTCTTCCCATATTGTACCAACCCACTTCCACAGTCACCGGAAGTCTCACCCCATTATGTCATCAGGTTTAGGCTTAAACTGTAAATCTCAGGTCCAGGTGCAGATAAGTTTCCTTAGATTTGGTTCCTCAGGTATATGTCTCCTCAATCCGAAGTCCTCCTCCAAATAAAAAAGTGAGTTACCTGTGTACACACACACAATGCTGGGACAGTCGTGTGTAGACATGCCCTTTCAAAAATGGGGAAGACAAGGGGCACAGAGCAGTCACTATTCCGTAATGATATGACATCCAAGTAGACACATGTTGCCAGTGTCTTGATAAAGCTCTATACCTGCAGCTGTGGTATGATTCTCTGTGGTTCTTGGCTTTTGACCTTTGGGTTCTTGGTACTGCCTTCTAAGTCATTCTTCATTTTCCATAAAAAAATAGCCTATGTTTTCTGCTGAATAAGTTTCTCAGCCTGAATCCTTCCTCTGTTAGTTTAGGAGTCCAAAGCCCTCTTTTAATTTGATGTTGTCTCTGACCCTTTTAGCGGAGAAGGCAATGGCAACCTGCTCCAGTACTCTTGCCTGGAAAATCCCATGGACAGAGGAGCCTGGTAGGCTGCAGTCCATGGGGTCGTGAAGAGTCGGACACGACTGAGCGACTTCACTTTCACTTTTCACTTTCATGCATTGGAGAAGGAAATGGCAACCCACTCCAGTGTTCTTGCCTGGAGAATCCCAGGGACAGAGGAGCCTGGTAGGAGGCCGTCTATGGGGTCACGCAGAGTCGGACATGACTGAAATGACTTAGCAGCAGCAGCTGACCCTTTCATTCCAAGATGGTTAATTCCTTTAAAAACATTGTGGGATTCCTGTATATCAAACTATAATCCATTCTCTTAGATCAGAGTCATGACCACAAATCCTTTTGAGCAGGGCTCTTCTCTGCCTTTGGCTTTTTGGAAATCTGCTTAAGGATGTTACAATAGCCTAAAGATTACCAGAATCTCTATTGTCTTATTGAGAAGGGTGATAAGGCACACTCTTCAAAGCTTTTGTCTGATAGGGCCTATCAACTTAAAATGTTTCTGAGATCTTATCAAAGGGACTTATGCTTGCAGCTTTGACTTCATCTTTACCCTGAGTCTTTGTTTTACTGCCCTTTTTAAAATTTTTACCTGGAGGCTATTTCTTGCTTTAAAAGTATTTTCTTAGCTAGATTTGTATTCTAGATCTGTTTTTGAAGCCAGAAAATCTTGGGTTCTATCTATTTCCTCTAAATTCTGCTAAAAATTGAATAATCTATTTAGCTAATTTCTCCCTATCTCTATTGTATGCAGATATAAGAATTATTTGGCAGTCTGCCTGGAAATCCACTTGTTGAGATCCACTAGTGTATTAGGCACATCTTATATTTTCCAAAACATGTTAGGTGACAATTTCACTAAACCTACCCTAACGGCTCAGATGGTAAAAGCATCTGCTTACAATGCAGGAGACCTGGGTTTGATCCCTGGGTGCGGAAGATCCTCTGGAGAAGGAAATGGCAACCCACTCCAGTACTCTTGCCTGGAAAATTCCATGGATGGAGGAGCCTGGTGGTCTACAGTCCACGGGGCCGCAAAGAGTCGGACCTGACTGAGCCACCTCACTTCACTATGAATACAAAACAGAGGTTGCCCTCTTGCCAAACCTCAATACTAACCTCCTGTCTTTCTCCATTAACACTCTTTTTCAGTCTCAGCCCACTGTCCAGTTTCAAAATCAATGCCACATATTTTCCATTTTTATAATGAGAGCAACTACATCCGTTCCTGTTTTCGATGACTGCATTACAAACTACCACAAAATTATGTATCCCAAACAGCTATTTTATGTACTCAGAATTCGGCGGTTCAGAATTTGGATGACCTCAACTGGGCAACTTGTGTTTCTGATCCATTTGCTGTCAGTTGGGGTCACTAAGGTTGAGTGTCCACTCACAAGCCGGCTCATGTATCTCCTCACATGTTTAGCGTTTCAGCACTTCTTGGTCATGCACCATGTGGTGTCTCATTCTCCAGGTCCTCTCCACAGGGCTTCGACTTCTCACAACATGGTGCTCTCAGGGTGGTCATACTTCTTCCTGGAGGATGGCTTCTATGAATGAGTGTTCCAAACGACAGAAAGCAGAAGCCATCAGTTTCCTAAGGCCTGGGCCCCAAGATGGTCAGAGTGTCATCTTCACCATGTTCTGTCCTTTAAAGCAGTCACAGAGCCCACCTAGGTTCCAGTGGAAGAGACACTTGCAGTGGGAGAAGTGCCAACATCTTTGTGACCATCTTTAACCCACCTTAGAGCTGAATCTTTGCTCTCCTTACTGTAACAGGTCAGGGAATTCTGAACCAGAAGACAGACCAATATGATTGAAGCCCAAGTCTAGCCTCCTTAACTGATGTATTATTATCTTGGTGTCACTTTCTTTCTCTGATTGTCTGTTTCCTCATTTATAAATACAGTAGGATATGAATACTCCATAATTTAAGATTCATGGCTACATTTATATTAGAATCATCCTGAAGGTTCGTGACATAAAATACTGTGCCATTTGGCTGAGGTATCCATTTAAATTATGTTTATCCAGAGGCTGCTGCACCTAGTCAACTTATCAACATCTGCATACAACTCAATAGAGCTTAGTTTTCTCCTTAATGTTATGTCAGTTATTTTCATGGTTTGGTTAAAATTTATTTTCTTAGAGAAAAACATTCAATAAAAAAAAATGTAGCTCTTAATAAAAGTTTTGAATAAATAAAATAGAAGGGTGTTTAATTTGATTGCATCTTGCAATACTATAACATGAATGAGTATACCATCAAATTCAATCTTCCATTTGTTAATTTAAGATACATAATGCAAGGTCTACTTCTCTGCTATATTTTCAACTTTGGGATTCCCACGATCTCTCCATATATCTATTGTGAAAAACAGGAGTCTACTACAATGATAATATCTATTTCACAGAGTTGCTAAAATAATAAATGAGATATAATGTGTAGCCTGCCAGGCTCCTCTGTCTATGGAATTCTCCAGGCAAGAATACTGGAGTGGGTAGCCATTCCCTTCTCCAGGGGATCTTCACAACTCAGCGATCAAACCTGGGTCTCCTGTGTGGTAGGCAGATTCTTTGCCATCTGAGCCACCAGGGAAGACCACAAAAGTAATCATTGGCCTAAAACATGCTGTTTCACTAGAACATGGGTTCTTGGAGATAAAGACCTTAGTATATTTCTCTTTAAGTCACTGGTACATAGCTTAGTGCCTGCACGTTTTTCTGACTACATTTGACAGAAATGTAATTCAAATGAGCATAAGCAAAAATGAGAATCTGTTGCTTTACTCTATCAAAGAAAGCATGATAAAACTGAGAACTCTGAGCACAAACTAAAGGGTGGTCGGCAAGGGGCAGGCTGAGCTGTGGGAAGGGCACCCTACTCTCCTCTAAGAGAGTAGGGCATGAAGCATTGCTGCTGCTGTTGCTAAGTTGCTTCAGTCGTGTCCGATTCTGTGCAACCCCATAGACGGCAGCCCACCAGGTTCCCCCGTCCCTGGGATTCTCCAGGCAAGAACACTGGAGTGGGTTGCCATTTCCTTCTCCAATGCATGGAAGTGAAAAGTGAAAGGGAAGTTGCTCAGTTGTCCAACTCTTCATGACCCCATGGACTGCAGCCTACCAGGCTCCTCTGTCCATGGGATTTTCTAGGCAAGAGTACTGGAGTGGGGTGCCATTGACTTCTCTGATGAAGCATTGAGGCTGGAGGAAATGACCAGCTACCCTTCACCGCCAGCTAGGAACAAGCATGTGGCCACTCTCCCACGAGGCTGCCCATGATCACTCATCCATAGAAATGTCAGCCGCCGGCATCCAGGGCCTGCAGGCCACCTACAACCAGGTCCTTGATGAAGTGGGAGTTCCTCCTGTCTGAGAACTTGAGGCCATTGTACAACCACCCAGCCGGTCCCACAGTGTTTTTTTCTGGGCTCCAATTACAAAATGAGGATTGGTGTGCGCTGAACCAGCTGGCATGGCCAGACCTGCAGAAAAACTCAGCACAGCTGAAGCTACTCTTCTGGTTACAGGGTTTATTTGGTCAAGATACTCACTTGTAATTATTTCAAAAAACTGGAGTCTGCTTGCTGTTAATTCCTTTGCCGGGACAGCAGGAGCCTCTGAGCTCTCTCATATTTGAAGATATAACCAAGAACTAAAAGCTAAAGCAAACAAATAAGAGTTCCTGATCACCCTAACAATCTTGATGTGGACCATAGCCACTGAGACCTAGTCTGATTTATTATCTGGTTGTTGATAAAGTGATGCTAACCGTGCTAACGTTTATCAGGCATAAACTCTAACTATAATCAGGAGATAGTATTGATACTTGATTCAACAGGAAAATGGAGCAAACTTTTAATAAGACAAAGAAAAAACAAAACTGTGGGAAGAATAGTTGGTTCAAAGGAATAGTTGGAAGATTTCCTCAAATCTACCAGGAGCTATATCTTACATTTCTTTCCTCTTTGCAAATTGATTCCATTCATCTTCCAAGTCTTACATGCTGCAGCTTTCAACCTTTCTTTCACCAAACCCAACAATCTTGGATTTTCCTTGTCAATCTTAGATCAGGTGACAATCTCTGTATCAATCAAATACGTTAGTTTTTAAACTTCAGTTGAGTTTTATAATTGGCCCACTCATAAGTCATTTCACTATGATCAGGGGGTCATACAAACACACAGTAAGATTCCAAGGTAGTCACAAGGAAGAGGCAATATAAGTTATAAGATAAGAAGAAGCTGCAGAGGTGGTTTCCTCAGCAGACAGTGCCACAGATGTCTAATAATATTGACATTTGATTAAAAAAAATTGCTTACCAAGTGTCTGTTATTTCATAATATAGCCCCCAAATATACTCTAAATGTTATAGCTGTGTCAAGGCCCATTAAGGCCTTAGCCGTGGATGCACAATCAGATAAGACATTATCACAATTACCACATAACTAGTTCTCTCCACTACAGGAACTACTGCATAGGCTTCTAATTTCTTTGTCTTGCTTCTGACTCCATGCTACAAAGTCAGCAAGCCATGGGAAAAGATCAGGCATTTAGCGCTCTTTTCTAATATGCTGGCAGGGAAACGCTGACTAGCTTATACCATCAGAATTTCAGTAACCTATCAAGTAAAAACTAAGTTCTATAAATTATGACCCATTATTGGCATTACTGCCATGCAGATAAGGACTATAAATTGTGGTCAGATTCTGCTATTTCAGCAACAAACTGTTCACCTGCCACTTACTCAAGAAGCGTTTCTTAAACCTCTGTTAACCTCTCTGGGAAGGAGCCCCATGCACATTCTCTGTGGTCACTGGCTCTGTCTTTCAGAAATATTTATTAAAGAAGCACTTACTGAGCACCTGCCAAGCTCTGAAGGACAAAAGCTACACATAAATAAATTATTTGAATGCCAAGTGATAAGTTTAATGATGGATATGCCAAGGCTTGGGGTGAGTCAAGTAAGAACACTTAATCATCCTGGAAGACAGCACTGACTTCTTTGAGATGGCACTTGAATCGTCTTAAGTAGTTGGTAGGAGTTAACCAGGCAAAAAGGAAGGAGGGAATTCTAGGAAAGTATGAATAAAGGGAAGCATCATGGTATGAGCAAGAAACTCACACTTCGGTGTTCCTGAAGTATAAACAAAAGGAAGTGAGTGACAAGAAACGAGGCTGCAGAAGACAATAGGGATCACATGGTGAAGAGCCTTGGATACCAGATTAAAGGAGCTTAAATTTAACCTCTTTAGAGGGAGAGACTTCCCCGGTGGCCCAGTGGTTAAGAATCCACTTTGCAATGCAGGGGACTTGGGTTCAAACCCTGGCTGGGGAACTGAGTGAAAGTTGCTCTGTTGTGTCCTACTCTTTGCAACCCTCCAGACCTGAATACTGGAGTGCGTAGCCTTTCCCTTCTAAAGGGATCTTCCCAACCCAGGGATTGAACTCAGGTCTCCTGCATTGCAGGCGGATTCTTTACCAGCTGAGCCACAAGGGAAGCCCAAGAATACTAGACTGGGTATCCTATCCCTTCTCCAGCGGATCTCCCTGACACAGTAATTGAACTGGAATCTCCTGCATTGCAAGTGGATTCTTTATCAGCTGAGCTAACAGGGAAGTCTTAGAGAACTAAGATATCCCATATTCCATGGGGCAACCAAGCCTGGCCCATGGGACTGGCCCATGCACCCCAATGTGAAAGATCTTGCATGCCACAACTAAGAGAGAATGTAGCCAAATAAATGTTATTTTTAAAAAACATCTTTAAAGCCATTGGAGCATCTCGGTACCGGGCGGGGGGTGGGGATATAGCAGTCATCATTCACGTTTGTGAGGATCAGTCTGGTTGATGTGTGGAGGATGAATATGGCGGCTCCTAATGACGACTGACACCCGGTGTGGTCTGTTTCTCTGCAACTGTTGAGAGCAGCACCTGCAAGGGGTTATAGTCTGGGATATAACCCAGCAACCCACATACTTAAATGTAATCCCAAATTGTATTCCTTAAATAATCCCAAAGAGAATCTAATTTCTTAGCCATAATTTCTCATTCTCTTTATTCTCAGTATCTACCCCCCCAACCCCTCAGTTGCTCTAGTACTTTCTTTTTATGCCCTAATATTCTGTCTGCACTAAAGCTTGGGAAAGTATGATAAACATTCAGCAGTCATTTAAAACTCTTAAATCCCACTAGATAAATGTATAAGGGCCCCCTACTCAGGAGCAGAGAATATACTTGACTGTCTAACATCCTCCTGGATCACATCTTAAGTGAGTATTGGAGAATATGCCTTCCTTGGAGTCTAGCCTCCTACCCATCAAAAGATGGGGACCTGAGGTTCTTTTTAAGTCTTGAAAGTCACACACTTTTCAAGTTCTGACTCATGGTTTTTTTGGTGGTAAAATTTAAAACTTAGTGGGATATACAGATACATCTTAACTAGTCTGTGCTGCTCAGACTAGTGATCTGATTCATAGCTTTGCCCTGATTCTTCATTTGTATGTTCACCCAGGCATCAGTGAAGGCTGGAACCCACCAGTTTATTAGTCCCACCCTGGCCTAATCTTTGCACATGTTAGCTGCATGCAGATTTCCCAAGAAACTCTGGATGATGAGCTAACATGAAACAGAATTCCTAGGACAGGAGTAAGACATACTTCTAAGAAGCAGTGGCAACCCCACGTAGGTGCAGCAATGCACATCCATGCTGACCACCAGGGCAAAGCTGCAGGAGGTAGACCCTCTTGGCAGGAAGCGGTTGTAGATGGAGTAGATAACTGGTGAGCCAAAATTTCATGAAACGTATAAAGATGCACAACAGCATGCACCAGTTCAGAGCAGTCATGAAACAAAAAGCAGTGTGCATGCATGCATTGCATGTCAGCTGAGGAACTGTAGGGTTGGTGGCTTAGCAGAAAGACAGGCAGGAAGCTGGGGCTGGCAGAGCAAAAAGCAGGCCCAGGTTGTAGACCTGGGCTGCACAGCAGGTCTGCAACCTGATAAGGAGCCAGGGACCTGGACGCTCATATGAGTAAAGACTCGTGACAAAGCTGTGAATCAGACCACTAATCTGAGCAGCACAGTAACCACTGGTCAGGGGAGATGGTAGGGTAGGAACCCATTAGGAAGGGCAGAAAGAAGTAGCCTTAAGCGCTGCAGAGTGGCTTGATGTTGCACAGGAAGGAAGGGGGTAGGGCAAGACCAACAACGTTGAGGTGCGGAACGCCGAAAGGAAACCCAGTGTTGCGCCTAATCCACAGCCACAACCGGGACACTTCCCGTTTGCCTCTTTCTGGAACAGGAATTCATTCCCTGCTCAGTCTGGGAGCTATTGGTGGGAGAAGGCAAGAGGGTGAGTCTGCGGGGAGGAGGGAGTTTCCACAGAGAGATAAGAGAAGATGCTGACCATTTCACCGTAAGGAGAGCAGATAATTACACAATGGACTCTTTGAAGCTCACACACCACACAGAAAGATATGTGATGTCTTTACAGGTGCACGTCAGCTTCATGACCCACTTTCAATGGAACAGACGCTTATCCAGGGTGGTTGTGGTTGGCCCTGAGCCAGTCAAGGTATTTTGTTTCAGCCTTGCATGCGATCCATGCTACACCCTGAAACACTGACTGCCTCAGCACAGCAGAGCAGTCTGGAAGCATGATTCACCCCAAGACCAATAGCGGTACAGCAGACAATCCCTCGAGACTTGGACAGTGAAGTAATCTCCTTTCTGAGCTCAGGCTGTAGTTTGTTAGTTGGTGCAATTGCTTAGCTGGGCAGTGATAGCAGTGTTGTTGGGGGTTTCTTCCTTCCTTCTTTTCTTTTCTGAGCATGAAGATCATTTGTCCACCTGAGAAGCTTGGGGAAGAAACTTATCTCAAAGAGTAGAAGACAGAAGTGTGGGGCCAGGCTTAAGGCCTAGGCTTTCTGAGAAGATGACCAGGACTGGCTCAGTTGTTCAGAGGTCATTAGGTTCCTTAGTGAGAGGGAAGAGGGGCACTCTATCTTTTGCTTACGGAGGAGCCTAAAGAAGGAAGGACTAGGAACTATGAAGAAGACTTGAGGGGAAGGGCTGGGGCCAAGGACCCTTCTCTCCTAATTTCCTACCACAGGCTCCTGAGGACCTCACCTGTTACCATGGTTTTATTTATGTATTTATTTTTATTTTAAATTGCAGTATAGTTGATTAACAATTCCCTTTTTTTCCACACTCTCTCCAGTATTTACTATTGTTAATAGAACTCTTGATGATGGCCATTCTGACTGGTGTGAGGTGATATCTCATTGTAGCTCTGATTTCCATTTCTCTAATAATTAGTGATGCTGACATCTTTTCAAGTGTCTCTTGCCATCTATATTTCTTCTTTTGAGACATATGTTTTTAGGTCTTCTGCCCAGTTTTTGATTGGGTTTTTCGTTTGGGGATTTTTGTATTGAACCACAGGTGTGCTAAGTCGCTTCAGTTGTGTTGGACTTTTTGCAGCCCCATGGACTGTAGCCCACCAGGCTCCTCTGTCTGTGGGATTTTTCAGGCAAGAATACTGGAGTGCGTTGCCATTTCCTTCTCCAGGGGATCTTCCTAACCCAGGGATTGAACCCGTGTCTCCTGCATTGCAGGTGGATTCTTTACCCACTGAGCCATTCAGCTGCTTGTAAATTTGGGAGATTAACTCCTTTTTGGTCTCAACATTTGCAAATATTTTCTCCCATTCTGTGGGTTGCCTTTTGTTTTGTTTGTGGTTTGTTTGTTTTGTTTATTTTTATTTGTTAATTTTTGTTTTTATTTCCATTACTCTATGAGATGGATCAAAAAAGATATTGCTGTGATTTATGTCAAAGGGTCTTCTCTCTATTTTTTCCTCTAAGACTTTAATAGATCTAGTCTTATATTTTTCTTTAATCCATTTTGAGTTTATTTTTGTGTAAGGTATTAAAGAATGTTCTAATTTCATTTTTTTACATGTAGCTGTCCAGTTTTCCCAGCACCATTTATCGATGAGACTATCTTTTCTCCATTATATATTCTTGTCTCCTTTTTTGTAGATTAATTGACCATAGGTGCATAGGTTTATTTCTAGGCTTTGTGTCTTGTTCCATTGATCTATATTTCTATTCTTGTACTAGTACCATACTGTTTTGATGACTGTAGATTTGCAGTATAGTCTAAAGTCAGGGAGCCTGATTCCTCTAGTTCCATTTTACCCCCCTCGAGATTGCTTTGGCATTTGAGATCTTCTATGTCTCCATACAAATTTTAAGATTTTTTTTTTTTGTTCTAATTCTGTGGAAAATGCCATTGGTAATTTGATAGGGATTTCATCAAATCTGTAGATTGTCTTGGGTAGTATACTCATTTTGACAATATTGATTCTTCCAGTCCAAGAACATGGTATATCTTTCCATCTGTTTATGTCATCTTTGCTTTCTTTCACCAGCATCTTGTAGTTTTTGGAGTACAAATCTCTTGCTTCCTCAGGTAGGTTATTCCTAGGTATTTTATTATTTTTGATGGAATGGTAAAGCAGAACATTTCTTTAATTTCTCTGTCTGATCTTTTGTTATTAGTGTATAGAAATGAAATATATTTCTATGTATCCCACAGCTTTAAATGCCATCTGTATGTTGATAACTCCCATATCCCTTCTGCCAGATCAAACTTCCCCATCCAGGTTCCAGGTGTGTCTTCTGGCTTCCCACTGGACTTCCCCTTCTGTCTGTCTCACACACAGCTGAAACTTAATTCCAAAACCTGAATGCATTTCTGCTCTTTCTCTCAAGTGCGTTCTCCCCTCAGATTTCCCCATGATGGTGTCATTAAGACTTTCAATCGAGAAATCTAAGTCATACTTGCTTCCCCTTTTGCTCACTTCTCAGATAGAATCCAACAGGAAGTCATGTTGATTCAACCACCAAGAGGATGGAGAAACCCCGCTTTCTCTTGTGTCCTATGATCTATTCTCCATGCACTTTGAAACAAGGATGACTTGGAATTTCAATCATTTCATGTTATTCTCCCATTTCAGTGGCTTCATTATTTCATATAGAATTATATGCAAGCTCTCTACAGCCTTCCCTCCTGCCACTAACCATATCTCACTTCTTGTCTGTTATTCTTCTGCCCCTTGCTCACTATCCATCAGCAACTCTGATTTTCTTTCTGTTTCTTCAACATACCTCCACCAGGGAGTTTACATATGCTGTTCTTTCTGTCTGTAACATTCTCCCTTCCTTCAACTGCTTACATGATTACTGTCTTCTCATTTTCTTTTTTTACCTAATTCACATCACCTCCTCAGAAAGGCCTTCCCTGAATGGTCACCCTCCCCTATTATTCTGTCTCTGCCTCCTGCGCTTTTCATTCAAAGAACATTTCACAATTTGTGATAATGCTTTATTTTTTAAATTAATTTTTATAGGAATATAGTTGCTTTAGGGGCTTCTCTGGCAGCTCAGATAGTAAAGAATCTGCCTGTGATGCAGGAAACCTGGGTTTGATCCCTGGGTCAGGAAGATCTCCTGGAGAAGGAAATGGCTACTCGCTCTAGTATTCCTGCCTGGGAAATCCCATGGTTGGAGGAGCCTGGCAGGATATAATCCATGGGGTTGCAAAGAGTCAGACACAACTGAGCGACTAACACTTATAGTTGCTTTACAAAATTGTGTTTGTTTCTACTGTACAGCAAAGTGAATCAACTATACATATACATATACACATATACCATGATCTGAGTTTTCTGGATGTTAAGTTTAAGCCAACTTTTTCACTCTCCTCTTTCACTTTCATCAAGAGGCTCTTTAGTTCCTCTTCGCTTTCTGCCATAAGGGTGGTATCATCTGCATATACAAGGTTATTGATATTTCTCCCAGCAATCTTGATTCCAGCTTGTGTTTTGTCCAACCCAGCATTTCGCATGATGTACTCTGCATATAAGTTAAATAAGCAGGGTGACAATATACAGCCTCGATGTACTCTTTCCCAATTTGGAACCAGTCTGTTGTTCCATGTCCAGTTCTAACTGTTGCTTCTTGAGGTGCATGCAGATTTCTCAGGAGGCACGTCAGGTGGTCTGGTATTCCCATCTCTTTAAGAATTTTCCACAGTTTATTGTGATCCACACAGTCAAAGGCTTTGACGTAGTCAATAAAGCAGAAGTAGATGTTTTTCTGGAACTCTCTTGCTTTTTCCTTGATCCAGCAGATGTTGGCAATTTGATCTCTGGTTCCTCTGCTTTTTCTAAATCCATCTTGAACACCTGAAACTTCACAGTTCACATACTGTTGAAGCCTGGCTTGGAGAATTTTGAGCATTACTTTGCTAGCGTGTGAGATGAATTAAATTGTGCAGTAGTTTAAACATTCTTTGGCATTGCCTTTTTTTGGATTGGAATGAAAACTGACCTTTTCTGGTCCTGTGGCCACTGCTGAGTTTCTAAAATTTGCTGACATATTGAGTGCAGCACTTTCACAGCATCATCTTTTAGGATTTGAAATAGCTCAACTGGAATTCCATCACCTCCACTAGCTTTGTTCGTAGTGATGCTTCCTAAGGTCCACTTGACTTCGCATTCCAGGATGTCTGGCTCTAGGTGAGTGATCACACCATCGTGGTTATCTGGGTTTTGAAGATCTTTTTTGTATAGTTCTCTCTTGCCATCTCTTCTTATCTTCTGTTTCTGTAAGGTCCATCCCATTTCTGTCCTTTATTGTGCCCATCTTTGCATGAAATGTTCCCTTGATATCTCTAATTTTCTTGAAGAGATCTCTAGTCTTTCCCATTCTATTGTTTTCCTCTATTTCTTTGCATTGATCACTGAGGAAGGCTTTCTTATCTCTCTTTGCTATTCTTTGGAACTCTGTATTCAAATGGGTATCTTTCCTCTTCTCCTTTGCTTTAGCTTTCTCTTCTGCTCCAGATGTTTTGGTCATTGTATCATTGTTATCAAATAGAGTCACTGAAGCCCTATACAAATGGACTGCTAATCAGCTAACTCGATTGTAATATAGTGAGATGGGAAAAATTATTATATAACAAAAGTACCCTTTCTTATGGATACAGTCCTGGGAAGCCTGTAAAGAAAAAGCAGTACTTCCCCGGGAGGATATAGGTGCTTTGAAGTCTTCTGGGGAAAGAAGAGTCAAAAGAGATCTATTTGCAATTGAGGTGAGGCAGAGGGAGAAGGGAGGGAAAGGAAGAGAAGGGAAATGAACTTGAGCAAAAGTCATGTTTTCTGGAATACGATGAACTAAGCAAGGTGACTCGGTGACCTCATACACCTGCAGGAAATTTTACAAAATCACAAAAGCTCAAGGTGATGGCATTTCTTATGAAAACCAGTAAAGTAGCCAAATTCTGCATCATGGTTTTTGTGGGAAATAAAATAGAGACAAAGGGTTCTGATGCTGGGGCCTGAGTCAGAGGAGATCTGGAGGCCTTAAGTGGGTGAGAGTCCCCAGAAACCCTGGGGACTTCCCCACCCTCTGAAAATGAGAGGCTTTGAAAAAAATTTCCCCCGGAGCACAGGGATAGAGAGTTCTTTAGATAAAATCAGCATGACGGCAACTTTCATGGTCACAGGCTCATAATCTAATATTCTAGGGGTATTAACCCATGACTTATTTACATAAACACTACCTCCATTTATAAGAAAGACAAGTAATGCTTGAGGCAGTATAAC
Organism: Bos indicus; assembly: GCF_029378745.1. Classification (NCBI taxonomy): domain Eukaryota; kingdom Metazoa; phylum Chordata; class Mammalia; order Artiodactyla; family Bovidae; genus Bos; species Bos indicus. Next base: position 30,625,700 of record NC_091773.1, on the reverse strand, counting down.
TCAATGTTTATGAGCACAGGCTCTGGGGTCAAATGCCTCCGTCTAATTCTTGGTTTCACTTTTTGCCAACTATGTGATCTTGGATACTTTCTGTGCCTTGGTTTCTTCATTTGAAAAGTGGAGGAAATAAAAATACATAGCTGTGAGCAAAGGGTTTAACAAAACCTATTATCCCTCTGTGAGACTTAAACATTAGTTGACTGTCCAACCGAAGAAAGTAGAAATGTCAACTGTGTTATTAGACATTGTTCTTCATGGTAGCAATGAACCCTGAATGGTAAATTGCATCCGGACTGGGATGAAGTAGAAAAAAATCTATGAATGTCTGATGGGCATTTATGGGCAAGCCAAACTCTGGTCTTCCCTGAGTATGGTGACCCTTAAAACTAGGCTTATACTTTTCAGGATCCTTGTAGTTCTGTCTATAAAAATCCTACAGGAGATGTGATCCAGGAATCATGCTCCTTGGTATTTACTAAAATGAGCTGAATGCTTAGGCCCACCCAAAAACCTATACATCTTATTCATAACTGCCAAAACTTGGAAACAACCAAATGCTTCAGTAGGTGAATGGGTAGACAGACTGTGGTACATCCATGCTTGGAATGTTACTCCGCAATAAAAAGAAATGAGCTATTAAACCAGGTAAAGACATTGGGGGATGTTCAAAGCATATTGCTAAATGAAAGAAGACTGAAAAGGCTACATATTATCTGATTGCAACTACATGACACTATGGAAAAGGCAAAATGGAGAGAATGAAAATATCAGTGGAAGAAGGAAGGATGAAGAAGTGGAATACATGGGGTTTTAAGATAGTTAACTACTCTGTATGAGGTTACCATGATGGATGTATGACAGTATGCATTTGTCAAAACCAACGAATGTACTCCCAGAGTGAACCCTGATAATATACTAGGACTTTAGTTAATAACAGTGTGTCTTCATTTATTTATCAAGTGTAACGAATGGACCACACTAATGTCAGATGTTAACAGTAAGGGAAACTATGTACGTATGGGGTTCCTTCGTGGCTCTGCTGGTATAGTCTGCCTGCAATGCAGGAGACCCAGGTTTAGGAGGAAATGGCAACCCATTCCAGTATTCTTGCTTGGGAAATCCCATGGACACATGAGCCTGGCAGGCTACAGTCCAAGGGGTCGTGAGAATTGGACACGACTTAGGGACTAAACCTACCTACCTACCTACCTATGTGTATATAGGACTGAGTATAGTGAACTCTGTACTTTCCTCTCAATTTTTCTGAAACTTACTGCTACTGCTGCTAAGTCACTTCAGTCGTGTCGGACTCTGTGCAACCCCATAGATGGCAGCCCACCAGGCTCCCCCGTCCCTGGGATTCTCCAGGCAAGAAAACTGGAGTGGGTTGCCATTTCCTTCTGAAACTTAAAACCGCTCTAAAATACATCTATTAATTAAAAGGGGGGAAAGCCCTGCCAGAGGTATTGGCTGTGGTGAAGAATGAGGCTTCCAAGACAAGCAGATCTTACACTGAACCCACGTGGGACTCTTTCCTGCCCCCAGGTTGTTGAACTGTTTCAAGAACTGCCCTGGAAGAGAAGTGTCTGAAGCGCCCAGCTAGTGAGCTTTGGTTCCTCTCCTGTATACATTGATGGGCCATTGTCACTTCGTGAGTTGGAGAGTTTGGTTGAGGTAAGAAGATCATCTCTTGGGGAGCTCTGCGGTATCTCATAGAATTGCTGTGAGAATTAAATGAGCTAACATCAGCAAAATATTCAGAACAAGGCTTGAGACAGGTAAATGCTATATGATTGTTAGTTATAAATGTTACAAGGAATGAGTGGCTACAGTTTAACATTGTAACCATTACAACCCCCCAAATTATGAGTGATATGTCATCTGCAATGTCAGATCAATACACAGTGTATATATATTGATGAATCCATATATATATATATATATATATATATATATATAAAATTATATCCACAGTGGCTCAGTGGTAAAGAATCCACCTGCAATGGATTGACCTGCAATGCATGAATCCACATGCATGAGACGTGGGTTTAGTCCCTGGGTTGGGAAGATCCCCTGGAGAAGGGAATGGCAACCCACTCCAGTATTCTTGCCTGGAAAATGCTGGGAACAGAGGAGCCTGGCAGGTTATGGTCTATGGCGTTACAAAAGAGTCAGACCTGACTTAGCGACTAAACAACTAAAGAACAACAAGACATATGACTAAATCAGTCCAAACAGAGCCAGTCCTGAGATCTTTGTTGGGATTACTGAGAAATAAGCTCTTTCTCCTCTTAGAAAGAGATAGGAGGTATGCCTGGGCATGGGGTCAGCCTGAGAATGAAGTCAGACCCAAGGGAGAAAGAAAGAGGCTAGCTTTTGACTGGGAGGGTCAAACTACTGAATTTATTCATGTTTGAAGTTTTCTACCCTGAAACCATTCAGTTTTCTAGGTGAATAACTTATATTTTTGCTTTCTTGTCCCTGCAGCTGAAGGCAGACAAATGAATAGTGCTTTCTTTCTCTATAAATCCCACCCTCTTGGGCGTTAATATAAAAACCTGGGGTCCCCAAAGTGATGCACTAGCAGGGCTCCCTAGAACCTTGTGATCTCTATAACTTTCCACTACAGTGTTATGGGAAGAGCTCAGATGAGTCACAGGGTAGAGGCATGGATTGAATTCCTGGTCCTGGGGCCAGACCCTCCACACCTCCACACCTGGCGCTTCAGCATATTTGACAGCACATCCTGTCTTGTCTCTTCCCTCTCCCTCCTGACCCGTATTTCTGTCTGAGTGCTCTGCCAGCAATCTGATGCAACTTCTTGAACTCTTAAAACTGCAGAGGAATTTGAGGGCCATTCAGGCATGCAGTTCTTAAGTAGAGCAGAACAGGTGGAATTTCTGGCACCCTACCAGATTGATTTTGAACTACCAGACTGGTTTGAAACTGGGAAAGAAGTACGTCAAGGCTATATATTGTCACCCTACTTATTTAACTTATATGCAGAGCACATCACGCAAAATGCCGGGCTGGATGAAGCACAGGCTGGAATCAAGGTTGCCAGGAGAATTATCAACAACCTCAGATATGCAGATGATACCACCCTAATGACAGAAAGCAAAGAGGAACTAAAGAGCCTCTTGATGAAAGTGAAAGAAGATAGTGAAAAAACTGGCTTAAAACTCAACATTCAGAAAACGAAGATCATGGCATCCATCACTTCATGGCAAACAGATGGGGAAACAATGGAAACAGTTGGAGACTTTATTTTGGGGGGCTCAAAAATCTCTGCAGATGGTGACTGCAGCCATGAAATTAAAAGATGCTTGCCCCTTGGAAGAAAAGCTGTGACAAATCTAGACTTGATTGCCACTTGTGCTTCATCCAGCCTGGCATTGCTCATGATGTGCTCTGCATATAAGTAAAATCAGCAGGGTGACAATATACAGCCTTGACATACGCCTTTCCCAGTTTTGAGTCAGTCTGGTAGTTCAAAATAAGTCCGGTAGGGTGCCAGAAATTGTATATGAGGCAGTGATCAAGACCATCCCCAAGAAAAAGAAATGTGAAAAGGCAAAATGGTTGTCTGAGGAGGCCTTACAGATAGCGGAGAAAAGAAGAGAAGCTAAAGGCAAAGGAGAAAAGAAAGATATACCCATTTGAATACAGAGTTCCAAAGAATAGCAAGGAGAGATAAGAAAGCCTTCCTCAGTGATCAATGCAAAGAAATAGAGGAAAACAATAGAATGGGAAAGACTAGAGATCTCTTCAAGAAAATTAGAGATATCAAGGGAACATTTCATGCAAAGATGGGCACAATAAAGGACAGAAATGGGATGGACCTTACAGAAACAGAAGATAAGAAGAGATGGCAAGAGAGAACTATACAAAAAAGATCTTCAAAACCCAGATAACCACGATGGTGTGATCACTCACCTAGAGCCAGACATCCTGGAATGCGAAGTCAAGTGGACCTTAGGAAGCATCACTATGAACAAAGCTAGTGGAGGTGATGGAATTCCAGTTGAGCTATTTCAAGTTCTAAAGATGATGCCGTGAAAGTGCTGCACTCAATATGTCAGCAAATTTGGAAAACTCAGCAGTGGCCACAGGACCAGAAAAGGTCGTTTTCATTCCAATCCCAAAGAAAAGCAATGCCAAAGAATGTTCAAACTACTGCATAGTTTCATTCATCTCACACGCTAGCAAAATAATGCTCAAAATTCTCCAAGCCAGGCTTCAACAGTACATGAACTGTGAAGTTCCAGATGTTCAAGATGGATTTAGAAAAGGCAGAGGAACCAGAGATCAAATTGCCAACATCTGCTGGATCATGGAAAAAGCAAGAGAGATCCAGAAAAACATCTACTTCTGCTTTATTGATTACACCAAAGCCTTTGACTGTGTGGATCTCAATAAACTGTGGGAAATTCTTAAAGAGATGGGAATATCAGACCATCTGACGTGCCTCCTGAGAAATCTGCATGCACCTCAAGAAGCAACAGTTAGAACTAGACATGGAACAACAGACTGGTTCCAAATTGGGAAAGAGTATGTCGAGGCTGTATATTGTCACCCTGCTTATTAAACTTATATGCAGAGTACATCATGTGAAATGCTGGGTTGGACGAAACACAAGCTGGAATCAAGATTGCTGGGAGAAATATCAATAACCTTGTATATGCAGATGATACCACCCTTAAGGTATAAAGTGAAGAAGAACTAAATAGCCTCTTGATGAAAGTGAAAGAGGAGAGTGAAAAAGCTGGCTTAAAACTTAACATTCAGAAAATTCAGATCATGGCATCTGGTCCCATCACTTCATGGCAAATAGGGAAACAATGGAAACAGTGGGAGATTTTATTTTTTGGGTTCAAAAATCGCTGCAGATCATGACTGCAGCCATGAAATGAAAAGATGCTTGCTCCTTGGAAGAAAAGCTATGACCAACCTAGACAGCATATTAAAAAGCAGAGACATTACTTTGCCAACAAAGGTCCATCTAGTCAAAGCTATGATTTTTCCAGTAGTCATGTATAGATGTGAGAGTTGGATTATAAAGAAAGCTGAGCAGTGAAGAATTGATGCTTTTGATTGATGCTGTGGTGTTGAAGAAGACTCTTGAGAGTCCCTTGGACTGCAAGGAGGTCCAACTAGTTCATCCTAAAGGAAATCAGTCCTGAATATTCATTGGAAAGACTGATGCTGAAGCTGAAACTCCCTTACTTTGGCCACATGATGTGAAGAACTGACTCATTGGAAAAGACCCTGATACTAGGAAAGATTGAAGGTGGGAGGAGAAGGGGATGAGAGAGGATGAGATGGTTGGATAACATCACTGACTCGATGGACATGAGTTTGAATAAGCTCCGGGAGTTGGTGATGGACACGGAAGCCTGGTGTGCTGCTGTCCATGGCGTTGCAAAGAATTGGACACAACTGAGTGAATGAACTGAACTGAATGACCAAAACATCACCAGACATGTGTCTCTAAAGATCATTGTTTAGTCTGTTATGTTCTTATGTTTCTACTTTATTTTCCTTTCAGTATAGCCAACAAAATAGCAGAGACAGCAGAAGCAATTTATTGCTCATTTAGCAGGAATTATACTTTTCTCGTAAATTTCAAGCTTGCCAACTCAGGAGTCATTACTATCCAGTTGCTCTACTCTGTCATCAAATGTCCATTAGTTTTGACTAGAAGGGGCTTTATTTACAATGCCTGTCTTTGTTAGTATTTAGCCAAAGTTGTGGTTGGCAAATTGACAACAGACTTCATCTTTCTTAAACTAATATTTTCAGATTTGCCACGTGATGTAATTTAGGTCAGAGCTATCAGCTTTCTGTGAAATATTGTATTCACTGGGTTTTAGTTCAATTCAGCTCTAAAATGTATTGAGTGCCTACTGTTTACAAGGTACCATGAGAGGTAACAGGGGATATACAAATGTGAGCAGGGATTTGTCATCAGCCTCAAAAAAAAAATCAAGTGGAGCAGATAAGACATGAACCTAGTAACTATAGCATAAGGTAGAACCTAACTGCTGTAAGAAAGAAGAAGATGGAAAGATTGTGCTGTGGGATTTTTTTTTAAGTATTAAACATTAGTTCCTTTATTTTTTAATAATGTTGTGCAACCATCACCACAATCTAATTTATTTTATTTTGGTTGCCCTGAGTGGCATGCAGGATCTTAGTTCCCTGACCAGGGATCAAACACTTGCCCCCTGCAGTGGAAACTTAAAGTCTTAACCACTGGAATGCCAGGGAAGTCCCTGCTGTGGGATTTTAAAAGATATGTCATTTCCTGTTGGGAAGATTGAGAAATGACATTTGAGTAGGTCTTTGAAGGCTGAGTAAAATTTTGAGAGATTGGAGTCATGAAAGTGTTAGTCGCTCAGTCATGTCTGACTCTTTGCAACCCCATGAACTGTAGCCTCCCAGGCTCCTCTGTCCATGGGATTTTCCAGGCAAGAATACTCCCCATGGACAGAGGAGCTTGGTGGGCTACAGTCCATGGGATCACGAAGAGTCAGACATGCCTGAAGTGACTTAGCACAGCCATTCCCTTCTCCAGGGGATCTTCTTCACTTAGCACAGCCATTCCCTTCTCCAGGGGATCTTCTTCACTCAGGGATGAAACCGGGGTCTCCTGCATTGCAGGCAGATTCTTTACCTTCAGAGTCACCATGGAAGCACTGTGGGGAGGGTACTAAAGACACGAGGCCCACAGAAGCAAGAGTTTGGAAGTAAAAAGGTGAGGGATGGAATCACAAATCAGCAAAGTATTCTTTTTTGGCAGAAGCACAAGATGGGAGAGGATTTGGGGTGACAAAGCTGGAAAGGTAGGGCATATTTGAAGAAGCTGCAAATCTGCCTTAAAATAGTAAAAATAGTTGAGGCTAGAAAACCTTTCAGTCTTGAAATTATAAGCCATTTCAACCTCTCGGGTAGAGACTGGAATTTACCTTTGGGGCCAAACTGCTAAACCAGTTTTTGTAAACATAACTTAAATGGGCCTTTTAATCCTGTAGATATGAAGGCGAGTAAGTACTCACTGTTTTTCTTATAGAAGGCCAAAATGGGATGAAGTAACCCAAATGCAAATGCTTTGAACAGTCTATTTAGTCATGTAAATTGGGTGTATCTTAAGCTCAATTATGCTCCTACAGGGTTATAATTTTTTTTTCTCAATCTAGATTTAGAATTTCTTGTGTCTGAAAATTGCTGGTTGTTCATGGGAGATGCGTCAATGGATTCTCACCCAAGCATTTATTTACGGGAGATCAGGAATGAAAACCCGGCTGTAGTAGGGGTTTCTCAAGGACCATAGTACTCTGCACCACATGATGGAGAAAAAAAGGCTATGAAGGAATTGCATTTGCCTTGTGGTAGTGCTTCCAGGCTGGACTCTTGGTGGCCACACAGTGTTGCATAAAACTGGACAGCCTAATTTTAGTAAACATGGTGTGGGAGGGTGGGGCCTGCCGAGCTAGGTGAGCCTAACTAATGCTTACAAGTGAGGTTCCCAGGGAAGGGGGCGGATCTCCTTAGCACTGCTCATCCTGCGAAGACAGTCCACCTAAATCAGGAAGCGAGGGCATTGAGGACAGTGTTTTTCCCTCTAGGCCTGGCGCATTGCTGAGTCTGGACTTCCTAGCAGGGGCATTATGGGGGCGTTTGTGGTGGAGTGAGTTGAGCCTTCCATATGGAGGTGGGAACTACTTTATTTAATAACTCTGGGGTCATGTTTTAGTCTGTGAGCTCTAAGAACAGTAATTTTTCTTTCATTTTTAAAAAAAAATTCATTTATTTATTTATTTGGCTGCTCCAGGTCTTAGTTGCGTCATGAGAGATCTTTAGTTTCGGTATGCAAACTCTCAGCTGAGGCATGTGGGATCTAGTTCCCTGACCAATGATGGCACCCAGGCCCCTGCATTGGGAGCTTGGAGTCTTAGTCACAGGACCATTAAGGAAGTCCCAAGAGTAGTTAACTTCTCAGTAGCAGTTTGACATTATTTTCTGTATTATGCTTGTGATACAGGATTCCCTGGTGGCTCAGATGGCAAAGACTCTGCCTGTAATGCAGAAGACCTGGGTTTGATCCCTAGATTGGGAAGATCCCCTGGAGAAGGGCGTGGCAACCCATTCCAGTATTCTTGCCAGAGAAATCCCACGGACAGAGGAGCCTGGTGGGCTATAGTCCATGGGGTCACAAAAGAGTCAGATACGAATGAGTGACTAACACACATGCTTGTGATACTCTCAAGCATTGAAAGCAATTCTGTTAAAAAGTTATAGCCTGGCCTTAGGTGTGCTGTGAAGAGTTAAGGAGCATCTTCAAGGGTTTCCCTCAGCTTCCCAGGTGGTGCCAATGCAGGAGATGCAGAAGACACAGGTTTGATCCCTGGATCAGGAAAATTCCCCTGGAGTAGGAAATGGTAACCCATTCCAGTATTCTTGCCTGGAAAATTCCATGGACAGAGGAGTTTGGTGAGCTACAGTCTGTGAGGGTCTTGCAAAAGAGTCTGACATGACTATGCACAGCTTACGCACTACCCAGGGTTTAGAGCGAGAGGCTAGGACCTGCAGCATTCTTTCTTGGATGTCTGCAAGGATCTGAGTGGTGGCATCAGCAGGAGACAACCCAGCCTCCTCTTAAAGTTCAAGGGTAGCAGTGGCAGCAGCCACGTGGAGGGCAGTGAAGTCAGCCAGCCAGACGGAAGAACCAGAAGGACTGGCTCCACATCACACATGAGGCAGCGCCCTGGGAAACTCTGAAAAATACCCTGGGAAGATAATGAGAGAACCCAACCAAAGGACATTCCACAGACTATGAGCCTGTGCTCAAGAATGTGAAGTTCATAAAAGACATGGAGAGACTGAGAAGTCGTTCTGGAGTAAAGAAGACAGGAGACTCGACAACCAAATAAAATGCGTGATCCAGGGTTGACCCCTGGATGCAAGGAATAAATACCATTGAGGACATTTAATTATTGGTATATTTGGTAAAATTTGAATATGGGATGTGTTTTGGATAATAGTAGTAGGTCTCTGTTGCCAATTTCCTGAGTTTGATTGCTGAGTTGTGGTTATGTAAGAGAATGTTCTTGTCCTTAGGAGGTATTTCGATATTTAGTTGTCTAGGATAAATGACCAGGTATTTAGAAGTCAAAGGTCATGGTGTCTGCAACTTATCTCATGTAGTTTAATTAAAAGATAATAGTACTAATAATGCATATATGTGCATGTGTGTGTATATAGAAAGGGGGTGGAAAAGAGACACTGAAGAGAATTAATTTCATGAGTGAGCACTCAGTATGTAATAATTTATTATCACAAGCATGACTTTATTTCCCCCTTCCATTGCTCAGTCCTGCCCGACTCTTTGCAGCCCCATGGATTATAGCCTGCCAGGCTCCTCTGTCCATGGAGTTCTCCTGGCAAGAATACTGGAGTGGGTAGCCATTCCCTTCTCTAGGTGATCTTCCTGACCCAGGGATCAAATCCTGGCAGATTATTTACTATCTGAGCCACCAGTGACTTTATTTAGGTGTATCAAATAGTACATCTTGGTAAGGTCTGGGACATTTAGGTGACCTTATTTTGTAATCATATCTTGGTAAAGCTTGAGATATACACATTTTATATTTTAAATACTTAATGCTATATTTATAATGCACTTTGATAAGCATGCACACCGTGTAATAATGTATCCCCTTTCTTATAGCACATAGCATTGATTCAGAGCTAGAGCTTTCTAATTGCTTCGTTTTATGTTATGATGGAGAACAGGTGTACTGATGGGCATGGTTGGTTCACTTGCTACTCTGAAAATATTGACTTAACTCATTTTTGCATCCTTAACATCTACTATGTTCCTCATAATAATGGTGGTTAATGAGTGAATTAACAAAATGAATTGAGTAGGTGTATAAATAGCACTTAAAGGAGCAATGAACTTCTACCACTTTATGAGAGACACAACATGGACAAAAAGGGAGATAAAAAATATGGACAAATCTTCTTGATGAGATCCATGGACAGACCTTGTCTAGAAACATCTCTTTCCATTTGTCTGCCATGGTATTCTCTTTAGCCCAGATTCACATCTGACCTTTTTTTTTAAAGTTTAATGTGTACAACATTGTATTTCTACTCTGTCTACACTGCAGTGTGCTCACCATCAAAAATTTGTTTCCATTCATCACCATCCAGTTGATCTCCTTTATCCAAGTATCCCATCCACTCCCACCTCATGTCTGACTTTCTTCTGGCTCCTCTATGATTTGGAGATGCTCCAGCCTTATTTCTTCCTAGTTGGCTCTCCTGAATTCAGTGTTGTTTCTGGCATTTGCTAAATTCATCTATTTACTATTTGATGTGTGCAACTCTTGAGTAGGTGAAGATCTTGATTTCTGCCAGCTGGTTTCCTCCCTGGGGACCAGTAAGGGAAGGATCACATGCATTGAATGTCGGCATATTCCAAATTACTGACCAAAACATAGAATTCCTATCTGGGAAGAGACAGTTATTACAGCCTACTGTTGCTCAGTCGATAAGTTGTGTCCACCTCTTTACAACCCCCAGGATTACAACATGCAAGAATCCTCTGTCCCCCACTATCTCCGGGAAAAGTATACTGGCTAAGCATGTTTTTCTTGTGTGTGTGTGTGTGTGTGTATGTGTGTTATTCATAAAAGCTAAGGAGGCAAAACATTTGTAGATGTTCAGTTCAGTTCAGTTCAGTCACTCAGTTGTGTCCGACTGTTTGAGACCCCGTGAATCGCAGCACGCCAGGCCTCCCTGTCCATCACCAACTCCCGGAGTTCACTCAAACTCATGTCCATCGAGTCGGTGATGCCATCCAGCCATCTCATCCTCTGTCGTCCCCTTCTCCTCCTGCCCCCAATCCCTCCCAGCATGAGGGTCTTTTCCAATGAGTCAACTCTTCGCATGAGGTGGCCAAAGTTAGTCAAAGCCAAAATAGAATATATTTCTATTTTAAAAATTAACACCATCATTTTTTATTTTTTCCTCCATTTTTAAGATTGTATATACACATAATTCAAAAATTCTTAAAGTATTAGGTAGCGTTTATCAAATTATTCTCCCACTACTCTGAATATCATTAAATTTATATTTTAAAAAGGCTATTTCATGAATAAGTAAAAGAATGAGATTTTAGGCCTAGAAGTATTCAGTGTTCAAAGTTTTAAATGCATCACCGCAATGTATTATGGATTTAAACATGGCCATTCTCGAGTGGTTAAAAATCTGCCTGCCAGTGCAGGGGACACAGGTTTGATCCCTGGTCTGGGACGATCCCCAATGCCATGAATCAGCTAAAGCCCATGCACCACAACTACTGAGCCCATGCATCTAGAGCCTGTGCTCCTCAACAAGAGAAGCCACAGCAAAGAGAAGCCCACGTACCACAGTGAAGAGCAGCCTCCACTCTCTGCAACCAGAAAGAAGCCCGAGCAGCAATGAAGACCCAGCACAGCCAAAGGTAAATAAATAAATAAAATTTTTAAAAGATAGCTGCCCATTTCACAAAGAATACGGTTAAAGGAAATAGGAGAAGTAATTTGTGTTTAGAGACAAAGAATATAGTAAGCATCAGTTCATATCTGGTAACTGGTGAAAAGTTAATGGCCCTGAAAGAAAAGGAAACTACCCTTGTTGCCTTCTGCCTTGTGTTCTCTGCACAGGTAACGATCATCACATTGAAAAAAGTTAAGACAACTCCTCTCTTTAAGCCTTGGATAGACAGGATATTATGAGAAGCCCTAATTGCCAGAAACACAGAGATAATTGTGCCACTGTCTATAATCCCTGTGGGCAAGAAAAGAGTGTCATGTAAGGCAAAAGTCCTTCTAATTTTCAGACATAGTAACACTGTGGGTTACAGAAAGACATTTTTAATGTATTTACCCAACAAAACCTTATTGGGAACCTTCTTGAGTAACAAGTAAACTGGGGGTAAAAAGAGAAATAAGATGTGGTTCCTGGAGAAGGGAGGCCTGTGACAGATGACACAGTAAACATTTGGAAAGTACACTATTGATCTGCACAGGATATCATCAGGCGATCAGAGTTGTGGTGATGAGTATGAGCTTACAAATTAGATGTGCAGTTGATACCAGCTGTCTCATACAAGCCATGTGGATCTGGAAAAACAAACAACTGGCCCTCACTCTCCATCTGGGAGTAAAGTCTACCTCCTAGGCTTGTAGTAGAAATCGAATGGAATAACATAAATAAAGCCCTTAATACAATGCCAGGCACAGAGTAGGCACTCAATAAAATGGCAATGATTGGGGTTATTATTATATCTAGAAATTATGTATAGGTTCTGTTAATCCAAGATTCAAAAACTGTCAAATAATGTTTTGCCTAAAAAGGAAAGATGTGACCACGAGGAGCTGTATAACATATTCACTAACAAATCCGCTGTAATTCACCTCGTTCCTTTTTTGGCATGGCCCCCACACTCAGTTACTAACAAGGTAAACGTAACACTAGTGGGTCTAGCAAGGCACCCAGCACAGTCTCCGTAACACAACAGTAGGCGTTTGGGAAAACTGGCGTAGGCCTGGGGATGGGTCAGCAAAGCGGGTTTGCGTGTGGCTGGTGGTGCTTACCAAAGGTGATGTAAACCTGAAGGGACGTGTACGAGGCCATTAGTCTGTGAACTTTATGAACAAATTAGACAAGAGCTTTAATGGCAGTCTCATAAACTGTAACTTCTCATTAGAAGAGATAAGCATACAATGCTTCATGATGGATTCAACTCCCAAAAGGAGTTCTCTTCACAGACCAGAAAAATAGGCTGAGGCTCCTTGAATTTCTTTTTTTTTTTTTTTTTCCCTCTGTGTGTAGTCTTTAAAGTAGTTTTGATGACTGTAGACAGCATGGTCTGAAGTTACAGAGAAAACAATAAGGCTTAAGTGCATTACTCTTCACCAAAAGCAAGGGAAATGTTAAAGTACTCATCTTACCATGTATGAGAGATGTATTCCTTCTACAGGCTTCACAGGTGGCACTAAGAACCTGCTTGCCAATGTAGGAGACATAAGAGACTCAGATTTGATCCCTGGGTTAGGAAGATCCCCTGGAGAAGGAAATGGCAGCCCACTCCAGTAGAATTCCCATGGACAGAGGAGCCTGGAGAGCTACAATCCATGGGGTCACAAAGAGTCAGATACAGCTGAGCATCTGAGCACACAGCACAGGTGTTTCATAGTTCTTTTTCTTTTCTTTTTGGCTGTGCTGGATCTTCATTGCTACGCACAGGCTTTCTCTAGTTGCTGTGAGTGAGGGTTACTCTTCGTTGCAGTGTGTGGGCTTCTCGTTGTGGTGGTTTTTCTTGTCACAGAGCACAGGCTTCAGTAGTTGTGGTGCACAGGCTTAGTTGCCCTGAAGCATGTGGGATCTTCCTGGACCAGAGATCAAACCTATGTCCCCTGCATTAGAAGGAGAGTTCTTAACCATTGGACCACCAGGGAAGTCTTCATACATTCTGATGAGGCTTCACAGGACACCAGATAGGGCCTCTTGACTTGCCTCCCTTTGAGTGGTCTTGCTGCACTATGGTCTGTTTTCCCCATGGCCACCAGGGTGATCTTCCAAAGCCTGCATCTCATCCTTTCATTGTTTTCCAGTCACTCAGTCATGTCTGATCATTTACAATCCCATGGACTGTAGCATTCCAGGCTTCCCTGTCCTTCCCCATCTCCCAGAGTTTGCTCAAGCTCGTGTCCATTAAGTCAGTGATGCCATCCAACCATCTCATCCTCTGTCGTCCCCTTCTCCTCCTGCCTTCAATCTTTCCCAGCATCAGGGTCTTTTCCAGTGAGTCAGTTCTTCACATCTGGTGGTCAAAGTATTGAAGCTTCATGCCTCTGCATAAAACACAGTAATGGTTTTCCCCATGGTCCCCAGAATAAAGCTCCAGTTTCCCAGAGTGGGGTCTTCCTGACTTCACCCCAGCTTAGCTCACGTGCTGCCAACCCTCCTCCCTGTTGCATCTTCTCCAGCCACGCTACACTTCCAGGGACTCCTGCTCTTTTGCCATCTGGCCTTTGTGCTTCTGTTCTCTCTGCCTGGAGCATGCTTCCTCCTCCCTTCCCCTGGTGCATCCCAACACCCCTTCTCCCTGCTGATGCTCCTCATTCTCAGCATGGACTCTCCCCCTAGGAGGCCTTCCCTGCCCCTCCCAAGTGCTCCCTGTGTGCGCCATGCTTCACCCAACATTGCTTTTCCCTGGGTTGCACTTGTTTGTTTATTTAGGTAGCAAGAAATTTTACTCTTTACTACTCAGGTACAAGAAATGTCACATTGCATGATTACTAAATCAAAACTAAATGTGCTTCTCCTTCTCATCCTCTTGAATCATAAGAATTCAATCTCTGTGCTTTCTCCCTGCCCCACATTCCCAAGATTTCTGAACTCATGCAACATCAGAAAACTAGCTCTCCAGCCACAAGAGGCTGCAGTTAACAGCTGGGCGCTGGTTGTCTGATTAACTCAGGGACCACCCCTCACCCCAGCACTCCTCTCCACCAATGGCAAGAAAAAACAGAGCCCTCACAGCTGCTCAAAGCCTCAGCACGCAACGGCCAGTCAGGCTTGATTCCCTGGTAAGGCAGAGTTCACTTCCCCTTATACACCCCACCATAACCAGGAACCCCTCAAACTCCTTTTATTTATATCTAGGGAAAGCTCAGATGGTAAAGAATCTGCCTGGGATGCAGAAGACCCAGGTTCAATCTCTGGGTCGAGAAGATCCCTGGGCTTGGCAACCCACTCTAGTATTCTTGCCTGGGAAATCCCATGGACACAGGAGCCTGGTGGGTTACAGTCCACAGGGTCACAAAGAGTTGGACACGACTGAGCGACAACACTTAGACCTTAAGGAAACCTCCACCCCTGTGACCCCATGCCCATATATACTGTCAAACTCAGGGGCCAGCCTTATACCCGTGTGGGTATGGGTAAAATGTAATTGGGTTTCACGAGCACCATGCAGGACTCTGCATCTAGCTAGAAACAGAAAAAATCTGGATGTGCATTGCTCCACACTGCCCTGGTAGCAAAACAAAAGCAATATAAAAGCCAAAATACCAATTAATTTTTTAAAAAAACCCTCCACCTATTACACGGTTTTCCCTCCCCACTGAGAGAAGAGGGGGAATGCATGGATTCACCATGACATTGTACTTGCTGTGGAGGAGGTGTTTGACCCATTACACTATACTGCTAGACAGGAAACTAGCTTTAGAAAATGGGCACACTTGTTAATAATTCAACAGCCCAGTGTGTTAGTTGCTCAGTCGTGTCCAGCTCTTTGTGACCCCATGGACTGTAGCCCACCAGGCTCCTCCATCCACAGAATTTTCCAGACAAGAATACTGGAGTGGGTTGCCATTCCCTTCTCCAGTGGATCTTCCCGACCCAGGGATTGAAGCTGGGTCTCGCACTTCACAGGCAGACTCTTTACCATCTGAGCCACCAGAGAAGCCCTAAATAGCCTAGAATAGGAGTAAAAAGCTTAGAATTTGACAAATCTGGATTTGAACACATGCCCCTTATAAGCTTGTGACTTGATATACCTAGAATATTTGACATCCAAGTAGACCATTATTTTTAATGTCCTCTCCAACCATTGACAACAAGAAGAACCAAGAGATATGGGGAATCAAATGTCGACTGTCACTGGAGAAACCCAGGTGTCTATGAAGCCTCTATTGCAAGATGGTGTCTCCTCTTTTCTTTGAACAGGGAAAGTAATCAGGAAGCCCAATTGTGGAGAGCTCAGCTATTTTTATTCTTGGTTTTCTGTTGCCTTCCTTCTACAAGTATATTAGAGAACCATTGGAGAGAGAAAACTATGAAGTGTTGCTTTTTAGAAATGACTATGAAAGCTTTTATCACTGCTATACCCTTAAGAGCCTCAGCTCTATGCTTTTTGAAATTTTAGGGAGAGTGAGCCTATAATTTCAAGATACCTTAAATAGCAAAATTTGAACCACATCTTCCAAGTGCCATTCTTCATAAATCTATTTAGAATCAAGCTTAAAAATCACCACCAGCAAATCATTTTTGTAGCCTATATGGCAACTGAACATTTTCTATTTAATTTTTCATCACTGCTCTATTATAAAACATCAGTTCAGTTCAGTCACTCAGTCGTGTCCAACTCTTTGCGACCCCATGAATCGTAGCACGCCAGGCCTCCCTGTCCATCACCGACTCCTGGAGTTCACTCAGACTCACGTCCATCAAGTCAGTGATGCCATCCAGCCATCTCATCCTCTGTTGTTCCCTTCTCCTCCTGCCCCCAATCCCTCCCAGCATCAGAGTCCTTTCCAGTGAGTCAACTCTTCGCATGAGGTGGCCAAAGTACTGGAGTTTCAGCTTTAGCATTAGTCCTTCCAAAGAAAGACATAGGTTGCAAAAAATAATAAGCTATTTGTACTGTAAGCTAAAAAGAACGAGAATCATAGAATAGATTTGCAGCAATCTCTTCTGAGGATGGCAAGAAAAATAGACATTTCAACTGTGCCTTTGGATTCGCAATCAGGTTGCTGGAAACAAATAGCCCCAGGTCATTCACCTTAAAATCTAAATAAAGAAACAAACAATCAGCCAACCAAAGGTATAGAATTGGTATAGAATTTAAAGACTCAAGAGACAGTTTTCTATAACAGGTTAACCTGGGGTATCCTCTAATGCACATTAATGAAGTCTCCTTTATGTACAGTTGGGAAGGTCCCCTGGAGGAGGAAATGGCAACCCACTCCAGTATTTTTGGCTAGAGAATCCCATGGACAGAGGAGCCTGGCGGGCTACAGTCCATGGGGTCGCAAAAAGTCGGACATGACTGAGTGACTAATGCTAATAATACCTCTATATAACAGAACTTTTTCAGTAATACTCATGTGATAATCAGTAAATGGTCATTATTTCCTTGATTAATTCATTAGTTTCAAAACAGCAGTCTTTAAAAGTACATTTTGAAGCTAAAGATACCCAAAGTCATCCAAATATTTAATGAGTGAACTATTTATACTTACTAAACAAATAATTGTACCTTTCATTGGCACTTGTTTTATTACTTTAGATTTTAAAGAAAAATGAAAACTCCAAACTGTTCACATAGAATGACAGCATTAAAGTGACTCAAGTTTTGTTCTTTGTCTTTACAATCATGTGCTTTCACTGCTTATTTTAAATTTAGTATGTAAACGTAGGAATGGGTAGTACCACAGGGGTTCAAGATACAGATTGCACTCAAAGTAAGCTTGGGATCCCTGGTGGCTCAGATGGTAAAGAATTTGCTTCTAATGCAGACGTGGATTCAGTCTCCTTTCTGGAGAAGGGAAATGGCAACCCATTCCAGTACTCTTGCCTGGAAAATGCCATGGATAGAGGAGTCTAGAAAATGCCATGGAGAGAGGAGCCTGGCAGGTTACAGTCCATGGGGTTGCAGAGAGTCAGACACAACCAAGAAACTAACACTTTCACAAAGCAAGCTCAATTTCAACTCATCACACACTTGTTCTCTAAATAAATAGAGGAAGACTCTAATTTGTTCTCAGAATTCACATCCGTGTAGAATCCAGTGTTGCTTTTCTTTTTCTTTTGTAAAGGAAAATTAATTTCTTAAATGTGCCAGTTAAAAAAAAAAAAGAGAACTGTGCTAGTTTTGAGGCATATACTATATTATTCAAATTCAGTAGTACCTACAACAATTGCTTAATAATGATTTAAATACACACATGCGTGCATGTGCACACTTGTGCAGCACACACACACATATATCCACAATCATTGGAGAGTATTCATAATAGTTAAGAAGTGAAAGCAACCCAAGTGTGCATTGATGGATGAATGGACAAACAAAATGTGGTGCCTATATGCTGTGGAATATTATTCAGCTGTTAAAAAGGAAGAAAATTCTGACATATGCTACAACATGGATAAACCCTGAAGACAGTCTGCTAAGTGAAATAAGCCAGTCACAAAAGGACTATGTGGTTCCACTTGTATGTGGTACTTAGACTTGTCAAAGCTCTTTTTGTTTTAAATTTAATTTTATTTTTAAACTTTACAATGTTGTATTGGTTTTGCCACATATCGAAATGAATCCGCCACAGGTATACATGTGTTCCCCATCCTGGTCAAAGCTCTTTTGACAAAAAGTAGAATGGTTGTTGCCAGGGGCTAGAGGGAGAGGTAGATGAGGCATTATTGTTTAATTGGTTCAAATTTTCAGTTTTGCAAAATGAAAAGAGTTCTGGGGATGGGTGTTGGTGATGGTGGCACAATAATATATTTAATGTCACTGAGCTGTACGTGTAAAAACAGTTAAGATGGTAAATTTACGTTATATATATTTTACCCACAAATTTTTAAATGCTAAAAAAAAAAGTTAGTCTGACTTTTTTTGGTTAGTTGCTCAGTTGTGTCTGACTCCTTGCAACCCCACGGACTCTAGCCCCCCCAGGTCCCTCTATCCGTGGAATTCTCCAGGCAAGAATACTGGAGTGGGTAGCCATTCCTTTGTCCAGGGAATCTTCCTGGCCCAGGGATCGAACCCAGGTGCCCTGCATTGCAGGCAGATTCTTTACCATCTGAGCCACATTATATTTAAATTATCTGCAGCCAGTGCACCTCCTTATTGCCTAAACTCAGGGCAACCACAACCACATCCACCTCTTAATGTTCTTCTGGACTTTTAGCAAGTTTCTTAATTTCATTGAGTCTCAGTTTGCTTATTAGCAAGATGGGGATAATAATTTCTTCAAGGAGTCATTGAAAGAATGAAATAAACTGCCCTTGGCTCATAGTAAATGCTTAGCAGTGGTAGTGTTGTATTCATATGTAAATGATTTTTAGATGCCAGGGAAGTGATAGAAATAAAGTTGGCACAACTAGAAACTGGCAGCATGATACATGAGCCCTTTTTTAGAAGAGAGTGTGACAAAGTGCAGTGTGCAGTTTTGACCTACCACTCCACTTTGGTGAGTGTGAGCTCCTTTAAGGGCCCAGGCCCATCCCACTGCCACTACTGACCATCCACACCCAAGCAAATATCCTGTCCATCTTTGAAATTAACAGGAGTCAGCCTCACAGATTTAAAGTGTCCCCTTCAGCCAAACAGCACCCAGAGGGTGTACTGGGTACCAGTCTCAGCAACATTATCAGCATCTTCTTGATCTTTTGGCAAAGGCTGGGAAACTGAAAGTGCACACGGAATGGTATCGACAATGTTTAGCTGTCATTAGGGCTTCCTCTCTCGAAAAGTGAGTTTATGATGATAATCTTTAGAATATTCTTCTGTGTGGCATTTATTCATTCTCAGGGGCAGCTTCTGCTTCTGCAGCAGGCAGGAAGTTGTACTTGTTTCTGCAGAAACAGGATATCATTGACCACATCTGATGTGACAACATAGGGAGGAAACCCATTCCCTTTGCTAAGTGTATGACCAGCTACTGCTACAAGAGTTAAAAGAAAAAAGAAAATAGGAAAGAATACACAAGCCAGTATGATGTACAGAACACATGCCATACAAAATAAGACTACAGTGTCTTTAGTTCTAGAAGCTGTTTCTTTGAAAAAAGAAAGAGCAGCAGCAGCCCAAAACAGTCATTTGCCCCCAGCTACACCAAACTGCTGGAGAAGGCAATGGCACCCCACTCCAATACTCTTGCCTGGAAAATCCCTTGGATGGAGGAGCCTGGTAGGCTGTAGTCCATGGGGTCGCTAAGAGTCGGACACGACTGAGCGACTTCACTTTCACTTTTCACTTTCATGCATTGGAGAAGGAAATGGCAACCCACTCCAGTGTTCTTGCCTGGAGAATCCCAGGACGGGGGAGCCTGGTGGGCTTCCGTCTATGGGGTTGCACAGAGTCGGACACGACTGAAGCGACTTAGCAGCAGCAGCAGCACACCAAAGTGCAGGGGCTTCCCTGGTGGCTCGGATGGTAAAGAGTCTGCCTGCAGTGCAGGAGACCCAGGTTCAATCCCTGGGTCAGGAAGATCCCCTAGAGAAGGGAATGGCAACCTTAGGGGAGCGAGCTCCGCCTGTGGCAAAGGTCATGAGGAAGGAGGCTTGGCATACGCAAAGGCGGGATCGAGCCTCAGGAGTTCCCCTGGAAATCCTCGAGCATCTACCCACCAAACCAGAGTCTGCCTACTTTCTGCTTTGTGCTTTCACCTACACCTCTGACTTTACAGGGGGCTGTCCCCCACTACCTCTCTCTGAAAAAAGAGTTAGCTTACAGCTCCAGTTAATAATTCCTGGGTGTGATAGTGTTTCAACCTACAAACTCCTTTGGAAGTCCTCTAGCCTGCCTGAATAGGTTTTTCCGGCCACATGTTTTTCCGGCTCAGAGCCTCCCAACTGTGAGAGGCATGAGATGTTCTAAACTGTCTAAATACAGATTCCTTTGAGCAGTTAAAAGATTGATTAGAAATTGTATTGGTGAAGGGATTTTCACTTGTTGGGCCAATGTTTGCTGCTAAGTTTCCATATCCCTTACCTGCTGTGTCCCTGGGCAGTGTATTGATTAATATAATTGGTGTAAGTAGTAGCTTTATTGTTTGTAACCTGGGACCCTTGAGTTGATTCTTTTTCTTGTTGTAGCCCACCACACCTTTGCTCTGTAGGAATGCAACTTTATCTAATGCTTTTGGAGGATGGCTCCTGACCAATCACCTTTAGAGAAAAATAAGTTTTCTGAAGAAAGGGTCTTAAAATGTTAACAGGCCTCCGGGCCAGATGGAAGATGACGCAGATCACCTAAGCTTTTGCATATGATAAGTTTGCAGGAAGAAAGCCTGGCTTGCTGCATGACTCTACCCCTTCCCCCATTATCCTCTATGCATAACTTAAGGTATAAAAACTACTTTGGAAAATAAAGTGCGGGCCTTGTTCACCGAAACTTGGTCTCCCCATGTCGCTCTCTCTCCCAAATTCTGGCTGAGTCTCCATCTGGAGCGCGGAACCCGCCATGCTTGCTAATTATGCCTGGGCTTCTAAGATCCGACCAGAGAGGCCTCAGTGTCTCCTCTCCTTCAGGAGAACGGAAGGACGCCTGCGGCCTACGTAAGTGGTGCAAACTTCTTGTCTTGAAGTTTTATTGGTCTCCCGCGTAAACCAAGCTACTCAGCCTCTTTTCTCCACTGAATTTTCCTACTGAGCTATCCTCATCCTATTACTCTTTATATCTTTGATAAAATATTTAAATAAATAGGTCGCCGACGCCATCCCCGCTTCGAATACCCTGGATCAGCCGGGGCTGGTCCCCGGCAGCAACCCACTCCAGTATTCCTGTCTGGAAAATCCCACAGACAGAGGAGCCTGATGGGCTACAGTCCATGGAGTCACAAAGAGTCAGACATGACTGAGCGACTAACACTTCACACCAAACTAAGACTTAATTGCAACTTCAATCCTTCCCAGAAATGTGACCTTTGCAGGAGTCAGTCTGAAATTTCCTGGTCAACACTGGTGTTGTAATCTGCAGGATAAAGACTGCTGCCATTCCTTTCCTTCAAAAGAAGGCCAGGTCTGAAACAATCCTTTTTTTTCTTATGCTAATACATTCTTGCCCCACTCTCCTTCTGCCTATAAAAACCCTCCATTTTGTATAGTCTCTCAACAGGCTTACCTCAATTTAGTGCATTTCAGATATGGTGTTTTTTACAAACTGAATGTTTGTGGCAACCTTGTACTGAGAAGTCTGTCACTGCCATTTTTCCAACAGCATTTGCTCACTTCTTGTCCCTGTGTCACATTTTGGTAATTCTCAAACTATTTCCAACTTTTTCATTATTACTGTATTTGCTATGGCTGCCTCTTGAGAAACCTGTGTGCAGATCAGGAAGAAACAGTTAGAACTGGACATGGAACAACAGAATGGTTCCAAATAGGAAAAGGAGTCTGTCAAGGCTGTATATTATCACCCTGCTTATTTAACTTATATGCAAAGTACATCATGAGAAATACTGGGCTGGATGAAGCACAAGCTGGAATCAAGATTGCTGGGAGAAATGTCAATAACCTCAGATATGCAGATGACACCACCCTTATGGCAGAAAGTGAAGAACTAAAGAGCCTCTTGATGAAAGTGAAAGAGGAGAGTGAGAAAGTTGGCTTAAAGCTCAACATTCAGAAAACGAAGATCATAGCATCTGGTCCCATCACTTCATGGCAAATAGATGGGGAAACAGTGGCTGACTTTATTTTTCTGGGCTCCAAAATCACTGCAGATGGTGATTGCAGCCATGAAATTAAAAGACACTTACTCCTTGGAAGGAAAGTTATGACCAACCTAGACAGCATATTCAAAAGCAGAGACATTACTTTGCCAACAAAGGTCCATCTAGTCAAGGCTATGGTTTTTCCAGTGGTCATGTATGGATATGAGAGTTCGACTATAAAGAAAGCTGAGTACCGAAGAATTGATGCTTTTGAACTGTGGTGTTGGAGAAGACTCTTGAGAGTCCCTTGGACTGCAAGGAGATCCAACCAGTCCATTCTGAAGGAGATCAGTCCTGGGTGTTCATTGGGAGGACTGATTTTGAAGCTGAAACTCCA
Organism: Bos indicus; assembly: GCF_029378745.1. Taxonomy (NCBI): domain Eukaryota; kingdom Metazoa; phylum Chordata; class Mammalia; order Artiodactyla; family Bovidae; genus Bos; species Bos indicus. The sequence continues at coordinate 30,603,086 of NC_091773.1, read as the reverse complement.
ATACTTTGGCTACCTGATGTGAAGAGCTGACTTATTTGAAAAAACCCTGATGCTGCGAAAGATTGAAGGCGGGAGAAGGCAGAGGATGAGATGGTTGGATGGCATCACCGACTAGATGAACATGAGTTTGGGTAAACTCCAGGAGTTGGTAATGGACAGGGGGGCTTGGTGTGCTGCGGTTTATGGGGTCGCAAAGAGTCAGACACAACTGAACTGAATAGGGATGTTATATGTCAGTACTGCAAAAAATTTATGACTCACTGAAGGCTAAGATAGTGGTTAGCATTTTTAGCAATAAAGTATTTTTTAATTAAGGTATTTGTTGTTGTTTAGTCACTAAGTAGTGTCCTACTCTTTGCAACCCCATGGACTGTAGCCTGCCAGGCTCCTCTGTCCATGGGATTTCCCAGGCAAGAATACCAGAATGGGTTGCCATTTCCTTCTTCAGGGGATCTCCCCAACCCAGGGATCAAATCCATGTCTCCTGTGTTGGCAGGGGGATTCTTTACCACTGAGCCACCTGGGAAGCCCTAATTTAGGTACGGGCGTTGTTTTTTTTTTAGATATAATGTTATTGCACACTTAGTAGACCACAGTAGGACTTCCCTGGTGGTCCACTGGCTAAGACTCCATGCTCCCAATGCAGGGGGCCCAAGTTCGATCCCTGGTCAGGGAACTAGATCATGTGGCACAGGTAAAGGCTCACAGCTACAAGTAAGAGTTTGAACACCAAAGGTTCCATGTGCCACAACGAAGACCAAGTGCAGCCAAATAAATAAATAAAAATTGTAAATATTTACATAAAAAAATAGACCACAGTAAAGTGTGAACACTGGGAAACAAAAATTTTATATGCGCTGGGAAACAAACATTCATGATTTACTTTATTTGCTTTGCTGTGGTGGTCTGGAACCACCACTAAATACTTTCCAAGGTATGTCTGTATTTACTAGATGGAATGATGCCTGCCTGATTCATGAATCCCTGAATAAGACCAATTGGATCTTCAAACTTACTCAGTTCAGTTCTGTTTTTTTAACAAAACTTAATAACCTCTTGATTTGGGATTTTTAAATGACCTATGGAAGACAGTTTTCCCCATTTTTACATAATGGACAAGCCACTTCAAAATATAAGTTTTTTTAATCAGTGACAACTACTGATGGGGATTCTGAGATTCCATGGCAGTAATATTACCAGAATATAATAGGAATATAATTTTTTTTCCTAAAGAGTGAATTAAAAATAACTAACCTTATTTTTCAAAAGGAGGTAAAGACAAGTGATAGAAAGAAAATTATCTTCAGAGCCTTATTTGGCACACCATTAACGAGTATCCACAGTGAATCTAGGCAGTCAGTTTTGAATTGAAGGACATTTTTAAAAGGCTATCGTTTGACTGACAAAATGAGTTTTCAGCACTCCACCACCACCACCACCACACATCTTTTCCCCTGAATACTGGTATAGGTGTAGAAAGAGATGTTTTGAAGTGTAACTCAAGTTTATAAGAGACAAAAACCACATAACCTTAATTAGGTACAAGATTCTTAGTCAAAGAGGGAAAGAAAGAAAGGAAGAGACAAAAAGAGAGGGGGGAATGGGGAGGGAGGAAGGAAGAAAGGGGGAAAGAGAGAGAAAGAGGAGAAGGGAGGGACGGAGGACAGGAGGAAGGAAGAAGGAAGGAAGGAAGAAGAGAGAAGGAAGGTAGGTGAGAATGTGCATTTTCATCAGTTTCTCCAAGTGGTCTGTAGCACAGTAAAGTGTGAGCAGCGCTGAGTTCCGGGGTCTGGCAGGGTCTCAGCCACACTGTCCTCCACAATCGGACCTGGTGCCCCAGCTGGAAGAAGAGGAGACAGCCCCGTCCAGACATCAGGCTCAGGAGGCAAGGATGTCAACAGAGCTCAGAGATGACACAGGCTTAGGGCCCAGACTAGGCGCTGTGGCCATGTGGAAGGCCTGCCCAGAGGCACAGGCCCTGGGACTGTGGCTTGTGTCCAAGGATGTGGCTAGAAACCAATCAAATCCTTGCCACCCTGAGGACTCTGTGTTGCTACAAATCACCTCTGGAAGCCCCAGGTAGGTCAGTGGTAAAGAATCCGCCTGCAATGCAGAAGACATGGGTTCAATCCCTGGGTCAGGAAGATCCCCTGGAGAAGGAAATGGCAACCCACTCTAGTATTCTTACCTGGGAAATCCCGTGGACAGAAGAACCTGGTGGGCTACAGTCCATGGGGTCACAAAGAGTTGGACATGACTTAGAGACAGAGCACAAGCAGAAACAAACTCACACGATAGGGTTTTGTGAAGTTACTCTTGAAAGTGTCAGGTGAACTTTTAGAAATGAAAATAAAGCCAGTTGACAAAGGAAGCTTTGCTGAAGTAATAGAGATTTTAGGAAGGAGTGCCTTAGAGGGTTCTAGACTACTTGGGAAGCAGACTGTCATCAAGGAATAGGTGACTCATTATCAAGGACAGATACGTACTGCCTACTTCAAGGGGCGCATCTACCAAAACACCTCAAACTCACGAAAGCCCATTAGTGAATGCCTTCTCCCACAGCTCCATGACAGGGAGACACCGTGAAGAACAACCAATAAGCCTTCCCTTCCTCCTGACAAAACAGGTGTGTGCTTAGTTGCTCAGCTGTGTCCAACTCTTTGCGACTCCATGGGCTGTAGCCCACCAGGCTCTTCTGTCCATGGGATTCTCCAGGCAAGAACACTGGAATGGGTTGCCATGCCCTCCTCCAGGGGATCATTCTCAATCCAGCATTTCTGACATCCACCAAGATAAATAAACTGAAGTTCTATTAAACAGGGAAGGATGTTGATATAGTCTAAACTCATTTGTTCTACAGAAAATATCAAATTCTCCCTTTTCTGAAGAATCTTGGAGCCTCTCACCAAGAGAACACAAGCCCAAAGCCATGTATTCAGGAATTCTCTGAGCAGTGTAACTTCGGCTCCATTGCCAGAATCATCAAACCTGTGGAATGGGGCATCTTTGGTTTGCCTTCATCCAAGCTCAGGTCTCTCTTCATAGTTAGAAAAAGTGGCTTTTGCGTATTATAGAATGTTATGCAAGAGCTAGAATGGCTGGGATCTTAGAGCAAGATCCTTTGCAACAACCAGAGTGCACCACGAGTTCTTGGAACCTGCTGCTCCCTTCATATTTGGCATTAACCAACTCATTGTCCTTGTCTAGACAAGTGCTATGGGCTTCGTAAACACTGAATTGCTACATAAAGCCTCTATTCATCCAGAGTGAAAATGTGTCAACATGTAGCCTCTAAAGTCCAAGAGGGGCCTTTGTTCAGAGAAAGGACTCTTCACAGTTCCTTTAGTTTTAAATTAAGATTTACTTATTAACATTACAAAATTTAAAGCCTAATCCCCTTACATTTTAAGTGCAACTTATGAGTCATGTTCTTCGATTTATAGTTCTGATAAGAATATTTTTATTCATTCTTTTATTATTTGATTAACTCAAACTAAACAAGCTAAATTCCTTTTAATAATCACTCCCATTTACCAGTTCCCCAAGTTCTTTAGTCATTTCCTTAAGTATTTTAACTACATTTTCAAATATCACATATTGACTGTTCTCTTCTAAGACTTCAAATGCCTGACAAGGTAAACTAAATAATCTTTACAAACAAAACAATTCATGAGCTAATTTAATACTAATTTAGTGAATCTCAAGTTATCCTAAAATTTTAAGAACGATTCATAAAATTAGCCAAATTATTATGTGTATCAATTTAAAATTATAAGTCTGAAATCAATAATCTGAGTAAATCTGAAAGCACATGGATGATATGTCAGATTCTTTAAGCATTACACTTAAAATAACAAATATAGTAGATTATCCCAATGATTACTTACTCCTGTACTTTACACCAAAGTATTATTTGTGGGCTGGATAAATTTATTATATTTAAATTTAATACTAAAACTCAACATGGTTGGAAGGACACTTGGCTGCACAGAAGTGAAGTTGGAACATCCAGGCAAATTGAGGTGACTGCTGATCGTTAGACCTGAGATGGCTGCTTATCTTATGAATTCCAGGCAGGACACTACTTTGAGGATACTTACTTGCAGAGAGCAGCTTGTTCCCTGGGCTTATTTTGCCTTTTTGTTTTTTCAGCTTTATTATTTTACAATTATTTTTAATTTGCATTGTTAAAAAAATTTTTTTTAATTTATTTGGCTGCACCAGGTCTTAGTTGAGGCATGGAGGATCTTTGATTTTCGTTATGACAAGCAGGATTGTTTCTAGTGTCAGCACTCTTAGTTGCAGCATGTGCGATCTAGTTCCCTGACTAGATCAAACCCAGGCCCCTTGCACTGGAAGCATGGAGTCTTGGTCACCCAACCACCAGGGAAGACCTCTATTTTTATTTGTTATACCTTGATTTTGGTAGATGGAATTCTACAAACCATTTTCCACCCTCCTTTTGTTAAACCTAATTGAATTAAACTGACCCCTTTATTGCATGATTGAATCTGCATTCTTTTAGATCTTTCTCAGACAACAGATTTCCAGCCCTCTTAATGCCGTCTCATGGATCAGGAATTCTCTCAATCCTCTGTCTAGCTCTGTGGCTACAAATCTGAAAGTCATAAAATGGTAAAATGTGACACAAATCATTTGTATACTCCAAACAGAATCTCTGAAAACCTGTAGGCAGGCTATTAGGCTAAGAGAGTTGATCTACACCATTTACTAGCTAAATGAACTTGGGATGTGTCACGGGTTAATGGACAATAACAGATTGATGACCAATAACAATATTATTATGTTGTTAATAATAATAATAATTAATAACAATGTTGCTGCTGCTGCTGCGTCACTTCAGTCGTGTCCGACTCTGTGCGACCCCATAGATGGCAGCCCACCAGGCTCCCCCGTCCCTGGGATTCTCCAGGCAAGAACACTGGAGTGGGTTGCCATTTCCTTCTCCAATGCTTGAAAGTGAAAAGTGAAAGTGAAGTCGCTCAGTCGTGTCTGACCCTCAGCGACCCCATGGAATGTCCAATAACAATAATGGACAGTAACAGATTAATGACCCAAAAGCCATTCATATTCTTTCCCCTTGTCTTTTTCAACTACAGAGGCTAAGATATTGCTTTCAGACTCTTTTGAAGATAACTGTGGTCATGAAAACAGTTCTTGTCAATGAAGAGAAAGTGGAATTTACAAGGAAGATATTCTGGGGGAAGTTTTTTGTTGTTGCTGCTATTACTAGCCAGAATGGTACCTTTTTTTTTTTTTTTTTGCCAAAGATGAACCCATATTGACACATCATAATCACTCAAAAATCATAGTTTATCTTAACGTTTATTCTTGGTGTTATACATTCTACTAGTTTGGACAAATGTACAATGACTTATATCCATCATTATGATACCATACAGAGCAGTTTCACTGCTCCAAAAATCCTGTATGCTCTGCCTATTTACCTCCCCATCCTTACCCACCCAACCCTGGAAACCACTGATCTTTTTGCTGTCTTCATAGCTTTGCATTCTCTAGAATGTCTCATAGTTGCAGTCATACAGTATGCAGCCTTCTCAGACTGGTTTCTTTCACTAGTGATATGCACTTCAGATTCCTTCTCCCTGTCTTCTCATGCCTTGATAGCTCATTTCTTTTTCGCTCTAAGTAATATTCCATTCTCTGGATGTACAAAAGTTTATCCATCCACCTACTGAAGGATCTCTTGGTTCCAAGCTATGAATAAAGCTATGAAAAATATCCATGTGCAGGTTTTTGTGTGATATAAGTTTTCAGCTCCTTTGGTTACATACCAAAGAGCACCATTGCTAGATCATATGGTAAGAACATTTTAGTTTTATAAGAAATCACCAAACTGTCTTCCAAAGTGGCTATACCATTTTGTATTCCCATGAGTGATATATGAGAATTCCCATTACTTCACATCCTCACCAGCATTTGATGTTGTCAGTGTTCTAGATTTTGGCCGTTGTAATAGTTGCATAATTACATATCATTGTTGTTTTGATTTGCACTTCCCTGATGATAATTCATTGTGAGGCATCTTTTCATATGTCTGTTAGCCATTTTTATACCTTCTTTGATAAGGTGTCTGTTACGGTCTTTGGCCCATTTTTTTTCAATTGGGTTATTTGTTTTCTTATTGTTGAGTTTAAAGAGTTAGTGTATTCTGGATAATAGTCTTTTATCCGGAGAAGGCAATGGCACCCCACTCCAGTACTCTTGCCTGGAAAATCTCATGGATGGAGGAGCCTGGTAGGCTGCAGTCCATGGGGTTGCTAAGAGTTGGACACGACTTAGAGACTTCCCTTTCACTTTTCACATTCATGCATTGGAGAAGGAAATTGCAACCCACTCCAGTGTTCTTGCCTGGAGAATCCCAGGGACGGGGGAGCTTGGTGGGCTGCCGTCTATGGGGTCACACAGAGGCGGACATGACTGAAGCGACTTAGCAGCAGCAGCAGCAGTCCTTTATCAGATGTGTCCTTTGTAAGTATTTTCTCCCAGTCTGTGTCTTATCTTCTCATTCTCCTAACATTTTTTAATGTTAATGAAGTCTAGCTTATCAATTATTTCTTTCATGGATTGTGCCTTTGGTATTCTTTCTTAAAAAGACATCACGTACCTCCAAATTATCTGGGTTTTCTCTTCCATATTATCATCTAGGAGTTTTCTAGTTTTGCATTTTACATTTAGGTCTATGATCCATTTTGAGTTAGTTTTTGCAAAAAATATAAAGTTTGTGTTTAGATTCTTTTTTTCTTGTGGGTGTCTACTTCCACCTCTTAAAAAGGTATTAAATTATATAAAATAATAATAGCTGTATTATTGAATTTGTAATATATATAGATATAAAATAATAATAGCACAAAGGGTGGGAAAGAAGGGCTACAGTTAAATAGGAGTAACATTGCTATATCTCAGTGGAATAGTTAGTGTAAATCTGTAATAGATTATGATAAGATGCATATGATAAGTCCTAGAGCAACTACTAAGAAAATAACTCAAAAAATTGTGAAAAAATTAAATAAATTAAAATCTTACAGTAGAAAATATTCACTTAATGCAAAAGAAAGCAAGAAAGGAAAAATAGAGGGGCAAAAAAGGCTTAAGACATAAAGAAAACAAAAAGTGAAATGGCACACATAAATTCATCCATATCAGTGATAACATTAAATGTGACTGGATTAAATATAATCCAACCTAAAGGCAGAGATTATGAAACTAGGTTTACAAAACCAGATCCAACTTTTTGCTGCCTATAGCACACTTTAGATTCAAATGTGTTGAAAGTGAAAGACTGGAAAAAGCTATATCAATGGGTCAAAGAAAATTCATCAGGGAAATAACAAAATTCAATGAGATGAATGAAAAAGAACTATGGAATAATTATGGAATGAAAATTCCTGTAGAGTAACAGAAATTCTTGTATATCACTCATGGGAATACAAAATGGTATGGCCATTTGGGAAGATAGTTTGGTCAATTCAGTTCAGTTGTTCAGTCATATCCAACTCTTTGCAACCCCATGGACTGCAGCACACCAGGCTTCCCTGTCCCTCACCAACTTCTGGAGCTTGCTCCAACTTATGTCCATTGAGTCAGTGATGCCATCCAACCCTCTTATCCTCTGTCGTCCCCTTCTCCTCCTGCCTTCAATCTTTCCCAGCATCAGGGCCTTTTCCAATGAGTCAGTTCTTTGCATCAGGTGGCCAAAGTATTGGTATTCCAGCTTCAGCATCAGTCTTTCCAATGAATATTCAGGACTGATTTCCTTTAGGACTGACTGGTTGGATCTCCTTGCAGTCCAAGGGACTCTCAAGAGTCTTCTCCAACATCACAGTTCAAAAGCATCAATTCTTCAGTGCTCAGCTTTCTTTATAGTTAACATCAGGTTTCTTATAAAACTAAACTGTTCTTATATGATCTAGCAACGGTACTCTTTGGTATCTTGAGTTGTGAAGCATAACTCAAGGGATGCTGCTAAAGAGTGCTTAGAGGGAAATTTACAGCTATAAATTCCTAGATTCAAAATGAAGAAAAATCTCAAGTCATTATCTAAACCTCTACATTAAGACTCTGGAAAAAGAACAAACTAAATGCAAAACAAACTAATTAAAGAATAAAAATTAGAGCAAAAAAATGATGAAATAGGGAATAGAAAAGCAATAGAAGCAAAAGGCTGGTTCTTTGAAAATACCTACAAAATTGACAAATCTTTAGCAAGATAGACCAAGAAAAAAGTAAAGACTCAAATGATTAATACTAGAATCAGAAAAGAAAGGCAGGACAATACTACTAACCATAGAGAGATAAAATGGATTATAAAAAAAATATTATGAATGGTTGAACATCAAATAAGATGAAATGGAAAATTTTCTAGAAAAACACAAACTACTAAGACTAACTCATGAAGTAATAGATAACCTGAATAGGCCTTTAACAAGTAAAAGATTAAATCAAAATTGCCCAGAAAGGATCCAGACCCTGACTTCCCTGCTGAATTCTATCAATGAAAAACTGATACCAGTTCTTCATGAACTCTTCCCCAAAATTAATTACCTCTTTTGAACAATTATATTTATTTTCACTTTAAATGTGATAAATAACGTTATAATAAGCACCCAAAATAACGTTATAATAAGCACCCTTATGCTTAAAGGATGAAAAGATCCTTATCATTTCTGATGCTTTTCTCAGGATAAAAATCTGCTGAGGAAATATTTTATAATATTAACAATCTTATCTCTGAGTGGGAAAATTATGGGTAATTTTTATTTTTTCTACTTTTCTCTACTTTCTGTACTGTATTATTTTTATAATCAGAAGAAAACTAAAGGACCTCCCTGGTGGTCCCCTGGCTAAGACTCTGAGCTCCCAGTGCAGGGGGCCCGGGTCAGTGACCTAGATCCCACACGCCACAACTGAAAGACCCTGTGTGCTACAACTAAGACGCAGCACAGCCAAATAAATAGATATTTTATTTAAAAACAGAAGAAAATTGAAAGTATAGCCTTTATATTATTTACATTTACATGGACTTGGAAAGAATTAGCTAGTTGAATACAGTATATATCCCAAAATAAATGATACTAATAAGAAATGTTAAAGTCTTCCACTATTGATGTGAATTAAGAATCTACATTAATGCAGAGAACACTCAAAGATACCAAAGCAGCAAATGAAAAAGGAAGCCATGATGATTAAGTTCCTGCTATGCCCCAGGCTCTGTGCTGAAAAAGAAAGTGAAAGTGAAGTCACTCAGTCGTGTCCGACTCTTTGCAACCCGGTGTACTGCAGCCCACCAGGCTCCTCTGTCCGTGGGATTCTCCAGGTAAGAATACTGGAGTGGGTTGCCATTTTCTTCTCCAGGGGATCTTCCTGACCAGGAATCGAACCCAGGTCTCCCATATTGCAGGCAGACGCTTTAACCTCTGAGCCACCAGGTAGCCCAGGCTCTGTGCTGAGTGTCACAAAACATATGAATGTCTGATAAAAGGACCAACATCTAGCAGGAGCTTTTTACTTCAGCAATTTATAGTTGAAATATAGAAAGAAAAAATAAGAAACAAATAAAAATGTATACAAAACCATCTCAGATGACACCTGGTTAGATTACATATTGCTTGAGGTCTTGAACAATACCTGATACTTCTTTGTATCTCCCATAGCACTTAGGAGGTGCTCAATCATGTTTATTGATGTTTTATCAAGTGTTTAATAGCACATAGGCTCAAAGTCTTCTACCAGCATAAAGATTGTAATGCACTGTGATGAAAAGAGACTTTAATATCATAATTCATTGTAACTGTAACATACTTATATAAATATATCCATGACCATTAATTATTTAATGATCCCATTGCATGTCAGTCTCTGGTAATGAAATGAGAAATTGCTCCACATTGCGAGGAATACCAGTGTATAAACACTGCTTCTATAAATGTCTCTAGATTTTTGTTCCATCTTCTGATTGAGATGGACAGTCAGCAGGTTGTTACTCTCCCTAACAATTCTTTCATGTTGCCACTCTTCTTTCACTCGTACTTTGTTGTGTCTAGAATTCTCTCCACTTTGCTCCCTCTTCTTTGTTTCCCTTCTTTGACAGCCAGATGCTCAACAATCTTTAAATTTTGACCAAAGACTCCCCTCTCTCAAATCCTCCTGCATTCTACCAAATTTTTCATTTCTCTTCTGGGCCTCCAAAGCATTTATTTATTACTTTTGTCCTCTTTTCATAAAAAAAAAATAGCTATAGTACAACTATAATGGAAAGATCCCCTGGAGGAGGGCATGGCAACCTATTCCAGTATTCTTGCCTGGAGAATCCCACAAACAGAGAAGCCTGGCAGGCTGCAGTCCATGGGGCCGTAGAGTCGGACATGACTGAAGTGACTTAGCAAGCACAACTGTGAAGGAGGCATGAGGACTCAGAAGAGAGAGGCTCAAAGATCTTCTTTCAGCACAGTGTAAAGGAAGACACTATGCTTAAATAGTAAACTGAAAACAGCTAAAGATGGAGAGAGGAACTTCTCTGGAAGTCCAGTGGCTAAGACTCCAAGCTCCCAATGCAGGAAGCCCCAGTTTGATCCCTGGACAGGGAACTAGATCCCACGTGCCACAACTAAGAGTTCACATGCTGCAACTAAGCCCCAACACAGCCAAACAAATATATAAAAAAGCAAGTATATAAACAAAAAGAAATTTTAATAAGTCAGATGGGGAGAATGAATTTTCTGCAATTTGGTATAAAGTCCTAATTACTTCCTTCTTAAAGACATTTCCAATGCCACCTTCTCACACAGAGAACAAGAAGCAGAAACTCAAATTTCATCTTTGATCTAGGAAACATCTGTAACCCCAAACCACATTATACTAGGAAGGAAATCAGATGGAGGAATGATAAATAACTTAGCAGAACCCAGGGAGCGAAAATCTAAGTGCCTGCAGAGCTGATACTGGTTAGAAGCAAGCCAGTTTGACTCACAGGATATGCCAGTATGGCTCAGAAAGCAGAGACACCAGCCTCCTGAAAGACAAGGATATTAATAAGAAGCGTTAATAAGAAGAAGGTCATTGAGAAGTTTGTAAAAGGAAAAATTGGATGCTCACATCTTCATTCCCACCTGTCTCAGCCTGGGGATCATCCCTCTGGAGAAATTTGAACTAGAAAGGAGACTAACAAAGAGAATGGTCAGGTGAACAAGAGTAAAACCTGGATTATAAGCAAAAGTCTGCATATCAAAGCTTAAGAACCCTACCAGCACCTTCCTCCTGCCCCCATCATTTGCCCATTCTAAACCTGAGCATCCAGGCTTTCACTTTCCCCTAGGGAACTAGTAAAGGACAGGAGCCTGGAGTGCTGCAGCCCATGGGGTCACAACGAGTCAGACCCAACTTAGTGACTGAACAACACCAAAGGGGACTGGAAGATTCTTCCCTGAAGAAACTGACCACACACACCAGAGGAAAATCCTTCAGCTGTTGACATAGGGAGTCCACAATGAGAAAGCACGCTGGTCTTGCCCCTACACCAGGATTTCTTAAGCACCGTTGACATTTTGGACCAGATAAGTCTTTGTTGGCAGTATGGGCAGGTAACAGGGGAGGCTGCTGTCAAATGTCCCTGGGTAGTCAGGCGGGTGGGCAAGGAGAAAGGCTGGTGGAGAAACTACTGACCAGCAGTGAGGCTTATCAGTCTGCAAGCCACTCCCTGCACAGAGATCCGAAGCTGCTTGCTAGGGTATCTCCAGTTCTTTGAGCATAGCCTCTGACACAAAAGATAGAGACCAAAACAAATCATCTTGTTGATGTTTAGTCACTCAGTAACATCCAATTCTTTGTGAGCCCACGGATTGTAGCCCACCAAGTTCCTCTGTCCATGGGATTACCCAGGCAAGAGTACTGGAGCAGGCTGCTATGTCCTTCTCCAGGGGATCTTCCCAACCCAGGGATCAAACTCACATCTTCTGCTTGGCAGACGGTTTCTTCACCACCAAGCCATTTGGCCAGGAAAACCCAAAACAAATCATAAACTGTAATTAATATCCCCAGAGAGATAAGAGATGTTTCATATTTAAACAAGAATGATATGTTATATGAATGAACAGCAAATAAGAAAGAATTCCTTTTGTTTGGTTAGTTAGTTTTTTTTTTTTTTTTGGCTGCTCTGTGGGGCCAGCAGGATCCTAGTTCCCTGACCAGGGACTGAACTCCAAGTCCTCAGCAGTGAAAACATAAAGTCCCAACCACTGGACTGCCAAGGAATTCTCAGAAAGAACTCTTGAAAATACAAATATCATTAAAGAATGTATTTAATTGATTAGAAATGTTAGAAGGAAAAGCTAAACAAATCTCACTAAAAATAAAAGAAGACAAAGATTGAGCATAAAACATAAGAATATTAGTGAACCAGTCATAGAAAACTGGTACCACGTCTAACTAATAAGCATTCCAGGAGAAAAAGGAAAACTAAGGGGGGAAGGTTATCAAATAATTTAAGACAATTGTCTAAACCTGAAGGACAAGAATTTCCAGATATTGGTGGCTAAATGCCTAGTAAAGTAGATTTTAAGAAAACACTCATATGAACTTCACTATATTGAATTGTAAGGGAAAAAAAGAAAATCCTAAAACCTTCCAGAGAAAGGAAAAACAGAGACATACAAAAGATTTGGAATCAAAATGACATCAACTTTTCTATAGCAGCATTAAAATAAGAAGACAATGGATCAATGCATTTAAAAATCTTTTAGTAAATGATTTGTATCCCTGAATTTTATATCCAATTAAGTTATCAGTCAAGATATTTAGGATAGGTATGGCACAGAAAGATTAGTCATAGAATTTTAAAAAATTGAGTTGATTATCAACTGGAAAAATAGATAAGGAAAGGTAGTCTTAGTCTCTTTTTCTAATTCAGCATTGAATGATTTTACAGTCAAAGCAGGAAGACATTGAATATATAAGCAAAACAATGCGAAACTAAACTGAAAACCCGTGTTGTACAAAACTCCTGTGTTATACAAAACCAAGAGGATAGAGGGTAGAAAGGAAAAGGGTATAAGAAAGATAGAAATTCTCACCTGCCACACACATACACACACAGAAGTAACAGAGAACTTCCGTCTGTGGTGATACAGTGGTTGTATGCTGAAAAGTTTACCTGGATAAAAGGTAAAACATCTTTTTAAAAGACTTAATCCCAGGTGGCACTAGAGGTAAAGAACCTGCCTGCCAAAACATTAGATACAAGAGATGTGGATTTGATCCCTGGGTTGGGAAGATCCCCTGGAGAAAGTCATGTCAACCCATGCCAGTATTCTTGCCTGGAGAATCCCATGGACAGGGGAGCCTGGTGGGCTACAGTCCATAGAGTTGCAAAGAGTCAGACGTGACTTAAAGTGACTTAACATACACGCAAATGAGCTGATAAAAGAATTCTCAGGCCAAGTTGAGACTTCAAAAGTCTACATCCCCCAGAGCACGGGTGAGCAGTAAATAAATCTTCACTCTCCTTCCCCCACAGACTGTGAGGAGAATCTCACAGGAGAATGGGCATATATCCCTCAGATTTGGGTGGGAAACAGGGCCCCTCAACTAAGTAGTTAATGAGAATTAATAATTAGTCTATTTCTAGAGGTGTGAGCAGGGCTTAGGGAAACTAACAAAAGATGGGGAAGAGCCCTGGTGCTAGCAACCTGTAGTCACAGAGGGCAGCGTTGCCAGAATCCAGAGAAAACAGTACTTGAAGAGGGTTGCCAGAGAACACAGCCAATCAGAGCCCCCCACAGGAAGGGGCAGGCCAGTGTCTCACTTTCTTGTCACCTTCTGATGCCCTACACATTTTTCTCTGTACAGTCCTGAGACTTCCATGCTGAGCGTTTAAAAAAAAAAAAATTCATTTATTTGGCTGCATCAGATCTTAGGTGCGGCACATGGGACCTTTGTTGCGGTATGCAGGATCTTTGTTTTTGTTGTTCTGACATGTGGGATCTAATTCCCTGTTGTTCAGTCACTAAGTTATGTTTGACTCTTTGCGACCTCATGGACTGCATGCAGCACGCCAGGCTTCCCTGTCCATCACCAGCTCCCGGAGTTTGCTCAAACTCATTGTCCTTTGAGTCGGTGATGCCACCCAACCATCTCGTCCTCTGTTGTCCCCTTCTCCTCCTGCCTTCAATCTTTCCCAGCATCAGGGTCTTTCCAATGAGCTGGCTCTTTGTATCAGGTGGCCAAAATATTGGTGCTTCAGCTTCAGCATCAGTCCTTTCAACGAATATTCAGGGTTGATTTCCTTTAGGCTTGACTGTTTTGATCTCCTTGAAGTCCAACAGACTCTCAAGAGCCTTCTCCAATACCACAGTTCATTAGCATCAATTTTAGTGCTCAGTCTTCTTTAGGGTCCAACTCTCACATTTGTATATGACTACTGGAAAAACCATAGCTTTGACTATGCAGACCTTTGCAAGCCAAGTCAGGTCTCTAGGGATAGAAATGGGCCCCCTGTACTGGGAGCGCAGAGTCCTTGCCTCTGAACCAAAAGGGAAGTCCACGCTGTGGGCATTTTTTTTTTTTTTTAAAGACCTGTGAGTGAATGCGAAGATGCCGCAAATTCAATCACGCTGAGTCACCTCCAAGACGACACAGGAACCCAACAATGCCAGCCGCGTCTCTCTGTGAGCATTTTTAAGGCATGTTCTGACCTTCAGTTGAAGCAGGATTCTTTATTTCTCTGAGTCTGCATCCTGAAACCTTTTCTCTTGTACAGGCATACAGCTCACAGAAAAGGTTCTCAGTGGAGTCTGCTGTCTCCGGGTCCAGAATGAAATTCAATACACCTTTTAACTTCAAACCTTATCATTCCTTTTGGGAAGTTACTACCTGAAACATGCAGCTCTTTTGTAGAGAAGAGATTATTAATACATTGAAATTGAAAAATTGATCAGTTCTGGTTTTCAGATTTGTCCTTTTACCTAGAATTTCTTTGCTTATGGCTGATTCACTTTGCTGTACAGCAGAAACGAACACAACATTGTAAAGCAACTATACTCCAATAAAATTGATTAAAAATAGTAATAGTAAAAAATAAAGGTCATCCTCAAAAAAAAAGTGGTCTAACAATAGACTGTCTACAAGAAACTCACCTCAAAACCTCAAATACAAGTACATAAATAGGTTGGAGGTAAAAGGAGGGGGAAGATGCTTATACCACATAAGCATTATTTAAAAAAAAAAAAAAAAAGCAGTAGTGGCTACTTTAATATCAGGTAGATTTTGGAGAAAAGAAAATGCTTGAAGACAAAGAGAGACATTTTATAATGATAAAAGGATCAATCTTCCAGGAAGACATAATCATTCCAAATGTAACAGCACCAAAAACAGGGCATCAAAATACATAAAACAAAGTTATACCCGTTGTCCTGTTCCCACCCCAGGAAAGGGGCTGGATGGTGGTCTAGAATAACTTGTGTAATTACAGTGACTTTAGGCCAAAGTCTTACGTGCCTTATCACAGCTGCCATGCAGGGACCAGAAGACAAGTAAAGATACCACGCTCGAGAGAGCTCCAAGGACCAGAGCCAAAGGTACATGTCTAGAGTAGTGGCCACAGGAAGAAAGGCTTTAGAGAAGGAAGTCAAAGACTCAGAGAGCTGGGAACATAGAGCATAGACCTGTAGGTTGACAAATACAAGCAGTTGCATGAGAGATTTCTTGCTATAGCCGAGCAAGTGCCATGATCAGATTCCATGTTGCATGAAATCCATGGATACTTTTAAAGAGGCTAGGACACCATTAAAGCTTGCATATTATTGAATTATGACCTAAACTTTCCCTGAAATAATAAAAAAGTAATTAACATTGGTTGAGCCCTTACTGTTGGTCAGGCAGTAGTAACATACTTGCATTCTCATAATTTTCCCAGTGGCCCTATTGTATTAGGTTTTTAAAAAATATTTATTTGGATCCACTGGGTCTTAGTAGCAGCACACAGGATCTTCATTCACTGTGGTGTGTGGGCTCAGTATTTGTAGCACATGGGCTTAGTTGCCCCGTGTCATGTGGGATCTTAGTTCCCTGACCAGGAATCAAACCTGAGTCCCTGCATTGCAAGGTGGATTCTTATCTACAGGACCACTAGGGAAGTCTCCTGTATTAGTTTTTGCTGCTGCAACAAGTTACCACAACCTCAATTGCTTACAAGAACACAACTTTATTATCTTCCAGTTTTGTAGGTCAAAAGTGCAACACTAGAATAAATTTAAGGCCAGGCTGTGTTCCTTCCTGTACACTCTTGGTAGGGTCCATTTTCTTTGCCTTGCCCGAGCGTCTAGAGGCCACCCATATTCCTCGGTTTGTAGACCTCTACCTGTCTTCCAAGCTGTCAAAGGCCAACTCACAGTCCTTCTCACATCATATCACTCAGACCTCTTCTGCTTCATCCTTTCACTTACAAGGACACTTGTGATTATATTGCGTTCCCCTGGATAATCCAGAATAATTTCCCAATTTTAAGATCACCTAATTAGCAACTATAGTTCCATCTGCAACTGTAACTCCCCTTTACCGTGTAAGGTAACATCATCATAGGCTCCAAGCCTTAGGATATGGACATCTTCAGAGGCTATTATTCTGCCTACCATACCTATGAGGTGGGTTCTATAATTCACAATTTAACATCTGAAGCAATGATTTCCAAGCAGGGGTGATGTGCAATGTCTGGAGACATTTTTGATTGTCATGATTAGGGGGAACTTCTACTGGTCTCCAGTGGGTAGATATGCCAATCATCTTACAATGCCTGGAATATTCCCCCACAATAAAGAGTTATCAAAATGTCAATGGCCACCACTGTTAAGAAACCCTGGTCGAAAGAAACGGAGACTTGGAGAGCATAAGTATCTTCAGTTCAGTTCAGTTCAGTCGCTCAGTCGTGTCCGACTCTTTGCGACCCCATGAATCGCAGCACGCCAGCACAGCTAAGATTCAGAGCCATGATCTGAACCCAGGTCCACTGAGATGGTTAGATAGCATCACTGACACAACAGACATGAATTTGAGCAAACTCTGGGAGATAATGAAGGACAGAGGAACCTGGCATGCTGCAGTCCATGGGATCACAGAGTCAGACACCACTGAGCAACTGAACAACCAGCACCACCCCTGACTTTGAATCTCACACACTTTCCCCCTTTGCCACATGCAGCACTATACCGTCAGTTGTCCTGTGACAAGCAAAGCTGAATGGCCCCTTCATGGATGTATTCATACACAATGATAAGAGGACTTCTTTAGTCTCTCTCTCTTTTTCGATATTTATTTATTGGCTGTGCCTGGACTTAGCTGTGGCATGAGGGATCTTCAGTTGAGGCATTTGTACTCTTAGTTGCAGCATGTGGGATCCAGTTCGACCAGAGACTGAACCCCGGCCCCCTGCACTGGGAGCTCCAAGTCTTAGCCACTGGACCAGAAGGGAAGTCCCTCTTTAATCTCATAACTCTGAACACACAAATGTCCAGCTCAAAGTGACCCATGCCTTGGTGAACTGGACAATGCAGTCTTGATGGTTAGTTGAAGCAGTGTAGTTGTTCTATGGAAACATTCACTGAATGTAATCCACTCAGGTCTTAGAGTAATAAAACCAATATGAGGCACAACATGCTTTATCAGTGCTAGAGGCAGGAAAGGAATTGGTCCTGTAAGATGAAATATCACGTCAACCTTTTGCTTCTTTTTACCCATCTCCTCCCTTACCAGAATGTCAGTTGCTGACAACATTCAGAAATGTGTTTCTATGAGGATAGATGGGCTTCCCAGGGGGTATTAATGATAAAGAACCTGCCCACCAATGCAGAAGACAGAAGAGACTCAGGTTTCATCCCTGGGTCAGGAAGATCCTCTGGAGTGGGGCATGGCAACCCACTCCAGTATTCATGCCTGAAGAATCCCCGTGGACAGAGGAGCCTGGCAGGCTATAGTTCATAGAGTCCCAAAGAGTCGGACACAACTGAAATGGCTTAGCACACATGCATGAAGATGGATGAATACCAGAGTCTGTGTGTTCTAAGTACACAGTAAGTGTATGTAAAGTCCTATCCCAGCATATTTATATAAATATACTAGGTAAGAAAGTAATGTGTGATATTTATCATCCAACATGTGAAAAAAAAATCACGTTAGCATAACATAACAAAAATTAGGTAGTCACAGATTTTCTAAATGATGACATATTTAACTTTTCATTAACAATCTGTTGCGTTTGAACTTACCATTGCATAAGCCATGACATCATTAAATATACACTGAAAATAATTATGGCAAGATTATTATTTTCTACAGCCACATGTTCCCTGAAGAATTCATTTGAACCCAATTATGGCATTTCAACTGTACAAATATCAGCATGAATTTAAAAGACTTTAATTAGAGAACACCTTTAGCTTTCGTTGGGTAAACACTTACATTCCAACATCAGTCACAGCAATTTACATAATTACATATCTGTGTACAAGGTTTAGTTGGTCTAAATTATTTAACAATTTCAATCAATTTTGCTGGCTTGTAGAGTTTCAAATGCAGATTATCACAGTACCACCAAATAAGAAAACATCAGCTAAATGTTACTTGACATGTATGTGAAGGAAGTTGCAAATCTTTAAGAAATGGTCGCTCATGATCTAGGCTCCTCAAAAATCAATCACCCTCTGCCTACCCTGAGTTGTACTAATTAGAAAATTAATCCATCTTCTAACTAGCTCCAAGAAGCTAGTCACTCAGCTCCCCAAATCAGGTCCAAGACCAACCCTCAGGTCTTCCAATTCCAAGTTCCTTGGTTTTATATCACATCTTCCTCAGTCCTGTTGACTGAGGGACTTACTCAGTGTCTGGCACAGAGTTAGTTATCTGTTGAAATGAATTCTCAGTCTAATACTCACCACGCAAGTGTCTTATTTTATGTGCAGAGCTGGTGTTCAGCTGAATTCCCAGGCTATCTGATCCTACATCCACAACCCCAGGTCCAGCCAGTAAAGCAAGAGCTACATGGAATTTACTGGACTTCTAGACCCTGCAGGGCTATAGACAATGTCCATTCTGATTGTTAGGTCTCCTTGCCATAACTACTGTTAGAGGCTATGAAAATCACCCTGGTTTATGTTAATAAGTTACTAACTTCTCCTCTCATCTTAAAAGGAGAGTGAAAATAATAATGGTTCTATTCTTAGGATTGTGATGATTATATGAGATTATTTGCATAAGGTACTTACACAGTGCTTGGCATACAATAAACTCTTAAAAATGTTAACTATTAATATTTTGCTAGCAAAAAATTATTTTATTTAAATGACAGAAGCCAGTGCACAGCTATTTAGGATGCTCAAAATGCCCAGATTCAATATTCAAGATTCAAAACATTTAACATGTTAAATGATTTTTTTATATAATAACAGTAAGAATAATTATAACTGTACAATTACTCTTGGGTAGAGAAGTAATCGGAGAAGGCAATGGCACCCAACTCCAGTACTCTTGCCTGGAAAATCCCATGGATGGAGGAGCCTGGTAGGCTGCAGTCCATGGGGTTGCTGAGGGTCAGACACGACTGAGCAATTTCACTTTTACTTTTCACTTTCATGCATTGGAGAGGGAAATGGCAACCCACTCCAGTGTTCTTGCCTGGAGAATCCCAGGGACGGGGGAGCCTGGTAGGCTGCTGTCTATGGGGTTGCACAGAGTCGAATACGACTGAAGTGACTTAGCAGCAGCAGCAGCAGAGAAGAAATGGCAAACTACTCCAGTACGTTTGCTTGGAGAATCCCATGGACGGAAGAGCCTGGAGGGCTACAGTCCATGGTGTTGCAAAAAGTCAGACATGACTGAGGGACAGAGCGCAAAACCTTTACTAAATAATGTTTACAAAGTGCTTTCTTACACATTATTAAATTAATACCATGAACTAAAAAATAGTGGCTAGACTTAGATATCCTGTGTTAAAGATTATCTTCTCTTAGAAGAGGAGTTATATATGATTTTAATTTGAGGAACACTAAAGAAAGCTTTAGTGAGATTGATAATAAATAATAAATTTATATATGTTAACTGTAATACATTTTCTTTTATTTTAATAGCTGAGTCTAACTGGTCAATCTTAGGTTTTATAGAGGGGCTTCCCTGGTGGCTCAAACGATAAAGAATCTGCCTATAATGCGGAGACCCAGGTTCAATCCCTGAGTCGGGAAGATCCCTGGAGGAGGAAATGGCAACCCGCTCCAGTATTCTTGCCTTGAGATTCCACGGACAGAGGAGCCAGGTAGGCTATAGTCCATGGGGTCACCAAGGGTCAGATATGACTGAAGTAAACACACACACGCATCAGTTCAGTGCAGTCGTTCAGTCGTGTCCGACTTTTTGTGACCCCATGGACTGCAGCACGCCAGGCCTCCTATCTATCACCAAGTCCCGGAGTTTACCCAAACTCATGTCCACGAGTCGGTGATGCCATCCAGCCATCTCATCCTCTGTCGTCCCCTTCTTCTCCTGCCCCCAATCCCTCCCAGCATCACAGTCTTTTCCAATGAGTCAACTCTTCGCATCAGGTGGCCAAAGTACTGGAGTTTCAGCTTCAGCATCAGTCCTTCCAATGAACACCCAGGATTGATCTCCTTTAGGATGGACTGGTTGGATCTCCTTGCAGTCCAAGAGACTCTCAAGAGTCTTCTTCCACACCACAGTTCAAAATCGTCAATTCTTTGGCACTCAGCTTAAAGAAGGCTTAATGCACAGTGTATTTCTCCAGTGCAAATGGCACAGTGTCTATATCCCATTACTGTAGTAAAGATAATAGCTTTATTTTTGCCAGCTCCTCCTTTAAAATGCCCTTACTTTTTGAACTGCTGATAACTCATGCTAAAGAGGTTTTCTATCATGCCTATAGCCCCAAAGGACTCTGGACTTCTTAATACAATGTAAAATAGGACAATGAGAAATAAATACAGAACAGAAGTCATTTAAAAAGAGCAGAAAAGTAAAGAATGCCAGACTTTGAAGAGTTAAATTTGGGCACTGGATTCATTTTACTATCTTGGCAACTATGACAGAAGTTGGAAGCATCTTGTGTAACATGATCTACATTTTCTGACCAAAAAAACCCAAACACATTTGTCTGCAAACACATACTTCCTGCAGCCCACCAGGCTCCTCTGTCCATGGGATTTCCCAGGCAAGAATACTGGAGCAGGGACCTCCCTGGTGGTCCGGTGATTAAGACTCTGCAAATAAATAAATAAATATTAAAAAAAAAAAAGAACACTGGACCAGGTTGCTGTTTCCTCCTCCAGGGTATCTTCCCAACCAAGGGATGGAACCTGAGTCTCCTGCGGCTCCTGACAGTGCTCCTTCTTTACCACAGAATCACCTGGGAAGCCCCCATTTAAAACCATAAGATTGACCAAAGTTAGACTCAAGTATTAAAATAAGAGAAAATATATTAGTTAATTTAACATATACAAATTTATTATTTATCATAATCACACTAGAATATAAATTTTAAGTAGAGTACAAATAATGACTGTAATAACACCATGTTTATAAAACTTTACAGTGTACAAAAATATTTTCACAGACATTATTAACATCCATTAATTAAATCAACAAATATTTATTGAAAATTATATTTTAGGTATTTGTGCCTGGAGAGGACAGTATAAAATGCAACATGGTTCTTATATTCTCAGAATTCACCATTTAGTGGACGAAGTTAATACATTAGAGAATTTATTAAGAAATAATTAATAAATTCCACTTGTGATAAGTGCCACGATGGGGCTTCCCTAGTAAAGAATTTGCCTGCAGGAGCACCCAGCTCCGATCCCTGGGTCAGGAAGATCCCCTGGAGAAGGGAATGGCTGCCCACACCAGTATTCTTGCTTGGAGAATTCCATGGATAGAGGAGCCTGGCAAGCTGCAGTCCATGGGGTTGCAAGGAGTTGGACACAACTGAGTGACTAACACTTTCACACTTGCAAGTGCCATGGTGGAGTCTCCAGCAGGGAAACCTGACCTGTACTAGGAGGTTGGAGAAAGTTTCCCCGAGGAAGTAACAGGAAGGTTGAGACCTGAAGAATGAATGAGTTGGTGTTAGCAAAGAGGAGCATGAGCTCTAGAAGCCAGGGAAATAGTTGGGTAAGCATGCGAGTTTGGAAGGGGTGCCGTCTGTCTTAGGAAGTGATGAGAGGACAGTAGGGTGGCCGGGCATCCAGGCCCCAGAGACAAGTCATGTAAGGCAAGAACAGACCCGGAGACTAGTGCTAACAACATGCTGAGTTTGGAAGACTACCAGATCCTGAGAATTTGATCACAGGACCTCGTAAATTAATACAAACTGGCGGATAGTGCAGAGCAAAGCCAGGCTCTAATGACAGGTGGGTTCCCTGTGGTTTCATTTAGTCACATTAAGGAAAGCTGAATGTCCCATGTCACCCCAGCTGGCTACAGACCACAGCAGCTAACAGCTGTAGAAGAGTTACCTTGGCTCTCTGAGTATCTAAATGACTTCAGAGAGGAGACAGGGTATTGATGGTTAACAGTCAAGCTTTCTCACCTTAATTCCAATTCTGACTCACAGCTTTATGACTGTGGACAAACCTCTAGTTACTCTGAGCTTCTGCTCTTTTGTTTACAGAATGAAGACCATGTTTCCCTCACCTCATTATTGTGAGGATTAATAAAGGAGAGCACTTCACAATGATAAAATAAATGCTCAATGTTTATAGCTTTACGATTCTGACTTATGCCATGTTTTCCTTAGTGAAAGTCTTAAGTAATATTTTATTCTGAAAGGTTTTAGCATGCTTCAAAGGCAGCTTGGTGTAATAGAACACCTGAAGTCAAATGCCAGTCCTGGTGCTTTCTAGCTGGGTGACAATGTGAAGACTGAGCCTCAGTTTTTTCATCTGCTAATTGGGGGCAGTACTTTATACCTCTATTGTTATTTTATGTGTTAAATGATATAACACTGGTGACTCTGTGTAGTGCCTATTACATAGCACATCTGCAGTTAATGATTGTGCCCTTCTTCTAGCTCCAAGGAGAAAAAAAATTTCTGCGCTGCATTTAAGAAGGCAGGATAGACTAGTGCTTCACAGACATCATGCATGCACAGGAAACACTTGGGGAATTTCTAAGATGCAGACTTTTATTTGGTAGATCTAGGGTGATACCCAAGAATAAGCATTTCTATTGATAACAAGCTCCCAGATGATGCCGTCCCAGCTCGTGCATAGCCCCTACAGTGTAAATGTCAAGAGTCTAGATGATTGTCCTAGTTTACTAACATCATCAAACTGCTATCCCCATCAGAATACGTTAGCTAATACTGGGATGTGTCCTGGTAGGTCTCCATGCTTCCTAAAAAAGAAAGTAACATTTTAGGACTTCCTATTGTTTGATTGTGATGGACAGGGAAGCCTGGCGTGCTGCAGTCCATGGGGTCTCAAAGAATCGGACTCGACTGAGCGACTGAATTGATGATTGTTTGATTTCATTTACATGTCTTGCTCCAGAAGTAAGAAACTTACGCCTACAAAATCTAAGATAAAAATATCAAGCAAGAATCACCCTTTTATTTTTTTTAAAAATGTTTTTTATGTGGACCATTAAGCCTCTTTATCGAATCTGTTACAATATTGCTGCTGTTTTAGGTTCTGGTTTTCTGGTTGTGAGGCATGTGGGATCTTAGCTCCCCTACCAGGTATTGAACCCACACCCTCTGCGTTGGAAGGCCAAGTCTACCAGGGAGTCCCAGAATCATTCTTAATATACAGTTTCCTGGTCACTCATTTGGAAAGTCTCTCAGGAATGCTTCCCAGGTGGTTTCCCAATGGTAAAGAACCCACCTACCAATGCAGCATATGCAGGTTTGATCCCTGGGATAGAAAGATCCCCTGGAGAAGGAAATGGCAACTCATGCCAGTATTCTTGCCTGCAGAATTCCATTGACAGAGGAGACTGGTGGGCTACAGCCCAAGAGGTCCCAAAAGAGTCAGGCACAACTTAGCAACTATTATGGAAGCCAAGAAATTAAATATGGCAGAGAAGGCAACAAAGGACAAAATTCCTCTTCTTTTGTATTTTGGTAAAATGTATGTAACCTAAAATTTACCATTTTAATAATTTTAAAGTAGAATTTCCCTGGCATTCAGTATATTCACTTTGCCGTGCAGCCATCATCACTCTTTATCTCCAGAAGTTTTTCATCATCCCAAACAGAAACTGCACTCATGAAATAATAACTCCCCACACTCCCTCTGTTAGCCTGGACAACCACAGTTCTACTTTCTGACTCCATAAATTTGACTATTTGGGGTTCCTCATACAGGTGGAATCATACTATATTTATCTTTTTGTGTCTGGTAGCTCAGCTGGTCGGAGAAGGCAATGGCAACCCACTCCAGTACTCCTGCCTGGAAAATCCCATGGGCAGAGGAGCCTGGTAGGCTGCAGTTCATGGAGTCGAGAAGAGTCAGACACAACTGAGTGACTTCACTTTCACTTTTCACTTTCATGCATTGGAGAAGGAAATGGCAACCTACTCCAGTGTTCTTGCCTGGAGAATCCCAAGGAAGGCGGAGCCTGGTGGGCTGCCGTCTATGGGGTCGCACAGAGTCGGACACGACTGAAGCGACTTAGCAGCAGCAGTTCAGCAGCAATACGGGAGACCTGGGTTGGGAAGATCCCCTGGAGAAGGGAACAGCTACCCACTCCAGTGGCTAGCTGAATTCTCTGGCCTGGAGAATTCCATGGACTACAGTCCATGGGGTTGCAAAGAATCGGACACAACTGAGTGACTCACTTTATTTCATTTATCATAAAGTCTTTAAGGTTCATCATGTTGTAGCATGTATCAGAATTTTATTTCTCTTTAAAGCTGAATAGCATCCCATTTGCCTGTATGTATTTGCCACATTTTGTGTATTCCTTTCACCTACTAATGAACTTTGGGGTTATTTCTACCTTTTGGCTATTGTGTATAATGTTGCTATGAGCACTGATGTACAGGTATCTTTTTGAGTCCAGTTTTCAATTCTGATGGGTATATACTCAGAATGGAATTTCTGGGTCATATAGTAATTCTATGTCTAATTTTCTGAGGAACCACCATACTGTTTTCCACATTGGCTGCACCATTTTCCATCAGGAATGCCTGTCATATCTGAAAAGAAGAAAAATCATGTTTTTCAATAAGAAATCATTTTTTAAAAGGTGCCATGGGACCATAACTCCCTTCTAAAATGTACCACCTTTTAGAGTGATAAAATTGGAGCTGATTTTACTGAGCTATTATTTGCTGCATATTTTCCCCAAAACTTTATTTTCTTTTTGTTGCTCCTAATTCTTCAAAGGATATCCTTTTGACAAGGAAGAGAGTGTACTGTAGCAGAAAGAAAAAGGCATTTTCAGTGCTGTATCAGAAAGAACAGAGATTTGGGGCTGTATACTGTGGGTTCTAATCCTGACTCTGCCCTGACTCTGCCCCATCCTGCGTGTGTGATTTTTTAATGTCACATAGCCACTCTACACCAGTTTCCTCAAATGTAAACTAGAACAATAAAAATGCCTCCCCCAGGAAGTAGACGGCTTCCCTGGTGGCTCAGTGGTAAAGAATCTGCCTGCCAATGCAGGAGACACAGATTCCACCCCTAGATAGGGAAGATGCTCTGGAGGAGGAAATGGCAATCCACTCCAGTATTCTTGCATGGGAAATCCCATGGACAGAGGAGCCTGGTGGGCTGAAGTCCATGGGATCACAAAAGAGTCAGACACAACAACTAAACAACAACACTGATAAGGAGGCCAAATGAGATCAGGCATATCTTTGATTTTCATAGAAGAAACTGAACCCGAAGGCAACACCTCCCAACTCACACACCACAGAGTAACCTTCAGTAGAGCAACTCCCCTTCTATTTGTTTTACATATTAGGTTTCCCTGTGAGACTGGCTGGAGGAATTAGCTCTAACAGAAATTGAAAACCATCAGAATATGTGGACCTTGCTTTCTCTCTCATTTTTTTCTTGTTAAGTACTTTTAACTGTTTTTGCTTTCTCCTGACATCTTCATACATGCTCTCCTCTCATGGAAAGAAAGTGGAACAAGGCAGCTCTTCATTTAACCCCTCCTGCTTCCCCCAGATAATTTGTTGTTTTTCTATTTTCTTTCATTGCCAAATTCTCATAGATACTAATCCTACTTTCTGCTCCTATTTTTCTCCACTGATCTCCTTTTAGTCCCTTATTATATGAATTCTGGCCTGAGGACTCCACTGCAACTACGTACTTAAACTCAGCCTCTCACTAAATTCCATTCCCATTCTCTTAGCAGCTTTTGAAATAGTTTACTCCCCACTTTCTTCCTCAAAACCCCTTTCTTCCTGGTGTTAAGAGAAACAATGAAATTCTGGCGTACCCCCTTCTTCTCTGGCAGCTGCTTCCTGGACATCTCCAGTCCCAAGACAGTGGCGCGTCCCCAAGGAGCAGCTGTCGGCCACCTGCTCCATCCCCCGCCCCAACCGTCCCTCTGAAATCTTGTCCATCTTCATGGCTTCAGCCGTCACGCTATGATGACCCAGTGTGTAACGAGGACCACTCCTCGCTCCAGTTCCCTGGCTTCAGCGACCTGTTGGACATTTCATGTCACATATCTGGCCACCAGTGATATTAATTGAATCATGAACCTGGTCCTCAAGTGCCTCCCCCTCCAGACTTCCTATTTATCTTATGGCATCAGCAGTCTCACTGCTCTGAGACTTAACATCCCCCTCATGTGTGCATGCATGCTGAGTCACTTCAGTTGTGTCCAACTCTTTTGAGACGCTATAGAACTATAGCCTGCCAGGCTCCTCTGTCCATGGGATTTCCCAGGCAAGAATACTAGAGTGGGTTGTCTTGCCCTCCTCGAGGGGACCTTCCCAACCCAGGGATTGAACCCATGTCTCCTTCATTGTAAGTGAATTCTCTACCTCTGGGCCGCTGGGGAAGCCCCTAACACCCCTCTCATGCTTGATAATTCCTTGTCCTCATCTCTGTTCTCCCATATCTGATCAGCCACAAACTTCCATTGACTCTTATACCTCAGTGCCTTAGAAACGTCTTCTTCCTTCTTCACTCTGTCCACTAACATTCTAGCCTAAAAGTTTACTCCTCGAAGAGGTCCTCGAAGACTTACCTTCAGTGTCTGTCTTCCATCAGCTTCTCCCATGCACCATTTCTCTACTTTTGTTGATCTCCTTTTCCAAACCTTTCATTTCTCCTTTCACCTCTAAAATACAGTCCACGCTCCTTAATCTGACTGTGTGCCTTCTATAATCTGACCTCAACTTACTTTTCCAAACTTATTCTCTGTCTCCCTTAAGTTGTAACTTACTTTAGTAAAATGTATAACCTCACAGAATTCTAAGAAGAGAAAGTGCTATAAGTTCATTTTAAATTTAAAAAGCCTAACTGGTGTATTTGGCTACTGCATAGGAGTCAGGGTCATGCTCAGGTTTGCCTTCTCTGAGTGTGAATAGAGGAGTTTTCTCCACTGGAAGTACAGGCAAGGAGAAAGGTATTTCTGATACTAAGAAGATTGCTAAGCCAGTGCCTATTCCAAGAAAAGGATGGGGGAACGGCTTTACCCCCTTCCCCAATCTGCCCTAATTTTCATACATCTTTCTGTAATGTATATGGACCTAAATGGTCACTTGAAGCCTCCTCAATCTTTTGCAAACATAGTCTCTCGTCTCCTCCCTCACCTCCATAGGGTGCAGATCAGAAGCCCCTGCCTTCTGAGATATCCTGGAGCAATCGCTGAAGGTCTGTATAGAGATGGTTCCTGTGCTGGACATTTGCCTTGGCCAAATGACAACTAAATTAAGTTTATTTTCAGGCTTAAAAATATAATAATTATATTATATTAGAAATAATTATATAATACTAGAAACTAAAAATTGATATCCTTTACCAATAGGACCAGTCCAATATTTTGACTCTCTGACCAATTATTAAGATGAATAAAGGACCCTACTGTGTATACAAAGCCAAAAGAACACTAGTTACAGCAACTCACTTTTACTTTCCTGTTGACTGAGATATTTTGTATTCTATGTTGTCCTACGTAAAAGCTCATTAAGTCTATATGAAAAACTATTTTAAGAGAATGGGAGAAATGGAGTGAATCCAATAAACAGGTAAAGAACTTGATATTGAAATTGATTTGTCAACAAATAAGAAAGAACATGGAAGTGTCTTCGTGTTGTGCAAGAGAGAAATTCTGTTATCTAAAGATGTTGTAGAGCAACAAAGTTAAACTTCCACACTTTTCTTTTTTATGGCTTTATTGAGATGTACTTTGTATATCAGTACCATAAAATTTACCCATTTAAAGTTTATAGCTCAGTGGTTTTTAGTGTAGTCACATAGGTGTGCAACCATTGCCAGAATGTAATTATAAAACATTTCTGTGGGCTGGCAGAAGCCTGATACTCTAGCCCCTGACACCATTAATCTACTTTCTGTCTCTGATATGCCTCTTCTAGACATTTCTTATACATGGAATCATATGTTTTTTAAGTTTCATCCATGTTATAGCTCATGTCAGTATCTTATTTCTTTTTATGGTTGAATAATGCTCCATTGTGTGGACATGCTACATTCTATTTATCCAGTTGATGGACATTTAGGTTGCTTCTACTTGGCAATGATTAACAATGCGGCTGAGAACATTCATTTTGGTGTAGACATAGGTTTTCATTTCTCTTATATGTATACCCTTGGAGAATTACCAGGTCATAAACTAACATATATTAAATGCTGTATGATATACATAAATATATATAAAGGATATATTAAAAAACTATACCTAAGATATATTAAATATATTAACTCTATGTTTAATATTTTTAGGAACTGCTATTTTTCAAAATGGCTGCACTATTTTACATTCCCATCAGCAGTATACTAGGTTTCCAATTTCTCTACATTCTTGCCAACACTTGTTATTGCCTGTCTTTTTTAACAATCCTAGTGAGTTTAATGTAGTATCTCATTGTAGTTTTGAATCATCCTTATTTTTACAAGAGGAAACTGAAGTCTTGAATCTCATACTTAGTTTCCCAGCTAGTCATGGGCAAAATTGGATCTACAGAGCTGTGTTGTCTTGGAGAAAGGTATGAGAAAACACCTAGCTAATTGTTAGTCTTAGTAACTAGAAGGCAGCGATTTAGGAAAAGAAGCATAGAAAGACTATTAACGTTTTTATGTTCATCTATTGTTAAATGAGCATTTTAGGTATAAGTATTACTTTAATAATTAAAACTATAAGAAAACAAACATAGTCAAAGCTATGGTTTTTCTGTACATCCATAGTCATGAACAGATGTGAAAGTTGGAATGTAAAGAAGGCTGAGTGCTGAAGAATTGATGCTTTTGAATTGTGGCACTGGAGAAGAATCTTGAGAGTCCCTTGGGCTGCAAGGAGATCAACCTGCAAGGAGATCCTAAAGAAAATCAACCCTGAATATTCATTGGAAGGACTGATGCTGAAGCTGAAACTCCAATACTTTGGCCACCTGATGCAAAGAACTGACTCACTGGAAAAGACCCTCATGCTGGGAAAGATTGAAGGCAAAGGAGAAGGGAGTGACAGAGGATGGGATGGTTGGGTGGCATCACCAACTCAATGGATATGAGTTTGAGCAAACTCTGGGAGATAGTGAAGGACAGGGAAGCCTGGCATGCTTTCCTTGCAGTCCATGAGGTCTCAGAATTGGCCACGACTTAGTGTCTAAACAGCACCAACATAAGAAAACAAAATGAGATAACCCATGACTTCTGATTTCCAGTTCTTCTTTTAATTCTCTGGAGGTTTGAGTTAAAGTCTTTTTGTGCACAATATACATATATAAATCATATGATATTTATATCAGATAATACATTTAATATAAAAACCTACCTAAAATGCTGTCAAGGTCACACTTGGCCAAGTAGAACCTGAGTATTCTGTGGCAAGTGTTAACACGGTGGCTAATGGTTTGCTGGAATATTTGAATAAAAGTGTTACACTGTTAGTATTTTCAGATTATGGAGCATTTGCCTGAAAGAAATTTGTATTTTGTGGGTGATTAAAATGCAGTAGAGAGACAATGGGTCATATTCTGCTCTCAATTCTTGAACACAGTCTAATAAACAGAAAAGACTCATGACTTGATCAGCTCGAGTAAGTGCCAGGTAGTGCTGTTTGGCGGGTTGCCGCCATCCTTCTGGAGGCTGATCTTTCTGACCCAGTACAACAATCTCCAGAAAATCACTCATACTGGCTTAGCAGTTCACAAACTTCTGTTGAGTCATTCTTCCAACACAAAGAACACGATATGTGTGTTCACTCACTAGGTCATGTCCAATTCTGTAGCCCTGCAGGCTGCTCTGTCCATGGGATTTCCCAGGCAAGAATACTGATTGCCATTTCCTCCTCCAAGGGACCTTCCTGATGCAGGGATTAAAGACACATCTCCTGTATTGGCAGGCAGATTCTTTACCACTGAGCAACCAGGGAAGCACACAGCAGTTTTAATTAATTTCAAATACTTAATGGCAATAAAAACAACATGTGGATTAAATATAGCTCCTCAAGTGGATAAAATTTGTGAAAAAAAAATTTAAATGAAGTCTAATGCAACTTCTGTATATCCTCTGGAAACTTTTTTGATATTTTTTATATATCCATGTTGTATTAGGGTATGAAGAAAACATGACAGATGCAATCTGATTCCCATCATTGGATTTTCTAAGTGCTTCGTTGTGCTCCTTCACAGTTTGAGCAAAACTGTCTAGCTGTGTTTTGTTTTTTAAGCAGAGTTCAAGCAAAAGAGAGAGAAGCAGCCAGAGCAGGATTCTAGCAGTGTCTCAACCCAGTTATTATCATTAATCAACTACATCCTACCTGTAAGATTTATACTGGAGAATGAAAACCTGATAGTAAATACTCCAGAAAAAAAAATGGATTTAATTCCGGAATGAAAAGATAAAAATTGAAGCAGCGGTGGAAGTAGAAGAGAGTTTCTTCAAGCCTTTCCCGCAACACCTTTACCCTTCATTATGAAGGTCAGTCAATCAGAAACCCAGAGTGAAGAGCACTGTTGAGGGCTCTGGGCAGGTATTTGGGAGATAGGATCAGAAACTCCCAGATCTCAGAAGGATAACAAGGAATGTAAATTCCAGAGGCAAGAATCTACCGCCAACAATGTGCCTTTGCTTGCCCCGGAAATTCAGACCTTTGGAACGAAGAGTAAGGATTAACTAATCATCCTAACAAGAATTTATAGAGGCAGCACCAAGAAAACTGGTTCCAGGACACTGTAATAATCTACGGCTTGACATGTCACTAACTCTAGTTTCACTTTCCAAGGAGCTGAATTTGTACATAAATTGGAGATGAAGAGTAGGCTCCCCTGGACAGAAGCCTGCTTATGAGGGTAGGAAAGACAATTCAATTCAATAATCCATTGAATACCTCAGGTATATGTTTTGGGTTTGTGTCAATTTAGAGAAAATTCCTCTAATATAAATGGAAGAATTAAAAAAAAAATTCTGGTGGCAAAAAACCCTCAAAAGTAAGTTTTAAAAAATGTTTAACATTAATATCCCTCCAATGTGCTGTGTTCAGTCGTGTCCGACTCTGGAACTCCATGAACTATAGCCCACCAGGCTCCTCTGTCCTTGAAATTCTCCAGGCTAGAGTACTGGAGTAGGTTGCCCTTTCCTTCTCCAGGGGGTCTTCCTGACCCAGGGATCAAACCCACGTCTCCTGCATTGCAAGAAGATTCTTAACCATCTAAGCCACCAGGGAAACCCCTTCCCATGTGTAATCTCATCTAAACCATCATATTCACTGACAGAAAATATGTTTTTATTTTTTATAAAAGATATATCTTATTCCTTGCCTAGCTTATAGCACCTTGGCTATTTTTACCTTTTCTTACTAAGTTCATTTTTATTTGATTAGCCTATTGTGTCAGATGCCAGGGATCAACTTGACTCAGATCATCTCATTTTATTTAGACGCAGGTACAAGTTTTGTACAGATGAAAGCTTACTTAATTGGGGGCCCTTCTTTAAAGAAAAGGATACAAAATTATGACTGTAAAAGTAGGTTAAAAGTTAGAATGATAATAGAAATTACAATAAGTTAAAAACATTCTAATGCTGATGAATACTATAAATAATAAAAACTCAGAAAAATTACATGATATTTTTAATAATTAACTGAATAACATACTATTATTGTACTTTTCTTCTACTTGTTTTGGCTTAATGCTCTTCAGTATCTTCTTTATGCAACAGCTATTTTGTAATAGCATCTTCTGTAAAGAAAATATAAAAGTAATTCAGTCTTTCTTGCAGTAGTTGATCAAAATTTGTTTCACATTTTGAGACTAGGGAATGTCTAGTCTAGAGACTAATGGCTAGGGACTAGAGACTAGGGAATCTTCACAACCTCATACACAGACATACTTGCTGGTTTTGATACTGCTACAAGTTTGTGCCTTAAAATCTAAAGAATCTTGATCAATTCTGTTTCACACAATTCCCATCGCAACAGAAAGACTTGTATGATGTGTTGATAATTGTATGTGCTACCTCATCATATATGTTCCAACTGGAAAGCCATGGTTTTGCCTAGACTTGGAGACAAACTGCATCTTCCACTTGCGGATTTGTACACCTGATGACTGGAAGAATTTCCCATACGCTAGCTTAGGACATTTCAAACATGTTTCTCCACCACTTACTTACACAATCTTGGTCAGAGGTGTGATAGGACCCATTCGTGTTGTATAAACCTTGGCTTTGCAGCTTTACGCCATGGCACCAGGTGGGTCAACATAGTGGGAGTTACAAGCTTTCCTGGAAGCTGTTCCTTCACCAGGACACCTGGCTATAACTTAACTTGTCACAAAAATGACTGCAAACTACGTAAAGATACCCTCTGAGACTTTAACTGTATCACTAACTTGACTTCCGCTTACCAGGATCCTATACTATCTGTAGCTACTCTAACACACCACACAGGGACAAACCTTCACAGGGTAAGTCAAAGGAGCAAGAGAGTCCTGTTAACTGAGAGTAGCTTAAATATCTCTCATTTCACAAATTTTGCAAAAACATGTGGCACATGAATACATTGCTTAATCCTTTCCCAAAGCCTTGGAAAGAGCTACGCGAAGAGAAGACCTGAAACTTCAGCGTCCCCTACTTTAGTCCATCTACTCCTGAGTCCACTTTATCTCACGTATGGAATGCTCACCCTGTGAGCCACACATGGAAAAGCACATCACCGCTCAGAAGTAAATCATGATTTAAAGGAAGTTAGTCTGCTTCTCTCGGAGAAGGCAATGGCAACCCACTGCAGTACTCTTGCCTGGAAAATCCCATGGACGGAAGGGCCTAGTGGGCTGCAGTCCATGGGGTCGCTAGGAGTCGGACACGACTGAGGGACTTCACTTTCACTTTCATACATTGGAGAAGGAAATGGCAACCCACTCCAGTGTTCTTGCCTGGAGAATCCCAGGGACGGGGGAGCCTGGTGGGCTGCCGTCTATGGGGTCGCACAGAGTCAGACACGACTGAAGCGACTTAGCAGCAGCAGCAGCAGCAGTCTGCTTCTCTGGAGGAAAAAAATTTCCTTTCTATATCATAGTAAATAAACTTTACAACTAACTGAAGCCATATTCCTCTGAGACTTCAGGGATTTTCAACAGAATTTTCTGGGGACAGTAAAGGGAAATTACCTACTTGAGAGAAGAAAGAACAAATATTAATGGAAACGAAGCCCATGTGCAATCAGGGAGAATCTTCTGAGTGCCAGCTCAGTCATCCTGCCTGCAGCGCTGGCCCAGGGCTGTTATTACAGGTGTGTGACAGGCAAGGCGCCAGGTGGGGCCTGGAAGAAAAGAGGCCCCAACAGGGAAAATGGGAAATATGAAAGATGAACTGTGATATCTCTGGAGTTAATACCTGGGGCAGGTTTACCTGGCGCCCGAAAAGAAATCCAGAGGCAGACTCTGAGGCCATCCCAGCAGGTTGACACCACCAGAAGGAAAACAGGCAACGTTTAGAAAAGTGTTTTAGCTCCCTACAATAAAATTTTCCCCTCCGGATTAGATCAAGACTTATTTGTACCCGAAGGCAGGAGTGATGAGATGACTTCTTAGGGCATTCATCATCAATCTATGACATCATATGAAAGAAGGATGAAAATTTATTCTCAGAGAAAGATGAATGACAGACATATAGATTTGAAAACTATCCTTTTAATGTTCTCTATAAATCGTATAGGCTATTATTAACCTTTCAGTATAACTTTCCCACTTGAGAAAACAGAAAAGAAGCAGTGAGATGGTTTTAAATGTGCCTTAAAAATACCATAGAAAAATCACCAAAACTTTATCTTCTAATGTATTTTCTTTAGGTTCTTCTCAATTAATTTTTCCATTTCTATTTGAATAGGAATCTAACAGATTTTTTCCAAGTATGCTTAATAATATATAACATTTGAATTCATAAGAGACAATTAAGCTAGGAAAACCAACACTTCTTTCACAGCAGTCTCTCTAAATTAAAATTACGTCTTTAACGATCCTTAGAACACTAAATTAGAAAAATCATGGAACTTCAACTGTACCTAATACTTTCATTTCCTAGGAGATTTGACCTCCTGGCAAGTTCAAGCTTTTTTCCTTTTTATTTCTCCTTTGTAACTGTTAACACTCTTGACAATTTTCTCACGTTCATTGTCCTGATGATGTCACATCTTCCATGGCAACGCTTTGTCAGTCTGTTGTAAATAAGCTACAAAATTCTTGTCTGCCTTTAAAAAAATTTAATATGCTTCCTTAAAATGTCAGATATGATATCTATTTATTCTCCCACAAAATTGAATGAAATATTGGGGGCAGGATACCTTAAAATATGAGCAGAAGACAAAATTGAGGCCAAACTGGGAAGGTCAGATAACATGCTAGAGATTTCAGTAATCAGCGCTAAGATTATGTAATGACAATGCTCTCTTCTCCGGCCCTTCATACTTGATGTTTATGAACACCAGCTTAGTTAAATGTCAGCCACAGATGCAAACAGCAACAGTGGCTTTTGGAAATGAGCTTTTAAATAATGCCATTATCTTAATAAAGGGGATCTGAAATTGCAGCTACATATATATTTATATGTATAGGTATGTATAGGTATATGTATAGGTAAATATATATTTACCTATCAACAAGACTGGAGAGTAATGTAAAAATGTAAAGAATTGGAATGCTTCAGGGGCGAGAGTGTAATTTTTTTTTTTTTTTGAAGAGAGGAAATTTAATATAATGAATACTGGAGTGGGTTGCCATGCCCTTCTTCTGGAGACCTTCCTGACCCAAGGATCGAACCCATGTTTCTTAACCTTTCCTGCCTTGGCAAGTGAGTTCTTTACCACTAGTGGCACCTGGGCAGCCCCAGTGAATAATTAACTGGGTACAAAGTAGTCAGTCGGGTAACTGGAAGGATAGGGAGAAAACTCTATGGTATGAAGACAGCGAATCGTGAAAGGAGTTACCATCCCTGGTGCGAGAGAGTAATTTTTTTTCAAAAAAGTTTTAAATTTCATTGTTCACTCAGCATCTCCATAACGATGACTAGAATAATGGACACATCAGTTGGTTAGTAAAAAAGAGTCTATAGTCTGGCTCTGCTGGCTGGAACTTCTCAGTGCTGGAGGCCAAAAAGACAGTAAGTGCTATCAAAAGAAAGACTAAATCTGAGAATTTATTTCCATACTTCAGTGTGAAGGAAGCAGTAACAGAAATCATTGTATTAGCATAACATCTCTCAAGATGAAGAGCTAGACATAAGCAGCTGAGTCCTCTCCTTCTGCCTGCTCCAGAGGTTTCTCTTCACTTGTTAGCTCTGAACACTCTCCCCTCCTAGTGACAGTTTTCTGTGGCAGAGGCTGTGCTGTGTGCTGCGCTTAGTCACTCAGTCGTGTCCAACTCTTTGTGACCCTTTTGGACTGTAGCCTGCCAGGCTCCTCTGTCCATGGGATTCTCCAGGCAAGAATACTGGAGTGGGTTGCCATTTTTTCCTCCAGGGGATTGTCCGGACCCAAGGAGCGAAACTGTGACTCCGGTGTCTCATGATAGAGGCCACATGGGCCTTAATTCCAAATTTTAGAGAGTCATCTGCAAACTCAAGGATTTTGTGAGACTTGGTAGATTTACAAGAGAAGATGGACACCTGGTATATATGATTAACTTCCAGGGATAACTCTGTATAGCTTCAGTGTAAATGATGTGCATAAACTTATGTAAATTTCTGAATGGCTTCCCTGGTGGTAAAGAATCCACCTGCCAAGTAGGAGACACAGGTTCGATCCCTGGGGCAGAAAGATTCCCTGGTGAAGGAAATGGCAACCCTCTCCAGTATTCTTGCCTGGGAAATCCCGTGGACAGAGGAGTCTGGCGGGCTACACTCCATAAGGTCGCAAAAGAGTTGGACATGACTTAAGGACTAAATACACAAAACACTTAAGGGTAATTATCAGATGCTCCCCCAAAATACTAAACAGTAAGGAATTTGCTAGAATTAAAAAAATATGAATGTAAGCAAGTTTACAGGGAAAAAAGCTAGTAAATCTTAAATTCACTTTTTATTCAAATTAAGTCCTAATATTTGTCAATTTATAAAATGCATTTGTTATGGTTATAATGCATTTACACACTGTTTACAATATTATCTTTCCCCTAAATTTTTTTCATGTGTTGAATTGCATGAATCAACCTAATCTGTATACTTTTCCACTTTAGTGATTATATAATCTATTGTATTGTAAGAGCATCATGTGTTTATCTTGTTTCTTATTGTTTTCAGTTTTCCACTATAGTTGAAAGTGCTAATATAAACACTTTTGTTTAAATATTGCCCCAACCTTTGAAGTTATTTCCTTGTAGCTTATTCTCCAGTATAGAATTATCAAGTCAAAAAAATATGCTTATTCTCCAGTATAGAATTATCAGGTCAAAAAAATATGAGCAATGATAGGTATTGTAAGTTGTGTTTTCTCTGTGTGCTGGACACTGTTTTAGGTATTTCGGATATTACCAGATTTACCCTAAAGATGACCCTATGAGATAGTTATTATTTTTATTATATTTTACCTACAGGCAGACTGGACTGAAAAAACTTGAGTGACTTACCCATGGTAATAGAGAAAACAAGTGAAAAAATAGAAAAAATAGAGCCAGAATTGAACCAGTTCCACATGGCTCCAAAGACCATGCTTATTCCAAAACACTTAGCAGTTCTCAAATGTTGACCCCTTTCTACAATCTTAAAAAATCTTGAGTATTGTTACTCAAGTTAACTTGACTAATTGTGGTGATTGTTTTGCAATGAACCCAAATTCCCTGACCAAGTTGAATACCTTGAGACTATACCCAAAGGTACTGTGGGTAGGTGGTGTGGGCTTGTGTATACAAGCTTGGAGATCAAACATGGCTGGACATGACCCCTGCCTTGCCTTAGGAAATAAATGCTACTCAGAGATGTGACCTGGTTGGAGTCCAAGATCACCAGATGTGAGGGGCAGATAAAGGGATGTTGTACATGTGAAACTAATATGATGTAACATGTCAATTATATCTCAATTTTTTTTAATTATTGAAGGGGGAAAAAAAAGGAAAAAAATTTTCCAAATGGTGGAACATTTCATTACGTAATATTTAAAAAATACATCCATTATGCTTATGTGGATCTCTTTAGGATTAAATGTTATTTTCTTTCATGTCTCATAATGAAACAAGCTGACAATCACCCTTGATTTACACTACAGAACAGGATTAGTTTATATGGTATTGAGAAATTTTAAAAGCTTGAGTTAGGAAACGTAAAGGTTTTACTGCTATGTGGAAACGTAAACATCTTAAATAAAAATAAACAGCTTATGACAAATATTCATGTAAATCCAGGCATGTGTGTGTGTGTGCTCAGCTGTGTCCCACTCTTTGCAACTCCATGGACTGTAGCCCACCAGGCTCCTCTGTCCATGGTATTTCCTGGGCAAGGATACTGGAGTGGGTTGCCATATCCTACTCCAGGGGGTCTTCCCCATTCGGGGATGGAATCCAAGCAAGTCTTTGGCATCTCCTCCATTAGCAGGCAGAGGGAAGCCCACATATAGACATATATCAGAGATATCGTGGGTTAGGGTTTCAGACCACCTTAGAAATAGAGTGAATATCACAGCAAAGCAAGTCACACAAATTTTTGGCTTCCCAGCACACATAAAAGTTATGTTTAAACTGTAATGTAGTGTGTGAAGTGTGCAATAGCATTATGTCTAAAAAAACAAAGTACATACCCTAATTAGAAACACTTTATTGCGCAAGGATATATTGTATAATGCAGAGAATACAGCCAATATTTTATAACAACTATAACTTTTAAAAATTGCACCTTTAAATATTGCTCACCTGTAACATATAATTGTTGGTGTTGTTTAGTCGCTCAGTCGTGTTCAACTCTTTTGCGACCTCATGGACTGTATGTAGCCTGCCAGGCTCCTCTGTCCCTGGGATTTCCTAGGCAAGAATGCTGGAGTGGGTTGCCATTTCTTTCTCCAGGGGATCTTCCTGCCCAGAGGTCAAACTCACATCTCCTGCACTGCAGGCAGATTCTTTACTGTGAGCTACTAGGGAAACCCCAACTTATATAATATTGCACATCAACTACACTTTAATATATATACTTATTGCTGAAAAATAAAAATACATCCATTAATATCACCATGGATCTCATTTTTAAAATTTTTACAGAGGAATTCCCTGACGATTCAATGGTTAGGACTTGGTGGTCTCATTACTGCGACCCTGGGTTCACTCCCTGGTCAAGGAACTGAGATCCCACAAGTTGTGCAATGTGGCCAAAAAGAAAAAGAAAAAAAAAAATCTTTCAGGATTAGCTCATGATGGTGGACAAAATTTTTCAAAATTCTAATACTCACTTGAAAGTTTGAAATTTATCATTGACAACAAACACTGTCTGTTGTTTTCCTTGAAGAAAGATGGCCACTGGGCTGGCCACCACACAGGGTAGTAGACATTTGTTGCTCTATTTTGTTGCCCAGCATCTGAATCCTCTTATAAATATAGGTATTCTTTCATTTTATGAGTCTTTTGGAGAGGCAATCTTGCCACCTCCTATGAAAGTCAAGGAACAAGTACCCTGTGACCTTGAACCCTGCATATAATCTGGGAATAGCCAAATGTACATGCCTACCTGAGACTTTAGACCTGGAGCAAGTAACTTAAGATGAAGAGGTTGTACTGGCTTGTTAGTTCAGCGGCAGTGGAGTATAGTGATAATAAAGGTGGTGGCATCCATGCCAAATGCTTCTGTCTAGCCTGTAGGTTACCCTGCCCATTTCCAGGCTCCGCTCCATTTTGTACGTCTCCATCTCATCATTTGAAAAATTGTTTTTGTTGTCCTCTTTAAAATAGTCAAATTTGTTTGAAAAGAATCATGACTGATTCAGAAGTCTGAAATCTGACCTTTGCCCTCTGATATAGCAATTGCCTTGTACAGTGAAGATACTGACTATGGGGTACAAGGACACTTCGAGAGAAGAGAATTGCATGAACAAAGGTGTTGGGGTGGGAAATTCACTCGTTTAATCTTTCAGTGTGTATTTGCTGATTTTCCACGTTAGGTAAGACATCATTCGAGATACTGTGGATACAGTAGTGGACGACATGAGACATTAATAGTTGGTTAGGGAAAGGGAAAGGGGGTGAGAAAAAAGGGTTAAAATGACAATCATATTACAGAAATGAAATTGGCAAGGCTTTGTTACCGACTGGATCTAGACAGTGAGGATAGCGGAGGGTTTTGCACCCAAATGACCAGGAAGACAGTGGTGTCTTTACCATAAGGAGAACAGAGGAAGAAAGTTGGGTGGGGAAGATGACCATTTCCACTGTAGATTTAGTGAGTTTAAGGTTAAAAGGGGCAACTTGATGCAGAAATCTCAGAGGCAGTCAGAAACAAGGGGCTGAAACTTGAGAGACCCATAGGACGGAAGATGGGAGTAGAGATTTTGGAGTCATGTTCATAGAGGTAAGAGACAGCAAAGCAGTGGAGAAATGGCCATGGTGGAGGGATACTTGTTGTCTGAGTGTGTGAGGATACCATATAGACTGACAAGAGAAAAGGGTCCAGCAGAGATCTTTGCAGAACATCTGTGTTTAGGAATCCAGAGAGATTACTTATGTACATAAATAAACATCGCATCATGCACAAATGGGAGTGCCTTAAGAGAAGCACCAGAGAAGGCAAAGGCACCCCACTCCAGTACTCTTGCCTGGAAAATCCCATGGATGGAGGAGCCAGGTGGGCTGCAGTCCTTGGGATCGCTAAGAGTCAGACACGACTGAGCGACTTCACTTTCATGCATTGGAGAAAGAAACGGTAACCCACTCCAGTGTTCTTGCCTGGAGAATCCCAGGGACGGGGGAGCCTGGTGGGCTGCCGTCTATGGGGTCGCAGAGTCAGACACGACTGAAGTGACTTAGCAGTAGCAGTAAGAGAAGGACGGATGGTCGTACAGGACCTTGTAAGAGAGAGATTGCTTCCAGCTGAGAAGTTCAGGAAAGGCTTCGTTGAAGATGGACATGTAAACTGTATCATCTGATATATAGGATTCGTACTTGGGGAGCCTTCAAACTTCCAGCCACTGGGTGGGAGGGAATGGGTGCTCAGTTCAGAGGGAATATTGTGAGCAAAGACGTGGAGAAGAAAGGGCAAGGTGCTTGTGGGAAGAGCAGTCTAGAATACTAGAATGAGGTCTCTGAGGGTACCAGTCACTCCAAAGTCCTGTGTCCTGTGAGTTTCACAGAAGCTGGAGCATTCTCTCCTCTCACTGACATTTCTAGTCACTTACTTTCCAGAACAATTGGTATTTTCTTTTCTGATAGCTTTTATTCATGCCTGTGCAAAACATTTTTTATTTCTACTTCTTTTAGAATTTTCATCATTGCTGCATTTATTATAAGCCTGAAGAGTGTGATTTCATTTAAACGTGATGGATGAGGAGCGGCATCTTAGTTTTATTTGGCAAGTGAAACTCTCCACAGATTAAGGAAAACATTCCTTCCAACTGAGGAAGACTTTCTCAGAGGAAGTCTTTCTTCATGCGGAAGACTTTCATGAGACTGAACTTTGTTTAACTTAAGAGCAACGTGTTTCTTGTGGCTTTGCTCAGGGTTTTTTTTTTTTTTTTTTTTTTTTGACCTTTTGTTGTTTTTACTTTTGTTTTTGTTTTGGAAGGTGTTTTTTTGTTTTTTGGGTTTTTGTTTTTTTTTTTTTTTGGTAAAGTGCTCCTTTGGTTTAAAACTTTTATTAATATTTTGCTTGGCTTTACAAATAATTGGTTCCTTTGTCTTCCCACATGTATGCGACTGCAGTCTACTTGTGCTGACTTGTGGACTGTGTGTTTTATCATAATTGCCAGTAGGGACATTTTGTTGTCGTTCAGCG
Source organism: Bos indicus (assembly GCF_029378745.1). Taxonomy (NCBI): domain Eukaryota; kingdom Metazoa; phylum Chordata; class Mammalia; order Artiodactyla; family Bovidae; genus Bos; species Bos indicus. The sequence goes on along the minus strand of NC_091773.1, from coordinate 30,561,456 downwards.
GCTCAGTAGCATCCAACTCTTTTGCAACTATAGCCTGCCAGGCTCCTTCTGTCCAAAGGATTTCCCAGGCAAGGATACTGGAGTGGCTTGCCATTTCCTTCTCCAGAGAATCTTCCCAACCCAGGGGTTGAACCCGCATCTCCTGTATTGTAGGTGGATTCTTTACCATTGAGCTACCAGAGAAGCCCAGTAGGGACATTGCAATTATAGTATTTTGCCTGCTGGCAAATACACTTCATTTTCTAGAGTCAATGACCATTATTTCTAATTATATTCACTTATTCCCAAATGAACAGATGTCTCTTTAAAATTAGCTGAATTTTGAATACTGACTCCTTTTACTCTAAGAATTGTGAAGTTTTACTAATTCTTAGATAACATGAGATTTCTAAATACTATAAGTAGGATAATTATTTTTGTCGCATTTTAAAAACTGATACTGCTAACATACATAACATTTTGCTATACCTTATAACAACTTAATTATATAAGTTGCTTACCTAAAAAAATTAACCCTGAGATTTTTCAATAGCAATTTCATTCCTCAACTTTAGAGCTATTTTAGGATTTGAGCTATGAATAAGATGTTCTAAATGGATGTTAACTAGTTGATTCAGAAACTCCGGCTGGTATCTGCTCTCAAGAAGTTCAGGGGAGGAGGGATTCCCTGGTGGTCCAGTTGTTAGAAGTTTGCTGCCATGGGCCCAGGTTTGATCCCTGGTCAAGGAACTAAGACCCCACAAGCTGCATGGCATGGCCAAAAAAAAAAGTTCAGGGGATGTGAAAGAACCCCATGATTGTATGATATTTAACTTGAAAAGGGGATGGCATTTTTTAGGCTTAGATGGTTATCTATAAATTTGCTTTACATAAATTTGCATAGCAACACCTCCAAAGATGCTCAAAGGCACCACCACCTTTCTTTTGGGCTTTTTAAAAAGCTGTTTAATGCATCTCCTTGCTTCCACTTTTCATTTAGAAACCATCATCTACAGAGCAGCCAGAGAGATCTTTAAAACACACAAATCAGAGAATATCACCTCTCTGATTAAACAAAACAATAGAACATTCCAATGGCTTCCCATCACACTTAGAATAATACCCAAATCCTTAACCAGGCCTACACTGATTTGGTCTCATCTCCCTTCCCTGCTTCCCAATCACTGTGTTCCCTCTACATTGATTGGCCTTATTCATATGCTAGGTGTTTATCCTGGTTCCCTCTATCAAGAAAGCTCTCTGTACTCACTAATCCTTGCCTAGCTTACTTCCTGACTTCATTCAAGGCTCAGTTCAAATATCATCTTTTCAAAGATGCCTTTCATAAGTCTCTTTATACCACTTTCTAATACATTCCCTGTTTTATTTTTATTCACACACTTAAAATTAGCTTGTTATGTTGTGTTATGTATTTATTTATTACTCTTCTCCATTAGAGTTTTCACTTCATTCAGACAGGACCTTTCTCTATCTTATTTTATCTCTATTGACCAGAGGAGGGCTTAACACAAAGTAGTCACCCAACCACCATTTAGTGAATAAACAAATGAATGAAAAAACTAGAACTGAAAACATTTTCAAGGACCCTTTATCCCACCCCAAATATTATAATTTTGATAAAAGCCCTGAATATTTATTTCCTAAAACTGCCACTCAAAGTCTCACAGACTGGGTGGCTAACGGTAAATTTTAAGTTATGCTGTATACACTGGGTGGCTTAAAACAGGAGAAATTTATTCTCTCACAGTTCTGGACACCAGAAGTCCAGAGTCAAGGTGTCTGCAGAGCTGGTTCCATCTAGTGCTCTGAGGAAGAATCTGTTTCATGTCTCTGTCCTAGGATGTTCCATGTCATCTACCTAGGAACTCATGGTGACAGCCAGTGACCCTCGGCATCCTTGACTTGTAGAGGCATCTGTTCAGCCTCTGCCTCCATCTTCACACAGCCTTCTCCCTGTACCTGTGTCTTTACATGACTATCTTCTTCTTCTTCTTAATTTTTATATATTTGTCTGTACCAAGTCTTAGATCCAGTATATGAGATCTTCAGTTTGTGGCATGTGGGATTCAGCTCCCCAGCCAGAGGTGGAATCCCGGCCCCTGCATTAGGAGTGCAGAGTTTGAGCCACTGGACCACCAGGGAAGTCCCAACACATGGCCGTTTTCTTATAAAAACAAATGGATTAAGGGCCCATCCTAATTCATTATGACCTCATTTTAATTTAAATTTAACAGTATCTGTGATGACCTTGGGGCGTCCTGGGTGGTGCAGTGGTAAAAATCTGTCTGCAAGTGCAGGAGACACAGGAAACACAGGTTTGATCCCAGGGTCGGGAAGATCCCTTGGAGGAAGAAATGGCAAGCCATTCCAGTATTCTTGCCTGGAACATTTCATGGACAGAGAAGCCTGGTGGGCTACAGTCCCTGGGGCCACACAGAGATGGACACAACTGAGCACGTATTGACCTCATTTCCCAATAAGATCACATTTTTGAGTTATTGGAGGTTACGATTCAATGTATTTTTTGAGGGAGGGGGGCAAGGAGGAGGGAGGAGCTGGAGAAACATTTTAGTTGGAGAAACATTTAGTAATTAATTTTCAATTCCACTTTAAAAATTTGTGTGCCCAGTCACTCAGTCGTGTCCACCTCTTTTGTGACCCCATGGACTGCAGCCTGCCAGCCTGCAGGAAGAGGCTTGCTGGGATTCTCCAGGCAAGAATACAGGAGCGGGTTGCCATTTCCTATTCCAGGAGATCTTCCCAACCCAGGGATTGTGTCTCCTCTACTGGCAAGCGGATTCTTTACCACTTGAGTCACCTGGGAAGCCCCCAAAGAGTTTGCTGTTCTGAATAATAGTCACTCCATTCAACATTTTACATTATTATTGTATGGGGTGTGAAGGAAAGGGACCTATTCTTTATAACTATTCTCCTTCAGAGATAGCAAGAGAGAATGGTAATATTTTAAAAAACAGAAAGTTAATCTCAGGGAGGCATACTCTTAAATATTTATATTGTAACTAGAGACCAAAATTTGTGCTTCACATTTGCCAGTGCTCCCACGTCCCTTAATTGAACAGATGGGTTTTATACTGTGCCCTTAAAAAAAAACAAAAAATACAAAAACCCCCAGCTAACTTGATTAGTTTTTTTTTTTAATCTCAAATGTGGACATGAACTTAGAAGAATAGGCCTTCTGTGAAACATCTCCTGCTCCAATTCAGGTACACAGAAGTTGAAGAACACAATTGTATTAGTTTCCTTAGGTTGCAATAAACTGTGTGACAAATTACCTTAAACTGGGTGACTTAGAAAAACAGAAACATATTCTTTCGTAGTTTTGGGAGCTTGAAGTTCAAAATCAAGATATTGGCGAAGCTGTGCTCCCTCTGAAGTCTCTGGAAGAAAATTTGTCTAATTCCTCTCTCTTAGCTTTTGGTGGTTGTTGGCAGTCCTCCATGTTTCTTGGCTTGTAGACGTAACACTCCAATCTCCATCTCTGTTTTCACATGTCGTTTTTGCCTGTGTTTACGTGGGCCTCCAAATCCTCCTCTTCTTATAAGGACACCGGTTGTCAGGAATCTAAGTCACTTCAGTCGTGTCCGACTCTGTGCGACCCCATAGACAGCAGCCCACCAAGCTCCCCTGTCCCTGGGATTCTCCAGGCAAGAACACTGGAGTGGGTTGCCATTTCCTTCTCCAATGCATGAAAGTGAAAAGTGAAAGTGAAGTCGCTCAGTCGTATCCGACTCTTAGCGACCCCATGGACTGCAGCCTACCAGGCTCCTCCGCCCATGGGATTTTCCAGGCAAGAGTACTGGAGTGGGCTGCCATTGCCTTCTCCGTGTCAGGAATCAGGCCCACTCTAATTCTGTATGACCTTAACTTGATTACATATGCAAAGACTCTATTTCCAAATAAGGTCATGCATGCTAAGTTGCTTCAGTTCAGTTCAGTTCAGTTGCTCAGTCATGTCCGACTCTTTGCGAACCGAGGGACTGCAGCACGCCAGGCTTCCCTGTCCGTCACCAACTCAAACTCGTGTCCATTGAGTTGGTGATGCCATTCAACCATCTCATCCTCTGTTGTCCCCTTCTCCTCCCACCTTCAATCTTTCCCAGCATCGGGGTCTTTTCCAATGAGTCATTTCTTTGCATCGGGTGGCCAAAGAATTAGAGTTTCAGCTTCTGCAACTGTCCTTCCAGTGAATATTCAGGACTGATTTCCTTTAGGATGGACTGGTTGGTTCTCCTTGCAGTCCAAGGGACTCTCAAGAGTCTTCTCCAACACCACAGTTCAAAAGCAATTCTTCAGCGCACAGCTTTCTTTACAATCCAACTCTCACATCCATACAGGACTACTGGAAAACACCACAGCTTTGACTAGACAGACCTTTGTTGGCAAAGTAATGTCTCGGCTTTTTAATATGCTGTCTAGGTTGATCATAACTTTTCAGCTAAGGAGCAAGCATCTTTTTAATTTCATGGCTACAGTCACCATCTGCAGTGATTTTGGAGCCCCCAAAATAAAATTTGTCACTGTTTCCATTGTTTCCCCATCTATTTGCCATGAAGTGATGGGACCGGATGCCATGATCTTAGTTTTCTGAATGTTGAGTTTTAAGTCAACTTTTTCACTCTTCTCTTTCACTTTCATCAAAAGGCTCTTTAGTTCTTCTTTGCTTTCTGCCATAAGGGTGTTGTCATCTGCATATCTGAGGTTATTGATATTTCTCCCGGCAATCTTGATTCCAGCTTGTGCTTCATCCAGCCCAGCATTTCTCATGATGTACTCTGCATATAAGTTAAATAAGCAGGGTGACAGTATACAGCCTTGACGTACTCCTTTTCCTATTTGGAACCAGTCTGTTGTTTTATCGGAGAAGGCAATGGCAACCACTTGAGTATTCTTGCCTGGAAAATCCCATGGACGGAGGAGCCTGGTAGGCTGCAGTCCATGGGGTCGTGAAGAGTCAGACACGACTGAATGACTTTACTTTCACTTTTCACTTTCATGCATTGGAGAAGGAAATGGCAACCCACTCCAGTGTTCTTGCCTGGAGAATCCCAGGGACAGTGGAGCCTGGTAGGCTGCCATCTATGGGGTCACAAAGAGTTGGACACAACTGAAGCAACTTAGCAGCAGCAGCAGCTGTTGTTCTATGTCCAGTTCTAACTGTTGCTTCTTGACCTGCATATAGATTTCTCAAGAGGCAGGTCAGGTGGTCTGGTATTCAGTAAGTTACTTCAGTTGTGTCTAACACTTTGCTACCCCATGGACTGTAGCCTGCCAGGCTCCTCTGTCCACAAACTTTCTCAGGCAAGAATACAGAGTGGGCTGCCATTTCCTCCTCCAGGGGATCTTCCCGACCCAGGGATCAAACCTGTGTCTCTTACATCTCCCACATTGGCCAGCACGTTCTTTACCACTAGTGCCACCTGGGTAGCCCCAGAAGGCCCTGGCTTGAGTTAGGGCTTCAACATCTCTTTAGGGGAACATAGTTGACTCACTATAATTATTTTAATTTTTAATGAGAAAAATAACACATAGTTTTAGAGTTCAGTGGTTCTACTATATTAGAATAAACCTAGGAGCATATTGTTCCATCTCAGTATTCTACCAGTTTCTGTTCTGCTGAGGCAAGAATGTTTACTGTTTTAAATTGCTCCTTAAATATTAAAATATTGTAAAAAAATTGAAATATTTTAATATTTTAAATTGCTCCTTATAGGCTTCCCTGGTGGCTCAGACTATAAAGAATCTACCTGCAATGTAGGAGACCCGTGTTCCATCTCTGGGTCAGGAAGATCCCCTGGAGAAGGAAATGATTACCCACTCCAGTATTCTTGACTGGAGAATCCAATGGACAGAGAAACCTGGCAGGGTTCATGGGGTCACAAAGAGCCAGACATGACTGAGTGACTGACAAGCACTTACAATATTTAGCTCCCTGTTATTAGCTCACATCTCTAGACAATATAGATATTGTCTATTAATATTCTACTATGAAAGATGAAAATTTATCTTTCTAATACCACCCAAATAAACACAATTCATCCCCTCCTATCCATCAGTATAGTTATAACACCATATTTTTGTTGTGAGTATTCAGGGCCTATATTATTGTGAGTATGTAACTATTATTTATAGAGGAGCCATACAGTATATGATGATTAAATCTATATTCTCATACATTTTTTCCCTTGGTGTTAATAATTGTATTTTCCTTTTGCTTAGTGTTCTATGTAGTATTAATAAATTTATTCCAGAACTCTGCCAGAGCTTCTCTCATTGTGTTCAGCCTCTTCAGGTCATCTCTTAGTTTCACTTTTATCTCAGAGCCCCCATACTCCCGCTCCTACATGGCCTGGTTTCTCTCTCGGCTTTCTCTTTGGGCTTCCCTGGTGGCTCAGATGGCAAAGAATCTGCCTGCAATGTGGGGAGACCCAGGTTTGATCCCTTGGTCAGGGAGATACCCTGGAGAAGGGTTTGACTACCCACTCCAGTATTCTTGCCTGGAGAATCCTGTGGACAGAGGAGCCTGGCGGTCTACAGTCCATGGGGTCACAAAGAGTTGGACACGACTGAGCTACTAACACTTCACTTTCAACACTTTCTCTTTGTTGAGATGGTCCTTTGTATGTGACCTGCTTTTATTTTCATTCCCTGGAAGATTTTAAAATTTTATTTTTGTCCCCATTATACGAAATGACATGGTATACCTTGGTGTAGGTCTTTATCTGTTCTTCTAGGCACAAATTTGGCTGCTTCCATCTGGAAATTCAGTTCAGGTAGATTTTCCTGAATTTTTTCTTCCCTGTAATTTCCTCAATCATTTCTTCCTGACCATTTTTATTTTGGATGCTAAATATCCTGGACTGGGACTTCCATATTAATATCTTTTCTTACACTGTCTAGGTCTTTTTTAAAAATGGCATTTATTTGGGCTGTGCTGGGTCTTTGTTGCTGCACTCAGGCTTTCTCTAGTTATGGTGAGTGGGGACTGCTCTCCAGTTGTGCTGCTGAGGGCTTGTCCTTGCTGTGGCTTCCCTTGTTGTGGAGCACAGGCTCCAGGGGCACACAGGCTTTAGTAGTTTTGGCTTGTGGGCTCTAGAATCGGGGTTCATTAGTTGTGACACACAGGCTCAGTTGCCCTATGGCACGTGGGATCCTCCTGGACCAGGGATCGAATCAGTGTCCCTTGCATTGCAAGGCAGATTCTTAATCACTGGACCACCAGGAAGGCCCCATTATCTGAATCTTTAATTTTTTGTTTTACTTTTGGGAACCAGTGAAACTGTGAAGTTGCTCAGTCATGTCCAACTCTTTGCCACCCCATGGACTGTAGTCTACCAGGCTCCTCCATCCATGGAATTTTCCAGGCAGGAGTACTGGAGTGGGTTGCCATTTCCTTCTCCAGGGGATCTTCCTGACTCAGGGATCAAATCCAGGTCTCCCGATTTACAGGCAGACGCTTTACCGTCTGAGCCACCAGGGAAGCTACTTTTGGGAAGATATCTTCAAATTTAGTTTCTAAAACATCCATTAAATATTTAATTTTTCCTATCGTAGTTTTTAATTTTAAAAATTATTCATTTTTCTTTTATATCATATTTTTGTATATGATATCCAGTGATATTATTGGGGTTTTTTTTTTGGAAAAAGGAGTCTCTCTATTGTTTGTTTCCTCTTGTTTGTTTTTGCATTTTTCATTTCATTGTCTCTCATTTTATGGGATTTATTTAAATTCTGATTGTGCTTGATTGTTCTTTCATATTTAAGAATGAGACACTGATATGATATTTCTAACTCTATGTACACAGGAAGGACGATTTATCTTAGATTTATGTGCTGACCTACTTATTTGACTGGAAGACTCCAAACTGACCTGTAAAACTTTTGCCTTCGATAGGTTCACTTTTCTTTTTCTTTAAAAAAAAAAAATATTTGTTTATTTATTTATTTTGGCTGCAGTGGATCTTAGTTGCAGCACTTGGGATCTTTAGCTGTGGCACGCGAACTCTTAGTTGCAGCATGTGGGATCTAATTCCCCGACCAGGAGTCAAACCCAGTCCCCCTGCATTGGAACACATATTCTGAATCACTAGACCACCAGGGAAGTCCCAGATAGGTCCAATTTTCTAAAAGAGGAATCTCCCAACCCCTTGCCTCAAAGATATAAACTCAGCTGTCAACAAGTAGGCAGAGTCTCATTTATCCCATCACTTTTCATGTGTCACTCTAACCCCACTCTCAGCTCTGCCTATGAACCCAAGTCCAGAGACTGTTTGGTTCAATTTATCTACAAAGGCTGAGATAGTTGGCTGTTATTATTATTGTATACAGATCATGATATACAGATCATGCTGATGGTTTATAACTACACTTTCCATTTCCTATAGGATTTTTTTAGAAAAATTTGGGTCATAGATTTTATTTTTGTTCATTTATTGGCTGCACATGGGCTTTCTCTACTACAGCTAGTGAGGGCTGCTCTCTAGTTGCAGTGCACGGGCTTTTCAGTGCAGTGACTTCTCTTGTTGCAGAGCATGGGCTCTAGGGCTCACAGGCTTCAGTAGTTGCAGTGTGTGGGCTTAGTTGCCCCTTGACATAGGACTTTATTTTTTTAAAAGTATGATAACACATTTACAGGAGACTTGCAAAATGCAGGTTGCATATAGTTCCACTATATATTGAAATTATTTTATAAGTAGATAAATTAAGATTTTTAGTTGGAGTCTCAAAATCAGGCTCTCAAAAATTAATAGAATGAATATACAGAGAAACAGAAGGATATAGTAGACCTGAAAAGCACTGTGAACCAATTCGACATAATTAAGATTTATACAATTTTCACACAACAGTAGGATATAATTTCTATTCAAGTTTCCATAGACTGTAAACTAGGAGACACTGGGACATATCCAGGGACATAAAACAAGGAAGGTGCACATAAATATAAGCTTGTGGGCTGATGGCCATCAGTCCCGTTACTACTATTAATACTTTGCCTCCTGTTTCTCAACTTTCATATAAGGCATCACGGGGAGCCCCCTATCTCCTACTGAGTGATAGAAGAAAAGTATTTGACTTGGGATTGACTTACAAGTAGTTCTATATTCTATGGTGCAGAAACGTGGATAGCTACAGCACTATGATCACTCTTTGGGGGTGGTCCTGAAGGTGGTGAAGAGAAATACTCCCAGTGGGAGAACTTGGGGCAGTGTGCCTGGTTGTTCTTTTTTTTTCCCCCTGAAGAGAGAGAGAGCTAGATATACAGATCATGCTGATGGGCAATGTCTGACCAATAGGCTGTATGGTCTGAAATTTAGGAATATAATTAGACAATTGATTACAAGGAGGCCTGGGAAAGGGGGTATGCATATGTGGATGGACTGGATGAGCAGGGTGTGAATATATTTGTGTCTCATGGGCTTCCAAAGAGGAATCTCATCAGAGGATAAGCATAATAATCAGGTGGATGAGATGGTACATTCTGTGTGTCAGTCAGCCTTTTGCTTCATCCAACCCTGTTCCTGCCCAACAGACTCATGAACAACATGACCTTGGTGGCAGGATGAGGGTTCGATGGGGGTTTAGCAGGATCGATTCCTACTCAACAAGGCCAATCTGGCTACAGCAACTGCTAAGTGCTCCAGTTGCCAACAGCAGAGTGTAAGACTAAGCTTTCATTTCCTGGAGGTATCACTTAGCCATCAAGTACATTGCACTGAGCCATTTCCATTATGGACGAAGCAGTCTTTTTTTTTTTTTTTTCTCCCTGAATAGATACTTATTCTGGAAGTGAATTTCCTCCCTTGATGGCAATGCTTCTATCAATACTACCACATATGGACTTAACACAATTATGCTATTCCACACAGTATTACTTCTAACCAAGATAACTCACTTTACAGCAAATAAAGCAATGGGTTCATGCTCATAGAATTTACTGGTCTTAATATGTTACCCTGAAGTAGCTGACTTAATAGGATGATCAAATGGCCTTTCTCTTTATTGTGATAAAAATTTACAATTTTAGCCATTTTAAAATGTACAATGCAGTGGCATTAAGTACAGTTACAATGCTGTGCAACTGTCACCACTGTCTAGCTCCAGAACTTTTTCATTACCCGGAAAGGAAACCCTATACCCATTAGTCAGTCTCCCCGTTCCTCCCTCTCTCCAGCCCCTGGCAAGTACAAATTAGCTTTCTGTCTCCATGGTTTGCCTGTTCTGGATATCTCATATAAATGAAGTCGTACAGTATTTAGCATTTCGTACCTGGTTTCCTTCACTTAGCATGTTTTAAGGTTCGCTGGAATGGCCTTTTGAAGACTCAAAAATGGTTCCGACTGGGTGGCAGCACTTCCTGTGGCTAGGATAATATTCTCCAGGTCTTGGCATATGTTCTAAATCAAAATGTATATCCATGGTCCAGGAATCAAAGAGTGGGACTGGGAGTGGGAAGTTATTTTTAAGAAGTTACGTTTACCCCTAGTGCAAAATTTTGCTTTCCATTCCTGCAACTTTGGGGTCTCCTGGTCCAGAGGTCTTCATTCTCAAGGAAGAATGTTTGCATCAGGATACACCACAAGAGTTCAATTAAACTGGAAGTTGAGATTGCCTCTTAGCCATTTGAGGATCCTGGTGCTAGTTAACCAACAGGCGAAGAAACCTCATACTACTGCCTGGGGTGACTGACCCTGACTACTAAACAGATTTTGAGTTGTTGCTACACAATGGAAAACAGGAGGAATATGGCTGGAATGCAGGAGATTCTTTGGGGTGTCTCTTAGTATTTAGTACTCCAATGCTATGTGTTATGGCAAGGGAAAACTACAACCCAAGAATACTTTTAGATAGAATTAGAACCTCTGGTGGCCAGATCCTTTAGGAATGAAGGTCTGCTGCTACTGCTGCTAAGTCACTTCAGTCGTGTCCGACTCTGTGTGACCCCATAGACAGCAGCCCACCAGGCTCCCCCGTCCTTGGGATTCTCCAGGCAAGAACAATGGAGTGGGTTGCCATTTCCTTCTCCAATGCACGAAAGGGAAAAGTGAAAGTGAAGTCGCTCAGTCGTGTCGGACTCCTAGCGACCCCATGGACTGCAGCCTACCAGGCTCCTCCGCCCATGGGATTTTCCAGGCAAGAGTACTGGAGTGGGGTGCCATTGCCTTCTCCGAGGAATGAAGGCCAGGAATCATTTTCAGCTGAGATTCTTGCTGAAGGCAAAGGGGATATGAAACAAGTAATGGGAGAAAATAGTTATACATAGTAATTATGATCATGTTGTCAATTGCAGATACAAGGACTTTAAAAGTTCTGAGCTTTTTTCCTAATTTTGATATGAATTTGTGTATTTATTAACCAATTATTTTCTTTTACTCTTCTCTCATTCCCTTCAGTTCAGTTCAGTTGCTTAGTCATGTCCGACTCTTTGCAACCCCATGGACCACAGCATGCCAGGCCTCCCTGTCCATCACCAACTCCCGGAGTTTACCCAAACTAATATCCATTGAGTCCGTGATGCCATTCAACCATCTCATCCTCTGTCATCCCTTTCTCCTCCTGCCTTCAATCTTTCCCAGCATCAGGGTCTTTTCAAATGAGTCAGCTTTTTGCATCAGGTGGCTGAAATATTGGTTTCAGCTTCAACATCAGTCCTTCCAATGAACACTCAGGACTGATTTCCCTTAGGATGGACTGGTTGGATCTCCTTGCAGTCCAAGGGACTCTCAAGAGTCTTCTCCAACACCACAGTTTAAAAGCATCAATTCTGTGCTCAGCTTTCTTTATAGTCCAACTCTCACATCCATACATGACTACTGGAAAAACCATAGCCTTGACTAGACGGACCTTTGTTGGTAAAGTAATGTCTCTGCTTTTTAATATGCTGTCTAGGTTGGTCATAACTTTTCTTCCAAGGAGTAAGCGTCTTTATTTCATGGCTGCAGTCACCATCTGCAGTGATTTTGGAGCCCAAAAAAATAAAGTCTGACACTGTTTCCCCATTTATTTGCCATGAAGTGATGGACTGGATGCCATGATCTTAGTTTTCTGAATGTTGAGCTTTAAGCCAACTTTCTCACTCTCCTCTTTCACTTTCATCAAGAGGCTCTTTAGTTCTTCACTTTCTGTCATAAGGGTGGTGTCATCTGCATATCTGAGGTTATTGATATTTCTCCCGGCAGTCTTGGTTCCAGCTTGTGCTTCATCCAGCCCAGCGTTTCTCATAATGTACTCTGCATAAAAATAAGCAGGGTGACCATATACAGCCTTGACATACTCCTTTTCCTATTTGGAACCAGTCTGTTGTTCCATGTCCAGTTCTAACTGTTGCTTCCTGACCTGCATATAGATTTCCCAAGAGGCAAGACAGGTGGTCTGGTATTTCCATCTCTTTCAGAATTTTCCACAGTTTATTGTAATCCACAGTCAAAGGCTTTGGCATAGTCAACAAAGCAGAAATAGATGTTTTTCTGGAACTCTCTTGCTTTTTTGATGATCCAGTGGATGTTGGCAATTTGATATCTGGTTCCTCTGCCTTTTCTAAAACCAACTTGAACATCTGGAAGTTCATTGTTCATGTACTGCTGAAGCCTGGGTTGGAGAATTTTGAGCATTACTTTACTAGTGTGTGAGGTGAGTGCCTTACAGTGTGTTAACAGTAGGTAAACTTGTATCTTAGTATATAAGTTACAGAATAGCCAAGGTATACTGTAACTTGTCAAGAAGAGGAATTAAAATCACTCTAAGGTTCTGTCCTCTTTGAGGGAAGTAGGGAGTTGTTTTGGGTTATATGAAAGTTACATTATATGGACAGAGGCATGATTTTGCTATCATTTTTATTTGAAAATTAAATATGATTAAAAGAGTGTGTATGGATGTCAAGTTGGTGAGTATTTGGAGTGGAATGGTTTTGTACTCAGGAATTAGCTAAGCTGGAACTGGATTTCCCAGAATTCTCTTCCTTTTATAGTTTTGGTTATAGTTGGCCACAGTAGAAATTTGCGAGAGAATTACAAAGTGGAAGTGAAGCAGCAGCCATTACACTTGAAAGATCTGCACGGGGTCCCAGACCCCACTGTGATTTGGCACATGACCTGCTAACTCTTCTCCCTGGCAGCAGAGCCTGCAGCTCCTCTGGCTTCTCTGCCTCCTGGACCAGACACAGGTGTGGCCAATCACTCACTCTCTCTCTCCCTTCCCTATTGGTTCTGTTTTTCTGAAGAATACACTCTCCAATAGTCAAGAACACTGAAAACAGCTGAAGTTCTGGTCTCTAAAAAGCACATGGTGTGGTGGCAATGCATGGCTCTGAAATAGTACAGTACCGAGTTAAGTGGCACAAATTGTTTATGGTCTCAAACTTGATTCCCCATCTATAGAACTGGGATCAAGTTTTTACTTATGTGGCTGTTGCATAGGGTTAAGTTAAACATTGTATGTAGACTATCTATCATGGTTCGCAGTGGGTGAATAGGAAATGTCAGCTCCCCTCTCTGAATCATTTGAGTCTTCTCAAATGACTTAATCAAACTTGAGTCTCTTAGATGTTACTAAATATGACAGTTATTTTGGCATATACTGTCTGATATCACACCAATATTGCCTTCTGGGTGTTTAGATGAACACAGAATTAAGATGTTATTGGAGGTAAGTTCTGCCATTTATCTGTGGAAGATCTTAGGCAAGTTATGTTTCCCTCAGCCTCGTTTCAATTTAGAAACTATTGCCTCATGGGGTTTTCATCAGAAGTAAGCAAGAGAGTACTCAGCTTAATCACAAGCATACAGAGGGTGCTCAATACATGTGTGAGATGTTGTGGGAGTAATTAGGGTTTCAAAGACCTGGGACCCTTTGATGCAGTCCTTACACCTGAACAGAGGGCTCCTCCAGCAATAAATACAAAGAAACAATAAGGGGCTAAAAATAATACAGGTATGCATGCACAGCTGGGGCAAATTATGAACAATAAGCTACAAAAAGACCAAAAACCCAACTGCCACTTCTGAGATGTGGGGAGCAAAAGCAGGGTACTGTGTATTATTTCTGCACACAACATCATCAAAGGGCTGGGTAGACCACCTAGGCCACCTCTCCAGCATGACCTCAGGACCCCTACCCTCACTCCATTTAAGGGACAGGCTCATGCCCCTCCCCCCTCTCCCCCAGGGAGCTAGCAAGGGGATCTGTTGCTAGTTTTCACTCCCTCCTGCAGTAGCATGAGGCCCAATAAAGCCTTACTTGAACTTTCCATCTGGCTCCTATCCAAGAGTCCAAGGACATGGGTTGGTAAAAGTTGCGCTTAAGGGAAGCTTCCACTTAGTGAAGACAAAAAAAATCCATGAAACCACAGTGGAAGTGATGTCTTTTTGAATAGTAGAAAGCGGACAAATTGAAAAATACCCGCAAAGACGTAGAAAGTATTAAGTGATACACAAGAAACAGATGCCGTGGAAAGATAAAAGGTTTTGCAGACTTCTGTTGATTTATGGAATCACGAGCGTATGATATCTGATCTCATCCGAACGGGTTATGCAGTACATTCAAAGACCTGCCACCTTGCCAGTGGCTGGTCATAGCACGTAAGTGGAAGGGTGGGTCCCCTGAGAGCAGAGCCCAAGCAATTTTGCCAACCGGGGAGAGCTGGTTTAGGCTGATGTCCCAGAGGCTGGAATGCACTTGAAACAAAGAGTTGCAGCTGAAAAGCTTTCACGGTTTGAGGAAAAACGTGACAAAATAAACCTGCAGTCTACAACTCGGGTCAAGAGTTTTCCTCCTGCCTTCTAAAAATCGAAGCCAAGAAACAAAAACAAGTTTGGTAAAAGGGCGTGCAGTCTCTTTTCCCCCTTTGTCTTCTCATTTTCATTCTTCTCTTCTCATTTTTTCCAGTGCATACTCTCACTTCTTCTTTCTCAGTCTCGGGTGTTTTCCCTCCAACCCATCGCCCCCTCCTCATGCCCGCTTATCTGGGCTCTGCTCTCCGCCCCTCCACCCGGGACGGCCCCAGGGCCCGCACCTGCCAGGGGAGCGCTCGACCCCGACCCTCCCGGGGTGCTGGCAGTGACGTAGAGGGGAGTCCGGTGGCCGCGCGGCCCGCCGACGTCACTGCCGCAGCGGTCCCCAACGAGCCCCAAGAATGGGAATTCAAGGAGGGAAACACGGCGGTGACCCCGCAGTCAGGGCTGAGCGCTGCGACTGGGCCGCGTGCTTGGGGTTTCCGAAGCGAAAAGGCCGGAATCGCGCCTCTCGCGTAGGCGGAGCCCACCCCACACCCTCAGCGCGCGCCCCAACGCTAGAGTTTAGCGATAAGGGGGAATATCCCCATACGGTGGGGCCTCGTGCGCACGCGCCTTGGCCAGGGTGGTGGAGTGCTGCAGGACGAGGGTGGGTCGGGGAGGAGGGCAGCGGGAGGGGATGGTGAGTGAGCCCCGAGGTGCGGCCCCGGGGGAGGGCGGCTCAACCCCACCACCGCTAGCCCGGCTCCCTAGGCGCTGCGGCGGCGCGGGGCCTGCGGCGCGGCGTCGTGACGTCACGGTGGCGGCGGCCGTGGTTGGCGCAGGGTCCGCGGCTGCAAAGTGTGAATTACGCCGGGCTCGCGCCGGCGGCGGAGTGAAGTCAGGCTCCGGGGGAGGGGAGGGGAGGGGAGGGGGCAGGACCGCGGCCGGAGCTGGTGCCTGCATCCGAGCCCCGCGCGCGTAGGGTCTCGCTGCTGGCTCCAGCTGTGTGTTCTTGCACCGCTTTGCTCTGTTTTTGCTCCGTTCCTGCTCCGCTGCCCTCCCACCCCCCGCCCCGGACCCTCTCCTCTGGGCCGAACAGCCTGGGGACGCCGGGGTTCCCCCTCCGATTTGGCGGGTGCTGCCTTCGCTTGCACCCCGGGAGCCGGGCGCGAGCTGGTCTTCGTTAACTGTCGCCGCGGCCGCCGCAGCGCCTTCCCGCCGGTGTCCACGGCGGAGTGTTGGGGTGGGGGAGGCGTGAGCGCGGCTTCCCGGCCCGGGGTCGGCGCCCGCTCGCCCTGCCCCCGCCTCGGCCCGGCGCCCCCGAGCCGCGGCCCCTTCCCAGCGCAGGGGCCGGCGGCCGCGGCAGGGCGGGCGCCGCGCGGGGGCAGGGCGGGCGTATTCAATGGAAGTATGTTACCAGCTGCCGGTGCTGCCTCTGGACAGGCCGGTCCCCCAGCACGTCCTCAGCCGCCGAGGAGCCATCAGCTTCAGCTCCAGCTCCGCGCTCTTCGGCTGCCCCAATCCCCGGCAGCTCTCCCAGGTAAACGCCGCCGCCGGGGCCCCCACACTTGGGGGCTGCTCTTTTGTTTACCTCCTTCCACCTGGCTTCACCTCCGCGACCCCTACTCCCCAGTCCTCGCCGTTCACCCCCCCGACCAGCACTACCCGTTGTTTGGGGATGTCTAGGCTGACCCCCCTCGATTCGAGAGGCTTTTCTTTGATCCTCGGGACTCAAACCTCACCCCACCCCCCACCCCGGCCTGCTCGATGCTGGACCCGGGTGGGCTCTGGGAACCTCTTCGTACCCTCCCCAGGCGCGCCCCCCTCTGTGCCCAGCGGCTTAAGGGTCCGGAATGACTTAAGTCGTCTTCCTTTTCTTGACTTCTCAGTCTGGAAGTTGGGCCTCTTTCTTACTTGTGGTCCTGGGCACACCTGGCCACCCCGCACCCCTACACACCTGTGCTGGATTTGCGCCTCCCGCGCGCCCCGCGGTGCTGGGATAGTCCTGCAGTTCTCCGAACAATAGGCCGATTCTCGGTTGCTCGTCTCCCTACTTACTCGATTCTGTGGATGGACCCTAAGTGAGGTCGGAGAAACAAGTATTCACAGTGCCTCCTCAAAGCTTCGGTTTCCGGAAGGTTGATAGCCAGGAATCAGTTTTATTTTTAATTTGATAAGATTTTTAAGAGAAAAACTACTGATGGAGCACTCACAGGAAGACTTTGTTTTGAATGGTCCAGTACCAGTTGCTCCTGAGAATTTCGGTTTTTTGGTTTTTTCCCCCGTAGTGATGCTGTTGGCCCAGCCTCTTATTTCTGGCTGATTTTGATTGCCAGATTTAAAATAGGGAGGACAGAAGAATTTTGTTTACATTTGAACTGATTGCCCTCCATTTCTGCTGCCAGAACGTTACATGTTAATGATCACATTTTAAGTCACATATGTTTGTTTTTCCTGTTGATTAATATTAGCTTCTTTTATGGGAGCATATCTCCCCCCCCACACACACACAAGTATATTGTAAGTAACTTGAACCCGGTCTGTATTTCTTTTTTTTTACTGGCACCTGATAGAGATTTCTTAGAGTAGATGTGTCCAGTAAATATTTGTCATTTGCTTCTTTGCCTAAATAGTTTGGCGAGAGAGAGCAGAAGCCTATATTTGGGTTTCTCTGAATTGTTTTTATTTAAAATCAGACTTCTTTCACAGGACAAAGTGGTATGCTAATGAGGTCAGAGTCAACTTGTAAAGATTACTGTAAGTGACATTTAAAAATAATGTTATGTAGTTATTTTGAAAGTTAGGTCCATGATCTGCCCTTACAGTACTGCTTAAAGCATTTTCAGGTTCCAAATTTTAAAAAATTGATACTAATGGATTAAAAAGGTTTTTAATGGTAGTAACTCTTTTTCCTTTCTCATATCAGTAGCGCATGACTAATACTCATTTCCGGTTCAGTCTAAATGTTATAATGAAGGCAATCAGTTATCACTTGTAAAATTATAAAAGGTGAATAAGGTTAGTTGTGCTCCCCAAGGAGAAAATGAATGATATCGGAGATTCCAAGGGAATTAATACAAGTAAGGCTGATGCCAGGGGTTTTACCTGATGCCTTAATTAATCCTCAGAGACCAATTTTAAGCCCCATTCCTTCTTAATTCATTTCCTACCTTTAGATATAAATGGGTAATGGAATTTTAAAATTGATTGTGGCAGATAAAGCAAATATTGGATAGTCACACTGTAATGCCATGCCATACTTAGTCGCTTAGTCGTCTCTGACTCTTTGGCATCCTTTGGCCAGGCTCCTCTGTTCGTAGGATTCTCCAGGCAACAATACTGGAGTGGGTTGCCATTTTCCTTCTCCAGGGGATCTTCCCAACCCAGGATCCAACCTTCGTCTCTTGCATTGCATGCAGATTGTTTTACCTTCTGAATCATTTGGGAAGATGACTATACTTACTCTTAAAACTTAAAAAAAAAAAATTGTTTGTACCCCAAAGTGACGTGTACAGAAACTTCTGGTTCTCCTGAATTTTCAACTTAGTGATGGCCAACATTAAAATGACATTAAACTTACCATGGTGCTGAGTGGGTATGTTTATCATTTTCAAATTTTTTAATAATCATTTAATACTAAAACATACATCATAGTGATTTGTTTTAGGCCAATGGGAATTTGTAATAGACTGAAAAAGAGACAAATCTTGGAACCTTAATCAGAGCTTCTAAAGTAAATATTTGGTTAAATCAAAAGCTTCATTTACCCTTGAATCTTGAGTTTCTAAGTCTAGAGCTACAGGAATTATAAAAAGTTTAGGTGGTTTTGTAGTTTCATTGAAAAGACTTGAGGAAACCTGTTCTTGTTTTTTTCCTCCTTAGGTACTAAGTAGAAGTCATTTTAGAGTACTTCTATTTTTTTTTTTTTTTTTAGAGTACTTCTATTTTAAAATATGTTCACAACTAGCAATCTTTTCATTTTTCAATTTTTACTTTCATATTGGAGCCCAGTTCATAGTAGGGACTTAGTAAATACTGGCTGAATGAGTGAATAGCTAATGCAGTTATCACTGACTGAGCCTCAGTTGAAAATAGGAAATCAACATAAAGACTTTCATCCAGGTCTAGCAGTAACTGATTTATCCAAAACTTGCTTTGGAGTTTGTAACTGTAGACTTTTTAACAGATTCAGGAAATCAGAAGACTCTGAGCAGCCAAAGGAGATTTGGAGATCCTCTGAGTTCTGACAAACTCCTTTTCCAAGTAACGGCACATTTGCAGGGGGCTTGGAGGCTTCTGGAGTCAGGTTTACACTGAGAGCGGCAAAGGTTGACAACTGATGCACCATAAGCTCAAGACTGCAAGAAACACTCTTCAAAACCAGCATCTTTGAAAAAGTTTGGCATCTTAAGTGTCTACAGCACAATCATGTTTTTGACATTAGTCAAAATAGTATTTAATAGAATCTGTTTTTAAAAGTTTAAAGATTGATACTGTTTAAAACAAACAAAACCTCCAGTTTGTGTTGGTGCTTAAATGGGAAAGCATGAGTTATCTGGAAAGTTCATTTATGTGGAGCACCAGTTCTCCCAAGGATGCCAAGTAAATGAGGCATTAACTTTTTGTTTTAAAACAGGTCATGTACTACTTTCTTGAATGGTTGATAATGAGGTTTTTGAATTATTTGAAAAATAAGGATAATAGATTTTTGTGTGTGTGTGTGGCCATTTTGGGGATTTTTGTTAGCTGAATTTAAACATTTCTCTCGCAGAATACCTTTGTTATTTGGAAAACAAAAATGTGAGACCAGAAATTATCTTGTTCACCACTGTGGCCACAGTGCTTTTCATAGGTAGGTGCTTATTAAGTGTGGAAGTTGAGTTAGTATATTGGTAGCATGCCAAAACAGCACTGCTGCTGCTGCTGCTGCTAAGTCGCTTCAGTCGTGTCCGACTCTGCGACCCCATGGACTGCAGCCTACCAGGCTCTTCTGTCCATGGGATTCTCCAGGCAAGAATACTGGAGTGGGGTGCCATTCACGTGGGATTATTTCAATCAGATTTTGTATGCACTGGAAACGAATCTAATTTGGGTGAGAAATCTGAGGTGTTCAGTTTTTTTAAAATGATCATAAGTCTATGGTATGTATTATTATTGAACAAAATTTGGGGATCTAATGTGCAAACATGTTTTTAGTACTGTAATAAGCTAAATTTGATTTCTGATTTAGCATCTATATCTTTTTTATAGACTTAATTTTTTTAGAGCAGTTCTATGTTCATGGCACAATTGAGTAGAACATGGAGAGATGCACCCCTCCCCTGTTAACATCTCCTACCTGTGAGATATTTTATCATTTGTTACAGTTGTAACATTTGTTACAACTGCTGAACCTACCTCTGCACATCATTATCACCCAGAGGTGCATCCTTTGCCATAGGGTTCATTATTGGTATCTTTTTTTTTTTTAATACAGAAACTATTTCACAAATATTTACTGAACACCTTCTGTGAATGTGTTAGGTACTGAGAAAATGCAAAGAATTAGTTAAAAAAAAAAAAATCATTTGTGAGCCTGCCAGCCTAACCAGGTTTTTCTTTTTGAAGCCTTGCCGTCCTTATTCATAAACATTTTTAACTTGTAGTCATAGTGTACATCTGTCATCCTTAGCAGTGTTCTTAGTATAGGAAAGATTATCAGAGTCCTGTGTGTGCTGGAACAGTTCAGAGCCCCTTGGAAAACAGTTGATTCCTCCTTGAAGAAGCTTACAGAATTTTGGTGAGGAAAATGGTATGGTTATATGTGATATACTTGTCTAGTGGCATTATCAAGGTGTCATGAGACTACAAGAAGGTAAGCTTCACTTGGTAGTTCCTTAGGCTAAGGTTAAGAAGATATTTCTGGGTAAATGGGTGCATGTAAGGGAGAAGGAGAGACATGACACAGCTAAGTAGATGAATAGACTATCAGAAGAAGTTTTTCTGATGATGGCAATGTTTCCTGTATTATCTAATAGTCAACAGTCATGTATCAGGGCCTCCCAGCTGGTGCTAATGGTAAAGAATCCACCTGCCAATGCAGGAGTTGTGGGTTTGATCCCTATGTCAGGAATATCCCCTGGAGAAGGAAATGGCAACCCACTCCAGTATTCTTGCCTGGAAAATGCCATGGACAGAGGAGCCTGGTGGACTACAGTCCATGGGATCACAAAGAGTTGGACATGACTGAGCAGCTGAGCACACACACACAGCCATGTATATAGCTGGATGAGCACTTGAAGTGTGGCTAGTTTTGACTGTGGGTTTGAATTTTCAGTTGAGTTCTGTTTAAATAGCTGCATGTGGCTATTGGCTCAGGTATTGGCAGATGTGGTGCGTAGTTGTAGTTGATGGTGGTTAGTGGTGATGCGATGTTGATCTGTCAGTAGCTCATTCTTTGGATGCTAAATGTAAGAGTTCCTTTCGGGCTGTTGCTGTTATCTGCAAAACTTCATTTAATACCTTCATGCAAGTTTGATCAGGTCTTTAGAGTGAAATCACTTGATTGGGTCAGGAGGTAGGAAAGCTTTTTGACTTTCTCGAATCTTCACTTTTATGGTTCAAAGATGAATGAGCATATCTCTTTCCAATTGTATAGTATGCAGTCGTGATACTATATGTTAGATAAACATTTAAAATATTTTATAAACACTTAAGTAAATGCTTTATTGCTTCCGTAGATGTGCTGTGGTACACTGTTTGTTTTCACTTGCAGTAAACAAGAGTACACTTTCTGATATGTTTTTGTACATTTGCATTTCCTCTTTTGTGACATTTCCTCTGCTTCAGTTCAGTTCAGTCACTCAGTAGTGTCCAACTCTTTGTGACCCCGTAGACTGCAGCACACCAGGCTTCCCTGTCCATCACCAACTCCTGGAGCTTGCTCAAACTCATGTTCATCGAGTCAGTGATGCCATCCAACCATCTCATCCTCTGTTGTCCGCTTCTCCTCCCACCTTCAATCTTTCCCAGCATCAGGGTCTTTTCAAATAAGTCAGCTCTTCACATCAGGTGGCCAAAGTATAGGAGTTTCAGCTTCAGCATCAGTCCTTCCAATGAACACCCAGGATTGATCTCCTTTAGGATGGACTGGTTGGATCTTCTTGCAGTCCAAGGGACTCTCAAGAGTCTTCTCCAACACCACAGTTCAAAAGCATCAATTCTTTGGTGCTCAGCTTTCTTCACAGTCCAACTCTCACATTCATACATGACTACTGGGAAAACCATAGCTTTAATTAGATGGACCTTTGTTGGCAAAGTAATGTCTCTGCTTTTGAATATGCTGTCTATGTTGGTCATAGCTTTTCTTCCAAGGAGGAAGCATCTTTTAATTTCATGGCTGCAGTCACCGTCTGCAGTGATTTTGGAGCCCCCAAATATAAAGTCCCTCCTTTGCATATCCTGTGCTTATTTATGGCTGCTGTTATCTACCTAATAGATGGTAAAGGTGCACTGTTTCAAATGTTAGCATAGCTGCAAGGCTCTTCACTAGCCTGTGTTCAGAAGCCAGTGGGGAGGATGATGGAGGGGGCGGGGAGGGTCGTGTAGCCAGTGGTGAACCAGGGAGTGATTCTGTTTCTGAGACTTTCTTCCTGCCCACTAGGCACTCCTTTGGTAGGAACCTTGGTTTCATTGTTCTGTTTGCAGAAAGGGTTCATAATTTGATTTAAATTCAGTGCTCCCATGTTTGGGCTTTTACTTCAAAATAAACGTGTGTGTGTGTATTTATACTGCAAATACCTGCTCCCACATAATATTAATGTAAATTTATAGTGTATTTGGACTGTAGTTTTGACTGAAGATTAGGGTGTTGAAATTGTTGGTTTATACGTTGTCATCAGGAGCATGTGTCGTCTGTGGGATGTGAAAGGTTGAGAGGTTTTAGCCCTTTGTCCAGATTTTGTGGCTTTGTTGCATTGCCTAGAGTTCTGTCAGTTGTATATACTGGATACTCAAAAGTTCTTTTTTAAACATGGAAGCCCTGCTAGAGGTAAAATATTAAGCCCTTTACAGGAGTTAGGAAGATCAGGGGGCTCACTTTAGGGGAAAACAGGGAGGGATGTGTGCCATCCATTCTTTTTGAAGCAGTTTGATAAGACTTCTGCTAACTCTTCCTTCCCTCCTTCCCTTCATTCTTTTCAAAAAGGGTTAGAGCAGTTTTAGAGAATTGAATTCTTTTCTGAGGATGGATACAGAGACAAGCTCGGAAGAGGAGACCTAAAGAAAGGGAAATAGACAAAGTTTAGCTTGACTCAATTTTTGTCTAGAATCATTAATAGTTATAGAGACCTTAGGAAATTTTACATGATAAAGATCCCTCACTGCATGCAGATACTCTTAATGAATTTAATTTTTTTTGTCTGTACTATAGACTGTGTATCACATTTGCTGTGTTTTTGTAAAATCTTTCTAATTTTTTTAGAAATCTCTTGACTCATTATCTTTTTTTCACTCAGATCTTTAGTCAAAGTTTTCTGGACCTTCTTACATTCCCTTTGACCACTCCAGAAAACTTCAACAATTGATTTTTATTCTTCTAATTAAAAAAAAAAGTCAAAACCTATTTTATTATTGCTACACATTGTTCATATTTTATCATTTGAATTGAGAGAAATTGAGTGTTTATTCTCTTCCACATTTAAATGGTCTGTTCTTGCCTGAAATTAAGGTAAATTTTTACGTTGTTGACAAATACACCTTTCAAAAGATTATTCATGAGTGAATGATACTTTGTATGGTTGCATTCGGGTATAAATGTTCATGTGATCAGGGTATGGGGAAAGGAATAAAAATTATATTTGTAGATGAGCCTTCTAAGCATGCAGGGCTTCATTTTGGCTGCTGGCAGAGAGCCTTCTTAAGGGACCAGTGCCACTGATCTTGTGATGGACACGAATCTCTCCTGCTTCTAATTTTGAATGGGAATTTAGGATTCTTGCTCCATGCCTCCACCTGCTGGTAGGGATTGGCGCTTCGTTTTCAGAAGATGGCTAGAGGGAGAAGGCAGGGACAAAGGCAGGGAGGGCATAGTTTGGGAAAGAAAAATTGTTAATTAGGTGACTAAATTTTGGCCAAACCTACTCTCTTTCTCAGAGTTTTGAGTAGACCAAACTTGGGCTCAAGACCATGTAAAGTACTCAGCAAACAGCACTTAATGAAGAGGCAGTAATCTCTCTTTAATATTAATTATAATTATTTGTTTTCACTTATTGAGTACCTCCTATGTGCCAGATACTATAATTGATGTTTTCAATCTTTATAAAAGATTACTTTATGAGGTAATAGGCAGTACTCCCATTTTTACTGAGTGAGTAAAAACTGAGCTTAGAGACGTTAGATCCCATTTTTACTAAGGAGTACATAAACTGAGTTTAGTACTTGCAGTTGCCTTGCCTGAAGCATCAGGCAAGATGTTGGAGAAGAGCCTTTGATGTTCCAGAGTCTTACTTTCAAACTGGTCTGCCTCATTGGTGAAGGCGAGTGAAATATAGTTAGACTTCTGGGTTTATGGGTTATAGATTTTGTTGACTCACAGATCTGGATAAAGAAAACATTTGATGATTTGAGACAATTGTTTGAAATGATAACCTTCACTATGGTCTTCTCATTTCATATCTGGAATATTTTGTCCTAGACGCCATGTTCTAGGGGGACAAGATTTAGCCAAGTCATACTGTGAAGACAGTGACTAGGGTGGTGAGGTGATTTGAAACTGTATTGTTTGATATGTGATGGAGGAAATGGAAGGCATTTAGTCTGGAGAAGAAAAGACTCAGGAAGGGGTGGTAATGGAGGTGGGTAGTGGCTGTTGAGAAGTGATGGAGCATTGCTGTCTTCTAGTATTTGAATGATTGCCATGTGAATGAGAAGAAAAGGATTAATTTAGATTTTGCTTTGGTTGTATGTTCTCAATTGCAGTGCCTTTTTCTTTGTGAGGTCAGTTGCTAATATACGGGAGGAGACCCAAGCTTAAAGTTGTCTCTTGTCCAAGGCAACACAGCCAGGTATTGAAAATAAATTCACCTCTGGGTCATTCTGACCCTTAAAGCCCATGCATTCTCTTCTACTTCCTCTTACTATCTGGGGAAAAAAAGATGTTACCTGAGGGTAGATAAGGACCAATAGATAGAAACAATAGAAATAGAAAGGGAGTTCTTATATTTAACCATACTAGTAATAAAAGAGATGCTTGTTAAAAGAATGATACTGACTTTTGTTTTCACATTGACAACTTTTTAAAAAGTAAGTGTATAGCTTGAAGATTGTACTCATGCAAGCTGCTAGTAGGAGTCTAAGTCATTTTAAGTTTTCTGAAAATTAATTTGACAATTGAATAAAATTAATACTTTTGCCTGATAATTTCCTTTTGGGAATCTGTACTGAGCAAATAACTAGAAATTTAGATAAAGATTAATAATCTTCAGGGATATTCATCATGTATTTATCACTGAAAAATTAAAAACCTAATTTCAGATCAGATCAGATCAGTCGCTCAGTTGTGTCCGACTCTTTGCGACCCCATGAATTGCAGCACGCCAGGCCTCCCTGTCCATTACCAACTCCCGGAGTTCACTCAGACTCACATCCATCGAGTCAGTGATGCCATCCAGCCATCTCATCCTCTGTCGTCCCCTTCTCCTCCTGCCCCCAAATCCCTCCCAGCATCAGAGTCTTTTCCAAGAATTGGTTAAATTATAGTATTCTTCTGAGTATATGATATTCTTTACATTGTGTGACTACTAAAATGCATTGAATTTAAAGTATATATTGTATGGTTTACAAATGGCTACATAAGTTTTAGTATTTCCTGTTATTTCTGTATTACGTACCTACTTAAATAACTTGGAAGAATTTGAAGATTATTTAATTGCATGAAAAATTGTTTATAGCAACATTAAGCTAGCAAACAAAACCTTGGCGTTTTAAAAAAATTTTGTGTTTAAAAATAAATCACAAAGCATAAACATTCACACACATCGAATGCTTGCAAAAGAGGGCTGGGGGCGGGGGGTGTGGAGCCAGTATATATCCCAAAATGCTAATTGAGGCTATCTTTGGATGGTGAAATTATAAGTAACTTAACTTCTTGTTTAGAAGTTTATGTAATTTTACATGTTCTTTTAGCATGAATCTCCTTTTTAAAAATTTATTTTTAATTGAAGGATAGTTGCTTTACAATGTTGTGTTGGTTTCTGCCATACATCAACATGTATCAGCCATGGGTGTGTTTATGTTCCCTCCCTCTTGAACCTCCTTTCTACCTCCTACCCGGTCCCACCCCATCTAGGTCATCACAGAGCACAGGTTTGAAGTCCCTGCATCACAAAAATCTCTTTTTTAACTACAGTAATCCTAGAAAAAGTTAAATAAGTTGTATTTGGGCTGGATCTATGATCGAGATGTCCAGAGAAGAACACCTCATGAACACTGCCTCGTGAGATTATAAATTCCCAAAAGATACTTGGATGAAGTTCTTGTGTAGGGGTTTCACTCTTCTGATTCCCGCCGACTTCATGATTCTGTGATTCTTTGGTAACTCATTTGTGTGATTGGCAGGCATATAGCTCTCTGGTAATGATAAAGTGGTTTCACTCTCCATGGGAGGTGTTGGGAAGTACATTTAAGTATAGTTATTGTTTTAAAGAAGAGCTATTTGATGACAGCCTGTGAAGAGATTTTGAGCAGTGGTAGTGGTGGAAGGAATAGAAAGGAGGAGTTAGATCCTAGGAACTGATTTGATTTGAGAGGTTAAAAACAAACCAACAAAAATTTTGCACCTTTTAAATTTGGGAGACCAAGTAGTTAGATCATGAGGCTAGTTAACAAAAATACAAAAGAAGAGGCAGATTTTGTTTTTCTTCTTTTCCTCTTTTGTGTATGTGTGTGGAGGCCTGGGCAAGGGTGGTAGAGTGCATTTTATGTTCACATTAAATATGTCGAGTTCAAGTGTTTGGGGAGCCATCCAGGTGAGGATGTCCAATAGGCAGTATCTTAGGATAAAGGTTAAGACTAACAACATATTTTGACTTTTACCACAAGGGTTTTCAAACATTTTTTTGCTCACATCCCTTTGAAAAACTTGAAAAAAGACTGGCTCCCTTTTTACTCATCTAGAACTTTTCTTCCAATTGTCAGTATTTGTAAATGATGTAGATTTTGGTGTATTACTTAAACCGTGGTATGAGCAAGCTCTTAATTTCAAGTCAGAATTTGTATATTTCTTTTCTCTTTGACCTCATTTCTATTTGATTGTTTCTGCTTATCCTTAAAATGCTTTCAAGTATAAAAGAATAATTATCAGTCACAGTATACTTTTGTACAACAAAAGCAAATCCATTCATTAATTTAACAGATGGAAATAGAAAATATTTTAGCAGTGTCACCATTTCTTCTGAGTTCTATGCAAAAACAATTATAATTTAAAACATTTGAAATTTTCTGTGTCTGTAAGGCTATGTCAAATTTATTTTGGCTTGAGTTGTTGATATAGTGATAGCCAGTAGACATTCAAAATAACATGTGAGTTATAAAATTTATAAGTATTAAATAGTAAAAATTTAATGGGAAATGAATTTTATTTTAATCATTTTATTAATAGTTTTTATCTATTTATAAATATTATTAGAAAAGATGAAGTTCTCCATTGATTTTCTTCTTTCTTACTTTAATAGTGGAAGTATTGAGAAGTCTCATTTATAGATTTAGCAAATGGACTTGATCCTCTTTCCATTTTCATGATAGTAGGAGCTGGTGACTCCTTGACTTGAAAAAAAAAAAAAAAAAAAAAACGTTGATACACAGTCCGGAAAGCAATTAACTTTTTCAACATGAATGCTTTAAACTCTCCTTTGGGCTCCTCAGCTGTTGTCAGGCCCCAGCTACACAGGAAGTTTTAGGAAGTGTGAGTTACCCCTGGTAGAAGAGGAAAGATGAAAGGGCAGAGGAGGTAAATGGAAAGTGTCAGTAGAATGGTTCTAGAACATTGTACATTTGGAAGCTGAGAACCTAGAAATCGATGGCCTTGAAACTCTCCATGCCTAGGTGCTCCTCAGGATGCGTGTGCCTGACCCAGTGTGTTAGCCACTGTTTACTGTATTTCACGTTACCTTGTTGCTGTATTTTATTGTTCTCCATAGGGATGCACAAGCTAATAATTTACTATATCGATAAGTTAGTCAGAAACGAGTTACTGGCATATAGTAGGTATTCAAAATGGTTTATTAAAATGGAATTATAGTCCTGGTTTGATGTATGGAGGAATGCACTACATTGTTAATGGAAAAATGAACTGAGTTTGGAGGCAGATAGTCTACAAAAAACATTTTGCCCATTTCAGAGCTGAGAAGGTAAGCTTTCTGCTATAATATTTATGACCTGGAATCATAGAACATCAAAGTGAGAGGAGTCTGGGCGAGTCAGCCCCCCAGCATCTAGCTGAGTAACTGGAACCAAGGGGGTTAAGCACATGCTGGGCAATGTGAAGTCTCTTCAGCTGAACACCCTGATTTTGGCTATTCCATTTTTGCTTGAACACATTTGGAATGAGAAGACTACTGCTTTTTAAGGCAGTCCATTGCAGTGTTGAAAGGTGTGATGGGTTGAATAGAGTCCACCAGAAATTCATGTCTATGTGGAAACTCAGAATGTGACCTTATTTGGAATGAAGATCTCTGTAAATGCAGTCAAGATGAGGTCATATGGGTTAGGGCAGACTGGAGGCTAAGAAGAGGCAGGGACCCAGAGAGCCTCTGACACACAAGAAAGCAAGCCATGAAGAGCGAGCAGAGACTGGACTCATGGCAGCTGCGGGCCAGGAGCTCCAGTGCTGGCCGAGCCACGTGGGAAACCACTACACTGCTGGGAGGACTCCTCCCTCAAGCCTTCGTTTATTCAGAGCAGCACAGCCCTGCCCACACCTTGATTTTGGACTGCTAGCCTGCAGACGGAGAGTAAATATCTGTTGTTGTAAGCCACCGTGTTGGTGGTCCTTTACTAATACACACAGCTTTGAACGTTTTAAAATGGGTTTGTTCCTTCTTGCAATAGTCAGGAGTTTATGGAGCACTTTTACTCTGCCAGGCATTTGGCTTGGTTTATCAAAAATAAATAAGACATGCTTCCTGCCTCCATTCTTAGAGTTCGTCCATCAGGAAAGACATCTGTGTAAGGACATGATTGCAGTACTTGATTAGGATTGTGTGTGAAGTTCAGTGGTGGCACAGTGAAGCTGGGAGAACCAAGGAAGGTTTGACAAGAGACCTTTATGCTTGCTTAGAGAGAAAGAGCTGAAATTCCACCTGTGTGGGAGTTCTGCTCGATTCTGCCTCTGAGAGTGCTGTCACTCCTACTAGTTCAAGGTATGTAGTATCCTATTGCTAGAATTCTCTCTGGCCAGATCTGTCAAAAAAAAAATTTTTATTTTTGGCTGCTCCATATGGCTTGCAGGATCTCCATTCCCTGACCAGGGATTAAACACAGGTCTCCACAGTGAAAGCGTCGAATCCTAACCACTAGACCACCAGGGGATGTCTCGAAGTAATTTTAAAAATGCAACCAGATCATGCTACTCTGCTGAAAAATCCCTGTTTCATGGTTCTTGTCATAATGAAAATAAAATCCAAACTCCTTTTCATCATACAGCCCCATGGGATCTAATCCCTCCTAAGCTCAGTCTTGTTTCCTTATGCAGTGGTCTTCTTGCTGTCTGTGAACATTGTCAGGTTTCTTCCCATCTTTGACCTTGCCCCTGCTTTGCCCCCAGACCCAAGGTCTTCTGTGCCTCTTCTTCCTTCAAGTCTCAGCTCACCCTTAGCAGAGGAGCCTTCCCTGACCACCCTATTTAAAAAGCACCCCTCCCTCATCTGTTTTATTACCTTGTTTTATTTATGGCACAGACCCACTAATTGGATTTGTCTATTTCTGTCTGACTTCTACCCGGACCTTATTCTCCATCCCTGCCACCACAGAAGGTGTGGTCAGGAAGCACAAACCTTGTTCACACTATTCCCTGCTGTGTCCTTCCTATACAACACATAGAAGTGTTCACTACAGAAGAAGGGAGACAAACTTCCTCTGTCAGAGTCATGCTCATCATGTCATGTCATACGTCACCACAACTCTCTTTGGGATGAATCCCAAACCATATTCTTATATTGACAATTTCATTTTATAGTCTGAGACTTTTCCCTCCCCCGCCCCCCAGAGTTCCAACTTCATTTTTATACCCTTTCTGAGCTGCCCTCTGTGGTGTTGGAGCTATCTTAATCTCTAAGATTACGTAATCTTTTTTAAGGATGCGTTGAGATTTAGAAAAATTACCCAGAGTAGCAAAGCTGTAAACAGTGTTTCTAGGATTTGGATTTAGATCTCCTTCTGAGAGTGCCTTTCTGATTGTGCTTCTCTGAGTTTTTTTCAGTGAGTGGGAAGGAAAAACCCAGAATTAAAACAGGAGCCCTGTCCATTTGGACTGGGAATAGCAAACACATTAAAAGAGAGAGTTGGGTGATATTTGTTAAGAGGAATTCTAAAAAGTCACTTGAATTTTTTTTTGGACCAAAGTTAATACACACTTGTTATAAAGAAAATAAGCATTGTCCATAGTCTCCCATCCAGAGATAACTGCTGTTAACATTTTAGACATTTTTATCTCATGTTTTTCTGTGCAGAAGTAAAAGAATGTGCTATACACAGCTTTCTCCACATTTGGGGTTTCCTTAGGTTGGTTTTTATAGAACTGGGATTACTGGTTCAAAGAGTGTGAACACTTGAATACAATTTTTACTTCTACATTGCTTTTCTAAAGCAACCATTTCAGTACTCTGGAGACTGACCAAAGGCCAATTGCATGAAACTTTGGAAAGTGTAATGCCGTTAAACTTGTTGGAGTGAGAAAAATGAAAATCTGTGGCATTCTTCATTGGAGCTCCTCCCATTTCACTCCACTGTGTCCTGGCTTGCTTGGCATGTGGTTCTGCCAGTAGGAAGCAGGGCATCCAGACTTCAGCTTGAAGAGGGTCAGCTCTTTGGAGTGATGGGTGATGTGCAGTGATGTCTTCTGTGGATGGGGATTTTCAGAAGCGTAGGGGAGGGCCGGTGGTGAGCTCAAAGAGCCTGGAACTGCAGTGCTGTTTGGGGTAAACATGTTGCTCGATAAGGTGGAGCATAAACCCGGGAAAGACCTGAGAAGATCCTGAAGTTACATGCATGCGCCTGGGAGATGTGAAAGGGCCCTGAGGAAAGGAAACCTGGGGCAAACTGGAACAGAGGCTGAACATCACAGAAGCTCCCCTACCCACGCACGTACCCGCCAGCAGGGAAGGGAACCTCACTGGCTTGAGGAGTTGAGCATAACCTCTGTCCTGTCACAGGCTGACCACGAAGTTATGCAAAGCTGCAGGCCCTGGGAAGTCAGGCTTGAAAATAAAAAGATCTATTTAAAACAAGACTGAGCAGAGACATGAGTGATGACATACCTCGGGGAGGCAGAGTTCACGTATTTAGCCTAGGCATGATACCAGACAGAAAAGTCAAACACAGCAACAATACCTATAAGGTTGAAAGAATCAGAGTCCAGAGTTGCTACATTATATAAAATCCCAAGGCTTAGCAGTAGCAAAATTACAAGCCATGGAAGAAAACAGAAAGAAAGTGTAACTAGTGCATAGGGGGGAAAAATAGCAGCCCCAAAAATTGTGTCTGAATGTTCCCAAATGCTAGATTTAGTAGACTTCAACTACTGTAACTATGTTAAAAGAACCAAAGGAAACTGTATTTAAATAATTAAAGGAAAATATGACAATAGTTAATCAACAAATGGAGATTCTCCAACAAATGGAGTGTAAAAATTATTTAAACAAACAAACAACCCAAAAAGAAGCCTCTCCTTGATAGAATGTCAAGACCTATAACCTGAGTCCAGTCATGAGAAAATAGAGTGAAACTTGGGATCATGCTACATGAGCACCCGACTGGTACTCTTGAAAGCTGTCAAGGTCATGAGAAACAAAGAAGTTATTACAGATTAGAGGAGACTAAGGAGATCCAACCAGTCCATTCTGAAATTTCTTTGGAAGGAATGATGCTAAAGCTGAAACTCCAGTACTCTGGCCACCTCATGTGAAGAGTTGATTCATTGGAAAAGACTCTGATGCTGGGAGGGATTGGGGGCAGGAGGAGAAGGGGACGACAGAGGTTGAGATGGCTGGATGGCATCACTGACTCGATGGACGTGAGTCTGGGTGAACTCCGGGAGTTGGTGATGGACAGGGAGGCCTGGCATGCTGCGATTCATGGGGTCACAAAGAGTCGGACACGACTGAGTGACTGAACTGAACTGAAGGAGACATAATGGCTAAATGCAATATGGTATTCAGCATTAGATCCTGTAACAGAAAAAAGACGTTTGAGGGAAAACTGGTGAAATCTGAGTAAAGTCTACAGTTTTGAATCCATGTTACTTTCTTTTGATAAGTGTATCATGATTATGTAAGGTATTAACTTGAGGAGAAGCAAGGTGAAGCATATACAGGAACTCTCTGTACTGTCTTTGCAGCTTCTTTGCGAATAAATCT
Source organism: Bos indicus (assembly GCF_029378745.1). Lineage (NCBI taxonomy): Eukaryota > Metazoa > Chordata > Mammalia > Artiodactyla > Bovidae > Bos > Bos indicus. The sequence goes on along the minus strand of NC_091773.1, from coordinate 30,529,121 downwards.
AGATGTATTCCAAAGTGAAACGTTGAAATGGAAATTCTAGACTTGAAGACTACAATACCCAAAATGAAAAATTCACCAGAGGGGCTCAGCAGCAGTTTTGGGATGCTAGTAAAAACAGTCAATGTATCCGAAGACAGACCAACAGATAGGATTCAGTCTGAAAAAGAGAAAAATGTACAGAGCCTCAGACTCAAGCATAAAACATATGTGTAATGGGAATCTCAGAAAGAGAGAGAAAGATGCAGAAAACAGCATTTTGGGAAACTTCCCAAATTTGATGAAGAGCTTTACACATCCAGGAGCTCAGTGAATCTTGGTAAGATAATACAAAGAGACCTGTGCCTAGATGCAGCATAGACAATCTGTTGAAAGACAAGGAAACCGTGAGAACAGCAAGACAAAGAATTCAGTTACCATCAGTGGCTGCCTTCTCCTCAGAAACTCTGGCAGTGGGGTGACATGCCTGAAGGGCTGGAAGAAGAAAAGCTGCCTGTGAACAATTCTACATTTGGCAAAGCTATCATTCAGAAATGAGGGTGAAATAAATATGTTCCTATGCAGAGACTTAGAGAAATTTGTAGCAAGCAGACTGGCCTTAAAAGAAATATGAGAAGCTCTTAAGGTTGTCAGGAAGTGACACCAGATGGTAAATCAGATCCACAGGATAAGATGAAGACACTGGAAATCTAAATATGAAGGTTAATATAAAAACTTTAAATACATTTTTCCCATTTCTTGACTTGTAAAGAAGGCATTAGATTAGATCTAAAAACAAGCTTAGTATCTGTAACATTTCACCCCCCAACCCTAGCTCCATCACGTTATAATTCATCTTCAGTTCAGTTCAGTCAGTCATGTCAGACTCTGTGACCGCATGGACTGCAGCACAGCAGGCCTCCCTGTCCATCACCAACTCCCGGAGTTTACTCAAACTCATGTCCATCGAGTCAGTGATGCCATCAAACCATCTCATCCCTCTGCTGTTCCCCTTCTCCTCCTGCCCCCAATCCCTCCCAGCATCAGGGTCTTTTCCAATGAGTCAACTCTTCACATGAGGTGGCCAAAGTATTGGAGTTTCAGCCTCAGCATCAGTCCTTCCAATGAATACCCAGGACTGGTCTCCTTTAGGATGGACTGGTTGGATCTCCTTGCAGTCCAAGGGACTTGCAAGAGTCTTCTCCAGCATCACAGTTCAAAAGCATCAATTCTTTGGCTCTCAGCTTTCTTCACAGTCCAACTCTCACATCCATACATGACCACTGGAAAAACCATAGCCTTGACTAGACAGACCTTTGTTGGCAAAGTAATGTCTCTGCTTTTGAATATGCTATCTAGGTTGGACATAACTTTCCTTCCAAGGAATAAGCATCTTTTAATTTCATGGCTGCAGTCACCATCTTCGGTGACTTTGGAGCCCCCCAAAATCAAGTCTGACACTGTTTCCCCATCTATTTCCCATGAGGTGATGGGACCTGCCATGATCTTAGTTTTCTGAATGTTGAGCTTTAAGCCAACTTTTTCACTCTCTTCTTTCACTTTCATCAAGACGCTTTTTAGTTCCTCTTCACTTTCTGCCGTAAGGGTGGTGTCATCTGCATATCTGAGGTTATTGATATTTTTACTGGCATTCTTGATTCCAGCTGTACACAGATTGTTCCAAGCTGTTTGCCTTTTGGTCCTTACCATCTCAACTTTGCTGACAAAGGTCCATCTGGTCAAAGCTATGGTTTTTCCAGTGGTCAGGTATGGGTGTAAGAGTTGGACTATAAAGAAAGCTGACCACCCAAGAATTGATGCTTTTGAACTGTGGTGTTGGAGAAGACTCTTGAGAGTCCCTTGGACTGCAAGGAGATCCAACCAGTCCATCCTAAAGGAAGTCAGTCCTGAATATGCATTGGAAGGACTGATGCTGAAGCTGAAACTCCATTTCTTTGGCCACCTGATGTGAAGAACTGACTCATTGGAAGAAGACCCTGATCCTGGGAAAGATTGAAGGCAGGAAGAGAAGGGGACAACAGAGGATAAGATGGTTTGATGGCATCACTGACTCGATGGATATGAGTTTGAGCAAGCTCTAGGAGTTGGTGATGGACAGGGAAGCCTGGCGTGCTGTAGTCCATGGGGTCACAAAGAGTCGGACAACGACTGAGCAACTGAACTGGACTGATCTCAAAATTTTTGGTTTCAGGACCACTTTCCTCTCTTAACAAAATTGGTAAAGAGGCTAAAGAGATTTTTTTAAACTATGGGTTTTATCTCTTGATTTTTTTTTTTTTTTTTTTGTATTACAAAGTAGAAAAATTCAAATACTATTCATTTAACAATAACAGTAATAACCAATTGTGTGTTAACATAATTTTTTTTGGGGGGGGGGCTTCCCTCATAGCTCAGTTGGTAAAGAATCTGCCTGCAGTGCAGGAGATCCCAGTTCGATTCCTGGGTCAGGAAGATCCTTTGGGGAAGGGATAGGCTACCCACTCCAGTGTTCTTGGGCTTCCTGTGTGGCTCAGCTGGTAAAGAATAGGCCTGCAGTGTGGGAGACCTGTGTTCGATCCCTGGGTTGGGAAGATCCCCTGGAGGAGGTAAAGGCTACCCATTCCAGTATTCTGGCCTGGAGAATTCTATGGACTATAGTCCATAGAGTCACAAAGAGTCGGAGACGACTGAGTGACTGAAATGAACTGGTCTCAAAATTTTTGGCTTTAGGACCATGCTAACAAAATTGGTGAAGATGCTAAAGAGCTTTTTTTAAATATGGATTTTATCTATTGATATTTTTTGCATTACAAAGTAGAAAAATTCAACTACTATTCATTTAAAAAATAACTATACCAATTGTGTGTTAACAAAATGTTTTTTAATGAAAAAATTCTGTATCTTCCAAAGCACAAAAATTAATGAGTGTCATTGACTTACACTTTTCAGATCTCATTAGTTTTTGCTTAATGGAAGACAGTCTGCTTGGAACTTGTTTCAGTGTGTTGCTTTGGCTGAAGTATATGAAGAAAATCCAGCCCTGCTAGTTGGAAAAGAGATGTATTATAGTTGCCTGTCCTTATAATGGTGGATATTTTTCTTTGATGTGATGCCAGAACTCAAGAAGTGGTAGTTTCTGAGAAGTTAGTTGCAATGTAGAATGTAAAACGTATTGGTGAATTTTTTGATTCATTGTTAAACTTCAAAGCTCATTGCTCCTGTTTAAAGGATAATGGAATAAAAAGTTTGCTGTCTGAAGTAATATATTTAGGGGGGAAAAAAAAACAACTATTAGGGTAATCAAGTGTTGTGTAAGAATATCTTTTGAAAGGCTTTTCATTAACCAACTTTTGAGATTTCTACATTTAATGGCTTCAGTAAGTTGGGACTTAGTTTAAACTCCTGGAAGCTGGAATCACAGATTTTTCTGTATTATTACTAGGTACTTAATTTATAGCTTAGTCACAGCATTATCCATGTGGTGCTAGTGGTAAAGAACCCTCTTGCCAGTGCATGAGACGTAAGAGACTTGGGTTTGATCCCTGGGTCTGAAAGATCCCCTGGAGGAGGGCATGGCAACCCACTCCTGTATTCTTGCCTGGAGAATCCCATGGACAGAGGAGCCTGGCTGGCTACAGTCCGTGGGGTCGCAAAGAGTCGAACACAACTGAGCGACTCAGCACCCCCACACAGCATGCCCATAGCGTCCTCATCACCATCATTATTGTAAAAGTAATACTTTGTGGTGAAATTTAAAAATTCAGTAGGGTATTGAATGCAGTTAAGGAAACCTCTCCTTCCCAGTTCCCCAGAGATAAATAGTGTTTGTAGTTTCTTAAAGGTTTTTTTATTGCAACTTTGTTCACATATCTGAGTACATTTTATAGGTATATATATGGAAATCTTTTTTAAGCACATGAAATCATAATAAGCATTATTCTATAAATACATAAATCTTGAGCATCTTTGTATGAATATAGTCGGTATGTCATTCTCTTAGTGATTCCTTAGTGTCTGTGTTCAGTTCAGTTGCTCAGTTGTGTTCGACTCTTTGTGACCTCATGGACTGCAGCCTGCCAGGCTTCCCTGTCCACCACCAGCTCCGGAGCTTACTCAAACTCATGTCCATCGAGCCAGTGATGCCGTCCAGTCATCTCATCCTCATTGTCCCCTTCTCCTCGTGACTTCAGTCTTTCCCAGCATCAGGGTCTTTTCCAGTGAATCAGTTATTTGCATCAGGTGGCCAAAGTATTGGAGTTTCAGCTTCAGCATCAGTCCTTCCAGTGAATATTCAGGACTGATTTCCTTTAGGATTCAGTGGTTTGATTTCCTTGCAGTCCAAGGGACTCTCAAGAGTCTTCTCCAACACCATAGTTCAAAAACATCAGTTCTTCGGTGCTCAGCTTTATGGTCCAACTCTCACATCCATACATGACTACTGGAAAAACCGTAGCTTTGACTAGATGAACCTTTGTCAGCAAAGTGTTGTCTCTGCTTCTTAATAAGCTGTCTAGGTTGGTCATAACTTTTCTTCCAAGGAGCAAGCATCTTTTAATTTCATGGCTGCAGTTACCATCTGCAGTGATTTTGGAGCCCCCAAAAATAAAGTCTGTCACTGTTTCCATTGTTTCCCCATCTATTTGCCATGAAGTGATGGGTCTGGATGCCATGATCTTAGTGTTTTGGATGTTGAGCCAACTTTTTCACTCTCCTCTTTCCCTTTCATCAAGATGCTCTTTAGTTCTTATTCACTGTCTGCCATAAGGGTGTTGTCATCTGCATATCTGAGGTTTGATTCTAGCTTGTGCTTCATCCAGCCCAGCATTTTACATGATGTATTCTGCATTTAAGTTAAATAAACAGGGTGACAATATACGGCCTTGACATACTCCTTTCCCAACTTGGGACCAATCTGTTATTTCATGTCCAGTTCTAACTGTTGCTTCTTGACCTGCATACAAATTTCTCAGGAGGCAGGTCAGGTGGTCTGGTATTCCCATCTCTTGAAGAATTTTCCCTAGTTTCTTGTGATCCACATTGTCAAAGGCTTGGCGTAGTCAATAGAGCAGATATTTTTCTTGAACTCTCTTGCTTTTTCTATGATCCAACAGATGTTGGCAATTTGATCACTGTTTTCTATGCATAGATATCTAGTATCTGTTACTAGAATGATTACTGGAAAAAAAAAATTTACCACTTTAAAAATTTATTCCCACTTAAATATTGCTCCTGGTCCATTATTAATATTTTTATTGGTCAAATACAGTAAAATCAGTTGCAAACTGAAATTGCAAATCTTACAAAAAGTATGCAGGTTTTCATGAAATTCATGTGTGTTACATTAAAGAATTCAAAACTATTGACAGTCAACTGAAGGTGAAAGATGATAACATACTATTATAGATGTTTTTAAGGAAACCCAATTACAGTGACTTTTGATGCAAATAATTAAAGAGAGAATCTTAGGAAAAATGGATGAAGCCATTGAGTAGTTTTGGAAAAGATGATCATCAGGATTTGAGGAAGAAAACATGATGGATAAGAAAGCTGTGGTACATATACACAATGGAGTATTACTCAGCCATTAAAAAGAATACATTTGAATCAGTTCTAATGAGGTGGATGAAACTGGAGCCTATTATACAGAGTGAAGTAAGCCAGAAGGAAAAATACCAATACAGTATACTAACGCATATATATGGAATTTAGAAAGATGGTAACAATAACCCTGTGTACGAGACAGCAAAAGAGACAGTGATGTATAGAACAGTCTTATGGACTCTGAGGGAGAGGGAGAGGGTGGGAAGATTTGGGAGAATAGCATTGAAACATGTAAAATATCATGTATGAAACGAGATGCCAGTCCAGGTTCGATGCACGATACTGGATGCTTGGGGCTAGTGCACTGGGACGACCCAGAGGGATGGTATGGGGAGGGAGGAGAGAGGAGGGTTCAGGATGGGGAACACATGTATACCTGTGGTGGATTCATTTTGATATTTGGCAAAACTAATACAATTATGTAAAGTTTAAAAATAAAATTAAAAAAAAAAAGGAAGAAAACATGAAGGATATATTACACATTTTTGTTGAAAAGGTTGCACTCAACAATAGTCAATACTTGATTCTTTTTTTATTCTTAGAATTTGTGCATAGTTAGAATTATAACCTAAATTTTGTTAGATATAACCTAAACTTGTTTTTATATTTTTTATTTGGGAAGTCATAATCTTCATTTCAGTTCAGTCGCTCAGTCGTGTCTGACTCTTTGCGACCCCATGAATCGCAGCACGCCAGGCCTCCCTGTCCATCACCAACTCCTAGAGTTCATGTCCAGGAGTCAGTGAACTGTGTCAGTGACACAGACTCACGTCCATCGAGTCAGTGATGCCATCCAGCCATCTCATCCTCTGTCGTCCCCTTCTCCTCCTGCCCCCAATCCCTCCCAGCATCAGAGTCTTTTCCAATGAGTCAACTCTTCGCATGAGGTGGCCAAAGGACTGGAGTTTCAGCTTTAGCATCATTCCTTCCAAAGAAATCCCAGGGCTCATCTCCTTCAGAATGGACTGGTTGGATCTCCTTGCAGTCCAGGGGACTCTCAGGAGTCTTCTCCAACACCACAGTTCAAAAGCATCAATTCTTCGGCGCTCAGCCTTCTTCACAGTCCAACTCTCACATCCATACATGACCACAGGAAAAACCATAGCCTTGACTAGACAGACCTTTGTTGGCAAAGTAATGTCTTTGCTTTTGGATATGCTATCTAGGTTGGACATAACTTTCCTTCCAAGGAGTAAGCGTCTTTTAATTTCATGGCTGCAGTCACCATCTGCAGTGATTTTGGAGCCCCCAAAAATAAAGTCTGACACTGTTTCCACTGTTTCCCCATCTATTTCCCATGAAGTGATGGGACCGGATGCCATGATCTTTGTTTTCTGAATGTTGAGCTTTAAGCCAACTTTTTCACTCTCCACCTTCACTTTCATCAAGAGGCTTTTGAGTTCCTCTTCACTTTCTGCCATAAGGGTGGTGTCATCTGCATATCTGAGATTATTGATATTTCTCCCGGCAGTCTTGATTCCAGCTTGTGCTTCTTCCAGTCCAGTGTTTCTCATGATGTACTCTGCATATAAGTTAAATAAGCAGGATGACAATATACAGCCTTGACGTACTCCTTTTCCTATTTGGAACCAGTCTGTTGTTCCATGTCCAGTTCTAACTGTTGCTTCCTGACCTGCATACAGATTTCTCAAGAGGCAGGTCAGGTGGTCTGGTATTCCCATCTCTTTCAGAATTTCCCACAGTTTATTGTGATCCACACAGTCAAAGGCTTTGGCATAGTCAATAAAGCAGAAGTAGATGTTTTTCTGGAACTCTCTTGCTTTTTCGATGATCCAGTGGATGTTGGCAATTTGATCTCTGGTTCCTCTGCCTTTTCTAAAACCAGCTTGAACATCTGGAAGTTCACGATTCACATATTGCTGAAGCCTGGCTTGGAGAATTTTGAGCATTATTTTACTAGCATGTGAGATGAGTGCAATTGTGCGGTAGTTTGAGCATTCTTTGGCATTGCCTTTCTTTGGGATTGGAATGAAAACTGACCTTTTCCAGTCCTGTGACCACTGCTGAGTTTTCCAAATTTGCTGGCATATTGAGTGCAGCACTTTCACAGCATCATCTCTCAGGATTTGAAATAGCTCAACTGGAATTCCATCACCTCCACTAGCTTTGTTCGTAGTGATGCTTTCTAAGGCCCACTTGACTTCACGTTCCAGGATGTCTGGCTCTAGGTCAGTGATCACACCATCGTGATTATCTGGGTCATGAAGATCTTTTTTGTACAGTTCTTCTGTGTATTCTTGCCACCTCTTCTTGATATCTTCTGCTTCTGTTAGGTCCATACCATTTCTGTCCTTTATTGAGCCCATCTTAGAAAACAATTATCATTTTTTATATTTACAATGACATTTTGGTTCTTAGTTTCACTAAGTGGTCTTTTCCCAGTATCAGTCATCTCTGGAAAACTGGAAACTCATGAATTCATTGCATGAATATTCTTTAAGTTGTATGTTCCTGTTGATTAAGATATTTAGGCTAGGAAATTTGCTGGGTCAGGAAGATCCCCTGGAGTGGAAAATGGCAACCTGCTCCAGTATTCTTGCTTGGGAAATCCCAGAGACTTCGGAGTCTGGCAAGCTACAGTCCGTAGGGGCCACAAAGAGTTGACACAACTGAGCATTTACGTATGTATGATTCTCTGCCAGGCCAGTGGCATCACTACCAGGGCCTGGGTTCAATCCCTGATTGGGGAACTAAGATCCTGCAAGCCACATGGTGTGGCCAAAAAAAAAAAGATATTTAGGCTAATAGTACTTTTGTTTGTGTGTCTTTTTATAAACAGTGCTGCAGTGAATATCCTGTGCATGTGTTTTCACATTCCCACGTAAGTATATCCATGGTGTACATTTCTAGAAGGAGAAGAAGTAGGGTCAAAAGCTACATGCATTTACAATTCCTTTAGCTCCAAAAGGGTTGCATCAATTGACATTCTTACTGTAAAACTGTCTGTATACTTCACAGTGTGTTCCTTGTTCATATCTTTTCTTAAATTAACACAGTGAGAGTTTGTGCAGTGAGTTCAAATAGTGAGAGATGTGGTGTTACTGAAATCTGTTTAGTTCCTAAGATTTGGATGGCCAGAGTAGGGACAGTCTGTACAGTGAGGGGGCCATTTGAAAACTGATTGGGCGGGCGCTGGTTCCTGAGTTAGATGATGAGAGTTTGAATAACGCAGAATACCTGCTGTTTCTTTCTTCTGGCATCGCCACACCCTCACTGGCACTGAGGTGTTATCATCAATGTTTTTAGTCCTCAACAATGTGCTGGGTTAAAAAGGTATCTACTTAAGTATGTTTTGCTTCTCTAGTTGTAAGTGATACTATGCACATTTTTATTTTAATGGCATTTATATTTTTAAATAACATGTAAAATGTCTTGTTGTATCATAAAAGTAGTGTCCCAACATTAGGGAAATAATTCTTCTTATAATGTTACTAGTATTTAATCTCTTTTGACTTTTTATGGTAATTCTTTGTGTGTGGTAATTTAGTGAAGTCTATCATTTCACCCCTTTTTAAGGCTTCTGTCATACTTAGAGTCTCATCTGCTATGCCTCAAGATAACAGAGCTTTCTTGTATTCTTCCAGTCTTTTACATTGATAATTCTATTTCCACAGTTTGTTTTTCATGTTTTGATCTTTGCTTCTTCTAAAATTTATTGTGGTGTAAGAAATCAGGCACAAATCTAGCTTTTTTCCTTTACTTACTATCCAGTTTCCCCTAAACCGTTTGTTAAATAGACAACTTTACCCCCATGTATTTGAAATGCCACCTTTATCATGAGTGAAATTCTGGTATCTATTTGGTTTATTGCTGTACCCTATTCTCTTTGAGTGAGCAGTCTGTTGATGTGCCAGGATTAAACTGTTGTGTGTGTTATAGCTTAATAATACTTTAAAATATATGAGAGGACTCTTGTCCCCTCTTTTTTCCCCTACCTGGTTGGGCATGCATGTTTATTATTCTAGAAGTATTTATCATTAGTCAAAAACTCCCCTCTCAGACCCATAAAATATCCTATTGGTATGTTTTGCTGGGATTGTTCGAGTTTGTTGTGTGGGCAAACTGCCCTTCTTAGAATTCATCCAAACAACATGGTTAGAGCAGTGCCTAACAGAGAGTAAGGAGTCAGAAGAGACAAGCTGCTGGGTCTTCTTTTTGCACCAACTCAGGAGGCTGACCTTTGTGGATTTCTTTGGCCGGCTGTCTCTTGCCCCTGGCTTCTTGCTGGACGTGGGAGGGTTGGCAGCAGATGGGCGGTGGCGGAAGGAGAGGTTCAGGGTGTATTTCCCAGCCTCTCACCTTCTTAGCACTGTTTGTCTCCTGAAGGTTCACCTTCTACCTGGTATTTCCTCACCTATGGTGAGAGTCCTCACTAGGATGTAGAAGTAACAGCTTCCTGCTACTGCTGGCTTCTGAGAGCTTCACCACACCCAGACCTTAGTAAATATTTCTTTCCTGAATTTCTTCTCAGTTACTCCTTGAATTGTATCATCAGTTTCCTGCCTGGAGCCTGACTGATGAAACTGCCCTCATTCCAATACTGAGCTTCGTTCCAGTACTGAGTCTTTCTATTCCAGTCTTTTCTGAGATGCCTAAATAGAGATGAAAATTTTCTTTGTAGAGTCCTTTATCATTTTTGTTGTTTATACCCAGGTTTACTTCTGTTCAGTTGCAGTTGTCATGGGAATCTTTTCTCTCGTTATGTTTTCTGTTCGTAAGTTGTTCAGTCGCTTAGTTGTGTCCGACTCTTTGTGACCCCATGGACTGCAGCACGCCAGGCTTCCCGGTCCTTCACCGTCTCCCAGAGTTTGCGCAAACTCATGTCCATTGAGTTGGTGATGTCATCCAACCATCTTATCCTCTGTCACCTGCTTCTCCTCCTGCCCTCAATCTTTCCCAGCATCAGGGACTTTTCCAGTGAGTTGGCTCTTCACATCAGGTGGCCAAAGTATTGGAGCTTCAGCACCAGTCCGTCCAGTGAGCATTCAGAGTTGATTTCCTTTGGGATTGACTGGTTTGATCTTGCTGTCTGAGTAGACAAACTATTGATTTTTGTATTAATTTTGTCATCAGCTGCATACTGAATTTTCTTATTTTTTCTAATGGTTTTTCAGTACCTTGTTTATTTCCTAATCACCTGCAAGTAATGCAGTGTTTGCAAATAATGATAATTTTGCCCTTTTACCTTTACTTCATTGGGAGTATTTATTTGGGAATGGTTGTTTCTTTTATTTGTAAGCATTTTGGGGCATCTATTTGAGATGCTTACGGTTTTTCACCTTTGAACCACTGATTTGGTAAATTATCCTAGTAAGTGTTCTGAAATTAGCTGTTACATTCCTAGAATGATTCTTACTTGGTTAAGGTATATTATTCCTCTAATGGTCCTACTTGCTGGTATTTTGTTTAGGACTTCTGCAGCGCTGTACAGGACATGATCTATAGCTTTCTCTCCCATCCAATATTGTGTTGTGGTAACAGTACCCTCCAGGCAAGAACACTGGAGTGGGTTGCCATTTCCTTCGGGATCCCAGGGACGGGGGAGCCTGGTGGGCTGCCGTCTATGGGTCGCACAGAGTCGGACATGACTGAAGCGACTTAGCAGCAGCAGCAACAGTACCTTATTGATAGCATTCTTATATTTTTTGAGGCAAGTAAAACACAGCAAGGCAGCAAAGAAAAGAGATTTTTTAATACAAAGCTTTTTAAAGCAGTGAGGCAGTTAGCTTGTTACCAGGGAAACTAGCATCATACATTGTTAGTTGTAACTGCTGTCCTTTGTATCAGAGTGGGACATAATGCAGTTGTTACAAGACTTAAAACGTGTCTGTAATGAAGTGGTGACATACAATACCATCTTTCTCCTTTGTCTCAACCTGTGAAGAGAGATGGGAAGGTATTAGCCCCACTTGACAAATGCAAAGGTTTAGGTTCAGAGAGTTTTGCTGGTTGCCAGAGATCCTAGGGACAATAAGGTTGACCTCTAGCAACCAAATCTTTTGACGCTCGACCTGTGCTTTTTTACTTCATTATCTTTAAGAATAGAATTAATGCAATTTCATGGATCATATCACATGCATATTTCAAAATAGAGATTTTGATTCAGATTTTATTTTCAAAGGATTATGTGAATTCAGCCACTCTTCTTATAATGCATATTATAATTCAGTTTCTGCCTACAACATCTTCTTGAGGTAGTGTCAGAGAACAGGGTTATGACTTTGTGCTATAGATGGTAGCACAGAATCACCCAGTTTAAAACCTGGAACTCTCTTCCTGCCTGCAGAGGATTATATAGGCTCTACCTGGATACAAATGAAATAAAAAAAATAGTGTCTTCTCGTGTTCATGAACAAAAAACACTAAATTTCTTCCTTTTAAAAGGATGAGTTGTATTTTTCGTCATTACTAAGGTAATACATGTTCGTGATGGAAATTTTAGGGGAAAAATAATCAGGCAAAAATAAAAGAATGATCTGTAATTCTACCACCCAGAGATGACAGCATGAACATATTGGTATCGAGCTTTCCTGTTAGCTCAGTTGGTAAAGAATATACCTGCAATGCAGGAGATCCTGGTCTGATTCCTGGGTTGGAAAGATTTGCTGGAGAAGGGATAGGCTACCCACTCCAGTATTCTTGGGCTTCCCTTGTGGCTCACCTGGTAAAGAATCTGTCTGCAATGCGAGAGACCTGGGTTCAGTCCCTGGGTTGGGAAGATCCCCTGGAGAAGGGAAAGACTGTCCACTCCAGTATTCTGGCCTGGAGAATTCCATGGACTGTAGTCCATGGGATTGCAAAGGATCAGATACAATTGAGGGACTTTCGCTTCACTCAACAATCCTATTATCTATCCAAATATATTCTTTCTTTCTGGCTTTTACTGTACATAATGTTTTATAATCTTTTAAAATTTATATTATCAATAATTTTTCATTTGGAATATTTTATGGTAATACTTCAGATACTTGAGATTTTTTTCTGAATAGTCTTATTAGAAACTCAAATATGTACAGTATTCTGTTGGTAAACTTGGTAAATACTCATTTATAGCTTTATCATGGGAATAAAAAGGTTGATTTGATGAACAGAAAAATCTTAAATCGAGTTGTATCCAGAGGTGTGTTGGGAAGGGCTTAAAATGACGAGATCCCTGAGGAAAAAAGTAACCCTGAGTTGTGTCGTTTGCCAGTTTCTGCCAGTGTACTTACCCTTACCATGGCTGATACGATGCTGTCGACATAAGGCCAGTGAATGAATTGTTGGGACAAGTGCACAATTTGGTGCCTGGAGCTGATGCGCACAGGCTCCCTCTCACCACTCATTATACAGCTAGTTCTTAGTTGCAGGTAGCCGAAAACTAATTTCCAGTTTCTGCAAACAAAAGCCTCAGCAGGAAGACTCAAGAGTGGCTCCAGGTTTAGTTGATGGACCAGCTCGGTATCGCCATTACTGACCCAGGTGCTTTTTCTGTGTTTCTGTTTTACTGTCTTTGGTATGATGCTGTATCCCTGCTGTGGCTGCACAGTTCTCTGTATCCAGACAGGACAACTTTCAGAGGAAGAAAGGGGCTGTCTTCCGTTTTGTATCATGTTAAGTGCAAAGAAGCCCATCGCGTGAAGCCTCCCACTGCAAACTTTGCATCACACCTGACAACTTCACATGGCCATTTCTGACTTGGTCCCTGGCAAGAGAGATGGGCCCATCCTGATTTGGTGTGGACCAGTCAGAGCCCACTCTCCAGGTCTGAGGCTGCCCACACTCCTCTGATGCTCATGGCTGTCTACACAGATGAACAAAATGTTGCTTTAGGAAGGAAAGGAGGAGGGGTGGCTGTTGAATATACAGCCAACAGTGTTGTCTACACAGGGTTGTGGATGACACTTCCAATCACATTATCAGCTTCAGTATATATTTTTCTATTTTATTTTGATTGTGTAGTAAAAGTTTTCATTCATCAAGAAAAATTGTGAATATTAATAGTATTCTTCTTGGCTCATTCTATGAGGCCAATATTACCCTGATACCAGAACCCCACAAAGACAGTTGATTCTAATAACTTAGAATCAGAGACCTAATCTAGAAACGGAAACTTTCAAAATTAAAAGAAAACATAGGGTGAATCTTTATGACCTTGGATTCGAAGAGGATTCTTTGGTGTGAAAAACATGAGCAAGAAAAGAAAAAAATAGATAGCTTGGATTTCATCAAAGTTGAGAACTTTTATACTTCAAGTACACTCTCAGGAAAGTGAAGACTACCCACATAATGGAAGAAAATAATTGCAAATCACATACCTAATAAGGAAGTCATATCGAGGATGTAAAAGAACCTCATATAACTCAATAATAAAAAGAAAGCCCAATTAAAAAATGGATCAAAGGTCTGAATAGTCATTTCTCCCAAGAAGATTTACAAATGGCCAGTAAGGATATGGAAGATAGTCCAACATCTTTTCCACCAGGGAATAGAAGTCAAGACCACAATGGGACATGACTTAAAAAGTCAAGATGGTAAGTCTTAGCAAGGATGTGGAGAAATCAGAATCCTCATACAGTACTGGTGGGAATGTGAAATGGTGCAGTCACTTGGAAAGCAGTTTGGCAGTTCCTCAAACCCTAAGTGTAGAGTTATGCTACAACCTGGCAGTTTCACTTCTAGGTATATACCTAAGAGAAGGGAAAACAGGGCCACACACAAATCTGTACATGAATGTTTATAACAGCAGTATTAAATTGATAGCCATAATAGCCCAAATGTTCATTAGCTGATAGACTGAAGTGTTATATCCAGTCGTGTCCGACTCTTTGTGACCCCATGGACTGCAGCATGCCAGGCTGTTCATCACCAACTTCCGGAGCTTACTCAAACTCATATCCATTGAGTCGGTGATGCCATCCAACCATCTCATCCCTCTGCCATTCCCTTCTCCTCCCACCTTCAATCTTTTCCAGCATCAGGGTCTATTCCATGAGTCAGTTCTTTGCATCAGGTGGCCAAAGTATTGGAGTTTCAGCTTCAGCGTCAGTCCTTCCAATGAATATTCAGGCTGAGTTCCATAATGGACAAATATTATTCAATAATAAAAAAGATAAATTTGTGCTCTGTGGTGCATCTTGGGTGAATCTTGAAAACATGCTGAGACAGAAAATAAGCCAGACTCATTGGGCATGATTCCATTTATATAAACTATTCAGGAAATGTATTTCAATCAGGATAAAAAGATAGGTGGTTGCAGTGGGCTTGGGGAGGGAGAATGGGGAGTAACTTCTTATAGATCTGGGAATTCCTTTAGGGTGATGAAAATACTATTAACACTGGTGATGGGTGCATGAATTTGTCACTATACTATTGTAAAAGCCATTGCATTGTTTATTCAAATGGGGGAATTACATGATTTGTGAGCTGTAGCTCAAGAAAGCTGTTAAAAAAAAATGTTAACAGTGTTTTATTTAAAGCTTCCCTTGCAGTTTCAGAATATTTTAAAATTAATAATCTGGAATTTTGAAGGAAAAATATTCGGAAATGTTTGCTTCAGTGTAGATGTCAGTCATGATATCTAAAGTCCCGTCCATCTTGTTGGTCATAAAGTCAGTAAAGTATGCCGCAGTCACACCAAGCATTAAAAATTACAATACACAACCCCAGTGTGTTCTTGCATGCTCATCTATTAGTATAAACCTGCTTCATTTTAATGACAGTATATGCTGAGCAGATGCATGTGAACTTTGCCTTGCATTTGTTTTTAGAGCTTAGTTGCTTTTGTAGATCTAGCACAGTTTTACATGAGGAACCACACACGGGAGCAAATGAGAAAAAAGAAGGTTAACTCAGACTTTGTTAATCAATAGTACATACATGAAACAGTCAGATACATAGAGATGCCAGAGGTGGGAGTGCTCAAAGAGTTAAAAATATTGAATGTTTGAATATGGGTATTTTTTGAGAAATGACTCACATACCATGAAATTCACTCTTCTGAAATATGCAGCATGTTTTTTCATATATCCACAAAGTTGTGGAATATTGCACACCTCCACTACTAATTTCTGAACACTTTTTATCACCTAAAAAAGAAACCAGAGTCACTTCTTACTCCCCTCCCCAGCCCCTGCAACTAGTCATCTACTTTCTGTCTGTGTGTATTTACATATGGAATATATGCATTGTTTTTACTGCAAATTTCAAGTAGGTAAAAGTATCCAGGAATTAAATCTTTTTGAAAATAGAACACTTACATTGTATACCACTCACTGTAAATGACTGTGGCTATTCCATATTTCTCTTTAATAGTTAACCAATCAGTCCATTATGGTAGCTTCCTTAAAGATTATTTCCTAGAAGTGGTATGACTCGTTAAAATGTTAGGTGTGGTTTAAAGCCTTCTAATAAACATTGCCAAACTACCCTCCAGAAAGTGTGTATTAATTTACACTCAGAAAGTAATGTAAGAATCACGTAAGTTGTGAAGTATACTAATGCCTTTCAATTAACCGTTTACTTGTCAAATTTTGAAAATTGTTTTCTGCTCAACACTTTAGAAACTTTTCAGTGAACAGGAGTCATAATTTTGTATATCAGTTGTACTTGAAACATTGTCTTAAATTAGCAGTGCAACTATATAGTACAATCAACTATTCCAAGTTCAAAACAAGAAATTCTCTAAATACATCTTATTAATCAGTTGCAGATTGCCTGAACTTTATACAACTGGCTCTTAATTGTTCATACAATAAATCTTTAAGCTGTATTAGCTATTTCAGTTCTTTTTAAATTTTTTTAAGCTTCCTCATTAAATCTTGAAATTTGGCTGACAAAAATTTCTGACTTTTACTTTTCTCTTTACACAACCACACACTGGAGGTGTTAAAACTGACGTGACTTTCCCGAGTGGGAGGGAGTGTATTCTAGATGAAGGAAGTGAGCTGGTACAGGTGTGGCGTGGCCATGTCCAGGCTCTGATCAGGAAAATGTGAGCAGATTATTTGGAGCAAGTATAGGGTGAAAATGAGATAATGAGGTTAAATTTGTGCCATAAAAGACAAATATTAACTGGTTTTCTATGTCTTCTTGGTAATAAAAAATATCCTCCTGTAGGGTAGGGAAGGATGATAAGGTACTGTATATGCAGCTTGGTGAGAGGGTTAAATACTTGGTGTTCGTTGGAGTGTCCCCCTTTTAACCTTGATCCTGTGTGTTTTTCTTATCAGTTTTTCTCATATCACCTTTACCTCCTCAGTTTTATCAGGTTTTTTTTTTTTTTTTTTTTTTAAAGTGCTGTGGTATATTGAATGGGACATACCTCTTTTAGAAGTGGGTGTCTTTGGGGTAGGGGGAGGGGAGGGGCATGCGTACACACACACCTGACCTCATGGTCCTCTGACAGATAGTTCCCAAATGATTGTGGCAGATCCCAGGAGAATGTGGGGTTTTGGCAAGGGGTTCTTGAACCCACATGTGTTTGAAATAGTAAATTTAAAAGCTCATATATTTGCTGTTTTTGTTTACTCTCTTAAGTCGTGTCTGACTCTGTTCATGGGATTTCCCAAGCAAGAATACTGGAGAGGGATATGGGCTTCCCCAGTGGCTCAGTGGTAAAGAATCCACCTGCAGGAGACACGTGTTCCATCTCTGGATCAGGAAGATCCCCTGAAGGAGGAAACGGCAACCCACTCCACAGAGGAGTGGGCTATACAGTCCATGGGGTCACAAAAGCGTCACGACGTAGCTATAAATTGTTTTGCCAATACAAGTAGATACACCTGTGATTAAATTCATTTAAACAGCTGCAGTGAACATTGGGGTGCATATGTCTTTTTGGATTATTGTTTTCTTCAGGTATATGCCCAGGTGGGGATTGCTGGATCTATGTATGGGGGCCCTATTTTTAGTTTTTTCTATGTCCTCCATACTGTTCTTCTTAGTGGCTGTACCATTTTACATGCCCACCAACAGGTAGGAGTTCCTTTTCCCCGCACCCTCTCCAGCATTTATTGTTTGCAGATTCTTTGATGATAGCCATTCTCACTGGTGTGAGGTGATACCTTACTGTAGCTTTGATTTGCATTCTGTAATAGTTAGTGTGATGTTGAGTATCTTTCCATGTGCCTTTTAGCCACAGTTAGAAGGAAAGAAATGATAAAGGATTTTCCTGGCAGTCTAGAAGCTAACAGTCTGTGTTTCCTATGCAGAGGGTGTGAGTTTGATCCCTGGTCAGGAATCTGATGTCCTATATGCTGCATGGCATGGCTTTAAAAAAGAGAGAGACAAAATAATAGCAAAGATAATGAAACTAAAAGCTGGTTCTTTGAGAAGACAAACTGATAAACCCTTAGCCAAACTCATCAAGAAAAAACAGGACAGGACTCCAATCAGTAAAATTATAAATGAAAAAAGAGAAATTACAGTGGACAACACAGAAATACAAAGGATCGTAAGAGATGACTACAGGTAACTCTATGACAATAAAATGGACAGTCTAGGAGAAATGGGCAAATTCTTAGGTACAGCCTTCCAAGACTGAACCAGGAACAGATAGAAAATAAAAATAGACCAATCACAAGTAGTGAGATTGAAATCGTGATTAAAAATCTTCCAACAAACAAAAGTCCAGGATCAGATGGCTTCACAGGTGAGTTCTGTCAAGCCTTTAGAGAAGAGTTAATGCCTACCTTTCTTTTTTTTTTTAAATATAACATTTATTGCTTGTAGATGGTTTGATACAGAACAGTGTTTCTTCTCATTTTGAATCTGGAAGTACTATACAACTGAATACAAAGAGGGACGAGAAGTACCAAAACCGAACTTGTGATTCTCTGTCCATGTGGCATAAACCAGTTTTGTACACAACATGTAGCAGCAGTTTTTTAAGTTCCCTTTAGAAAAATATGAATTCTACACATTTATTATTGTTTCCTGTTTAATGCATGGGCTGAAATCACCAGGATCAACTTCCTTCTGGAGGAAAGAGAGGAACAGAGCGTGGAAAGAACAGTGAGACTTTCTGAAACAAATGGGCATCCGACTGCCAGACAGTGTCCCCTAATGCCTACCTTTCTGAAACTCATCCCAGAAGTTGCAGAGGAAAGAATATACCCACGCTCATTCTGTGGGGCCACCATTACCGTGATAACCAAAGCCAGACAAAGATACCACAAAAAAAGAAAATTGCAGGCTACATCAGTAAACATAGACACAGAAATCCTCAAAGTATTAATACTGGCAAACCAAATCCAGCGACACATTAAAAGGATCACATACTGTGATCAGATAGGATTTATCCCAGGGATGCAAGGATTTTTCAGTATCCTCAAATCAATCAATGTGACACAGCACGTCACCAAATGGAAGAATGGAAACAGAGGTTTTTAGAATGTGACTTGTAGCAAAACTGGACACTAAGGTTTGAACCTGTGATCACATGATTCAAAGTCTCTGCTCTCCTGGTCCAGCTTTAAGAAGATACATGTTGGCACGAATTTCAAACTTAAGAGAATCCAAACTTTGAGGGAAATTAGATGAAAAATTTTTTTTTGCCTATGTGTTTTTGAAATTGTGCTAAAATACACCTAAGATAAAACTTATTATTTTAACCACTTTTAGATGTACCATTCTGTGATGTTGAGTATATTCACGAGTGTGGGGCAAACATCACCTCTCTCCCCATCTGCCCAGCTTTCTCATTGGCCACACAGAGCTGGGTACCCATTAAACACTGATTGCTGGTCCCCTCTTTCCCAGCCGCTAGGAACCTCTATTCTACTTTTTGTCTCTATGGATAAAATTCCTTTTTAGTGAGACAGTTTTTTTAATGTTAGATAGTATAAATTAAGTTTTCTGTTTCTTTTTAGATTGTTGATAATGAATGCATTTCTTCAAGAAATATGACATACTTTGCCATAAATTCAGAGTTAATTTTGCCATTTTAATTCTTTGTCTATTGTTTTTAGCCAAAGCATTGTAATTACATGTGCTAAGTACAGAAGCCTTGGTGTTCTTTTCATTTTATTAAATGTAAATAAATGGTGTTATAGTAAGAGAAAATAGTTCTTTTTTCTGAACCTTATTACGAAATTGCTTTTTTAAAATACATTGTCACAGTTCCTACTACTTAAGGTAGCATCAGTTAGTCTTAACTGCCTTTGCAATTAAGTTCATCAAAATGGTAGCAAATGCAAAAGATGACAGTCTTTTCACTAGCCTGTGTATGTCTGTATTGTTCTCCAAGCTGATGCTGGTCAAATCACACCATGATTTGATGTGGTTTGACTCAGGCTGGGTTTTTTTGTTTTTTATTTTTAATTAATTAATTTTTTTTTTTATTGAAGGATAGTTGCTTTACAGAATTTTGTTGTGTTCTGTCAAACCTCAACCTGAATGAGCCGTAGGTATACATACGATGTATTTACTCCTGCTCATTGTATTCCTTAGTAGTGGTTACTCAGAGGTGCTGTCTCTACTTGGGCAGACCATGGGCTTCAACGCTTTTTGTGGTGGTTGTTCCATGTTCACAACTCAGGAGGTTGTGAGAAACCCAGAGTTCAGGCTCACCCACTTGACTTTGGCCTGGATGCTAGAGCCAGCTTCAGTACTCAGTACTCTGCCTCTCTTTGTGCCTTCCTGCCTTTACTTAGTTTTTGCCCAGATATTCTTTATTACCAGCTCATGAATTTATTTCTGTAGATATTTTCTAGCATTTTCCATCGTGTCCAGTGATAGGATCCACTCTCTAAAGCAGTCCATTGTTGAAGGTGGAAGTGGTCTCAGAGGCTTAAACCGATTCATTACTGCCACTGAGTAAATAATAATAGAAATTGGAACACAAGTTTTGTCTTAATTCACTTTTATTTATTCTTGGCTCCTTGTTCCAAATCAGTGTGTTACAGGACTGGATGGAAGAATTTTTAATATTATCTACTGTATCTTGCTTTCATTTTATAAAGGAACTAAGAGAGTCTGGATTGGAGGAAGGGTCTGAACCAGAAGTTCCTTCGGTAGCCTAGGAAGAAGCTATAAGCCCTGCCAGGGATGCAGTTAGAAATTTGTTGAGTGATGGCCTTCTTGTCATTTGCTTTTCGTATTACACTTAAAGATGTTTATTACTGGCTTCAATATGACATAGGTTTAAGAGGGAATGTGATTTGTATTCATGTGTGAAAGGAAAAAAAAAAAACAACTACATGGGTGTTGCTGGTTATTTTGAATAGTTAACTATTTGCGAGTTTTGCCCTCCCAGGCCTTTCCTGTTTCTAAGTCTAAAGATTTTGGTGTTAACTGTCTTATCTTTTCTCCTTGAGTAATCTGGTGATTCACTGTGGCTCAGATGGTAAAGAATCCGCCTGCAATGTGGGAGACTTGGGTTGGGAAGATCCCTGGAGAAGGGAACGGCTACCCACTCCAGTTTTCTGGCCTGGAGAATTCCAAGGACCCTATAGTCCATGGGGTTGCAAAGAGTCGGACACGACTGAGTGACTTTGACTTTCAGTCTTACCACATGTCTTCTTTTGGGGGGAAGCGATCATACCTATTACTATTTTTCTAACTTTTTCTTTTCCCTTGGAGTATAGCCAGTTAACAAGTTGTGATAGTTTCAGGTGAACAGCAAAGGGATTCAGCCATACACATACATGTATCCATTCTGGGGAAACAGTGGAAACAGTGTCAGACTTTAATTTTGGGGGCTCCAAAATCACTGCAGATGGTGACTGCAGCCATGAAATTAAAAGACGCTTACTCCTTTTTTTTTTTTTTTTTTTAACGCTTACTCCTTGGAAGAAAAGTTATGACCAACCTAGATAGCATATTGAAAAGCAGAGACATTACTTTGCCAACAAAGATCCGTCTGGTCAAGGCTATGGTTTTTCCAGTGGTCATGTATGGATGTGAGAGTTGGACTGTGAAGAAGGCTGAGTGCTGAAGAATTGATGCTTTTGAACTGTGGTGTTGGAGAAGACTCTCGAGAGTCCCTTGGACTGCAAGGAGATCCAACCAGTCCATTCTGAAGGAGATCAGCCTTGGGATTTCTTTGGAAGGAATGATGCTAAGGCTGAAACTCCAGTACTTCGGCCACCTCATGCAAAGGGTTGACTCATTGGAAAAGACTGATGCTGGGAGGGATTGGGGGCAGGAGGAGAAGGGGACGACAGAGGATGAGATGGCTGGATGGCATCACTGACTTGATGGACGTGTGTCTGAGTGAACTCTGGGAGTTGGTGATGGACAGGGAGGCCTGGCGTGCTGTGATTCATGGGGTCGCAAAGAATTGGACACAACTGAGCAACTGAACTGAACTGAACTGATTTCTCCTCTCCCATCCAGGCTGCCACAAAACATCGAGCAGCGTTCCATGTGCTATGTCGTAGGTCCTTGTTGTTTATCCATTTTAAATAATTGCGGTGTGTACATGTCCGTCCCCAGCTCCCTGACTGTTCCTTCCCCTCATCCTTACTCCTGGCAGCCATAAATTTGTTCTCTGACTCACCACATGGTCTTGAGTGATTACTCCCAGATCCCTTCTCTAGCTCAAGCCAAGCCAGACTCCTAGATGGACACTTCCACTCAGTTGTCCCTGGGGCACCGAGCCTTCTCCTGAAACACAGCAAATTAGTCCCCTGAATCATGTCACCTTTCTCCGTTCCTATGGATCATCCCTAATCTTGGCCATCGTCTTATTCTGGATTAAGGCAGCAGCCTTCTTGCAGAGCTCCTGAAGACTGGTCTTCCACTGTATTAATGCCAGTGTTCCATCCCCTGGCACCCAAGTTTTTTTTTTTTCCCCAAAATATATTTTATGCATCACTCTCCTAAAACACACACATACTCTTAATAGTGCTTCCCGGGTAGTGCTAGTGCAGGAGACAAAAGATACATGGGTTCGATCTCTGGATTGGGAAGATCCCCATTTTTTCTAGGCAAAAATGCTAGAGTGGGTTGCCATTTCCTACTCCAGGGGGTTCTTCCTGACCCAGGGATTGAACCTGAGTCTCCTGCATCGACAGGTGGATTCTTTACCACTGAGCCACCAGGGAAGCCCATTACACACTTACTAGACCACAGTAAATAAACATAACTTTTTTATATACTGGGAAACAAAAGACTTTGGGTTGACTTGGTTTATTGTGGCATTTGCTTTATTGCAGTGATCTATAACTGAACATTTACTGTCTGCTTGGGATGCTTATATTATGAATAAAGCTATGAATATTCATGTTCAGATCATTTTGGGGGCATATGGTTCATTTACAGAGAGTTCTGATTGCTTCACATCCGAACACTAGATATTGTCAACCTTTTTAATTTTAGCCATTTTTTTGGGTGTTTAATGGTATCTTATGATTTTGGTTTTCATTTCTCCAGTGATTAAACATGTTGAGCATCTTTTCATGTGTGTATCAGCTATTTATATATCTTCCCAATGTGAAGATATGTATCTTCACATTATATATATCTTCCCATTGTGAACTTGTCTGTTCAAGTCATTAGCCTGTGTTTTAAATTGAATTAGTTTTCATTAAGATGAGTTTTTAGTGTAATATAATCTGGATCAAATCCTTGGTCAGATTTTTTATTACAAATATTTGAGTGGTTTGCTTTTTCATATCTTAACACTACCTTTGAAGGGAAGTTTTTAATTGTAATTAAGCATAACTAAAATTTTTGTAACTAGTATTTTTGTATCTGGAAATCTTTAGTTAACCCCAAATCTTGAATATATTCTCATACTTTTTCTTAGAAATTTTGTTTTAGTCTTTATGTTTAGATATAAAGATCTGCATTGATTTTTTTGTATAGCAAGAGATTGCATGTTGGGATTTTTTTCTTAAGTTTATATAGTTTTTCCAGTGCCATCTGTTGAAAAGATAGGTACTTGCCCTTGAATTACTCTGGCACCTTTGTTGCTGCTGCTGCTGCTAAGTCGCTTCAATCGTGTCCAACTCTGTGCGACCCCATAGACGGCAGCCCACCAGGCTCCCCCATCCCTGGGATTCTCCAGGCAAGAACACTGGAGTGGGTTGCCATTTCCTTCTCCAATGCATGAAAGTGAAAAGTGAAAGTGAAGTCGCTCAGTCATGTCCGACTCTTAGCAACCCCACGGACTGCAGCCTACCAGGCTCCTCCGCCCATAGGATTTTCCAGGCAAGAGTACTGGAGTGGGGTGCCATTGCCTTCTCCACACCTTTGTTGAGTATTGATTAATCACACAAGTGTGAGTCTGTTTCTGAATTCTCTATTCAGTTCTGATGCTCTACATCTGCCTTTATGTAAAAGCCACATTGTCTGGTTTACTATAGTTTTAAAATAAAAGTCTTGAAATCAGGTAGTGTAAGTCCTCCAATATTTTTTATTCTTTTCAAAGATATTTTGGCCATCCTAGATCTTTTGTGTTTCCATATAGATTGTAGAATTTCTTTTTTAAAGAAAGCATGCTGGAATTTTAATTGGATTTATAGATTAACTTGAGAAAAATTGGAAACGACGTCAAGCCTTCCATAAACATATGTATTACTTTCCTAGGACTGCCAAGACAAACTATTATAAACTGTATGACTGAAAGTAACAAATTTATTCTCATAGTCAGAAATTAAGATGTCAGCAGGGGCATGCTCTCTCTGAAGGCTCTGGGAGAGGAATCCTTCCTTGTCTCCTCTAGCTTCGGGTGGTTGCCGGCCATCCTCCGCATTTCTTGGCTTGTAGAACCAGTACTCTATAATCTCTGCCTCCCTGTGCACATGATCTTCTCCTTTTGTATCTCCGTCTACATTTCTCTCTTCTTATGAGAACGTGAGTTATATTGGCTATAGAGCCTGCTCTAACCCAACATACTGTTATTTTAACTTGATTACATATGCAAGGAACCAAGTAAAGTCACGTTTATGCGTGCCAGGTTACGACCTTGGCAGATCTCTTGGGGAAAACACAGTTTAGTCTTATAACAACTTGATACATTTCTCCATTTATTTAGGTCTTTCAGTTCAGTTCAGTCGCTCAGTTGTGTCCGACTCTTGGCGACCCCATGAATCGCCATATGCCAGGCCTCCCTGTCCATCACCAACTCCCGGAGTTCACTCAGACTCACGTCCATCGAGTCAGCGATGCCATCCAGCCATCTCATCCTCTGTCGTCCCTTTCTCCTCCTGCCCCCAATCCCTCCCAGCATCAGAGTCTTTTCCAATGAGTCAACTCTTCTCATGAGGTGGCCAAAGGACTGGAGTTTCAGCTTTAGCATCATTCGTTCCAAAGAAATCCCAGGGCTCATCTCCTTCAGAATGGACTGGTTGGATCTCCTTGCAGTCCAAGGGACTCTCAAGAGTCTTCTCCAACACTGCAGTTCAAAAGCATCAATTCTTCGGCGCTTAGCCTTCTTCACAGTCCAACTCTCACATCCATACATGACCACTGGAAAAACCATAGCCTTGACTAGATAGACCTTTGTTGGCAAAGTAATGTCTCTGCTTTTCAATATGCTGTCTAGTTGGTCATAACTTTCCTTCCAAGGAGTAAGCGTCTTTTAATTTCATGGCTGCAGTCACCATCTGCAGTGATTTTGGAGCCCAAAAAAATAAAGTCTGACACTGTTTCCACTGTTTCCCCATCTATTTCCCGTGAAGTGATGGGACCGGATGTCATGATCTTCGTTTTCTGAATGTTGAGCTTTAAGCCAACTTTTTCATTCTCCACTTTCACTTTCATCAAGAGGCTTTTGAGTTCTTCTTCACTTTCCGCCATAAGGGTGGTGTCCTCTGGATATCTGAGATTATTGATATTTCTCCCGGCAGTCTTGGTTCCAGCTTGTGCTTCATCCAGCCCAGCGTTTCTCATAATGTACTCTGCATATAAGTTAAATAAGCAGGGTGACAATATACAGCCTTGACGTACTCCTTTTCCTGTTTGGAACCAGTCTGTTGTTCCATGTCCAGTTCTAACTGTTGCTTCCTGACCTGCATACAGATTTCTCAAGAGGCAGGTCAGGTGGTCTGGTATTCCCATCTCTTTCAGAATTTTCCACAGTTTATTGTGATCCACATAGTCGAAGGCTTTGGCATAGTCAATAAAGCAGAAGTAGATGTTTTTCTGGAACTCTCTTTAATTTCTCTCAAAAAGGTTTTATAATTTTCCTTGTACAGATCTTGCTCATATTCTGTAAAGTTTGTCTTCAGGTATTTCATGTTTTTGGGTGCTATTGGAAATGCTATTTTTAAAATTCCATTTTTCAATAATTTTTTCTAATATATAGGAATGCAATTGACTTTTGCATATCAAATCTGTGTCCTGTAATGTTGCTATATTTTATGAATTTCAGTAGTTCTTTTGTAAAGTCTTTAGGATTTTCTGTATAGATAATTATGTTGTCTGCAAATAAAAGATAGTTTTTCTTCTTCCTTTCCAGTTTGGATGCCACATATTTCTTTTTCTTGCCTTAATGCATGGGCTCTGACTTTAAATACCCTATTAAAGATACAGAGCAGACATCCTTGCCTTGTTTATGATCTTAGGGCAAAAAGCATTTAGTTTTTTTATTTTCAAATATGAGGTGGCTGTAGGTTTTTTATAGATGTCCTTTGTCAGATGAGAGAGTGTCCTGCTATTCCTAGTAAAGAGTGTTTAGCATAAATGAGTGTTGAATTTTGTTACCAATTGAAATATTATATGATTTTTTAATTCTAATATGTTGAATTACATTTATTGTTTTTTTAACAATAAACCAATTTGATTCCTGAGATGATAATATCCATTTAATCATAATGCATTTCCTTTCTATATATTATTGGATTTGATTTACAATTATTTTCTTACAGATCTTTGTGTCTTTGTTTATGAGCTATTTGGTCCATGATTTCCTTTTGGAATGTTTTTGTCTGGTTTGGGCATCAGTTGTTTTTCTTAGTAATTTTATTGTGATGTGTCTTGGTGTGTTTACACCCTGTTTTTCTTTCTTTCCCTAAAGCATCTCAGTTTATGCAACTATTCCTTATATATTATCCTAGTGAGTTGGCTCTTTGCATCAAGTGGCCAAAGTATTAGAGCTTCAACATCAGTTCTTCCAGTGAATATTCAGGGTTGATTGCCTTTAGGATTGACTGATTTGATGTCCTTGCTGTCCAAGGGACTCTCCAGAGTCTTCTCTAGCACCACAGTTTGAAAGCATCAGTTCTTCAGCACTCAGCTTTCTTTATAGTCCAACTCTCAAATCTGTACATGACTGCTGGAAAAACCATAGCTTTTACTGTATGAACCTTTCTTGGCAAAGTGATGTCTTTGCTTCTTAATACACTAAGTTTGTCATATCCGTATGTGCTTTTAAAAATGTTATGTATGAATGCATCTTCCAGTGTAATACTCAGAACTGAATTCAGTCTTATAAATGTGGCCTGTATTGAGAAGAGAGGAGCATCCTTGATTTGGATATTATTAATATCTGACTCTTAGAGGAGGGCATGGCATACCACTCCAGTATTCTTCCTGGAGAATCCCATGGATGGAGGAGCCTGGCGGGCTGCAGTCCATAGCATCACAAAGAGTCAGACACAACTAAAGCTACTGAACATAACATCTGACCCTCAGTGCTTCCTAAGGTTGCCTTTACTTACTGCTTCCTATTAGAGTTTAAATATTCTGACTTTTTTTTTCAAAGGAAACTGTTTTAAACTCTGTTTCCACTGTTACATATGCATGCAGTTTATCTTACATAAAAACACACACTCCATTCTCTTCAGGTTATTTTGTAATTAAATGTGGTTTACTCTTTGTTTTATATGCAGATTTGATATACATTAGTCTGATCTGCTTCCTAATAAATCACAAAACGTCAGGGGACTTCCCTGGGGGTTCAGTGGCTGAGACCTCAAGATCCCAATGCACTGGGCCCAGGTTCGATCCCTGTTCAGGGAGCTGGATCCCGCATGCTGCAGTGAAGACTGAAGATCCCTCGTGCTGCAGCTAAGACCCAGTGTAGCCAGATGAATATATAGATAAATGAAATTTTAAAAAGAGAGAGAGATGTACTCACAGCGTGTATGGAAAAACCGTGCCCTTAAAAAAAAAAAAAGAATCGGATGTAGAGTTCTGTTAGGTACCTCTGGAATTCTTCTACTCGTTTCATATCCAGAACTTGAACTCTGGTTAAGTTTGCTCAGTCAGCTAGGAGTCAGCCTAACAGTGCTCTGCTTTCTTCTTACGGATGCATCCAGAGACTGTGCAGCCTTGTGGAAATTAAGGTGGCCAATGTCTGTGACATGCTCCTGGTCTTTTATGCTAGCAACTTAAGTCCAAACTCTACAGTTGTAGGAGCCACACCATTGGGTTTTGTTTTTTTTTTTTTCCTTCTGGTAATTGTGGCCATTTCTACTTTTCTATAATTTTTTTTCCAACAAAAATTCTCACATTTATTCCTGAGCCAAAGCATTAGTGCAGAAACACTGACACAAAGAGAAAAAACATTTTCCCAATAAAACACATCCAGCTGTTACGGTAGTAGCAATGTTCTCAGTGTAAGATGCAGCTGACCTTGACTCAGATTCCGTACATGTGCCACCTGTTGTATGAGGCTTCCTGTAGACCAAGCTTGGTTCTCCTGCAGCGTCTTCTCTTGCAGTTGTACCTGATCTTAGTACAGTTTTCGTTCGAATCCATTGGGGAATAGGACTACTCCGCTTTTGTCTTTTGGCCAGGAATCAGTTGATCCTGGAAATCTTGTGAGAAAATGTGGTGAGGAGCAGGGTTCCCGTAATTTTAAAAATATTTTGAAGAATGGTTCAGTAAGCAAATCTCAGTTCTTTTCCTATCATAAGATGTAGTTTCCTGGACCGGAAGACTTGAATGTTTGTAAACTGTCAGGATGTTTTTATTACTTCCTTCATACTGGGACTAATCGTGTATTTGTTGCCATTAAATACTGAGACGACAGAAATATATAATAGCTTAATTCAGAGCACTAACAAAGGTCTTAACTGATAAAAGTCCCATGTCACCATAGTTTTAAAATAGTTTTTGTTGTTTATCAAGGCTGAATTTTTCATCAGTTTCATAGATCTTGAAATTCATAACGTTTAAAAAATAATCACCTCTAATATGAGGTTTTTAGCAGAAGAAATATCAGTAAAAAAAAAAAAAGCTCACCCTGATTTATTATTTGTTATTAAAATTGGCTGGAATTCAAAATGATAAGGGCAAGGTTTGAAATTGTGACTATTGCATTCACATTTTTTCTACTATAAATTTGGTTATGGTTTCAACAGACACTACATTCGTATAAAGAACTCTGGGATAGACTATTCCTGTCAACATGATTCCAAAATTATAGACACTGATGTCAATGCAGATGAGGTTAGCCTAATTTGGTCAAGAGAAGGACATGCTGAGTCTCTGTATGGATAGCTAAAGGCTATTGCCAAGATTGACAGGTGTCCTGTGAGTGGCAAAGAGCCCCAGGGGTAAAATTTGTACTTGGATTACTTCTCTAAGACACAGTGATTGAAGTTGTACCTTTTCCTTCCATTGACTGTGCTCCTAAAATAGTGAGATTTGCTTTTAATACCCTGACTATTCAGATATTTTATAAGCCCCAGAAAGGTAAAGAATTTTATACCTTTTTTTTTCTTATGGTATCAAATTCTGTTTTCAAGAGCTTAACTGTATCCTGTGCATGAATTTTCCTAGTATAGTCAAGTGACCCTTTTTTGTTACCCTGTCATGTTTCACTTAGGCTTTGAGACAGGTGAGAAATGTTAATATAAAAGAATACATTTGTTATTATTGTAAAAGAGGCAACTATTTATTTAGGGGATAATACATTATATTTGGAGAGATTAATTTTTAAGATAATTTTCTAATAAGTAATATATCATAGATGAGTATGAATATAATTTGATAACAGCTTTTGTTTCTATTTCATCTTATTGAAATTTCTTTATTAAGAGAAGCTTTATAATTTGTCAAGATACATTAGTAGTAAGTATTTCATATCTCAAAATAAGAAAAAATTTTAAAGCCATTAGATTCATGCCATTAAAGAAAGGTAAGTATACTAAGAAAAAACTGTATTGCCTGAGGTTTTTGTGAGATTTGAATGATGTACATGTGTCATCAGCAATGAAGGAGCTATGATTTTAGGCATAAACACAGTAGCTATTTCTATTGAAATTTTTTTTGACCATGTGGCAAGACATGTGGGATGCTAGTTTCCTGACCGGTGATCGAACCTGCACCCCCTACACAGGAGGCACAGAACCTTAACCACTGGACCACCAGGGAAGTCCCTGCTATTTCTATTCAAATAGGAAATTTCCTGGCCTTGGAGGATTGTGTCTTGATTATCTCTGTATTTCAGCGTCAGATATGTAGTGGAAATTGATGAAGGGGATGCTGGGGAACCATTGTAGGGAGCCAGCCTGTTGACTGGTGTGAAAAATTACCCTGGCCCTCCCAGGACTCAGCAAAGTGTCCCTGAGTGCTGGGCGGGCACCACACGTGTTCCCTCCTGGACCGTGTGGTTTCCTTTAAGCCCAGAATTGGGGTGTAGCTGGAGAGGTCAGGTCATTACCATGGTTAGGCCTTACTGATTTAATTTGGACTTGACACTTCATGGGAAATAGGTGGGGAAACAGTGGAAACAGTGTCAGACTTTATTTTTCTGGGCTCCAAAATCACTGCAGATGGTGATTGCAGCCATGAAATTAAAAGACGCTTACTTCTTGGAAGGAAAGTTATGACCAACCTAGATAGCATATTGAAAAGCAGAGACATTACTTTGCCAACAAAAATCCGTCTGGTCAAGGCTATGGTTTTTCCAGTGGTCATGTATGGATGTGAGAGTTGGACTGTGAAGAAGGCTGAGCGCCGAAGAATTGATGCTTTTGAACTGTGGTGTTGGAGAAGACTCTTGCAAGTCCCTTGGACTGCAAGGAGATCCAACCAGTCCATTCTGAAGGAGATTAGCCCTGGGATTTCTTTGGAAGGAATGATGCTAAAGCTGAAACTCCAGTCCTTTGGCCACCTCATGGGAAGAGTTGACTCATTGGAAAAGACTCTGATGCTGGGAGGGATTGGGGGCAGGAGGAGAAGGGGATGACAGAGGATGAGATGGTTGGATGGCATCACTGACTCGATGGACGTGAGTCTGAGTGAACTCTGGGAGTTGGTGATGGACAGGGAGGCCTGGCATACGGCGATTCATGGGGTCACAAAGAGTTGGACACGACTGAGCGACTGAACTGAAGTGTTTCTGAAAGCCTGCTCTGAGCAAGGTCTTGCACAGATGTCCCTTAACTCCTGTGAAGGGAGGCAAGTGAGGTGATGACTTACCCAGGTTCACTCAACTCTTGCCAGCACAGCTGGGAAGCAAACCCAGGCTCTTGACTCCAGACCCAGTAAGTTTGGAGATGGTACAATAATCTTAACGGACGTTCCTTTCAATGAGAGAAGTTTTAGAACTGCCTGTCTTTTTCTCTCCTCTGTGTCTCAGTTCTGATCTTCATCTTCCATTGTTCCATCCTTCCCTTGTACACAAGACGCAAGTGCAGATTGGTGACCTCACTGTTGACCTATAAGACATACATCAAAATGTTTAAGTACTGCGTCAAAAATAGCAGTATCGTGTTTGCTTCTTAGAACTCAGCTTTTTGAGCAGCTGATTGGCAGGGCAATGTGAGGATAAGAAGTGTTTCCGGGCTGAGCATGGAGGTAGCAGGCTCATTCGGTGTATGCTGCCCAGGCCAGTCCAGCAGGTAATGAATTATGACTACCAGCAGTTCTCCTGGGAACAGGGCTGACTCCACTCAGCTGCTCTGTCCTTGTCCTGCGCATCCTTTGAATTTGCTGGCTGGAACCTTACTGCCCAAAGAGTAACCTGAGACCCTGACAGTCTCATGTCGCACCTAGTTTCATGACAGACTAAAAAAGTTGTCTCCGTGTGTGCAAGGATTAGCATCACAGCTTGTTCAGAAGAAAGAAGAGATATATATAAGGTGTAGTGAGAAATACATGGCCGTGTTTCATGTATAGCTTAAATTTAGAAAAATTTTGATTTGGACCTGTAATTTGAATTTATGCCTTGTTTTAACAGGTTGAGAATTAACTTTTTTTTTTTTTTAATGCCCTCTTTGTATTGAGGATTGGATAATGAAAACAGCACTGGTATTTGAACTACTGGGGCTATTTTCAGGTATTTTAGAACCATCATGTGGGTCCCATCACCAGGCAGATGACTCTGTCTCACTGTGAGCTGTGGTCCCTGAAGCAGTCCTGTCTTGAGTGTTTCCCAGCCTGTCTACCTCTCTCCCCTTCCCTGGCCCCAGCCAGAGCTGTGATCCCCTCTGCTGTGGTCTCCTGAGTGCCCACCTAGCCTTATCCCACCGAGTTGCACTTGACCAAAACCTCCGAAGTGTCCAGCAGGTTGGGATTAGCTTTTAGGATGAAGACAAAAGAATCTCCCCTCTGGCCATCGCATGACCTGCTTTCCAGCCTCATCTACTCTTCTTCCCGAATCTTCTGCTTGGTTTTGTCATGCATTGTCACGTCCACACAGATCATCTTCCCGTCCTCTTCGCGTTCTTGCCCCTTCAGTTCAGCTCGGGGATATTTCAGGGCCCCTGGGAAGAAGCTCCTCACTTCCTAACCAGGTCAGACCCAAGCATCGTTGGCAATTCCCGCCTCAGCCCCACTGCACTTGTTTCAGTTGCAGCGTTGTGCTTATTTACAGTCTTTGATTCGTGTAGATTCTGATTAAACTGAAAGCCTCAGGAGGGCAGGAGCCAGTGTCTGTTTCCACTTGAATACCCCTGCATCTCACCAAGGGCCTGGTCCCTGATTGCTGCTTAAGAACTACTTGCATGAAAGTTTCATGAAAGGCTTTTCCTGTCATGCTGGCTGCTGTGAGAGATCACAGAGATGGACAGAGGCCCACTTTGCTGTCACTGAGCCCCCAACTCACAGCTGAGGGAAGAGTGAGACGTGGAGCACGGGTATTATCATAGACGCTGGGTCACAGCTAGGGCTTGGAAGTAATGTATTTATAGTTGCTTGAAAACACCTAGATAGGCTGGCCTTTGTCAATAAATCCAGAATGCGTGAATTATAATGTTTATATAGCACAACATTGTCTATCAAAACCCCTAACGTTCATAAAGTAATCCTAGCTCCAAAGGAAAGAAAAAGTTGGACACGTTCAATACTAAAAGTTGAAAATGTAGAATAAAATGCGTTAATGTTTTTAAACGCCAGGACAATTCTACCTGTGGAGCTGGTCTTTATGGAAGAAATGAGCACTTTTTTAGTGCTGCCAGACATTTGGGGGAAAGTTATTTCAAAGAAGTGCCGATGTTAAGGTTGTGGACGAGCTTGGAGCCAGCCAGAGACCTCGTTTGCCTATATTGTGTGGGACTGTTAGGTCGGCTGTGGACGAGCTTGGGGCCGCCAGAGACCTCGTTTGCCTACATTGTGTGGGACTGTTAGATCGGCTGTCACGAAGGTTTTTCCCCTCCTCTTCCCCGGTCACTGACTCTCCCACCCAGCCCTGGGCGCTGGCAGTAACCACGCGCCGGTAGGAAGGCCGGCTGGCAGCGCGTTCTCAGAGTCACGTGACCCTTGTTTGAAGGCAGCTGTGTGAGGTTCAGGGCGGGCATTCCCCTCGCTTCTGCTTCGGGACAGCTGGTTATTGTCAGGTCTGACGAGTCTCCCTTGCTCTTTGCTCGCTGGGCGCGGAGGGAGGTTATGCAGCAGGACTTTTGCTAGACCCAATGGGAATTACACTGATCTGGTGTCTGGCCTTGGTTCTCATCAAGTGGGTCGCCTCTAAGGTAGGCCATCTTTATTTTTAGGATGGTGACATGAATCTCTCGTTTATACATTGGTAGGAATGGACTGGTTAGTGGAGTTCCTTCTCCTTTTGCTCCAGTTTTTGTTTCTGCTTACAAGAGCTCTGCGGTTTTACCTGTCAGCTGTCATTGTCATGTTATTACCATGTTACTATCTGTCATTTTCATTTTTCTCCCACCTATTCCTCCTGAAGGGCTTTTTACAGATCATTTCTTGGTATCGAAGTAACTTTGCTCAGGATCATGCCTTTAAAGAAGTCTGTCTTTTTTTTTTTTTTTTTAAACTAGTTAATGTCATGTCTATTTACTGTGCCAGGGTGATCAAGATGAAGTTATCCAAAAACTAGAGTGCCACTGGGCTGACAAACAGACTGAGGTCTTCACTGCCATTAAAAATCGAGGTTTTATGCTTAAGTTCAGCTTCTAAGGTTATGAAATTATTGAACAGTTTGGGCTTTTGGTGTACATATTTTAAACATTCTCTTCTGGAGTTACCAAATTTATGTAACTTATAAATACGAAGTATAATTACTGGGGATTTCTAAGCAATTGTAAACTTTTTAAAAAAACTAAATACCACTTTCTAGCCCGTTCTCACTTAAGGTCTTGTTGCTACTGAAATATATGCCTTAATTATAGTGAAAAAAGTAAGATTATTGTATTATGTATCTGTTGATCTTTAATTTGGATTCCAAAGACCAGGCTTAAGAAATGCTTGATAGACTGCTATTCATTTGGTATCTGATTGAGAGTGTAAAGTAGGAAATACTTAAGATTGTACTATGTAAAATTCTTTTGTCTGTACTTGTGTAAAAATGATTATATCTTTAACCCACCATGCAGCTTTTTTTCTTCCTTTATTAAGAAAACTGAAAAGTGTGAACATAAACTTAAAAATGTTTAAGACCAATACCATTTGCTAGTAAGCAACACAAAAACTTCTGTAAAGTTAAACATCTTTTTCAAGCGAGGTTTTGATCCCGGATAAGGTAGTGTTTTCACGTTTAAGCATACTGTTTTAGGCATAGTTGTGTCTTTCTTGAAGCAGTCGTATTTTCTTACTGAACATGATTGAAGAAATCTCTTAAAGAAAAACAATAGGCTTGATTTTTTTTAATCTTTGTCTTTTGTAAATTAATTTTGTCACACAGACACCAATTTACTCATTGTTTTTAGAGGATTAGCTTGCCAAGTTACTGAATGAAGGTCAAGTTAATGGATTAGTTGAATTGTAGATTTTTTTAGACACTTTTTACTTTGTTATAACAATCAAAAATCAAAAAAATTTTTTAAAGTTTTTAAGCAACAGACTGCTGTTATTTTCAACGTGTGACTTTTAAAAGTATATAGCGAAGAAGAACTGGAGGCTAGTGTTCAATGGATGGATGCAAGTCTTGGATAGGCACTCAGATAGGAACGCTTTTCTGGCTTATGTAAGATAAATTGCTATTGTTTGGTCGATAAGTTGTGTCCAACTCTTTGCAACCCCATGGAACTCAGCACGCCAGGCTTCCCTGTCCTTCACCAGCCCCCAGAGTTTGCTCAGATTCATGTCCATTGAGTCAGTGATGCCATCCAACCATCTCGTCTCATCGTCTGTCACCCAATTCTCCTTTCCTCAGTCTTTCCCATCATCAGGGTCTTTTCTAATGAGTCGGCTCTTCCCATCCAGATGTAAGATGAAAACACTCTGAAAAAGCTCACTTTACTGCATCAGAGAAAGCTTTCAGAACTTTGGGCTTCTTCATCTTTTGTACTGTGTTACCATTTTTTGTAATGTGACCCAGAAATGTATTCAGTGCTACTGTGTTTAGGCCCTGTGACAGAGCGTCTAATGATGGAGCGTATAAAACCTACCTCTAGAGGTCTTGTTCAGTAAAGAGAGATTTTGTCTGAAGGCACCTGGAGCGTTTACTGGCACAGAGTAGGAGCGCAGCAAAGAGTTAATGTATCATTACTTTACCATGAAAGGGAAATACACACGCTTTTGCACAATAGGTTACTTGAGTGGCAAAGTTGAACAAGATAAAAACCATAGCACTTAAAATATCTTTCGTGCTTGTGCTCAGCCCCTCAGTTGTGTCCAACTCTTTGCAACCTCATGAACTGTAGCCCGCCAGGCTCTTCTGTCCATGGGATTCTCCAGGCAAGAATACTGGGGTGGGTTGCCATTCCTTTCTCCAGGGGATCTTCCCAACTCAGGGATCGAACACACGTCTCCTGCATTGTCAGGCCAATTCTCTACCACTGAGCCACCTGGAAAGTCCCTTTAAAACACATTGTCCTTGGGAATTCGCTGGAAGTTCAGTGGTTAGGACTTCTCACTGTCACTGCTGGGGCCCTGGGTTCAATCCCTGGTCAGGGAACTAAAGCCCCACAAGGCTCGAAGCATTCCCCTCCTCCCCACCCCCCCCCCGCCAAAAAAAAAGCACACAACACAACATGTCTGTCTTTAAAAGTTACACCTTAACTAATATTGGGAACAACTTTTAC
This sequence comes from Bos indicus, assembly GCF_029378745.1. Classification (NCBI taxonomy): domain Eukaryota; kingdom Metazoa; phylum Chordata; class Mammalia; order Artiodactyla; family Bovidae; genus Bos; species Bos indicus. Next base: position 30,493,221 of record NC_091773.1, on the reverse strand, counting down.
GCCTTTTATCATCTACCTTCTAAGTCAGATCTTTTATGGAAGAGCAGTTCACCCTGATTCAAGGCAAGTGTCTTAGTCGGGCACTCAGAACTCCAGCTTTTGTGGCTGTAGATTCTTTGGAACCTTACTGTTTAACTTGTTTGTGCTGCTGCTGTCAGTTTCTGATTAGCTCAGCCGCGCCCGTGTTTTGACCTATACTAGTTTGCTTTACAAGCTGTTCCCAGGATGGCTAAATTAGAAGAGTCACGAGTAGGAGCGTCTCAGTTATTTCCATTCGCTGGTGAGGTGAGTGGGAATGTGGATGATAGCTCACAGTGTTTTATGACTGACAGCGTAACTTGGGATTTTGGTTCAATTTGTTTTACTATCTTTATTAAAAATAGAATTTTACAACTATATGGCTTGTAAAATGATGATCTTTTAAAAAGGTATATGTTAAGCCTGAGCAGCAGTCTGGGTGTATAAAGCACACATAATTATTTTTTTTAATTGGGCCTTCAGTAAATGTAGGTCTTTTTTAATTATTAATTTTTATTTATTTATTTTGACCGTGTTGCGTGGCATGTGGGGTGGGATCTTAGTTCCCTCCCACCCCCCCACCCCCCCACCCCCCCACCCCCCCACCCCCCGCCCCCCAGAGATCAAAGCCATGCGCCCTGCAGTGAAAGCTGGGAGTCTTAACCACTGGATGGCCAGGGAGGTTCCTATAATTATTTTTTAAAATAACACTTAACATGGAAATCACATTTTTATAATTAGTAATTTATAGTGCATTTTTCCAAAAGGAGTTCCTGGATTGCTTAGTGAAACAAATTTGATATTCATTTTAAGCTTCATTTGTGAGGCAAGTAAATGAGTAAATTGTCAGTCAGAATGTATTCATTGATGGTTCACATTTTTAAGTCCATTCTTAAAAAAATTTCCTTTTGTCTCATTTAGATTTATTTCATAAGAGTTATGTCTTGTGGTTTAGGGTTGAATTTTAAGTATTTACAGACCAGACTTACTTAAATTAGTAATAAATCAAATTAAATGAATACTTTGGACATCCTTAAGTAATTTGTTAGAATATATTTAAAATTAAGTTCTACCCTTTTTGCCAAGTTTTAGAAATGATTAACTAAGACTCTACCGTTTTAATATCTAAACTGGTGCCTCTATAAATAAGTCTAAAGTGAATACCTTAAAATAAGTTTAGTATGTCATAGTTATAATCTAGATTATGTTCATTACCCAGTTTTTCTGAAGAAGGAAATAGCAACCCACTCCAGTATGCTTGCCTGGGAAATCCCCTAGACAGAGGAGCCTGGTGGCCTACAGTCCATGGGGACACAAAAGAGTTGGACACGGCTTAGCCACTAAACAAGTCAGTTTTTTGCTTACACTGTTTTAACAGCTGGTATTAGTCTTTCAAAGTCCTTAGAGTGATGAGATTTTACCTCTCTAATTAGTGGCTCTTTTAGTAAATACCCCTCCCTACACTTAAAAAAAAAAAAAAAAAGGCAACTGGGTTTCCTGAAGAGGACTGTTAGAGATAACAGGTTACAATTTGTTTTAACAAGCTGTTTACTCAAGTTTTATTGGATACAAGTGGGTTGATAGGTACTGACCATGACAGGCTGTTACACAATCATACCTGTGGTTTCATGAATCTGATTTGGCCGGTAGGAATACTTATTTCCACCTATGTGCTCTTCGTACTACTAGATTTTCCTCTCTTATGGTGGTATTAAGGGGAGGCTTGAAATCTGATAAGCTAAATATCTTGGGGTGGGGATGTGAACAGCAGCTGTGAGTTGTACCTTTTAATACCAAGTGACTACAGTGACTGTTTGCTCCCGAATAAGTAGTTTATGATGAGACACTGCAGGAGGCTTAGGGTCTTCTGTTGGTGGAAGACACTTTAACTTTATTAAGCGTGATGCTGCCAGGGATGTGTTCTGTATGATTTAGTCCCTTAGAATTTGAGATCTTCCACTTCTTTGTGGGTTTCTTTGTAGTAGATTCTTACTGTATTTTTTATTTGATTTATTCTGTGAATATATAATAATTATGTGCAAACATGCTCAGTCATATCTCTTTGAGACCCCATGAACTGTAGCCTGCCAGGCTCCTTTGTCCAGGGGATTTCCCAGGCAAGAACACGAGTTGGGTTGCCATTTCCTTCTCCAGGAGGTCGGAGGTCTTCCCAACCAGGGATCAAACCCGGATCTCCTGCATTGGCAGGTGAATTCTTTACCACTGAGTCACCTGAGAAGCCCACAGGCTACAAAATTCAAAAGATATTCATTGGTAGTTTCTCCTCCTACCTTTGTGTCCTTCAGCCTCCTTGGAGGCAGCCAGTGTCGAAAATTAAAATTTTATTTTTGCTTATAACTTGTGTTCCTTTTATATTTCATGAACTGTTGGAGGTTTTTGCTTGTTTGTTTACATCTTCATTAAATCATACATGACTTTAATTGATGTTTTTCTCTTAAATAGTAGGGCTTCCCAGTGGCGCTAGTGGTAAAGAACCCACCTGCCAATGCAGGAGTCATAAGAGACGCTGGTTTGATCCCTGGGTTGGGAACATCCCCCGGAGAAGGGCATGGCAACCCATGCCAGTATTGCCTGGAGAATTCTGTGGACAGCGGAACCTGGCAGGCTACAGTCCATGGGGTAGAGAAAAGGCGGACACAGCTGAAGCAACTGAGTACGCATGCATTAAGGGGATAAAAACAATGATTTGGGGAGCTGTTTCCTTGGATCAGATGATAAAGAATCTGCCTGCAATGCAGGAGAGCTGGGTTCGATACCTGAGTTGAGAACATCTCCTGGAGTAGGGACGACAATCCCACTCCACTATTCTTGCCTGGAGAATCCCGTGGACAGAGGAGCCCGGTGTGTCTATGGGGTCGCAAGAAGTCGGACACTGCTGAGTGACAAATACTTTGCATGCTAAATCCATGAGGGTTTTAAATGCAATAAAATTTCTTTATAATAATAGTAAAAAGCATGGTTATTTTTCCTTGAGATTTTTAGGTATATGTTAAAGAGCTGTAAATTTCATGCCAGTTTAGTGAGGACAGAATATCATTAATCTAATATGTAAAAATACCATCTCATTTCCTTAACATGTATTTCTTTCATTATTGAAGTCAAGCATCTTTTCTTGTGTTTATTATTTCTCTTCCTTGAGTAGTATATTTATGTCCTACCTGTTTTTATACACTGTTATTCATTATTTGCTAACTGATTTGTGGGCCTTTTTTTTTTCCCTTTTATTTTTAGATTAGCAGGGAAAAATTAGCCCTTTGTCATAACTCTTCAACTTAATTTTCGTGATGTGGGGTTTGTCTTTTGCCTATTTATGATATGTTTTGCCATGCATAATTTAACTTTTTGTGGCCAAATTGATTTATTTTTCATGACTTCTGGACTTTATAGAACAACTAGGTCTTCCCTATTTAAGATTTTTTAATGTCATTATTTAAATTAAAAAAAATTTTATTGACGTGTAGTTATTTACAGTGTTTATTTCAGATGTACAGCAAAGTGATTCATTATAGGTCCTTGTTATTTCAAATTTTTTAAAATACAGTCATGTTTTCCTTTAATACTTTCATGCTTTTTTTTTTACATTAACATTTTTGTTCCATCTGTAATTTATTTTGGAGTAGATAGGAAATAATACAGCTTTATGTTTTTCCAAATAGCAAATTATATAATTAATATTTTCCCCACAGATTTTTAAATCCTTTAGCATAAATAAAATTACTGGATATTATTGGATTTGATTCTAGATTCTCTATTAAGAATTTGCTTGCCTGTTTATTCAGCTAATATTATTGATTTCTTTCAGTGTGCTAGGCACTATTCTAAATGTTGGGGTTTATTCTATATCCGGGGATACAAGTCCCTGCCCCCGCAGACATTAGATTCTAGGAGGAGGCTTGGTTACTTTTATCTTCTAGATGTTTAATTTGTGTTCATCTCAGTTGTTATTCATCAATTTGCTCATCAAATTTATTCATCAACTTAATCTGTAAAAAATTATTCACTAACTTATTTACAATAAATGCACTCAGTCATCGATTTACCAGGTATTTATTTAGCCTCTACTAAATAATAGTAGTTTTAGAGGCCAAGGAGACAGCGGTGAGTAAGTCAGACAGGGTTCCAGCTCTTGTGGCGCTTTTGTTTTGGAACAAGTAAACGAGAATAGGTCGGCCAAGAGCTGCACGGCGGGTGAAGGTTAGGAGGACCTCTACCTTCAGGAGTAGTGAGGTTCTCTCAGGTGACCTTAGGTTTGGTAGATGGGGTTGGGGATGGCTCTCTGAAGAGATGACGTTTCATCTGGAACCTGAGAGAGAGGAAGGAAATGGTGCTGCCGTGGTCCTGTACAGAACAGCACGTAGCACAGCTGTGTGTTTGGTGTGCTTGGGGGGATGCAGGCAGGCCAGGGTGGCTGGGTCTCTCTGGTAAAGAGAGAGTTGTGGTAGAACTGAGGGCTTGGCAGGTCATGGAGAGCTTGATCTGTGGACTCCATTCCAAGTATTCGGGGGCCATTAGAGGACTTTGAGCAGTAGCTGGGAGCAAGTTCACTCTTGCTTCTTGTGTGTGAAGGGTCTGAAGGTCGAGGGATGTAGCAGGAAAGCCAGGCAGCTGCCCATCAAGGAGCCCAGGTGAGAAATGCTGTTGTCTGAGACAGAACAAGGAGCTTGAGGAAGGGAGACGGCGTGGAAGTGGAGTTGGCAGAACTTGCTGAGGGTGTTTCAGCACTTACAAAGGTTTTTTTTTTTTTTCTTTTTGTAATTATATTTAAAATATTTGCAATACTGGCTGTTTTTATAATAACTTTATTGATGTATAATTCACATACCATCCAATTCACCCATTTAAAGTATACAATTCCCATTTCCATGATTTTCAGTGTTTTCACAGAGTTGTTTAGTCATTACCATGGTTGGCACCCCACTCCAGTACTCTTGCCTGGAAAATCCCATGGACGGAGGAGCCTGGTAGGCTGCAGTCCATGGGGTCGCTAGGAGTTGGACACGACTGAGCGACTTCACTTTCACTTTTCACTTTCATGCATTGGAGAAGGAAATGGCAGCCCACTCCAGTATTCTTGCCTGGAGAATCCCAGGGGTGGGGGAGCCTGGTGGGCTGCCGTCTATGGGGTCACAAAGAGTCGGACACGACTGAGCAACTTCACTTTCAGTTTTCACTTTCATGCATTGGAGAAGGAAATGGCAGCCCACTCCAGTATTCTTGCCTGGAGAATCCCAGGGGTGGGGGAGCCTGGTGGGCTGCCGTCTATGGGGTCGCACAGAGTCGGACACGACTGAAGTGACTTAGTATAGCATAGCATGGTTACTTTGAGAACGTTCTCATCATTGCAGATTGAAGCTCTGTACCCATTAGCATTCACTTCCATTTCCCATCACCGCTCCCAACTCTTGGCAGCCACCAGTCTATTTCTAATTCTGTGGATTTGCCTATTTGGGATATTTCACATAAATGCAGCCATAGGCTCTGCGGTCCCTCATGACGAGCTCCTTTCACTCGACATTGTTTTCAAGGTTCATCTGTGATGTAGCATGCATCAGAACTTCAGTCATTTCTTCAGCTGAGTAACACCGAATGATATATTGTATGGCTGTACCACAGTTTGTTTATACGTTCATCAGTTGGTGGATATTTGGATTGTTTCCACTCAGGGGCTGTTAGGAATAATGTTGCTTTTTATATCGGTTTATTTTTAAGCTCAAAATGTATTTTTAAATCTGTGCTCTTTAAATGGCACTCCATTTTTTTGGTGTAATAGATGCAGCGTCTTCTCACATTTCTTTGAGTACACTCATTAACTTTTTAAATTCTCTTATGTCTTGCTAGCTTCTGGGCCATTTGGTTTTTCATATTGTTTCATTGATTTCTAGCTAAAGGGTTGGTTCACATGTCTGATGATTCTCATTTTCTTATTCATTCGTGTTTAGTTGAAGAGAATAGTGAGGTCATTGAACCATGTCTCTCTGTCAGTTCTGGCTACCTCTGCAGAAGCTCTGTCCTCAGCTGGGCTTGTATGATCTCTTGACATTAAATTTCCATCTGCCTATCCACTTTGATGGTAATGCTTAATCACATTGTGTTTGTCTGTGTCACAGCTATAGATTTCAAGAGCAAATGCCGTATTTTTTTGAATGGAAAATAAAGTTGAACATGTATTTCAGTTCAGTTCAGTCACTCAGTCATGACTGACTCTTTGCCACCCCATGGACTGCAGCTCACCAGGCCTCCCTATCCACTGCCAACTCCTGGAGTCCACCCAAACTCACGTCCATTGAGTCAGTGATGCCATCCAGCCATCTCATCCTCTGTTGTTCCCTTCTCCTCCCGCCTTCAATCTTTCCCAGCATCAGGGTCTTTTGAAATTAGTCAGTTCTTTGCATCTGGTGGCCAGAGTATTGGAGTTTAAGCTTCAGCATCAATCCTTCCAGTGAATATTCAGGACTGATTTCCTTTAGGATGGACTGTTTGGATCTCCTTGCAGTCCAAGGGACCCTCAAGAGTCTTCTCCAACACCACAGTTCAAAAGCATCAATTCTTTAGTGCTCACCTTTCCTTATAGTCCAACTCTCAAACCCATACATGACTACTGGAAAAACCATAGCTTTGACTAGACAGACCTTTGTTGGCAAAGTAATGTCTCTGCTTTTTAGTATGCTGTCTAGGTTGGTCATAACTTCCTTCCAAGGAGCAAGCGTCTTTTAATTTCATGGCTGCAGTCACCATCTGCAGTGATTTTGGAGCCCCCCAAAATAAAGTCAGCCACTGTTTCCACTATCTCCCCATCTATTTGCCGAGAAGTGATGGGACCAGATGTCATTATCTTAGTTTTCTGAATGTTGAGTTTTAAGCCAGCTTTTTCACTTTCCTCTTTCAGTTTCATCAAGAGGCTCTTTAGTTCTTCTCTTTCTGCCGTAAGGGTGGTGTCATCTGCATATCTGAGGTTATTGATCTTTCTCCCGGCAGTCTTGATTCCAGCTTGTGCTTCACCCAGCCCAGCGTTTCTCATGATGTACTCTGCATATAAGTTAAATAAGCAGGGTGACAGTATACAGCCTTGATATACTCCTTTCCCTATTTGGGACCAGTCTGTTGTTCCATGTCCAGTTCTAACTGTTGCTTTCTGACCTGCGTACAAATTTCTCAAGAGGCAGGTCAGGTGTTCTGGTATTCCCATCTCTTTCAGAATTTTCCAGAGTTTGTTGTGGTCCACACAGTCAAAGGCATTGGCATAGTCAGTAAAGCAGAAGTAGATGTTTTTCTGGAACTCTCTTGCTTTTTCGATGATCCAGTGGATGTTGGCAATTTGATCTCTGGTTCCTCTGCCTTTTCTAAAACCAGCTGGAACATCTGGAAGTTCATGGTTCACGTACTGTTGAAGCCTGGCTTGGAGAATTTTGAGCATTACTCTACTAGTGTGTGAGATGAGTGCAATTGTGTGGTAGTTTGAGCATTCTTTGGCATTGCCTTTCTTTGAGATTGGAATGAAAATTGACCTTTTCCAGTCCTGTGGCCACTGCTGAGTTTTCCAAATGTGCTGGCATATTGAGTGCAGCACTTTCACGGCATCATCTTTTAGGATTTGAAATAGCTCAACTGGAATTCCGTCACCTCTAAGCTTTGTTCGTAGTGATGCTTCCTAAGGCTCACTTGACTTCGCATTCCAGGAACATGTATTCGGTACCCAACAAATGCAAGTAAGATATACACTTACACAAAATAAGCATTAAGATAAGCGAATACTTCACTGAGAGATTTTTGAAACATATTACTTGTGAGTATATCTTACTAATGGGCTTCCCTGATAGCTCAGTTGGTAAAGAATCCACCTGCAATGCGGCAGACCCCAGTTTGATTCCTGGATTGGGAAGATCTGCTAGAGAAGGGATAGGCTACCCACTCCAGTATTCTTGGGCTTCGCTTTTGGCTCAGCTGGAAAAGAATCCACCTGCAATGCAGGAGACCTGGTTTCCATCCCTAGGTTGGGAAGATCCCCTGGAGAAGGGAAAAGCTACCCACTCCAGTATCCTGGCCTGGAAAATTCCACGGACTGTATAGTCCATGGGATTGCAAAAAGTCAGACACGACTGAGTGGCTTTCATGTCTTACTAACATGAGAATGAAATCCAATGAATAGATATGCAATAGACACTGTAAACAGTGGGCCAAAATTGGGAACATACCAAAAAGAAAATATATACCTTGAAAAATGAAACTCTTCCTCCACTTTTGGCCTGAACACAGAGGATTGAAACTACCTACCCTGGTTTACCTACATTTGTTAGTCTGCTTGGACTACTCTAACATATGCCACTGAGGGGTGGCTTAAACAACAGAAACTCAAGAGTGGGGAGGCAAGGTCAGAATTTATTGAGACGTTCTGGACGCTGGAAGTCTGAGACAAAGGTGTCAGCAGGACTGGCAAATGCCATATTTAATTTTGTGTATCCCAACTTCTCTTGCACAGTACATCACAGAAAATAACAAATACATATATGTTGAACTCGATATCACATACTAAATTGTCTGCATTAAAATATGTGTGTTTTTTCTTCTAGAGGCGTGGAGCTATCTCCTATGACAGCTCGGATCAGACTGCACTGTACATTCGTATGCTAGGTAAGAATTCTTTATTTTGCATTTTGTTATCCAGTGGCTAAGTTGTGTCCAACTCTGCGACCCTATGAACTGCAGCATGGCAGGCTTCCCTGTCCTTCACTGTCTCCTGGAGTTTCTCAAATTCATATGCATTGAGTCAGTGACGCTATCCAACCCTCTCATCCTCTGTCGCCCACCCACTTCTCCTGCCTTCAGTCTTTCCCAGCATCAGGGTCTTTTCCAGTGAGTCGGCTCTTTGCATAAGGTGGCCAGAGTATTGGAGCCTCAGGTTCAGCATCAGTCCTTCCAGTAAATATTAATTCAGGATTGATTTCCTTTAGGATTGACTGGTTTGATGTCCTTTCTGTCCAAAGGACTCCCAAGAGTCTTCTCTAGCACCACAAATCAAAAAATCAAGTTTGCACTAGTATAAGTTAATTTTGTTATCTATTGTTATTCAGGACTGAGATATCTTTCATTAGGAAGCTTTTCATCACTGTTGCAGCATAAATGTCTGTAACTTTGAAGTTGAATCTAGAAATCAAAATTAATGTGATATGAAAAAGAGGGGCATCTTAAGAGTTATGGGTAATTAAGAAATCTCTAGCTTTATAACTGAGACTCGGTTACCAGTACACAATTTTAAGATGCATCCTGATGATTCTTCATGAAAAGTCTTAGATTTGCAGAGTTGCTGAGTATTAAACAGATGTCCACGGTAACATGAAAAAAGACGAGACCACGAAAAATACCTGATCTCGAGTCCTGTCACTGGATGTGTTTGTTCTCACTTGGCTGGTGAGAAGGCCATGTGTCTTCTCCTAGTCTCTGTTCTTAAATCTTTAATGTATTACTCAAGTCCAGAGGGTAAATGAATTTGATGTGTGTGTGTGTGTATATAGTTTTCTTTCTCGCTCCCTCTCTTTGCCAGATTTTTTCCCTTCATCCACGCACTCCTTGATACCTTGTACTTTAGTTCATAATATTAAAAATGTACTATTAAGAGTCCAGGGACTTCCCTGGCGGTATAGTGGTTAAGATTCCGTTAAGAATCATCAGGATGCATCTTAAAATTGCCAGTGCAGGGGGGATGTAAGTTCAATCCCTGGTCCAGTAGCTAAAATGCCACATGCTACATGGAGTGGCCAAAATTTTTTCAGTAAATAATCTATTTTAAAAAGAGTCCAATGGGCACCTTTACTCATCTTTTCTTACTGTCTTTTCTGGCTTGACTGTTCTCCTCATGCTCAGAATTCCTTGCTCAATTTCTACAACATTGAGTCATCCTTATTCTTCACCTGCTTCTGGGGTGGCTTTTTTCCCCCCCATTTCACTAATTCCTCCTCCTCCTCATTAGCCCACGTGTTCTCCAGTGCCCCGTTTGTGTCATCTTCCCTTTTTTCCCCTCCTTAATTTATCTCATGTATCACATCTGCCTAGTTCCATTCTACTCTAGCACATATTTCCCCCAGGAATGTGAAGCCTTTTCTTCCTTACCATTTCCATCTCTCTGCAGAGATGTCCACATTCTGCTTTTTTTAAAACATAGGTTAGACTCCTGTCTTCTTCACTCTGTAGAACATCTCCACTTGGATGTGCCATGGGCACCTCACATTTAACAGATCTGTTTAAATATTTGTGTTCCCCAAGTCCGTGCATTTGATATTCTTTCACCATCTCGGAAAAAGGAACTTGAATCTTGTATTGTCAGATCAGGAACCTTGGCATCATTCATTTTTTCATTTTAAATTTATTTTTAATTGGAGAATAATTGCTTTACGGTGTTGTGTTGGATTCTGCTGTACAATCCATGATTCAGCCATAAGTGTACATATAACCCCTCCCTCTCGAGCCTCCTCCCAGCCCCACCCCCAGCCCTCCAGGTCGTCACCGAGCCGAGCCGAGATCCCTGTGCTGTGCGGCAGCTTCCCCCCAGCTGTCTGCTTCCCGCAGGGTAGTGTAGATACGTCAGTGCTCCTCTCTGTGTGTTTCACTCTCTCCTCCCGCACTGTGTCCACAAGTCCATTCTCTATGTCTGCATCTCTATTGCTGCCCTGTGACTATGTTATTCAGTACCATTTTTCTAGATTCCATATATATGCGTTAACATTCAGTATTTGTTTTTTTCTTTCTGACATAGTTCACTCTGTATGACAGATTCTAGGTTAATCGGCATCATTCTTGACTTGTTTCTCACTTAGTCTATGTCTACTTCATCAGCAAATCCTCTTGACTGATGCCTTCAGAGTACATCCAGAATTTCGCCACGCCAATGCTGTTATTATCCCAGCCTAAACCACAGTTACTCAGTTTTTTATTGTTAGCTGTCGTCCCATTGTTGTACGTAAGATCTCCAGAACTTACTGTGCATAATCGAAACTTTATTATCCTTGACTAGCATCTTCCCATAATCACTTCTCCGCAGGGCATAGCTGTTGCCTTGATGAATGCACTCATTCCTTAACTGGCCTCCCTGCGTCTACCTGTGTGTCTCTACTTGACTCTCTAGTCTATACAACCAGTAAACCTTTTCAGACCTAAGTTAAATCTGTCTCGCTCCTCTGTTCTGAATCTTCCAGTAGTTTTCTACCTTAGAGTAACAGACAAAGCTGTTATAATGGCCCATGAAGGTCCAACGTGATCTAGCCCAACTGCTTCTCTGACCCCACTCATCTCACTCCAGCCATGCTGGCCTCTCTGCTTGATTCTGAACATGCCAAGCAAGCTCCCCTCTCAAGGGTATTCATGCTTTCTCTTCCTTACGTCTGGAACCCTCTCTGCCCAGGTGGCCACGAGGCTCACTGCTTCCTTGCCTTTAGGTCCCTGCTCGGATACTCTCTTTTCACTGAGGTCTCTGACCGCATCATGACTAGCTTCCCAATCAGCCACCCTCACCTCCCTCCCTTTTGATTTTTCCTTGCTTTCCTTTCTTCATTTTACTGTTACCGTCTTCCATAGAGTGACATTATTGATGTGCTTTATTATTGGTCTCACTGCATGAAAGGACGCACTTCATGAAGACAGGGACTCTGTGTATTTTGCTCACTGCTGTATTTCCTGATATGCAGCGAGCGCTCAGTAAACATTTGATCCAGAGTGAAGGCATTGCCACATGAGAGAAGTGATTAATCATTATAGGGTAGACTCACAGTGGCTGACAGGCCCCTTGAAATGAAGCATAAGCAGGAAGGCGTTCCAGGCAAGTGGAACTGTAAGCAGGTGTAGGCACTGAAGACTTAAAGGTTATGAACTTGGAGGCTGTGGAAGTGTAATGGGAAAGTTCCTACCTTTGGAGTCCACAGACTTAGGTTTAAATCTGAACTCTGCTTTATACCAGCTTTGTGGCCTGTGCGTGCTCTTTAACATCTAGAAATCTCAGTTACTGGATCTGAAAATGGGGGTTAAGATTCCTGTCTCTTGGGACTTGCCTGCTGGTCCAGTGGCTAAGACTCTGTACCCTCAGTGTAGGGGGTTTGATCCCTGGTCAGGGAATTATTAATAGATCCCACATGCTGCAACTGAGACCTATTGCAGCCAAATAAATAAATATTAAAAAGAAAAAGATTCCTGTCTCTCAGAGTTGGTTGGAGAATTAAATAAAAGGATGTCTTCAAAGCGCAGAAAGAGTACCTGGCACAAGACTGCGGTGGTTATGTTGCTGTGGGTCCAAGAGTCACATGGATACAAGAGTCACATACTGAGCTTATCAGCAACAAAGTTTACAACCGAAGATCTTGACTATATCCATTCTCAGTGAGAAAAGAGGTTGATCAAATTAAACGTCTCAGGCGAAATATTTAATGTTTTAATTTTCTATACCTTTCAAAAAATGTAAGCTGCTCAAGAATAGGTAATATGTTTTCTATTTCTTTATATCCCATATAGCCTATAGTATAGTGCTAGGCAGAGTAGACACTTGGTAAATATTTGCTTCTCACTGTGGCTTTTTTAAGTTTCCTGCTCAGGATTTTTTTAACTCCATGGGAGTAATAAGATATGAGTTTGGATTATCATATACTTGAGTCATCTTTCAGAAGGTGACTCTAAAATAGAGATTATAATTACTGTAGGGGAGGTTAAAAAAAAAAAAGTAAACTGTTCATCTAGCCTTACAACTCAGTGCTGAAAATTTGTAAACCCCTTCAAATAAATCAGCTCTTAACTACCTACCCCATTTATATTGTTAGTAGGCCATTCCTTATAAGTATGATACCACTGAGACCTCTATTGCGTGTGGGAGCTTCTTCCTGAATAACAGCCGTCTCAACTTTCGTTTTATCCCTGGTTCTGTTTAGGAGATGTACGTGTAAGGAGTCGAGCAGGATTTGAATCAGAAAGACGAGGTTCTCATCCATATATTGATTTTCGTATTTTTCATGGTAAGTGTTGGCAGATACACTATTTCTCTCAGACTTCCAGTAAACTTCAGGTCTTCATAAAATGATGTAATTTTCCAAGAGGGGAGAAAGGAATACAAGAAAAAACATGTTCAAAATGTTTTCAAAACATTAGGTCATGATAAATGACACTTTATTCCTAAATAATGTTCATAAATGTTTAGAGGCAAGTAGAGTTGGAAATTGTAAAAATATGAAAGCTGATAATAGTTTTTCTTCTTTCTAATTTAAATGTGAAATTACTTTGGTACATTCTTTTCTTTTTAAAAGCTGCATTTTCAAAACAGTTTGTTTTTGGAGGAGTTCCACTTTTGGTAACATTGGATAGATCATTTGTAGTAACACTTCAATTAAAAACATTAAGAAAACTGGACAAAATATAAAAGACTATGTATTTGAGTGTGTGAGAGTACCATTGAGGCAGGGATGAGCCTGGCATTTCAGCTGACTTTTCCCCTTAGTGGCATCTGCTGATGCTGGGAAAGTGAGTGAGAAGCTGAGCAGAGCTTTTTGTTGGACACCCGAAGCTAGAAAAACAAAAACAGATGTTTATAGCTCACCGGGGCTGGGGGATTGTCTGTGTAAACTCTCTATGCTTAAGTTAGAAATTCCAAGAGCTGTGTGTTAGAAATAAATCCCAGCCTTAAAGTATCTCAGTCAATGATTAGATTAAGGTGATCTGTGATTTTTTTGAGAATCTTTGCATTTATGTGCATGAGAGATAATGGTCTGTAGTTTTCTTTTTTATATATAATGTCTCTTTAGAGTGAGTTAGGAAGTGTTGCCTCTGCTTCTAGACTCTGAAAGGGATTGTAAAGAATTGGTATAAATTTTTCCTTAAATAATTCACCAGTGAAACCCATCTAGGCCTCGTGTTTTCTGTTTTGGAAGGTTCCTGATTAATGATTCAGATTCTTTAGTATTAATAGATATAAGCCTTTTCAGATGGGCCAATTCTTCCTCTGTGAGTTTTGCCAGAAGTTTACTGTGGGATTAAGCTGGTCAGGCTCCTGGAGGTAAATCTCACAAGCTTCATCCTGTACTCAGCCCATGCCTAGATTTCCCTGAAGCTTTTTCTCTCTCAGGGAACCCTCCAGAAGCTCACCAACTGTGTTCAGGTTCCTCTGCCCCAGCACTGGCTCTCAAGGAGGTTTCTGTTTGTGAGTCTCTGCGCCAATAAGTCTCTGTTCGCCTGTCTCTCCAACCTTGGGGCAGTGAGTCGCCTGGTGTCCCCACCTCTTCAGTGGATCCTGGAGGAGTTGTTAACTTTTCAGTCTGTTCAGCTTCTTGTGTGTTGTTAGGACAGAATGGCAAGTTCTCAGCTCCTTCTATGCAGTTCTAGAAACCAGAAATCCTATAATGTTACTTTTTAATGAAACTATAGAGTAAGTATTTTGAATTTCTCTTCTAGTTCCTATCGGTCGCCGCCCGCTCGGGCCCATTTGCGCCCGTCCTATTGGCCACATCCCATGGGGTGGCGGGTGTGCTGTGGCCCCTGGTACAGGCCGCGGTGCCGGCCACCTCGGAGTCGCCTGTGCTGGACTTGAAGCGCTCCATCCTGTGCCGGGAGTCGCTCAGAGGCCAGGCCTCGGGCCGGCCTTTGGTCGCTTCCGTGGGCCTCAATGTCCCTGCTTCTGTTCGTTATTCCCATACAGACATCAAAGTGCCTGACTTCTCTGACTATCGTCGCCCTGAAGTGTTAGATAGTACAAAGTCTTCGAAAGAGAGCAGTGAGGCTCGGAAAGGTTTTTCCTGTTTGATAACTGCAACAGCTACTGTGGGTGTCGCATATGCTGCCAAGAATGTCGTCTCTCAGTTTGTTTCCAGCATGCGTGCTTCTGCCGATGTGTTGGCCATGTCGAAAATTGAAATCAAGTTATCCGATATTCCAGAGGGGAAGAACATGGCTTTCAATGGAGAGGCAAACCCCTGTTCGTGTGCCATCGAACCAAAAAGGAAATTGACCAGGAAGCTGCAGTTGAAGTGTCCCAGTTGAGGGACCCACAGCATGATTTAGAACGAGTAAAGAAACCTGAGTGGGTTATCTTGATAGGTGTTTGTACGCATCTTGGTTGTGTACCCGTTGCAAATGCAGGAGATTTTGGTGATTATTACTGCCCTTGCCATGGATCACACCATGATGCGTCTGGCAGGATCAGGAAGGGGCCTGCACCTCTCAACCTTGAAGTTCCCTCATATGAGTTCACCAGTGGTGATATGGTGATTGTTGGTTGGAGACCTGGACTCGAGTTACAGGCTTCTTTCAGTCTTCACGTCACCTCAGAAGAGTTACTTGAGAACAAGCCTTCTGTGCTTTGAATTAGTTGAGTTGAAATATTTAAGAATTGCTAATAATGTGTTTGCAAACATGTAAATTGAATTTAATGTTGAATACTTTCAAGCATTCACCTAAAAAAGCCACCATTAAACATTGTTATGCTCATAAAAACATGACGTCCTGAGGTTTTACAGCAAATTATTCAGGATCAAGACTGATTATTGGCTTCCCTGGTGGCTCAGACGGTAAAGAATCCACCTGCCAGTGCAGGAGACACAGATTAGATCCCTGGGTCAGGAAGATCCCCTGGAGAAGGAACTGACAACCCACTCCAGTATTCTTGCCTGGAGAATTCCATGGACAGAGGAGCCTGGTGGGCTACAGTCCATGTGGTCACAAAGAGTTGGACACAACTTAGGGACTAAACAACAATTAGTTTCACAGCTCTTTAAATTCTTTCAGATTAAAAAAAGGAATCATTCAGACTTATTTCTGTGTAGAGCAAATACAGTATTCAAGAGGCACATATAATACTCTGTGTAAATATCTATAAAAAATCTTTGGAAACAAATATTAGTAAAAAGAATATGAATAGCATAAAAGAATACTCCAAGCTTAGCTGTTTTTTTTGGGAAAGGGAGAGTACTTGTTCTTTGTAACAATACATTAGAACTTGGTAACATTGGTTGCCTCCAGGAGGGTGGCTTGAGGATATGAGAAAGAAAATTTTTGTTGTACACCCTTTTGAATTTTGGTTCATGTGAACATATACCCATTGAAACGTTTAGATAAAATTCTTTGTAAATATTGTAATATTTCAAAAATTGGCTCTGAGTAAGAATATCAGTACAATGGTGAAGTCCACATATTGACCTAAAGAAAAATGCAGTTGCATTGTGAGTCCCTAGGCTACCCCTTGTCTTTAACTAAATTTAGGGAAATGGAGGATTTGAATATTACAATTATTAAAAGATGTTGGAAATCTTAAATAGACATAATGGGGCTTTTTGGTGGGAGAGGAAAGTTAGAAATGGTCACATTGTTGGAAATAATCTTTCATGGAATTAAAATAGGATGTTTATCTTCTAAGTCACTATGAAACCAGGAGCAAAGAATATAAAATCTAAAGACAAAAATATGACCAAAGATATCAGTGATGGCAATAAAGGTAAATGGATGAAATAAATACTCCTTCTCAGAGATAAAGATGCCCAGATTGGGTGAAACATGAAACCTAGTGACAAGAAGTGGTCAGAGGCAATGTGAGGCAGTCCCAGACTTGAGGAGGCTCCTCGGGTGTGGGGACCTGGGCATGCACGCTGACCTCCTGATGTGGCACCTCTGTGGTTTGGCATCTCAGAGGAGTCCACACAGCTTCCGAGGATTGCGGATTCTCTTCCCGACCCCATCGTGACAAATGTCCTAGACTCTGGGCCACAGTTGAAAATTGTCACTGTGAAACTGATCCTGTAGTTATTGCAAAACAGGAGTGTCTCTCTAAGCCAAGATGATCATTTAATTTGGAGGGGTTTTTAAGATGGAGAAAAGTGAGTCATTCTTTCCTGCTGGTATAGTAGGCTCTATTTATTACACCACTCAGAATTCTGAAAAGAAAAAATTTTAATCTGGCGTATTTTGTGAAGTGTGATCTTAAAAAGATTTCTTAGTACATAAGAAACAGTGTTTGGGTTTACCATATCAAGGTGCATTCTCCTCTAGCTATTTAGCCTTTCAGGGAACAATTACAGGCTCCAAGTTAACAAGTGGAACCTCAATAATAATTTTATTACATAGATATCACATAATCTGCCTTAAGTTTCTGTGGTTTGGATTATCCTTTGTCATAAATCATCATTTTTGCTTTCGTGAGGCCTATAAATGGATTTTCACAAAAGGATTTGCCATGAGCGTTATCATGCAGTGAGTTCTGACTTTGAATCTTTCTAAAAGGGTATGCTATGCTATGCTATGCTATGCTAAGTCGCTTCAGTCGTGTCTGACTCTGTGCGACCCCATAGACGGCAGCCCACCAGGCTCCCCCGTCCCTGGGATTCTCCAGGCAAGAACACTGGAGTGGGCTGCCATTTCCTTCTCCAATGCATGAAAGTGAAAGTGAAGTTGCTCAGTCGTGTCCGACTCTTAGCGACCCCATGGATTGCAGCCTAACAGGCTCCTCCGTCCGTGGGATTTTCCAGGCAAGAGTACTGGAGTGGGGTGCCATTGCCTTCTCCGCTAAAAGGGTATAAGGAGGCAGAAGAAGAAAATTAGCTGAACATGGAAATACATCAAATACAGAAGCAGTCTTCAGCCTCACTCTTAAGACAAATTCCTATCAGATGTAGCAAGTTAAGCAAATGAGCCACTGAGGTGCTAGTGATAGAAGCTCACATTATTACAAACTATGCATCAGGAAATTTAAACATGTTTTTTCCTCTTTGATTTCAACACTAGAAATGTGTGCAAAGGGAATAATATTATACACATGTGAATGGAGGTGGGAAGACATTCATGTTGGTCTTATTTATAATAGGAGCATGTATTAATTAGGTTGTGGTGTTACTCACTGAAGTATTTGAGGGTAAACACCAAAATGTTTAAAACCTACACTCAGATATTCAAAATAGAATCAGGTCACATACCACACAATGCACGTGCACACGTGTGCACACACACACACACGCACACACACAGTACAAAATGGTAAAGCAGGTGAAATAAAACGTTAACAATGGCAAATCTGAATAAAGAGGTATGTGATACAAAGTATTCCTTGTACTATTTGGCTTTGTAACTTTTTGTGATCTCCAAACAAAAAGCTTTAAAAGTATGGTAATTAAATTATGCATTTATTAAGAATCAGGGGTTTATACTCAGAGTACAAATTTATTAACCAATATTAGATCAGATCTGTGGTTGTTTGTAAAGAAGGGAGAGAGTTCAGACTTTGGGAGGACATTTTGAAACTACCCTCTAATCGTGATTACAGAGGGTGGAGGGATTTTTATGACCATGCATCCTCTTTGCTAGAAGTATTTTCCCAAACACCTGGTGTGTTGTAAACCTGCAGTCAGGGTTGGTCTGTTGCAGATTCTGATCTGTTGAAGATCTGTTTGTTGCAGATTCTGCTTTAAAAGTTAAATCTTCCTGCGAATATTCTCGCTGTTCTGATTTTGTAATAATCAGGGCAGGCTAAACATTCGCTATATTAAGACCATGCATGTGTCCCCAGACCTAGTTCTCTGCCTAGGTCTGGCTTTATAAATGCTGGTGATAAACCAAGTCTGATTTACATGACACGTCTTGTGTGGGAAATGTCTGTGACTCTAGGTGTCTGACCAACCTTGAGAAATGGTAGCACAGCTAGTGTGATAACTTTTGAAGATAACCATTGCTAGTTTGATGATTACCAGTTGCCACTAAATAAGTTGTAAAAATTATTGTGTTTTATTTTTTAGGTGATTCTGATATTATTAGAAGCATGCCAGAACAGACTGGTGAAAAGTAAATCATGTACAATTTTTCTTTAATAAAACTGGCCAGAGCTTGTTTTAAAAAAAAAAAAAAAAAAAGTTAAATCTTCCCTCAACTAATGGATGTATCCTACAGAAGCTTTCACTCTTAACTAGGTTTTGTTGTTGTTCAGGGGGTTTTGTTTGGTTGTTTGTGTCTTGGTCTCTAATGCTTTAAGTAGACGGTTCATGCTAGCTTCTTGGTGAACTTATCAGGTGTTATTATCTTGGTTCTGTGGGACAAGAAAACAAAAAATTTTCCCAGGAATCATCGCTCAGTAAAGAAATTTTATGAAGCTTTCTTTTACCTCTGTTTGTGTTCTTATTGCTTACCTTACAGTGCAAAAGATAATGTGTATCATACGTATTTGCATAGTTTGAGAAAGGAATTTTTCATGTAAAGAAGTCATTGTTGACATTATTTTAGGATGCTCAGAAATGTTCCTTGGGGTACTGTTGTGTACTAATATTTTCTTCTCTGGATGTTGGTGATATAGCCACCAAGTCGTGTCTGACTCTTAAGACCCTATGGACTGTAGCCGCCAGGCTCCTCCGTCCATGGCAAGAATACTGGAGTGGGTTACCATCTCCTTCTCTAGGGAATCTTCCTGACCCAGGAATCAAGCCCAGGTCTCCAGCATTACAGGCAGATTCTTTACCAGCTGAGCTACAAGGAAAGCCCTCCATTTTTGCAGTTTAGACAGAACTTACATATCAGTGGGAATTATATGATGGGTTGTGTTTATCAAGAAATTTGGAAGATCTTAACTTATTAAAGATACTGCTGAAATTTTCAGATGCTCACATTAGTCAGAAATTTTTATTCAGCCCAAAAAGAGATGTAAGATTGCTTACTGATTGAGAGCAGTTTCTGGTGATGCTATTTAAAAGTGTCATAACAACCCATGAGTATTCACAGTATGCTAACCACTAATTACTTGTTTAGATAGCAAAGAGCTAACATTGGTGCTTCTTACTTAACCTCTTTGTCCCTTGTCTGTCCCCCAAAGCTATACATGGAATCCTGTAATGATGTTGAAATCTGTAGGATTATTAGCAGATAAAGCAGTTGACTCTTGTAATCGTGTGATCATTTTATAACATACACCTTTTTTTAAAAGGCTTGGTGCACTTTCTCAATAGGCAGTTGATTAGTTTCTGGCAAACATTTCAACTTGGGTGTTAGCATTGACACTTCTTTGACAGCTACTGAAAAACTTCAACATTCATCCCATTCTTACAGGATCCCCAACCTTCAGACCTGCTCTGTCTAGGAATTACTTCCACTTAGGTCCAGACTTCTGGTCGTCTGGCATTTATAAACTGATTCTTGATGTCCCTCATGCAACTAATTTGTAAACTGTGTAGTCTCCTTACCTTATGGTTGTGAAGACTGACGGTTTTGAAGCACCTGATAATAATGAGCAATATGTGCAATAAGAAAAATTGGGAGGAAGAAGTAATGGGGGGGAGAAAAGAAGGCTGAGGAGAGAGAAAGTGATTGATTAGAGAGAGCAAGAGAGTGGCAAAGATGTTAGGCTGGTGGCTGAGTGGTGTGAACTGAAAAGGGCCCCTGAGCTGGGTCTCCCTAATGCAACTTCTTTGCTCCTGAGCATCACAGCGCCTCACCAGGCTTTCAAGGAGCCTCCCTCCTGTCAGTTTCCTTCTTTTCAGTAAGTTGGCTTTAGTGACCAGCTTTCTGTAGGCTGGATTAAGAGCCCCAAATATTCCTACAAATATTTTTCTGTGTCCAATTGATACACCTGGTCTCTTGAAATATAATACTTTGGACTCTTAAATTAGTTGGACTTCAGTTCAGTCACTCAGTCGTGTCCAACTCTTTGCAACCCCATGAATCACAGCATGCCAGGCCTTCCTGTCCATCACCAGCTCCCGGAGCCTACTCAAACTCATGTCCATTGAGTTGGTGATGCTGTTCAGCCATCTCATCCTCTGTTGTCCCGTTCTCCTCCTGCCCCCAATCCCTCCTAGCATCAGGGTCTTTTCCAATGAGTCAGCTCTCTGCATGAGGTGGCCAAAGTATTGGAGTTTCAGCTTTAGCATCAGTCCTTCCAATGAACACCCAGGACTGACCTCCTTTAGGATGGACTGGTTGGATCTCCTTGGAGTCCAGTCTTCTCCAACACCACAGTTCAAAAGCATCAATTCTTCGGCGCTCAGCTTTCTTGACAGTCCAACTCTCACATCCATACATGACTACTGGGAAAACCGTAGCCTTGACTAGACGGACCTTTGTTGGCCAAGTAATGTCTCTGCTTTTGAATATGCTGTCTAGGTTGGTCATAAAGGAGTAAGCGTCTTTTAATTTCGTGGCTGCAGTCACCATCTTTGGTGATTTTGGAGCCCCCCAAAAATAAAGTCTGACACTGTTTCCACTGTTTCCCCATCTAGTTCCCATGAAGTGATGGGACCAGATGCCATGATCTTAGTTTTCTGAATGTTGAGCTTTAAGCCAACTTTTTCACTCTCCTCTTTCACTTTCATCAAGAGACTTTTTAGTTCCTCTTCACTTTCTGCCATAAGGGTGGTGTCATCTGCATATCTGAGGTTATTGATATTTCTCCGGGCAATCTTGATTCCAGCTTGTGCTTTTTCCAGCCCAGCATTTCTCATGAGTTAAATAAGCAGGGTGACAATATACAGCCTTGATGTTCTCCTTTTCCTATTTGGAACCAGTCTGTTGTTCCATGTCCAGGTCTAACTGTTGGACTTAATGGGTTCCATATTGAGTTTTTTCAAAATTCATGTTTGTTCTAATTTTAATGTCCCTACATTCAATATTCTTTTAGTTATACATTCTCTTTAGCTTCTATAATAACAAATTCTAATCTCTTTAAACATAAAATAATTATTATAATTCTGTTCCACATGTACACTTAGAAAATCTAAGATCTTCCTTTGAAAGATTCTGATGTGATTATTAAATAGTAACCGAAGCTGTCAGCTTGACAGTTCCCTCTTTTCATGGAATTCACCAAAGCTCATTGACGTCATCCAGAGTGGAAGCCCTGGTCTGTCTGCCAACATTGGACAAGATGTAATATAAGCAGTATGTTTCTTTCATGTCCACAGAAATGCAGTTTTCCATTTTCTTTTAACTTCTGACGCATGATAATGTTCCATTCTATGTAAATGTGTTTTGCCCATTATCTTGAGCCTTTATGTTCACTTCAGCACTTTATTCCACCCCATACCAAGGGAACCTTTCGAGGTATTTACATCGTAGCCTCAAAGGCTTTTAGCCTTACTCATCTTTTTGTTTCTGGTTTTTTGCAGCCTATGGCTCTTTTTTGGTTGTTCATTGGCTCAGTCGTGTCCATCTCTGCGACCTCACTGACCGCAACATACCAGACTTTCCTTCATTTTCTCACGGAGTTTGCTCAAACTTATGTCCACTGAGTCAATGATGCCATCCAACCGTCTCATCCTCTGTCACCCCCTTCTCCTTCTGCCTTCAGTCTTTCCCAGCATCAGGGTCTTTTCCAATGAATCAGCTGTTTGCATCAGGTGGCCAAAGTATTAGAGCTCCAGCTTCAGCATCAGTCCTTCCAATGAACATTGAGGGTTGATTTCCTTTAGGATTGACTGGTTTGATGTCCTTGCAGTCCAAGGGACTCTCAAGAGTATTCTCCAGCACCACAGTTTGAAAGCATCAATTCTTCAGTGCTCAGTCTTCTTTATGGTTCATTATAAAGACTGAATATATTCTTGTTGCATCAAGTTGACTAAACTGGATATCTTCTACCAGTTAGACTTTATAAGGTCCCATTTGTATTTCTCTAAGTATGATCTGTATTAGCCGTAAACGGAATTCAGGCGGGCCAGTGCCCTTACGTTGAATCAGATGTCTCATGTGGTCTTTATTGTGGTGATCTACAGTGACAACAGACAAAACTCTCCTTAAATTTTGCCTTAGAGCCTCATGTGCATTTGGGTTGTTTTTTATCTTCCTAACAGGGCCCTGTTAGACTTGGGTACTTTTTTGATACTTAGTGATATGAACAGAAAGAACATGTGTTTCTGTGTTTATTTTGAGCTTAAAAGTTTATGTCATACTGATTTTATTGTCTTGGATTATCTAAGTCTTTAGTATACAGTAACTCCCACGCAAACTCATACCCTTCTTACCGCTTCTTCGCTTTAAGAACGGAAGTCGTTGCATGGCGTTTCCCTCAGCTA
The DNA here is from genome assembly GCF_029378745.1 of Bos indicus. NCBI lineage: Eukaryota > Metazoa > Chordata > Mammalia > Artiodactyla > Bovidae > Bos > Bos indicus. Next base: position 30,470,191 of record NC_091773.1, on the reverse strand, counting down.
TGACAAGGAAGCCTGGCTTTGCTGCAGTCCATGGAGTTCCAAAGAGTCAGACACGACTTAATGACTAAACAAGGACTTTGTTGTTGTTATATTGTTTTTCTTACTCTCTTTCATACTGTACTGCCTGGTCATTACTTTCCTATTTACAAGGAAATAGGAAATTTGAAATTACATTTGAAATTTGAAATTACAAATATAGTTTCTCCTATTTCTTTTAACCAGTATTTGTTTGACCTGCAAAGATGACTGTTCCATCATTTGTAATTAAACTGAGGTTCAGTTCGGTAACTTAAATAACATTCCTGATGTTACTAGTAGAAGTGGCAGACCTGGGATTCAAACCCAGGTGTATGACTCCACAGCTCGTGTGTTTATTTGCCTTGCTGCATTGCCGCTTTGTATCAGTACAGGCTACTCCTTAAAGACCATCGCTTTCAGCACCTCGCTGCTTTTTCCCCCTTTATCCATGCATGCTGAATGTAAAAATTCTTCCAGGAAAACTTGAATTTAGATGTAACTAAATGTATTTATTCAGTATTTAACAGTAGGCTTCCTGATATGGCTCCTATTCTTTTTTAAGGAAAATTAAAGAGAGATTAGAACATCAGTTCAGTTCAGTCACTCAGTCATGTCCAACTCTTTGAGACCCCATGAATTGCAGCACACCAGGCCTCCCTGTCCATCACCAACTCCCGGAGTTCACTCAGACTCACGTCCATCAAGTCAGTGATGCCATCCAGCCATCTCATCCTCTGTCGTCCCCTTCTCCTCCTGCCCCCAATCCCTCCCAGCATCAGAGTCTTTTCCAATGAGTCAACTCTTCCCATGAGGTGGCCAAAGTACTGGAGTTTCAGCTTTAGCATCATTCCTTCCAAAGAAATCCCAGGGCTGATCTCCTTCAGAACATAGAACATCTTAATTTTTTTACTCAATTATCATTCAGTATGACCTTGCTTTAGTCTAGAGTTAAAACCTTGCAGCACTGATTTAAAAAAAAAAAAAAAATTTTTTTTTAAACAATCTCCAAGGGGAACTCATGCTAACATGCATGTAAATGATTGTCATGGTGTAAAGGTAGCAGATAATAGTGACTGCAGGGCGCCCTCTCGTGGACGATTAAAGCAGGTAGTGATCACGTCTCAAAATCCAAAAGCTTTTTCTGTGAAAAATCTCTTTCGTCTTTTGACTAAATGCCAGTGATGTCTCTGCCGTGATAGAGAAGAGGGTCTGTGGGAGCCCTGGGCATGATACTGCTCAAGGTATGTCGATTTCCAGCCCGTCTGTTTCCCTAACCTATTGCCTAGATTTCTTTTTTCAGTCCGCTTTCTAGTCTGAAGGAAAAAAGCAAGAGAAAAACACGGCTTCTAAATTTACTGCTATCCCACATTTCATTGCTGGCTCTGAGAAGCCAAGGGTGGGTGACTGGAAGTAACTCCCATGATCATTAAGTAACAAGGCTCATTTAGTTTGGGTGAAGGTTGATTAGTTTGTTTGTGGTCACACAGTGAGGTAATGTGATATTTTAAAAGAGAACCAGCAGTGCCAACAGTTCTTAATAGTAACTTGATTAAGTCACTGAGCCCTGTCGGCTTTCTAAGCTGGACTGGAATGTAGGTAACCATGTAAACTAGAACAAGCCTAGGACTTAAATAGTCCTAGCCTGGTGGAAGCTGGGCTTTAATAAAGACACCTTTAATCTGTTGTCTGTTATGCTGTGAAATAAATAATGGCATGTCTCATGTCACAAAATGAGTTCATGAGAATATTGGCAATAGGGTCAGATTTTATGTAATGTGGTCTGGGGTTAGCTCTTTTAGTAATTGTCTGAATGGAAGTACTAGTTAAGTTCTCATGATCACTCTTCTTTTAAAAAAAAAATATATAACATATATAATAGTATATATATATATTTTTTTTTTTTCTTCTGCATTTGTTTTTGCCCACGCCGCACATGTGGCAAGCAGGATCTTAGCTCCTTGGCCAGGGATTGACCCCGTGACCCCTGCTTTGGGAGCGTGCAGTCTTAGTCACTGGACCACCAGGGGAATCCCTGATCACTCTTTCTTGTCTGCAGTTCCCCATGTGTCCTCTTTTTTCCATTCCTAAATGATGCTGCTCATACCAACTCATTCAACTATGGTATCTTCGCCATAGTGGCCTCTACTTGCTTGTTTCAATATAGAAACTTTATCCTTACTTCTTACAGGGCATCAGTGTGTATCTGTGTGTGGAGGAAGGATAGGGTGGACGAAGCAAACCTGAAGAAACTAAAATTTTCCACCTTAAAATGATCTCATCGTGCTTCATCCTTGATTTACAGTTACTGATTCCCTTTTCTTCCATCATCCTTTGGAAGCTATCCTAGGACAGTTCTGGAAATTTCTGTATCATTTTCTTTTAGAAAACCTGTTCTCCATTGAACTGTGCTGCTGTGTGCTTGTTCTGCTTCTGAAGGTTTGTTCTAAGGGACTCAGGATGGGTGCCAAGATTTCGTCACAGGAATGGTTATTGCAGAATTGTTGGTAAGAAATGTGAAAGTTAGGAACAGCAAAAAGATTTAGTAAATGATGATGATTTCCATACTTTATATTTGGCTAGTAAAAATGATGGGACACGTAAATTCCATTTACTGACTTGAAGAGATATTCATGAATTTGTAAGTTAAAAAAACTGTGAACTGTGTGGGATGAAAGAGAAACTTTATGTATACATGTATATAGGAAAGAGTTGATTGAAAACTACTTTGCGGGCCAGACTATTGATAGCTGTTGTTCCTGGGCCGCTAAGCCTTCCCGTGCAGCTTGTCCCCATTCTCAAACCCATGTTGAGGAGAGGAGAAGGCATAGGGCAGCTGCTCCCAGAAAGAACCAGGAAAAACATACCTTTTAAAAGAAAGTGACGGTGTGCCTCAAAATAACAGGGTAGGAAGCTCCAGGGGTTGATCTCTCCATCAAAACAACCGCTTTAAAGGGGGGATGGGCAGAATTCACTATTTCAGGACTCCGGGCGCTGGCTGGACACTGACGAGGACTGCTTGCTGAGGGAGGGGCTGCTGCTCTTCGGCGATTGGGCGTTGTGTTGGGCACAGACCCGTGATCGTCACTCACCCCTCGGCCCTCAGCCTGTGGGAACGCTGTCCAGTCATGGCTTGGTGAGGCCAGGGTGGGCAGTGGGGATCTAGTCCTCCAGAAATTTGGAGTTGCGTCTTTAAGTCAGTCTGGCAGATTCCGAGGCATGGGCATTGATGTTTGCCTGGGTTTCATCCCTTTTCAGCTGCAGAGGCTTCGGCCAGCAGCATCTACCAGAAGAGTTAAGGAATCGGTACTGCCCTCACCCCCTGGCCTTTGGAGCCAGACATTTGGGAAATCTGTGTTGGGTCACCAACTGACTTCAGCAATACTGTAATAGGAGCTTCAGTGACCACACACTACAAGGAGTAAACAAAGTCAAATAGATATGCAAAGGCCAGTTTGGAAAAATCACAAAACAGTTGGCTTCAGCCCACAACAAGTAAAAATAAACAGTCCTGGAAGAGTGAGAGATTAGATTTCCAGTTCCCCAAGTATAATTCGCACAATGTCCAGTTCTCAGTGAAAAACTATAGAACATAAAAAGAAATTGGAAACTATGACCCATACATATGACAAAAGAACATCACAGCAGCCACCCCGAGGATGCCCACACATGGGAACTGCTAATCAAAGAGGTTAACTCAACTGTCTTTAATGCTCAATGAGCTAAAGCAAACCAAGGGAGAGAATGAGAGGAAATCAGGAAGGCGCTGTGTGAACAAAATCTGAATCTCAATAAATAGGAATTATAAAAAAGAACCCAACAAGTTCTGGAGCTGATAAGTATGATAACTGAAATGAGAAATTCACTAGAGGGATTCAGCAGCAGATTTGAGTGAGCAGAAGAATAGATCAGCAAACTTGAAGATAAGAACATTGAAATAATCCAGACTGAGAAGCAGAAAGGAAAAGGAATGAAGAAAAATTCCTTCCACAAGAAACCCATTGAGGAATCCCCATGTATACCACATGTGACTCATAGCAGGCCCAGCAGGAGAAAGAAGAGGGAGGGCAGAAAAAGCTGTTTGAATGGTGGGCAACTTCCTGCAGCTGATGGAGATGTGGATATACACATCCAAGAAGCTCAGTGAACTCAAAGCAGGGTGAACATGTGGCGCACCGGTGCCGTCTGCAGATGCATGGAGACACCTAGAGACTGCTGTACGGAATGCAATTAAGTCAGAAAGAGAAAAACAAATGCCGTATAATATCACGTAGATGTGGAATCTACAAAAATGGTACAGATGAGTTTATTTGCAAGGCAGAAATAGAGACAGATGTAGAGAACAAAGTTATGGATGGAAGAGTGGAAGTGGGGGGATGAATTGGGAGTTTGGGATTGATATATATACACACACACACACACTATTGATGCTATGTATAAAAAGGGCTTCCCTGGTGGCTCACTAAAGAATCTGCCTGCAGTGCGAGAGACCCGGGTTTATTTCCTGGGTTGGGAAGAACCCTTGGAGAAGGGAATGGCACCCCATTCCAGTATTTGTGCCTGGAGAATTCCATGGACAGAGGAGCCTGGTGGGCTACAGTCCATGAGGCCGCCAAGAGTTGGACACAATTGAGTGACTAACACACTGTGTATAAAATAGGTAACTAATGAAAACCTATTGTATAGGTCAGGGAACTCTACTCAATATTCTGTGGTGACCTAAATGGGAAGGAAATCTGAAAAAGAGGGGATATATGTGTATATATAACTGATTCACTTTGCTGTACAGCAGAAACTAAACATTGTAAAGCAACTATAATCTGATAAAAATAAGAAAACACAACAAAAAGGCAAATTGTTGAAACCCAAAGACAAAGATAACTGGGGAAGCCATGGTAAAAGGACCTGAATATTTAATTCCAGAGCTGAACTAAAATGAAAATGGGGGTTGGACTGAAAAGGAACGGGGGAAAGCACTGACAACTAACAGACATTGGAAGAGGAAAAGGGAAAGAAGAGGGGATATAGAATGTAATAACATTAAAAGGTGACATCCAAGGTAGTAGACAACACAAGTCATAGAAACATAAGTATACTTAGTAAAACAGAGGTATTTTTTAATTTGTGGAGTTGTAGCAACGTCCTTCAGTAGAGGATTGGATAGATTATGGTCCATCCATATGGTGGAATACTTTTACAGCCTCAAAATGAGGACGGTCTCCGTGTACTGATAGGGAAAGAGTTTTAAGAAAAATTTAAAGACAAGGTACAAAACAAGTATGATATGCTACCATTTATGTAAAAGAAGTAGAACCATGGTATATAACAGTGTTTCCATATGTTTGAGCCAAAAACTCAGGAAGCATACCCACAAAACTTTTCAGGTAAAAAATGATCATTTTAGGGGAGAGTCTGGCAGTTGATTGGATCGGGAATGGGGTAGGGGTAAGGTTTTATCGCTGTGTTCTTTTCTCCCTCCCTCTTTCCCTCCTTGATTTTTATTTTTAAAACGTGAGTGCAGTATATTTGAAAAAACGTAATGAAGAAAAGATACCACTCCTTCTCCCAATCTGGTCCTATATTAAGCCTCAGGCAAAGCTTTGAGGTAGTTTGCATTGCCATCTCTGCAAAGTCTCTTGGAATTTTCTATTCTTTCTAGAATGTAATCTTAGGTATAGGCTCCTTGCCCACTAGGTAAAGAAAATTCTTTTCACTGGATGATTTGCCATTTCGTTTCGACAGCTACTCCGGCCTTTCTTAGATTGTATGTGAAATAATCCATAATTGTTAAAGCTGTTTCTGTCATTAAGTGAAGGTCTTATTTCTTACCCTGTTGTAAATGTTACTTCTGGGGCTAGTCTTGCTGGAAGGCGTTGGGCTCCTATGATGAGTGAGCTTTTCCCCTTGAGCTAATATCTAATATTCATGCTCAATATGGTCAAAACAGAGTTCTTGATAATGAGTCCCAACTTCAGGGCTCTGTAGGGAAAATAAGGACATGAATTATGGATAGTTTTCTGGGTTTTTTTTTTCCCCCCCAGTTAAGGGAAGTGAGACATCAAGAAGTTGTGACTTGTGAGAAGTCACCTAGGAAATAGGAGTACAGGCAGGGAAAGGCCCAGCCGTGGTCTCAGAGCCCTGACTCCTGGATGGTGCCGCTGTCTACATTGATGGTGCAGATCCTAGCGTGTTGTTGTGTGCACTCAGCACAGTGTGGGTTGAACCCTTCACAGGAGGCTCATTCAATGTTTGGACCTTATGTAATTATCCTCCCAAAGAGACTCTCAAGTTTACTTCAAGGATGGGTTAGTTTGGACATGTAATTTGGGAGCAGTGATCCTTCTATCAGTGTCTGGATGCAAAGTGATTGCCAGTGATGAAACTGTTACCTTCTCTGTGTAATTTAAGATACTGAATAGAAGGGAATGCTCATGAAGTCATGCTTATGATCTTGAACTCTTTTAGATTACTGTTGCATAATCAATAGAATGTGTCTTTCACAGCATTTTTTAGAAGCTTTCTTAAATGTATTGGCTCTAATGCGTTAATTATATAGCATTTCTACATTGGTTTCTGGGGTTATATTTGTACAATGGAGACGATAATCTTTGCCATCTTCACAGGATTGCTGTAATTACTAAACGGGATCACAGATGTGAATGTACTCTTGTAAAACTGTAAAGTGCCTTGTAAATACAGAGATGGTAGTACTAGTATTAACTAGATCTCATCTGGTCCCCGTGTGTTCGTGTCATTCCACTCTGTCCCTTCCAGGCCCAGTCTTTTCTAGGAATAACGTTAGAAGGGTCACATTAAATACTTGTATTTCTGTATGTTAGCTTTTCCCCCTATGTCTTTATTTTTGTAGATACTTCCATCTAAATAAGGACAATTTTGAATGATGGTGTATGCAGAATTTTATCATAAACTGTCGCTAAACCATATGGTAAAACAATAAACCATATGGTAGATTTGAAATAAGAGATTTGTGAGTAATGCTGTGGACACAGGATTTGTAAGCAGATCTGTGTTTTAAAATCTAGTTGTCACCCTGTATTGACTGTGTGACCTTATATATAGTCTCGTGTAGATTCAGTGTTTTCATGTATAAAGTGGAAGATAATAATAGTCATTTTCTGACACTGTAGAGGGCTAAATGAGATACTTTTTTTTAAAGCACATGGAACATTTTCTGAACTTAAACTAACCTCATTCCTCAAACATACTAATTCTAGTTCAAACATAATCACTTGATATTTAATAGTGTTTCCACTTTGGTTCCAATCCTTTTTATGTAAGTCATGTTGCTAAAGATCAAAAGGTAACGCCACAGTTGTTCTAGATACTCTTTATTTTAGATTCACTGAGATGGAAGATGAAAAAACCACATAACTGTGTGTTGTTTCTGGCTTACGTGAGTATATGGGAACCTCAGAACTCATCAGTTATTTCACAAACAGTATGCACTTACTCAAGGAGGGCATAGCAGCCCACTCCGGTATTGCTGCCTGGAGAAGCCCATGGACAGAGGAGCTTGGTGGGCTACAGTCCATAGGGTCATAAAGAGTTGGACATGATTGAAGCAGCTTAGCATATGCACACACATGCAGTTATTCATTCATTCATTCAGTGTATGTTATGCATCCCTACATGGCACTATTATTAGGCTCTGAAATACAAAGATGAAAAAGTAGTTTGTGCCTGTATGGGAGGTCATCATTTGTTGAAGTAGACAGAGAAATAAGTAATTTTGTACAATATCAGAAGTGGTCTGACTGGGGTCTGCCCAGGCGGCCTTGAGAACCCAGAGGAGGTGCCCCCATCTCTCCTAGACGGCAGGTGTGCGTGTAGCTGTCCAGGTGTGCTTCCCAGGGCAGGTGTCGCCGGAGTCGAGTCTGGAGAGAGCCACCGCCTGGAAAATGAGGCCTTTTCATCGAGGATAAGGAGATGGAGTTTAGTTTGAAATGGTGATAGGCCAATGAATACTTTTATTTAGAGCAACATGAACAGGTTTGGAACTTGGAATAATTACCGAGAGGCATACCTACCTCTTAAACAGTGGCATCAAACATCAATTTTATCACCATCTTCACTGGCACCATTTCTTTGAAACCTGTTATATATCTGACCTGTGTATATAGTATCTCATTTAATCCAACACTGTTTGAATTAGATATCATTGCCGTTATTTTATAGCTGAGATAACTCTGGGTAATAGCGGTTGATAGAAGAGTTAGTGATGGGACACACACTAGAGAGTCTTTGATTGCCTGTCACTCGACCTTTGGAGAGTTAATGGAAGTTAAGATGAGAGATGCTGACTTGTTGATCCTTAGCCTTCATTTTCATGTTTTATGTTGTGAACATTTCGCTGAATTTAGTTAGTTTCTAGACTTTGAAGACTTCATTCCCTACAAGATAGCTTTTAACCAAAGTCTGTTATTTTGTCTGGCGCCCCAGAAACTTTGGTTCTGTCTCACACTGCAGGGAAACATGATGGTTAGACTCATGGAAAGAAGACATGTCAGTATCCAAACTGCGTTATTCTCCATTCTATCTCCTTTTCCTCTAAAGTTATCATAAAGGAATTTGAAATGACACCTCGTTAGGATTTGAGGTGCTTGAGTTCTAAGTCTCATAACATATGTAACTGGGGCCCTGGTTTCTCAGTGTGAAGGATGATTTGGAACTAGGTTTTGTCCTCCTGCTCCGTAGTGTTTCTATAGTGTATTGAAGCAATAGAGGGAGAGGTGATCATTCTTGGAAGTTTAAAAAAAGAAAAAACTGATGATTAATCCAACCACACTCCTGATTATGTTTCCAAATGCTGATAAAATTGGTCATTTACCCCTTCATTCTTAGCTGTTTAATTGAAAATCAAATAAAGTACCTCTTCTTTCCTAGAAATGTGGCATGACAGTTGATGAATTTTAAGAAATATTGGTATGTAACTAGAAGGTGCTCTTGATAGGTTATGTGCAGTTTTGACTTACTCTACTCACCTTTTTACTCCTTTCATTTCAGCTCAATCCGAAATTGAAGTTTCTGTGTCTGCAAGGAATATCAGACGGTTACTAAGTTTCCAGCGGTATCTTAGATCTTCACGCTTTTTTCGTGGTACTACTGTTTCAAATTCTCTGAACATTTTAGATGATGATTATAATGGACAAGCCAAGGTGTGTATAGCTTTCTTCAAGAAAACATTGATTCTTACATAGGTTTAATGAAACCTTGTTTCTCCCATATGATACTGATTTTATCTAGCCTTTTTTTGGTATGTGAAATCAGTTGAACTCAATTTTTATTATAGGTTTTCCCTTTAGAGCAGCTGTTCATCTTATGATTAGGTTATTACAGAGCAAGGAACTAAAATAATGAAAATGTTTTCATGTATTATAGCATTACAACATTTATTGTAATAGCAAGTAGATCAGTGGAACATTAAACTGTAAGGTCACAAGGATCCTAAGGCTGGAAAGAATATTATGGTTTTCCCGATGTAATTTCTCTATACTATAGTTAAGAAGGGACTCGGTTGCTCTCTTCCAGTTGTTTAAAAGTAAACTCAGCACAGGAAGTCTCATGACTTTCAGTCACACTTTTCATGATCTCTTGTATAAGTGAGATATTTGGAAGATTTAAATGTTTTTTTAAATTTGGTGATTGTGAGCATTGTTTTTTTCATATAGTTTAAAAGAAATATCTTAATGAAGGTGGAAATTGGCTGAGGTGGTTTTTTACTAAATGAGGATTTTTTAATAATCTCACATTTCTAACATTTGTAAAAGTATTCTTTGACTTAATACCTACGGGTTAGATGTAGGTTTGTGTAGATGGGGCCAGGGTACCCACTCTATGATTACATTAAAGTGAAAACATTTACTTCCCTGTTTGATAAAACAAATCAATGGAAAAGCACTCATACTTTCTTTAAATTTAAGAAAGTTCACAAGTTCTGCTTTTTCAAATGAGAATATTGGTCTGTGTGTCATTGGTTGTTAGGACTATTATCACTTCTTCTGGTAATACCTAGTATTGCTTATGCTGATTTAGCCATATATGAATATATGACAGTGAACTTTGGGTTCAAAATACAGATTTTTTCTTGAAAATAAAGTCCATGAAATTTTCAGGTTACAAAGACATGGTGTAAAAGTATCTGTTTGATTTTTAGGGTTGTTGTGGGGCTTATTTGCTTGGCTGAAATAACCATCAACCTAAAAATTATGTAGTAAATGCAATGGACTATTCTATTAGGATATTTAAGGAATATTAATAAATAAATTGGGAATGTGTTTTAAGAAGAAAATAACAAATAATTTAAGTGTAGTATATACTACAGGTGTCTGGTACCTGGATTCCAGAGTCTGATCACCTAACTTAAGACCCAGCTCTGTGACTCTCACTGAGCAAGTTAATGACTTTTTCCCTCTTTTCCCATCTGTAAATGAGGGTTGAAAACAATGCCTACATGATAGTGTTGGTGTGAATAGTAAGAATGTGTCAAAAATAAAGCATTTTTAATAGTATCTGGAATGTAGCAAGTATTCAACTATTGCAACTTTTATTAGATTTTTAAAATCTAGTTTCTAGACGGTGCAGTGTGTGAACTACACTTCTCTGATGGGTATTGGAATTCTTGACAGTTCATGAGAGCATAAGAATAAGTCAAAAGGAACACCAGCCTTACCTCTGCATTTATCAATTGAGAAAACATTAATTGTTTTTCAAATGGAGTTTATCCCTTTGGACATATTTTGGAGTTGTTTGGAAAGGTCATGACTAAGGAGAGTGATCATTAGCATTTCTTAAGTCGACCACTTTCTGTTTTTGTTAGCTTCCTTATGGACTATCTACAAAAGACAGAGAAAGTTACTGAGATTAAATTACAGTAGGAATGTTTGGTTTTCATTTCAGTGTATGCTGGAAAAAGTTGGAAATTGGAATTTTGATATCTTTCTATTTGATAGACTAACAAATGGTAAGTGAAGACTTTGACTTACTCTCATGTATTCTCAGGATTGCTGCATTGATGGGATTGCCACTGCTTTCATTTATTGAGTGTGGGCGCCCTCTGCTGGCTGAGGGAGCATCATATTGTTCCTTCTTCAGTGACTGATCTGTAAGCCTAGAGCATCCATCTAAAATTTTACTTTTGATTATCACTCTTAGTAGTAATCAAAAGTAATCCCTGTCATAGTCACTTGGGTATCTCTAATTAAACCTACTGCTGTTAATAAGAGGCTTCTCAGCTGGTTCAGTTGGTAAAGAATTCACTTGCCGATGGCAAGAGACGTGGTTTCAATCCCTGAATCAGGAAGATCCCCTGGAGGAGGGCATGGCAACCCACTCCAGTATTCTTGCCTGGAGAATCCCATGGACAGAGGAGCCTGGCGGGCTGCAAGTCCATGGGGTCGCAGAGTCAGACACGATTGAGCATGCACTTCTATTCTTCTTTTCTCTTGCTATTAATAACCCAACGTACACATTATTATCTCATGGTTCTTGATGTTTCCTTTTTGGGTTTTTTTGTGCTGTAGCCATGTACAGTGACATCCTCCAATCTTATATTCCAGTTTTGATAGCCCGAGATGTGTGGTAGATTGACGCCCTTTTGAGAGATGGCTTTTCTTCTCACTCTGGTTCTCAGGCTCTCTTTCTCTGCACACTTTAGAGAGATGGTGTGTTATGATCAGCAGAGCGGGCCCTTCTGACACTGCTTCTCTCTGGCGGGGTGGGTAGGGGAGAGCTTGGAGCTAATCACTATCTATGGAAAGTTTGAGTACGTTGGAAAAAAATAAAGATGATTCTGATTTGTTTACCTCTTTCTGAGTTCTGTTTTGCTTTGGCTGAAAGTGAAAAAAGTGTTAGCTGCTCAGTCGTGTCCGACTCTGCGGCCCCATGGACTATAGCCCGCCAGGCTCCTCTGTCCAGGGGATTCTCCAGGCCAGAATACTATGGTGGGTAGCTATGCCCTCCTCCAGGGGATCATTCCAACCCAGGGATTGAAGCCAGGTCTCCTGCATTGCAGGCAGATTCTTTACCAACTGAGCCAAGGTTCATTTTTCTTTATTGTCTTTGGGCACAGGAACAAATTCCCTTTGGGAATCATTTTTCATTTTGTATAAAATTTTTGACGTAAAAAGTTGGTGGTACCTATATATTCCAACTAGACTTTGTCCCTTTTGCCTTTTAAATAAATGAAGCAGAGTGGGAAGTTCACTGAGAGGAAGTTCTCACTGTTGAAATAAGTATGTGGCTCCCTGCTATACTTTGAAACTACCTTTTTTTCCCCCTAATTTTACTTTGGAATAAAGTTCCTTTTTACAAGGAAGCCAAATATGGAAACCACACTATAGTCATCTTGAGAATAGCTTGGGTCCACACAATGGACAGATGGGGAAGGACAGGGAAGCCTGGTGTGCTGCAGTCCACGGGGTCACAAAGAGTCAGACACGACTTAGTGACTGAACAATAACGAAGAAGCTTTTTAGTATCACATCGTCATTCCTCTGAGCTGTGTGGGCCAGGCATAGTGAGGACACCGCTGTGATCACGTTCTAGCTGTCTGTATCTGTCGACAGAAAAACTAGACCATCCCAGGCACAAGTGTGAGGACAGTAAAGGCCACCTCAGTGGCGGAGCCTCCCTCCCACTTCCCCGCCTTCTGTTTTTCTTCTTCTCTCTTCCTGTTCTCTTTCTCTCTGCCCTCTGGTGACCAGTGTCTCTTCCCCTCCCAGGCCCCCACTCAGGCCTGTCCTCCTAGAAAGGACTCTGATCGCGTCTACACAGCTGTCCCTCCATGCAGCCTTCCTTCCCTCTTTGAAAATATAGGTGCCTCAGCTTCTTCCAGATCTGGGAAACTCCCCTTTCCTACCACAACACAAATATTCCTTTAGTCCTTATCTCAGGATAAATATAGATAATACAATGCCCCCCTTAACACCTTCAAGGTCTAACCTCACGTAACACTTAACAGCTCATAGCCTATTCTTAGTCCCCTGGACACTTTGTCACTCACAGAAATAGTTGATTGTTTTTCTCTAGATTTTATTTTTAAAAAGAATGTATCTTGCCAGCCAAGGGGCGTGGCGGTGGAAGTGGATTGAGGGTGGCAGTGTACGATGCGCAGAATTCTAGTCACTGGTCCACGTGAGTTAACTTAGGTAGCACTTGGCTTGCCTGTGGGCTTCCCTGGCAGCTCAGATAGTAAAGAATCTACCTGCAGTGCAGGAGACCCAGGTTTGACTCCTGGGTTGGGAAGATCCCCTGGAGAAGGGAATGGCTACCCACTCCAGTATTCTTGCCTGGAGAATCCCATGGACAGAGGAGCCCGGTGGGTTCTAGTTCATGGGGTCGCAAAGAGTCAGACACGACTGAGCAACTAACACCAGCTCTTCTTTAATCATCTCACCCCTTTTTTGTGGAAAAGGTGGCCAAATGATTTCTTCTTAGAGTTGTTAGGGGTTAGTAGAAACCATCTGTGGTTAGCTGCCCACTTGTTTTACAGATGGTGACCTATTAATGCATATTCAGTTCACTACAGTCACCCAAAAGTTAAGGAATTTTATATAGGAAGAGATATTATTGGGAAACAAGTGGGCAGAAGAAAGTTCCTTTTTAACTTGCATTATTTAGTTGGATCTGCTTTCCTTTCAAAGCTGCTTAGCCTGGAATGAATCCTGGATGATGCATGTACTTGGTATCTAAGTTTTCGCTTCTTGCTCATTGGGCTGGTGTGCCCTGTGTTTCTTCTGTGGTGATTTTTCAAGTGATACTGTGAGGAGGACAGGGAAGAAGCTCTGAGTCCCACTACTCCTGGCTTGTCCACTGCAAGGTAGTAGGATATATTTGGCTTCTCTGGTGGCTCAGATGATAAAGAATCTGCCAGCAATACAAGAGACCCAGGTTGGATCCCTGTGTCAGTAAGATCCGCTGGAGAAGGGAATGCCAACTCACTCTATTATTCTTGCCTGCAGAGTCCCATGGACACAGGAGCCTGGCAAGCTACAGTCCATGGGGTCGCAAAGAGTCTGACATGACTGAGCGACTAACATACACACACAGACACACACACGGAAGATATTAGATGTTGCTTTTTGCAGGAAGGAGTTAAGTTACATGAGATGCCAAGAAAGGGCTTGTCACCCCTGAAGGTCACCTGGCACACGAGGGCCCTCGTTGCTGGACCCGTGTTGTCGCCGGAGCCCAGTCCTTACATGTAGAGTCCCGTCCGGAAACCTGTTGAGAGCCATAACGCCGTAGGCAGGCCTGTCCTTTGGTATGTCTTTATATAGGGTAACTTTTCTCTAAGTTACAAATTTTCTTTTCCAAGAAAGCGTTTGTTTCCATTTTCATATAAAAGAATTTCTTCAGTGCCTGTTTCTTGTTGTAACGTATCAACTAAGCATCACTTGCTTTGAAATAATAAATTTCATTGACTTGTATTCTTACTCACTGGTATTAAGTCAGTTGGTATCTTGTGAACTGAAAATAAGAAAAAAATGTTGGATGCAGGTTTTCATTGTAGTATGGGTGGTACACTTTGACAGATTGGTTCTTGTCAGATTCCTCTGAGGTTCTTGGAGGGAAGACGTTAGCATACCTTTCTTACTGCCGTTTGCCTGAATTCCAGATGAGAGTATTTTACCATTGGATTGCAGCTTCCTTAAAACTCACTCTAGACCCTAGAGATCAGTCATTTATTTCATTAGGTTTGGGAAACAGTTTTGGGGAGAACCTATGATTACCTGAATATAGAGAATGAATATACATCCTTTTTTTTTAATTGAAGTGTAACTGACATATTAGCTTGAAGTATACAACGTAGTGATTTACTGTTTGTATACACTGAAAAATAATCACCACATGGGTCTAGTCACCACATATAGAAGTTACATCTTTGTATTATGATGAGAATTTTTAAGATCTGGTATCTTAGCAGCATTCAAGTATGCAGTACACTTTGTCCATCTCCCCACACCCTCACCTCTGGCAACCACCGATCTGTTCTCTGTATCTGTGAGCTCAGGACTTTGTCGTTTGGGTTTAGATTCCATGTAGAGGTGAGATCATACGGCATTTATCTTTCTCTTTCACTTAGCACAGTTCCTCAAACTCCCTCCGTTTGTCACATGAGGCAAGATTTCCTGCTTCTTATGCCTGAGTAATAGCCCATTGCATACATATCACAGTTTCTTTATCCAGTCATGCATCTGTGGGCCCTTAGGTTGATGCCATGTCTTGGCTATTGTAAATAAGCTAGTGAAGATGGGGTACAGATATCTTTTTGAGATAGTGATTCCATTTCCTTCAGATATTTACCCCAAAGTAGAATTGCTCAATCATATGGTAGTTCTAGTTTAAATTTTTTAAGGAACCTCCATTGTTTTCCATAGTGACTACACCAGCTTAAGAACCCCACCAACAGTTCACCAAAGGGTTCCCTTTTCTTCACACCCTTGCCAGCACTTGTTATCGCTTATCTTTTTGATCATAGCCATTCTGACAAGTGTGAGGTAATCCCTTGTTGTGGTTTTAATTTGCGTTTCCCTGGTGATCAGTGAACAGCTTTTCATTTACCTATTGGCCACTTGTATGTCTTATTTGGAAAACCATTGATTCAGATCCTTTGCTCATTTTTTAAAACTCAGATTTTTTTTTTTTTTATTATATGTTCTGAAACATCAATGTATCTGTCCCAAGAAAAATTGGTTGTTACAGCAGTAAAAATAGGACCATAGCCCACTTCTTCACCTGATTCTAGACCACATGGGCTCATATTTGCACCAGTAGAGTGTTACCAAAATTTGAATACATTTTTTAAGTTTTCACTTCTTAAAGGTAGAAGATTTGAAATGGGTTTTTTTTCTTTCTGTTTGAAGACGATAAGTGAGGTGGTGTTTAAGAGGGCTCTCTTGGCAGCCACATCCTTTCCCGTGTTGCTCATGCAAACATTGTTCCAGTTAATTTGCTTTTTTTCCTCAGCCATGGGCTTCTCAACAGCTATTCAGGCAGCTTGGATTAGGTTAGCCCAGTAGTCCTTTATCATTATTTGTAAATATTATTACTACACATTTTCATTTAGAACTAGTTGTGTCTTTATATGTTTGTAAGAATCATAGATTTCTTTTGAGAATACAGAATCATGTGTTATGTTATTGTCTGAACGCTGGCAGTAATATATGAGCTTACACACCTTTAAATATAGAGTCTATTTAATTGTTAAATAATACAGCATTTGTAGTCAAGACGCTTTGCTCTGGGACACACCTGCTCAGTTAGGGGGATGGTTGCAAGGAGGTTTTAAGTGCTTTGGGAAATTGAATTAAACTTACTCAGTGTGGATAATTTTCGAAGTTTTCTATCAATTCTAATTATTTATCATCCATTTGTTTGGTTTTTGAAAAATAAAACCAAAAAAAAGTTTTTTCTTAGAATGGAAAAAAAGATGTGATATTTAAAATTCAAAACTGGGAAGATAAGATGTAAATTTTAGATGGACAACAAGTAGGACTTGGTACTCTTTATGTTGTATATTCAAACCCTTATTTGGAAGCACAGTGCAGTTATGTTATTAATATCTTGTATTCCTACTAATGTCTCCTCTCCTTTCTTTTTAGGAAATAGTCTAGTAAGTTTAACCTTTCATTTATTTAGTCTCCATGGATTAATTGAGTACTTCCATTTAGATATGATGAAACTTCGTAGATTTTTAGGTAAGTGATTCTAACCTTACATTTAAGAGTAATATTTATACGGGAACTTGTTACCTTTTCTCTCAGTTATATCAGCTATGGCTTTAAAACTAACCGCCCCAAAGTTAGTGTTTTGAAGCAACACATGTGTGCGGAGCCCTGAGTCTGTGGGCTGCTGCTGGTCTGGCTGAGCTTGTTCGTGTCCCTGCCCGGGACACTGGATGAGCCGCATGGCAGCTTCACGGGCCTTGGCTGGGCCCTTCCCAGGGGCACTGGGCCTGACCCAGCTCAGCTCTACGTGGTCTACTGTTAAATTAAAGGGAGGCAGAGGAGTTTGGCACCGTCACAGAGTCACATTAAAAACAAAAAACAGGAACTTCCCTGGGGGTCCAGTGGCTAAGACTCAGTGTGCCCAATGCAGGAAGCCTGGGTTTGATCCCTGGTCAGGGAACTAGATCCCGCATGCTGCAGCTAAGATCCAGTGCAGCAAGATAAATAAAATAATTTTTTTTTTTTTAATTATTATTTTACAATGAGCCGAGCTTGTTCAAAGTGCGGTGGCCAGTTTTTAGGAGACCGCTGGTGTGTCCAGAGCTCAGGCTGGACGCTGGCACCTTCCCATCCACCACAACCCTATTGCCGGAGCTGGTCACAGGGGGGACTGCACCCCTGGGTGGGGAGCTGTGAGGGCCCAGTGCCATGGGTGGGGGCACCAGGGGCCTGGTGAGCTGGAGCCCCTTTACCCACAGTCTCCCATGTCAGCCACAACTTTCTCACAAAGACAACACAACTTCTGTCCTTTCCTCACTTCTTGAAGATTAAACCCTTAAATGATTAGGTACGTGGCACTTGGATCTTCTCTTTTCCTGATCCCTGAAATCTCTTGACAGCAACCTCCAAGGATTATTTTGACTATGTTTTAATGTACAGAGTGATATTTAAGAGCACTCTGCCAGGAAACAAATTGGGGTCATTCACTAAATAAATGTGTTAGAAGAAAATTAGCATAAGGATTCTTTCTTATTTTTTTAAGGAAGAAGAGAATATTTTCTTTCCTCTTAAGTAGCTAACTAAGAGAAGATATCGAGGACTTTTTGAAAGACTGCTAATGCATATTTATTTATAAATTGTATGTCTGTAATATGTACTAATACATAAATTATACAAGCACATACAAACGTAGATATTAACGAGAGTATTTAAAAAGCTATTTTAAAGGATGGAATCAGAGTCAGTGGAAAGTTCCAGTGCTCTTCGCCCCTCACCTGTGTGTCCTAGTGTACCACTTTGGGGTTGGCTCACGGTACCGGGCACCACTGGGCCGAGTGCAGGGCTGCTGGGGCCGTGGTGCAGGTTTGATGGTGGCGGGTTTGGCTGGACCCCTTGGTCTCGTCTCCTTTTTCATGGTTAACGTAACTGACGCTGAGCAGAGGAGGCAGATGAACAGGTCATCCTTCCCGCACTCCTAAAAAACTAATTCCAGATCCAAAACTCACCTCACTGATAAAGCATCCTGGAATCCACACACATTCCCCAATGTCTGTACTCGTATTGCATCAGAGATGTTTGTTCTCTAACGGATTCATCGTTCCTGTAACAGCATCTAGCACAATACGTATTTATTGAATGAATTGTACTCCTTTTACTTAACTAAAATTCTTTTTAAAGTAAACAACAGTCAAAGGAGTTTGGCACAATGAGATTGACATTTTAAAAGAGAAGAAGAAAAAAAATAATTTTACAAATTTGACATGAATACCTTCTCGTTTTAAAAGTTTCAAACGAGTTAGTCACAGTGGTGGTCATGTGAGTTCTGGAGTGGTTATCATCTCTCTGAATTGAACAGTTAGCTGATAGCCACGTGAGTAGGGTAAGTGGGAAATACATAATTGTTGCAATTTTTGCACTTGTAAGTGCCTCCTGTTTGCAATTAAATTGGGGGTCTTTTTTCCTTTGATGCAGTGATGATTCAAGAAGATTACCACAGTCAGAACCCTTACCACAATGCAGTCCACGCTGCCGACGTTACTCAGGCCATGCACTGTTACCTAAAAGAACCTAAGGTAAGGTGCCGGCGTTTACAGTCAGCCAGAGCCCTGAGCAAACTCTCTTGATTTAATTTCAAGCACTTCCTTAAGTTAGTGATTTTGTTGTTGTTTACTCTCTCAGTCATGTCTGCCTCTTTGT
The DNA here is from genome assembly GCF_029378745.1 of Bos indicus. Taxonomy (NCBI): domain Eukaryota; kingdom Metazoa; phylum Chordata; class Mammalia; order Artiodactyla; family Bovidae; genus Bos; species Bos indicus. Next base: position 30,451,292 of record NC_091773.1, on the reverse strand, counting down.
GACCCCATGAGCTGTAGCCCACCAGGCTCCTCTGTCCATGGAATTCTCCAGGCAGGAATACTGGAGTGGGTTGCCAGTTCTTCCTCCAGGGGATCTTCCCACCCAGGGATTGAACCCACCTCTCCTGCATTGGCAGGCGGATTTTTTTTTTTAACCACTGAGCCACCTGGGAAGCCCTAAGTTGGTGATTTAATCAGACTCAGAAGCTTCCTTCTCAGGAATGAGATGTAGCAGGATCAAGTTTGCAAATGTGGCTGTATTTTTAATCACACTTTAAGCTAGAGAATCGAGGTGATTGTCGAGAGCAAGGCTGCAAAAGCCCAAGCGAGGGCCAAGCCATCCAGCTTCTCCACGCGAGTCATCTGGCGATTACACTGAGCTCCATGAGGACAGGGATGGCATTGGTGTCATGTCCAGTGATGAATAGGGAGCTGTGAGACTGAAGTGGGAGAAATTACAGAACTGTCCTGGCTGTGGAGGGAGAACAAAGCAGACAAGACCAGCAACCCAGCTGCTGCCCGTGAGGGGCCGTTTCTGTAGCCGTGGGGCAGGAGAGAGGTGGGCAGTTGGTGAGGTCTTTGGAAATCAGAATGAGGAGGATGTGGTGTCTGGATGCCTTTGTTGGGGGTGAAGTAGGAAGAGGGATGGGTGGATACCGCCCTGAGCAGCTGAGGGAATTGCTGAGAGGGAGAGAAGGTAGAAGAGGGGAGAGGCCCGGGGAGATGGTGAGCTCCATTGTGGATGTGTGTGGTTATGCGTGTCCCTGCCATATCCAAGTGGAGGGATCTAGTGAAGAGGTGGATAGGAGTCTGCAGTAAAACAGAGAAGTCAGAGTTGGGGGTCATCAGCCATAGATGTAATGGAAGCCATGTTTGCTCATGGACGTTTCCTGTTCTAGAGCTGGTAAAATTACATCCGCCCTCCCTTAGGCCTGCTTCTAGACTCCTCTCCTCTGGGGTCTTAGTTCCAGCTAGATGTTGGGAGGGAAGCAGGCTGACAGGGCCAGTTTGTGCCAGTTGATGCCAACTCCAAGAATACAGCCACGTGGGTGCCACTCTTCTGGTTTTTCAAGAGATCGTGGAATATGTGAAAATACCCCAATTAAAAAACCAATTTTATTGTGGCATCATTCATATACAGTGATAAAAATGGATACGTTTTATGCATGTACACCCAGCTGCCCCAATTTTTAAATTAAACTGTAAAAAAATACTCAGGGGGAAAAAAAAACAAACCTCTGGGCCAAGCCTAAAGTTTCTCTTTGACAGTCTTGTGGGAGAAATTGGTACTTCACCACCACACAGCCAGGGAAGTGGACCGATGGAACTAAGTGCTGCATTCCAGGGGACCTGAGCCGGTGCGGGGGTAAACCTGGTCCACAGGCTGTGGGGGCCTCACCCTCCCACTGGCCACGCCCAGCCGGAAGCCAGGGCTGCGGAGCGATGCCGGGCACAGGAGGGGAGAGTGTGCGGGCGAATACGGATGCAGAGGCCGTCTTAACCCGTGCACGTCTGGCAGTGGTGACGTGAAACACTTTTTGCCAGTGTAGCCCTGATCATCCTTATTTTAAACACTTTTCACCATGAACATACTCAAAAAGATGGTTTATACTTTAGCTGTCATCTTAGTTACGCTTGTTTCAAATGAAGCCGTGTAAGGGTGAGCCGGGTCCACGACCTCCCCACGGGCAAGGGACTGCATCATACCACGCCTCCCGCCAGGGGCATGAGTGGACAGCACGTGGCAGGCACGCCTTGGCCTGGACGAACGGTCAGAGAAACACGAGGGGAGGAGACCGTGGAGAGTCTCATTCAAGGCTGATTTAGAACAGCTGTTGTCATGGTACAGTTCGTTGCAGACACGTCTGTAATCAGTTATTCCTCGCCACCGTCTAGCTTGCCAACTCTGTAACTCCTTGGGACGTCTTGCTGAGCTTAATTGCAGCTGCCACTCATGATCTGGATCATCCAGGTGTTAATCAACCTTTCCTCATTAAAACTAACCATTACCTGGCAACTTTATACAAGGTGAGTGCAAGCTCTTCCTCAAAGTTTAATATTCTTGTATTCTAGAAAATGGGTCACGTTTTAAAGGAGTAAAAGTAAATTGGTTCTCAGTGAATGTTAGAATTTTAACCAGCTTGATATTACTTAGAAATATTGCTTTATGTTCAGAAAAAGACTTACCCTTTGCTGATTCAGATCTGCCCTTTTTGTTTTGTTTTGTTTTGTTTTTTTGGTAGAATACCTCAGTTCTGGAAAATCACCACTGGAGATCTGCAGTGGGGTTATTGAGAGAATCTGGTTTATTCTCACATATGCCATTAGAAAGCAGGTAGGTTAAGACAAAATTAATTATTTATGAACTGTGGATATTAAGTTGGAAAAACAATTATTTAAAGTTTTTAAGATTATGTTGTTATATTCAGGTATTCCACAATTTGGGGGTGAAAATGAAAGTCGCTTAGCTGTGTCCAACTCTTTGCAATCCCATGGACTGTAGCCCACCAGGCTCCTCTGTCCATGGGATTGTCCAGGCAAGAATACTGGAGTGGGTAGCCATTCCCTTCTCTAGGGGATCTTCCTGATCCAGGGATTGAACCCAGGTATCCCACATTGCAGGTGGATTCTTTACTATCTGAGCCACCAAGGAGGCCCCAGTTGGGGGGTAGGTTATCTTATTTTACAAATTTGTATCAAAATTTTAGTCATTTACACCTATTCTGAAATAGTAGCATTTTTTTTTTCAGTGAATTTTTATGAAGGATCAATCCACAGATACTACAAAATGCACTCTGGATACACAGTGGCTCAGTCATGTTTACCACTTATTTATGTAAATAGAATTACATATTTCCATTTTATACTCTTGAATAAAACCTTAATGTAAAGGTAAATTGGATAGAAAGTAAACAATCTGTATAATAAATCGATTCATTAAAATCTGTTTTAGGAAAAATAATGAAGAGAAAGAATGGAAAACCTAGTATTTTTTTTTTAGACATCAGTGTCATTTGATGTCAAGCAGACCATCTGAGTGGGACTTCCCAGGTGGCTCAGTGGCAAAGAACCCACCTGCCAATGCAGGAGACACAGGTTTGATCCCTGGGTCAGGAAGGTCCCCTGTAGGAGGAAATGGCAACCCACTCTAGTATTCTTGCCTGAAGAATTCCACAGACAGAGGAGCCTCAGGGGCTATAGTCCATAGGCTCTCAAAGAGTCGGACACGACTGAATGACTGAACAACTAAGCGTGCGCGCACACGCGCACACACACACCATTTGAAAAGCTAACAAAGAGCACTAACTTAAAGGAGCCCGATACGGGGGTATTGTCAACAGAATCTCGTCATTGGTCCACCAGCAAAAGCTTTTAATGGTGTCTCATCCCGAGAAGGTGACCTGGGGAAACGATGTCAGTGGGTATCAACTGCCTAATTCTAGAGAAAGGGGAACATAAAAATGCGTTAGGATGACAAGGTTTAAGTTACCGTCACTGCTCTTTCCTTTTTCTTTCCCTTTCTCAATTTAAAAGAACTTTATAAAACAACAGTTTTTGGTAATGATCATAAGAAAAAAGGTGGACTTTAAAAAAAATTTTTAAGTCTGTATTCATGGCTACCATTTGGAGTTTGACAATACTTCTGGTAAGTAAAATTGTTTCTTGTCGTCGTACAAATATATAAAAACTATTTAAACCACCATATACTAACTGGTGTTAGTATATATAAATGCTCTTTTTCTTGAATAAGATGGATTAAATTGTTTGCTTTATTATTCCCTTTTTATCATGTGTTGCATTTGATGTTAATCCTGTTGAATTCTCAAATTTGTTTCAAATAAAAACTGAAAATCAGGAATACTACACAATTGTGTCCTTTTATGTCTTCTTTCTTTAGGGTTTTATTTAATATTCGATATTGTGAGCTTTTTAATCTATAATGATCAGCTCTTTACTGATCATTATACAAAGAAAACATTGGCGATGGCCCATTGAAACAAAAGGAATTTTTGAACATTCTTCCTATTTGACTTGAGAAAGCTTTTTAGATGATATATTTGTTATCTGTATTAACATATTACATTTTCCCTTCCAGAAAATTTGAACAGTCTTACAGATAATTGATTCTTGAATTTGGCTCTGAAAATATAATTGAATCTAAACTGTATTACATCGCTTGGTGGAGCTTCATTAGCGTTTACTCAGACATATTTTCTCATGTCTGCAGGAGTCAGTCATCAAATAGTCCGTTCCTCCTCCATCTGACCCTCATCCTGCATCTCAGGCACCCAACAAAGAATCCAGAGTTTTTCCCTACATCACAGCAAAAAATTTTCTCAAGCAACATGTCAATTGTACATCACTTATTTTTTTTAAGGCATATAATTCCACCTTAAGACCTTCCTTTCGGAGTGTTTGCCAAGTGGTATTTTCCTACAAGCTCTCTAGGTCTTGGATTGACCATTGTAGTAGGTTTTTAAAAATGCATTCCTTAAAACCCATATTTTTCAGTAGGTTAAAAGTTGAATGGCAGAATATCTTAGAGCTCAGTAAAGCTTTCTGCGTATTAAGATTAAGGGAAAAATAATTAAGAAGTAGCTATTCAACTGAAATCCTTGTGTTTCTCTGTCTGTTTCTCTACTTCCAGACAACAGATGGAGGCTCAGATAGGCGCTCTGATACTGGCCACAGACATCAGCCGCCAGAATGAATACTTGTCCTTGTTTCGGGCCCATCTGGACAAGGGCGATCTACATCTGGAAGATGCCAGGCATAGGCACTTGGTCTTACAGGTAAAATGTGGCCTGGAAAAATTCTATTTCTAGGGCAGATCGTTAGAATAAAAATGAAATGTTCTCATGTAGTTCTCTGAGTGGTTAAATCTTGAGAGCAAGCTGTGGTCTGCAAAGTGTCACACAAGGCTACACAGGAAAGGGCCATCACTTTTGTCTTTTTCACACTTGAGATTTCTAACAGTAAAACAGTGTTTACAAGATGCGGTACCAGTCAACAGTAGCAGCTTTTTTTTGTTGTTTCGTTTTTTGGCTGTGCCACATAGCACACAGGATCTTAGTTCCCTGACCAGGAATTGAACCTGTGCCCCCTGCATTGGATGCACAGTCTTAACCACTGGATGGCCAGGGAAGTCCCAAACAGCATTTTATTTTAACAAGTTCTCACACATGAAAAATGAGAAATGACTGATTGGTTTGTAGCTTTCTGATTAATATAGTTCTGTGTTAGCTGTCTGGAATTATCAAGCATGTTCAGTTTGGTTAGCAGGCTTTCAGCACCTCTATAAAATAATTGCTGTAACTAACAGTATCATAAACTCAGTGTGAAAATGAAAGTCGCTCAGTCGTACCCCAACTTTTTTCATCCCCATGGACAGAGGAGCCCATCAGACTTCCTCTGTCCATGGGATTCTCCAGGCAAGAACACTGGAGTGGTTGCCATTTCCTTCTCCAGGGGATCTTCCTGACCCAGGGATCGAGTCTGCTGCAGACTCGCATCTGCTGCATTGGAGGCAGATTCTTTACCATCTGAGCCACCAGGAAAGCCCCAAACTCAGTGTAAAGGATAACAGATGTCCTGTTGCAACATTTTCTTTTTTAAGGTGTTCTTTTCCTGCTATTAGAGTATATTTAAACTTGGTACATTTGAAATTTTACTTTTTTTCTTAAGATAGTTTCAATATTTTGCTTGCTAGATGGCTTTGAAGTGTGCCGATATTTGTAACCCGTGTCGGACCTGGGAATTAAGCAAGCAGTGGAGTGAAAAAGTAACAGAGGAATTCTTCCATCAAGGCAAGTTACAGTGTTGAGTGTTGAGTGATCACCTGTCCATTTCATTTTTTGGCATCATATGAATAAAATAACTTAGACAATTAAAGTAACTTAGACAAAATAACTGCTAGACAGCTGTAGAGTCTAGCAGTAGGTGCCTGATAGTTTTAGTGGCGGTTCACAATAGATGGATATAGAACCAGTAATGCACAATTTGGGGACCTGTTTTGAAAAAATCAGCAGTTGTCTTTTGAAATGATCTGATGTGTGTGCATTTATGAATAGACATAGAGCAAGTTGGGAGTTTTGCTGTACAGAAAGATTGTCCCGCCCTTGCTCCATCCTTGTCCCGTGTGAAGGGTATGGCCATAGGACATATTTTGTGAATTAAAGCCAGAAAGATAAAGATCTTCATTCCATGCGTCTTCCTTTTAGAAATCTTAAGTTTTAAACTAAAATGCTGTGACAGAATTACAATCCTGGGATAACATCTAGTTAAGTTTTCCACCCTCTCCATTTGAAATAGGTTATCAGCTTGGCAACCTTTTCTATGTGTGAATAACTTAAAATTTAAAAAAGAACTAATTTAGAAGGCGTCCTCTCATGAGGATTAAGTATGTTACATTTTTCCTAAGGAATTTACAGGTAAGATGAAGACTTTAATTATATTTTTAACCAATAAGGTATAGTCCACATAAAGAATTCTCTTTCTCTTTTTTAAATTTCTAGGAGATATAGAAAAAAAGTATCATTTGGGTGTGAGTCCACTCTGCGATCGTCAGACTGAATCAATTGCCAACATCCAGATTGGTAACTATACATACTCAGATATAACTGGTTTTTAAAATGCCATTCACTTTAATTTTGTCAGGAAGAGAGGTACATCTGAAATATAAATATTAAAATGCTTATTTCTAATTTTTAAATAATCTTATTCCTGGATTTTTTTTTGACCCTTATAATTTACTCTCACTTGATTTTAGTTGGTAAAAAGCAGAGCAGGTCCAGTGGTTAAGAATCTGCCTTCCACTGCAGGGGACACAGATTTGATCCCTGGTTGGGAAAGATCTCATGCACTGGGGTGGCTAGGCCTGTGTGCCACAACCACTGAAGCCCATGTGCCTAGAGCCCGTGCTCTGCAACAACAGAAGGCAGTCACTGCAACAAGAAGCCTGCGCATGACTAGAGAAAGCCCGTGCACAGCAAAGAAGACCCCGCACAGCCAGAAATTAAATAGTTAAAAAGCAAGCAGAAAAAAAAAAAAAAAGCAAGCAGAGCAGGTTGCAGTAACTTTCTGTTCTAAGATGGAAAGAATAGGAACTTCCCTGATGGTTCAGTGGTTAAGAATCTGCCTGCCAATGTAAGGGACACAGGTTTGATCCCTGGTCCAGGAATGTCCAGGAAGGCTTCCCTGGTGGCTCAGAGGTTAAAGCATCTGCTTCCAATGCGGGAGACCCGGGTTCGATCCCTGGGTCGGGAAGATCCCCTGGAGAAGGAAATGGTAACCCACTCCAGTATTCTTGCCTGGAGAATCCCATGGACGGAGAAGCCTGGTAGGCTACAGTCCATGGGGTCGCAATGAGTCGGGCACAACTGAGCGACTTCACTCACTCACTCACTCACCAGGAAGATCCCACATGCTGTGGGGCAACAGAGCCCATGCACCTGCTCTCTGCAACTAGAGGAAAGCCCACGTACAGCAATGAAGATCCAGTGCGGCACTCCCCTCCCCAGCCCCCAGACCCCAAAAAAGAAAGAAACTCTGTCACTCTGGAACCACTAGACCTGATTGCCAGTGAACACTTGCAACCTCAGGCTCTTCTGCTCCACCTGCTGGTTGAAGCTGACTCTGCAGCACTGCGCACAGGCCCCTGTAACCTGGCCTCAAGTCGTCTCCCCAGCACCCACCCTCTCTTTTACCTTCAGCAACTTGGGACCCCACTGGGCTCTGCACAGCCACACCTGTGTGAAGGCAGGAGTCCCAGGCACGTGGACTGTCCTGGGACAGTTAAGTAGACTCACAAATGGTTGGGCAGCTCCTGACTCACAGCCACCCAAGACAAGCGCTGCTGGGCTCCTCTTCTTCATTCGCCCAGTTTATACAGTTAGCAGGTGTTGGTCTTTGTGACCTCAAATCCTAAGGGAAAGTGGGGCTTGGAAAGATTCTCCTTCTAGGGTAAGTCAGGGAACTGTTAGAATAAACTCAGTGCTAAGCAGCAGTTACCCGGAGCCAGCGTGTGGTCAGTAAGCAGAAGTCATGTTGAGTCGATAGGTTTTCTTCTGTGATAGGAGCCCTGGGTCTGTCGTGTGCGGGGTGAGAGTGAGGCACGTGACCCGGCACCCTGTGGTGTCTGGGACAAGAATAGAGAGGGGCACGTGGACAGGGACAATTAAGTGGATTCAACAAGTGGTTGGACTGCTCATAAGTCCAGGGTGCCTCCCGACTCTGTCTGTGGCCCCGGCCTGAGTACTGTTACTGGGTGCTTAAGACCTCAAAGAATCCCAGGGAACAGAGAGCGTGGAGAGACAGCTAGTCTGTTGGATGGGAGAAACAGGATGCAGATGCTCTGAGCCGGTTGGAATGGTGGGAGAATCAAAGAACAGGGATCCAGGCCTTCCAGTGGTTAAGAATTTGCCTGCCAATGCAACAGGAGAAGCCACTGCAATGAGAAGCCCCAACCACAACTAAAGAAAAGCCTGCGCAGCGACAAAGACCCAGCACAGCCACAAATTTGTTTTTTAAAAAAATTTTTTTTAAAGGCTGAATGATACTCCATTTTTAAAAAAGAAAATGGATCCTGTGAAACCAGTGGTAATAAAGTCCTACATTTGGGTACAAGACCCCAGCTGCTCATGATCTGACTGCGGCACCTAGAAAAAGATGGGGCTCTGGGCGCAGGATCAGCCAGACTGGGGGTATGAGGGTGGCTGCTGCCAGAGGCTGAAATGCTCTCTCACCACAGTGGTGATGTTTTTCTCGTGTCCTGTCTCTCCTCACCAGAACATTCCTCGTGGCAGGCACATCTCGACTATTCACTGCTGAGCCCTGGCCAACCCAAAGCAGTGCTTGGCATAGAGTAGGTTCTCAGTTAACTCGTGTGGAGGAGATGGGAGACCCGGAAGAAAGCTGTGTTTCCAGTATCGGCACTGCTACTTCAGAGACCAGAATTGGTACACTTAAAATTCAACCATCAGACCATATGTGACTTTTCTGATTAAAAGTAGTGGGCGCTAACTGCTTTGCTTCCATGACATTTAAAAATATATATATTATTTGGCTGCACAGGTCTTAATTGTAGGATCTTCAGTCTTCGTTACAACACGTGGGATCTTTACTTGCACCATGCAAACTCTTTATTGTGGCGTGTGGGATCTACTGCCCTGACCAGGGCACGAAGCCAGGCCTCCTGCATTGGGAGCACAGACCAGCAGGGAAGTCCCACCACTGAGACTTTCTTGTTGGCTAAGTGGACCGTGTGTAGTTTGTGGTCCATAGAGTCTTTCCCTGAGAAGAAAGTTTTAGAGATGAAAAAAATTTTAAACTGTTAACAGTGATAGAATTTGAATGTGTATTTTCGTGTCCTTGATCAAAAGTTTAGGAAGATGATGTTATATTTGCTTTTGTTAAGGTGTTTCCTAGGAGGCTTCTTCCACCCTGTGTAAGATACTGTGTAGTATTATTAAGTCAGATACAGTGTGGGCTCGAGTACTGTGTAACCCAGAGATGCAGGCTGTCCTGAAATCGCCTTTCCTTTTCTGACTGAATTAAGGGAGATCGGTGGTATGAGCTGTCCATAAAGTAGGCCTAGTACACTTCCATCTTCACTTTAGTGATGGTTTAATCTTTGTTCTTCTTAGACTTGTACTTGGTGTCATGTTGTTGTGTAGTTGCTAAGTAGTGTCTGACTCTTCGTCACCCCATGGGCTGTAACATGCCAGGCTCCTCTGTCCGTGGGATTTCCCAGGCAAGGATACTGGAGCGGGTTGCCATTTCTTCCTTCAGGGGATCTTCCCAACCCAGGTCTCCTGCATTGGCAGGCAGATTGTTTATCACCAGGGAAGCCATGGTGTTGTGAGTTTTGGCTTTATAAATTCTGAGGTATCAGTACATAGAAGCTGCCCTATGCTCATGATGAGGGGTGATGATCACCCCCGACTGATGGCAGAGCTGCTGCACCTCGGTTCCGGTCTCGTCACCCGCAGCCCAGGAGACCCCCTTAGCTCTAGCAGTCTTGCGGGAACCAGCCCTCGGACCCACTGAGCTCTGCTGCAGGGCCACCGCAGTTTTGCTGAAACATTGATAGAAGGATGTGGTTGGTGCAGCTGAGAGGAATCATCAGCAGAGATGTGCTGCGTTTGTCAGCTCACCTTCACTTCAAGTTTCATTACGTTGCTTACATAGATTCTTCGAGAAGGTATGTAAATTTTCACACATGTCTAGAAAAATAAGAGCTAGATAGTACTGGAATAGGGCTTAAGAGAGTAGACTCTGTATTGACATTTGAAAGTTTCAGAACACACACAGAGGCCTTTTCTCCTTGTTTCCTCAGGTTTTATGACCTATCTTGTGGAGCCTCTGTTCACGGAATGGGCCCGGTTCTCCAATACCAGGCTGTCCCAGACGATGCTCGGACACGTGGGGCTGAACAAAGCCAGCTGGAAGGGACTGCAGAGAGAGCAGCCCAGCAGCGAGGACGCTGATGCTGCATTCGAGGAGTTGAGCTCACAGTTATTACCTCAGGAAAACCGGTTACCCTAACCCCCAGAACCAGTGGACAGATGCCTCCTAGAGGTTGTTAGAAATGTGAAACGGGGTCTTGAGGTGAGAGAACTTACTCTTGACTGCCAAGGGAAATGAATGATGCCAGCATTATTTATTTCCAAGATTTCCTCTGTTGGATCATTTGAACCCACTTGTTAAGGACAAGACCCGAACCTACAGCAATATGCATTTGGCTTTTTGTGGGAGACCTTGAAGAGGCGCAGCGCCTGGCAGGAGCGAAACGGAGGGAATATGAGGAAGTTTTTGCAGGAAGGATTGCAGTGGCTCGTGTGCTCTTCGAAGCATCATCGTGAAGCTTGAACTGAAGCCTTCAGCAGAAATCTTCGGAATTTAACCAGCATGATGCAAACAGTGTGTATCGGTACCTTCCACTGATTCTGTCGGAGAAAATGGAAATGTGAAGTGCCCAGTGTCTGCACCTCTGGCAGGACTCAATGTTTACAAACCAACTCTTGAAATATTGGTTCTCAATTTGCCTTGGAGCATGATTGTGAAGGAACCACTAAGAATTCTGAAGATCAAACCTAGAACTGCAGCTCTTTCTCCCCCTCCCCCGGTTTGCCTTTTTTTCCTTTGGATGCCACCAAAGCCTCCCATTTGCTCTGGTTTATTTCGTGCACTGGAGACTGAGCATTTATCATAGAGTGCCGCCGAGCTTTCACTCCAGTGCTGTTTGGCAATGCAATTTTTTTTTAACTTTGGTTTTTAATTTGGGGCGGGCGGGGCAGAACCCCAGTGTCCTAGCTGTGTGATGATTCCGCGGTGAAGACATTGCATGTTGTCTTCACTACTGTACACTTGACCTGCACATGCAAGAAAACAAAAAAAGGTGGAATGTTTCAAACACCATAATCAGCTCAGGGTATTGCCAATCTGAAATAAAGTGGGATGGGCCAGTGTGTCCTTCAGAGCAAGGGTACTAAAGTCCCTCTCGCTGCAGGGAGTGAGAGGTATGTCGTGTGTGTGTGGATGTGTGTGTGGGGCACGCTCGTGCATGTGTGACTGTGCATGTGTTCTATTTATCCACGTGGCAAGGATCGGAGACGTCGGCTTTTATTTATTATTGTAGAATGTGACGTAGTGAGCAGCCACACGTGGGAGGGGAAGGGAGGTCGGCCGTGAGAGATGATGGCTCCAGACGCCAGATGCCTTAACTATGCACCAAGCTAAGTGACCAAACTTCTTGTTTTGATTTGAAAAAAAGTGCATTGTTTTCTCGTCCCTCCCTTTGACGAAACGTTCCCCTTCGACGGGCCTTTTGATGTGAACAGATGTTTTCTAGGACAAAAAAAAAAATCTAAGGACTAATTTTAAATTTAACAAACATTCCACTTTTGTAATTTGTTTTAAATTGTTTCATGTATAGTAAGCACAACTGTAATCTAGTTTTAAGAGAAACCGGTGCTTTCTTTTAGTTCAATTGTATTTCCCTTGTTACTGTAAAAGACTGTTTATTAATTATGTTTACAGTTTGTCGCAACAGCCATTTTCTTGGGAGAAAGCTTGAGTGTAAAGCCATTTGTAAAAGGCTTTGCCAGACTCATTTTAATATGTGCCTGTTGCTGTTCACTTTTGATGAATAAAACCTATCTTTTCACATTTTTATCTTTGATATTTACCTTATAAGTCAGTCTGTGGGAAAGGATAAGGCAAAGTTACCAAGAACTAAGCGTCCACTTCTTGATTCTAGCCCTGGCTCACAGGACTTGCTCAGGTGTCGCTGGGTGCAGGCATCATCCTGTGAGCTCACCTGTCACCTGCACTTCACAGGTGAGATGCCGAGGCCCGGGGCATAGATGGCTGAGTCCTCACAGCCCGGAGAAGTCAGCTCTGAGCCCAGTCTTTGGTCTCACCTGTCACCTGCACCTCACAGGTGAGATGCCGAGGCCTGGGGCATAGATGGCTGAGTCCTCACAGCCTGGAGAAGTCGGCTCCGAGCCCGGTCTCTGGTCTCCACAGCCCTTTGTTCCCACGGCGGGAACCTCAGGCCCTCGTGCAGGTACCAGAACACCACTTGTGTTGGCATTTTTAAAGTCAAGTAATAGGAAATGGCCACCTGATTCTGCTTGACTGGTTTCAGTGTAAGAAAGGCACCACTGGGCCTCTCCTCGGTCTCCCCAAGCCCGTTTCATTGGAAGGGGTAAGTGTAAACTCTGAACGCAAACATACTGTCATCTACTGTCATCATTTGCATAGAAGAGTGAGGACCAGTAGAAGTACAGCGTGAGCCAAGTAGGTGATTGTCGATTCTGGAGTAATCACATGTTTTAAAAAAAGATGAAATTTATTCCAGCATGTCTAGAATATTCTATCATTTAGATATGTAGCCACAAAACAAGAGAAAAAAAAATAGGTAGCCATTATTAAAAAGCGACTATTGAGATGTTTTGCATTCTTTTCTCTGTTACCAAGTCTCTGCAATCTGGTGTGTCCTTGACGCTTACAGCACATCTCAGTTTGGGCCAGCTGTGTCTCAGGTGCCCGGTCTCCACGTGTGGCTCGTGGCCACCACGCTGGACTGCTGGGTGCTGAAGTCTGATGGAGGCGAATCTGACACACTCTGTGTGGTGAGGAAACTTGCGACTCACAGACCTAGTATGACAGCATGTGGAGAGCAGAACTGTCTCACAGCAAACTCAACTGCAACCAAACTCACAGAAACTAATTGCTTTTTTCCCGTTAGTAGTTTAATTTACAATGAGAAAGGTAACTATCAATCATTCTTTCATTTTAGGCAGATCTCCTTGGGAAGCTAAATTACAATCAGCTGGTTACTTGCGCATGGATTCCGAGCCAGGGAAGCAAGGTCCCTCACGCATCCTATAAGGAGGCGCCGACTGATGCTCGTGCTCGGGTGGACCGTGGTTCCCTGGACGAGGCTAGAGACTGAGTCCCAGGAGCTGCATCTGCACGTCCGCTTGACTGGCATGTCTAGTAGGTATGTCAGACCCTCAGCCGCAGGCGGCCTGGGCTCCGCCTGCCAGGCTATGCTTGCTGCTGCTTATCTGACTTGTGTTTGATGTTCAGAGGAATATCCTATTTCCATTCTCGAGGGAGAGACACCTGAGTGTGCTCCCGTTCCCTGCCTACGGGTAAGTAAACCCACGGCAAAGATATGTGTTGTTACATATATGTGGGACGAGCGTCGACAGCCCTGCTTCATAGCACCTGTGTATTCTTGAACATTGATTTTTCTAGAAAAATTTGAGGAAACAGTACAATAATTCAGAAAACTTGAGGAAATAGGAATTTAGAAGATCACATTTTTAAATAAGTATTATGGAAGGGAATGCAAAGTTCATATGAATTTTTAAGATAAAATGGGAGACTTCAAAGGAATTGTCGAGCACTGTAGCAGATTGCCGGGGCCCTGGGGCAACCTTTAGTGCTGGGGGCAGCACCTCTGCTATAGGCTCAAGGTCCTCAGAACATTTTGGTAAGCCTTAGCTTAACAAAACCAAACAAGCTGGTTCCTGGTCAGTACTTGTATTCTGTCAATGCGGTGCTTTATAATGATCTTCTTAATATAAAAGTAAAAAATGTGTTTTTAAATTTATTTAATTGGAGGCTAATCACAGCACTGTAGTGGTCTTTGCCATATGTTGCCTGGGGAATATATTTGTACTTTAGGTACAGGTTAGAGGTGCTAGTAACTCTGAAGATTCCTGTAATGGCCTCTCTTTCCAAAAAGCATTCTTAACTCTTAAAGGTTTCAACTTTAATTTTCACATCGGAGGTTCACAGTGTTTTCACGTGTACTGTTTTTTTAACGTGTAAATATTTTGTTTAAATCTTTTCCCAGTTAATGTCTCCTTCTTGGGCCAGTGACCGATGGCTAATACGCATTCAGTACTGTTTTTAAATAAACGTGATATTAATCACCATGCTATCAGCATATATTTGAAACACATAGTTGTCCAGATGCGTGCAGGACTTAGCCTGAGCCATTCCTTGTTGGCTGAGGATTTGCAGGCAACCTGTGTCTTCTGGAAGGCCCCCCGGTGGTCCCTGGTCTCCAGTGGGGGGTGGCCACTACTGGGAGTGGCCACGGGTGCAAACAGCTGTCTCCTCCACCTTCTTGTCTCTTGTGCTCAGCATTAGTGCAGTGGCTCAGTCGTGTCTGGCTCTGCAACCCCATGGACTGCAGCACTCCAGGCTTCCCTGTCCTTCACCAACTCCCAGAGCTTCCTCAAACTCATGTCCATTGGTGATGCCATCCAACCACCTCATCCTCTATCATCCCCTTCTCCTCCTGCCCTCAGTCTTTCCCAGCATCAGCCTTTTCTGATGAGTCAGTCATGTGCTCAGCATAGGACAGACTGGCATAAACTGTGCCATCAGTGAATGTTGAACAAATTATTATGAATAACCTGGTATCGTGTTTCCTTTTTAGCTGTCAGTCTATCACTATGCAGTTTTGTTGATACTAGTCTATGCTGCATCTGTGCCTACAGCACCCGAGCTCCTGCTGTGTGCTGGGCGCTGCACTGGATTTGGTACAGTGTTCAAATTGACAGAGCATGGCCCCCAACCTCAGAATGTTTGGGTGGCAGTGTGTGGAAAGCATCTGTTGTATGACATGGTGGGTTTCTGTCTTGTACAAAATGAATGGTTTCATTGGGTAATAATGAAAATGATACCATTTCTAGTAATTACTGAATGTTATTAACATCCATGACTGGTAAAATTAGTTTTCAAATTTGATTCTAAAATATGTTTTAGATGTTCAGTATGATACTTTTAGTAGAATTCTAGCTTTTATCACAGTATCTTTTTTTTTTTACTTTCATAGCGGTGTTAAATTGTCCTGAACCTATTTTAAAGTCTGGTAGGTTGTACGAGAAAGAGAACACCCATTTTTAATATTAGATTCTTTTTTAGTTCTAATTTAAAAGTGAAGCACAGCAAACTTACTAGGCTATTGCAAGTTTTACCAGTCCCATCAATAGTCTTGTGAAGAAAGTGCATCTTCTATTATGTTTAAGCCGTGTATTATTTGAGATTTTTTAGCATAAATTTGAAGTGTTTCTTTATTGTTGAGCCATAAAGCAGTGTCCCCAACCTTTTTGGCACCAGGAACCTGTTTCATGGAAGACAGTTTTTCCACGGACTGAGGTTGGTGGTGGTGGGGTTTCAGGATGATTCAAGTGCATAACATTTACCATGCACTTTATTATTACTACATCAGCTCCACCTCAGATCATCAGGTATTAGACCCCGGAGGTTGGGGACCCCTACTGTAAAGAATCAGGAGGGTGCATGATATCCCAAGGTGCTTTTTATCTTTTGAAGAAAGTATCATAAAGGAATATGATAAAATAACTAGCTGAACATTTGCAGAGTTTTAAAATTTCCATCTAAGAATCCTCACAGTACAGGGGTTAACTTTTTCCACAGTAGGGAATGGTCTCAGGTCACTGCGAGTTAACTGGAGCTTTATATTGAGTGAGGATTCGTGTTCATGAGACAGACTAATCACTTAAGTGTAGCTTTTTGCTGCACCTGCTTCTTGCCACTCCTGCTTCTCTTGCAGCCTCTTCTCTACCTTGGAGTGTCTGCTTGGAAAGGCAGTAAACATTTTTAAAGCATTGTCTTTATGGCTAGACAGACTAGGTTTAGTCTTCTGTCACCTCATCTTTTGAGTGGCTTTCTAACCTGTAAAATGTGTCTCAAAAATGTACTGACACATAGTTCAGGCCGAGTCATTGTCCTTATTCATTTCCTCATCGTATTTTGTATAACTGCTCATGGGTACAGCTGTTCCTTGTGACCTGCTTACTTGAGCTCTGAGTACTGAATGCACCCCTCTCTCTCCAGGTTTCTTGTTCAAATTCCCGAGGGACAACCTGGACCAACTCAGGAAGGCTGATCCTGGGCCCCCGACCAGCCTCTGCCTTAGCAGGGGCTCCCCTTGCAGAGGGCCGTCTGCTCTAGGTCGAGGTTAGAGATGCGACGGTCTCGCGTGCTGTCCACCCTCATTGAACACCAGGTTACATAGCAGCTTGCCGCTGCACCTGCTTCTCACCGTCTCTCGTCTTCTGATAGCAGGCGTGGCTGGCCAATGAAGAGGGACGGCTCTTAAGCCACGTGAGTGGAAAGCTGTTCATACCTCTAGTAAAATCGCTGTTGTGAAGCGTGTCTTTCTCCCCCAGATTAAGGCTTTTGCCAGCATGGAAGAGAACAGTTGGGAAGCGCGGGACTGCCCTGTAGCAGCCACAGCTGTTTGGGATGGAATGGGAGGCACTATATGGATCATCTTAATTACCTTCTTGATCATGTCTAAATTCCACCCATGTTACTCTCTCAGCTTTGCGGGAAGGAGCTCTCTGACCTGTCAAAGAGGCTGGAGAACCTCCCAGGGAAAAGAAGTCTGAGAAGCTCCAGCCAGAGGAACAGTAAGGTGTTCAGTCCTTACAAAGCAGACTAAGGACAGCAGTCTCAGGGAAATATCTAAGATTTCTGGATCCTTCCTTAGGTATGCTGTTTTTATTTCTTATCCTCAAGTGATTGCTCTGGTATCAATGAAGAACTACCCTGCTTACAAGATTGATAAGGAAAAACTAAAACGAATGTTAAGAAACAGGCTCAGTGGAGTAGCACAGAATACTGACTCCAGGATGAGAAGAGGAGACAGGACTCAGGAGAGGCTGAAGATCGTGGGGAAGACTGACGGTAACAGGCAGTGACAATAATGCTGGCTAAAACTAAGTGCCTCCTCCTGCCTGGCAATCCCAGAGCTGTTGCTGCTGGGTTCACGCCTGAAAGTTTAAACTTTTATCTGCCAGATCTAGCCCACAGAAAGAACTTACGTTTTCAGAGGAGTTACTAGACAATGGTTTTTCCAGCTGTGTGTTTCCAGTAGTTGTTACCTCGTGTTTCCTTCCTTCCCCACCAAGATGCAGACTCGCAGGAATTCACACAGCAAGAGGATGGGATGCTTCTGCAGAAGGGCCTGCGACTGGGCAGACAACCAGGACTGAAGACTGAGACCTACCCCTCCACCCTGGCCCGCACACACGGACCTTGTCTCCTAGGAGAAAACTGTCTGCTGGGAACCTTGTGTAAAATAATGTAAGAACTTACTTAGTACTCTGCTATTCATAGAATGTGTTCAGAATGCTGCTTTTAATCCTCATAATTTCCTGAACTGAGCATTATTCCCATTTTAAAAACAGATGTGCCTGGGCCAGGATCACATATACATATCGTGTTTTAACTCCCAAGTCCAGGGCTCTTTGACTCACATTATATATACAGGTGACTCCTGAACACGGGTCCACATATACGTGGACTTCTTTCAGTATTAACACAGTACCTGTATTTACATTTATAGATTTTAAGTACGGAGGGAAGCTTGCATTTGACCAGAGGTCACAAAGTGTGGTCTCAGAAACTAAAGGTTTGAGCCTTGAGTCTTTCCCAGCTGTTCCAGGTTCCTACCCACGCTTGGGTGAGTTGTCAGTTCTTTTGCTGTTGAGGCAGAAATAGCAGTATGGTCTAGGGTAGGTGGAGAGAGAGTCCCAGAGGTGGGTTCTAGGCTCGAGAACCCTGAAGAAACTCACACACCTCTTTCTGTTTTAATGCTGAAGATGAATGAAAAAGGTGACATTTTAAGCAGTGTATTTCCACTTGGAAAATGCAGAAAGCAAATTATTTTAAAGTTGCATGTACAACACAGAAGAAGTTTACCTACTGTGGAAGAAAAAGCAAAAGCATTTATATAGGCATGATGGTCCAAGGAAAAGAAAAGTTGCTTTATTTCAAAACAGTAAATTCCTGATTTTGGAGCACTGGCTAAAAATTCAATTACTGATACAAATATAAATATTTCTTAGGTCAAAATAAGTATATCAGGTGAATTTCCTGAATTTATTTTAAAGGCAGAATTTTTAAACCATAGAAAACAATTAGAAACAATGTATGTCAACAACATGTGTAAAATTAAGCCACAGTTCAAATTTAAGCTAAACAGCCAAACCATGAAAATTACCTCAACTAGTATTAGCTGCTATCGTTTAGAACATTGCACATCATTTCAATAACTTAAAAGTGAATGTATCTTCTTCATATCTCCTAATCGCCCTGGGAAGTGGAACTTTTTCCCCGACTAGATTTAAATAATAAGTCCAACTATTTACTCATGGTAGGAGATTCTGGATAACTATAGCTGAGTTTAACAGAAATAATATAGAAAATCATGAAGATACATGAAGCATTTAGAAATGACGACTTCCTTTGAAGTCCTAGATGAGAAAGGAGGGCCTCCACTTCCTGACAGCACCTACGGGTTATGCTGCTACATGGTGGAACTCAGCAGAACAGCGGTCTGACTGACCCATGATAAGCAACTTACAGGAAATTCTGTCGCCTATTCAGTGTTTAATAGACAAGTATTTATTAAAAAAATTTTTTTAACTCCATTATGCTGACATTTCCATAAGTGTTAACTTAGCAACAAGTCATCTTTATTAAACTGAAAGAAAAAGATGGTACATTCTACTTTTACTTTAAAAGACATTTAATTCAATAGTTTGATTGCTCACTATTGAAAACTACATTTTCTTCCTCAGAACTGGGCGGCACTGAGGTGGAAACAGTTTTCATGATCCTTGACTTCCCCTTAAAGGAAAGTATTACGGAATTTCAGCAGCGAACATCATCTGGTTTCTACTCAAACCCCACCTCCAAGAAAACGTGAGAGAAAATCTAAAAGTTCTGTTCAAGGCAAGAAGAAATCCAAACGCAAACATTTTACTCCAACAATTTGGATATACCAGCTGCTCCATTGCTGGGTAGGAATGATTATCAGCAGCCTTGTCACTGCCATCGCTAAATCTTATATCCTGTTGTATATCCAAATACATGCACATAAAATGTGTACAGATAAATTAGTGTTCATTAAAAACTCACATCTATAAAATGTCCTTCCTTTGTTCTGAAATCTATGTACTGTTTTCCAGACTGGAAACCTAAACATCTTGGCTACACATTAAAAACATGCTGGAATGTACATACGCTATGGAAACTTCAGAACTGACCTTCTCTTAAAAGCAAACAAACCTAGAGTGCTTTTGTTACAGCATCATCCTCTAATGAGACCTAAAAGGAGACCACTAAGTTCTAAATTCAGGTATTTACCAAACAAACAGTGTTGATATCTACTAGCTGAACAGCCCTAATAAACGAACAGCTGAACTTCAGATAGTCTTTCTCAGCTCTTTGTCTATTAGGAAGTTGAAGCATTTTCAATTAAAGCCTTCATTTTTCCAGTAGACTTCAACATGTGTGGACCAAACTAGAAAAGAAACAAAAAAGATACAGGTTCATGTAACAGCAATGATAGCCCCCTCCCAACCATGGACCACAAGGTATGTTCATGAAAAGCCAAGCAGCCCGATAGTATTAAAATCATTATGTTTATAACAACCTGTCAATTCACATCAACAGTGAGAAAGATAGCAAAATTACTCCCTATCAAACTGTAGTCATCATTGCAAGACCCTAGCTTAGTCCAATTTTACTTCTTTTAATAAAAGAAGGAAGATACAGAGTTTCCTCTTCAGTGTCTAGGGTTTCAAAGATGCTAGAATTTCTAGGATATCTACTTCTCTGGCATAGATAAACTCATCTCCCCAGTGACAGTAACCTGAGGAAAGTTAAAGTGAAGTCGCTCAGTCGTGTCCGACTCTTTGCGACTTCCATGGAATTTTCCAGGCAAGAATACTGGAGTGGGCTGCCATTTCCTTCTCCAGAGGATCTTCCCAACCCAGGGACTGAACCCGGGTCTCCCGCATTGCAGTCAGGCGCTTTACCATCTGAGCTACCTGAGGAAAGGGAAGGTCTAAATTAATATTTAAGAGCTTTCATTAAGTCTGCTCAGTCTCCACCGCTGCAGGGCCCACAGCCTGCAAGGCCCTGGTCAGATTTATTTCCCCTTTATAAGAATTTCATAGGTGCCCTAAGAGAATGACCTTTCCTTTCTACATCACAACATTTACACTATCCTTAGATGTAAATTTTATTGTCATGATTTTCACTTCATTGTGCTTCAATATAAACAAACAGCATGGGAAATTTAACATAGGAGATACCCAGGGTTAGCTTTTACTTACAGAAGAGCATCAAGAGGGAAGCAGTCTAGCTGGCGTTAAGGACTAATTCCTACAGCGCGTCCTTTTGCATCTTGCAGACGACCAGCTGAGTGTCTTGTGCAGCAGTGGCCTGGACCACAGGCTGCACTAAGGAGAGAGGTCTGCCCAGTACTCACCAACACTCTCTCGGAGGTGGCCTCTGATTCAGACTTTTGGATTCCTTTCTCAGCTTCACCTTGACTATCGCTTCGATACCGATAAGCAAACTTCTTTTTCAGCGCCTCTGCTATGAGGGCAGCAGGGTCAGCAGCATCTGCCGGCTTGGGCTTTGTGTCTTGTTCTGACCTTAGAGAAGTGACGAGAAATCAAGGGGGCATTGTGGTGCTGACAGCATGGCTCTAGCAGCAAAGACACCCAATAGAGACACTGACGCAGTGAGGTGGGAGCCCTAGATTTATGGCCTCACAAAACAGCACAGAGGTACCCAGGGAATAGCTCCTGTAAGGAGCAGAGACTGCAGGCTCCTTCAGGGCAGTCAGGGTTCCCTCCTCCACAAGCCTGGGCCCTACCCTAGCAGGCACACAGCACAGCCTGAGGGGAGAATGACTGCACAGTAACAAGGCTTCAGAGGCAATGGGGGAGAAATGAGAGTGGCCTGCGGGTGTTTGTCCTGCTCTCAGTTAACTGCATACAAGAGCTCCTGGAGGCTTATCTTTTTTAAATTAAAAACCCAAGAGCTATTCCAGTAGTCATGCTATAAAACAAAGTTCTCAAGAAGCTTGGTGTATGTGTGTGCTCAGTCGTGTCTGATTGACTCTATGTGACCCTATGGTCTGTAGCCTGCCAGGCTCCTCTGTCCATGGGATTCTCCAGGGAAGAATACTGGAGTGGGTTGCCACTTCCTCCTCCAAAGCAGCTTAGCAGTTGCTTATAAAAGGCATAGGAAACCAAGGGAAGTGGGCGAGAAGGCAGATGTCTCCTCACCTTTTTACCGATCGCAGTTTCACGCTGTTCATGTCTTTCAGGATCTCCAGCATGTTGGGCAGGTCTGTTTTCTTTGGACTGTTCTTGACCGGGGTCTTCCCAGCAGAGGCGTTTCTCCGTCTTCGCTCTTTTATCAGATCAATAGCAGAAGTGCTCTGCTGGAGCCCCGGGGAGGGGAGGGGAGGCGGAGGGGGTGGCAGTGGGGGCGCTGGCGGGACGGAGGGTGCTGCTGCGGCGGCAGGCCTGGTGGATTCTACGTCACCTACAGAAATGAGGGGCAATCAGTTTAATCCTGGTGGTAAGAGGCAAATAAAATATTTTAAAAGTAGAGTTATGTTAAGGACTTTATACCTGAAAGCAGTAACCTTAAAAAGAATCTCAGTCACAAGTAAAAAGGAAGTTTCAGTTACTTGCTTGGAATCTAAATGCCTGAATTTCAGTCAACGGTATCATTTAATCCGTCTCCAGATGGAAATGTTCCATTTAACAGGGTGCTTTTGTGATATCAAATGTTCAGGTCTGACTGCTTCACGCTGTGCAGCTACTTCTAGCTGAAACAGCATCTGGACTGCACACAGAACTGCCTCCAGTAGGTAGTCTGACAGTTTAGTACTAGAGTAAATAGCTGTCGGATACCTCTGTGGTTCATTTTAAGTGTATTTACATAGAAGGTAAGCATGAACTATGCTATGCTATGCTAAGTCACTTCAGTCGTGTCCGACTCTGTGCGACCCCTTAGACGGCAGCCCACCAGGCTCCCCTGTCCCTGGGATTCTCCAGGCAAGAACACTGGAGTGGGTTGCCATTTCCTTCTCCAGTGCATGAAAGTGAAAAGTGAAAGTGAAGTCGCTCAGTCATGTCCGACTCTTAGCAACCCCATGGACTTCAGCCTAAGAGGCTCCTCCGTCCATGGGATTTTCCAGGCAAGAGTACTGGAGTGGGGTGCCATTGCCTTCTCCAAAGCATGAACTAGAGAATGTAAACTGACCAGAATGAGTTAAAAGAAGTTTTAGATTTATTGAAAAAAATTGAGAGAAAAAAAAAAATTACAGTTAATTCCCCAAAAGAATAAGTAACTAAGAGTTACAGTGGTTCTAAAATAAGGACCTAAAAATCCATCTTTCTGCAATAACTAGAGATTAGAGAGTTGTTTGGGTGCGAACTATATTGATTAGTTTATTCAAGGGAGTTGGGTTGTAGATAGAACATCTAACAGACTTTCCTAGTCTGCCAGAAGAGGGAGGTAAAGCCAAAGAGAAATTTATCAGTAACTTATAGGTTAAACAGAAAAGGGCAGGACTTTGGGTTTTCAAAAGTCACCTGTAGATTTCACTGAAGTAACACCAGGTGCCTGGAGTACATTCACCCTGCCCATCGTGGCCTGACCCAGGTTTGAGGAGGTTTCCGTGTAGGTTACATTAAACTATAGGACCACAAGCTAAGTGACTCAGAGGTGGAATAACTATCCTTTACCCTTCAGAGCTGTCTTATACTGAATCTCGTCAAGACTCAGGAACACTAGGAAAACCACCACTGCTTGCCAGCAGATTAATAAACTAGGATTTCAAGGCTATGGTTTTTTCTCCAGTGACAACGCAACAAAAATAAAAGCAACACTATTAGACCAGAGTCAGAGGCCCTGAATTCAGTTTCCACTCTGGGCAAGAGGGAGAGAAATGAATATTGAACAGCTACTTTGCACTAAAGATACTATATATAGTTTCCACATTTACTCCCACAGTAACTCCACAACATAAGTAACTACTATCCCAGTTACAGAGCTTTATGCTTGCCTCAGGACACATAGGTAACTAAACACACTCAACTCTCTCCGGGCTGTTTTGCAGTTACCTCCTCCAGTCTGATGTGAATGGTGCCATTATCACAGACAGTGAAGCTCCCACAGCAGACACATGAGCAGTGTTCACCTTTATCAGTGGATGTATATTTTGTGTTTCCAAAAATACACTCATCATCCTCTGACAGTATTAAGATTGTTCAAAACAAACGAAAACCTCTTAAACTTGCCTGGGTCCTGTACCGGACCATGCAGGGGACAGGCCCCTAGTTTTCTAGCAAGCCCAACAGCTGTTATTAATTCACTTCTTTTTAAATTTTTAATTGTACTATAGTTTATTTATAATGTGTTAGTTTCACGTGTGTAGCATACTGATTGAGTTATATATATGTATGCATACTGGGGCTTTGCAGGTGGCTCAGTAGGTAAAGAATCCGCCTGCAGTGCAGGAGACACAGGTTCGATTCCTGGGTTGAGAAGATCCCCTGGAAGAGGACATGGTAACCCACTCCAGTATTCCTGCCTGGAGAATCCCATGGACAGAGAGGAACCTAGAGGGCTACAGTCCATGGGGTTGCAGAGAGTTGGACACGACTAGAGAGACAGAGCCCACAAATATATATATTATATATATATATAATTTTTTTCCCAAGTGAGTGGTATTCCCCCCGCCCCCCGCCCGCATTTGCTGGCTGACAACTGGAGGACTCACAGACCTGCACTGAGGTTCTGCTGTTCCTGGAGGGTCACGATCTTGGCAATCTGAGCTCTGAGGGCAGCAAGCTCACTTTCAAGGGCACAGATCTTCTGCAGCGCTTCCTCATTGGCCAGCGTCGAGGTCTGCAGCGGAGGCTCTTCTGGAGACAGGGTGGGTAAGGATGGCTGCCTGCTGTGGGGCTTCTCAAAGAAAGGAAGATCATCCTGAAGGGTTGGCCTTGACCGGACCTCTATCCTGCAAGGACAGAAGTTGGCTGTCACAGGCTTTGAGAGGGCTATGAAAAATTGTCACTTCAAAGTTAATCAGAACATAGCAGAAGAGAACATCTGAGAGCCACTTTTCAGGCTGACCTTACATAAAACCCCTGCTGTAAGTTTCAAGACAACAAAGCACTTGTCAACCTGAAGCAGATCCACACCAGGCCAGCTTTCTTGTTGCCATCATTCTTAATTTTTATCTCTACATTTTATATTCAAGCCCATACTATCAGGAGGCATCACAGGTTCCAGCAGTGTCTTTGCTAACTCTTGTTTTGGTGGCCTGAACTAAGATGATGCAACTTTTAATGCTCTTAAAGATGGTAAACTAATTGGTTATAAATGACAACCAAAGCAGTAGTCCATTAACTCTTCCTCAAGGTCTTTTTTTTCCACATTTCCATGTCAGTGTTTTCCATATGTGATAAAATATACCAAACTATAAGACATACTGTAACAATATGAGCCAAACTACAGCATTAGACACTAAAAAGGAGTGGTAGGGGGTGGGGGGGGGATAATTGAACTCATGCAGTAATTATATAGATGGTCTGATTTTCACTTAAAGGTATTCTAATATGCACTGCACTGAAGCTCCATATGGAAGTCTTCTGGGGTTGAGAACAACATTCAGATTTCTTTTCAACTGTCAATTTGTGTATTTATCCATTTCCTACTATTTTCTACAATTAGGTTTTTCTGGCCTCTAAGCCCTTTTCTCTTTTTTCTTCCTCTGGCTTTACTGAGGAATCACTGACAAATACTGTATGTATATAAATACTGTACAGCATGATAATCTGATCATGTGTATACACTCTGAAATAATCGCCACACCCAAGTACATCCCAATTTCCCTCACAGTCTCATGTGGCCATGTGACTGTGAGTTTTGGCTAACCGGACTGTAAGCCACCTGGGAAAGCTGCTTGGAGGGCAATGACTTGGTTCCACAAGAAAAGAAGGCCTTTCATCTCTAGCCCCACCCGTTATTCCTCCTCTCCTGAGAGCCGTGAGTCACCAAGCCCAGAAGCTAATGCTGATGGGAGAGCCACAGCTGAGGATGCCCAAGAGCCTGGCGGGTGGTTCCTGGGCACACAGTGGAGCCACTGGCAGCTTCAGACTGTCTACTCGGGGGTTTCTGACTTGAGAGGAAAATAAACTTCCATCACCATTATTTTGGACTTCTCTGTTAAATGTAGTCAAAATCCTCTTGTAACATTCACCAACGTTATATCCTATTTTAAAATAGTTCCTTTAACTGTATATTGCTATTTTTTGCTTGAGAAATGAAACAATTCATTCTTCCTTGTGTTTGAATAAGTAAATTCTTGGACCTTTAGCATTTGGTATTTTGCACTAAATTCAGGTGGTTTTCTTCATACCTAATCTTGATTATACCCTGTTAAACTATCACATATACAGGATGGTTGCAAATTGTTTTTTATAGTATTTTTTACAATATTATTAAAAATATTTGGAGAATAAATGTCCTAGTTACTACCTAGCCCTACTTTAGCTTACCTGGTAATCAACTTTAATAATACTAACCTTGTTCACTTTCATTTGGCATATTTTTGGGGTAGGGAAATATATTTGGCTTGCAAAAAGCTTTAATTACCATTTCCTTTCTAAGCCCTACACTGGGAAGAAACAGGTGATAAAATGTTTAAAAAAGTAATGATTGCTAAGTCACTTCAGTCGTGTCCGACTCTGTGCAACCCCAGAGACCGCAGCCCACCTGGCTCCGCCGTCCCCGGGACTCTCCAGGCAAGAAAACTGGAGTGGGTTGCCATTTCCTTCTCCAATGCATGAAAGCGAAAAGTGAAAGTGAAGTCGCTCAGTCGTGTCCAACTCCTAGCGACCCCATGGACCGCAGCCCACCAGGCTCCTCTGTCCATGGGATTCTCCAGGCAAGAGTACTGGAGTGGGGTGCCATAAACAAACATAAAAAATTTAAAAGAAACAATACCAATGCTCTGATTAAATACATTAATAGGTTCTTTGAAAGATTATAGAGATTAGATGCAAGCATTCTAATCAACCTGCATTAAGAAAATAATTTGACATTAAATTTTTAAAAAATCATTGTGGCTTTTTGTTGACCCGAAAATTCTGATTTCTACCTACCTTTCATAAAGAAGGTCAGATTTTGTTAACCATCTCTATACAGTAAATTACAAGAAGATACAAATTATTCTGTCTACTGAGTGAAGTTTTTTAGGGGGAGGATACTTAGAGTAATTTCATTTAATCAGTACAATGTCAAATACTCTAATATACTTCAACTATATTCTTGACAACTCGTTAATGTTTTTAATAAAACATTTTAAAACTTTTAAAATACTATTTTAAAAATACTACTTCTTGAAATAACTAAGGAAACCATTGATAGATAGGATATTGGCAAAGATATAATTTTAGTCTTCAGAACAGATGTGAGTAAAACATGGAAATCTCAAATACAAAAGTATCATACTTGTTCAAAACAACAGTGGAGAAATAGGGAAGACTAGTAGGAATAGAGACTGTGAGTTTAAAGCAGGAAATCAGAAGCAGAGTGTTCTCAGAACAGAGGACAGCCAGCCCTGCCACAGGCATCGGGGCGGCATACCCGAAGGGGTGCAAGTGGATGAAAGTGAACAGGAGACAGAGCGCGCCTGCAGGGGAAGACTCAAGTCTACCCTTGACCATCTCCCATGAAAGTTATATTCTGCTTTGTTTATTAAAACTTACCTAAATGAATGAACATTTTATTGGGAGTGGAAGTGAGGATGATGGTTTGTTTTCACATTATGTATGAGTGCAGAGATTTCATAAAGTCTGTATCATAATAGCAAACAGAGATAAATTTTGAATGCCAGAATCTTGAGTACTACATTAAGCAAAAAAATGTTGTAATAGCTTTTTTCAGGAACTAGTAGTCACTTTAGTAGTGAATATACTCTCCTAGATCACAGGACCCAAAAGTATTACATGCTTTTCAGTTTGTTTGAAAATGTTACCATTCAAGTAAGCCAATCGTCAAATCCCACGAACATTTCAATACCCAGAACTGGAACCAGATAACATGACAATTTGGATTAAGAGAGCAACTACAAGGCAAAACAGTTTCCTTTACGATGTCTTCTGGGCAAGATACAATCAGAGAGAATTAAATACTGAAAAGCAAAGGACAGTGTTTAAGAAAAACAAGCATCTACCTCTCCCAGTAAAATTTCTACAGATGAATTTAATCCTTCTGTTTCTCCATCTACTAGAACTAAGGGTAAGCACTTATTAATCTTGAAAACTAGTGTGGCAGGCTGAAAGAAAAAAAGTTTAGGACCTTTAGGAAGAATATTTAAGTAACAGTGTCAGATCATCTATATTTTATGTGTCTATACTATTTTTATAACTTTGGTATACTCTCTACATTTATATTGTGAAATACTGTCAACAGCTATAGATTCAGACAAAATAATTCTAGGAAATGTGGAAGTTTAAGTGTGGATTTTTAGACGCTAAAAAAAGTAAATAATCCTGAAATGATCATATCCTCTTGAAGACACAGGAAGATTCGACATACAGAGAAGCCTGAAAACCAAAGACATAAAAAATAAAAAGTTACTCTGTAATATTCTTGTGTATGAAAAACCTTAGGTTTTATGAAAATTCTGACAAGTCCCTGACTTTAAAATTATAAACACACACACCTTTTTCCTACAGATATGTTTTATAAGACAGTCGACAAATAACTCATTCTCAGAACCAATCTGTTTTGCCATCCTTCAGAGGAGAAGGCTATTAAGAAATACCGAGGAAAAAGTAATTCAAACTAAGAAACTAAGGGTTTTTTAAGCTCTACTAATCAAAGAAAATTCTCAATTAAATATAATGTACCTCTAGGATCCTTTCCCCTTATCTAGCAGTGAAAGCTCAGAATCTGAGATTTTTTCAAATTAACCCAGTGGTATTCCCCAGGTGACTTTACTGAGCCTCCCTCACTATTTTGAGAGAACAGTATAGAAAAGTACAAAAACATACTCTTCTGTCAACAGGATACAGGGGGTAGGGTGGGGAAGCTGACATTTTAGTTCACTGAAAACACACAGTTGGGTAGAAAGAAAACAGTATTTTCCAAGTGAGCATATAGTTGGAAGACAACTAGATCTATCTAAAAAAAAAGCAACTGGACCAGGGAAATTATTTCAAAGGAAGTAATCCATGAAAGGACTTACAGTGGAGGACAGGCATGACTACTGTGGGGCTACAGACAGATGACTCAGTTTAGTTCAGTCACTCAGTCGTGTCTGACTCTTTTTGAAACCGTGAACCACAGCTCTCCAGGCCTCCCTGTTCATCACCAACTCCCCGAGTTCACCCAAACCCATGTCCATTGAGTTGGTGATGGCACCCAACCATCTCATCCTCTGTCGTCCCCATCTCCTCCTGCCCTCAATCTTTCCCAGCATTGGGGTCTTTTCCAATAAGTCAGCTCTTCGCATCAGGTGGCCAAAGTATTGGAGTTTCAGCTTCAACATCAGTCCTTCCTATGAACACCCAGGACTGATCTCCTCTAGGATGGACTGGTTGGATCTCCTTGCAGTCCTAGGGACTCTCAAGAGTCTTCTCCAACACCACAGTTCAAAAGCATCAATTCTTCAGCTCTCAGCTTGCTTTATAGTCCAGCTCTCACATTCATACATGACTACTGGAAAAACCATAGCCTTGACTAGACGGACCTTTGTTGGCAAAGTAATGTCTCTGCTTTTCAATATGCTATCTAGGTTGGTCACAACTTTCCTTCCAAGGAGTAAGCGTCTTTGAATTTCATGACCGCAATCACCATCTGCAGTGATTTTGGAGCCCAGAAAAATAAAGTCAGCCACTGTTTCCCCATCTGTTTGCCATGAAGTAATGGGACCAGATACCATGATCTTGGTTTTCTGAATGTTGAGCTTTAAGCCAACTTTTTCACTTTCCTCTTTCACTTTCATCAAGAGGCTCTTTAGTTCTTCACTTTCTGCCATACGGATGGTACCATCTGCATATCTGAGGTTACTGTTTCTCCCAGCAATCTTGATTCCCGCTTGTGCTTCTTCCAGCCCAGCGTTTCTCATGATGTACTCTGCATATAAGTTAAATAAGCAGGGTGACAATATACAGCCCTGACGTACTCCTTTTCCTATTTGGAACCAGTCTGTTGTTCCATGTCCAGTTCTAACTTGCTTCCTGACCTGAATACAGGTTTCTCAAAAGGCAGGTCAGGTGGTCTGGTATTCCCATCTCATTCAGAATTTTCCATAGTTTGTGGTGATCCACACAGTCAAAAGCTCTGGCATAGTCAATAAAGCAGAAATAGATGTTTTTCTGGAACTCTTTTCCTTTTTTCCATGATCCAGCAGATGTTGGCAATTTGATCTCTGGTTCCTCTGCCTTTTCTAAAACCAGCTTAAACATCTGGAAGTTCATGGTTCACATATTGCTGAAGCCTGGCTTGGAGAATTATGAGCATTACTTTACTAGCGTGTGAGATGCATGCAATTGTGCGGTAGTTTGAGCATTCTTTGGCATTGCCTTTTTTGGGATTGGAATGAAAACTGACCTTTTCCAGTCCTGTGGCCACTGCTGAGTTTTCCAAATTTGCTGACATACTGAGTGCAGCACTTTCACAGCATCATCTTTTAGGATCTAAAATAGCTCAACTGGAATTCCATCACCTCCACTAGCTTTGTTCATAGTGATGCTTCCTAAGGCCCACTTGACTTCACATTCCAGGATATCTGGCTCTAGGTGAGTGATCACACCATCGTGATTATCTGGGTCATAAAGATCTTTTTTGTACAGTTCTTCTGTGTATTCTTGCCACCTCTTCTTGTTATCTTCTGCTTCTGTTCGGTCCATACCATTTCTGTCCTTTATTGTGCCCATCTTTGCATGAAAAGTTCCCTTGCTATCTCTAATTTTCTTGAAGAGATCGCTAGTCTTTCCCATTCTATTGTTTTCCTCTATTTCTTTGCATTGATTGCTGAGGAAGGCCTTATCTCTCCTTGCTATTCTTTGGAAGTCTGCATTCAGATGTGTATATCTTTCCTTTTCTCTTTTGCTTTTTGCTTCTGTTCTTACTAGACAGATGACTTCTCACTAGACAGATGACTAGTGGGATTTAACACCTATTCTTGATTCTGTTCAACAAAATCCTCTTGTTTTGTATTTTAAAAGCTAGATCTTCCTATAAGTGATATTTAGCAGAAATTACCCTTGACCACAGTACTTTATTGATATATATTAATTAATTGTTAATGACTAGTACCAAATAATTTCATATTGTTCATGAACAGTATGAAAAGACAAAAAGATGACACTAGAAGATGAACCCTCCAGGTAGGTAGATGGCCAATATTCTACTGGGAAAGAGCAGAGAAATAGTTCCAGAAAGAAGGAAGTGGCAGGCCCAAAGCAGAAACAACACTCAGGTGTGGATGTGTCTGGTGGTATAAAAGTCAAGTCCTATGCTATAAAGAATAATACTGCATAGAAATCTGGAATGTTAGGTCCACGAATCAAGGTAAATTGGACGTGGTCAAGCAGGAGATAGCAAGAGTGAACATCGACCTTTTAGGAATCAGTGAACAAAAATGGACAGGAATGAGTGAATTTAATTCAGATGACCATTGTATCTACTACTGTGGGGGCAAGAATCCCTTAGAAGAAACACAGTACCCCTAAAGTCAACAAGAGAGTCTGAAATGCAGTACTTAGGCACAATCTCAAAAACAATAGAATGATCTCAGTTCGTTTCCAAGGCAAATCATCCAACATCACAGTAATCCAAGTCTATGCCCCAACCACTAATGTTGAAGAAGTTGAAGTATGTAGATCTATGAAGATCTACAAGACCTTCTAGAAAAATGGAAGTGTTGGTCACTCAGTCACGTTCAACTCTTTGTGACCCAATGACTGTAGCCCACCGGGCTCCCCTCCATGGGATTCTTGAGGCAAGTATAGTGGAGTGGTTTGCCATTCCCTTCTTCAGTAGATTTTCTCAACCCAGGGAAACCTGGGTCTCCCACTTTGCAGGCAGATTCTTTACCATCTGAGCCACCAGGGAAGCCCTGGTACAAGACCGTCTAGAACATCAAAAAAGATGTCCTTTTCATCACAGGGGATTGGAATGCAAAAGTAGTAAGTCAAGGAATACCTGGAGTAACAGGCAAGTTTGGTCTTAAAGTATAAATTTAAGCAGTGCAAAGGTTAACAGTTTTGCCAAGAGATATGCACTGGTCATAGCAAACACCCTTTTCCAACAACACAAGAGATGATTCTACATACAGACATCACTGGATAGTCAACACCAAAATCTGATCATATTTTTTGCAGTGGAAGATGGAGAAGCACTATCCAGTTAGCAAAAACAAGACGTGGAGCTGACTGTGACTCAGATCATCAGCTCCTTATTGAAAAATTCAGGCTTATATTGAAGTAAGTAAGTAAAACTACGAGGCTATTCAGGTGTGACCTAAATCAAATCCCTTATGATTATACAATGGAGGTGTATAGATTATACAGATTACAGATTCAAGGGATGAGATTATAGATATACAGATTCAAGGGATGAGATCTCATAGAGTGCCTGAAGAACTATGGACGGATGTTTGTAACACTCTACAGGAGGTGGTGGCCAAAACCATTCCCAAGAAAGAAATGCACAAAGGCCAAGTGGTTGTCTGAGGGGGCCTTAAAAATAGCTGAGAAAAGAAGCAAAAGCCAAAAGAGAAAGGGAAAGATACACCCAACTGAATGCAGAATTCCAGAGAATAGCAAGGGGAGATAAGAAAGCCTTCTTCTTAACAATGCAAAGAAATAGAGGAAAACAATAGAATGGGAAAGACTAGCGATCTCTTCAAGAAAATTAGAGATACCAAGGGAACATTTCATGCAAAGATGGGCACAATAAAGGACAGAAATGGGATGGATGGAACAGAAGCAGAAGATATCAAGAAGAGGTGGCAAGAATACACAGAAGAACTATACAATGAATATCTTAATGACCCAGATAACCATAACGGTGTGGTCACTCACCTAGAGCCAAATATCCTGGAATGTGAAGTCAAGTGGGCCTGAGGAAGCATTACTAAAAACAAAGCTAGTAAAGGTGATGGAATTTCAGCTGAGCTATTTAAAATTCTATAAAACGATGCTGTTGAAGTGCTGCACTCAATACAGTAAATTTGGGAAATTCAGCAGTGGCCACAGGACTGGAAAAGGTCAGTTTTCATTCTAATCCCAAAGAAAGGCAATGCCAAAGAATGTTGAAACTATTGCACAACTGTACTCATTTCACATGCTAGCAAAGTAATGCTCAAAATCTTCCTGGTCAGGCTCCAAAAGTATGTGAACCTAGAACTTCCAGATGTGTAAGCTGGTTTTAGAAAAGGCAGAGGAACCAGAGATCAAATTGCCAACATCCATTGTATCGTAGAAAAAGCAACGGAATTCCAAAAAGAGACCTACTACTGTTTCATTGACTATGCTAAAGTCTTTGACTGTGTAGACCACAACAAACAGGAAAATTCTTAAAGAGATGGGAATACGAGACCACCTTTCCTGCCTCCTGAGAAACCTGTATGCATGTCTAGAAGCAACAGTTAGAACCCAACATGAAACAACGGACTGGTTCAAAATTAGGAAAGGACTATGTCAAGGCTGTATATTGTCACCCTGCTTTTTAAACTTATATACAGAGTACATCATGTGAAATGCAGTGCTGGATGAAGCACAAGCTGGAATTGAGATTGCCGGGAGAAATATAACGACCTCAGATATGCAGATGACACCACTCTAATGGGAGAAAGCGAAGAGAAACTAAGAGCTTCAGTGAAGAGTAACTAAGAGCTTCTTGATGAAGTTGAAAGAGGAGAGTGAAAAAGTTGGCTTAAAACTCAACATTCAAAAAATGAAGATCATGGCATCCAATCTCATCACTTCATGGCAAATAGATGGGGAAAATGTGGTAACAGTGACAGACTACTTTCTTGGGCTCCAAAATCACTGCAGATGGTGACTGCAGCCACAAAATTAAAAGATGCTTGCTCCTTCAAAGAAAAGCTATGACAAACCTAGACAGCATATTAAAAAAGCAGAGCTATCACTTTGCCAACAAAGGTCCATCTAGTCAAAGCTGTGGTTTTTCCAGTAGTCATGTACCGATGTGAGAGTTGGACCATAAAGGCGGAGCGCCAAAGAATTGATGCTTTCGAATCATGGTGCTGCACTCTAGAGAGTCTGTTGAACAGCAAGCAGATCAAACCAGTCAATCCTAAAGAAAATAAACCTTGAATATTCACTGGAAAGACTGATGCTGAAGCTCCAATACTCTGGTCACCTGATGCAAAGAGCCAACTCATTAGAAAAGACTCTAATGCTGGGAAAGATTGAAGGCAGGAGGAGAAGGGGACGACAGAGGACAAGATGGTTGGATGGCATCACCAACTCGATGAACCTGAGTTTGAGCAAACGCTGGGGAATAGTGAAGGACAGGGAAGACTGGCCCTGCCTCAGCTCATGGGGTCACAAAGAGTTGGACACGCTTAGCAACCGAACACCAACCAAATAATTAAGATTAAGATGGGAATGAATAACATCTGCTGTCCGTTGTGCTGTGAGTGGGAAACTACCTTGCTCTGAACCATTATGTCCCCTGGCCTACATTCTCACTATGGAGCTTCAGAGCAAGCCAGCCTGCTTGCCTGCCTTTGGAGTCTTGTTACCCCACTATCGTCCTCTGAGGTCAGGATTCTTCCCCAATACTGCTTTAAAAAGAACAGCACATTCCATTTTATACTTGATATCATTAGCCAAAGTCTTCAGTCTCACTTTATTCACTATTTTTATGTCAGGTTTTTGTAAATATGTTCCTCTCAGTCATTGGATTAAAAACATTCTGGTAATGTATTAAGAAGAGCTACCTCAAATACTTTCAAATCATGTGAATCTATAATTTTTTTGTTTAATACATACTTAGTTTGATACAAATGTGGGCAATCAGATACAACTGGAAATTAACATTAATAAAGAATGAACAAACTGAAATTAACCTTGAAACATTTAGCCCAGGGAGAAAACATGCAAACGATGGGACCAACAAGGGCTTAATTTCCAAAATGTGCAAACAGCTCATACAACTCAACAACAAAAACACAAGGCAATTAAAAAACAGGCAGAAGGGACTTCCTGGTGGTCCCTGGCTAAGACCCCATGCTCCCAACTCAGGGGACCTGGGTTTGATCCCTGGTCAAGGAACTAAATCCCACGTGCTGCAACTAATCCCTGGCTATTATATAAAATTTTAAAAAGGGGGGGTGGGGAGCAGAAGACCTACATAGACATTTCTTCAAAGAGGACAGACAGATGGCAAACAGGCACATGGAAAGTGTTCAACATTGCTTATTATCATCGGAGAAATGCAAACCAAAACTACAATGAGATACCATCTCACTTGGGTCAAAATGGCCATCATTAAAAAAAGTACAAATACCAAATGCTGGCAAGGGTGTGGAGAAAAGGGAACCCTCCTGCACTGTTGTTGGAAATGTCAATTGGTGCAGCTACTATGGAAAAGGATATGGAAGGTTCCTTAAAAAACTAAAAATAGTTACCATATAATCCAGCAATCCTACTCACGGGCATATATCCAGACAAAACTATAATCCAAAAAGATACATGCACCTCAATGTTCATAGCAGCACTATTTACAATAGCTACATGAAAACAATGTAAATGCCAACAGACAAATGGATAAAGAACATATGGTACATATATACAATGGAATCCTACTCAGCCATCAAAAAAAATGATATAATGCCACTTGCAGCGATGTGAATGGACCTGGAGATTATCATACTAAGTGAGGTAAGTCAGAAAGAGAAAGACAAATACATGATACCACTTAAACACTGAATCTGAAAGATAACACAAATGAACTTATCTATGAAACAGAAACAGAGAACAGACCTGCAGTTGTCAGGTGGGAGAGGGATTAAGGAATGAATGGAGTGAGAATTTGGAATTAGCAGATGGCAACCATTATACATTATAGGATGACTTCCCTGGTGGCTCAGACAGTAAAAGCGTCTGCCTACAATGTGGGAGACCCGGGTTGGATCCCTGGGTCAGGAAGATCCCCTGGAGAAGGAGATGGCAACCCACTCCAGTACTCTTGCCTGGAAAAATCCCATGGGTGGAGGAGCCTGGTAGGCTACAGTCCATGGGGTCGCTAAGAGTCAGACACAACAGTGATTTCACTTCACTTCATACCTAGGATGAATAAACAACAAGGTCCTACTGTATACCACAGGGAACTGTATTCAATATCCTGGTACTAACCATAATGAAAAAGAATATAAAAAACAATGTATTTATATGTATAACTGAATCACTTCACTGTATAGCAGAAGTTGGACAGCAAAGAGATCAAACCAGTCAATCCTAAAGGAAATCAACCCTGAATATTCACTGGAAGGACTGACTGCTGAAGTTCAAACTCCAATACTTTGGCCACCTGATGGAAAGAGCTGATTCACTGGAAAAGACCCTGATGCTGGGAAACACTGAAGGCAAAAGGAGAAGAGGGTGGCAGAGGATGAGATGGTTAGATAGCATCACCAACTCAATGGACTTAGTTTGAGCACGACAGGGAAGCCTGGTGTGCTGCAGTCAATGCAATTACAAAGAGTTGAACATGACTCTGAATGAACAACAATTAAAAAATAAAATTTACAACTGCTGTACTCCAAAAGCAATCAGAAACTTGATAACAATGCCTATGATGTCTGCGAGAAGCCACAGAGATTATAGTCTTTAATTTCATCACACAGAGAACAAATGTTATGCTGTGTGTCTATGTCCAAAGACCACACAGTCTCCAGAAAGTATTAGTATCAAAGAGAACAACTTAATTATCTGAGAAAGATGATCAGTTATATTGACTCTTTCTAAGAATCTCAATGCTTCTTATAAAAATGAAGATTTCTTTTCAATTATGAGGCTAGTCTTTTAATTCAAAGGGAAATGAAAATGTGTAAAGAGAGAAAAAAGATTTGCATAGTACGTGTCACTGTGCTATAAGTTTTCTCATGTTGTCTTTCAAAATTCTCTCAATGTAGGTATTAGCACTTTCAATTTAGAGGTGAAAGACTCAAGTTCAAATTATTTAGGAAAAAAAATTCAATTATGCAATAACTCACGCTTATGCCATTTTCCCAGAGAGAGAATACCCTAACACTGTAACCAACTGTTAAAGAAATGCCATCAACATAAATTTCAAGGGAGAAATAATTATATACTGAACAGCTTTGACTTTCATATAAATGTGAGAGGCAGAGAAACACTCAAATGGCTATATATGAATCTTAGAGGTACTCTATTTCATGTTTTTAAGTTAAGTTATAAGTTTAAGCTATAAAGCTCCCATAGAAATGCAGTTAATATCAAAGTGACAGATGAAAAAAAACTCAAACGGCCTGGTAAAAGGATCAGCATTAAGTAATTGTCAAGACAAAGTAAAATTCCATCAGCTCTCATCCTTCTATTTTATCCTACTGATTAAAATACATTCTATGGTAAATTTGCTATTTCATCAATCTGTAAAAAACACTTGATCTGGTATATGAAACTGACCAAATAGAGCTTCCTCAAAGCTCCCTTCTGTGGGAAGATGGTGAGACTTTGTCAGCCTATTTATTAGGATATCAGCTTCCTGATAGCTCAGTTGGTAAAGAATCCACCTGCAATGCAGGAAACCCTGGTTCGATTACTGGGTCAGGAAGAGCCCCTGGAGACGGGATAAGCTACCCACTCCAGTATTCTGGCCTGGAGAATTCCATGGACTCTATAGTCCATGGGGTTGCAAAGATCTGGACACAACTGAGTGAGTTTCTTTTCAGCCACAGGAAAATAACAGTACCTTCCCCCAGACATCCAGATTTATACACATGAAGCGCCAATACTTTGGCCACCTGATACAAAGAGCTGACTCTAGAAAAGACCCTGATGCTAGGAAAGATTGAAGGCAGGAAAAGGGGACAACAGAGGATGAGATGGTTGGATGGCATCACCAACTCAAAGGACATGAGTTTGAAGAAGCTCTGGGAGATGGTGAAGGACAGGGAAACTTGGCGTGCTACAGTCCATGGGGTTGCAAAGAGTCGGACACGACTGAGAGACTGAAAACAGTAACAACGATAGTTAATCACAACTGATGCAAAAAGTGATACAGCACCACACTGCAAAAGAAAGTCCACCCACTTTTCCTACTCATGTGGGCCACGTCGCTAACCTTGGAAGTCTGGGACCACTTCCCACCTATGTGTCTACTTCCTCCTCCAGGCAGATCCAACTGGATCTTCTCTGTTTCCTTCTCACTTTGTTCACAATCAGATGATCTTTGCCTAGAATACTGCCAGGCACCTTTTCAAAGATCCTTTAGCCAGTTACTCTCAACATCACAGACAGAATCCATTATCCAGATCCATTATACCAACTCAATTACTCTACAACCACAATCCCCATAATAGCTACCCTATAATGTCACATCAAGTACAAACATGACATTTGTGTTAAAAGCCCTTTAGAGACTTATCTTGAGGAAGATGGAGCAAATGAACCTTTCACTATTCTTCATCCTCACTACAACTAAAATCTCTGGATATCATATATACAACAAATGTAAGATGACTCTCAGGTGGAGAGAAGGCATATGGGGTGGGACCTGAAATCAAGAAAAAAAAAATCATAGGAGTTCCCTGAGTTTTCCTTCTGCCTTATATATGGTAGACTGGGTGCTTGAGTAACCCAGACATGCCAAGAGATGCAGGGAAGAAAAAAAAGCCCCAACAAAAGCCTACTCTTTAGCCAAAGCACCAAGAAAGGGGCAGCCTCCCATGATAGATAACTTATAAATAAAACAGTGGCTCTGCTCAAGGCAAACATCACAGGAAACACTGTAGCTCTACCTCCACCATGCTACAAAGACTTAACTTCCCTCCTTTTCAGGCTGCAATGAGGTGCCTGAATCCCTACAAGGGAGTGTTGGAGAAAGCCAGGACTTACCCCACCTCCCTGTGGGTGCATGTGTACTAAGTCGCTTCAGTCTCTTTGCAACCCCATGGACTGTAGCCCTCCAGGACCCTCTGTCCATGGGATTCTCCAGGCAAGAACACTGGAGTGGGTTGCCATGCCCTTCTCCAGGGGATCTTCCCGACCAGGGATCAAACCCTTGTCTCTTATGTCTCCTGCACTAGCAGGCAGGTTCTTTACCACTAGTGCCACCTGGGAAGCCTTTTTGTATAGTGAAAGGCATTTCCTCTATCAGACAATCCTTCTGTGTACACATTATCCAGAGGGCCATTTCCATTTACCTCCAAGGGTGAACAAGCAATGTGTGGGTGTGTGCTAAGTTGCTTCAGTCACGTCCAACTCTGTGCAGCCCTATGAGCTATAACCTTCCAGGCTTCTCTGTCTATGGGATTCTCCAGGCAAGAACACTGGAGTGGGTTGCCATGCCCTTCTCCAGAGGATCTTCCCGACCCAGGGACTGAACCCGTGTCTCTTAGGTCTCCTGCACTGGCAGGCAGATTCTTCACTGCGAGCGCCACCTGGGAAGCCCTGTAGGGTAGTGGAGACAATTTGGGGAGCCCAGAATTACACCTCATCCAGCAGTAATGAGGCATCCTCCCATCTGCAAGGATTGTGTTCCAGATGGCTTCCTGAAGAGCTGGAGCACCCACTGCTTGCCGGGTGAAAATAAGGACCACTGCCCTCGGGGTGAATGGAGGCTGAGTGGGAAACCTGGATTCTGCTCCCACTTGGGAGTAACAAAGTGGCACCCACGCTTCCCTTGCTATTAGTGAAAGCTATTAGTAAAAGAAAAAGTTTAAATGATCCAAGGTCTCAGATACTCAAAATACCTGGATTTCAATAAAATCACTTCTCATGACAATAACCAGAAAGAACACAAATTGAATGAAAAAAGACAAATGACAGATGCCAACTCTGAGATGACAGGAGATGTGAGAACTATCTGACTGATTTTAAAGCAGCTACAATAAAAATGCTTCAGTGAGCGTTCACCACCACTCTTGAAACAAATGGAAAAAAAAAAAAGTCTCAGCAAAAAAAGGGGGGGGGGGCAAATAAAAATTTTAAAGCTAAAAACCACAATGCATAGAATCAAAAGCAGAATGACGACGACAGAGGGAATTGACAGTGAATTTAGAGACAGAACAATAGAAATTATCTAATCAGGAAAACAAAAAATGAACCAACTAGGAAAAAAACATGGAGCAGTCTCAGTGACCTGCAACAACAGAAGATCTAACATTTGTGTCATCTGTCCTAAGAGGAGAGGAGTAAAAAGGCAAGGCTGAAAAAGTACTCAAAAAAATAATGGCAGGACTTCCCTGGTGGTGCAGTGGGAAAGAATCTGCCTGCCAACGCAGGGGACACAGGGTTGATCCCTGGTCTGGGAAGACTCCACATGCTGCAGGGCAACTAAAGCCTGTGCACCACAACCACTGAGCCCTCACTCGAGCCCGTGAGCCGCAACTACCGAGCCTGTATGCTGCAGCTACGGACGCCTGCATGTTTACAGCCCACACACCACAGCTACAGAGCCTGTGCTCTAGAGCCGCAACAAGAGAAACCACCGCGATGAGAGGAGCCCATGCACCACAATGAAGAGTAGCCCCCACGGCCACAACTAGAGAAAGACCACACAAAGCAATGAACACAAAGCACAGCAAAAAGTATATACTGAAAGTGAAAGTTTCTTAGTTGTGTCTGACTCTTTGTGACCCCATGGACTGTAGAGTCCGTGGAATTCTCCAAGCCAGAATACTATAATGGGTAACCATTCCCTTTTTCAAGGGATCTTCCTAACCCAGGGATCGAATCCAGGTTTCCCACATTGCAGGGGGATTCTTTACTAACTGAAACACCAGGGAAGCCCAAGAATACTGGAGTGGGTAGCCTGTCCCTTCTCCAGTGGATCTTCCTGACCCAGGAATAAAACCAGGGTCTCCTGCGTTA
Source organism: Bos indicus (assembly GCF_029378745.1). NCBI lineage: Eukaryota > Metazoa > Chordata > Mammalia > Artiodactyla > Bovidae > Bos > Bos indicus. Next base: position 30,410,812 of record NC_091773.1, on the reverse strand, counting down.
CAGGCGGATTCTTTACCAGCTGAGCTACCAGGGAAGCCCCATTAAAAGTAATAATGGCAAAAGAATTGTAAATGACCTAATATTCCTTTTCTGGAGAAGGGGAAGAGAGGTGACATGCCTTATAGTAAGGCACATCTCACTATTTTATACGTGAATTTGAATTGTGCAACTTTAGTAAAAAGAATAAGGATATCTTTACATAGTATTTCCCCACCACTAAACACAGATAAATTAGAACTATTTCTCAGTCTTGATAACTTACATGCTTTATTTAAATTAGGATACAGTTTGGTTTGCCAGCTCCCCAAATGCTATTAGGAGCTCTTGAAAAAAATCAGTTTATCAGTTAAATAAAACTGTCCATTTTAGAGGAGGTTGTTTCATGAACATGCCCTCAGACATTGTTTAAGGCCTTTGTCAGAAAGTATTCTCAAAAGTGTAAGACAAAATTTTTTTTAATTTAATTTGTGTTAACTTTTTAAACCAAGATAAATAAAAGAAAATTGTAAAGCAACTAGAGAAAGTTTTTCCCTAATAGGAAAGAGGTCCTATTTGAAGGACAGAGGTTTTCTCAACTGAAACCATGGAGGCTTGAAGAAAATGGCACATTTTTCAAGTACTAAAAGAAAATTCTATGAAATTCTAACCTTATATCCAGCAAAAGCATATACTTCAAGACTGGGACAATCAATAATTCTCAAATTAATAAAAACTCAAAGAATTTATTGCAAGCAGAATCTATCCAAAAAGAATGGCTCAAAGAAATTCTCTAAACAGAAACAAAGCAATAAAAAAAGAACTCTGCATCAGACAGAAAGAAAAACACAATGATAATTTAAATTCTCCTCTTGAGAAAATAAACTATTAATTTCAAATATTATATTATATTGTCCTATGTCATTCAATGTGTCTGCAGAGAAGTTTTTTAAGAAATTATAAGACCTAACATAATAATTTTATGTGTGCTCAGTCGCTCTGTCATGCTACCCCATGAACTGTAGCCCTCCCGGCTTCTTTGTCCATGGAGTTTTCCAGGCAAGAATTCTGGAGCAGGTTGCCATTTCCCACTCTATGGTATCTTCCTCACCCAGGGATTGACCCTGTGTTTCTTGAGTTTCCTGCATTGCAGGTGGATTCTTTGCCACTGCGCCAAAATAATAATTACATAAATGTAAATAGTTTATATACAAAAATTAAAAGACAGATTGGCAGAATAAATTTAAAAATATGACCCAACAATAGTCTATAAGAAACTCACTTCAAAGGTAATTATATAGGCAGGATGAAAGTCAAAAGAAAAAGATTATGCAAACATCAACCAAAAAAAGCCAGTTGTGACAATTATATTTCATTACATGGACTTAAGAGCAAAGAAAATTACCAGGGGCAGAGAGTAACATTACATAAGAGTAAGAAGATAAAAGACACAGCAATCCTAAATATGTATGCACCAAACAATAAAATTCCAAAATATGGAAACCAAAAGCTGATAGAACAGAAAGGAGAAATCCACAAATACCGTTAGAGACTTCAACACCTCCTCCACAATAACTGTTAGAATAAACAGGGAATCAAGAAGCATACAGAAGAATTTAGCAACACTATCAACCAACAGGATCTATTTGACATTTATAGCACATTCCATTAACAACAGTACACATTCTTTTCTATTACTCATGCAACATAAACCAAAATGACCTATATCTTGGACCATTAAAAAAATCTCAACAAATTTTTAAAGGGATGAAAATACAAATGACCCTTGAACAACACAGGATTTAGGGGCTCCAACCCTCACCAAAGTCGCATACACAGTGCCTCAGATTCTGTAGACAACCACCCTTGGATTGTACAGGACTATACTACTTACAATGGAAAATATCTGTACACAAATAGCCCCCCACAGTCCAAACCTGTGTTATTCAAGGGACAACTGAATACAGTTGTGTCCTCTGATCACAACAGAATCAAACCAGAACTCAGTAACTGAAAAATAGCAAAATTTCCAACAGTTGGAAACTGAACAACAAACTTCTAACTTCAACAGTTAAAAGAGGTTGTCTCAAGGGAAATCAAAAAATACAATGAACTGGATTACAATATAATTACAACATACCAAAACTTGTGGGATGCAGATAAAAGCAGTGTTGAGAAGTTTACAGCACTAAATGCTTAATTAGAAAAAAGAAAGTTTCAATAATATCAACTCTCACCTAAAAAACCTAGGGAAAAAAGGCAAAATAAACTTAAAGCAAGCAGAAGGAAGAAAATAATAGATAGGAGCAGAAATCAGTAAAATTGAAAAAAAAAGAAAAATCAATAAAAGTGAAGTCTTGTTCTTTGAAAAGATTAATACATGGACAAATATTTTAAAAAGAGAAGACATAAATTACTAATATCAGGAATGAAACAGGGGACAGATTTCTAGAGACCTCAGAGGTAAAAATACAATCTACTATATCTCTTCCAATATGAAATTCATAAAATAGTCACATAACTTTATTAAGGAACTTGAACTCATAATTTTAAAACTCACCAAAACTTAACTACACCTATGGCCAATTAATCGATGTCAAAAGAGGCAAGACTATAAAATGGAGGAAAGACAAGTCTCTTCAGTAAATGCTGCTGGGAAAGCGGACAGCCACATGTAGAAGAATGAAATCAAACATTCTTTAACATCATACACACAGAAATAAACTCAAAATGGATTAAAAACCTAACTTTAAGACCAGATAGGCAGAAGACCCTTTGACATAAATCACAGCAGTATCTTTTTCAATTTGTCTCCCAGAGTAATGGAAATAAAAACAAAAATAAACAAATGGGACCTAAACAAATTAAACTCAAAAGCATTTGCACAACAAAGTACACCATAAACAAAATGAGAAAAACAAACCACAGAACGGTATAAAATATTTGCAAATGATGCAACCAACATGGGATTAGTCACCAAAATTTACATACAACTCATACAGCTCAATATTAAAAAATTTAAAAATGCACAGAAGACATTTCTCCAAAGAAGACATACAGATAGCCAAGGAACATATGAAAGATGATCAACACCACTAATTATTAGAGAAATGCAAATCAAACTACAATAAAGACCTCACACCAGTCAAAATGGTCCTCATCAAAAAATACACAAAACATAAAATGCTAGAGAAAGTGTGGAGAAAAGGGGTCCCTCCTACACTGTTGGTGGGAATGTAAACTGGCACAGTCACTATAGAGAACAGTATGGAGGTTCCTTAAAACCTAAAACTGGAACTACCATATGATCCAGCAGTCCCCCTTTTGATCTGGAGAAAAACATGGTTTGAAAGGATACATCCACCCAGTGTTCACTGCACCACTGTTTACAATAAGCCAAGACATGGAAAACCTAAATGTCCATCCACAGATGAATGGATAAAGAAGATATGGTAAATATATAAAATGGAATATTACTCAGAAAGAATGAAATAATGCCATCTGCAGCAACACAGATGGACCTGGAGATTATCAGACTCAGTCAGTCAGAGAAAGACATATATCACAGATATCGCTTATGTGCACAATCTAAAATGCCTTTCCATGAAAAAAATCAATCAATCAATGTCACCAAAAAGAAATCTCCAGATCCAGATGGCTCACAGAATAACTCTTCTAAATGCTTAAAGAATTAATGCCAGTTCTACACAATCTCTTCAGAAAATAGATAAGCTTCATTTTTTGAAGCTTGTTATTATCCTGATACCAAAACCAAAGGATCAGAGACTTAACTGTAAAACATAAAACTATAAGCTTGAAAAAACAAAAAACAGGAGAAAATCTGAAGGATCTTAACACTAGGTACAGATTTCTTATACTGACACCAAAAGTATGATCCATAAAAGGAAAAAGGAACAAATTAAAATTTTAAAGTTTTGCTCTGTTAAAGACTGTTAACAGAGGAAAAGACAAGCTTTAACCTGTCCCACTTTACTTGTGCTACTTGCCCTACATTTGGGAGAAAATGTTTATAAACCACATACCTGAAAAATGACTCATATCTAGCATATACAAAGAACTCTCAAAAGAAAACCCAATTAGAAACTGGGAAAAAGACATGAAGAGACATTCTATTCAAAAGAATATGAAGAGAGCAAACACATGAAAAATGTTTATCATTAGCCATTAAGGAAATATAAATTAAAATCCTGAGATGCACAATATACACCTATTAGAATGGCAAAAAATAAAAAAGGAAAAAAGTGAAAACATCAAATGGTGAGAAAGCACAGAAACTGGCTGGTGAGAATGTAATGATTCAGCCAGTTTCTTAAAAAAATAAACACGCAACCACCTTGTGACTCACATGAAGCAACAACTCCACTCACGGGCATTTATCCCAGAAAAAGGAAAAATCATGCTGGTTCAAAATCCTGTACATTTATATTAACTTTACTTAGAGAAGCCAAGAACTGGAATCAATCCAGATGTCCATCAGCCAGTGCATGGTTAAACAAACTGTGGTCCCTCCATACCAAGGAATGCTATTAAGCACTTAAAAAAAAAAAAAAAAAAGAACTGCTGTTACACACAGCAATCTGGATGCATCACTAGAGATTATGCTTAGTGAGAAAAGCCAGTCCCAAAAGACTGCATATTGTATGACTTGATTTATACAATTATCTTGACATGACAAAACTGTGAAAATGGAAAATAGGTACATGGTTGCCATTAATTAAGGAGGGGTTGGAGATGTGAGGGAAGTGACTGTGGCTATAACAGGGAGCCAACATGAGGGATTCTTGTATTACAGAAATATTCTGCATCTTGACTATAGCAGTGTCAGTATCCTGGCTATGATAATGCACCATGTTTTGTAGGACGTTACCACTGGAGATTAACGGGTATGGAGAATGCTTCTGTACCCTTATAACGTCTGTGCTTCTGTACTTCTTATAACTGCATGTGAAGAATCTGTGCTGCTGCTGCTGCTAAGTTGCTTCAGTCGTGCCCGACTCTGTGCGACCCCATAGACAGCATCCCACCAGGCTCTTCTGTCCATGGGATTCTCCAGGCAAGAATACCGGAGTGGGTTGCCATTTCCTTCTCCAATGCATGCACGGATGCGAAGTCGCTTCAGTCGTGTCCAACTCTGTACGACCCTATGGACAGCAGCCCACCAGACCCCTCTGTCCATGGGATTCTCTAGGCAAGAATACTGGAGTCGGTTGCCATTTCCTTCTCCAGAAGAATCTATAATTATCTCAAAATTAAAAGTTTAGTCAAAAAACAAACATCTTAAAAAAGAAAGCCTCTTTACCTGCTAATCCTGTAATAACCTGGTCTGTTCATGTAATGTTGTGGCCCCTCCCCTACCTATCATTCAAATCAAATTCCTTCTTTGCTATTGGATTATTTGGTCCTTATTTTACTCAGCAAATATCATTCAAATAAAATTACTCTTGCTAAAGTCATCTTTCAACTACAAAACAAAATGGAAACCTGCTAGTGTTCTGGTTTACTCGCCTCTAAGTATTTGACACTGATGGCAGCTTACTCCACTTCTCTGAAGCTCTCCTACCTCTCCTTCCATGACAACACTCTCTGTTGGTTTTCCTCCTGCCTTTTGAGCTGCCTCTAGGGGGTAGGGAAGTCCCCTCTTTCTTTTTCCCTTATTTACTTCCAAGCATTTCTTGTCTTATATATGCTCCTTGAGTATTCTGGGTATCAGCCATTCCATCCACATGTCCTTATCAATATCTAACTATATCAACAACCTCCAGAGCAAGTGTCCCACAGGACACTCAAGCACAGTGTCGTCCACACTGGACTACCTCCTATTCCTGTCCACCAAAAAGAAATCTGTTTTCTTATATTCTTATTAACTGTTACTCCATTCTCATAATATCCTACTCAGAAACCTAGGACTTTTCCTAGACTCTTCCTTTCTCAACCCCAATACCTAAAAAGTTTGAGTCTTTTAAATTCTTCTGAGCATCCTTTTGGTCCTTTCTCTCATGTGTTCTGTCAGTTTCTTATTTAGTCAAACTTATCATCTCTTATTTAGCCTATTTCCTGGCCTGGCTCCCCTCCACTGTTTATACTGTTTACAGGAAATTTTAACTAAAATACAAATTTGGTAATATTACAATGGTGCTTCAACTTCTTCCAAGCCTCCACACTGCTTTCAAGAAAAAGTATAAATTTCTTACCCTAATATGTATGACCTTTAAACTTCAACCTACTTTCCATATTCATCTCCTACAGCTTACCCTTCTCTGCTACTCTCTAGCCTCACAGAGCCATTTGGAGTTTCCTGAACATGCCACGTGGGCTCCTGATGAGTACCTTTATTCATGTTTCCTTTCCCTGTAATACAGCCTTCCCAGTTGGATGGCTCCTATTGCACCTCAGCACTCAGCTCTGGCATCCCCTCCCTGAGAAGTCCCCCTGAACCTCCCATCCCCAGTGGCCTACTGTATTTATTTAGTAGTCTTTCCAGTATTGCCATTATTGATTTCTTTTTGTAATCTCCTCTAGCAGATATTTCCAAGTATTCCTGGAAAGCCACGACTGTGTCTTACTTTATCTCTGTATCCTTGATATCTAATAAGAATGAAGAGTTGAATAAGTGTTTATTAGATTGAACAGAAGTCAATAATTGATTCAGGCTCTATGAAATCAATGAAAGCATTTCTCTTACACTATCTCCTTTGAATCAAAACTCATCCTGACTATACATACAAATCTTCTAATATGATCTACCTGCTACCTGCTAAGTCACTTCAGCGTGTCTGACTCTGTGCGACCCCATAGACGGCAGCCCACCAGGCTCCCCCGTCCCTGGGATTCTCCAGGCAAGAACACTGGAGTGGGTTGCCATTTCCTTCTCCAATGCATGAATGTGAAAAGTGAAAATGAAGTCGCTCAGTCGTGTCCGACTCTTCGTGACCCCATGGACTGCAGCCTACCAGGCTCCTCCGCCCACGGGATTTTCCAGGCAAGAGTACTGGAGTGGGGTACCATTGCCTTCTCCGAATATGATCCACAGTGATGCCTTTGCTCTAATAAGACCATTATATTTACTCTACTTATCTAAACACATTTATGATAAGGTCTCTCTGGTTTCATTTTAGAATGTAAACTTCTGAAGGGCAAGGAATTCTCTAATTCTTAAGGACCTAGAACAGTTTTATGTCTCTAAGAACTTTACAAATACTAGCTGAGTCCTTGAACAGAAAAGATGACAACCCACCGCCCCCTCCACCCCCCGAAAAAAAAGGACCAAAAAGAGAACTGAATTACTAGAGATCATATTAGGCTAATAAAAGGAAATACTGCAGGGACTTCCCCGGTGGTCCAGTGGCTGGGACTCTGTGCTTCCACTGTAGGGGACCTGGGTTTGATCGCTGGGCAAGGAATGCAGATAATACCACTCTTAATGGCAGAAAGTAAAGAGGAACTAAAGAACCTCTTGAGGGTGAAAGAGGAGAGTGAAAAAGCTGGCTTGAAATTCAACATTAAAAAACCTAAGATCATGGGATCCAGTTCTATCACTTCATGGCAAATAAAAGGGGAAAAAGTGGAAGAAGTCATAGATTTTATCCTCTTGGGCTCCAAAATCACTATGGATGGTGACTGCAGCCATGAAATTAGAAGACTTTTGCTCCTTGGGAGGACAGTTATGACAAACCTAGACAGCACACTAAAAAGCAGAGACATCACTTTGCGGACAATGGTCTGTCTTAGTCAAAGCTATGGTTTTTCCAGTAGTCATGTATGGATGCGAGAATTGGACCATAAAGATGGCTGAGCACTGAAGAACTGATACTTTCAAACTGTGGTGCTGGAGAAGACTCATCAGAGTCCCTTGGAGATCAAGGAGATTAAACCAGTGAATCCTAAAGGAAATCAACCCTGAATATTCATTGGGAAGACTGGTGCTGAGGTTGAAGCTCCAATACTTTGCCCTGATGCGAAGAGCGGACTCACTGGAAAAGACCCTGATGCTGGTAAAGATTAAAGGCAAAAGGAGAAGGGGGCAGCAGAGAATGAGATGGTTAGACAGCATCACTGACTCAGCGGACATGAATCTGAGCAAACTCTGGGAGACAGTGAAGGACAGAGGAGCCTGGCGTGCTCTGTCACAAAGAGCTGGACATGAGTTAGGGACTGAACAACAACAAGAGGGAACTATGAATAGACTCCACATGCCGCAAATAAGTGTTCAAATACCACAAATAAAAGATCCGTATGCTGCAACTAAAACAAGTTTTAAAAAAGTTTTAAGTTTAAAAATAAGGAAATACTGCAAACGTATCATCTTAAAATAATGAATACTGCATCTCAGGCTTATTAGCCACCCAAACTAACCTTTGTCTTGTTGAACACTCTCCTTCTTCTTCAGCTACCCATCCCACATCAGCAAAAGACACCACTGCATCCTCTCCCGAGGGGCTAGAGCTCCATTCTGTCGTAGGGCTGGTCAGCTGTAAGTTACAAATATGGAAAATTCTTCATCTGGCACCAAAATGGTAGCATGAAACATTTAATTACCTAAAGGAAAAGCTTCAGCTCTAGCATTACAAACACACAGGCAGTTTCTCACATTTCCACTGAAGGTCTCCACAAAAGGGACCTTTATTTATGTCATACTGTTGTTTAATAATATATGCAATCTCTGAATTAGAATTTAACTTATTCAATTTTTATTTTATAGGTCAAATGAAACTAAAAAAACAAATACCTCTGTTCATCTTCAAACACTAAGAAAATTTTTAGAATCAATTCTTTTCTGAAGAGATGTAGTAAAAAGTATAGCAACAAGAATAAACAAGCGACCTTGCTTTGTGCTAAATCTGGCAATATTTTTTAATTGATATTGCTGTTATAACAATGAAAATACATTTTTAAATGTCATTAAATCTCTTGATTTTTAAATAAAAGTATTAACTAAAGAACTGAAAATACAAATAGCAGTAGACTTCCCTACCGAACCTTAAACACAGAGATGAAGGAACAGAATATTCTGAAATAAATATAACAAAGAAAAAGCATGCAAGTTCTGAAATTTACCTTCAAAACATGGAAAAAGAACTTAAAGTTTTGTAATATGAATAGCCTCAAAGCCAGAAGGCCAATGAATAATAATTTTAGAATAGTTATCAAATTAACATAGTATTTCCTATAGGCTTTAAAGAAAGAAAATGCAGACTTTTTAATTTACCTTGAAAAAACTGGAAAAAGAATTAAATTTAATTTTTGTTATGGAATAATGCCTCAAAGCCAAAAGGCCAATGAATAATTTAAAAATAGTTATCAGATTAATATGATACTTCCTATAGGGTTTAAATAAAAAAGAATATGCAGACTTAATTGAAGTAAAAAGCTTAAAAAGCCAGAGAGAGAGATTTACATATTTACATGTTTATCAGAAAGTCTCTACTGTAACCCATTCTTAGTTTGAACCTTCTTACTATCATTGCAGATGAAGCTTTTGGAAGCTACACTGAATTAATACTTCTTCCTCAACTGTAAAATATACCATACACACACATAATACTAATATGGTTAAAAATTTTAAATACCTTTAGGTGCTAGTTTATGAAGATCAGTTTGGTTACGTAATTCTTTGTTTAGAAAATAAATTTTGTTCTAATACAGTTACTAGTTGGTAGGAAGAAAGGTATATTTATGATAAATTGAGTTTTGACCTGAAGACTTCTTCCCTCCCCATAAAGGTTAAAAAAATTGCTGTTTTCGTCTCAGATAGTTTTGTTCATAAAAGGAAGCAAAATGATACTTTTCTAAGAATACTCAAAAATATAAGTTTTGTGACAGCTTGTCATTTTATAATGTAAAGATTATACAATACTTCTCAATTTTACATCTGTAATACTTCATATATTAAACATGAAATGATGCTTTTTGCACAAACTTTTTAAAAAAAGATTATTCCATGGACTTAGTTTGTAATCTTATTAAACATTGATTAAATGTAATCACTGAATTAATATGTCTACAACATGTACTCAATGAAATGAAAATGTTAATGACACTGTCAAGCACCAACTCCAGAATTAATATCTGTATCATTTCTAGTTGACATCCTGCCCCACAAAATAAAGCAGTTTAAGTATTTAAGTTACATATCTAGATTATAACAGTGATTTATGCCACCAAAAAAGCCTAACAAAGTCCCTGGGGAAACCAAACTCATACTAAAAAATAAAACTGAAAAAACAGTAATACTAATCTTTTTTTAAAAGGCCTCTTCCACTGTTGCTGAAATGTGCATTCAGTAGCATAAGCGTGAAATGACGAGGGCAATTCACTCAGTAAAGTGCTAGTGCAGGTGAGGTCTGCATAGGCACCGGGTCTGAGGGCACGGACTTCTAGCAAGTGTGATGTAGACGCCACTACTGACATGCATGGATGACTGATGGGAAGTTTGAAAAGTAAAGGTCAACTTACTGACGGTTCCAGCAAGGTCCTGTCCTATCACAGCTATTGTTAGTAGGGGGAAAAACAAAACAACAACAGTGAAGAGATAGAAAAGTGTTCTTTTTCAAAATCAAGGGAATTATACAATTTAAAATTAGTGTTATCAGTATCCAAAGTCTTTTCAGAAAGTATGAAAAGCATTTCATTCAGAGCAAGATTTAGTAGCACTGTATTTTTTACTAATCTTAAGAAATTCAAATCAACATTTGATACAATTTAAATTATCCAAGATTCAATTATATTTCAAGAATTTTACCAAAGTAACTTTAGGTGATTTAAAACATCCTGATAATGTAAAACTATACTAAAGAAACTGATTTATTAAATAAAATACATAAAAGAAAAATATAAAGTATTGAAATGCTTAAAATATTAGAAGAACTCAGCATGTCCTCATGGGACTTTTCATAAAATAAACACACTGGTCCCAGGAACCAGGATTCTCTGTTTCTTGCCAAAAACGGTGTAACAGTAAATATACTCAGTCTATTTTACCACCAGTTGTTTATAGCTAAATGCAAAACATGTATTCTTCAAAGCAATACTGTAAAATATTGATAACAACATCTAGCTTTTTTATTTGTAGATTTAATTATTTCTCTTTTTCTACCAATTCCTGTCATAGTTAAAATATTAAAAGCAGAATTTCTACATTTTAATATAGTGACACCAATAGGTCACAGGGCATGCCTGTGTAAAGAACAACAAATACTCTAGCTGAAATGTAGGCACTAATACTGCTGAATGATGTGGTCACTTAAAAAAAAAAACAACTGAGCATTTATTAACACTTTCTATTCATGACACACCTAGAATGGGGGAGGGAGGAAGGTGAGGGAAAATAGGGAGAAGGAAAAAAGACCTGAGAGTCAAGAGCGAGAGAAATGTGTATCTCTCAAAATAACCCAAGAAGGTAAGTAACAGTATCCCCAGTGGAGAAACAAGTCTCTAAGAAGTCAATTACTGAGAAAGAATAAAATATCATAAACGTTATTTACAGAGCTGGGCTCCAAATTACTATGCCAGGCTACCAAATTTATACACATAACACATGTAATCTTGATTTGGTTATCCTTAACGGCCATCTTATAGCAAAAATATTAATATCAAGAAATGGACATCGCACACAGTATGACATTTCATGCTAGCATACTGCGGATTATCAGAAAGTAATGGATAATGCTGAAGGGCAGGTCCCTGCTAGTCATGGCCTGATAAAAAGTGGTCCACTGGAGAAGGGAATGGCAAACCACTTTAGTATTCTTGCCTTGAGAACCCCATCAACAGTATGAAAAGGCAAAAGATAGGACATTGAAAGATGAGCCCCCCAGGTCGGCAGGTGTCCAATATGCTACTGGGGAAGAACAGAGAAATAGTTCCAGAAAGAATGAAGAGGCTGAGCCAAAGCAGAATGATGCCCAGTTGTGGATGTGTCTGGTGCTGAAAGTAAAGTCCAGTGCTGTAAAGAACAACATTGCATAGGAACCTGGACTGTTAGGTTCATGAATCAAGGTAAAATGGACAGAAATCAGCAAATTTAATACAGATGACCATTATATGTACTACTGTGGGCAAGAATCCCTTAGAGGCAATGGAATAGCCCTCAAAGTCAACAAGAGTCCAAAATGTAGTACTTGGGTGCAATCTGAAAATGACAGAATGATCTTGGTTCATTTCCCAAGGCAAACTATTCAACATCACAATAATCCAAGTCTATGCCCCAACCAATAAAGACGAGGAAGTTGAAGTTGAATGATTCTATGAAGATCTACAAAGCTTCCTAGAGCAAACACCAAAAAAAGATGTCCTTTTCATCACAGGAGATTGGAATGCAAAAGTAGGAAATCAAGAGATACCTGGAGTAACAGGAAAGTTTGGCCTTAGATACAAAATTAAACAGGGCATAGGCTAACAGAGTTTTGCCAAGAGAATCCAATGGTCATAACGAACACCCTCTTCCAACAACACAGGAGATGACTCTATACATGGACATCACCAGATAGTCAATACTGAAATCAGATTGATTATATTCCTTGGAACATTTATCAGCTTACTTCCTTGTTTAATATCTCTCCCCTGAACTATATCCCAGTAAGGGTGAAGATCATGACTGTTTGGTTCATCACTGACCAACAATACCTAACATAATACATGGATCTCACGTTTATCTGCTAAACGCCATGTGGCAGGTGGTTGTTTTCCTTCCAGACTTAGTGTGAGAATTGTAGTGAGAATCTTACACTTGTTTAGTTACAGAACATTCCCTTCTCCACCAATTCCAACAATCACTCTTAGCCATCCCAGAAACTAGCCTGGGGCAGGGTTTCCACAGGAAAAAAAAGAGGTAGTCCAGGTAAAATTACCCAGAGGTCTGCAGGTTGCAGAGCAGGGATTCAAACTCCTATAGCACAGGGCCAAGTTCCCACCCATCCCTTTATCTGAGAGCATGCAAGATCACTTTTTTGTTGCCTTAGGTTTTTTAAGTGTAGTATTTATTTATTACCCCCAATAAGCCACACTTAAATTCCATGTGTTAAACTCAGAAAATTTTAAATTTATAAAAATGACCCTAAAGGTGCTTTAGTGATTACTTTCATATTTGCCAACAGATAGGCATGTTACTGCTTTAAACTTTCTTCAGCAAAGTATGAAAACACAACCTGTAAATGAAGTCCTCAACCCCACTGCAAAAGCTCCTGAAGAGGTTTTTAAAAAACAAATGTATGAAAGTCAAATATATGAAATTCAGATTTAGTAAGCTTTGGATGACATCTATATTCTTTATAAGCCCTGTTAAGTGTTTTTGTTGGGGGTGGGGGTGGAGCCTTGAGGGTGGAGCCCAAGCATGCTTATTTTTTAAAGCTCCTGGTGATTTAAATATGCACCTAGTATTGAGAACCACTGTAAACCAAAACCTCTGAACCCCATTCCAACAAACAATATAGCAAAAATATATTGAGTGCTTTTACATGCTTTTTTACATTCATTATCTCATTTTTATTACCAGCACAATATTCCCTGTGACCATTAACTGGATTCAGGTGTAAATAAACATGTTGATCTATGTTCTGATCTGTGACCCTATAAATATACAGAAATCAAATTTGTAAAATCACAGAGTTCATTTAGTGAGCCAAATAAGTTTAATTTGCTATTCTGCTGTAAGGTGGCAATAACGATAAAATCCCACCACTGGCATACTTTTACTGTGCACTAATTATGTACCAGTTATGATACTCAGAGTTAGATATCCTAACCCTCACATCACAAAGTAACATTCCTGGCTTGCCCCTCGTTTATGTGAGAGTCTTACTTGTCCAGATAATGGGTCATCTGACAACAGTGAAGAGATGGTATGATCTAGAAGGAACATACTGAGACCTAAGAGTTCAGAGGTGAAAACTGCTGTGAGGGTGACACGGTTGAGGTGCTGCCTGTGAGTGTGGGTACAAGGGAAGGAATAGAAGTGAAAGCCAACAAGAGCAGAGGAAGTAAAGAAAATATGAAACTGTGTTTCCAAAGACACTGAAATCACCCAGGACAACAAAGAACTGGCTTTGACTACTCCTCCTGAATTGACCCATGAATGCTTCATTCTCATGTTTAATCTATTTCAACTTTTGTCTCCTAAACAGGGCCCCATAATGGGGTCTGCTCTCCTTGGGTCTAATGGTGGCTTCCCAGTTTCAGACTTCCTATAGTCATGTTGGAGTCCTAGACAGTCCAAACATATTCCATATCAATCAAACCCCCACTTAGCCAGAAGAATAGCAAAAATGTTGTCAATGTTATTACTCTGAACTGCATCCCTTATATTTTTCAAAGATTCTCCATTTTTTAAAATTTCTGATAGACTTAGTAAAAACAAAACAAAAATACCAGAGGATACAGAGGAAAAATACCAGACAAATTATCTAACTAGCAGATAAAACACTTTAAGATTGACTTTGAATCTGAAAAGCAGCAGCGCTACAAAGCTGCCTAGAAGCAAAAATCTCACTTTAAACAAATGTCTTGTTTTCTACTACACTCTCAAGTAGGTCACCAGTATTTCTCATACCTTATTCCTCTCTCCTTATGTTAATCTCTTTTCAAATGTAGCTCCTGTACTAAACCTAAAATTCTTTTTCTGCTCAGACCCTTCTAAGTAACTAATAACATTGAGAAAGAGGCTCCTTCCAAGAAAATGAACTTGGCCCTAGTACCTCAGTCCACTGACTGTCAAGGCAGATTTGGGCTGCTACCAGAAAATGCTAGATTATCTTCATTGCTTTCATTCACATCTAGCTGCTGCTGCTACTGCTAAGTCGCTTCAGTTGTGTCCGACTCTGTGCGACCCCATAGATGGCAGCGAACACAAATGCTGAATCAAGTTCTCCTGCAACTAGGTTAAGCAGATTGATAAATAGAATTAAATGAATAGTGCAATCAGAAGAAAGTAAGTCTTGGTTAACACAATAGTTATTTGAAGGAAACTGGCAAATAAAGCAATCAACAATTGGTGTCTAACTGAACTGAATTCTCAGATATTGTGCTTGACAGAATTACTACCATAGGTTTCTCCATTTTAATTTTTTTTAACTTGCTAAAATTTATCATTTTGTATCATTTGATAAAAATTACTTCTGGAAGTTCCAACTTGTCAATGTCTAGACTGATGCACAAAGGTTTTGCCAGTCAATCTGCTAGTGGGCACAATAATGACCAACCTTGCTAGTCAATCTGAACAAATGATAATTTCTACCACTTACTGAGGAACAGACTGTTAACTGTCTCTACAAGGAGAAGTAATTTTTAAGTAAGACATCATATCTAGTAAGCTCACAAGAGCACTTCTGAATTATGAATTAAATATATATCTTCCACATTTCACATGCTAATCTATTATTTAAAATTGGTATAAATATCTGCTGAACTTTATATTATACTTAAATGTTGAACTGAAAGGTTTTGTCTTATTACTGTTGTAGAGAATTACTGAAAAACAAGAACAAAGCTATGTGATACATGTCTAACACTAAAACAACAGTAAGGAACAAAAGCCCAGATCAAAAAAATATAACCTTTATATCCAAGCAAAGAGGTGAGTGGTTCCTGATTTGGTGCTAGAAGACAATGTTCAAGGTCACCTGGGAATTAACTGCTTGGCTTACTATATGCTTCTAAGTCTTCAAATATGTATTCTTAAGGATAAATGTCTTAAAGAGCTTAAATAATCACTTCACAGAGGAACTAAAATTAGAAAGACTTTACTGTGGTTTTTATCCTCTTATTTTATTGATAGTGGCATCAATGGGAGGAGAGGTTCAAAAAGTACTTTTAAAGCTGCCTTGCCTATTTATATTACCAATGAACATATTAATATAAAATCTGAAATATATAAAATACAGTACCTGAAACTGAACTCTTGGACACTGGATCAGAGATAAATTGGTACCAATTTTCCTTACAATACTCCGAGATGACCCATATGGCTTCCCAGACCAAAGAACCTAAGGAAGAAGGAAAGACCAAAAGTTCAATGACAAGACTTACAGAACTGTTCATACAAAAGCATTGGACAATTAATTGCATGACAAGCTGACACATTAATTATGGAATCAGAATGCTCTATGTTACAGGAAATGAGCTGATATTTTTCAATTAAAAATGTAATAATATATATAGCAGGCTATTATTAATGCAGTAAAGCTTAATGTGAGGCATCATATAAAAATGTAAAGAACAATTAGTGGGAGTTGCTTAGAGGTTCAACCCCTGGTCAGAGATCTGATCCCACAAGCTGGCATGCCCCCACCCCAAAAAAAGAACTACGAGTAATTGTAAAATATCATATTTGGAATAAAAACTCATCTATTTTCATTACGCTTCCATACTATTCTGCAAAGGAAGCTATTTTATCTCCTCTGCTTTATTTTTAGAATTTTATATATGTATAAGTCTCTCAAAACTACAAGCTGCTTTTGTTACAATAGGCTTTCAAAACAAATGCAAATCAGTACAAAGTTCAGAATCTGAATTTGTACCATGCACGATGCTTCATTTTGTTCGCTTATACAAGAAGGCCTGGCCAAGGGTGAGTGGGGGCCAAAATCCAGTTGTACTACATTTTCTCATGAGGCCCTGTCTAGGGGGAAAGGTACCTTTTCCTAATTTATACAAAGGTACTAAATGGGTTGTGATAACCCTAATGAGCAGAACTTTTCAGATGAAATCATAATACAGAGGACATTATGCTATGCTTAAAGCAAAAACAAACATAAACCTCCAAAGCAAAAAGCAAACAAAAAATGCATGTTAAATGTTAAATCATTACAACATGTACCTTGAAACTTCGCCCCAAGTATATGCTCTTTCCTTAAAGAGAAAAACTATCCATCTGTTTTCAGTGCTATACCTGAAAGCCTGGACAGAAGAGGTAAAGAGAGGTAGTATGCTATTAAAAAGCAATTTTAAAAGACAAGAGGGAGAATGATGTGACTATTTACTTAATTCATTCAACTTAAATATTCAATTATATCCTAGCATAAATAATGTATTCTGGGCCATGAACATTGACCCCTTTTTAAAGTTACTCCATGCCCATTCTAATCTGAAGAATGGAATTAGTTTGATCAAGCAGTGTTCGTGTAAAGAGCTATGGCTTCCGCCCATAATCCTAACCAGACCTCTAGACCATTTTAAAAGCATGTATAACTTGTAAAACAAACAGAGAAGCAGTCTGATCTCATATTTTAGCAATCAAATCCAATTTAAGGTTAACAGTATGAGTCAATGCGAGTATCATGGGGTATATATACCTCTGCCCCAGCCCATGTAACTGTCATCATCAATATGTTCAAAGTTTCAGAAAAATAACAAGGACCCTGTGTGCAGCACAGGGAACTATATTCAACATCTTGCAATAACCTATAATGAAAAAGAATCTGAAAAAGAACAGATATTTTCCTATATATGTTTAACTGAAACACCCTGCTGTACATGTGAAGCTCACACAACACTGCAGATTAACTATACTTCAATTGTTTTTTTTAATGCATTAAAACAATGTTCAACGTTACACTGATGATTTTACCTGGGAGAGTTCTGGAAAGTACTAATAGCCTAACACTTCAACCAACAAAAATTATATTAACTCCTGCTTTAGAGACACAAATATTTTTTAAGAAATAGAAAAGGATGATATAGATTGGAAAATTGGTCAGTGGAAAGACATCAATACTGAAATAAGAACATTAAACAAAGGATACAAGAGAGGAAGCTATGTGAAGCTTAGAAGAGAATTACGTGGAGTTGAGGAAAGGAAATTATCCACACCAATGATCATACAGAGGATCATCACATGAATAGTATTAATAACACATGAGAACTAACAGCAGGAAGATCACCTGACCAGAGGAAAAAGGGAAGAATAAGAGGCCAAGAAAAAATAAGGACAAGTAATTCTAAAATGGACAGTATTCAAGCAAACTCTTTACCTTATACACGTTAATAGACATAGATCTTTAAAGAAAAAAAAAAAATCCATAGGGCAATAGTAACTACACCAGTCAACCATTTCTGATGTCTTCTATTTAGCCACAAGTGAAAACTCTATGATGTACAAGTAGAACACTATTTATGCATCATAATGTGACAGTTACACAGCCTAATGTGAAACCTTTCGTCCCTCCAGTAAGCAAAGATCTTACCTGCAGATGGAGAGGACAAAAAAGCTCACAAAGAAAAGTTCAGAAAGGACTTGCCAAGGTCAGGAACTAAGATTTCTGCCAGCTTTTAGCTTTCCTTGGTATGCATGCTTCAGGACTACGTTTCAACTACTATCTTCCCATTTGCTTAATATCAGAAGGAAAGACTTAGCAGGTGCCTTCCACAAAAGAAGGTGGCCAAAGACTCAGTATTTACTTGTAAGGAATGAGTAGACTATTTAGGATTTTTGTACAAAGTTAAGGAAAGTAAAAGAACAGACTGCTTTACATGATTATTTCTTTAAGTATACATAGTGGACTAACATAATGTGGTTCTTCAGTTACTTGTGAACTGCATAGCATTTAGCACCAAAAAATATGAAGCAAGGGTCTAAATGAGCTAGTGACTGGGATATTCAGAAAGAGGAGGAGCCGTAAACTTTACTGGATTGAAGAAAAAGTTAGAAGAAGGAGCAGCTAACTTCCAGGAACTCTAAAACTAGGTCTGACTATTTTTTTCTATTCAGTCCTCATGGAGGGGGCAAAGTCGTAAATGGCTGTGAAGAAATAATGAACAGATGGTATGGAAAGTCACCATCTGTGCATGATGGGAGGCTGCACGGCCCAAGCGCATCTCCTGTCCTAACCGGTTGCTGAACTGGCTTGTCAGGATACTTGTTTGCAGAAGGAAAGGCTTCCTCTAAAGATAAACTGTCGTTAATATTTTCAGATGTTAGAGAGAGGTCAGGGAGAAAACTGTCATTACTAGACAATTCCATTTCATTAAGAAACAAGAATTCAATTCCATTAAGGAATAATTAAATGAATGGAATTATTAAATAAAATGTTTTGCTTTATTCATAAGAACTACTGATAAATAATGTAATAATGAATCGGGAGGGGGGTGCTTGCGTATCTGAGTCTAGTAATGACAGTCCATAACATGTAGCAACAGAGTTTGAAAGTGATGACAGCAAGGCAGGAGGATGACAACAGGAAAGCTATCTGTTCTTTTTTCAGTGTGCCATGCTATTGTCACAGTGCTGAAGCGTGAGGCTGGAATCCGAAGCTGTCATCTATCTCATTATGACGACTGCTCTCAAGCTTTATATGTTAACTCGTTTGTTATAGACTAGTTTAATCTGTATTTCTATTTGAGAGTCACCACTTAGCAAGAGAAAGTATAAACCTAATTCTAAATAAATTTTTTTTT
Organism: Bos indicus; assembly: GCF_029378745.1. Taxonomy (NCBI): domain Eukaryota; kingdom Metazoa; phylum Chordata; class Mammalia; order Artiodactyla; family Bovidae; genus Bos; species Bos indicus. Next base: position 30,391,432 of record NC_091773.1, on the reverse strand, counting down.
CTCTAGAAAAACTATGTAATACTAACCCAAGGTTCTTATTCTGAGGTTCCCATATCTCTGAAATTATATGCAAAATTGTGTGCATACACAACATTTTTCTGGGAAGAAGGGCCATACTATTAATCAAATTTTTAGGGAGTCTAGGACCCAACAAGGTATAAATTCTTAATTCCACAGGAACCAGAGTGTGTGTTGGGGAGAAAGAAGTAAAGATATGAAGATGAAATTCGGTAACAATTTTGAACTCCCCAACTGAAGATAACCTTTGCCTCAGTTCTCTTCCTCCTTATCTAAACTCCTAGCCACATTCACACGCTTCCTCCAAAGCACAAGAGGAAAACAAGGGTACAATTCTCAAGTATTACTGGAAATACATTACTAATTCAAATTAGATATTTGCTATAACTTTTCAACGTAAAATACTGAGATTAACCAGAATCACATTAGATTCATAGCTTGCTTTCTCTAGTTTAAAAACACTTTTACTTAAGGGCAAAAATATAGTAATAATACACTGAGAAGAAAGTGTGGACAAATGTGAGTACAGCAGACCCCTGAACAACACTGAGGTTGGGGGCACCAAGCACTGCCCCACTTTCCCGACAAAATCCACAAGTAACTTTACAGTTGCCCCCATATCCACAGTTTCACATCCCCGGATTCAACCAACCATGGATCCTGGAGTACTGTAGTACTGACTACTGAAAAACATCTGCATATCAATGGATGTGAGCAGTTTAAATACACATTGTTCAAGGGTCAGCTGTATATAGTTTTAAAGTCAAACAAATGTTGAGGCCAAATGGAAGGCAATGAAGAGAAAACAGAGAGGCCTCAGCAACATGTAGGACTGGCTTTAAAAGCCAAGATTAAAATAAATAAAAAAATAAAAGTAGGCACTACCACTTATTGTCTGTTTAAAGCTGGCAAGTCATTGATCCCTCTATATTTCCCTTTCCTCATCTATAAAATGGGGACCTCATGCCTATGAGCATTAAATGAGATAAAAGATTTAAATTTGTATTATTTAATAAATACTGTCATTTCCCCTATTATAAGAGGTAGTAAAGTACACTAAAAAAAGGATTTTGGAATCAGAATTGGATTCATTTTATAGCTCGGCCACTTATTAGTCAGGTAACTTTAGACAACTCAGTTAAACACTCTTGAATTTCAGGTTCCTCATCTGTTTAAAAAACAAATCATTGTCCTAGTGAACACAGATAATATGCCTAAAAGAACTGGGTATACTAAGCCAATGAATGATAGCTATTATGATGGCGCTGATTTGTGTGATAAAATACAAATAGGTTATCATCACCAAAAATAAAATCCTGATCTCACTTGCACTTTTTTTTAGGCAGATAAAAATACGTAAAGGATGAAAGCAGTTTTTGTTCTTGAATACATTCAAACACAGTACTGAGTTCATTTGTATATCTAACCAGTGAGAAATACATATTTTATCATTGAAAAATGGAACTAAAAACTGGTTGATTTTTTTTTTTTTTTTTTTTTGCTTTTCAGACTACTCCTAGGTAGCAGGCTGAGAGATCCAGGAAACAAAGATAGAAAATAACTCCAAAGGTTCACACTGCTTCATGTTAGGAGAAAATTTATTTTTATATAGACTCAGTTAACTGGTTAAAAGTGATGATCATATGTTACATTAAAAAAAAAATGGTATTTCCATCTGCCATTAGTAAAAAGGGCTGTCAGTTTTTATTACAATATTGGGAGCAAATGAATGCTCTCTTACCTGGTCCATTCTTTGATGAAAGGCACCCGTTTTAGAGTTCAAAATGAATAAAGCTAAATAAGCAAATTAAACCAAGTAAAGCATGTTATCTGTTCCTGAAACAAAATTCTGCACTTTGGCCTCAATCAGCCCTGGTCACATTGCCCGACTTTGGGCGGGGGCAGGAGGATGACAGAGCAAAATGGTAGGAAGTTCACTATCACTGACTATACCTACGCTCCATACAAGCCACTGGCAGGCATTGTACATACCCTGCCATTTAACCCACAGGCTCACTGTGCAGCAGCAGTTCTTCCCATCTGTACTCTGCAGATGAAGAAAGTAACTGGCAGAAATACATTTCAGACTGAGGTGTGTGTGCGTCCAAGACCTATATGATCTTTCCACTAAACTACACTTCTTACTAAAACTGCAAAGGAAAAGGAATCACAAACTGTAAAGCTTCATGTTGGGGGACTCATTAGCAACAAAAGCTTCCTGACTTTTCGAATGGAAAAGAAATTCTCTTGCTGTCAGTACTGAAATGTTCATCTGCCCCAGGTAGCCAAATAGTGGTAAGCGGCAAACAAGAAAGGTGGTATAGCGGCCCTAAGTGAAATAGGAAATGTGAGAAGATGTAACTGAAAAAGATGAAAGTATTAACTTTACAAACCATTTTCCCATTGCTTATCCTCAAGATGATAATCTCAAAATTATGCAACTATAAAAAAGGGTAATTTTATTTGGTTCTTTGCTTTTTATCTCCATAGAAAACATTTAACTTTGGGAGCTTGGGGGAATAAAAGTTCAACCTTCTCAACATAAAGAGACACAAAATAAAACCAAAACATAAAAGCAATGCAATTATAAGTATACTCAAATTATGTAACTTGCCTATATCTTTTAAGAAAACAGCTTAATTCCATGTCACCAATAACACTGCATTTGAAAATGATATGTATTCCACAAAATATGCTTGGTACAACTATTGTTCTAATAATTTTACACTGGGTCTGAAAAAAAATTATGTATCAGTAGAATATATTTTTTAAATGTTAAGATTAGAGCATCTTTGGCATAGAATAACCATATTACACTAATTTTTTCTTTGTATCTGTAGTTGTATTTTAGCAGACATGACTTTTATTGTAAACACGTTATAAAAGCATTCAATATATATATATATATATAAACCACCAATATATATATATATATATATATATATAAACCATATATATATATATAAACCACGTTATAAAAGCATTCAATATTTCAATGTTAACAGTTCTACAACACTGAGTTGTCAAGCATTAGTCAAACATTTTATTCAGTGATTTTTATATATATATGTATTAAAGCCTTTTCCTCACTAATAACAAATTCATTGCTTTTAACAGTTACATGAATATTGGGTAAATTTTCGATGTAACCCATCCCATAGGATGCTGGATAAAGATTCACTTCCATGATCTATATAGCAAGCAAATTAAACAGTACATATGTTGGCCATACATAGATTCATTTTTCCCAGAAAAAAATTATCAACATCCGGATTTTAAAAATGAATTTTGAGCACTCACCGATTGCATGCTTCCAACCTGTTGAAAAATCATCCTAATTAGGCGTTTAATCCAGCCAAGCATTTAGATGGCAAAATCTCTCCAAATTTGCATTTCAAGTACTTCAGGCATACATAGCAGCACATGGTCCATAAAGCATGCTGAAATTTGAAAATGAAAATACTAAAGTGAAATTATTATTATTTAGAATCTTTACTGTCTACAACATGTCTCACAAAGTCAGTCTAGTCTACAACATCTTAAATCTTTGTGTGTGTGTGTGTAATTAAAAAAATTTTTTGCTTGAGATCAGCTTTATATAAACTAGTATTACAATTGTTTTTCTAACTGTTTTTTAACTTTTCCATTCAGGATTCTATGTTGAAAGTGATGAAAACCTATTGTGGCTGACTTAAGCAGAAAATATATTTATGGAAAGACACCCAGTAGATAACAATCTTAGAAGAAACTGAGAGGCTACATAACCAGCAAAGACATCCAAAATCACAGCAAAAGTGTCTTGGGAGACACCTCTGCAGTTGCTACTGTGACTACTGACGGAACAGAAGCTCCCAGGTCCCCCTTCTCTGTCTCACTGGCTCCTGAGTTGCTCTCCTACTAGTGGCATTTGGTCAAATCTACCTGGCTACAGGGTTTCCCAGGTGGTGCAGTGGTAAAGAATCTGCCTGGCAGGAGACGTGGGTTTGATCCCTGGGTCAGGAAGATCCCCTGGAGTCAGAAATGGCAACCCGCTCCAGTATTCTTTCTTGCCTGGGAACTTCCATGGACAGAGGAGCCTGGCAGGCTAGAATCCATGAGGTCACAGAGTCGGACATGACTGAGAGACTGAGCACGCACCTGGCTATAGTGAGAAGCAGATTCTACCTTCCACCAAAATCATAAAGAATTCCATAAATATAAGGCAGGACTTCAGATGCCAGAAGGTAAAAAAAAAAAAAGACAAAGTTCTTCCACACTCACTGGCACTATGACCCTGCTACTCATCCTCCTCCCTTCCTCATCAATATACTGTGTAACTGACACAATTATGAACTTATGTGGCATAAACCAGTTTACTGGAAGGGCTGGTCTCCAAAGTGACAAGGACTGTACACCAGACTATAAAGCAATGTGCTGCTTTCTTCTCAAGGAAGCCTTCAAAAAAACTGTACTTTGTGATATATTTGATTCACATTCTGATAGAAGTTTATCCTCTTGTGGACCAGAAATAAAGTTTGTGGCCTACACTTTGAGAAGAACTTGATGAACAATTATAAAGAATGGAGGGGGGTGGGGTAGAATAAAGATGCCATAAATATGCCAGACGCTGGGTGAAACATGAACTAGAAGGAGACCAGCTCTGATGACAGATCAAAGTATGTAATGAAAGAGAAAGCACTAACAGGAACATACAATTTACTGGTAACTAAGGAGCGGTCACAACTACAACAGTGGTGAGATATTAATATATTTTAATATTACCAGCATCTATAATTGCTTATAAGAATGAATACTCTGAGAGGTAATGGGAATAAAAAGTACAGAGGGCCAAAAACAATGGAGATGACTGGCCAAAAAAAAAACTGATCAGAGAAAAAGGATGGTTTTATGTAGGATTTGAAAACCTATCACCGTTTTCTGGTTTTTTTTTTTTTTGGCCATGCCTCAAGGCTTGTGGGATCTTAGTTCCCTAACCAGGGATTGAACTTGAGTCCTCAGCAGTAAAGCGCCAAGTCCTAACCACTGGATGGCCAGGGAATTCCCCTTACCGCTTTTTTAGAAACTGAGCTATACCTTACACAGAAAAGTGCACAAATTTTCAGTGTGTCCAGGTATAAACCTGTAGAACCTCCATCCAAACTAAAATATAAAACACTTAAAGAATGCCAAGAGCTCCTGTGAGCCTCCACCCAGTCAATATCCACGCTTCATCCATCTAAATAGTACTCTAACTTTTGCAGTCTATCACATCTGCAGGCTGTACATACTTTTTTGGGTCTGACTTCTTTCACTCAACGTTGCCTGTGAGATTCATTCCCATGATTTGGGAATCACAGCTCTTTTTCACTGATGTGCAGTATTTTGCTATGATACTCTACCACAATTTACGTTTGTTTTATTTTTTTGAAGTATATAGTCAATTTACAATGTTGTGTTACATGATTTACTGTTTGTGAACATTTGGGTTGTTTCCATTTTTAGCTGTTACAAATAAAGTTGCTGAAACAATTCATGCACATAACATAGCAAGGTACACATAAGAACTAATTTCTCTTGAGTTTATACCCAGGAGTAAGATTGCTAGTTCATAATATATACAGATACATAGCTAAATCTTTAATAGAAACTAAGTTTTCTGAGGTTGTTATACCAGTTACACTCTCCAAAGCAGATAAATAAACGAGCTCTAGCTGTTCAACAATCCCTCGTATTGTCAATGGTCAATACTTGGTACTGTCAGTCTTTTTAATTTTAGTAGGGGGTTCTTCACAGGTTTGGGGGCATATTTTGATACCTTCCATTGAGAAGTTTTTTTGCTCATTTTTTAAGTGAAAAGTTTTTAAAAAATTATTCTTGTGAGGAAGAGAGTCTGCACTACAGATGAAGATTAAGAAGCATGGCTTAGAAAATGCAACCTAAGAGTGAATGGGCTAACTCATACAGAGTAAGAAATGAAGCCAGGATAGAAATCTCAGGAAATACCTGAAGATCAAGCAAAGGTCAGTGGGAAAAAATATGCAAAAGAGGTAACGAAAAATGTAAGAGATATTGTCACCAAAAAAATAAAAGGAATTTTCAATAAGGGGAATGTTCAACAAGGATGTTAATCAGAAAACATGGAAAAGAGGTCACATAGCTGGGGGCCTCCTCCAGCTACCGTTTACTCCAGACCCCTCCACTGTGCTCTCTGGAAGCCTGTTTGAATGAAGGTAAGTGTTTCCTCCCTCACCGAACTGAAACTCGGCTCTCCCTGTAGCATGCTGTGTCAAAGGGTCCAGTACTTGCTTATTCTCGCTCACTTTACATCCAGGCTGTTTCCAATCAGTCACTGCTCTTTGTGGTGGTGGTGGTAGTGGTTTAGTTGCTCAGTCATGTCCAACTCTTTGCGACCCCAAGGACTGCAGCACGCCAGGCTTCCCTGTCCTTCACCATCTCCCAGAGTTTGTTCAAACTTATGTCCATTGAGTCGGTGATGCTATCCAACCATCTCTGAATTACTGCTGTTAAGTTCTTTTCAAAACTCTCCCTCAAAGGCACTAAAGAGACAACAGAACAGATCAGGGGTCACCAGGGACTGTCAGTGGAGGAACAACTCCACTGTAACAACTACAATAGGGCACAAGGCAAGCTTTGGAAAAATGCACATAGTCTATATCTTGATTGTGGTGGTGGTTACATGACTGTGTTCAAAGAAATCTACCAAAAGGAGTGAATTTTGCTGTATGCAAATTGTGCCTTCATTTAAGAAACAAGCAAAAGCAGCTCTCCTTAGGAAGCACTGCTTGACCACCCTCTGTTCCTCATGAGGACTGACTTAAGGGCGCTCGAGCATTCCCCATCACTCAACTATGAGTCCTGAGTCCTCTCTTCTCCAAGCCCTTCCCTAAATGGAACTCTGCACTCTGGACTCATCAGCACTAGTACATCATAAACACATATTCTTGCCACTGCTGAGTGGTTATAATATTTACAATAATGCATCCAATACACCACTGTTTGAGTCTATTTACATAAAGATCTAAGACAGGTAAAACTAAAAGCTAATCACACATTGTGAATTCTTTTTCAAAGTTTTTTTTCTAACTGTTGTGGAGACAGAGGTAGTGACTGATAGTAGGCCTGACTGCAGGATTTCAGTGGATGCTGGCCAAGCTGTGTTTCTCGACAGACAGACAGTTGGATGTGCTTACTCTGGGAATGCTTATCAAGATGCTGCACACTTACATACTTTTCATAATGTAAGTTACGCCTCAAATAAAAGTTTTAAAAACACATATAGCTTTTGATTAAATTACTTAACTTTCAGGAATTTTTTGCAGAAATAAAAGCATTACACATAGAGAACATAAAGGTATTTTCTGCAGTGCTTCTTCTATTCACAAAACTAGGATCAATTTTAAATGTTCATCAATAAAACACCTGTTAATTACAGTATATGCATATTACAAAGCTTTATGCATCTATAAAAAGCGAGTTACAGTCTATGTAATGACTTGATAGTATGATACAGGAGAGTAATATACTATGATTTAATTTCTGTAAAAGACAAAAATCTTCAACCTTTTCATTTATAGAAAGATGTACATCAAACTATTGAGAGAGATTGATTCGAGATGGCAGAGTAGAAGGACGTGCCCTCATCTCCTGCAAGAGCACAGATATAGCTGTTGAACAACTATCGACAGAGGAGCTGGAACCAACCAAAAAAAGGATACCCCACGTTCAAAGACAAAGGAGAAGCTGCAACAAGACAGGAGCAGGGGCACAATCATGATAAAATCAAATCCCATACCCACCAGGTGAGTGACTCACAAAACGAGGGAACCATAACACCAAAGAAGTTCTCCCCCTGACGTGAAGGTTCTGAGCCTCACATCAGGCTTCCCTGCCAGGAGATCTGACAAAGGGATTGGAAATCCCAGGGGTACCTGACCTTGAAGGCCAGCAGGATTTGACTGTGGGACTTCTACAAGACTGGGGGAAACAGACTCCACTCTTGGAGGGCACACACAAAATCTTGTGTGTACCAGGACCCAGGGGAAAGGAGCAGTGACCCACAGGAGACCGAACCAGACCCACCTACTGTGCTGAAGGGTCTCCTGCAGAAATGTGAGGTGGCAGCGGCCCACAGCAGGGACAGAGGCACTGGCAGGAGCAGTTCTGGGACGTGCCCATTGGCATGAGCCCTCTTGTGGTCGCCATTAGCCCTATCACAGAGCCTATAGACTAGGGCTGGGTTGCTTCAGGCCAAACTAACAGGGAGGGAGTGCAGCCCCGCCTCTCAGCCGACAATTGGATTCAAGTTTTATTGAGAGTCCCAGGCAGGATAATCACCAAGGAGGAACACACCAAGACACAGTAATTAAACTGACAAAAACTAAAGACAAAGATAGAAGGAACAAGGAAAAAATGACAAATAACATATTAATACAAGGGAACTCCCTTAAGGTTATCAGCTGATTTGTCAACAAAAACTCTACAAGCCGGAAGGGAATGGCACAGTATATTCAAAATGATGAAAGGGAAGAAACTACAACCAAGAATACTCTATCCAGCAAGACTCATTCAGATTTGACGCAGAAATCAAAAGCTTCACACACAAGCAAATGTTAAGAGAATTCAGCACCACCCAACCAGCTTTACATCAGGCTATTAAAATTGGCTAAAGCAGGGAGAATTTTTTCTTTGTATGGTTTGTGCTGCTTAGAACAATGCTACAAAGCATGTTTTACTTTTCATTTAAAAACAAAATCTAGAAGTTACAAAATCCAAATATCACTCAGACACTCCTTGCACCATATGGAGACCTTCAGTCTCCCTCCCCTGAACTTGTGGTCATCCTAGTCAATCCCTTCCCACCTTCACTATCTTCCGCCTCATGCAGCCCCACATCTGAACCACTGCTTTCTAGTATTTTCAGTCCCTTTTTCTACTGTTTTGTTTCTTCAGCAAGCCAGAACTTGGTAAGTACACCAGCCTACACTTACGAAATTGGGCTGTAGGAAAATGACTAAATCTCACATCTTGAAGTTGCTACAAATGTACTACCTCTAGTTTCAACTAGGCCTTCCCTGGTAGCTTGGCTGGTAAAGAATCCGCCTGCAATGCAGGAGACTCTGGTTCAATTCCTGGTTGAGGAAGATCCCCTGGAGAAGGGATAGGCTATCCACTCCAGTATTCACAGGCTTCCCTGGTGGCTCAGACAGTAAAGAATTCGCCGGCAATGTGGGAGACCTGGGTTCGATCCCTGGGTCGGGAAGGTCCCCTGGAGGAGGGCATGGCTACACATGCCAGTAATCTTGCCTGGAGAATTCCATGAACAGAGGAGCCTGGCGGGCTACAGTTCACGGGGTCACAAAGAGTCGGACATGACTCAGGGACGCAGTCAGGGCAGTCTTACTTTCCTGCTCTTCCCCTCCTCCATTCTCCAGGGCAGCTATTTCTAGCATTCTCCATGCTCCCCAAATCTAATTCTAGCTCCGTCATTTCTCAGATGACCAAACTTACTATTCAAATAAGAAAAGTCATCTGACAGGAAATCCCTCAATGACCTCACACTCCACATGCCGCAAGCGCAGCATCTCTGTATCCACACCTGTTCTGTCCCCCTAAACCTGTTTGCCCACTCTCTCCTGTCCCTCCTTCCAACCAAGTGCTCAAGATCATACCCACCCCTCCACTCACAGGTCTCATGACATCAGCTATACCCTGTATTACGTGGATTCTTTTCCCTGTTAACGGCAATCACATGCTACCTTCCTGTTTCTCCCATTTTCTTTCAAACCAAAGAAAGCAAAAACTGAACATGTTAATTTTCCTCCTCAATGTGTCCCCTGCCTCAGACAATGGCACCCCAGTTGTTCTTTCTGTTTCATTTCCTACAAGCAGTTCTATTTCCCTTCTAAATATATCAAATTCCATTTCTGCTGCTCCTCCTGCTCTTCTGAGTCTGTATACTGTAAAAAATCTAACAAGATTACGTGCGTCACCCTTTCCCCTGATTCTGCTATCCCTTTCTATCCATTCTCAATACAAAGTACTTATGACTTGAGCTGTTTCCCTATCCTCTGCATTTTTCATAATCTAATCTTTGATCCAGTCTCATAGATAATCTTAGAAATTCAACATGCTTCCTGGACTACTGCTAGCTTCTACCAATCTTTTGTTTCAGTTTAGCTCTCACCTCCTCCAAAAGGGTTTTCCTGATCAACCAGTATTAGGGCCCTCCTGTGTGTATTCTCCTACACAGCACATTAAAACAATGTATCTAAACTGCCTATCTCCTCCACAGCACTTTAATCACCTCAAGTGCAAAGACTAGCTTACTCATCATAAGACCCCAGCACTCAGCAAACTATATGGAATACAACAGTTGCTCAGTTAATACTTGAATATTAAACAAAAGGCATCTAAGCCCCAAGCCGGTGCCTCTTCTATACTGTCTCAATTGTAAACAGATTTAAGAGGAATTTTACTTCTATTTATATGTGAACTAGGCTAATTTCAGACAAATTCTCCTCCTGCTGAGAACAAGTAAACTAGTGGAACAAAAAAAAAAAAAAAAAAATTTTTTTTTAAATTAACTATTTGAAAGCATTAGAGAACTATCAAGGCAGAGAAATATCACCAAGCCAACAGTTGGTGCTTTGATAAAAGTAGTAAAAAGAATTGACCTCTAAATGAGATTTACTGAGGAGAGAAAAGGCACATGTTACTAGTAACAGGAATGAAAAAGGGGACATCACTATAGCTCTTAAAGGCATGCAGAAAATCATAAAAGGCAAAACAAACCCGTAGTGTAGGGTGTTACCATGGTGGTTACCTTTGCATGGGATGGGTAACAGGAGCAAGGCAGCAAAAGGAGTTTTCCAGAGGGTGGGCAACTTTCTAGTTCTTAAGCTGGGTGGTCACTGCATGGATGTTTGCTTTGTGATCATATATTGAGCTGTATTATTTATGTTTATCCATCTTCCTGTGTTACACTGTGTGTTACACTTCACAATAAAAAAGGTTTAAAAAAGATGGCTAAGAATCAGGTTGCACTTTGTTTTGATTGGTTTGTTTCGTTTGGTTCTGTGTGTGTGGGTAAAATTTGACTTCTAGAATTATATGATGATAGTATAGGCTTAGAATCTACTCTGGCTAGACTAGACATAGAAATACAATGCAGTACTACAGCGGGGTTGGGGGGAGGATGAGAGCTAGTAGAAGAGAAAATCAAAACTGAATGAGAAATAGATAAACACTGAAAACAGGCTTTCTTTTCCCTCCACAAATACTACAAAAATATATAGTAGCACACAGGTAGACCAATTAAAAGTGAAGTGAAAGTGAAAAATCACTCAGTCTTGTCCAACTCTTTGCAACTCCCATGGACTGTACAGTTTAGTTGCTCAGTCGTGTCCAACTATTTGCGACCCCATGAACCGCAGCATGCCTGGCCTCCCTGTCCATCACCAACTCCTGGAGTTCACCCAAACCCATGTCCATTGAGTCGGTGATGCCATCCAACCATCTCATCCTCTGTCATCCCCTTCTCCTCCTGCCCTCAATCTTTCCCAGCATCAGGGTCTTTTCAAAAGAGTCAGCTCTTCACATCAGGTGGCCAAAGTATTGGAGTTTCAGCTTCAACATCAGTCCTTCCAATGAACACCCAGGACTGATCTCCTTTAGGATGGGTTGGATCTCCTCACAGTCCAAGGGACTCTCAAGTCTTCTCCAACACCACAGTTTAAAAACATCAATTCTTCGGCACTCAGCTTTCTTTATAGTCCAACTCTCACATCCATACATGACCACTGGAAAAACCATAGGCTTGACTAGACGGACCTTTGTTGTCAAAGTAATGTCTCTTCTTTTTAATATGCTGCCTAGGTTGGTCATAACTTTCCTTCCAAGGAGTAAGCATCTTTTAATTTCATGGCTGCAATCACCATCTGCAGTGATTTTGGAGCCCGGAAAAATAAAGTCAGCCACTGTTTCCCCATCTATTTCCCATGAAGTGATGGAATTCTCCAGGCCAGAATACTGGAGTGGGTAGCCTTTCCCTTATCCAGGGGATCTTCCCAACCCAGGGATCAAACCAGGTCTCCCACATTGCAGGCAGATTCTTTACCAGCTGAGCCACAAGGGAAGCCCAAGAATACTGGAGTGGGTAACCTATCTCTTCTCTAGCGGATCTTCCCGACCCAGGAATGGAACCAGGGTCTCCTGCAATACAGGGGAATTCTTTACCAACTAAGCTATTAGGGAAGCCCACAATCAAATCAAATAAAATTGTTTCAACTAATGCAGTGTATGTTTTTGAGATAGTTATGACTTTTAAAAAAGTTATTAGCAATAGCTTCACAAGAAACCTGCTAGCAGGGATAACAAAGTTGTCAGTAAATTTAAAATGCTACAAACTTTAAAAATTACAAGAGTACATGGAGTTTATTTTTATAAGATCTTTGTGAACTATTCACAGAAATGGCCACTTAATTATCTTTACAATGTAACAGAAGAGTGTGACCACTTTATACTGGGAGTCTAAAAAGATTAACAGAACATTCTTAGTTACTGGATTGGCCAAATTACTGGAATAATGTTTCCTTTTTTTCAGAAAACTTACTAAGAAGTCAGGTAAACCAAATCAGTGTACCCCAAAGGGCAATCTACATTCTGGGTACAAACAATGATGCAAAAGAAAAACAAGGGCCATGAAGTAAAAAACAAAAACTTAATCAACTTAAAATTACTGTCCTTTATTTTGATGGGAATTCCTTGCAGTCCAAAGGTTAGAACTCTGTTTTCACTGTCGTGCCCTCAGTTCAATCCCTGGTTGGGGAACTAGGATCCCGCAAGTTATGCAGGGCACCACGCCCCCCAAAAAAGTTACTGTCCTTTGAGAACATATCCTTATGTTTCTAGTGTGAAAATGTTTTTTCTTTTAGGACACGGGGACAGTAGATGAATGTTATTTGCTTTTTTTTTTTTTTTAATGCGTATTGAGCTTCCCTGGTGGCTCAGAGGTAAAGAATCACCTGCCAGTGCAGGAGACAAAGGTTCGATCCCTGGTTTGGGAAGATCCCACATACCGCAGAGCAACTAAGCCTGTGCACCACAACTACTAAGCCAGCACTTGGGCGCCCAGGAGCCACAACTACCGAGCCCACTTGCCACAACTGAAGCCTCTGTGCCCTAGAGCCTGCGCTCCACAAGGACAGAAGCCACTGCAATGAGAAGCCCGAGTACCACAATGAAGAGGAGCCCTCTTCCACTTGCTGCAATGACAGAAAAGCACGCCCAGCAACCCAGCACAGCCAAAATTAAATAAATATTGTTAAATTAAAAAATATATAAAATGCTTGTGTGTGCATGTTAATTCACTTCAGTCATATCTGACTCTTTGCAATCCTATGGACTGCAGCCCACCAGGCTCCCCTGTCCACGAATTCTCCAGGCAAGAACACTGGAGTGGGTTACCATGCCCTCTTCCAGGGGATATTCCCAACTCGGGATCAAACCTGTATCTTTTATCTCCTGCATTTGCAGGAGGGTTCTTTACCACTAGAGCCACCTGGGAAGCCCCACCCCCCCAAAAAAAACAATGTTTATTTACCATAATAAAAAGTTGTCTACCATATGTCAACAACCTACCCTACTTTCTAGAAATTAAACTTGAAATTCAAGTCTAGTGACCACAGCTATAGATTTCACATCAGTCTGGGCTGAGACTTTAAATCAGAACACTTTACCACACTATTAAGTAATGACATAGTATTCGACCTATGCATATGGAATTTACTGGCAGTATTTTAGAACTAATATTCTATACTAGTCATACAACATTAAATATACTGCTACATTCCCAGTACCCAACACAGAATCTGACATAAGTGTAACTTTTTTCAGTCCACAATAAATCTCATGACCTGTACTACATCTCTCAACAACAATCTATTTAGATAAGAAGCCTAAGAACATTACCTAATTAAAACTCGATGAAAGTTCTTTCAAATTAAAAGAGCTTTAGATAAGAAACTAAACTTTTGAGGGACATTTTCACTACATTTTTAGAGGATGACTTTCTCTCCTTATGTTATAAAAGAGGTTAATTGTATGTTTCCATTTGAATTAAAGATGTGTCATTTTCATGTAACTCTGAGATATAACCCTATTGTGAATGACACAGGAATTTCCTTAAAGTGTTATTTTAAGCATTCCCATGCAAACGAATTAAGTATTCTGGCATCAGTTTTAAAACAATCTTTTTAAAGACTGCCCAAGTATCTTAAGTGGTCCTGGACACCAGTAGAAACAAACACTCACATTACTTGGAAGTCAATACTATTTTTCACTAATTAAAATTGCTTCCTTGGGCCAAGCAAATTGATGAGAATTCATTATAAAGGTGATTTTGATAAGCTGTGTAATAATTACTGTCCTCTACATATTATGTATATATAAAACTGCCTTATGGAAAAAATCAATAAATCATACTTTTTAAATTAAAGGTGTTTAGTTGTTTTTTTTAAATTAACAGTATTTTTTACTTTTTATTGAAATATAGTTAATTTACAATGTTGTGTCAGTTTCAAAAAAGACGCTGCATTTTTAAAAGCTAGTAAGGGTAGTTGCGACCCCATAGACTGTAGCTCACCAGGCTCCTCTGTCTATGGAAATCTCTAGGCAAGAATATTGGAGTGGGTTGCCATTCCCTTCTCCAGGGGATCTTCCCAATCTAGGGATTAAACCCAAGTCTCCTGCCTTGCAGACAGGTTCTTTACCACTGCGCTATGAGGGAAGCCTAGTTACTGAAGTACTAGTTGTAGAAGAGAAACTCTAGAAGCAAACTAAATGTCCATCAATAAGGAAATAGTTAAATTCAACATACCCATTCTAAGTTTATGGCCATTAAAACAAAAGAAAGGATATCTGATAAACATCTAAATGACTAACATATATGTGATTCTGTTTTAAAAAATAAAGCATAGAAATGGTGGTGAAATATTTTATGCACACGCATATACAGAAGAAAAGATCTGAAAAGATACCAAAGCTTAATATTGTCTGTGTCTGAGGTGAGGTGATGGAGTTCTCCATCTTTCTTCTGTATCATTACATAGTGAGATTATAGTGCCACATTTTGTTGCTTAAACTAAGTGGTGAAATTTGTATCAACAGTATACAATAAACATATAAAAGAAAAGATGAACAGTTGAGTTGTCAACGATTCAAAAAGTAGCCATACACTAATAATACTCATCACCAAGATTACCCAAGAAAACAAAGGAGTAGAAACTGAAGTTTACCTGGACTTTGGAACCTACTGCACCACACTGTCTCTTACTATTTTACAGACTATTTTTTTCCTCCATTTCTTTCCTTATGTCCATAAATTCACCAGTTAAACCAAAATCTATTTCCTTTATATGTGTGTGCTTAGTCATTCAGCATATTACGGCAGCCCCGGAAAATTAATACACTGTGAGTCTTGCTTCATTGCCAGACTCACTTAGAGCATGAACTCCCCCTCCCTGCACAGCACTAGACAGAATGTGTATCAGCCTTCCCTGTGCCATTTTGTATTGCCTTGAGTTCCTTCTTCCTCAAATTGAACAGGGCTCATGGATATTTCTTGTTGTTGAGTTGCTTTAAGTCGTGTCCAACTCTTTGCAGCCCCAGGATCTGTAGCCCACCAATCTCCTTTGTCCTTCAGTTTTCCAGGCAAGAATACTGAAGCGGGTTACCACTTCCTACTCCAGGGGATCCTCCCAACCCAGACATTGAACCCACATCTCTTTCATTGTCAGGTGGATTCTTTGCCGCTAGGGAGATCTGGAAAGTCCATTTCTTTTATATTCACCAGGTCAAATCACTAATTGTTTCCACGTCTCAGGTGAAGCCATTTTTGACAGAGCCAGCTCATTATATTCCTAGGAGACTGTGATCATGTCACTTCTTTGCTCAAAATTCAAGTTTCTTAAATTTGGCACTCAAGTTCCTTCATGTGTGAATTTAACCTTACTTTTAGACTTTTGAATTACTCCCCTACAGTAGGAATCCTAAACTCCAACTCAGCAGGTCTTCTCTACTGTCCTCTGAATAAGCCCAGCTGTCTCTCTCTGTCTCTAGTCCTTACTCTAAAACTATCGGGTTGGCCAAAAAGTTCGTTTGGGTTTTTCCAAAGGCTGTTACAGAAAAACCCAGAACAAAGTTTTCAGCCAACTCAATACTTGGATGAAGATAAGAAACAGTGTAAAACTGAGAAGATGAGGGATACATATTAAAGTAGCCAGTATATATAGCAAGTATATGTTAACTGCCAAAAGAGATAGAGACTATTCCTTGATATATTTTTTTCCCTTTTCATTTCCCCTTTAACTGGCCATATCTAGAGAAAAAATTTTTAATTTTATTTATTGAACTACACTTGCATACTTTGCTCATAACTTTAAAACCAACTGTTCAGTTCAGTCGCTCAGTCATGTCCGACTCTTTGCGACCCCATGAACCGCAGCACGCCAGGCCTCCCTGTACATCACCAACTCCCGGAGTTCACTCAAACTCATGTCCATCGGGTCGGTGATGCCATCCAGCCATCTCATCCTCTGTTGTCCCTTTCTCCTCCTGCCCCCAATCCCTCCCAGCATCAGAGTCTTTTCCAATGAGTAAACTCTTCGCATGAGGTGGCCAAAGTATTGGAGTTTCAGCTTCAGCATCAGTCCTTCCAATGAACACCCAGGACTGATCTCCTTTAGAATGGACTGGTTGGATCTCCTTGCAGTCCAAGGGACTCTCAAAACCAATTGTGTTAACCTTTTATTGTTTCAAAGGGACAAAAAATACCTATCTTACTATTGTATTCAAAATATCCAGGTGTGGTTTTTTTCCCATTATGGATTTGTAGCCCAACAGAAATTTCCACAGCAGTTAGGTTTACTCCACAATTTCTTGGGACATTCAATTATGGTTAAAAGAGCAAGAATTTTGCAGTGACCTGGATCAGCAAGCTAAATTACAGCCCCCTGCTTCATACATAGAGCTTCCCAAGTGGCTCAGCAATCAAGAATCCTCCTGGGTTCCATCCCTGGAGAAGGAAATGGCAACCCACTCCAGTATCCTTACCTGTGAAAACTTACAGAGGAGTCTGGCGGGCTACATACAGTCCATAGGGTCGCAAAAGAGTTGGACACAACTTAGGGACTAAACATCAACGACAAGCTTCTTACATCAGCCTGACCTCAGGCAAACTGCTTAACCTCTCTAAACCTCTTTTCCTGCTCACCTGTAAAATGGGATAATACCCATCAATACTTCATACAGCTGTTGTAAAAGTTAATGAACTAACAGCTGAAAACACTTTCACAATGCTTCATACACATCAAGGACTCGGTAAAAATTATCAATACTAAAAATTTATTGAATAAAAATCAAATATTACTACCACTCAAATGCAGTAAAGCTACAGACAAAACTAGATTATTTGGCACCTTTTGTTTTCAGTGATTTCGAAAGCCTGAGCACCAGGTAATGAGACAGCACGGTTGGAAAATTGCCCACATTCTCCTAACGCAAAATGCATTAGCGCCGTCTACGCCTTAAAGCGTGCCTTATTTTACTCAATCTCTCTGGGAAGCACATGATTGGAAAAGGATGACTATTGATCCTAAGAAATAAGTAAGAGAGATACAGTGATATGTCTCAGATACACGTCAAAATAATCTGTGGAGAGGGACAAGCCTAGCCATTTATTGATACTTGTTGAAACTGGGTGATGGGTACACCGAGTTCTTTACGCTAGTCTCTCGACCAGGTTTCCATAATATAACGTGCTTTTAAATGTTAAAAGGTCGATTCTTTCCCTTCCACCCCTACCTTTGGGACTAATGTAAGTCCTGGTCAAGAACACACAGTGGGAAAGTCCAAGGAGGCGAAAAGTGAAAACAGTAAAAAGCCGGTCAGCTGAGTTGGTTAAGCCACCGAGCCGCTCGGGAGGTGTGCTGCCCTCTCCGGACGCCCGAGGCCTGGTGGGGAGGTGCGCCCGCCGATCCCGGGGGACGCGCAACACCCACGGGAACCGCCGCCAAGGGCCTTCCGGACACCGGACCGAAGACGGATGAAGGCAGGGGGTAGCCGTGGGGGTGACTGGGCGGGTGGGGGAGCCCCAGCCCTCGGGGCTAGTCGGCCGAAGTCCCTCCGCTCCACCGAAGCCCCAGCCCCACCCAAGCCCTCAGCCACCCGGCGGCCCCAGAACCTCTCCCATCAGCCGCGGCGCAGGCACCCAACCGCCCGGCGGAACCCGCCCTCATCCCGGCAACTCCGAACCGCGCTCCTTCAGCTCCCACGCTGACTGTCACCAGGGCTCCCCACCACCATCGGGCCCGGGGGCACCTCCTCGATCCCCAAGCCAACCGCTCTACAGAGCCGCCAGCCCCACCTTACCTCGGCCGCGCGGAAGCCAGGAGCCTGCTCCGGCAACTCAGGCTTGAAGCTAGGCTGTCCCGGGGCGTTGCTGACAATCACCCAGTCTCCGCCCCGAGCACCGGCCAGCCTGACCAATCAGCGCCTAACCCGAAGGCGGGCACTGAGAGCCCGGAGCGGAAGGCGAGGTGACGGCGGGACGCGCCTGGGACGGCCTTTCTCAGTGTGCGCACGCGCGGGGCTCGACCAGTGAGTGCGCTTTCTCGTGAACCTGGCTTTTTGTCTTCACTTCTTGCGCTGCGAAGTGCTTTGTAAACTTCAAGCTCTAGGTGTGTAGGAAGACCCACATTCTGATTGTGGCCACAAATGTGGATGACCTTGAAAGAAGCTGTGAATCTTAAGCCCATATTAAGCTAACAGATGTTGAGCTCTTTCTTATCGCGCTGTGGGGACGTGTCCTCACCCAGCCTATGTTGTGCCTTCGTATCTTGGGTGTGTTTGTCTTTAGGGGAAGTGAGGGTGTGGGGTTATACAAAGTGCCTGATGGATGAGGATTTTACTGTCTTCAGTTCCAGCATCTTAGTCTGATTCATTGGGACAGGTGTGTTTTCAATAGTTGAATATCCTAGGACACTGGATTTCAAATCATTGTTATGAAAATAGCATTATGTTTATAGCTAACAATATATTAAGCTTGGTAACCTGTGTAGGACTGATAAAAGATTCATTTGTAGAATGAGAAAGCTGTCTATTTCTGTGTGAGCTTTCAAGAGGCTGTTGGTGATTAGCTGTTTCTCTTACCCTCCCATTGTAATTGACCCCAGAGGTCAGTCATCAGAGCTTTGATGTTCTTATCACGGGTGCCAGAGTCTCTCCCTGGCGAGGGCTTCCCTCCTTCAACAAGAGCATCAATTCACTTACTCAACAAGGGATTGTTGGGGGCCCACTGTGACAGTACAAAGATTTTTAAAAGCTTTGAACCACACCCTCAGTGAACCTACAGGCTAACTACACACTTAACTTATGTAACCAGATGTTATAATGGAGGCATGGAGGGGGCCTGGAAGACCTACCTAAACCTGCCCTGGGTTCTCGGGGAGACCAACAGAGAGGACTGAATGCTTGAAAGAGCAGGAGCACCTGAGCTAAAGGGGCAGGGGGCAAGCTTTGCACCATTTCAGACAGCGTTCACCTGTTTCCTCTAAGATCTTTCCAGGGTGAATTTAGTGCTAAGCTAATAAATTTTGAGGGTTTCCTTGGTGGCCTAGTTGTAAAGCGTCCACCTGCCAATGCAGGAGATGCGGGTTTGATTCCTGAGTGGGGAAGTTCCCCTGGAGATCGGAATGGGAACCCACTCCAGTATTCTTACCTGGAAAATCCTAAAGACAGAGGAGCCTGACGGGCTACATACAGTCCACGGGGTTGCAAAAGAGTTGGACATGACTTAGCGACTAAACAACGACGACAAATGAAGCTTCTGCCAAAACCCCGTGACTTGGCTCTTTCCAAGGCGCAAGGAGGGCATCTAGCACTGAGTTCACATGATCATATGTACTTTCAACTCTTTCAAAGGAAGATGTCTTAAAGACCTCCTCAGCGGGGATTGGTTAAGACTTTTTTCCATTCCAATTTCCTTTCATTCACACTTGGCTTCATCCTGGATGCAGTGCAGTGGCTCTGGGCATTTAGGGAATCTGGGTGAGGGGAAAAGATGAATTTGAGTCACTTTGTTGGAATGGCTTCCAGGAAAGCTCCTAACCATTCTTTATTCCGTCTCATAAATGGATGTGTCCAGTGGGACCTGCCATTAGAAGTATGTAGCTGATGGAAGACAAAGAGGGTTTGAAGTGTGCTCAGCCAGAAGCTAATTCTAGGGGGAAATGCTGCAGTCATCACATTTTCAAAATTATAAGCAGAGTGCTTTATTTTTTGTTTTTAATCAACTTTATTTTGGAATAACTTTAGATTTACAGAAAGGTTACAAAGATAGTACAAAAAGTTTCTGTGTGCTCCTCACCCAGTTTTTCCTAAGGCTAACATCTTACATTATCATAAAATATTTATAAAACTGAGGAGCCAACACTGGTACAAATTCCAGACTTATTTCAGATTTTACTAACTCTTTTTCTGTCCCAGAATTCAATCCAAAGTGCCACATTACATTTAGTCGTCATGTCTTTTTAGGCTCCCCGGTCTGTTTCTCAATCTTTCCTTGTTTTTCATAACCTTGCTATGACCATGACAGTTTTGAGGAATCTGGTCAGATATTTTTTAAAATGTTCCTCAATTTGAATTTGTTGATTGTTTCTTTTTTTTTTTTTAACCTCGTGATTAGACTGGGATTATAAGCTTTGGGAAAAATATCGTATGGATTAGATGCTCTTCACATCATATCATATGAGGGGTCCATGATGACTTAATTATGCTGATGTTAAATTAACCCTGACCACCTAGACCGCAGTAGTATTTGCTAGTGTCAACACTGTAAAGTAGCATTCCACACCCCCCCCCACCCCCGCCACCTTCCCGTATTGTCTGGAAGTAAGTCACAAAATCCAACCCACACTGAAGGAGAGCAGGAGATTAAGCTCCACCTCCTGGAGTAGAATATTATCGGGAATTATGTTATCGGAAATTTTTCTGTAAAGAAGATTCATCTCTTCCTCCTTCCCCCACTTATTTATATCCAATCATTTATTATAAATATGCATATATATATTTATTTTATACTTCAGTTTATATTTTATATTATGATTTTAATTTTTGTTGGGGGCCAGAGTGAGGTACTCCGCCCGTGGCAAAGGTCATGAGGAAGGAGGCTTGATATATGCAAAGGCGGGATCGAGCCTCAGGAGTCCCCCTGGAAATCCTCAAGCATCTACCCCCAAAACCAGAGTCTGCCTACTTTCTGCTTTGTGCTCTCACCTACACCTCTGACTTTACGTGGGGGGGGGGGGCCTGTCCCCCACTACCTCTCTCTGAAAAAAGAGTTAACTTATAGCTCCAGTTAATAAAGTTCCTGGGTGTGACAGTGTTTCAACCTACAAACTCCTTTGGAAGTCCTCTAGCCTGCCTGAATAGGTTCTTCTGGCCACATGTGATTGCTCAGAGCCTCCGAACTGTGAGAGGCATGAGATGTTCTAAACTGTCTAAATACAGATTCCTTTGAGCAGTTAAAAGATTGATTAGAAATTGTATTGGTGAAGGGTTTTTCACTTGTTGGGCCAATATTTGCTGCTAAGTCTCCATATCCCTTACCTGCTGTGTCCCTGGCAGTGTATTGATTAATATAATTGGTGTAAGTAGTAGCTTTAATGTTTGTAACCTTGGACCCTTGAGTTAATTCTTTTCTTGATTGAGCCCACCACACCTTTGCCCTATAGGAATGCAACTTTATCTAATGCTTTTGGAGGGTGGCTCCTGACTTTGGAATAATCACCTTTAGAGAAAAATAAGTTTCTTAAAATGTTAACAGGCCTCCTGGCCAGAAGATGATGTAAATCACCTGAACTTTTGCATATGATAAGTTTGAAAGTCTGGCTTCGATTAGGATCAGAAACTGCTGTCCTTGCATGACTCTACCCCTTCCCCCATTATCCTCTATGCACAACTTAAGGTATAAAAACTACTTTGGAAAATAAAGTGCGGGCCTTGTTCACCGAAACTTGGTCTCCCCGTGTCGCTCGCTCTCTCACTCTGGCTGAGTCTCCATTTGGAGCGCGGAACCCGCCATGCTTACTAATTATGCCTGGGCTTCTAAGATCCGACCGGGGAGGCCTCAGTGTCTCCTCTCCTTCGGGAGAACAGAAGGACGCCTGCAGCCTACGTAAGTGGTGCGTGCAAGCTTCTTGTCTTGAAGTTTTATTGGTCTCCCGCGTAAACCAGGCTACTCAGCCTCTTTTCTCCACTGAATTTTCCTACTGAGCTATCCTCATTCTATTACTCTTTACATCTCTAATTAATATCTAATTGAAGCTATCGTATCCTGATCCTCGCTGACGCCGTCCCCGCTTCGAATACCCTGGATCAGCCAGGGCTGGACCTCGGCAAATTTTGTTGTTCAAATTTTTCCATCTTGACCATTGGAACCTTTGGGGTTGGCTCATATGTCCTTTTTGTTTTTTGATCATCATCTTTTTTCTTTTTTCTTTTTTTTCATCATCTTCTTTCTTGAACTACAAGAAGCTCCAGGCTGATCTTGTATTTTTCCCACCCCAGCATTAGAGTTGCCATTTCTCCCTTTCTTCAAGGAGTCCTGGAATGGTATTTAGGAACCAAAATCTAGATACTGGATGTACTTGTTGCCCCGAGGTATCACTGATACTGGCTTCTCTTAGTGGACATATATTACTGCCTTATTTTTTAATTCTTTGTTTACCTCTCTGTGATAGGCAACCTCTAAGTTGGCCCCCATAGATTCCTGTCTGGTATTCATGCTGTTGTGTCATTTCCTCTCCTTGAGTGTGGGGTTGGACCTAGTGACTTCCTTCTAATGAATGGACTATAGCAAGAGTGATATGATATCCCTTCCAAGATTAGGTTACAAAAGGACTGTGACTTGCTTGCTCTCTCTTGATCTCTCCTTTGGTCACTCTGAGAAACCAGCTGCCATAATGTGAGCTGCTCTATGAAGAGGTCCACGTGGCAAGTAACTGAGGAAGGCCTCTGACCACCTGTACATCAGCCTGTAAGAAACTGAATCCTCTAACAGCCACATGAGAGATCTTGGAAAAAGATCCTCTCCACCTTGAGCCTTGATATGACTGCAGCCCCACTGACACCTTGATTGCAGCTTCATGAGAAACCCTGAGCCAGAAACATCCAGCTCAGCCACACATGGGTTCTTCATGCATAGAAACTACAAGATAAATGATTATTGTGTTAAGTTGCTATGTTTTGAGTAATTTGTTAGAAAGCAATAGATAACTAATACAATTTCTGACTCTTCATAAGATCAGTTCAGTTCAGTTCAGTCGCTCAGTCGTGTCTGACTCTTTGCGACCCCATGAATCGCAGCACGCCAGGCCTCCCTGTCTATCACCATATCCCGGAGTTCACTTAAACTCACATCCATCAAGTCGGTGTTGCCATCCAGCCATCTCATCCTCTGTCGGCCCCTTCACCTCTTGTACCCAATCCCTCCCAGCATCAGAGTCTTTTCCAATGAGTCAACTCTTCCCATGAGGTGGCCAAAGTACTGGAGTTTCAGCTTCAGCATCATTCCCTCCAAAGAAATCCCAGGGCTGGTCTCCTTCAGAATGGATTGGTTGGATCTCCTTGCAGTCCAAGGGACTCTCAGGAGTCATCTCCAACACCACAGTTCAAAAGCATCAATTCTTCGGTGCTCAGCCTTCTTCACAGTCCAACTCTCACATCCATACATGACCACAGGAAAAACCATAGCCTTGATTAGATGGACCTTTGTTGGCAAAGTAATATCTCTGCTTTTCAATATGCTATCTAGGTTGGTCATAACTTTCCT
This sequence comes from Bos indicus, assembly GCF_029378745.1. Classification (NCBI taxonomy): domain Eukaryota; kingdom Metazoa; phylum Chordata; class Mammalia; order Artiodactyla; family Bovidae; genus Bos; species Bos indicus. The sequence continues at coordinate 30,367,527 of NC_091773.1, read as the reverse complement.
TCCAAGGAGTAGGCGTCTTTTAATTTCATGGCTGCAGTCACCATCTGCAGTGATTTTGGAGCCCAGAAAAATAAAGTCTGACACTGTTTCCACTGTTTCCCCATCTATTTCCCATGAAGTGATGGGACCGGATGCCATGATCTTCGTTTTCTGAATGTTGAGCTTTAAGCCAACTTTTTCACTCTCCACTTTCACTTTCATCAAGAGGCTTTTGAGTTCCTCTTCACTTTCTGCCATAAGGGTGGTATCATCTGCATATCTGAGGTTATTGATATTTCTCCCGCCAATCTTGATTCCAGCTTGTGTTTCTTCCAGTCCATAAGATCAGTGGTTCTTAAATTTCACTGTGGAATTTTTTTTTTTTTTTTTTGGCGCATGGGATTTTAGTTCTCAGACCAGAGATCAAACCCATGCCACCCGCTGTGGAAGTTTGGACAGTTAATAATACCGGACTGCCAGGGAATTCCCAGGAATTTGTTTAAAAATGCATATACCCAAGCTCCTTTCCAGATTCTTATGTGATTGCTCTGTATAACTAAGTTTAAAACTGTAGAAGGTTACAGGGCAATCCATTTGGGGATTTTAGAAGAAAATAGACTTCTCTTTTTAGTCTATCTAATCCTGGAATTCTTGACTCAAACAAATGGCTTTGCTTTCTTGGCAGAATCCAGAATAACTGAAATTTCATCTGCTAGTTGAAATATTTATTGAATAGAGGAGAAAAAAAAAAAGAGTTCATTCTTACCCAATGTGCAGCCTTGAAAAAATACCTTGACCTTTACATGCCTCCAGATTCTTAACAGGAAATTAAAGGATTATAATGCCATTATTAAGGCAAGGAGATTTATCCTTATTAAGTGTATGTTAGGGAATAAAAAGATGACCAAGGCCAGTTGTGGGCCAGTTTCCATGTAGAGATTTAACAACAAGTTAGGTTCCTATGCATTCATATTGGTTGATGGTAAGGCAGAATTCTGTTGTATTGATAGAAAGACTATGGGCTTCTAAGTCAGACAGACCTATATTCAAATATGCTCCTGCCACTACCAGCTATGCAGCGTTGGACAAGCCAGCCAGCCTCAGTGGGTCTCAATTTCTTGACAGTGGGGAAAAGAGTCACCTTCAAAGGGTAGTCCTGAGGACTAATTGTGTAACGTTTGTAAAATACTAAGGGCAGGGCTTCTCTGGTGGTCTAGGGATGAAGAATCCACCTTGCAATGCCAGAAACACCAGTTGGATCACTGATCTGGGAAGATCTCACTTGCCGTGGAGCAACTAAACCCATGTGTCACAACTACAGAGCCTGCATGCCTGGAGCCCTCACTCTGCGACTAAATAAGCCACCGACATGAGAAGCCCACGTGCTGCAGCTAAAGAGTAGCCCTCACTTACTGCAATTAGAGCAAGCCTTCATGCAGCAACGAAGACCCTGTGCAGCCAAAAATACATACATAAATAAACAAGACCCTTTCTCTAGTTTTCCTTTTTGACAGCTCTGATTGCCTGTCTATAAAAAATATATCACATTGAAATGGGCCTCAAGAGTTCCTGACTTTAGAATCGAAGAAAACCTAGCTGGTAAAAGACCACTGGGTAAGGCAGTGAAGTACCCATGATAGGAACACTTATAAAGGGCAGCTGGATGTGCTTAGGAGAAGTGCAGCTACAGGACAGCTGCCTAAGGATAATTGATGGGATAGCATTATCTCACAAGAGGGAAGAGTTGAAAGTTGCAGATTAATGCCAGATAGTTCAGTACTCTTAGCTTCAAGGCTCTGGTTACCATAAAAGGCAGATATTGTTAATGGAGAATAATGTTTAAAACAGCTTCCATCATGTAAATCTCAGTACAAACAAATGTATTTTACCATGGTGCCCAAGGAAGAATTACTGAGCTATTCTGATTTAATCATATATTTTTGGATATATTTGGTTGTTCTGAGCCTTGAAACTATTTTATTTTTCTCAGATCAGTGTACAAACCCATCTGATATATGGTATGTTCTAAAAGATGTGTATCCAAATAGATCAAAAAGTCACTGCCTTCCAGAGACTGTGATTGTGATATTCCTTTCTCTAAACCAGATTTGGGATAGACACTGACCCACAGAGCTCTTTTTTTATGTATTTAAATCATGCTTTGTTTTAAAAATTGTAATTATGGAAAATGTTGAACGTGCACAAAAGTAAAAAGCATAGTACAATGAATCCTCAAATATTTACCACACAGCTTCCCACTCCTATTGGTTTCATTTATACTCTTTCCTGGCCTCTTTGATTCTTTTTTCTTTTTTGGAGGTGATGCCAGAGAATGAATCACAAGGCCTGATACAAGCAAACTCTTTGATTCTTTTGAAGCTAATCTCAGCCATGTCATTTTAACCATAAATATTTCTGTGAATATCACTAAATGATAAGGAGTCTTTATTTTATTTTTATTTATTTTTGTTATTTATTTATATTTTTGGTCACACCATGTGGCTTATGGAATCTTAGTACCCCGAAAAGGGATAGAGCCAGGCCCCTGGCATTGAAAGCACTGAGCAAGTGTCTTTTTAAAAACATATCTATACTATTATCGAGGCTTCCCAAGTGGCTCAATGGTAAAGAATCTGCCTGCAATGGAGAAGACATGGGTTCAATGACTGGATCAGGAAGAAGCCCTGGAGAAGGAAATGGCAACCCACTCTAGTATTCTTGCCTGGAAAATCCTGTGGGCAGAGGAGTCTGGACAGCTACAGTCCATGCAGTCAAAAAGAGTTGGACATGACTAGGCGACTAACACACACATCTATCTCCTTTTATTTTCTGTAAACTGCTGATTAGATACAAAGGCTTGATTTGATTCAGGTTCATTTTTTTGGCCAGAATACTTCATTTGTGGCCATGTACACTTGCATCAGAAGCTACATAATGTTCATGTGCTTCTTTTTTGAAACATTAACAGCTATTGATTATCACTGCCTGGATCCGTGATGTCATTATTCTTTGCAAAAGGGTGATGACTGCTTCCCACATGGCTCAGTGGTAAAGAATCCACCTGTAATATAGGAGCCTAGGAGCCATGGGTTTGATTCCCGGGTCGTGAAGATCACCTGGAGAAGAAAATGTCAACTCACTGCAGTATTCTTGCCTGGGAAATCCGGTGGACAGAAAAGCCTGACAGGTGAGAGTCTGCTGCTACTGCTACTGCTAAGTCACTTCAGTTGTGTCCGACTCTGTTCGACCCCATAGACGGCAGCCCACCAGGCTCCCCTGTCCCTGGGATTCTCCAGGCAAGAACACTGGAGTGGCTTGCCATTTCCTTCTGCAATGCATGAAAGTGAAAAGTGAAAGTGAAGTCGCTCAGTCGTGTCCGACTCTTAGGGACCCCCTGGACTGCAGCCTACCAGGCTCCTCCATCCATGGGATTTTCCAGGCAAGAGTACTGGAGTGGGGTGCCATTGCCTTCTCCGAGGTGAGAGTCTACGGGGTTGTAAAAGAGTTGGACACAACTTAGCGACTAAACAACAATGATGATGTGTTATTATCCCATTTCATTTATTAACTAATTGGTTACCTTAAGGCATGTTTATAAAGAAAGGCAGATTGATGCTTGTTTCTTAATATCTACCAGTTTTCAGACTAATTATCGCGCTTCAGCTATTTTGTTACCCTGAAGTGTAGCACGTTTCAGAAAGGCAGGTTTAATGCTTGGCTTGATTTAATGCTTGTTTTAATTCTCTATATAATGTAGTTTTCAGAAAAATGATTTGGTTTTTTCAAATTCTCCAAAAGTGACTGATGATGTTTCTTTTTGTTTTTTCCCCCCAGTATTCGAGTACTCCTGGGACTTCTCAGGTGGTACAGTGGCTTACTCTGTGCTTCCAGTGCTGGGGACGTGGATTTGATCCTTGATCCAATGGGGAATCTGCATGCCACAGGCCATAGCCAAAACAAAACAAAAACAACAAACCAACCTCCCCCTCAAAACAAGCACTCCTGAATTTTTTGACCATAAATTAGCTTTTATTAGATCTTTTCTATATAGTATATTTTTTAAGAGAGACATGGGACTAAATGTACGTTTATGGAATGTCTTCTAGATACTGGTCTAGATGCACTGATGCATTCACTTACACTATTTTATCTGATTACAATAGCAATTTTGGAAAGCAGGTGCCATGACCTCTGTTTTTTAGAAGAGACTGAGGCTCTCAGCAGCAAGGTGAGGAGTACAAAATCATACAGCCAGCAAGTGGTCAAACTCAGATTTGTCTGAACCACTTAGCATCCTGTAGCTTTTTTGAATGAGGTTGTACAGACACTGAGCCACTCAGTGGGGCTCACTGGTTGCCCCACCAGCCTCCAGCCTCTTATATGTCCTCAGAGAGTTTGGTGACCTCCAGTTTGTTGCTCTCATACTTAAGAAAGTAGTTCCTTGGAACTGCTAAATACCCCTGTGCCTTTTAACCTAAAACATATACATTTTTTTTCTAGGAACTTAAACTGATTTTTAGTTTTTAAAAATTTTTATTGGAGTATAGTTGATTTACAATGTTGTATTATGTTCACATGTGCAGTCCAACACATAGATTTTTCTTTGTGGTTGTTCAGTTGCTCGGTCGTGTCTGACTCTTTACGACCCCAAGGACTGCAGCATGCCAGGCTTCCCTGTCCTTCACCATCTCCTGAAGTTTGCTCAAACTCATGTCCATTGAGTTGGTGATGCCATTCAACCATCTCATGCTCTTTTGCTCCCTTCTCCTCCACTTTATTACAATATGATTTTACTTACTGCAAATTTGTCACGTTATATATAAAACTATACTTAACACCTGCCCCCAGTAAAGTTCATTTCAGTTCAGTTCAGTCACTCAGTCGTGTCCGACTCTTTGCGACCCCATGAATCGCAGCACGCCAGGCCTTCCTGTCCATCACCAACCCCCGGAGTTCACCCAAATCCATGTCCATCGAGTCAGTGATGCCATCCAACCATCTCATCCTCTGTCATCCCCTTCTCCTCCTGCCCCCAATCCCTCCCAGTATCAGAGTCTTTTCCAATGAGTCAACTCTTCCCATGAGGTGGCCAAAGTACTGGAGTTTCAGCTTCAGCATCATTCCCTCCAAAGAAATCCCAGGGCTGATCTCCTTCAGAATGGACTGGTTGGATCTCCTTGCAGTCCAAGGGACTCTCAAAAGTCTTCTCCAACACCACAGTTCAAAAGCATCAATTCTTCGGCGCTCAGCCTTCTTCACAGTCCAACTCTCACATCCATACATGACCACAGGAAAAACCATAGCCTTGACTAGATGGACCTTTGTTGGCAAAGTAATGTCTCTGCTTTTGAATATGCTATCTAGGTTGGTCATAACTTTCCTTCCAAGGAGTAGGTGTCTTTTAATTTCATGGCTGCAGTCACCATCTGCAGTGATTTTGGAGCCCCCAAAAATAAAGTCTGACACTGTTTCCACTGTTTCCCCATCTATTTCCCATGAAGTGATGGGACCGGATGCCATGATCTTCGTTTTCTGAATGTTGAGCTTTAAGCCAACTATATTATTATTTTTGGCTGTACCATGCGGTTTGTGGGACGCAAGTTTCCTGACCAGGCCCCGCTGCAGTGTAAGTGCAGAGTCCTTACCCCTGGACTGCCAGGGAATTCTGAAAATATGTATTATTTTTTATAACAGATTTTTCTAGATTGAGTTCTAAAAGGCTGTGATAACTTACATTTTCACAACAATATCGGAGAGTCCTCTTCTTATCCATTATCTCCATCAGCAACTTTGTGTCATTTTGATTTTTGCTAGTCTGATCAGCATCAAGTGATTATTATCATTGTTAAATTAATTTCCTTTCCCTTATTAAAAGTGGATTTCAATGACTTTTTATGTTTATTGGCCACATGGATTTTCTGATTAAATACTAATTTACATTCTTTACCCAGTTTATTTAAAACATTTTTTTATTGGAGGATAGTTGATTTACAATGTTGTGTTGGTTTTAGGTGTGCAGCAGAACAAATCAGTTATACATAATCCCTTCTTTTTCAGATTCTTTGCCCATGTAGGTCGTTACAGAGTATTGAGTGGTTTCCTGTGCTGTACGTTATGTCATTATTAATTATCTATTTTATATATAGTAGTGTTTATGTGTCAGTCCCAATCTTCCAATTTATCCTTCCCTGACACCCAATTTCAGTAGGGTTGTTAATGCCCTTCTTGACAATTGGTAATCAGTTTTTGAATATTACTCTCTATTTGCTCACCAAGTTACTCCCAAATCTCTTACCTATTGACCTTGCTTATATATCTTTTTTCCATACAAAAAAGTTTTTAAAAACAAGTCAAATATGTCCATTTTTTATTCTTCTTGTAAACTTCTTGATTTCCATTCTTGTTTAAGGTCTCCCCCTACTTGTTCATTGTAGTCTCCAAGATTTTCCTAAAGGATTTTTAATATTTCATTTTTTACATTTGAGTTTTAAATCCATCTGGAATTTAATTCTTTGGTAAATAATATATGGCTAACTCTTTTATGTTCATACAATTTATATTTCAGTGCTTCTATTTATTTATCATCCTTTAAACTTTTCTATTTTGACATGTTTTTAAGTCTTATATAGTAGTTTGATAGTGTGTATATAGAATTTATAAATAAGTCATATACATATATCAGAGCTATGTGCTAAAAAAAAAAAAAATAGTGCTTGATCAAAACGTTTTGGAAACCACTGCATTCGACCTTGAGCTCTTTGAGAGGAGTGATTGTCCTCATCTTTGAATCCATTGCTTAGATTGTCTCCGGCATGTTGTATGTGTTCCAAAATGGTTGTTAATGAATCGAATGAATAAAACTGCCATTGTGTGATTCATGTCTTAGGCAACACAGCCATTGAGAAACCTGACATTCCGGCTGTGTCCTGTGGCAAGACATCTGAAGTTAAACACAAGCTATGACTCACAATGGCAGGTATTATAACTTCACTGGTGTTGAGTTCGTTTTTAGCATGGGGACATAAATTCTTAAAATCTCAAAAGACATTCCTGTGGCTTATAGGATTATAGGTGCTTATGAAACTAGTAATCGTTTTTTGTGAATACATTCCCTGCCTTTTAACGTCAGTCACCTACTCTCCGTAATGGCAGTTTGCTAGGAAGAATTGGTCTTTTCGATACTATGAAATCAGAAGTATGATTTAAATTCAGTTAAAGACTCTATTAAACATTTTATTCTGGATGGTGCTAAACACCTGTTATCAATTACTAATTGGGAATACCCCAGATGTCTTTTCCCTTTCAAATATGCAAATTAATCTAGCAAAAATAGCAAGTTTATTTTCATGGGTTATTGTTTTTAATAACAATACCGAATGAAATTTCATCTACTCATCAGTGGGCTATGTTTAATCTGACTGCTGTTTGGACATATGTTTCTCACATCTTTCTACATTTACAATTCCTTTCCCCCCTATTTCTTTTTCCGTTCTAGCTGTTAATTGGTCTGGCTGATTGTTACAAATGAGGCTGGTGCTTCCACCACCTGACATTATACATCATTTTTTGTTTCCTTTTAATTTTAGACTCAGTATTCACTTACTGGGGCTTCCAAGGTGGCGCTAGTGGTAAAGAGCCTGCTGCCAGTGCAGGAGACATAAGAGACTTGGGTTCAATCCCTGGTTGGGAAGATCCCCTGGACTAGGAAATGGCAACCCATTCCAATATTCTTGCCTGGAAAATTCTGTGGGTAGAGATGCCTGGCAGATTACGATCCATGGGGCCGCAAAGAGTCAGACACCACTGAGCACAACAACATAACATTTACTTACTACCATCCCACTCCAGTACTCTTGCCTGGAAAATCCCACGGACGGAGGAGCCTGGTAGGCTGCAGTCCATGGGGTCGCTAAGAGTCGGACACGACTGAGCGACTTCACTTTCACTTTTCACTTTCATGCATTGCAGAAGGAAATGGCAAGCCACTCCAGTGTTCTTGCCTGGAGAATCCCAGGGACGGGGGAGCTTGGTGGGCTGCTGTCTATGGGGTCGCACAGAGTCGGACACGACTGAAGCGACTTAGCAGCAGCAGCAGCAGCAGCAACCACTCCCTCTTGTGACTTTGGGAAGCAGAAACCAGCCAAACATGTTTTTGTATTTTTGATATAGGTAAAATGGTGTGAAAGAGACCTTTTCTACTCAACCTTGCTCCTTTTGCTCAAATTAATTAGGAGGAAGAAAAGAATAACCAAGGACACGTGCATGTGTGTTAGTTGCTTCAGTTGTATCTGACTCTTTGGAATCCTATGGACTGTAGCCCACCGGGCTCCTTTGTCTATTGGATTCTCCAGGCAGGACTACTGGGGTGGATTGCCATGCCCTCCTCCAGGAGATCTTTCCCACCCAGGGATCGAACTTGCATCTTTTATGTCTCCTGCATTGGCAGGCAGGTTCTTTACCACTAGTGCCATCTGGGAGGCCCTAACCAAAGATAAGAGAAGGCAAAAAAATTTGAGCAGAAGTATCTATTTTGCTTTTAAATTTACGTATACACGAATTAAATTTTGGAGGCGTTAGCAGAGACTACAGCTTGGGATATTTATTTTCACTCATCCTTTCTCCATTAGCAGCCTGTCAAATTCCTTTGAACTTTAATATATTTAGTACGTGGCAGAATGAAACTGTGAATGAGAATTCAGAATTTATTCAATGAAGTTATTGAGTGCAATGCAATCATTATATTCAGACTGGCCTGTGGAATTTAAATTATGCTTAGAGAAATATTTAAAAATATAAAATCTATATCTAGACAAAAATGTCAGTGATCGCCATGAATTAAACAAGTATTTAAATCGTTACTTTGATAAACTAAATAGGAAAAAGTTTAGAAAAATACTTCCTCAAGAATTGGAGAAAATTATCTCATCATTTGTCTCTTTTTCCTTACCACCGCCACCGCCCACCCCCCTCCCCCCCAAAAAAAATCGTTCCAAAAAGAAGCTTCCATTTAAAACAAAAAAACCCTGTCCTTTGCAACCCTCGCGCTAAGAAGATAGTGCAAATGTTCTTAGGCAAAAACAAAAACATTTGAAAAGATTCGAATTAAGACCCACAGAAGCGAATGAAGTATTACAAAACTGCTTTATTGGAAATGAATGAATAGTTTGAGAAGTAAAGCTCAATTTGAATTGCTGAAGGAAGGGGCGGAGAGGTTCCTCAAGCGCCGGAACTCTGGGGATTGTAGTCAGGAAACGGCGAGGGTTTCTCCTGGGGAATGTTTCTTGGCTTAGCGCTTAATAGACGGAGAGTCGTTTGGGCCAATTCACTCTTTCCGGGTTCTCATTGGATCCTCCGGTTTAACACTTTGGGTATTTCCCTTGGTCACCAATGAACGCTTTAGTCTAAGAAGACAGTTTCTGATTGGATATTTTATCCTCGCTTTGGAATGGCCTCAGCCAATGGGAAGGCAGAGCTGGCGGAGGTGGTTGGGTCATGAGGGAGAGCCCGTAGAGCCTTTCCCCGCCAGCGTCCTCGCTTCTAGGCTTCAGAAGTCAGCTTGGTCGTTTGTCGTCGCTGACCCTGTCACGCGCCTCTGGGTTCCCCTACCTCATCGTCGATGTGGCCCTAATGGTGCGGCAGGCCGTGGATTCCTAGAGCGCTGGAGTGGTATGTAGTGTCTGGGGAAGGCAGACAAAGCGGTGGGGCCGGGAAGGCCGCAGAATGCGGGCCCCTGCACCCAGGCGGCGAATCTTCCGGGGCGGGGGTGCTCTGCCCACCTTCACGTCAGTCAGGACCCAGCAGTGCGTCCCTTCAGGTTCTGTAAAGTGTCGTGCTCCCACGACACTTTCCCAGTGAAAATGATAGCTTTGTTCAGTTCCTCTCCGTTTGCATGCCAATTTTTACAAACCCTAGTTTAATTATTATGACTATTTGACCGTAGCAGCATTAATGGGTGTCTTCGTCACTTCATCTCTCCAGGTAATTCTTTGGGAACTTTGCATTAGTTTTGTGCCCACGCTCGTCTATTAGGGGCAGAAAGAAGGAAGTGGTTGTGTTCGGCTTCATTCAGGCAAGCCCAGTGTTCATTTCTCTGTATTTTAAAAGCTGTTCTTGGGGGCACTTGTGCATACAAGCAGCTCCTTTCGTGTGTGTACCCTAACACTTGACCTTATAGAATCCCCACAGAATCAAATATTATTCTTGTTTGGTAATTGCTGGTACTCATCACCATGCGAAGTTCTTATTCTCTTTGAACCTGACGACCACTCAGGATTATTATGAGAGGAAGCTGAGGCTCAAAGGTAGTAACCCAGCCTCTCGAATAGTTAGTTAGGTGGTAACAGGCAAAGCCAGATCTGATGTCAATGTCTAGGTTATTAAAAAACAAACAACTTAGCTGAATGTGGATTTAGGGTGTGGGTGTGTTTCTTCCACAGTTCTGTGTATTTATATTTAACTTTGCATATGAGAGTCAAATACATCGTCGAGTTGAGTGGTACACCTTGGCTGAAAGAAAAGACAATCTTTCAGGCAGCTGCCTAGCTACAGGTGCTTCACATTATCACCTAATTCCTGTTTTTTTTTTTTTTTTTTTTTTGTGGTTCCCTGACTAGAAGGATAGAACTGACCTGGGAGAAATACGGATCTCAGGCCTCACCCCACCTACTGAATTGGCTTTTTTAAACATGGGGATCAGAGTGCTTGTTAAAGTTTGGGGTGCATTCATTGTCTTATGATGATTTGTTTGTCCTAATTGAACAAAATGAGAGAAAGGAAAAGGTATGCCTTGTGCCATTTCCTACCTTTTCCTGGGCAGATCCTAATTTTTGCCATCTCTTTATCAGTGGACTGATATGGTTGAAAGTCTTAACTCTTCTGATTTTTTTGTTCATCTCAAAGGAACAGGGGAGGCTCACTGAAACTGAATCATTCCCACCGAGTGGTTCTCTAAGTACTCTTTAGATGAGAATGGAGGGTTCAGGTTCCAAGGCCAGTGTTGTACACCAAAGGCCATCACCCAGCATATTTGGTTCTTAAATGTGGTTCCTGGACCTTTGGTCCAATGGTTGGTTCTGCAGTTTTGGTTTTTGGATGCGGTTTGTGCTGGTGACAGCACATAAAGCTCATTCCTAAGCTGATTTGTAAACAGGGATGTTCATGCTGTTGATAATAGAAGCACCTAAGAGGCAAACTCTTTAATCTTATGTGTATTCAGTCTATAGCTTTAAAAAAAAAAAAAATCATTTTTTAAATTGTTGAAGCAACTGTATTTTCATTTTGAGAAAACTATCTGCCAAGTACTATCCCTTTAAGGCCTTGTTTTCTCCGAGTCTTATATTTTGCATCTGCTTGCAAGCTTCAGAAATTTACCTTCTCAAATTTTTTTCTGGGGTATGATATTTTAAAATATGTTAAGAGTTAAAGATCCTTAGCACTGGTTTAAAGTTGCTTAGAAGTTATGCCAGTACTGTTTTTTGAATAACTGTATTTTTTAAAATTGATTTTTGACTCATTGTAACTTAAAACCATTATTTTTGTTGAGCATTTAGAGTGTGCTTGAGTACTCTGAGCCTTTTAGTGTGTACTGTTATTTCACTTGGACAATATAGCATTTAAGAGCTGTTGTGATTAATTTTCATTTTACATATGAAGAAACTGAGACAAAGAGTTTAAGTGATCAGCCTAAAATCACATTTAACAATGGGTGGAGCCTGGGTATTGACTCACATAGAACCTTCAATTGGGTGTATAAACAGCTTTCTTGGGAGCAATATCTCTTGACCACCGCCCCTCCAGCCCCTGCTATGGCTTTACTCTATATCTTTGTGTATTTCAATACTTTCGAAGGCTATGGCTGTTTATTACTTTCCCTCTTCCCACCCTCGGCGGTCCCCAAATAACTTTAGTAGGCTTTCTGGAGTTATAGAATAATTTTGTTCCCAGCCCACCTCCTCCACTGGCATTGTTTTTGGAATTAGCATTAAACTAACTCATTAATTTGTGGTAAGTATTTACACCTTTATATTCCTCCTAATAAGAAATATACTGTGTAATTTGGTTAATGGAAGTTCCTATTTTTAACTTTCTGGATCTGTGAAGATTATTCCTTGATATATTGTATTTTGGCTTGTATGTTTATCGTGTTACGTTACCTAGAAATCTTGTTTACTTTTGTGGGAAAAAAAGGTATGCTGGGTTTCAAAGGAAGGTATGGGAAGTGGAAAGACCTGACCAGTTTAGGAGATAGTTATTGTTCAGTTGCTCAGTCATGTCCGACTCTGACCCCATGGACTGCAGCACACCAGGCTTGCCTGTCCTTCACTATCTCCCAGAGTTTGCTCAAACTCGTGTCCTTTGAGTCAGTGATACTATCCAACCATCTCATCCTCTGTCACCCCATTCTCTTCCTGCCTTCAGTCTTTCCCAGCATCAGGGACTTTTGCAGTGATTTGGCTCTTGGTGGCCAAACTATAGGAGTTTCAGCTTCAGCAACAGTGCTTCCATTGAACATTCAGGATTGATTTTCTTTAGGATTGACTGGTTTGATCTCCATGTTGTCCAAGGGACTCTTGAGAGTCTTCTCTAGTGCCATAGTTCGAAAGCATCAATTCTTTGGCGCTTAGCCTACTTTATGGTTCAGTTTTCACATCCGTACATGACTACTGGAAAAACGATAGCTTTGACTAGATGTGCCTTTGTTGACCAAGTGATGTCTCTGTTTTTTAATACACTGTCTTGATTTGTTATAGATTTTCTCCCAAGGAGCAAGAGTCTTAATTTCATGGCTGCAGTCACTGTCCACAGTGAATTTGGAGCCCAAGAAAATAAAGTGTGTCTCTGTTTCCATTGTTTCCCTATCTGTTTGCCATGAAATGTTGGGACTGGATGGCATGATCTTAGTTTTTGAATGTTTTAAGCCAGCTTTTTCACTCTCTTCTTTCACCTTCATCAAGAAGCTCTTTTAGTTCCTCTTTGCTGTCTGCCATTAATATGGTACCATCTGCATATCTGAGGTTATTGATATTTCTCCAGGCAGTCCTGATTCCAGCTTGGTTTTCATCAAGCCGAGATAAGATTTTAGCTCAGTTCTGTAAGTAGCTTTTGTCACCTGGGGCAAATTATTTAAATTCTCGGAGACTATTTCCTTATCTATCAAATGAATGACCTCACCTCAGATTCTGTTTCATTTTTCTTAGTATGGTCCACCCAGGGATGGACAGTTGTGCTTGGATTTGGTTCAGATTCACCCTAATCTCCCAGGGCTTCCCTTGGGGCTCAGCTGGTAAAGAATCTGCCTGCAATGCAGGAGCCCAGGGTTCAAAACTTGGGCTGGGAAGATCCCCTGGAGAAGGAAATGGCAACCCATTCCAGTATTCTTGCCTGGAGAATCCCATGGATGGAGGAGCCTGGCAGGCTACAGTCTATGGGGTCGAAAAGAGTTGGACACGACTGAGCGACTTTCACTTTGACTCTGATCTCCCAAATGGCACTGTTGTGAGGCACAGGGCAAGGTACCCTTCTTGGTTTCTGTGTTTATGACCTTCTTTGACTCTCTTCTTTCCTTAGAGGATTTTATCTGCTGTAATCTTAGTAAGCTTGATTTTGTTCACAGATGAATTAGAAAACAAGCTGTCAGCTAGCAGCTTTTCCCTGAGACACTTAGGCTCCAGTAGTATCCTAGAGGAAGAAAACACTGGCAGTGTTACACTTTGCGAAGTGTTTTCAGTTGCTGTTTTGTCTGACTCTTTGTGACCCCATGGACTGCAGCATGCCAGGGCGTGGAAAATCCCATGGGCGGAGGAGCCTTGTAGGCTGCAGTCCGTGGGGTCCCGAATAGTTGGACATGACTTAGCGACTTGACTTTCACTTTTCACTTTCATGCATTGGAGAAGGAAATGGCAACCCACTCCAGTGTTCTTGCCTGGAGAATCCCAGGGACGGGGGAGCCTGGTGGGCTGCCGTCTATGGGGTTGCACAGAGTCGGACACGACTGAAGTGACTTAGCAGCAGCAGCAGCAGGTTCCTCTGTCTGCAACCATCTCTCTGAGTTTGCTGAAATTCATGTCCATTGAGTTGGTGATGCCATCCAACTGGGTCATCTGCTGTCCCCTTCTCCTCTTGCTCTCAGTCTTTGCCAGCATCAGGGTCTTTTCCAATGAATCGGCTCTTCACATCAGGTGGCCAAAGTATTGGAGCTTTAGCATCAGCAGCTGTCCTTGCAGTGAATATTCAGGTTGATTTTCTTTAGGGTTGACTGGTTTGATCTCCTTGCAGGCCAAGGGACTCTCAAGAGTCTTCTCCAGCACCAGAGTTTGAAAGCATCAGTTCTTCGGTGCTCCTTGAGAAGTTAGCAAGGGTTATAAACTTGAACTGTAAAGATTTTATTGTGACTTTGATGTTAAAATATATATTGCTAAAAAAGAATTTATTGGAATCATGAAGATGATATATGTTCTTCAAACATTGTGCACATATAAATAACTTTTTTAAAGTTAGCCTGTCTTATGTTCATTTGACTGTTCCCAGACTGTGGAATTTCTAGTTCGTAAGTTTTTTGTATGGTTTAGATACATCTATTTCTTTCTGAAGGTGTTGTGATTCTGATGGTTTAATAAATGCTGTAAAACAGCTCAGTAGCCTGGAAATGATTTTTCCAACCATTTCTACAGAACTTCAGAAGATTTTTGTCCACGTGTATGGCATAGAAGATGAATTTGTCGTCCTCCACCATGAATGAGGAACCTGATGCTCTCTCTGTAGTTAACCAGCTCCGAGACCTAGCCGCAGATCCTTTAAACCGACGAGCCATTGTCCAGGATCAGGGATGTCTGCCCGGCCTTATTTTATTTATGGACCATCCCAACCCCCCTGTTGTCCATTCAGCTTTGCTCGTAAGTTGCCTACAGTAATTTTACTCTCAGTATATAATTTTGCAGTTAAAGAAAATTTGGAAAAATAGCAGATGACATGGTAAGAAGTTAAAAGTGTAGAGCAGATACTAGTGTGACTGTATTTCTGTATGTGCAAACATGAATGTGTATAGTCCTCTTATACAAATGGTAAGATACAATATTGGTTTTACTCTGGGCACAAATGGTAGCATAGTACCTGCATGGAATGTTCTGCAACTTCCTTTTTTCAAGGAAGAGGAAGAAATCTTAAGGATTGTATCAATACAGAAAGACACTCAAAGAGGCACTTATGTTTTGTTTTTGTTTTGTAACAACTTTAAGATTAAATCACAGACCTTGCAATTTACCTACTTAGAGTGTACAGTGTGGTGAGTTTTAGTGTATTCATAGTTGCAGCCATCCCCACAATTAATTCTAGAATGTTTTCATCTTGTTGGAAAGAAGCTCTACTCTTTCTCTATTGTTCCTCAGCCCCTACGCCCTTTCCCTAAACAGCCACGACTTTCTGTTGTTTTCTATTTGCAGATGTCTCTGGCAAAAGTGTGTATATATTTTCTATATAAATAGAATCATATAATATGTGGTCTTTGTGACTTGTTTCTTTCACTGAGCATAATGTTTTCAGGGTTTATCCACATTGTACTATGTGTCAATACTTCATTCTTTTTTTTTTTTTTTTTCAAGTTTTCCCATTTTTTAAAATCAGCTTTTGGCTGCACTGGTCTTTCTTTGCTGAGCATGGACTTTCTCTAGTTGCAGCAGGTGGGGGCTCCTCTCCAGTAGCAGGGTCTGGAGGGGAGTGCCAGAACTGCTGTCCCTGTAGAGTCGGGCACACCACCTTGCCAGGTGGATGTATTTACCAAATCAGAAACTCTGAATCTCCTTTTTTAGGACTTTTTATAGAGCTCAATTTCCATCCTCCCCCTACCTCCCAGATCATTGTGTGTGTGCTAAGTCGCCTCAGTTGTGTGACACAACTATAGACTATAGCCCACCAGGCTCCTCTGTCCATGGGATTCTCCAGGCAAGAATACTGGAATGGGTTGCCATGCCCTTCTCCAGGAGATCTTCCTGATCTAGGGATCAATCCCGTGTCTCTTATGCCTCCTGCATTGGCAGGCAGGTTCTTTACCACTAGTACCACCTGGGAAGCCCAGGTTGGTGGGTGGGGCTGAAAGCTGCCACCCTCTAGTCATTTGGTCTTTCTAGTGACTAGTCCCAGCCTGAGGCCATCAAGGGGCCCCAGCTTCCCTTACTTCTTCCACATAAACTCAACCAAGTGTGGTCTAAGGATCTCCTCAAACTCCTGTTGGAAAATTCCAAGGCTTTTAGGAGCTCTGTGCCAGGAACTAGATAAAGACCAAAGGTATATTTTTAAATTATATTGTTCTACCCTAACCTCCCCAACTCTGCTCTCTGCCTGCCTAACTGGGCAAGACCACCGGCTTTCACTGGGCTCCCCTCCCCTAGTGCAAGTAAAAATCCAGGTAAAAGGAGTTATAGGAAAGGTAGGAGATTGCAGTCAGAGCCAGGTTGCTGGGCTTGTGATTTCACGGATGGTACCATTCCTGGTGATGACCAGGCACTTTGGAGATGTTGTGGAGAGGACCGGTAGGAAATGTGAAGGTCAGTGGAGTGACAGGGCCCTTTTGGATGGTGTAGTCCACAGAGGTATTCCCCTGCGACTCAGGTACTGAACTCTGCAGCACATGATGAGAGAGGAGGAGGTCTGTAGAACAGCCCAGTCCCCCAAGAATCAGCACTTGAAGGAAATGTGCAAAAATGTACTTCAAATCTTAAGAGAGAAGCATCCTAGAAAAGTGAAATTCACAAAATAGAAATCTGTGAGAGTGAGTTCATGTTTGGCTTTTCAGTTAAAAGCAGGAAAAAAAAAAAGACATTTTAAAAGTGAATTATAAAGCTAGAAACCACCCATTCCATAAAGGGGGTTGTATGTTTTGTCCCTCTTGGTGGTTTCTTTTAATTAATATGTAAAAAGCACCTAGAGAAATGATGGCTACTGGGACTGCTTTCTGAAATTAATTAATGGAATTTAGTTCCTTGTATCTTTGTTAGGATGAAGTGAAAATAAAACCGGAACATCCTGATTTTGACCTTAAAGATAAGTTGGGAACTTTTGTTTCTAAGAGCAGATTCAGCTCCGTCAGCTCAGAATTATTTTTTTTCCCCTAGAGGACTGCTCTGATGATCACATTTAAAGAAGAGTTTCCAAACACTTCAAAACCAATTGCTTCTAAAAACAGAAACCTATTTTTCACTTTCTTTCCTTTTGCAGTCAGTGAGCACAGGGTTTCACTTTAAATTGTCCGGACATGTGAATTAACTTATTCCTGTTTTTGCTGTAGGCTCTTCGATACTTGGCAGAGTGCCGTGCCAACCGAGAAAAGATGAAAGGAGAGCTGGGAATGATGTTAAGCTTGCAAAATGTTATACAGAAGTAAGTACAGTAGGTAGTGTCTCCTAGGGGGGTAGAGAAGTGGATCGTGTTATTTTACTGAAATTGGTATTCTAAAATGAAGGCATAGCTTTGTAGGTTATGTGGATTATATGTCAAAAACTGTTCTGATGGGCAGTGTTCTGTTTATTCTTAAACATGGATATTAACAGTAGTCCTTATGAAAATGCTTAGATTTTATTTAAAATGTTGATAACACATTGTGCTTATGAATGTTATTTCTTCTAAGAAGAGAAAATCCTACCTTGTATGAGGTTTTGTGAAGTATTTATTGATTTGCTAGTAGAGCAACACAGTGACATTTGAAAATACGCAGTGTTATAGTACATAATTCTTCTGTTACTCCATTTAAGTCTTACTCAAAAGAACCTTGATCTGTATCATGACTGAAGGGGCTTTAGGTGAGATTTTCCTTAGCATCATTGAGAGGTCTCTTAGAGATTGAGAACCATTAAATCTTTTTTTTAACTTAATTAGCTGTACCAGGTCTTAGTTGTAGCATGTAAACTCTTGAGTTGTGATAATGTGAACGCTCTTGTTTGCAGCATATGAGATCTAGTTTCCTGACTAGGGATTGAACCCCAGCCCCCTGCACTGGGGTGTGGAGTCTTAGCCACTGGACCTCCAGAGAATTCTCAGAGCCATTTAATTTGAATTTTAGCAAATGGGTGTTTTTTTAAGTATACCTTTCATCTTAAAAAGATTTTCATATTCATCATCTTATTTTGCTATTTGAAGTGTGTTAGATAAATATTATGGGTAAGAAAATTACAGAGAGGTCAAGTTTTCTATCTGTAGGCCTTCAGCTGTGTTGCCTCTGGGGATGTCCGGTTCTCAGGCCTCACCGATTTCCTTGTAAAAGGATAGAAATTGAAGTGTTTTGATACTTCTACTGTGTCTGAAAGCAAAAAAACTATGTTTTCTGAGGCTTTATCTTAGTTTACTTTGTATCTTGATCTTACCTAAGACATGATTGTCTTTAAGATATAGTAGGTAACCATTTAATTTACTGGCTTTGAAAATTTGCAATTTCTTTGGCTTGAGCGTTCACAAAATTTCTGTAATGCTCACAAAATATCTGTAATTCCCAAACACTATTAAATTATATCTGTGGCGAATCTTCCAAACTGACTTCCAAGAAACTATTTTTTTTCTTAGTGTTCTTGGCTTGTAGATAAATTTTATTTTATTAATAGTTTTGTTTTTAATCGAGCTACACTGATAGGCCCCTTGATCTTTGATAATGACAAGTTAGAACCTGAAGGGTTTTTTTTTTTTTAATCCAGGTGATCAGTTAGGAATAAATATTAGAAAATATTGACTGGGATTAATTTTATTAATCATTGCCCTTGATTTGAGGTCAGAGTGCTTGAGGATTCAGTGGGATATCTGTGTAGAAATGCTCTGTAAATTCTAAAGTGTTATATAAAATACGAGGTTGCATTATTCTTGTTCCTAGTGGGCTTTAATGCCATATAATTAATTATTTTTAACTGGCATACTCTTTGTGAAACAGTGAAAGGATTAAGTGTAATATGAATGCTTCTGTACGATTATTTTATTCACATAATGAACTTAAGATTGTGTATTCTTTTAACAGGTTTGTTTATTGAAGCTGAAAATACATGGTACAAATTTTAAAAATGTAAGAAATGAAAATTTCTGTTTATTAAAATATACTTCAAATTTGAATTTTAGAGCAAATTTTAGAGGCACCATAGATTTAACCTATAACAGTTTCTTAGCTTGGTTGGCTAAGGTTGTGATACATATATATGTATGTGTGTATATGTAAATGAGAGATCCATCTGTAACATAGTAGGGAGACTATTAGTGTATATATTTTTTATAAACATTTATTTGGCTTCATCGAGACTTAGTTTGTGGCCTGCAGGATCTTTAATGAACTCTTACTTGCAGAAAAATGGGATCTAGCTCCCTGGCCGGGGATCAGTGTCTGGGAGTGCTGAGTCTTAGCCGCTGGACCACCAGGGAGGTCCCTACTAGTGTCTTTATAGGAGAAGAGTTGTGTCAGCTCAGGTCGTTACCTTGCAGTATCTTCTGGGAGGAGAAGGGGGCGACAGAGAATGAGATGGTTGGATGGCATCATCAACTGAATGGATGTGAGTTTGCGCAAACTTCGGGAGCTGATGAAGGACAGGGAAGTGTGCTGCAGTCCATGGGGTGGCAGAGTCAGATATGATTGAGCGACTAAACAACAACAAATCATCTGGGAGGGAGATCTTGAGATGGAGTTAGAACTGGAAGAGCTTACTATGAGATAGGGTCTGTAAAGATAGAAGGGAATGAAGAAGGATCGGACTGTTTTCTTTAGACTACAACACAGACCTGACCTCTGTTAAAGGAAAATGAAGAGGAAACTGAATGGGACAAGGAGAGTGTCAGACTGCAGTGCAGATCTGACAGAAAACTCTGGAGGGAGGTGCAAAGCCAGGGTCACCCTGTAGATGAGTCTTGCACTGGGCAGAACTGGCCAGGCCCTAGTGCGCCCATTGCTTGGGTCTCCCCAGGAGGGATCAGGCCTTGGATTGTGTGGTGTGCCAGATCTCAGGGCCACTGTTACTGGCGGCTCTACCACTCTGCTTCGTACAGCCGAAGGGCAGGTTCCTTAAAGGGAGATCCAAGGTGTGTCTTCATGGTTGCTACAAGCTTTCAAAAAGCTTCTATTTTTAATACAAATAAAGTATACTTTTTTGGACAGGGTGGTGATCCTTGCTGGCTCCTTCAGTAGTAAAACGAACGCACATTCATTGCATACTCCATTATAATTTGGTCCTCTTCCCCTCAAAAGTGGAAATACAATGTAATAATTTTTATATATGTTTTTCAGCTCCTTTGGCCAGTGGAGATCACAGATTTGAAGGTTGCCTTTTGGAGAAGGAAATGGCAACCCACTCTAGTACTCTTGCCTAGAAAATTCCATGGATGGAGGAGCCTGGTGGGCTACAGTCCATGGAGTCGCAAAGAGTCGGACACGACTGAGCGACTTCACTTCACTTTAAAGCTTTTTAAAAGTCACCTCTGTTTACTGAAATAATCATTTTAGAAGTTTATCAGTGAATGTTATCAGAAGGCTGATAAAACTGTGTGTTTTGGCCTGTCAGCATGTAAGGCTGTGAAGTATTAGAATCAGGTTTTGGTTCAGCATGTTTCACTGTGTTGTAAACTATCTCATGGCTTGGACATGATTTTCTCTTTTTTTAAAGAAATTGAATTGCTCTGGCTTTTTATTTTCTCATTTACTTTTTTCTTTTGGGTACTTATGTTAAATATTCTTAAGAAATCAAAATGAAAAGGTTTTATCATATAGAGCAGGGTAAGTTTTATATATACATAATTATTTCTGTCCCAGGCTTTCCCTAGTTGTGGTGTGTGCAGGCTTCTCACTGTGGAGCACCAGCTCTAGGCATCGGAGCCTCAGTAGTTGCAGTCATGGGCTTGTGGGGCTGGTTGCTCCGAGGCATGTGGAATCTATTCAGAGCAGGGATTGAAACTCTGTCCCTTACATTGGCAGGTGGATTCTTAACCACTGGACCACCAGGGAAGCTCACTCTCCCATTCTTACATAGATCATCTTGGTGAGCCATAGCACAGGAACACATATAATATAGATATCCTAATTGTTTTCAGTGATGTGGCTGCTCTGTGACATCCAGGCAGTCAGGGTGGAATTCAGATCAGTTTCTCTCTGTTGAGCAATACTGAGTTAGGAGGAGATTGAGCTGTGATTCTGTGAATCTGTGCAACTCAGGAAGCGGCAGAAGGATCTCCTCATATCCCAGTAAGACCCTGCAGAATAGAGATCTTTTGTGGCAAGCTGCTACTTCATAATTGACTGAAGAGGAATCCTCTCTTAAGTGATCAAAGTAAAAACCAGAAATCAGAAGAAGGTGGGGAGAGTAGAGGTTGTTCTTACCATGAGAATCAGGGAGGAATGTTTTATAAAATAGAGAAAATTATGCATCTTATAATTTCTGTCCTTTAATCACCAAATTATATTTTGCTACAGAATTTTGTGATTTTAACATGTTACTCAAAAGCAGGTTTGACTTGTGTTTAGGTCACTTTGGTGCTTAGAGATCAGCAGTTGGATTGACTTCAGTCATTGTTGTGTTCAGTTGTTCAGTTGTGAAGAGAATTTTAAGTTCTTTG
The DNA here is from genome assembly GCF_029378745.1 of Bos indicus. Taxonomy (NCBI): domain Eukaryota; kingdom Metazoa; phylum Chordata; class Mammalia; order Artiodactyla; family Bovidae; genus Bos; species Bos indicus. The sequence goes on along the minus strand of NC_091773.1, from coordinate 30,345,987 downwards.
TCACTCAAAATGAATCTGGTATTGTGTTCTAATTTTAATTCTCCATAAATGAAAGCTCAATTGTTAGTGGTTAGAACTTGTTTACATTTTATTTTTATTTTTTTAATTAAAAAATCATTTTTACATTTTATTTTTAACCCTGAATCTCTGTGAAGAAAATTTTCAGAATATCAGTTTAGGGGAACATCTAAATTCCGTTTAAAACATTTGTTAATTAGTATTTCAGGAGTAATACTTCTTCTGATAGAAGATGCATTTTATAAAAGCATGTGTGAATATCTCACATGAAATATGCTATAAGTAAGTCACTTTAATAAAATGTGGCATTTCAACTTCATAGTATCTCATTTCATCTGGAGAACTTCCTAAAATTCTAGATTTTGAAACAGTGCCATAGTAATGGTGGACTGTCCTTGCTAAAATCTTGGATGAAAAATATATGCTTCATTTCTTTATGCTTTTTCTTTTGTTTTCTTTCTTTTTTTAATATGATTAAAAAAATCAATTAAAAAAAATTGAACAGGACAGTTGAACGAGATTCATGGTTCACTTTTTGTTTTCTTGTGATTTTTGAAAATGCTACTGCATTTTGCCTTGATTTTTATGTTACTTGTATAGAACAGAGGTTGGCAAATTTTTCCTAAAAAAAGAAAAACAAACCAGATAGTGGTTATTTTAGGCTTCGTTGGGCTCACAGTCTGTGTTGAGGTACTCACCTCTGCCCTTGTGAGTCAAAACAGCCAGAGATGATACATAAATGATGGGCTGTTGCCTTAGGGTCGTAGTTTTCCTGCCTTTGGACTCCATTGTTAATAAACAGAGCTGTTGACTTTCTTCTTAGAAGCCTTAATTTAGGATTGTTTCTGCATCGAAATAAGATAGAGGATGGTTTTCTGAGTTGCATGAATATTACAAGAACACTTTTTCTTAGTGAGCAACACAGGAAAAAAACAGTAAAAGCAACTCCTAAAGGAAAAGTTGTGAAGTTTTTCCAAAGATGATAGCAAGCCTTCTAATACTGAAATAGTATTTTCATTGCTTTCATGAAGTGTATGAAAGTCTTATCTGGCTTTTATAGGTAATATAAAATGTTATTTGCAGCATCAAATCATCTGAATTGCTGTTTATGATCAATAAGGAGATATATCCAAAATGAACATTATTTTTGATATATAATAAAGATCAGAGTTCACCTTTCAGTGTTTTATGAGTAACATTTTGAGTGTTTTCAATATAGATAACTGTTTAGAAAAAGTGGTGAAGGATCAGTGTATTTCATTATGGAATAGTAGATTACTGAGAGCAGAATTCCAATTATTTGAAGAGTTTTTCAAGATGGTCTTTTTCTTGGATGTCAGATTTTAAAGACTGAAGAACTAAACCTTAGAGCATTAATCAGCTCTTTCAGTTTTCACTTGTCTAAAAGATTATGGCAATTAATACTTGTTTAATTATACAGTCTTTCTTACATTTATGGCCAAATGTACCACATAAATCTAGACTTCTTGTACTTGAATGTTTTAAATCATAGTATTTGAATAGTAATTTTTTTTTTAAAGACTAAATTACTTACTTCCAAATCTGTAGATGATCTTGACTTCTTTCTGGTTTTAAAAGCATTTTTTAAAAATAAGGGGAAAAAAGGAAATTATTTATAATTTATTGTGATACTTTATATACTGCCCAGATCAAGAAGTAACTTAATTTTTACTTCATTTTTGCTTATATACTTTTGCAGAGTTCATTTTGCCTAAGACAAAATTTTACTCTGTTTTAAGAGTGTCTCTTAAACTGTGTCTCTTGAGACTGTGTCTGAAGAAACAGTCTATATAACTGTTTTATAGGAAGCGCAGCAATAAAATTAGTCCTATGAGGTATACTTTTAACATGCTTTGAAACAAAGTGAGACCATCATGTGGATTTTACTATATTATTCTTTTAAAATCTTTTGCTTTTAAGTAGATAGGAATTGAAAAATCTTCCAGAAAGGAATTTATTACTGTATGAAAATGATGAAACTTGGAACTGTGAAATAAAGGAAGTTAAAAATAGTGGTGGTGGGAGTATTTATTTTATATCAGCTTCTCAAAGGGGTTAGTAGACCCATTTGTTTAAGAACTAGTGCTATCTAGTTCTAGTTCCTGTTCTGCAGAACAGAAAGATAATAATTTGATATTAGTCTTTTAAAGGTTTGGTCACTACTGGTTGGTTAGGAAGCACATAAAAAAGTTCTAGAATAGTGTGTGTTTAAAAAGTTTTATGAGAAACATCATTAGATAATCTATTACATGTCATGATGATTCTTTTATTTGATGTAAATGTGTTAAAAACAGTATTCATAGTAGAGAGGAAAGACTTTTTAAAAAAATTTTTTAATTCATGGTGCTTCTTACCCATGTCCTTGTACTTTTTACAACTTCTGGTTGGCTGGTATTCAAAATACCTCACAACTGCAGTGACCTGTGAAACAGCTATCAGAAAAGTGCTGAGACATCTCCTAAAAAAATAGTCCTGAGACATGTCCTAAAAAAATAGTCCTTTTGATAGTTTCCTGGAATACAAAGCCAAAATCATTCAAGGTAATTGATCTCTGTGGTCAACAGTAGCCCAGAAAAACCCTTGGTATGGTAAGTTGGGGGCCCAGAAAACTGCCAGAGAAGCACCCCAGGAGTTGATGGTCTGTGTAGCTGGAGTGTGTACAGTCTGAATATCAGGGATGAAGTATTCCCACTCATCCAGTAAACAAATAGATTATGCAGAATTTTGTTAGGCTCTGTGGAAGGGATGGAGAGAATATATCCCTATTCTTGAAGAGAAATGGAAAATTTTGATCAGTAGTGTTAAGTACATGCATAGTACTTTGAATGCAGAGGAATGAATATGGGTGTTGGGGTGAAGAGGCTTCACAAAGAAGACTGTGGTTGAGCTGAGCCTTCAAGGATACAGTCAAGGTGAAGCTTTTCTGGCTGATGTTGGTAAAGCTGAAAGGGGACAGATTGTAAAATCCTTGGGATGCATGTTACAGGGTTTGAAGTCAAGTGAAATGAAAGTTGCTCAGTTGTGTCCGAGTCTTTGTGACCCCATGGTCTATATATAGTCCATGGAATTCTCCAAGCCATAATACTGAAGTGGGTAGCCTTTCCCTTCTCCAGGGGATCTTCCCAACCCAGGGATCGAACCCAGGTCTCCTGCATTACAGGTGGATTCTTCACCAGCTGAGCCACAAGGGAAGACCCCGTAATTGCCCAGGTATAGGTGAAATGAGGATTATTTTCTTAGTTATGTGTACTTATTGTTTATTCAATTAAACTAATAAGAACCATTAAACCTGTGCTTCCAGTTATGGTAACCACTTGCAACGTGTGGCTATTTAATTAAAAGTAAATAAAATTGTTTAGTTTTGCTTGCCACATTTCAAGTCCTCAGTAACCACAAGTGGTGAGTGGACATTTCTATCAATGTCAAAAGTTTTGTTGGACAGAACGGCACTAGGCATTTATGTGAGGAACCATAGTAGGATTGAAAATTTTATGAAAACTATTGCCTGAGTTGTGGTTTAACGATACGTACTTGCTTTGTAAAAGGTACATAAAAACGTAAATTGAGAAATGGTGTTTGTTTTTACTCACAATCCCTGTATTGAAATAACTAATATAAATGATCCTCTCCTATTTTGCTTTTTCCTTTTGGATTTTTATGTGTTATATTTTTTTGGAAGTTAAACTGAGTGTTGAATGTTAGTGTTAATCCAGGGACATGTTATATCCTGATTTTTTTTAGTTGATTTCCTATTTAATTAATGATTTCTTTAAATGTGCTTTTATACCACTGTAGTGATGAGTTTTAAATATTGATGAACCATGGGTTTAAATTGAAACTAGAAGACTATTATAGACTAGATGCTTTTTCTGCATTACTGATTATTCTGGGATTCACCAGTATTTCTTTCAGATTGAACAAAGCATCAGAATGAAGAAAACAAGGTTTTGCAAAGTTAAGGAATAAAATTACAGAATCAGTAGAAGTGACAAGACTACTTTGCCAATTTACATGTTTCTTTTCAAGGTCTACAACTCCAGGGGAAACAAAACTGCTAGCCTCTGAAATCTATGACATTCTTCAATCTTCCAATATGGCAGATGGGGATAGTTTCAATGAAATGAATTCACGTCGAAGGAAAGCTCAGTTTTTTCTGGGAACTACAAACAAACGTGCCAAAACAGTGGTTTTGCATATAGATGGTCTTGATGATACGGTAAGAATTGTATAAACACATGATTCATAACATGGGAGAGAGAACTCATGTTAACTGGTTACCTCAGTATCACCTGCTAACAATCTTCAAGAATAAGTCCCAATACCAGTATTTTATTCTGAAAATGAGGGGCATTTTATGCTTAAGGGGTCAATTAATCAAATATGTATACCCTAAGAATATGACTTCAAAATACGTGAAGCAAAAACTGACAAAAATGCAAGGAGAAATAACCAAGCTCCAACTAGAGCTGGAGATTTGAATACTACTCCCCCAATGAATAAAACAAGTATACAGAGAATCATTAGGAACATTCAGTTCAGTTGCTCAGTCGTGTCTGACTCTTTGTGACCCCGTGACAGCATGCCAGGCCTCCCTGTCCATCACCAACTCGCAGAGTTCACTCAAACTCATGTCCATCGAGTCGGTGATGCCATCCAGCCATCTCATCCTCTGTCGTCCCCTTCTCCTCCTGCCCCCAATCCCTCCCAGTATCAGAGTCTTTTCCAGTGAGTCAGCTCTTCGCATGAGGTGGCCAAAGTGCTGGCGTTTCAGCTGTAGCATCATTTCCTTCCAAATAACACCTAGGGCTGATCTCCTTTAGAATGGACTGGTTGGATCTGCTTGCAGTCCAAGGGACTCTCAAGAGTCTTCTCCAACACCACAGTTCAAAAGCATCAATTCTTCGGCGCTCAGCTTTCTTCACAGTCCAACTCTCATATCCATACATGACCACTGGAAAAACCATAGCCTTGACTAGACGGACCTTTGTTGGCAAAGTAATGTTTCTGTTTTTCAATATGCTATCTAGGTTGGACATAACCTTCCTTCCAAGGAGTAAACGTCTTTTAATTTCATGGCTGCAGTCACCATCTGCAGTGATTTTGGAGCCCCAAAAAATAAAGTCTGACACTGTTTCCACTGTTTGCCCTGTTTCCCCATCTATTTGCCATGAAGTGATGGGACCAGATGCCGTGATCTTAGTTTTCTGAATGTTGAGCTTTAAGCCAACTTTTTCAGTCTCCTCTTTCACTTTCATCAAGAGGCTTTTGAGTTCCTCTTCACTTTCTGCCATAAGGGTGGTGTCATCTGCATATCTGAGGTTATTGATATTTCTCCCGGCAACCTTGATTCCAGCTTGTGCTTCATCCAGCCCAGTGTTTCTCATGATGTACTCTGCATATAAGTTAAATAAGCAGGGTGACAGTATACAGCCTTGATGTTCTCCTTTTCCTATTTGGAACCAGTCTGTTCCATGTCCAGTTCTAACTGTTGCTTCCTGACCTGCATATAGGTTTCTCAAGAGGCAGGTCAGGTGGTCTGGTATTCCCATCTCTTTCAGAATTTTCTACAGTTTATTGTGATCCACACAGTGAAAGTCTTTGGCATAGTCAATAAAGCAGAAATAGATGTTTTTCTGGAACTCTTGGTTTTTCCATGATCCAGTGGATGTTGGCAATTTTATCTCTGGTTCCTCTGCCTTTTCTAAAACCAGCTTGAACATCTGGAAGTTCACAGTTCACGTATTGCTGGAGCCTGGCTTGGAGAATTTTGAGCATTACTTTACTAGTGTGTGAGATGAATGCATTTAGGAACATAGAAGACTCAGCTCTAACAACCAACTTAACCTAATTGATATTTATAGAAAACCCTACTCAGCAGCAAGATAGTATTTCTTCTTCTCATGTGCACATGAAACAATGATGAAAACAGTCCATATTGTGTCCCCTAAAACAAGTCTTAAAAGAATTAGAACCAAGCAAAGTATATTCCTTGCTCACAATGAAAAGCAAGTTAGAAATCAATCACAGGAAGATATCTGGAAAATCCCCCAAATATTTTAGAAATTTAACATGTTTCTAAAATAATCCATGGATCAGTGAATAAATGAAAGGAGAAACTTGGAAGTATTTTGAACTAAATAAAAATGGAAATGCAGTGTCAGAATTTGAGGGAAGCAGCTAAAGCAGAGTTTAGAAAGGAAATCATTAGCACCAGATGAATATTATATACAAAAAGGAAAAGGCCTCAGTGACTGAAGCTTCTACCTTAAGAAGCTAGAAAAAGAGCAAAGTAAATCCAAAGTAAGCAGAAGAAACAAAAAAAGCAGAAATCAGTGAAATGGAAAACCATAGAGAAAAATTGGTGAAACCAAAAGCTGATCTTAGACATGATCAATTAAATTGATAAACCTCATTTCTTATCATGAATAAGAGAGGTCACAAATTTATCAATGTCAGAAGTGAAGGAACATTGCTATAGATCCTTTAATATAGACATTGAAAGGAAAATAAGTGAATATTTTGAATAACTTTGTCAATAAATTTGATAATACAGATGAAACAGGAAGATTTCTTGAAAGATGGATTGCCAAAGCTCACTTAAAAAGAGATGGATAACCTAAATGAATAGCTCTGTGTCTATCAAAGAAATTGACTTTGCAGTTAAAAACCTTCCTATAAAGACATTCTGGTCTCAATGTCTTCATTGGTGAATTCTATTAATACCAGACGTTTAAGGAAAAAGTAATACTAGTTATACAGTTTTTTTAAAGTACTGTATAGTAGTTGTACACTGTTGATTTTTCTCAACTCTTTCTACCTTGTCGGCTTTTAATATTAGGTGCTCAAGGTTGAATTGTAGTGTGTATCTTCTATTTGTGTCTATTTTTCACATGGACAGGCACTCTGTAGTTGGACCTTGCTTTTTAAATTTTAATTCTAAAAATTTCTACCTTTGATCAGGAGTGCTGGGGTCATTCACCATTCATATGATTATTGATGTGTGTTTGTGTGTGTGTTAATCGCTTCAGTCACCTCAGTCGTATCCAACTGTTTGCACCCCTTTGGACTGTAGCCTGCCAGCTCCTCTGTCCGTGGGATTCTCCAGACAAGAATACTGGAGTGAGTTGCCATGCCCTCCTCCAGGGGATCTTCCCGACCCAGGGATTGAACCGATGTCTCTTCGGTCTCCTGCATTGGCAGGCAGGTTCTTTACCACTAGTGCCACCTAGGAAGCCTGATTATTGCCGTTAGCACTCACTCCTCCTGGCCCCTGGTAACCACTGATCTACTTCTGTGTCTATGGATTTTCCTCTCCTGGACATTTCATGTAAGTGGAATGATACAGGATGTGGCCTTTCATGTCACGCTTTCTGTTAGCGTGATGTTGTCAGGGTTCATCCCTGTTGTATCGTGTCAGTGCATCATTCCTCTTTATAATATTGCATTGTAAGGGTATATGGCATTTTGTTTATTAATTCATCAATTGATGGAAATTTGGCTTATTTCCACCTTTTGTCTTTGTGAATAATTCTGCTGTGAACGTTCATGTACGAGTTTTTGTGTCAATAAATGTTTTCAATTCTCTTGGGTATGTTCCTAAGGGTAGAATTGCTGGATAATATGGGAGCTTTATGTTTAGCTTTTTGAGCAACTGCCAGACTTTTCCACGATGGCTGCTCCATTTTACACTCTCTCATCAGCAATGTATGAGGAATCCAGTTTCTCCACATCCTTGCCAACATTTATTTTCCATTGTTAAAAAAAAGCTATTCCAAAGGGTGTGAAGTGGTATTTTATTGTGCTTTTGATTTGCATTTCCCTAATAACAATGCTGCTATCTTTTCGTGTGCCTATTCGCTGTTTTTAGTGGTTGACTATACCACTAAGTAGTGTTTAGTGTTTATTGTGTGCATCTTTATCATAGATTTTCTCTTTTGGAAAAATGTTCATTCTCTGCCCAATTTTTAAAAAAAATTTGTCTATTTTTGAGTTCTGTTAATATCATGTATTATTATATCAGGTTTATTTTTGTATATTGACCAACACTCTTCATTCCTAATTGAATGAAGTTCCTAATTGGTCATGGTGCAAAATCTTTAATATGGTTCTAGAATCAGTTTGCTGGTGTTTTGTTGAGGTATTTTGCATCTGTATTCATAGAGGATATTGGTTTGTAGTCTTTTTTTTTTCCTATGTGCTGTCTTTGTCTGGTTTTGGTACCAGTGTTATCCTGGCTTCATAAAATGAGTTGGGAAATGTCTGGTTGTGAAGGGTTGGTGTTGATCTTTAAACATTTGGTAGAATTCACCAGTAAAGCCATGTGGTTCTGGGCTTTTCTTTGTGGAAAATGTTCTGATTATAAATTCAGTCTCTTTAATTGTTCTGTAGTCCATTCATATTTTCTTGTCACTTTACAGTTTTTTTTTTAGATTTTTAAGGAATCTATCGTTTTGTTGAGGTTATCTAATGTGTTAGGCATACAGTTCATAGTGTTTACATATCCTTTTTTTGGTAAACTTGGTCATAATTTATCCTCTTTTATTCCTGTTTTTAGTAATTTGAGTCTTCTTTCTTTTCTTGGTCAGTCTAGCTAAAGTTTTATCAAGCTTTGTTACTCTTTCTGAAGAACCAACTTGTGATTTCATTGATTTTTCTCTCTCTCCCCTCCCATTCTCTCTTTTTTCCCCTACTCTAATCTTTATATTTCTTTCCTCTGTTTGCTTTGGGTTTAATTTGCTCTTCTCTTGTTTCCTAGAATGGAATATTAAGTAATTGGTTTGCGATTTTATTTTATTTTAATGTCATTATTATAGCTATAAATTTCCCTCTAGGCACTACTACTGTCTCTGCATCCCGTCAGATTTGGTATGTGGTGTTTCATATTATTCATCTGAAAGTATTTCCTAATTTATTTGGTGATTACTTGTTTGACCCATTGGTTATTTAGGAGTTTAATTTCCATATATTTCTGAATTTTTCAAATTTCCTTCTGTTAAGGCCCATATCTACCCCTTCTGCAAAGACCCTCAAGTTTTCCTAAACTTAACTAAAATACCACCCTATATGTGCCTTCAAATATGTGACTGTAGAATTGAAATAGGGATGTTTACTTTCCCTGTTCCCTCCTTTCCCCCCAGAGTTAATAGTTCATTGTTTGGTTTATTGCCATTCATTATTTTGCACATTTTAATAACAGTTTGCCTTTACTTTTTCAGTCCCGGAGAAACCTGTGTGAAGAGGCCTTGTTAAAAATTAAAGGCGTTATTAGCTTTACTTTTCAAATGGCTGTTCAGAGATGTGTGGTGCGAATCCGTTCAGATCTTAAAGCAGAGGTTGGTATCTCAAATGGCTAAATATGCTTGAGGTTATGGTAAACACATCCATGTTCAAAAGTGTTGTCTTTTTATCCTGGCCTAGGCTTTGGCATCAGCAATAGCATCAACCAAGGTTATGAAGGCTCAGCAAGTTGTGAAGAGTGAAAGTGGAGAAGAGGTAAAAGCGCTGTTTAGTTTGCTTTCTGCTTGACTCTTTCTCGACTATTCCTTGGGGCTGGAAGATGGCTAGTATTTCTAGACAAATAGCTGCTGAGCATGTAGGAATGTGGCAGAGTCAGATTATCTTGGTGTTTCTTGGTTAACAGTTAATACTTCTAGAAATATGGAGAAATATTTTGTAGATTTCGGACTATTCTTGATGTCAGTGGAGGTGTCTTGATGATTGTATGTGGAAGGAAAGGATGTGTGGTTTCTTTGCATTGGTTTTTATTTTGTATTTATTTTTTGGCATTGGTTTTTAAATACTTTCTAAACTTAATTGATTTTGCCAATCTAAAACAATTAAGATCCAGTCCCATCATTGGGCAAGTATATACAGTGAAAATCTTTGCCTCTTGCTACTTTTCACTAGCTTTGTGATAAGGGAAAAGATTGTTTAGTTCACTTGAGTTCCCAAAAAAAGGAGGGTCATTGACCCTTTAGGGGCCCACTGCAGCCAGATACTTGTTTTTGTCATCTTGAAATTGACAGAAGTGTTAATCACTCAGTCGTGTCTGACTCTTTGCAACCCCATGAACTGTATAGCTTCCCCGGCTCCTCTGTCCATGGGATTCTCCAGGAAGGAATACTGGGGTGGGTAGGCATTCCCTTTTCCAGGGGATTTTCCCAACCCAGGGATCGAACCCGAGTCTCCTGCATCTCCTGCACTGCAGGCAGATTCTTTACCATCTGAGACACCACAGAAGTTGAATATTTATTCCTGGAGCCTCAGGAGAAAAGCGTGAGAATTATCATTTGCAGTTCTTCCTTCTGTGCCTACATAGTGCTCTTTAACTGGACTTACCTTCAGACAACAAGAAGATACTTTTTAAAGGAATGTAGCCTCTGAGAATATGGTGATGAGAGCAAGAAGTAAAGTTGACTTACAGTGTGTGACATGCACTTCCATCAGTTAGGTCAATTTTGTAATAACTCTTCATGTGTTCTCTGTATCAGATGCTGGTCCCATTCCAGGACACGCCTGTGGAGGTAGAACAGAACACGGAGCTGCCTGACTACCTGCCTGAGGATGAGAGTCCCACGAAAGAGCAGGACAAGGCGGTGTCCCGGGTGGGCTCCCACCCGGAGGGTGGAGCTAGCTGGCTGAGCACAGCTGCAAACTTTTTATCCAGGTCATTCTACTGGTGACTTCCCTTTGGGGCTCAAGGACTGTATAAGCGAACAAGGGGCCAGTTTTCCATTGTCGTGGTGAACTGTCAAGTGCAATTTGCAATAAGTTATCATGAAAAGTTTCTAGATCCCATGATTGAGAATGCTGCATTTTACATTCTACCGGACATTTTACCCCACTAAGTGGTAAAAGGGACAGAGGCGACAGGTGGAGTTGCTTTGTTGATGAAGGTATTTTGGTTTTATTGTCTTTTGTTTAATTGCCTCACTTCTTTAAAAAAAAAAAAAAGGGTCCACTGTTAAACCAAACATGTATTTGTGCAGCTTTACATTTTATTTGACACGAAGCACGTGATTAGGAAAACTCGTTTTCTCAAGCTTCAGGACCTAGAAGAGAATTTTTTTTTCTTTTTAGCTCAAGTTGTGCATGAAGTACTGAACACTTTTCTCTGCCTTTTCTCTTGAAAGATACTTGCTTTGGTACTCTTCACTGAAAGTGGAAAGCATTTCTCGTTACTCCCCTTTTGTGCCTTTTTTTAATTTTGCCAACCATGTTTATGGACAAGACGTTACCAATGACATTTTGTGAATCAAAACGTATTCTTTGGAACGTAGCAGTCCCCCTAAGACTACAACTCTGAAAACTTTGCAGTCTTACTTGTTAGAAGTTTTTAAAGGTTAACACAAAATCAGTCAAGAAGGGAACATGTGTATCAGCAAAGTGTTAGTGGAGACTATTTGGGACCAAATGTGGTTCTAGTTGAGTACTTCCTGTTCAGTCTGGTTTATATCAGCTCTTGAGAATGATGTCCACCCTAATATTGGGAGTGACTATGAATGGTTTCTAGGCCTTACTTTGTGGTTACACACTATCCCCTCCTAGGGGGAAAAAATTAGCAAAGAACTGACAGACTTGAAAAAAGAAAAATGGAATGCCTATAATGCCATAGTGCTCCTTGGTAGAGTCCAACCTTAAAACTTGTTTGGCAGATGCCTGTTCAGTAGGTGTTTCCTCATATTGCCTTTTGTGAGCTTATTATGAACACGCAGTTTCTATTGAATGCAAAGACTCCAGTTACTGCTTATAAAGAAATAAAGCCAGCATTTGTCTGTCCACTAGGTTCTTATGTTCAGCCAGGAAAAAAAAAAAACAGCACTTCAGTGAAGATAAGATAAATAAATACAAATATATATACATATATATATTTTTGGTAGATAAGAGCTAATTACATATATGTAACGCTTTAATAAATTTCTGAAAATACTTGGCAACTAAAAATTTTCTTTGGGAAAACCCACTGACTCCAGATAAATTTTAATGCTAAATGATTAAAAACTGAAGGAGGAATAGGAGGAAACTGAAACTTTTTTTCGTCCACGTTATAGAGCTGCTATTTTATTACTTGGAGAATGTGATGTGAAAATTGGACCCTGGAGGGTGTCCTTGCATTTTCATTGCTTCTCTTTCAGAGAAAAAATTAAAAGCATCCAGTGTCACTGGAGAAAAAATTGTAAAAGAGTTCACCAACAAGAATCTTGAGTTTAGGGATATTGTGACCTTATGGAGGGAGCGGTGCTGAGGGTGTGGAGAGTGATTACTCTTTTCATCTGGGTTCTGAGTTCAGGTGATGCACACAACATATAAGCTTTCAGGGCATGTGTTGCTCTAAATGCATATTACATCTTGCTGCCAGACCAGATGTGTTCAAAACAAAACAAAACAACAAAACCACCTCCTTTCTATAGCCATTGAAACAAAGTTTACTGTTCTAACCAGTTTGTATTTTATTTTGCATTGCCACACATCTGCTTATTTAAGAAATAACATCCCTTCGGTAGTAATGGTTCAGCACAAGTAGGTATTACAGCTTGATGTGTGTGTTCTAATTCCCAGTGTTCTTTGATTCCAGGTCTTATAGAGCAGTTAAGGCAACTGTAATGGCATTTTTTGGAAATATATTGTAAAATAATAAAAGGTGATACAATTAAAATTGAATGGATGTTGCATTTGTGTGGTATAAGCATTACTGATTACTCCAAAGCCTGTTTGTATTCACAATGCCTGGCACCTTCTCCTAGCACTCTGCAGGTGTGTTACCTGACTAATTCCCGGGCATCTTCCATTCATCTCCTTTTCAGCAGCACACCTGCCTTTTCCTGCATTTGGATCAGTGCTCCTGTCATATATGCATTGTAGCGTGTGTCACATTAGATTAAAATGGTGTGTACCAGTGTCTCTCCCCTTTGAGAACCAAGAACGTCCATAGCGGTACCTGGCTAGTATTTAGTGCTCAAATATTCATTTAAGAATGAACAAAGAACTTTTCAAATCAGTAAAACTAAATGGAAGGTACTGTTTAACTCATTGGGCAAACAGGAAAAATGTCAGGCTGTATTTTTTTTCTTTTCTGGCTGTTGCTTCTGACAGATTAATGTTAGGCACATTTCTTCATTTTAGTTATTTGGTTTTTAATTTTTAATCGGGAGAGGAGTATAATGCTTTGTTGAATGAAGTTAAAATTAACGTATCTTGATTTTTGTATTCTTACAGAATTATTCTAGAAGAATGTTAAATATAATAGTGATACAAGTATAAGATGAAATTCTTGTTGTTTAGTCAGTAAGTCATGTCCAACTCTTTGCTACCCCATGGACTATAGCCCACCAGGCTCCTCTGTCTGTGGGATTTCTCAGACAAAAAACTGGAGTGGGTAGCTATTTCCTTCCCCAGCGGATCTTCCCAACCCAGGGATTGAACCTGTGTCTCCTGCATTGCAGGCAGATTCTTTATTGCTGAGGCACCAGGTTAACATGATTCTTTTCTTGTCCTTGATTCTCAAGTGAAACATCATACATTTAAAAAATTTTTTAAACATTTCTAGCTTTTTAAAAATTGGAGGATAATTGCTTTTCAATGTTGTGTTTCAACAAAGTGAATCAGCTATAAGTATACATATATTCCCTTCCTTTTGATTCTCCTCTCAACACTATACCTTTCTGATCACACTTTATGTGACTTTTTTTTTTTTTTTTTGAGGCTAAATCCTCAGCTGTTTTTGTCTAAATGTTGTCCCTTGAAGAACTCACCTCTTGTCTCCGTGTCCCTTTGTGTGGATACCTTCTCAATCTCCCTTTATCATCACCTGAGACTCCCCTCTCCTTTGCTGTCTCTATCTAATGTACAGTCTGAGAATTTTTATCCCTCTTAGAACTGAGTTCACGGTAGGCATGCAGTCAGTTTCACAGAAACTAGTCCTGTGCCAGACATTGCACTCGGTGCTTTACAGATATTTGCTCATTTAATCCTTAACATGTATGAGGCAGGTAGTTATGTCTCCATGTTATAGATGGGTGAAAATGAGACAGAAACTGAGTCTTAGTTTTAGTTGTAAACTAATAACTCATTAGTCCCGGGTCACAGAACTTGTAATCAGTGAAGCCGGGACTAGACCGGGTGGCCTGGCTCCCGGGCTCCGCCTCTCATGGGCAGTCTGTATATTGGGGGCCCTGCTGAGCCCTCTCTTCTCCCGCTGTTCGAATCCATACCCTTCTCCAGCCTCAAGCCCAGTGACTTGAGTGTCTCTTAGCACAGATCACTGTCAAAGCTCATGCTTCCTCTTGCTCTGCCGCCTTCTTAAACCAAGCCCACACTGACGCTTAGCTCTGTGCCTCCTCATTACCACTGGCTTCTGTGCCAGCCTGTTTCCTGAGGTTCTTTTCTAATTGATTCTCTTCTGACAAGGACTTCCAATGTGAAAATGTAAGTGGTATAAGTACCCATTTTCTCATGTTTCAATATTCCAGGTGGGACGATAGTTTATTAGGGCACATTAAAAATAATTCTCAATGTGTAGTCTGCAAACTAATATTCCAGTTATACTTTCAGTAGAAAAAGGAATCTTGTAATTGGTGGAAAAAGGAAAATTTTAGCTTAAGATAAAGACAATAGAAGACTGGTAGGTAAGAAAGTGGCATATAATGAATTTAAAATGACAGTAGGAAATGAAAGAAGATGGAAGAAGAGGCGATACATGGAAACTCAGTCATCCTGACATCACCAATGAATAAAAAATAGAGTGAAACCCCTACGGCAGACTGAAAGAGTTGATCTAGAAGGCAGGATTCATTTTTAGGAGATACATTTTATGGGAAAAAGAATTATTACCTCTCACTACAGAAGCAGCAGCAGTACAGAAACTCAGAGGAAAAGTGTACTGCTTTAAGGAAATTTGTATGGAAAAATAAAGCTTTGTAAAACAAAGTTTCCTATTTTTTAATGTATCAAGTTCCTCTAGTCATAGGTTGGTTTGTTTATTTTTCAAATTAGATTCTCTTAACACATGGAATTAAAGCAAGATGTACTTAGGAGGGGTCTTCCCTGGTGGCTCAGATGGTAAATAATCTGCCTGCAATGTGGGAGACCTGGGTTTGATCCATGGGTTGGGAAGATCCCTTGGAGGAGGGCATGGCAACCCACTCCAATCAATATTCTTGCCTGGAAAATCCCCACTGGCATAGGAGCCTGGAGGGCTACAGTCCATGGGGTTGCAGAGAGTCAGACATGACTGAGCAACTAAGCACGCGCATGTATACACACACACACACACACACAGGAATTTTTTCTTGCTCTGTGATTGGGTAGTAAGTAGCAAGTGTACTTGAAAGTAGTGTTTTCACCTTAATTCACAAAATAAGATCTGATCACCAAGTTATGATACAGGAAGAGATAGACCAGCTTTTTCCCTTCAGTATACTGCTCCCTCACTCAGTAAAGAGTCTGCTTGAAATGCAGGAGACCTGGCTTTGATCCCTGGATTGGGCAAGATCCCCTGGAGGAGGGCATGGCAACCCACTCCAGTATTCTTGCCTGGAGAATCCCTATGGACAGAGGAGCCTGGCAGGCTACAGTCCAGGGGGTTGCAAAGAGTTGGACACGACTGAGTGACTAAGCATACATACCATTCCCTAGTGTTGTCAGAGCAAAACAGATGGTTTGTCACCTCCATAAGTTATGTTAGAAATATAACCTTAATATTAGGGGGGACAAAAAGATACTTTCCTCTTTATGTGTAGTGTTTCTGGTTGGTGAAACTCAGTGGAGATGTTGAATCTTAAATTGAGACTGAAATGTTATTGGTGGAGGCCAGATAAAACAAGACTTTGCAGGCCCTTTGATTTAGTTTCTGAGTATCCTTTCCTCTCATAATGCAAGTAGTTTAGTTGCTTTTAAGTATTTGTACATTAATAAACTAAAAATGGCTTCCCACATGGTACAGTGGTAAAGAATCCACCTGCCAATGCAGGAGACAGAAGAGTCTCGGGTTTGATACTTGGGTCGGGAAGATCCCCTGGAGCCGGAAATGGCAACCTACTCCAGTCTTCTTGCCTGGAAAATCCCATGGACAGAGGAGCCTGGTGGGTTACAGTCCATGGGGTCGCAAAGAGTCATGACTGACTAAACACAAATTTAAGATAGCTACCATTTATTAAGCTTCACCGTTGGTATTAATAATTGCTTTTGTTTGGTATTCATTCAATCTTAACAATTCTATGAGGTCTGTTAAAAGTGGACTTTACATGTGAAAAGAACTGAAGCACAAGTTTGATAATTTGCCTAAGGTGAGGTTACCTAGGCCACAATGTGGAGAATGGGCTGGGAGAAGAATGGCTCCAAGGAGACCAGATTTTAAGGGTATTATTACAGTTGCAGTGAGGGAAGATGGTGGCTTGCACTCGGGTAAGTAGCAGTGGGCATGGAGAGAGGTGACACAGAGAGGTTCTTTAATGCATTATCACAGAAGGACTTGGTGATTCCTTTTGAGGGGAGACTTCCAGCACCCTTAGTAGCTGCACTGATGGGCTTGTCGGACACTGAGCAAGGAGATGCTGGAAGAATAGGGTTGTGAGTGAAGATGTTGATGAAGGATCTAGGGATATGTGTTTTAGGATAGGAGAAACTGAGATGTTTAAATGTTAGTGGGATGGATTTGAGAGAGAAGATATAGAAAAGAGACATTTAATGTAGAATGAGAAGTGAGTAGTAATCCAGAGTGGAGTGGAAGGACTGGCCTCTGAGAGATGAACTAAAGTCTCTAAGGCTGAACAGAGACTTGCTAGGTTGGCCCGTTAGGAAATTTCGTACATTCCTATGCTTAAATTCCTAGTGGACTAAGGTGGCAAGTTGAATTAGTTTTATCTTAAGGATATTGAAGATATTTAAGATTAACCAGAATGAAGGCAGTTACACGCCAGTTATCCCATGGACAGAGGAGCCTGGCAGACTACAGTCCACGGGGTTGCAAAGAGTCAGACACAACTGAGCGCACGCACACACACATACCAATAAAAAATACAATAGTAAAAAATTAACCAGAATGAGACTGTGCTCAGTCTCAATCTTCTAGTCACTCATGTTTCTTATGTTAGCATGGATGAGTTTATTTCCATGGAAGATCATCAGACTCCCAGATTACCATCTGCTTTCTCTGATCCTTTCATTTGATCCTTGCATCTAGTTTAGTGAGTCTCAACCCTGTCTGTCCCCACCTGAGACACTTGAACCAGTCTCTGGGGATGGGGTAAGGGCGTGGGTGTTTTTTAACAACTTTAGGCTGATGCTAATAATATACAGCCAAGATTGAAGACCATGACTTAATTCTTGTACTTTCAAGATCTAAAGGTCTTGTGAGAACTGTTACTTCTCAGTTCAGGAAAACCCCTTTCCTCCAACCAACTGGTTTAGAAACTGCTTAAATTGAAGTTCTGAGCAAAAGCTTATATATAGGCTTGGCCAAAAACTTTGTTTGGGTTTCTCCGGAAGATGCAATGGAAAAGCCTGAATGAACTTTTTGGCCAGCCCAATACAAAACTTGATTGTTGAGTATCTTTGCAGTTTTATTAATTAGTTTTGTATGGTTTTAGTGTACTCATTTTGCCCGTGGGCTTATTTTTAATGTTTTTTTAATATTCTTTATAGACTTCAAGTTTTTTAACCTTAAAATTCTTTTTTATTTGAGCCCCCAATAACATTACCTCTTTTGAAGTATTTCGACAACACATATACCCTCAAATGTTTGGATTCTCCAGATAGCTAAAATCTAGGGCATGATCCAAGTAAAAAGATATTAAAAGGGTAAGAATATAATTCAAAATTTTCTCAAGGTTCTGCTGGGAAGAAGGTTTATAATTAATCAGTTGAATATTTAAAATGGACATAAACATTTTAGAGCTAGCACCTATTCAAAAGCATAAATGTTTTAGGATGAAAAAAGCTTTTGATAGTTGTAATGAGCTTGAATTGTTATTTGGTACATGTTATAAATCACAGCTTCTATAATTATACAAACTTCTATTATATTGGTTTGTGAGTCTTGGTTAATGGGTGTCACACACTTCCTGTATATTTATAAATTCTGCAAATTAAAAATATTAATTCACAACTCTAGAAGCAAAAATGTCATCAATATAAAGGCAGCTATTTTACATGACTTTTTAGCAAGCTATGGCTGTTATTTTTCTTTACCTGTTCCTAAGGAAAGCATAGTGTGTTTTTATAAGTGGGTTCATGTGTAACATCTATTAGTACTTACTGCAGAGGAATGGTATTGACTGTTTAATTTCAGTTGTCTACATTTTCAAAACAATGAAGACATATGAAGACTATAAAATAGAAATAGCCCCCATTCGAAATAGTTGAACATTTATTGTGTCATTTGCTCTACAGAAGCAATCTCATTATTAAAGTAAATATTGCCAGTTTATGTGCATATTGTAGATTCAGGGGTCTATAATGTACATTATAACTTGTAACTATCAAGTACACAAATGTAATGGATATTCTGGATTATTTTCAATACAGTTTTGTATAAAACAAAGATTCTATGCCTGTGTGCTAAGGGGTGGTTTCAGTTTCAACTGAAGATTTGAAAGTTTTCTTATAAACTTTTACCTCCCTCTTTTTTGGCAGATGAACTATTCAAGAGAAAGGATGAAAGCAGATTGATTCTCCACCTACTTTTTAGGTTTCAGATTCACCTGTGTTTTAATAGTTGCCTCCATGTAGTCTTATTCAGTTAAGATTTTCTGGTTTGTAGTTCTTAATAATTGTACCAGGGCTCTGCAGTGTAATATATTTGTGAGATGTGCATGCATAACAATTTTCCAAAAGTGCATCTAAAACTAACATATAAATGTGCTCTATAAAATCAATGGTGGTGGTTTAGTCGCTAAACCGTGTCCGACTCTTGTGACCCCATGGAATGTAGCCTGCCAGGCTCCTCTGTCCATGAGGCTCTCCAGGCAAGAATACTGGAGTGGGTGGCCATTTCCTTCTCTAGGGGATCTTCCCAACCCAGGAATTGAACCTGGGTTTCCTGTATTGCAGGCAGTTTCTTTACCACCTGAGCTATGAGGAATTAATTTAACGGTTTAGTAAATCTGATTTTCTTTTTTAAAAAAAAATTCATATGATACATGAAGTTTATAAATAGAGGTACCCTGATTTTCCATTATATTTTTATTCTTTCAAGTTAAGAAGAAGTCCAAGTCTTGTGTGGTGATTGGGGGTGGTATGGGGGGCACAGGAAGAGAGAAAGGTATAATTCCTGAATTTTGAGTTCTGACTCAGAACCCTTCTTTAACTTAAATGAACACAATTATCTACAGGAATAAAAAATACTCGTTATGCCTATTCAGTATCACAGGGATGTATTACTCCAAAATTAAGCCAGTTCAATAGTGAAGAAGTCAGCAAGTCAAATTATGAGTTATAGAAAAATTTCTTAGCTATATCTTACCTTGAATACATCTAGTCTTCTAAAAACCTCTTCCAAAGAACTGGCTACTTTGCCAGCTTGGTCCAGGGCTGCTGTAACATCCATCATAGTGGTTCTTGGGAGGGAAAGAGCAGAGTGGTTTAGGGTTTTCAGAATACTTGGGGGCATGTTCGTGATTAATGCCCACACTTTGTTGTGGTCTTAGTAATGGAATGAACTGTTGCCACTTAGGGGCTTCCCAGGTGGCTCAGTGGTAAAGAATCTGCTTGCCGATGCAAGGAGACATAGGAGATGGGCGTTTGATCCATGGGTTGGGACGATCCCCTGGAGGAGAACCTGGCAACCCACTCCAGTATTCTTGCCTGGAGAATCCTATGGACAGAGGAGACTGGTGGGCTACAGTCCATGGGTTTGCAGAGTCAGACACGACTAAGCATGCACACGCTGGCACTTAGTGTGCTGGAGCCAGGGATGCTAAACATCTTCCACTGCTCAGCAAAGTCCCGAGGTGAGAACCATCAATGCAACCCTGAGTATTCACTGGAAGGACTGATGCTGAAGCTGAAGCTCCAAAACTTTGGCCACCTGATGCGAAGAGCCAACTCATTGGAAAAGACCCTGATGCTGGGAAAGATTGAGGGCAAGAAGAGGAGAGGGTGACAGAAGATGAGATGGTTAGATAGTATCACCAACTCAATGGACCTGAGTTGGAGCAAACTCCAGAAGATGGTAAAGGAAGGGAAGCCTGGCGTGTTGCAGTCCATGGGGTCGTGAAGAGTCAGACACGACTTAGTGACTGAACAACAACAATAACTTCAGGGATCAGAGGTGGTTGATGGTGATGAAATGACCCAGTCAGCTTTCAGCTTGGGTTATTCAAAGCTAAAAAGCCCTGACATAACAGGTGACAATGTGTCAGCATACTAGTACCATTAGTAATGCTGATAGAGCTTAAAAATAATCCATTTTCCTTTAGGTTTACCTGGGCATATTTCTTACTTGTAATCTGAGCAGAGCAATACCAGAAACTGGTCCCAAGAATGGGATATGAAGCACCACTTTGAGCCCTTTATTATAGCATCAGTGTCTTCACGAACACAGGGGAGTCCCATCAGAGGCACATTCAAGTTTTATACATCCAACTGTATGTACTGGGCCAGAGAGAGAGACAGGTTGAGAACTGAAGTCATGCAGTCGCTTGTGCCTACCATTTCTCTTCATACTCCCGAGACTAAGGGTTCAAAGGGAGACAGTAATCCACAACTCCCTAAATTGGTCATAGATTCTTTGTGTCTTGTAGTGTGAGCTTCTCACGGTGCAGAGTGTGATTCTAGTGTTTAAAGATAAGTATTTTTTACACAAGATGGCCTCATATGCAAGCCAACTACTTCATCTGGTGCTCACCCAAAGAATGAGCCATCTGTTTGAACACTGAAGGGAAAATTGGCTGTGTTGGACACATTGAGTCTGCCTCCAACATGGTCTGTAAATGTTGTGTACTGTATCTTTTAAAGGTGACTTTGATTTCCAAGCATAATTCTGACTCCATGAGGTTTTTTTTCTTGTGTATATATCTGTGCACGAGATACAACTCCATCATAAATGCTGTTATCTTTCCAATTTTCCTGTTACTGGATAACATATTTGCAACAGTTCTTTATCTTCCAACGTATATGGAGACCTTTTTAAAAAGTCTTTTCATTCAAGGAATTAAAATAATGACCTGAATATAAAGCAGGGTTTTGAGCAAATATCTTTAGTTTATGTGTGCACGCATGCTCAGTTGTGTCCAACTCTTTTGCAACCCCACGGACTGTAGCCTGCCAGGCTCCTCTGTCCATGGGATTTCCCAGGCAAGAATACTGGGGTGAGTTGCCATTTCCTCCTCTAAGGGATATACCCAACCCAGGGTTCAAACCTGGGTCCCCTGTGTCTTTTGTACTGGCAGGTGGATTCTTTACCACTGAGCCACCTGGGAAAGCCCTTTCTTTGGTTTATATGGAGTTGTAAATGACCCACACAAAGTTGAGATTATTATACAATTTTATCAAATTGCATCTTTAGTGAAATAAGTCCCAGTCACGGCAACATCTTGATAGGATTGTCCTCTGTCCGGTCCAGTACATGATGTGGTGGTTGACTAGGGTTAGACGACGATACATTACACCAGAGCTTTTTTTTTTTTTTTTCTATAAAGCACCGAATAGTAAATTTTTTGTAAAAGACCAAAAAAGGCTTTGAAGGCCTTAAAGTCTGTTGCAACTACTTGATCCTGCAGTTGTACCAAGAAAGCAGCTACAGACCACAAGAAAATGAATGAGGCTGCGTCACCATAAGACTATTTTTACAAAGAAATGACAGGCTGGATTGGGTGCACTGGATTCTCTGAGCTAGAAAATGATGCCCAAGGCAGTGTTTCTCATATGTGATTCCCATATCAGCAGCCCTGACATCAGTGCAAACTGTTAGCAGTGCAAATTCTTAGACCCCCTCCTCCCTCAGTCATAGCTACTGAGTTAGAAGCTAAGGCTGAGGTCCAGTAATGAGGGTTTTAACCAGTTCTCCAAGAGGTCTGACACATGCACACTGAAGTTTGAGAATCACAGCTCTAAAGATCTAGACTCCTGGGACCTCCCTGGTGGTCCAGTGGTTAACAATCTGCTTGGGGGACACAGGTTGGATCCCTGGTGTGGGAAGCTCCCACGTGCTGTGAAGCAACTAAGCCCATGCACCACAACTGCTGAAGCCTGTGCACCTAGAGAATGGAGAACAAGAGACGCCACTGCAATGAGAAGCCTGTGCACGGCAACTAGAGAGGAGCCCTCGCTCGCCACAACTAAGAAAGCCTGCACAGCCAAAAATAAATAAAATTGTACATGTGAGTGAGTGATAATCCCTCAGTCGTGTTCGACTCTGCAACCCCATGGAATGTAGCCTGGTAGGCTCCTTTGTTCATGGAATTCTTCAGGCAAGAATATTGGAGTGGGTTGCCATTTTCCTTCTCCAGGGGGATCGTCCCAGTCCAGGGATTGAACCTGAGTCTCCTGCATTACAGGCAGATTCTTTACCATCTGAACCACCAGGGAAGCCTACTATTAAGAGACATTTCTAAGTATAAAGACAGGTCAACTTAAAAAGTATCAGCAGATAAAATGCTTGACTTGATCTTATAATCTATAGATAATACATTAGAATATGTAATGAATCCATACACCTTTTCCAAAGGAATACCCGAGGTAGAAGTAGCATTAAAGTTATAAATGATAATCATCAATCAGATGAAATAATTTAGATGAAGCTTATCTTTCTCAAAGAGATGGGGCCAGGCAAGATTTTATATATATATAAAGATCTAGATCCTTAAGGTGAAACCTAAAACTATGCCAAGAAGATGTTTTTGGTGGTGGTAGCCCTGCTGTACAATACAGTAAAGTGATTTGAGCACTGAAATAACTGTGAGTACTCTGTTGAGTCAGAAAGTAGTTTTATACTTCTAGTAAGAAGATATTTGTTTTTCAATTGATGAAGGTGTCTTTTCTGTCTAATATGTTGGAGTGTGTTCTAAATTTCTCTTGAGAATTTTCCCTTAAATTTGAGACCAGCTTTCTTTTGTGTTATCATCATATAGTACAGTTTATTGTGGTGGGATTCAGTTTAGAGCAGAACCTAATAATGATGATCCCTTAGTTCCCCGAGCAGGGATTGAACCCTGGGCCCTGGCATTGACAGTCCTAATCACTGGACTGCCAGGGAAGCTGCAGCTGCTTCATTTCTGATTGATGTATCAGCTTGGCCTCCACCCCTGATTCTACAGTTTGATCACGTGGACTAGAGCTGTGCTGACTGTGATGGGGCCTTGCATCACAGTCCTCTCTTCCTGTGGGCTCACCATGGAAGAGTGGCTCAGGAAACTGATTCATCATCCTCTCATGGTCAGGCACTCCTCTTGTCTCTGTGGCCTCACCAGACAGTTCTGTGGTGAACATTACATTCCTGATTCTAGATTCTGTGTCCTGTAATCACAGTGACCATCCTGTTTCACTAATTAATTTTTAGTGTGGCTTGTAGATGGTGCTCATGAAACAAGTGAAATGTGACAGGCTTACAATCCATAAAGAAGCTGGAGTAAAAACATCATTCTCTAGATGGTTAACTCTATTTGGGCCTTGGCACCAGGTTGATCTGAGGGCCCTGAAAGACTCACTAGGCTAACTCAGTCCTCTTCTGTTTTGTCTGACACTATGTGGCAGCTTGGATCATATCCACTGTCCACAGTGGGTCAAATATTGGATCAAAAACATCCCCTGAGTGTCTGCTTTCCCAGCATAAACTTTGGAGGCAACATCCTCTCAATGTGTAACATCTCATTGAGGGACTTCCTTGGTGGTCAACTGCATAAGACTCTGAGCTCCCAATGAAGGGGGTCCAAGTTCCATCCCAGGTCAGGGAACTAGATCCCACATGCTGCAAGAGTTCAGATCCCATGTGCTGCAACTAAAGACCCGGCACAGCCAAATAAATAGATACTAAAAAAAGAGAAACATTACATTGATTACAGTCTCAGAGTTGAAGGTTGTTTTTTTTTTTTCTTTTAATATAGTTCCTTCTGTCACCCAGTTGCTTCTGTGTTCATCAGTGTAGCTCTTCCTAGGTTGCCCTTTTGGTCTTCAGACAACTCTGATCTTGGGAAAGCTTCTGTCTTGTTGCTTTGGCTTCTGCTTCTCTGTTGCATCTGCGGGTGTGCTCAATCGCTCGTGTCTGACTCTTTGTGATCAACTTCTTAACACATTTTAATGTCTTGGTCTAGCCACATGGCTGCTATTTCTAAACATTTTAATTGGAAGATAATTGCTGTACAGTGTTGTGTTAGCTTTTGCTGTACAACAGTGTGAATCAGCAGTAAGTATACCTATATCTCCTCCCTCTCACCCCACCTCCCTAGGTCCCAGAGCACTGAGCTGAGCTCCCTCCCTGTTTGAAATTTCTTTTCACTGTACTCTGGGCTAGTCTCATTGTTTTCAGATTCTATGGTTTGGTTTTTGTTTTTTTCATAAGGGTGTGTGTCAAAGGAGTCATTGCATCTCTATATAAAACTTTAAATTTTTTCTTATGCTTGATTCTGCTGCTCTGAATGGTATCTTACTTTCAATTATATTTTCTAATTGGTGAGTGTTGTTGTTGTTCTGGAGTCCCTCAGTCGTGTCTGACTCTTTTTTGATCCCATGGATTGGGATTTTCTAGGCAAGAATACTGGAATTGGTTGCTATTTCCTTTCTCCAGGGAATTTTCCTGACCCAGGGATCAAACCTGGGTCTCTCGCCCGACTTCCCTGTATTGCAGATGGATTCTTTACCGCTGAGTCACCCGGTGAGTGTAGAATAACACTATTGATAAATTTATCTTTTATCTAAGAGCTGTGCTCAATTCTCTTATTATTTTTAAGAGTTGACTGATTTGAAGATTAAATCACCTGTGAATAATCAGCCTTATCTTTTTCCTTCCACTTCTTATCTTTAAAAAATCTTACTGCCTTGGTCTGGATGCCCAGTACTGAATAATACAGATCCATACCAATTTTTTCCTTTCAATTTTTAAGATATTGTCTTACCTTATTCAGGTACCCTGTTGAGAAATCTAGTATTACTTTGAATTCTATTCTTTTGTAGGGAACCTGTTTTTACCCACTAGAATCTTTAGGATCTTCACTTTTTCCTTAGAATTTTGCAACTCGATAAGGATATATCCTGGTATAAATTTCTTTTTATTTATCATAGCATGGCTTTCAGCCTGAAGACTTATGTCTCTCTCTCTCTTTTTTTTTTTTTTTGGCTATGTGTGGGGTCTTAGTTCCCTGACTGGGAATTGAACCTGGGTGCCATGCAGTGTCCTAACCACTGGATCCCAGGGAATTCCCATGACTTATGTCTTTTTAACTCTAAAATTTTTCTTACTTTAGTTGGCTCTTTATCCCTTGCTCCCTGAATTCCTCTTTGGCTACCATCGGACTTAGTTTAGTTTGCATTCTCCAACTTTTTTCTCATATTTTCCACTGCTTCACCTTTTTGGTTTACACTGCAATTTTTTTCAACTTTCTCTTCTAGGTCTCTGTAAAATTTTTATTTAAATCATAGTTTTGAGTTTTAAGAATCCTTCTGGTTCTCTGTCCCCTTTTCAGAGCATCATGCCTCAGTTATTGTCTCAGATATTCCTAAGTATACTAATTGTATCACGTTCTTTTATTGAAAATGATAGATTTAAACTGAATAAGGATAGAGGTATTAATAACATACTGCTCACAAAACTAGAAAGTTCAGTGATAGGCTTACTTTAGATGTAGATTATTTTGATATGGGAGCTTATATGATTCAGCTCAACAGAACAAAATAAGTTAAGCCAAAGATGAGGAGTCTTAGGCATAAAACATAAATATTTTCTGCAATCATATAGTTTAGAAAAGTTGGGAAGTTTTGAATACGAAGGGGCAAAAGGCAGATGAGTATTTTATAAAAACAAAGAGTAATGAATTAGGGACTGGCCTGTATGTATTATAAAAATTGTCCATCCTGGAACTTCCCTGCTGGTCCAGTAGTTAAGACTTCCTGCTCCCAGTGCAGGGGGCATGGGTGCGATCCCTGGTTGGGGGTCTAAGATCCCTCATGCTGTGGTCAAAAAAATAAAATAAAGAATTTGTTATTAGAGCTGATGGCGGGGAGCAGAGAAAGAAGTTCTTAATGACAAAAAATATCTCTGTATTGATGCCTAAAATGTCATCAATTTTGTTAAAACAGAAAAATGTTGCTGGGTGGGTTCAGAAGATTAAAAACTATTAATCATTTACATTTTAGTGGAATTGTCCTAATCTACTGTCCTAATCCATAAATTGTCCAGTTTTCCTATTTCTAGATGGGATCAGCCCATACTTACGTATATAGAGGAACATGGATGGTTACTGGGGAGACAAGGCAGGATTTTCCCAACGTGACATCAAGGACGTCTTGAGAGGAGGATGTCCTAAGTAAAGGAGAATCTGAAGAAAGGGAAGTGAGAGGAACATGAACAAGTACTCCATTACTTTGATGTAATTTTACCCTTTTCTCCCAGAGACTGAATCTCTGCTTGATTCTCTCTCCCTCTCCCTGCTTATTCTTTTAAAGTAACAAGTAAAGGAAAGAAGGATTCTTGGCAGTAAATAACTAGCTTCAGTAATTTATTTCAATTTCTACCCTCTATCTGTGGCTTCCCAGGTGGCTCTAGCGGTAAATAACCTGCCTGCCAATGCAGAAGACATAAGAGTCTCAGGTTCAATTCCTGGGTAGGGAAGATCCCCTGGAGGAGGGTGTGGCAATCCACTCCAGTATTCTTGCCTGGAGAATCCCATGGACAGAGGAGCCTGGCGGGCTACAGTCCGAGGGGTTGCAAAGAGTCAGACATGACTGAGCAACTAACACATTTAACAGATATTGTGTAGGTTTTAAAGTTAACCAAGAGCTAGTGCAGACAGTTCTGGTCTGTTTGTTTAAAATAAATCTCTTCACCTGATACACACACCTGCTGAGGGATGAGACCAGGTTCTGTGGGAGGCAGAAGAGAGGCATGAGGTCTGTGCGTCCTCTGGATTCCTGCCTACATCACCTGTGTACCACCTCCTCCCTCTACACCAGCGGTCCCCAATCTTTTTGGCTTTGTGGAAGACAATTTTCCATGGACCTTGGCGGGGAGATGATTTCAGGATGATTCAAATGCACTACATTTATTGTGCATGTTATTATTATTCCACCAGCTCCACCTCAGATAATCAGGCGTTAGGTTTTGGAGGTTGGAGGCCCCAGGCCTAGACGATGAGCCTGTTCTCTGTCTTCCTGGTGGCAGGCGTGGTGCCTGTATGCAGTGGTGCTTACTAAGTATCCAGACTACTGAACTGAATCATTCTCCCTGACGTTCAATTTTCTCTGTAATTACAACCGTAATGTAATTTGCCTTACTTTTTCTCCCCATAATATTTGGAAAGCTTGTTACTCAGTGTATTTCCTATGCTATTTTATATTAATAATTTAGAAATATTAGCTTTATGTTGAAAAGGAATTACCAGTTTCCTTTCTCTCTAGTGGAGATGTCAAATTTTTTTCGCCTTGGGGAAGGGAAAGATTAGGGTTGCTGTATACAATTCCTGATGCCCATTAGAAATTTGAATTTCAGATAAACAATGGATATATTTGTAATACTGGTATGTCCCAATTGCTTGTTTTTTTTTTTTTTCTTCCAACTTCCAACTTTTTATTTTGTATTGGAATATAGTCAGTTAACAATGTTGTGGTAGTTTCAGGTGAACAGCGAAGGGACTCAGCCATACACATACCTGTGTCTATTCTCCCCCAAAGCCCCCTCCCATCTGGGCTGGCACATAACACTGGGTAGAGTTCCATGTGTTGTGCAATAGGGCCTTGGTTCTCCATTTTGAATACAGCAGTGTGTACATGACTTTCCCAAAGTCCTTAACTACCTCTTCCCCCTGGCAACCATGAGTTCATTTTCTAAGTTTGTGAATCTCTTTCTGTTTTGTAAGTAAGTTCATTTGTATCACTGCTTTTTAGATTCCACATATAAGGGATGTCATATATTTCTCCTTCTTTGTCTGACTTACTTCATCCCCAATTGCTTGTTTTGATAATCTGAAATTTTAATTTAATAGGGTGTCTTTTTTTTCTCTGCTTAATTTAGTAACCCCAGGCTCTCCTTCTGGTCAATCTAAGTTTATATCTTGAAGGCCCAAAAGAAGATTCTAGAGAACCTAAAGGAGAAATAGCATTTCAGAGGCCAGGGCCTGACTCAGAAGCTATGATCTATCAGTCAACACCCTTTTCTTCTCACACAACCATCTACCAAAGGTAAACAGATACCCAACTAAGAGCAGATATTACTATCCTACTTCCCCTCTTTTTACTGTCGTTATTGTGCACAGAGCCCCAACCTGCTGAAAGGTGCTCTTCTGGCAGTGAGTGTAGAAATACAAATATTTAATATTAATATAAATTAATATACAGGGGCTTCCCAGGTGGTCCAGTGGTTAAGAATCTGCCTGCCAAGGCAGGGGACACAGATTCCTGGTCTGGGAAGATCCCACAAGCTGTGAGGCAACTAAGCCTGTGTACCACAATTGCTGAGCCTGTGTTCCAGAGCCGAAGCTACTGAAGCCTGCATGCCCTAGAGCCCCTGCTTCACAACAAGACAAGCCACTGCAGTGAGATGCCTAGGACCCACAACTAGAGTAGCCTCCACTGGCTACAACCAGAGAAAAGCTCACGTGCAGCAACAAAGACCCAGTGTGGCCAAAAATACAAATAAATAAATAAGTGAAAAAGAATATACAGCTCAGGAGCAGTCAGATGGCAGAGGTGCACAGCTCCAGGTGTGGGGAGAGGGTGCGACCTTCATGTGTCTGTCCCAGCATCTCCACGTGTTCACCAACATGGAAGCTCTCCAAACCCTGTCCTTCTGGGTTTTTATGGAAGCTTCACTATATAGGTCATTGAATATGTCATTGATGAAATCACTGGCCATTGGCAACAGATTCAACCACCAGTCCCTTACCCGGTTGGTTCCCTTGGCAACCAGCCCCCATCCTTAGGTGCAGCCCCAAAGTCATCTCATTAATGTAACAAAAGTCACACTGATCACTCAGGAAATTCCAAGAGTTTTAGGAGCTCTTTACCAGGAAGGGGGCTTTCCTGGTAACTCAGAAGATAAAGAATCTGCCTGCAATGCAGGAGACTCAGGTTTGATTGCTGAGTGGGGAAGATCCCCTGGAGAAGGAAAGGATTACAATCCATGGGGTTGCAGAGTCAGACATGACTGAGCGACTAACACTTTGACTTCCTTTTGCCAGGAAGGAGATGAAGACCAAATATATATTTGTTATTATAAAGGACACATCACAATACTGTTTCCTCCTTTCCTGCACTCATGTTTCCCTCCTCCAGGTTTTATGGAGGGGGAACATTTCTGTAGTTATCCTACTCCTCATTCACAGAGTAGAAATCAGGCTTTGGGCAGTTCTGGTGGGTATTCCTAACTCTACGGCATTGTCACACCACCAGGAAGTTCACAGGTCCTCCCGGAGGTTCAAGCCCTTGGCTTTGAGATAGCTGGTGTTTGCAGATGTTGGGGGAAGGTGCTCAGAGAGCTCAGGCTCTGAATTCCCACTGTCTAAGACCACAATTCTTTTTTTTTTTTTTTTTAAGATTTTTTTTTATGTGGACCATTTTAATAATCTGGATTGAATATGTTACAATATTGCCTCTGTTTTATGGTTTTTTTTGTTTCTTGGCCAGGAGGCATGTGGGATCTTAGCTCCCTCACCAGGGATCGAACCCTCACCCCCTGCACTGGAGATAAAGTCTTAACCACTGGGCCGCCAGGGAGGTCCCCTCAGGTTAATTCCTGCTCTGTGTCTTGGAGTCATTTCCCAATGGCATGTATGTTTGGAGGAACTGGAACTGGACCTTAGGCTAAAATGCCATGGATATTATCTTTTTAGACAGTAGATTTTACTCCCCCCTCTAAATTTTAGTATTAGGTGGTAGAAATAATGCTAACAGTGTATATTAATAACTCATTTTTAAAGGGATCATTGCCTTAACAGAGGATATTTATAATGTATTTTTTATAGTAATTACTGCCTGTGAAAGTGTTAGTCACTCAGTCATGTCGGATTCTTTGCAACCAGGCAAGAATACAGGAATAGTAGCCATTCCCTTCTCCAGGGAATCTTCTAGACCCAGGGATTGAACCTGGGTCTCCCAAATTGCAGGTGTATTCTTTATCGTCTAGCCACCAGGGAAGCTCCAATGATTGCCTCAGTTCAGTTCAGTCACTCAGTCGTGTCTGACTGGGACCCCATGAATTGCAGCACGCCAGGCCTCCCTGTCCATCACCAACTCCCGGAGTTCACTCATACTCACATCCGTCGAGTCGGTGATGCCATCCAGCCATCTCATCCTCTGTCGTCCCTTTCTCCTCCTGTCCCCAATCCCTCCCAGCATCAGAGTCTTTTCCAATGAGTCAACTCTTCACATGAGGTGGCCAAAGTACTGGAATTTCAGCTTTAGCATCATTCCTTCCAAAGAACACCCAGGACTGATCTCCTTCAGAATGGACTGGTTGGATCTCTTTGCAGTCCAAGGAACTCTCAGGAGTCTTCTCCAACACCACCAAAAGCATCAATTCTTTGGCGCTCAGCTTTCTTCACAGTCCAACTCTCACATCCATACATGACTACTGGAAAAACCATAGCCTTGACTAGATGGACCTTTGTTGGCAAAGTAATGTCTCTGCTTTTCAATATGCTACCTAGGTTGGTCATAACTTTCCTTCCAAGGAGTAAGCGTATTTTAATTTCACGGCTGCAATCACCATCTGCAGTGATTTTGGAGCCCCCCAAAAGTAAAGTCTGACACTGTTTCCACTGTTTCCCCATCTATTTCCCATGAAGTGATGGGATCTAAGCAGTGGCAAAAAGTATTTTGTTTCTGTAACAAGGTAACAACATTTAAAACCTAAAAGAAGTTAATATTAACCTGGTTCTTAGAAAGAGGTTTAATTAGAAATAGTATTTTATATACACTGTTATGTTTGGTCTGTCAAGTATATGAATTTAAATAACCAATAAGTCTTTTCATATCTGGTATAATCTGGGAAAATTTGCCTGCTCCTGAGCTTTGACTGCATTATCTAGACAATCCACGAGATGGCAGCAGAGAAATGTTCATTTAAATTTATCATTCAGAGAGCTTGTTTTAAGTGTTTTTTAATAAACTATAGACAAATCATTGTAATTTGGTCCTTTCTAAACAAAGAGTAGCTAGTGAGAGCTTTAGAGTGATTTCTCAGGTCTTTTATGAAAGATACAATAAAAGTTTTATTTTCTTTCTCTTTCTTATAGTCATTTATCATATTTTGGTATGAGAGTCACATCTAAATGCCAGAGTATATGCTGGTCTGTGTGTTTTCATCACAGCATTCCAACTAGTCATCTTAGGGAATCTGAGACCAACAGACTGTAGAATCTTACTTAGTGTGTTCTTTGGGGAAATTTATAATGTACTTGTACTATCACTTAGGAACAAGCAAGAAGGTGAAAGTGGTTTTCAGGCTGAGGCCTGAGCTTGTCTGGAGGAGTATGTGGTGGGTAGATTAAGAAAAGAGGGAGCCCAAGGGGAAAAGGATATTTATATACAGACTTCAGTTTTCACCTAAATTTATACTATCTTACATTTTTGGCTTCATTTTTGCTTATTTGTTTCAATGGGTAATTGGACTTTTGAGTCAGAAAGAAAAAGAAGTTGTTTTCCTGTGAATGACCTCAGTTTTCTAGTTCTAGGTTCATGTATTTCTTATGAAGTGATATAAGGTATAAGTTTGTTCTACAGATATAATTAATAGGAAATTAATCATCATCACTGTGGATCATTTTTTTTTGAATTTCATTATGCCCAAAGCTTGATGAACTTTATACACATACACACGAATATGTTTTTGTTTATAGAAATAATAGATGCTTGCTGCAAACTTTTAAAGCAGACAGGAATATATGACATAGAAAATGAAGTCTCCCATAATCCTTTGAGGTAGTTTGTTAATATCCTCCTACGTATTTTTCTAGAAAGCATGTGCATTTTAAATGAAATGAGATCATACAACACTGATGTTCAGGTGCATGCTCAGTCGTGTCTGACTCTTTGAGAACCCATGGACTGTTGCCCGCCAGGCTCCTCTGTCCATGGAATTTTCCAGGCAAGAATACTGGAGTGGGTTGCCATTTCTTCCTCTAGGGGATTTTCTCAACCCAGAGATCCAACCCGAATCTCCTGCACTGGCAGGCAGATTCTTTACCACAGAGCCACCTGGGAAGCCCGTGATAAAACATATAAACAGGTAAAACTGCTGAATGTGCACTTCTGCACTGTAGAGGCTGTGTTTCATATGTTCTGTATCTCTATGAACTTTTAACAGTTGCAAGGGCAAAATATAATGTTTGCAGTGCATTAATGCTTTGATTTCATTCATTCAACAAGTTTACATTGAGTACCTTCCCAGGCACTGTTCTTGTTGGAAAAAAGATTTGCCCTTGGCATACCAAACTTTTAGTGGGTAGAGAGAGATAATAAGCGAATAGACTGACCTTATAATATTGGATGGTGATCAGTGCCAAGGACAAACAAAGAGATGAACAAAGCAGAGAAAGTTGTTGGATTTCTAAGTGGGGCAGCCAGGGAAGGCCCTACCAATAGGATGAATAAGATGACATTTGAGCACTGATTTGAAAGGATGGATAAACTGGGAAAGAGCGCCCCGAGGAGGAGGAGGAGCGGATGCCTGGACCTCAAGATAGCAGCCTGCTGTGCAAGTGTGTGGTTGGACTGCACTGACCAAGGGGGAGGGTAGGACATGAAGTTAGAGGGAAGAGGCCACACAATGTGGGGAGTACCTTTACTGAAAACACTGGCATCTGCTAATTACACTATTGGCTATCATTCTGGGCCCTGGTGTTGTAAGACCCTTACCTGTAATCCTTATTTCAGCTGGACTCTGACTGTTTCCCTACATCCTCTGCTCTTTCCAGCTCTGAACTCTCACTGGGGTATTCCCACCTGAGCACCTTCTTGCAAATATCCCATCCCTTTCAGACGCTGCCTGATCCAGGAGACCCTGAATCATCCCCACCAGTCTGGCCTTTTACATGTTTGACCTCCTTTAGCACTCCTTGTGTTCAGTAGACCTTCTCCATCACCACTAGCACACGTAACCCTGGATGAAAAGTTCCTTCAGGTCAGGAATGATCTTATGCATATCTGTATCCACTCAGGACTTAGCTCTACATCTTACATGTAGTAGATGACCTTAAATATTTGTGGAACTGAATTTGGTGAGGCAAGCCATTTCCTGTCTTACAGCTATAGAACAAGAGCAAATCCATAGCTGTAAAGGGTTCTGGATCATTGAATGAAAGCTGCTCCTTCAGCAGATCAGAATTGTGCAAAGCTGTTAAGTGTATACTTTTGAAGAGCAGGTTTTGCTGTGTTGCTGAGTTCATGTTACCATGACAACCTTAACTTTTGGCACTTTCTGAATTTTAGTGTCCTACTTAATTTCCTGTGTTGGGCTCTGAGAAACCAACTTGTTCTGTCCCCTTTGCTTATGTGAATTTTTGAACTGGAAATCATTTATGAATTTATTTTCCTTATTAGGTCATCAATTCCTTAAAATTGGGGGATTTGGTCTTACTGTCCTTACAATCCATCATAGCACCAAAGTATGCCCTATATATTTAGACAGTGAATATAACAGTACATATTTTAGATGAATTGAGAAATTATTGATGTGGTATGTGCATGGTAAGTTGCTTTAGTCGACTTCAACTCTTTGTAACCCTACAGACCATAATCCGCCAGGCTCCACTGTCCACAGGATTCTCCAGGCAAGAATATTGGAGTGGGTTGCCTGCCTTCCTCCAGGGGATCTTCCTGACTCAGGGACTGAACTTGAGTCTCTTACCTTCCTGCATTGGTGGGTGGGTTCTTCACCTGGGAAGCCCATTGATGTGGTAGGTAGGCTAAATATGGTTGCCTCAAAGACATCAAGTCCTAATTCTTGGAACTTGTGAGTATATCATCTTGTGTAGTAAAAGAGACTTTTGAAAATGTGACTAGATTAAGATTTCTGTGATGGGGAGATGATCCTGGAATATTCAGGTTGGGCCAATGTAATCTCAAGGGTCTTCGTAGGAGGAAGGCAGGACCAGTTAGTAGTAGAAGGCATGGTGATGGAAGTGAGATGTTGGAATGATTGGAAAAGTGACCAGAGCTAAGGAATGGAGGAGTTTCTAGAAGCTGAAAATGTCAAGAAAATAACCTAGTACTTTGGGACCAAGTGCATGACTATTGGAAGCACAGTGTCAGACACCCTGGTCCAGGTGGGCTTCCCTGCAAAAGCAGCACTGATTCTGAGCAACTGGAATAGCCAGCAAACGAAGAAAGTCAATAGGAAGGCTAGGCTGCAGTGTTAAAAAACGGTCTGTCCTTCATCTCACAAATCCTAGAATATTCTTTCAAAGAACCAGTGAATTTGTCATGTAACATTTTTCTTTTTTCAGCCATGCACAAGCAAAGCCATCACAAAAATCAGCAGGATTATGTTCGATTAGGAAAAGGAGTATTTAAGTTGGGACAATTGGAACTTGAGATAAGCATATTCTTTTTGCTTCTAAAGTTATCTGTGCGTGTTCTGGTCCAAATCGACTTCCCAACTTCCCAACTTCCCAGAATTATTATTATTACTTTTTTTGCAACACTGTGAGGTATGGGGGATCTTGGTTCCCACACTAGGGATTGGACCCATGCTCCCTGCAGTGCAAGTGCGGAGTCTTAACCACTTGACCACCAGGGAAGTCCCTCAGACTTATTTTTTGTTAGAACTTTACTGATGAGTCATTTGCAGAAAACGAGCATGACATTTTAAGGTCTGCAACTAATGTTCCCTTCACCTGTAGCTCAGGCTCACAAGTTCACGTTTGTTCTTTTGTCAGTATTACTGCCAAAAAGATGGAAAAAACAGAGTTTGTATCTTTCCTTCTTGTCCTACAAGGACTAAAGTCTGAGATTCTTACTTTCTTGATAAGAAATGGTTTCATACTCCTTGTGACTGGGCTGCCCAGGGTTTCTGCTCACTTTTGTTTTAAGAGAGGAAGATCACTTTTGAAAAATGGAATCTTAGCTACTTCCATAGTGCAGAACCAAGAAAATCCAATGCGCATGCTTGTCACTGATTTATGAACAACCAGGTAAAAACGGGTGACCTCATGCATCAGGCACTCAGGTGAGCAGGCACAACAATTAGAGATAGTAAGCGTCTCTGTTGTGGGCTTTGCGGGGTAAACAAGGCAGCTTTTCTCCTCTCTCTGTCTCTCTCATTTGTAAAATGAGGTCATGCCACTAATCCAGCTCAGAGAGTAGATATGAGAAAAATGAATAAATTCAACATCATTGTTGGATCTTTGTATAAAACGCCTACATCCTGAGTTTTTAGACAGATTTATTGTTACTGTTAGAAACAAATGTCCATTTACATACTAGAAGATGCCTTTCATTAAAAGTTGGTAGGGAAATGAAAAACTTTATGTTTCAATAAAAGGTGCTGAAACAACTGGACATCCACACACACAGAGAAATGAATCTGGACACAGATCTTACAGCCTTCATGGAAATGAACTTGAAGTGGATCATGGGCAGAAGAATCCACCTGCAATGGGGGAGACCTGGGTTCGATCCCTGGGTTGGGAAGATCCCCTGGAGGAGGGCAACCCACTCCAGTATTCTTGCCTGGAGAATCCCCATGGACAGAGAAGCCTGGCGGGGTATAGTCCCTGGGGTCTCAAAGAATTGGACACAACTGAGCAACTAAGCACAGTAAGACTATAAAACTCCCAGAAGATAACATAGGAGAAAAACTTAGATGACCTTGAGTTTGGTATGAATTTTTAGATACAGCACCATGAATCACTGATGACTGACAAACTGGACTTAATTAAAAATTAAGAATTTAGCTCTGCAAAAGTCACTGTCAAGAGAATGAGAAGACAAGCCACAGACTGGGAGGGAGGAAATATTTGCAAAAAATAAATCTGGTAAAGGACTGGTATCCAAAATATACCAAGAACTCTTTAGACTCCACAATAAGAAAACAAAAAGCCCAATTAAAAATTTGGCCAAAGACCTTAATAGACACCTCACCAAATCTGCCAAGATATGCAGATAGATAAACATATAAAAAGATGCCCCGCCTCAAATGTCATCAGAGAAATGGAAATTAACACAACAGTGAGATGCCACCATACACCTCTTATCATGGCCAAAATCCAGAACACGTATAACACCAAATGCCAGTGAGGGTGTGCGGTAACAGGAACTCTCACTCACTGCTGGTGGGAGTGGAAAATGGTACAGACCCCCTGGAAGATAGCTTGGTGGTTTCTTACAAAAGTAAACATACTCTTAGGTGATCATGCGATAAGATCATATTATAGATGATTTGATCTTATCACATGAAAACCATACTGTTATTCATTCCCAATCATTGCTGTCTGTGCTCCAGAAGCACTGGGCTTATGAAGTTATGAAGAAAGTCATATTCCTATATGATTTTCATGTGTTTTCTCTGTTGATACGTGTTCTTATCCAGAACTCAGTGACGTGATTAGTATCAGGATGTGCAGGTCTGCACTATGTGCCTGTGTGCCACTTGCCCTTAAAATGTGAATAACTTTTCCTTCAGTAGGCTTCCTTCACTTAGCTCTACCTCCTCACCTTCTTTCTTCCCCGCTCCTGCCAAAATAATTTTCTCTGTTTACTGTTTGGAGTTGACAAATGTATTTGTC
Organism: Bos indicus; assembly: GCF_029378745.1. NCBI lineage: Eukaryota > Metazoa > Chordata > Mammalia > Artiodactyla > Bovidae > Bos > Bos indicus. The sequence continues at coordinate 30,309,082 of NC_091773.1, read as the reverse complement.
AGCTATGGCTGTACAACAAATAACCACAAAATGGTTGAAACAGCACCCAATTGGGACTTCCCTGGTGGTCCAGTGGTTAAGACTCTGCACTTCCACTACAGGAGCTGCAGGTTCCATCCCTCGTCAGGGAACTAAGATCCTGCACACTGTGACCCCCTCAAAGAAAAACCCACAAAAACAAAAAGACCCCAGTACCCGTCATTAGCCCACAATTCTATAGGTCAGAAGTCCAGCACACAGTAGGACTAGGTTCTCTGTTCAGGATGAACTCAAGACCAATAGCAAGGTGTCAGCCAGACTGAATTCTTGCCTAAAGATTCTGAGAAGAAAGAAATCAACCTCTAAGTTCATGCCTGTTGTTGGCAGATTTCAGCTGTTTGCAGTCTGGGGACTAAGATTTGCGTCTCTGGGCTGGTTGTTGACCGGGACTTGCTGTGGACAGCTTGCTTCCACTGCGTTGTGGCTCCTGCATCTTCAGGCCAGCCATGGTGAGAGAATCCCTCTCATGCCCCAGATCTCTGATTTCCTCTTCTGCTTACAGACAGAGAAAACTCCCAGCTTTGAAAGGTTTCAGGCCATTAGGTTGTGTACATCTTGATAATCTTCCTTTCTTAAAGTGACTGTGTCACATTGTGTAATCTGACCATGGGAGAAAAACTAAGATTATGGCATCCAGTCCTATCACTTCATGGCAAATAGAAGGGGGGAAAAGTGGAAACAGTGACAGATTTTATTTTCTTGGACTGCAAAGTCACTGTAGATGGTGACTGCAGCCATGAAATTCAAAGACACTCACTCCTTGGAAGGAAAACTGCTGCTGCTACTGCTGCTAAGTCGCCTCAGTCGTGTCCGACCCTGTGCGACCCCATAGACGGCAGCCCACCAGGCTCCCCCGTCCCTGGGATTCTCCAGGCAAGAACACTGGAGTGGGTTGCCATTTCCTTCTCCAATGCATGAAAGTGAAAAGTGAAAGGGAAGTCGCTCAGTTGTGTCCGACTCTTAGCGACCCCATGGACTGCAGCCTACCAGGCTCCTCTATCCATGGGATTTTCCAGGCAAGAGTACTGGAGTGGGGTGCCATTGCCTTCTCTGACGACAAACCTACTCACCATATTAAAAAGCAGAGAGAGACATTACTTTGCAGACAAAGTACTATAGTCAAAGCTATGGTTTTTCCGGTAGTCATGTATGGATATGAGAGTTGGACAATAAGGAAGGCTGAGCTCCAAAGAATTGATGCTTTTAAACTGTGGTTCTGGCGAAGACTCTTGGGAGTCTCTTGGACAGCAAGGAGATCAAACCAGTCAATCCTAAAGGAAATCAACTCTGAATATTCACTGGAAGGACTGATGCTGAAGCTGAAGCTTCAATTCTTTGACCACTTGATGTGAAGAGCTGACTCACTGGAAAGACTCTGATGCTGGGAAAGATTGAAGGCAAAAGGAGAAGGAGGCAACAGAGGATGAGATGGTTGGATGGCATCACCAACTCAACGGACATGAATTTGAGCAAACTCCAGGAGATAGTGAAGGACAGGGGAGCCTGGCATGCTGCAGTCCATGGAGTCACAAAGAGTCAGACATGACTTAACAACTGAACAACAACAACAAAATATGGAGGGGAAAAGCCATCAGATTCACAGTACAGAGGATTTGGCAGGGTGTGTATGGGGATGAGTGAAAGAGGCAGGACTTCTTGGGGGTCCATCTTAGAGTCCTGCCTGCACTGCCCTCCTCCCCTCCCGAGAATCCTGTAACAAATCAAATCTGTGAGCTTTAAAACCTTCTGCAGAGTCCTATGGACAGCCCAGATTCCTTCTGTCCCCATCTGCCTCTGTCACATGTCATTATTCTCCTATTGTCAATCCTCCCTTAAGGCAGCATCTTGTGGCACAATTCCCAAATGTTCCCAAACGCTCCCAAATGCTCGCTGAGCTCCATCACACCAGTCCTCAGAAGCTCCAGCTGCTCAAAGCTTGATCCTTGGGGATCCTTGGCTTGTAAACAATCCATGTTGTCAGATATGGGGTGGGGAGTGGTAGGTGGGGGGGACACCCTGCTGATTTTCTCTGAGGACAGCCTATGAATATTAAGATATGTTGCAGTTATTAAGGACAAAGCAAAAACAACCACAAAACTGAAGAAAGCACAATTCCCAAGCCTAAAGAGCCTATAGTCACTTGACTGAATTACTTAAAATCTTTAGAGCTGACAGTCCTCAAATTTCTATCAAGAGACCAGAAATTAAGTTTTTGCAGTCTGCCATCTGGGCCTTGAATACAAGAGAAAATTGTATATAATCCTCAGTTCCAGTTTCGTTTGGAGACAAGAAATTAAAAAAAAAAAAAAAAAAGAGGTATTTGGCAGCAAAACCTGAGAAATGACATGATATCCTGTTTTAACCTGCTCATTTGTCATGGCACCTGAGTGTCTTGGTGATAAGTACTGTATAAAATTATGGGCTTAAAATGCTTTATTTAGTCTTTGACCTGGAACTTTTATTTTAAATATAATTTTATTTATTTATTTTTGGCCGTGCTGGGTCTTTGTTGCTCTGCAGTTTTTCTCTAGTTGTGGAGAGCGGGGGCTAATCTAGTAGTGGTACGAGGGCTCCTCATTGCAGTGCTTCCTTTGTCGTGGAGTACAGACTCTAGGGCGCAAAGGCTTCAGTAGTTGCTGTTCATGGGCTTAGTTGCTCCGAGGCATGTGGGATCCTCTTGGACAAGGGATCGAACCCGTGTCTCCTGCATTGGCAGGTGGGTTCTCTACCACTGAGCCACCAGGGAAGCCCTGACCTGTAACTTCTTGATTTATAAAATTACATATTGTTTTTTTTTTTTTTTTTTAGATTTTTAATAGGTATAATTCAATGTTTTTCCCTGGATCTGTCAGTTAGTACTTTTTAAATTGCTGCTGCAAATAACTAAAACCTGTTTCAAACCACATTAAACTTTAAAAAGGCTGATTTTTTAATGTCACTGAAACATGCAAAGTTAAGTCAGGCTTTGGGGCTTCATTTAGAGCTCAATCATGTTACTAAAGCCATATTTTCCCTTCTTTCTATTCTGCTTTCTAAAATGTCAACTTTTATCCCAAGTCTGATTCCCTCTGGTGGTTGAAAAGTGACTTCCAATAACTCACAGCACAGCGCGCAGTTGTTTATGTTCAGTGGGAGAAAAAAACATGTCTCAATCAATATTCTGATTTTCATGTTTACTGGATTTCTTTTTTTTTGGCTACACGATGTGGCATGTGGAACTTCTACCCAGGAACCTGTGTCCAGTCTGTGCCCCCTGCAGTGGAAGAGCAGAGTCTTAACCGTTGGACCACGAGGGCAGTCCCTGTTTACTGGATCTTGTTGAGGCCAATGGCCACCCCTGAAAAGTGTCACAGCCAGGGAGAGCTGAATCATTGTAGGATGAGATATGGGCTTCCCTGGTGGCTCAGCAGTAAATCTGAGCCAGTGCAGGAGACTCGGATTCAATCCGAGTCTAGCTGGGAAAGGTCCCCTGGAGAAAGAAATGGCAACCCACTCCAGTATTCTTGCCTGGGAAATCCCATGGACAGAGGAGCCTGATGGGCTACAGTCCATAGAGTCCTAAAAGAATCAGACATGACTTAGAGACTAAACAGCAATAACAACAACAAAGGATAAGATACCTGAGGAGGAGTAAGATACTGGAAAACAAATCCAAGTGTTATATACCCGATACCAAATAATTAAAGACAAAATCTTCTGTAATTTGTAAAACTGTAAATCTGTAAAAACCGTTTTCCTATATAATAGTCCCCTCTTATCTGTGTTTTCACTTTCTGTGATTTCAGTTACCCCAAGTCAACCAAAGTGTGTTAAATGTACTAAGTGGAAAATTCCAGGAATAGACAATTCGTAAGTTAGAAATTTCTCACCCTCCTGAGTAGCATGATGAAATCTTGCCTCCTAGCAAGGTCCCCACCACTCCGATCCTCAGCCAATGATGCCCTCCTGGCGTGATGACTGAGGACCACGCCAAACAGACGATCCTTCTTCGGATGTATCATCCCAAGGTCAACAGCAGTGAAACTGTGGGTTAAATCCATCAAGGTCATTTCAAGACTCATGTGTCCTGCATGCGGCAGGTAGCCTAAATGATAAAATGTTTGCCTGAGTTTCCCCTCCCCCGCCCCGCCCCAGGAACCTGGAGTTTAAGCTGAGAGGAGAGTCAGCAGTCAGGAGCTGAGCTAGTTAAGACTCACAGGGGAATCACGGACCCTTCAACTGGGAACATACAGAGTGTGCCCTTGGCGCTCTTTTGACGTCAGAGGGCCTAAAGCTCCGCCCTCTGAACGTGCACGTGCAGAAAGTCTGCGCAGAACCGCCAATTCTTGTACCTTTTTCTGATCCCTCTTCCCCACGCTCCTGGTCATCTGCTGCTTTATTCTTTTTTTTTTTTTTTTTTTGCTGCTTTATTCTTTATCCCATAAATTCCCCAAACCCTTTGCCTGCGGGGAGGTGGGCTTGAGATGTGTTCTTCCCTCCCTCGCTGGTCTTGCACATAAACCATCTCTTTGCTGCATATCTCTGCGTCCACATTTAACTTGCTGAGTGGCCGAGCAAAAGGAAATAACAGCAACCTCCCGCTAGATCAAACGCCTACGTCATCCACCTCACATCATCTCATCATGCAGGTGTCGCATCATCTCACGTCATCACATGAATGGTAAGTACAAGACAAGATCCGAGAAAGAGCGAGAGAGACCACATTCATACAACTTTTATTACAAGGTAGTGTTATAATTGTTGTATTTTATTATTACATTTGTATTTATCTGTTGTTTGTCTCTTAGTGTGCCTAATTTGTAAGTTAAACTTTATCATAGGTATGTATGTATAATAATACATGTATAGTACATGTAGGGTTTGGTACCATCTGTGGTTTCAGGCATCCACTGGGGGTCTTGGAGCATATTCCCCACAGGTGAGGTGGGATTCCTATATTTCTAAGGATTTTGACATGTCATCACTTCAGTTATATTTGGATGAACCACTTATTGGCATTTATATACTTTTTATGATTTTCATCTAGCTTAAATTTAAACTATTAAGAAGTTTTATGTGCTTTGTTGTCGTTTAGTTGCTCAGTCCTTTGAAACCCCTTGGACTGTAGCCTGCCAGGGTCCTCTGTCCATGGGATTCTCCAGGCAAGAATACTGGAGTGGGTTGACATTCTCTTCTCTAAGGGATCTTCCTTCCTGACCCAGGGATTAGAGTCACATCTCCTGCATTAGTGACTCTTAACCACTGAGACACCAGGGAAGCCCCTTATATGCTACCTGCCCATTTGAATGGTTTTTTTTCCCCCAAAGAGTTTAGAGATACCAAAATATTACTGAAATAATTTCATTTCCCCTTAATTAGTAACGTGTAGATGCTGCCTGCAGAATATTCCAGGAGCTTTCTTGTAAGAGGCTGAAATGCCTTTGGTCACTGGAAGCAAAGAAATAGTGGGTAGAGTGGAGGGGCTTGAAGTTGTTGGCAAGCCACAGAGAAGCCTGACGGTGGATCCATTTTTGTCTAAATAAAGGATTGGAATTTTTTCAAACTAATACAAATAACAGTATCCTCAAAACATCTTGTTAATTGTAATAGCAGACTATAACTTTTAATAAGCAGGAGAAACAGTACATAATGTGTTTTGCATAAGCTAGTTCCCGAAATGGCCATATTATGCCTTTTTAAATCCAGGAATAGAAGAAGAGATCCATTCTTGCTCTCAGGATTCTCATAACTTGGAGACTCAAATACTCTCCTGGCTTAGAGTGTGTATCTTAATAAAAAGAAGTATCTGAAATAGAGTTGAAGCAATGTATGTGTAAGGACCTTTCATGACAGCAGGTTTCTCTTGTTCTTCTGATTAGGGTACATTCTGAAGCCTTTAAACTATTCGGTGACACCTGACAATAAGCAAGACCTTTCATTCCTCTAAAACGTATTTATCAATTCAAATGTTAAAAAAAATGTCAAACTAGTCTCACCTGCTCTTTACAAAGCTATAGTAATCAGGGAATTTTCTCCCCAATTACCCACAGTTTGGTGTGGCTATGGTTTCCCTGTAAATGACATCATCTCCTTCCTTCCCCTTTTGTGGCTCTGCTGTCCCCATCACGCTGTATCTTTCAGTGCAGCTTGGCGGCTTCTGAAGACAAAGAATGGCTGAGTGGGGCTGTGGCTTTACCCCTAGGGTTGACAGAACCACAATGTCAAGGGTATGTGTTCTTGTGGGAAGATGATTTCTCAGCATCTTGCCTTCAATTGCTAGGACTTCCTCTTCCATACTTCTTGGAGGTCTTATAAAAGACTCTGTCTCATGTATTTCTTCCAGTGGGATATTTTATCTGGGTTATTATCACAACTATTTTGCTACGTGCAATGAAATTAGTGGTGATTCCATTTGTTGAAATCATATGTAGACGGCAGTGCTCTCCGCCTTATTACCAAATGAGTACAGCGTGCCCTTCAATAATTCTTTAAACTCTCAAATGCCTTGGAAATAATATGCTGGAATATTACTGAGCTGTGACTGAAGCACCATTTGTGCTAAATATGACAGCACACAAATGATATTCCTCTATAAAAGTTCAAACTACATTAATCTTTTAGGGAGGTTCATTGACTAAGAAGATGACTTAGATATAAAATAAAGACACTGAGGGCTCACTGAGGAGAGCTTTCCTGGTCAGGATTTCTAGGAACAAATGTAAGGTAAGGTCCACCATTAACCCCTTATGATTAAGGATGTGAGCAAGAGTGCAATTCCAAAGGGGAAAGATCAAAATGATAAAGCAGTTATTTCAATATGAGGAAAAACAGGGTTCTGTGTGTGAGAAATAGAAATTAAAGGATAGGTCTTAAACAGTTGAGACAAACAGTATGGTTGTTGAAGGGAATCTGGACAAAAATGTGGAGAATTCCCAAGTTCCAGAGGTCGAACCCGTGCCCCTTACAGTGGAAGCTCAGAGTCCTAACCACTGGACAGCCAGGGAATTCCCTCCAAGTTGATGTTTACAGTCCTCCTTATCTCTCTAAGGATACATTTGGAGGCATGGCAGCATCTTGCTATGAAGTCTCTTCAATGCCATTTTGTAAATCTTCTTGTGTGTGTGTGTGTGTGTGTGTGTGTGTGTGTGTGTGTGTGTAAGTTGCTCAATGTGTCTCTGACTCTTTGCGATCCCATAGACATAGAAGTTCATGGAATTCTCCAGGCAAGAATACCAGAGTCGGGGGTGCCATTCCCTTCTTCAAAATCTTCTCTTAGAGCTGTACAAAAAGAAATGATTGTATAACTGTCTTATCCTGGATTTCTCAATATGACTAATTAGTCAGTGGGGTACTAGTATATATGAAGAGGTGAGAATGGGCAGGACACTTAATTAGCATTAGCAAGGGCAGTTTCAGTGTAAATATGCCTTTGTATTAAGGTTTTAGTACTAGCTTTTATAAAATGTATGGAGTATATGAAAAAACTACAGTTTTAAAAAACTATAAAATGTATATGCAATATACTTGTTTTATAGATTGCTTTTCACTCAACAATGTAATGCATTTCTCCATGTCAATACATAAGTAGGGGGACTTCCCTGGTGGTCCAGTGGCAAGGACTCCATGCTTCCACTGCAAGGGGAATGGGTTCAACCCCAGATCAGGGAACCACGATCCTGTATGCTATGTGGCATGGCAAAAAATGAAAAACCAAACAAAAACAACAAAATGGGAAAAAGTAAGTAGGGTGTGGCTTTGTCCCTCAAATGAAAGCACTTATTGTTCAGTTCAGTTCAGTTCAGTCACTAAGTCGTGTCCCACTCTTTGCGACCCCATGAATCGCAGCATGCCAGGCCTCCCTGTCCATCACCATCTCCCGGAGTTCACCCAGACTCACGTCCATCGAGTCAGTGATGCCATCCAGCCATCTCATCCTCTGTCGTCCCTTTCTCCTCCTGCCCCCAATCCCTCCCAGCATCAGAGTCTTTTCCAATGAGTCAACTCTTCCCATGAGGTGGCCAAAGTACTGGAGTTTCAGCTTTAGCATCATTCCTTCCAAAGAAATCCTAGGGCTGATCTCCTTCAGAATGGACTGGTTGGATCTCCTTGCAGTCCAAGGGACTCTCAAGAGTCTTCTCCAACACCACAGTTCAAAAGCATCAATTCTTTGGCGCTCAGCTTTCTTCACAGTCCAACTCTCACATCCATACATGACCACAGGAAAAACCATAGCCTTGACTAGACGGACCTTTGTTGGCAAAGTAATGTCTCTGCTTTTGAATATGCTATCTAGGTTGGTCATAACTTTTCTTCCAAGGATTAGTTTATTATAAAAATAATTACAGCAAACCCTTGAATAAAAAGATTATACGCATTTGAATGCAGAGTTCCAAAGAATAGCAAGGAGAGATAAGAAAGCCTTCCTCAGCGATCGGTGCAAAGAAATAGAAGAAAGCAATAGAATGGGAAAGACTAGAGATATCGTCAAGAAATTTAGAGATACCAAGGAAACATTTCATGCAAAGATGGGCACATCTTTATTGTCCTTTATTGGACAGAACAGAAGCAGAAGATATTAAGAAGAGGTGGCAAGAATACGCAGAAGAACTATACAAAAAAGATCTTCATGACCCAGATAATCATGATGGTATGATCACTCACCTAGAGCCACACATCCTGGAATGTGAAGTCAAGTGGGCCTCGGGAGCATCACTACCAAGAAAGCTAGTGGAGGTGATGGAATTCCAGTTGAGCTACTTTAGCTCCTAAAATATGATGCTGTGAAAATGCTGCACTCAATATGCCAGCAAATTTGGAAAACTCAACAGTGGCCACAGGACTGGAAAGGGTCAGTTTTCATTCCAATCCCAAAGAAGGGCAATGCCAAAGAATGCTCAAACTATTGCACAATTGCACTCATCTCACACGCTATTAAGTTCAGTTCAGTTCAGTTCAGTTGCTCAGTTGTGTCCGACTCCTCGCAAACCATGAACTGCGGCATGCCAGGCCTCCCTATCCAACACCAACTTCTGGAGCTCACCCAAACTCATGTCCATTGAGTCAGTGATGCTATCCAACCAGCTCATCCTCTGTTGTCCCCTTCTCCTCCTGCCCTCAATCTTTCCCAGCATCAGGGTCTTTTCAAATGAGTCAGCTCTTTGCATCAGGTGGCCAGAGTATTGGAGTTTCGGCTTCAACATCAGACCCTCCAATGAACACCCAGGACTGACCTCCTTTAGGATGGACTGGTTGGATCTCCTTGCTGTCCAAGGGACTCTCAAGAGTCTTCTCCAACACCACAGTTCAACATCAATTCTTCAGCACTCAGCTTTCTTTATAGTCCAGCTCTCACATCCATACATGACCACTGGAAAAGCCATAGTCTTGACTAGATGGACCTTTGTTGGCAAAGTAATGTCTCTACATTTTAATATGCTGTCTAGGTTGGTCATACATTTCCTTCCAAGGAGTAAGCGTCTTTTAGTTTCATGGCTGCAATCACCATCTGCAGTGATTTTGGAGCCCCCCAAAATAAAGTCAGTCACTCTTTCCACTGTTTCCCCATCTATTTGCCATGAGGTGATGGGACCAGATGCCATGATCTTAGTTTACATGGTAGTAAAGTAATGCTCAAAATTCTCCAAGCCAGGCTTCAACAGTACGTGAACTGTGAACTTCCAGATGTTCAAGCTGGATTTAGAAAAGGCAGAGGAACCAGAGATCAAATTGCCAGCATCCGGTGGATCATTGAAAAAGCGAGAGAGTTCCAGAGAAACATCTACTTCTGCTTTATTGACTATGCCAAAGCCTTTGACTGTGTGGATCACAACAAACTGGAAAATTCTTCAAGAGATGGGAACACCAGACCACCTGACCTGCCTCCTGAGAAATCTGTATGCAGGTCAGAAAGCAACAATTAGAACTGAACATGGAACAACAGACTGGTTCCAAATAGGAAAAGGAGTACATCAAGGCTGTATATTGTCACCCTGCTTATTTAACTTATATGCAGAGTACATCATGAGAAACGCTGGGCTGGATGAAGCACAAGCTGGAATCAAGATTGCCGGGAGAAATATCAATAACCTCAGATATGCAGATGACACCACCCTTATGGCAGAAAGTAAAGAAGAACTAAAGAGCCTCTTGATGAAAGTGAAAGTGGAGATTGAAAAAGTTGGCTTAAAGCTCAACATTCAGAAAACTAAGATCATGGCATCTGGTCCCATCACTTCATGGGAAATAGATGGGGAAACAGTGGAAAGAGTGACAGACTTAATTTTTTTGGCTCCAAAATCACTGTAGATGGTGACTGCAGCCATGAAATTAAAAGACACTTGCTCCTTGGAGGAAAAGCTGTGACCAACGTAGATAGCATATTAAAAAGCAGAGACATTACTTTGCCAGCAAAGGTCTGTCTAGTCAAGGCTATGGTTTTTCTGGTAGTCATGTATGGATATGAGAGTTGGACTATAAAGAAGGCTGAACACCAAAGAATTGATGCTTCTGAACTGTGGTGTTGGAGAAGACTCTTGAGAGTCCCTTGGACTGCAAGGAGATCCAGCCAGTCCATCCTAAAGGAAATCAGTCCTTTAGGATATTCATTGGAAGGACTGATATTGAAGCTGAAATTCCAATACTTTGGCCACCTGATGTGAAGAACTGACTCATTTGAAAGGACCCTGATGCTGTGAAAGATTGAAGGCCTGAGGAGAAGGGGATGACAGAGGATGAGATGGTTGGATGGCATCACCAACTCAATGGAGTTGGTGACGGACAGGGAGGCTTGGCGTGCTGCAGTTCATGGGTTTGCAATGAGTTGGACACAACTGAGTGACTGAACTGAACTGTGTAGGTCCACTTACACGCAGGTTTTTTTCAGTAGTAAATACTACAATACCATGTGATTGAGGTTGGTTGAATCTATTGATAGAGAGGAACCACATACGCAGGCTGTAAGTTATACATGGTGGGCGCCCCTGACCCCTATTGTTCAAGGGTCAGCTGTGCAATGTTTTCATAAAAATGTACTTTTCAAAAAATAAAAGGCAATATAGGAGAAGATCCTCTGAAATCCTATCAGCTAGAGACAACCTCAGTGACCATGCTGAAAACCATTTTTTGAGATAGCCTTATCAGAATGATAAGTGGGTCTCAAGCCTCAAGCCCTTAGGAATTCCTGAAATTCACAGGAATGCAGTAGGAAAACCAGTGGATTGGAAGATAAGACCTTCTTCCACAATCCCTGTGTGGAATGAGGAGAGTGTAAAATAAGACATCAGAAGAGGTAAAACCCTGTTTATGAGGTGAAATCAACATAGCTTATTGATAGAATGGGAGGAGATGGAGATGGGATGGTTCTGGTGGCTCCTCCACTGCCCACTGGAGTGTGGCCTTAGGAAGAGTCTGACCTCACTTCTATTTCTCCACCCCTCATCCACTCAGATGAACCAACCAGGGCCTCCTTACCGGCTGGCTTGGGTCTTGTGTGCTGGCCACTGCCTCTGCCTGGCCTGCTTTCCGCCCCCCCCCCCCCCCCCACAGGTATCTGCTTCACAAACTCCTCCCTTCCACCAAGTCTCTGCTCCAGTTTTACCCTCTCTTCTCCACCAGACTCCCTGCCACATTGTCTAACAATGTCACGTACCTTCCCACGTTGTTGTATCCATCCTCCTCACCTCACTCTACCTTCTTTTTGTTTTTTGTAGCACTTGTCATCTGGTGCCTGTATGTGCGCTCAATCGCTGGGTTGTGTCTTACCCTTGTGACCCCTGGACTGTAGCCCGCCAGGCTCCTCTGCCCATGAAATCTTCCAGGCAAGAATACTGGACTGTGTTGCCATTCCCTTCTCCAGGGGATCTTCCCAACCCAGAGATTGAACTTGCGTCTCCTGCATTGGCAGGCAGATTTTTTACTGATGAGCCATTGGGGAAGCCCTTTATCATCTTTTAGCATGTATAATTAACTTCTTGTGCTTCTTATTTGTATATTTTCCCCAGTAGAATGTAAATTCCATAAGCATGGGGAGTTTTATATGTTTTGTTCACAAGTACCTAAAATAGTGGGCTTCTCTGGTTGCTCAGTGGTAAAGAATCTGCCTTTCAATGTAGGAGATGTGGATTTGATCCCTGGGTCGGGAAGATCCCCTGGAGAAGGGAATGGCAACCCATTCCAGTATTCTTGCCTGGGAAATCCCATGGACAGAGGAGCCTGGTGGGCTACAGTTCATGGGGTCACAGAGTCAGACACAACTGAGCAACTGAGCACACACAGGCACACCTACAATAGTGCCTGCTGCATATATAGCTGCTCAGTTAATACATGTTAAATGAATGAATTAAAGAGCCTTGGAGGGTTTGGAGACTTTGCACTGAAGGGTGAGATAATGAGAGTAGGTATAGGTCAGAAGAGAGGAGGAGAAAGATTTGAGAGCTCTAACAGGGGTAGGCTCTGTAAGACCTAGAGGAGAAAATGAACCAGAGATGTCTCTATGATGTATGAAAGTGATTCTCTGACTTTTCACTGCTGAATTATCCTGTTAATTTTTTTTAGTCTTTTCCTGATAACTTATAATCATAGCTTACTAATATAGAGAAGTTCATAGGACTGTGTCAAAAGAGTCTATCATTTTTAGGTTAAATATACATTGAATACTTGGAGCCAGAACCAATTGACCTATTGATTTGAGAACTAAGACAGAAAGTCCATTTGTCTGCCAAGTTCTGATTTTCCAAGTCAGAAAGAATCCCTGCACTATTGATTAGCTGCTTCTGGGGACCATCAATATATTTCGCCACTGGATGTTTCTAAATAAGGATTAAAGTGGAGACAGTGACTTTTAGATACCAATTAATGCAATGATAACAGAGATCAATACTGTCAATGAAGATCTTCTATTTCATGAGCTTATGGGACAGGATGTTGCCTTTGCTGATCAGCCTCACGCATTAAGGGAAGTCATTGAATTTCCCCCCAAAACATTTCTGTTTGCCTTTGAGTCTTGCCTGTGGCACTAACATGGTAAAGAACATCTCTGCCTAAACTCTTCACTGTCAATGATATGTAATGTGACAGTGCTAATAAGCTACTTGATGATGGGTAAATACTTTGTAATTTTTTTCTGACTTGCATATCAAAGAATCTACTCAGCTTCAGTCTGCAAGCTTCATTCTCTCTGCACCCACTGACACCATTCATACTTGCACTTGGATGTTCAAAAAGCCAATAAACTAAGCCTAAAAGGTTCATATCTATCATAGTGGTAAGTCCCATACATCTGATACTGTGGTGTAGCTCTGACACTTGACACACCTTTTTAGTTATTCAGTCAATAATATCTTAAGACCTTCCTTAAAAGCCTTGTTTTCTCTTTAAGCTTTCTGTCCACTGCATGCCCCCTCTACATTTTCCATGTCACACTAAAGGCATCGTATACCTCTGATTACTTACTTAAACCAGAAACATAACATTTAGCTTCACCTTCCATATCCTGTCCAACCAGGAACCATATTTCCAGGTACCTTAACTCTTAACCTCTTCACATCTTCAGTGTGACCACTTTTATCTTCTAACTGCCTTTATAGCTACGAAACAGAACTCAGTAGATACTTGCTATGTCAATGAATTAGTCTCATTTCCCAAGGAACAGATCTCTTGGAGTGATAAAAATGTTGTTTCTTTGGAAAGTATCCTTCAAAACACAGCCCACTGCCAGTTCTGTTACTATTCCCAAATGTTTATAGGATCTGAAACATCATAGGACACATCCTTTAGCGATGTCAAGGCTCTACATGATGGGATTGGTCACTAGCGCTCACCATGCAGATTTGCTAGTAGAGACATTTTGGCTTGAAGAGAAATCGATATTTGGACCTCAGACATATTTTGCATTCATAGTTTTTGAACTTCCTGATCATGCAGACATTTTGCGGAACATTTCTGTTAATACCGGTGGTGGTTTTTCAGTTGCTAAGTCGTGTCCAACTCCTTGCGACCCCATGAACTGCAGCATGCCAGGCTCTTCCTCCTCCACTGTCTCCCAGAGATTGCTCAGTTTCATGTCCATTGAATGGGTGATGCCATCTAACCTGGTAGTAGTTCTCCAGTTACATGGAAATATGCACACCCCTCCTCAATATCTCTTAGTCTCAATTTCTCTCTCCTTTAAAGACCACTATTATGGGGTTAAAAGAAGCAGCATATACATGAAGATTCTGAATCATTTTTTGTAATCAAATGATTTCCTGCTTTGATAAGTTTATGATTTGGCTCTGACCATATAAACAGCAATATACAATTCCTGGTTTGTATATTGTAATTCTGGGTTACCTCTGGCCGTACTTCAAACTGATCTCTTCCTGTTGTAAGACTGGGTTAAATTTTTCTAAATAGCATTCTCTCATCCATGGTGTTTCACAGAAATGTATCTTAAAATGCCAGCATCTCAGCACATTTAGGTGAATTTGTCCATTGGCAGGGCAAAATAATCACTTTCTTTAATCTTTAAAACCAGCTGTTCACAGACATTAATTGCTATGTCACTTACGGTCCTCGAAACAGTATCACTCGACAAAGACACACATTTTAATTTGTCTGCTGCGTCGGCTTCTATTACCTTTGATATCGGGCCATTGTGTGTGGGGGAGAGTGTCTCAGCAACCGTGGGTGGCTGCCATTGTTGTGTAAAATGCAATGATTCCAAATAGGACATTTTGAGAATAATTACATTCATATGATATTAGTTTGGAATATAAGTCTTTTTTAGTTGAAGCTATCACATTTTCAGTGAGGGCACAAACTACCTCAGTGTTGACTTGATTGTTTTAAGCATGGATACATTTATTTTGAAGTCAGGTAATATGTGGAGGGTTTTGTACCTTCACTGACCATAATGCACTGACATTTATATAAGAAAATAACTACTTGCATATTTAATACCTAGGTACTATTTTTTCAATTTATTTAAATGCTTTTCAGTTTTTTTTTTTCACTTCATTAAGATTTTAATAATCATCCAATAAAGCAAAGAGATGATTTTTCATCGGTTATCATCTTTAGACACTTTCACATAAAAATACATAATGTATGTAAACCTGTATTTCCTTGAAATACATGAGAATTCTGCAGAATGTTATGACTAATTAACTTATTTTTTCATGTATTTATTTATTACACATTGATAAAGTAGCTACTCTTTTCCAGGCACTGTTCTAGACTTCAGGGATATAAATAAAAATGTCACATTTCTATATATTATAACTTCAGAAACTAGATGTAAAGATTTATAAAGATGTAACAAAACATTTGTAAAGATGTAATTATAATATAGCAGTATTATTATATGAACCTGGTGGTTCCATGGTTAAGATTTCACCTTCCAATGTGGGGAGTGTGGGTTGATCAATCACTGGTCAAGGAACTAAGTTCCCACATGCCTCGTGGCCAAAAAATCAAAAACATAATCCAAAAGCAATATTATAACAAATTTAATTAAAACTTTAAAAATGGCTCACATTTAAAAAAAAATCATTAAAAAGTATTATGTGAACTTAGAATGTCTAATGATTCATTCTACCCAATGAGTTCAAGGATTGACATAATGACAACCTCAGCAGTCAGAACCTGCTCTTTACTCAGCAGGTAAAGAATCTGTCTGCAATGCAGGAGACCTGGGTTCGATTCCTGGGTTGGTAAGATCCCTTGAAGAAGGAAATGACAACCCACTCCAGTATTCTTGCCTGGAGAATCCCATGGACAGAGGAGCTGCCAGGCTACAGTCCATGGAGTCGCAAGACTTAGTGACTAAAGCATCACCACCACCACAGCAGTCAGAATCCAAAGTGTTGGTAACCTCTTCCTTCCTGCCTGGCTCTAAAGACAGAAAAAATTTAACACTGAAAGTTGGTGACCTACATTGAGAGGTAGAGATTTAATGACCCTTTTGGCTTACCATAGCCAGAGACCTGGGTAGGACACAGGTAACTTCACTGTCTCACTTACACTGGAGCCTCGATTCCCATTTCCAGAGCCTTGGTTGTCAAATCCCATCCTCTTCATTCAAAGCTCATCACCATTTTTTCATCTCCTGTCACTTTCCTGGCCTATTCCTATTCATTTTGGACTTGAATAGCTTCTCTTTTTCTTTAAAGTTTTTACTGGTGTATAGTGGCTTTACAGTGTTCTGGTAGTTTCTGCTGTACAGCAAAGTGAATCAGCTATATGTGTACAGGTATCCCCTCTGTTTTTAGATTTCCTTCCCCTTTAGGTCACCACAGACCACTGAGTAGAATTCCCTGTGCTAACAGTAGTGCCTGGAGAATCCCAGGGATGGGGGAGCCTGGTGGGCTGCCGTCTATGGGGTTGCACAGAGTCGGACACGACTGAAGCAACTTAGCAGCAACAGTAGTAGGTAAGTTATCTATTTTATACCTAGTATCAATCGTGTATATGTGTCAGCCCCAATCTTCCAATTTATCCCACTCCCCTTTCTCCCTTTGGTATCCATACATTTGTTCTCTACATCTGTGTCTCTGTTTCTGCTTTGCTTATGAGTTTATCTGTACCATTTTCTAGATTCTACATATAAGCAATATTATGTTACCTTTTGGGCTTAGATAGCTTCTTCAGTTGGAGAAGGCGATGGCACCCCACTCCAGTACTCTTGCCTGGAAAATCCCATGGACGGAGGGGCCAGATGGGCTGCAGTCCATGGGGTTGCTAGGAGTCAGACACGACTGAGCGACTTCACTTTCACTTTTCACTTTCATGCATTGGAGAAGGAAATGACAACCCACTCCAGTGTTCTTGCCTGAAGAATCCCAGGGACGGGGGAGCCTGGTGGGCTGCCGTCTATGGGGTCGCACAGAGTCGGACACGACTGAAGCGACTTTGCAGCAGCAGCAGCAGCAGCTTCTTCAGTGATACTTTCCCTGGCCCCCTAATCAAAGTGTTTTCCTCTCAAAATGTTCATCAAACTCTTTAATTTTCCTCCATAGGCTTTATCACAGCTTAGAATCATAAATTTATTTGTGAGTCTATTGGCCTACATGACATGGATTGTATCTGTTACTGTGTCCTAGGACTCTAGGAGAAGGTTGTGGAAGCAGTGGGGCAGAGCACAGAAAAGCAGTTGATATAATAGACACCTGCATTTTATTCACCTTTGTTCTCTTATACTCATGTTAACAAAAGCAGGCAGATACATGGAATAGCACTTCTCAGTGAGACTCTGCCAAATGGATGTAGGGCTTGGTAAAGAAACCTTTGTAAGAGATACTTGAATGTCCAGAGAGATGGAGCGGAAACTAAATGAATTATCTGTGGTTTTCATTGTGCAGTACAAGTATAGATTTTCAGATATAGTCTAAGGATGGAAACTAATATATTCTAAAAATCTGCAGAATAGTTGGTTAGTAACAGATAGAAATCAAGTTCCATGAGGCTAGTTTGAGTAGAATTGAGTAACTTTAAAGTCAGAGTTAAAATTTGCAATCTAAATTTTGTTATCATGGGAAATATAATGATTATGATTGAACATATCAGTACTGATGTGCAAAATCCTGTGTGAGCTTTTCTAAGCTCTTACATGAAAAGTATATAAATTGGATTTTTATTATTTAGCCATGGAGAAACCAAAAGCTAAATGGAGATTAGATTTCATTCTCTAGATTTGACTAGTAGATTACTGGACTTTGTTGTTCAGTGTGGATAAAATAAGTTTATAGGGGCATTGGTGATACAGACAATTTCAGTGGGAGCTAAAGAACCTGAGAAGATGATTTCCTTGACTAAAGTGTCTGCCCTTCAGTCTCCTCTATGTCTCTCGTTCATTCTACGCTCCAGTCACAACAATTACTCACCCTTCCATAAACAGACTTGTGCTCTGAAAGGGACAAAAGAAGCACAAGAATCTGTTTGACTGATTAGCTCTCTCTTTCCTTTGCTTCTCTTTTTTCTATGAATCTCAACCACTCCAGTCTCTCTGATGATCATTCACGAATCAGTTTCCTTACCCTCTCCCTCTCTTTCATGTTTCAGTTCCCAATTCTCACTTCCGGTTCCTTCACACACCTCAAACACAACATATTTAACATCAATTTAGTTTTTTTTCCTCTGCTTCATCACTTTCCAAGTTCCTCCCATCTTAACATGTTAATGTGAAATTCCTTTAGCAAATTAAGGCTTTGCCATCCAGCAGCTGGCTTCCCAGGTGGCTCAGTGGTAAAGAATCTGCCTGCCAATATAGGACATGCAGGAGATGCGGGTTCAATCCCTGGGTCAGGAAATTTCCCTGGAGAATGGCAACCCACTCCAGTATTCTTGCCTGGAAAATCCCATGGGCAGAAGAGTCTGGTGGGCTACAGTCCATGGGGTCGCATAGAGTCAGACATGACTGAGCATGCACCCACCAACTCACTCTACATACCCATCTGGAAAACTTTCTCTTATTTCCCATTTCAAATGGGTCTCAAGTCCAGTCAGTTTTGACATGATCTTCTACCCAGGTTGGCTAACTGAGTTTAAATATCACCAGCAAACACTTTACAGAGATCATGTCATTCTGACATAAATCAATGAAAATTCTGGTAGCCAATGTGTGGGAAATAACCATGATCCACCTTCAGTATTGTATGAGTTTTAAAGTGTGTGGGGTTCTCTGAGGAGGCAGGTGGAATGCTCCCACACCTGGGCTACCCAGGCAGTCACCTGGCTGAGGTATATTCTCTGGGAGGTGAATGTCCTGAGAGAGAGGTGGTAGACCTTACTGCCCAAGAGAGAAATATGTCAGGGTAGACAGAAGGGATAATCGACCTGAATGTGCCAGTTATAATTTAGCAGAAGCACACCTCCAAAGTAATTTACCTCCAAAATCAATGGAATGTCAACTGAGGCAAACATTTTTGTGTTCCTGAGCATGGCCACCGCAAATAGAGTCACTGATGAGAGGGAGCGGAAGGGAGAGCCCTGGGTATAGGCCCTGCAGAAAAACTGCTGGGTGAGGACAGGTCTGGCCTCCAGGTTGATCTTAACAGAAAAAGAAGGTCTCTGGCCTGGTTAAATTAATATAATCTTATGTAGGTTGAAAAGAAATAAGTGTTAGTGACAGAACTGATGCTCTGGATGCTGTCAGAATCCTGTCCAGAGATGACAGGGAGGTCTTGTGACTGAGCCAGCAAGTGACTGTAACTGACGGGTGGGACAGTGTTTGGATACGAAAGACAGCTTTAAAGAAGCCAGCTAACCAGAGTCCATAAGAACAGACTTAGCATAAAGGGCTTGCAGTCTCCCTCTGTGATGACATTAATACTAAATGTCTTGTCAGTTTCCAAATAGTGGTTTAACCCTTAATGATGGGCAGAATTCTGTTTCTCAATTCCAGGCTCTCAGTGCATCAACTTTTTTTTTTTTTTTAAACTTTACAATATTGTATTAGTTTTGCCAAATATCGAAATGGATACGCCACAGGTATACATGTGTTCCCCATCCTGAACCCTCCTCCCTCCTCCCTCCTCATACCATCCCTCTGGCTCATCCCAGTGCACCAGTGCATCAGCTTTACACAAACTCCAATTGTTCAGGAATAGCTGCAAAATTCATTGGCACCAGGAATCATCCTGTAGAACCTATATTCTGGGCTAAGGTGCTAATAGTTTAGTTAAGGTCTCTGTTGAGAATGTGTGTGTGTGTGTGTGTGCTCAGTCATGTCTGACTCCTTGTGACCCCATGAACTGTAGCCCACCAGGCTCCTCCGTCCGTGGGATTTCCCAGGCAAGAATACTGGAGTGGGTTGCCATGCTCCCCTCCAGGGGATCTTCCCAACTTAGGGATCGATCATGCATCTCCTGCATTGCAGGCAGATTCTTTACCACTGAGCCACCTGGGAAGCCCGGTAGTGTTTCTGCTGGTATTTAAAGTCTTTAAGAACATGGTGGTCTTCTGTGTATATGATAGAGATTCAGTCCATTATCCAAGAGGCCTTTGTAAGATATTTCTTAGGTGATACTGTCTTTATTCTTGGCCTCTGCAGAGATGGCTGAGGGGTTTATGAGGTACCCTCTTACTCTTTTCAACAACCTTTTCTGTGATATGTGACTACATATTCTGACCTTATGATTGATCTGAGGTATTAGCAAAAGTTTATACAGCCACACACTCAATTTTTTCTCTCTTGACAGTGAATACTTTAAATTTCAGTGTCTTTGGCAACTGGAAAGGCTGAGGATTTCTCAAACCATCAAGCCCTATTTTTTTTTCTTTTTCACTTGACAGTTTTCCCCTCATTCTAGAGGTCTGTTAACAATCATTTAGAAATTTTCTAAGGCAACATATGTTTTATCTACCATGTTTCCTTACTTCTTTCTGAGCCATCACTAGCAGAGTTGTTAATATCCTTATTTCTGCTAACAGTCTGTTCAAGGCAATCTAGGCTTTTCCAATCATGCTTCTTAAAAGTTTTCCAGTCTCTGCCTCTACGGCTCAATTCAAAAGTTACTTCTAGGGGACTTACATGGTTATCCAGCAGTTAAGACATTGTGTTCCTAATACAGGGGGTCCAGGTTCAATCCCTGGTCAGGGAACTAGATCCCATATGCCACACTGAAGACCCAGTGCAGCCAAATAAATAAATAAGTAAAAGTAAATATTAGAAAAGTTACTTCCACATTTTTAGGTATTTGTTATATCAGCATCCCACTCTCATCATCATAATCTCTATTAGTTTTCTGTTGCTGCCATAACAAAATGGGCACAATAAAGGACAGAAATGGTATGGACCTAACAGAAGCAGAAGATGTTAACAAGAGGTGGCAAGAATACACAGAAGAACTATACAAAAAAGATATTCATGACCCAGATAATCACAATAGTGTGATTACTCACCTAGAGCCAGACATCCTGGAATGTGAAGTCAAGTGGGCCTTAGGAAGCATCACTACGAACAAAACTTGTGGAGGTGGTGGAATTTCCAGTTGAGCTATTTCAAATCCTAGAAGATGATGCTGTGAAAGTGCTGTACTCAATATGCCAGTGAAATTGGAAAACTCAACAGTGGCCATAGGACTGGAAAGAGTCAGTTTTCATTCCAACCCCAAAGAAAGGTAATGCCAGAGAATTCTCAAACTACCACACAATTGCACTCATCTCACACGCTAGCAAAGTAATGCTCAAAATTCTCCAAGCCAGGCTTCAACAGTACGTGAACTGTGAACTTCCAGATGTTCAAGCTGGATTTAGAAAAGGCAAGAGGAACCAGAGATCAAATTGCCAACATCTATTGGATCATTGAAAAAGCAAGAGAGTTCCAGGAAAACATCTACTTCTGCTTTATTGACTATGCCAAAGCCTTTGACTGTGTGGATCACAACAAACTGGAAAATTCTTCAAGAGATGGGAACACCAGACTACCTAACTGCCTGCTGAGAAATCTGTATGCAGGTCAAGAAGTAACAGTTAAAACTGGACACGGAACAACAGACTGGTTCCAAATAGGAAAAGGAGTACGTTAAGGTGCTGGACTGGATGAAGCACAAGCTGGAATCAAGATTGCTGGGAGAATATGCAGATGACACCACACTTATGGCAGAAAGTGAAGAAGAACTGAAGAGCCTCTTGATGAAAGTGAAAGAGGAGAGTGAAAAAGCTGGCTTAAAACTCAACATTCAGAATACAAAGATCATGGCATCTGGTCCCATCACTTCATGGCACGTAGGTGGGGAAACAGTGGAAATAGTGACAGACTTTAGTTCTTTGGGCTCCAAAATCACTGTAGATGGTGACTGCAGCCATGAAATAAAAGATGCTTGCTCCTTGGAAAAAAAGTTCTGACCAACCTAGACAGCACATTAAAAAGCAGAGACATTACTTTGCCAACAAAGGTTCATCTAGTCAAAGCTTTGTTTTTTCCATTAGTCATGTATGGATGTGAGAGTTGGACTATAAAGAAAGCTGAGTGCCGAAGAACTGATGCTTTTGAACTGTGGTGTTGGAGAAGACTCTTGAGAATTCCTCGGACTGCAAGGGGATCCAACCAGTCCATCCTAAAGGAAATCAGTCCTGAATATTTGTTGAAAGGACTGATGCTGAAGCTGAAACTCCAGTACTTTGGCCACCTGATGCGAAGAGCTGACTCATTTGAAAAGACCCCGATGCTGTGAAAGATAGATACTCTGAGGAGAAGGGGATGACAGAGAATGATATGGTTGGGTAGCAACACTGACTCAATGGACGTGAATTTGAGTAAGCTCCAGGAGTTGGTGATGGACAGGGAAGCCTGGCGTGCTGCAGTCCATGGGGTCACAGTCAGACACGACTGAGCGACTGAACTGAACTGAACTGAATTTGTCATGTAAAGCAATACAAATTTATTATCAAACAAATACAGGTCTCAGGAGGCTAAATCGAAATGTCATCAGGGTTGACACTATTTGTGGAAAAATATATCTCCTTGCCTTTTTCAGTTTCTTGAGGCTGCCTGTACTCTTGGCTTTTGACCTATTTCCTCCATTTTTAAATGATAGGGCGTTAAATTCTTCTCAAATTGCATCACTCTGTCTTCCTCTCTTATATATGTTGAGGACTCTTGTGATTAACGGGGTCTACCAGAATAATCCAGGATAATCTCCGTGTTTTGAGGTAGTTTATTAAAACCTTAATTCCATGTGCAGCCTTAGCTCTCCTTTGCCATGTATCTTAACATAGTCACAGGTTCTGGGGGTTAGGACATGGGCGTTCTTGGGGTGCCACAATTTTGACTCCCACATGAACATAATTTGTTGTAGATCTACTCAGATTTTCAACTTCGTTCTGAATCACTTTTGGTAGTTTGTGTCTTTCTAAGAATTTGTCCGTTTTGTCTAGGTCGTGGCATATATTTGTTTAGGGTATTCCCTTGAAATCATTTTTATTTTTGGAAGGTTAGTGGTGATGTTGTTTACTTTTATTCCTGGTTTTAGCAACTTGAGTCTTCTTTTATTCTTTGTTAGTTTATCTCAAGTTTTGTCAATTATTAAAATCTTTTCAAAGAGCTATCTTTTAGTTTTGTTGACTTTTCTGTGTTGTCTTTCTATTTTGTATTCCTAAAACTAGGAAAAGAAGAATAGTTTCTTGATTAGATTACTAATTTGAGATCATATTAATTTTTGAATATTGATGTTTACAGCTATAAATTTTCTTCTAAGCAGTGCTTTAGCTGCATCCTTAACTTTCGGTATAGTGTGCTTTTGTTTTCATTATTTAAAGTATATTCTAATTTCCTTTGTGACTTCTTCTTTTACTTATTGGATTTTTAGGAGTATGTGGTTTAATTTCTATATACTTGTGAATTTCCTTAATTTCCTTCTGTTATAGATTTCTGATTTTATTCCTTTGTGATGAGAGAACATACTTTGTACTCTCACTTTTAATCTATCTAAAAGTTTTGAGACATGTCTTATGGCCCAGCACATGGACTGTCTTTGAGAATATTTCATATACATTAAAAAAAAAGGTGAATGTCCTACAGGTGTGTGTTAATTCTAATTGGTTTATAGTATTGTTCACGTCTTATGTTTCCTTGTTGATCTTCTATTTGTTCTTCTATCCACTGTCAAAAATAGAGTATATTAGATTCTCTAACTATTGCTTAATTGTCTCTTTTTCTCTTTAGTTCCATCAGTTTTTGCTTCATGTATTTTGGGGCTCTCTTGTTAGGTATGTGCTGCTGGGCTAAGTTGCTTCAGTTGTATCTGACTCTTTGTGATCCTGTGGACTGTAGCCTGCCAGGCTCTTCTGTCCATGGGATTCTGCAGGCAAGCCTACTGGAGTGCGTTGCCATGCCCTCCTTCAGGGAATCTTCCCGACTCAGGGATTGAACCTGCATCTCTTATGTCTCCTGTATTGGCAGGCAGAATCTTTACCACTAGTGCCTCCTGGCAAGCCCCCTTGTTACATGTGTATAATTGTTTTGTTTTCCTGATGGACTGAACTTTTTATCGTTATAAAATGTCCTTCTTTCTCTCTTGAAACAATTTTGTCTTAAAGTCTGTTTCATCTGGTACTAGTGTAGTTATTCCAGCTCTCTTTTAGTTACTATTTTCATGGTATGTCTTTTTGCATCCTTTTACTTATTTGTGTCTTTAGCTTTAAGTGAGTCTCCTGTAGACAACTTATAATGGAATCATTAAAACAATCCATTCTGCCAATCTCTGCCCTGATTAGAGTCCATTTATATTTAATGTAACTACTGACAAGATTGACACCTGCCATTTTCCTATTTGTTCTCTGTATATATTATTGCTTCTTTGTTCCTCTATTCCTATAATACTGTGTTCTTTTATGTTAAGTAGACATTTCCTAGCATGCCATTTTAATTACATTTCTGTTTTCTCACTATGTGTTTTTGAGTTATTTTAGTAGTGGTTGTCCTGGGGATTATAATAACATCTTAACTTAAAATAATCTAGTTATATTAATACCAATATAATTTTTATAGTTTATAACACATTTGTTCCAGTATCACTCTCTTCTCCTGTGTATAGTTATTGTCATAAAAATTACATCTTTATACATTATAATTTACAACACAGTTTATAACTCTTTCTTAATGTGTGTGTGTGTGTGTGTGTGTGTGTGTGTGTGTGTACGTGTATGGTGGGGCACACTTTCCGTGCTATGGCAGGTTATTTTTAAGTCTGCCTTATCCTTCACTTTCTGCTTGGTCAGAAAGTGACCAGAGTGACATGGTCAACCAAGGGCGCAAAATCCTGCCCTTCTTAGATATTTTCCGGACGTGTTCACAGCCCTCGGTATACACACACAGCCTTGTTTAGACACGTGGCTTTCTTGCTTGCCAGAAATATTCAGAGTTTTCAAAGCCTGTATGGACATGTCACCCCCAAGTTTTTCCTTTTAAATTTTTGGTCATCTCCTTGTTAGTCACAGTTGGTGATGCTGCCTCAAGCAGCGGCAAGGTTAAACAGTTGCCACTGATTATTTTCACAAATATTCTATAAATAGGGTTGTTTTCACAGAGTGAGTTCTGAGTCATGTTAAAGAAAGACAAGCCCGAAAATAAAGTTTTTCAATGAGCTTCCAGACAGACCAAATGGTGACAGTTCTCTGGGGACAGAGCTTTTGGAGCTCCAAACCCCTTCTGTTTCTATGAGACCTTCAGTGTCTGCTAGACTGCTGTTTTTCACTGATGATAGAGCTTTTATTCTCATGGTTTCCATCTGATAGCTTTCTTTAACGACTAGAGAAAAGATAAAGATGAAGTTGTCATTTATTGTATTAAAGAAAAAAATACAAAGGAGATATTATATCTTTTAAAAATGATGAATATTCTTGTTTACAAAGGATTTTATGAAAGCAAAATTAACGTCATCTTTCACTTCTACTTAAGACCAATAGTGATTTCTCCACAATTCTGGGTGAATGACTGTCCATGATTTGCAGAGAATCCTTGTTCTGAAAGATCCAACTCTTTCCATATTGATTCAGGTATAGGAATAGTCTAGGTTGATATTATTTTGTGGAAGCACTTGGGTTTGCTCCATAGTACATGAGTTAAATGCTTTCGCCTGCGGTGAATTTTCTATTCCTGAATTGGAAAATACCACAGGAGTAGCCTGAGTATATAAGAATGGTCATGACAGTTGAACTTCTGGCTGTATTGCCAAACACATTTGATAAGGCTGACATCAGAGTTCTCAGCTACAGACCAAAATTTCCAGCCAGCATCATCTTTGGTTTTGTTGAACTCAGTAGACAGCAACTATAAAAGAACACACACACAAAAAGCAAGTATACATACAAAAAAGCCAAGCATAGATATTTGAACTTTATTAGGATGAATCTAGAATAATTGGCAATTCACTTTATTCTGAAGCTAATTTCATGGGGCTTGGAATTTAATTCAAACTTGTACTATTTGGCTTTCTATCTTTTTCTTTAAAGAAAAAGACTGTTCTCAATTGAGTAAAAGATGATGCCACTGAGGGCCTGATATTGTGGGTGAAACCTGATATATTTAGCTTTAATCAGTGATTAAAATTTTTAGTCAGTCAAAAGAAAAGTTATTTATGATTTCATTATTCTTTTTGCCTTTTTAAACATAAAAAGAACTGGTTGTTTTGCTTTTTTTTCTCTTCTTTGGTGCTTTAAATCTTTATAAGATAAAGTTTGAGTAATAATAAGTCTTCCTTGATGGGGGTACTGATGTAAACTTAAGTGGTCAAAGTTGGTATGTTTCAGAGAAAGAAAGGGCCAGAAGCAATGTTATTCAGTTCTCTAATCAGATCTGGGTACTGGGTAGCTAGGCATGCTTCTTTGTACTAGGAACCTTAGCACACCTGAAGGTCAAGATTGCTTTTCTCCTGTTACCATGGTTTAGGCTCAGTGCAAGTTGGAGTTTCTGTTTCCTGGTTAGTGCGACTTTGTACTCACCACTAGAACTGGTAAGTATTTGCCTAAGTTATTAAGGCGAGCAGCAACACTTTAGAAATGTATGAGTCCCCTGGATTTACCCATGGGTGTGTCTTACCATCGGTGTTGTTGTTGAGGTGAATGATAGTTTTGGTTATGTAGAAAACCTTACGTTACATGGTCCCTTCCCCAGCCTTTCCATAGAAACACGTGAATGTGGCTGCTGGTTTATGGAGTGGGGAATATCCATTAGTCTCTGGTGGCTTGAGCCAACATAAATGATTCCTTAGAGCAGTGAGACGGAAAACTAGAAATCTAACTAGCTATATGGCAGACAAGGACTAGACTTCGTTTTATAATTAACGTGCCAGGTGGGAGCATTGCTCCTGGTGAGGCTTGATGGTCTCTCTGTGTCTCGTAGCTCACTGGGTGTGAATGATGTCTGCTTGTTTATCTGGAAATCTGAAAGTTTGCCTTTGTCTTATCTTTACACCTCATTGCTCCTCCATCTCCTTTTCAAATCTCATTTAAAAGGTATTTAGATATTTTCTCCTTGCTCATCTTTCTTAATTTTACTCTGCCTCTCTTGATGGCCTCGTGATTTCAATTTCTAACATTAATTTTTCCAGGGTATTTGCCAGTCTTCTTCTTCTTCTTCAAGTCAACATTTGCTATAAAATAACTTCAGGTTTGACTTATGAAACTCCGCCTCGTATGTGGAAATATAATTGTAAAGATAAGTCCAGAAAATAAATTGGTCTCTTATGAAATTGCATGGCTTCCTAGGTGGTGCAATGGTAGAGAATCTGCCTGCTAATGCAAGAGATGCAAGAGACCCAGGTTCAATTCCTGGGTCAGGAGGATCCCCTAGAGAAGAAAATGGCAACCCACTCCAGGAGTATTCCATGGACAGAGTAGCCTGGCAGGCTACAGTCCATGGGGTCACAAAGAGTCTGGCAAGACTGAGCATGCATGCATGTATGAAATTGTATTAACTTAGTTATTAATAGTTTCATAAACTAAATTATTAGGCAGTGTGCAAAAAAACTTAGGGAATATTTATAAATTACAATTTGTAAATACTCTGAAATAAAGTGATCCTTTTTAGAGTTTGGTCCCTCTCTTTATAGTAAGGAGTTATACTAGCCAGAAGAGGTGAGGGGATTAATTAGTTTGTGAGAATGTTAGGCAGGTAGGAGGTTCCTGAGGAGTATGGAAAGGAATTTAGAAAATTCTGACCAAGATTTCCTGCCATGAAATTGAAAGAAGTAATATTATAACAGTGTCTGTCAATGTTTAAACCTCTTGTAGCTTCTGCATGCGCGTCCTTTCTTTGTTAAAAAGGCTGTGGGAGGAGCTTCCTCGGTGGCTCAGTGGTATGGAATCCATGTGCCAAACATGAGACACGGGTTCAACTCCCAGTCCGGGAGGATTCTGCATGATGCATGGCAACTAAGCCCATGCTCCAGAACTACTGAGCCTGTGCCCTAGAGCCCAGGACCCGCAACTGCTGAGCCTGTGTGCCTAGAGCCCCATGCTCCACAAGAGAAGCTACTGGAGTGAGAAGCCCTCACATCACAACTAGAAAGTAGCCCTGCTCTCTGCAACTAGAGAAAAGCCTTCGCAGCAGTGAAGACCCAACTCAGCCAAAAATAAATCAATAAAATGAGAAAAAAAGAGCTGAGAGATAGAGGTCCGGAAGGGGACCATGATAGTCACCTCTGTTCACATCCCTGCTCTCTTCAAATGCAGGGGCATTTGAAAGGTTGGTGAGACCAACTTTGAGTTAGCTTCACCAATTTTGTGCATTCTACTGGATGCAGACTGAGGTCAGTTATTTAGTTTTATTTGACTGGTTGAAGACCCTTGTCCTTAGTGTTAACTTCAATCACAAAATAGAATATAGCACTGGCAGAATCTGGTCCAGCATTGTTGAGAGGTACCATTCTAAAAAAAAAAAAAAATCAGATTTTCCCCAAGTCTCCAACTCTTAAGGCTTTTTTTTTTTCCCCCCCAAAGGCCCTTTATTCCTTGAGCTCGTCTTTGTTCACTGGTAATGGACTTGCTAAATCTCTCAGGTATGTTGTAGGGAATCCAGACAAAGAAGTGAAGTGTGTTTGTCTTTCTCTACTGTGAGTGAGCTGAGCGCCTCAGTTTCTGGGCTACCTTCAGTTTGTGAATGCCAGCATGTTGCTCTGTATTGTTCTTGGCAATATTGGTCCTGGAGAGACTATTTCTTGGCTGGATGCTGCACTGCAGGAAATGAGGGTTTCTGGCCAATGTGGTGCCATTCCAAGGAGCTCTGCCTTCCAGGGAGAGGCTTTCTGTGAAATGCAGGGTACTACTGCCTTGAGAGATGTCTGTCAGCATCTCAAGGAGATTGAATCTGATCAAGCAGAGCTTTAAGAGCAGGTGAGCAAGTGAGGTAGATTTTCCTCCACACTACTTGCAAAAGCATTTCAGAACTTGGATCTAGAAACTTGTGTATCAATTTTCCCCAGAGAAAGAAGGCACAACTTTAACTTAGGCTTGCTCCTAAGTGTTATTTCTTTGATTCATTGGTTTTCTCTTTTAAATCTCTGTGGGGAGAACAATGACATAGGGTTTAATTTTCTTGCTTGTAGTGGGATTGAGGGGAATCCCCTTTGGGGCAGATCATCTCCAGTGTTTCTTCCTCGTAAAAGAGCCTAAAGAAAGGCCAACAAGTTGAAATGGAAGAGACTGACATATACTCTGGTATGTTGTTGTGGTTTTCCAAATTCAGTCTGTTGAGTTCCAGGATCCTATGGGGGTCTCCCTAAGGGTTTAATTTTTTTTAATTGAAGTATAGTTGATTTGCAATATATTAGTTTCAAGTTTACAGCATAGTAATTTGATATTTTTATAGATTGCTGTTGTTTAGTGACTGAGTTGTGTCCAACTCTTTGAGACCCCATGGACTATAGCCTGCCAGGCTCCTCTGTTCTTGGGATTCTCCAGGCAAGAATACTGGAGTGGGTTGCCATTTCCTTCTCCAGGGGATCTTCCCAACCCAGGGATAGAACTTGCGAACCTGTGGCTCCTGCATTGGCAGGCGGGTTCTTTCACCACTGAGCTACCAGGAAGATTACAGTCCATATAAAGTTACTAAAAAGTATTGACTATATTCCCTGTGCTGTACATTCTATCCTTGTAACTTACTTATTTTATACCTAGCGGTTTGTACCTCTTAATCCCCTTCATTTATTTTGCCCCTTCCTCCACCCCTCTCCCCTCTGGGGACCACTAGTTTGTTCTCTGTATCCCTAAGGGTTTCTTAAAGGAAGGTTGGCTGATGTTTAATCTCTGTCTGCTCTGTTATCTTCAGATCTCGTCATCACTATTTTTAGAGATGCGGTTTTAAGTCATAACTTCCTGTCCTCAGAATGACACAATGACTTGATCTCTGGTCTTCATCCCCTTCTTTTTCTGATCAGTGTGTGTTGACACCTATTCTATGAAAACAGAAGTGCCTGAGTTTCTCTTTGCCTCAGTGAGAGGATGCTTTGTGCCTTTGTTACTTCACTCACTCTTTGGTACCTGGTACCTCTTCAGAGAATGAAAGGTCACTTTGCTAACAGCAATAGTGTGAGGGCTAGTTTTTTAAAAGAATCTGGTTGCTAGATCATAGATTATTTCTCGTGCTGCTTTGTCTGGAGTGTTTTTTCTTGCTCAGGATAAGCCTTCATGAATTACAACGATTTCCCAATGGTCTGTCTTGTCTCCGCAGAGTATCTTTCAGTTCAGTGCCCTCAGATGATGATGAGTACGCCTGGATATGAAAGCTTTTGGCTGAGGCTGAATAAGCCCACTCTAAGACAGATGTTCAGTCTGTAGAAATGTAATAGAAAATCCATTCGGTATCTCATCAACCCCAGGTTGATGATGTGATTCAACTTCAGGTGCTTTGTCTTCAGTGTAAACTTTTTCATCTATTGCTTTGAAGATGGAATGATGGTTTCAAATTGGATTTGGGATACTGATGGAAACCTGTGCCTACTTCATTGCTCCTGGTGGCCAGCACACTTGTCATTCTTGTCACCCAGAGAAAAGGCAACCTTTTACCTGCTGAATCCCCTCAGGTTTCCCTTCTAGTCGATATTTCTTCCCTTTTCTCAAGATCCATGCTGTTGAGTCCTTTAGCTGCTGTGATAGGTTATAGTCATCCTTGAACTTCTCCCTTCTTTCTTCTCTTCTTCCTCTCCTACCTGCCCCATTGTGTTCTGGCAGGAAAACCTCAAGTGCATTTGATCAGTGTCTCCATTTTTGATGCAAGTCACCGGTCTCTTTATCTATCTATCTACCTATTTATTTATTTATTGGCTGTGCCCCACAGCATGCACGGTCTTAGTTCCCTGACCAGGGATCAAGCCCATGCCTTTTGCAGTGGAAGCATGGATTCTTAACCACTGGATCACCAGAGAAGTCCCATCAGTCTCTCTTTTAAAAAAAAATTAATTAGTTTATTTTAATAGGAGGCTGATTACTTTACAATATTGTAGTGGGTTTTGCCATACATTGACATGAATCAGCCTTGGGTGTACATGGGTTCCCCATCCTGAACCCCCCTCACACTTCCCTCCCCATCCCATCCTGCAGGGTTGTCCCAGTGCACTGGCTTTGAGTGCCCTGTTTCATGCAGTGAACTTGGACTGGTGATCTATTTTTATGGTAATATACATGTTTCAATGCTCTTCTCTCAAATCATCCTACCCTCGCCTTCTCTCACAGAGTCCAAAGTCTGTTCTTTATATCTGTGTCTCTTTTGCTGTCTCGCATATAGGGTCATTGTTACCATCTTTCTAAATTCCATATATATACCTTAATATACTGTATTGGTGTTTTTCTTCCTAACTTGCTTCACTCTGTAAAATAGGCTCCAGTTTCATCCACCTCATTAAAACTGATTCAAATGCGTTCTTTTTAATAGCTGAGTAATATTCTATTGTGTATATATACCTCAGCTTTCTTATCCATTCGTCTGCTGATGGACATCTAGGTTGCTTTCATGTACTGGTTATTGTAAACAGTGCTGCGATGAACACTGGGGTACACGTGTCTCTTTCAATTCTGGTCCTCATTGTGTGTGCCCAGCAATGTGGGATTGCTGGGTCATATGGCAGTTCTATCAGAGAAGGCAATGGCACCCCACTCCAGTACTCTTGCCTGGAAAATCCCATGGATGGAGGAGCCTGGTAGGCTGCAGTCCACGGGGTTGCGAAGAGTAGGACACGACTGAGCGACTTCACTTTCACTTTTCAGTTTCATGCATTGGAGAAGGAAATGGCAACCCACTCCAGTGTTCTTGCCTGGAGAATCCCAGGGACAGGGGAGCCTGGTGGGCTGCCGTCTATGGGGTTGCACAGAGTTGAACACGACTGAAGCGACTTAGCAGCATGGCAGTTCTATTTCCAGTTTTTTAAGGAATCTCCACACTGTTCTCCATAGTGGCTGTACTAGTTAGCATTCCCACCAACAGTGTAAGAGGGTTCCCTTTTCTCCACACCCTCTCCAGCATTTATTTTTTGTAGACTTTTTGATAGCAGCCATTCTGACTAGCGTGAGATGGTACCTCATTGTGGTTTTAATTTGTATTTCTCTGATAATGAGTCCATCGGTCTCTTTTAAAAATACTTTTTCTCTAGGTCTAGCCTAGAGTGATAGATATTTCATAGAGGAAAGAACAAGGCTGATAGGAATCAGTACACACTGGTGTATCTACACCAGTTAAAACATTGAAATGCATCTGAACTGGTCAGTAAATGGCCCTTGTATTGAGATTTTGGGTACTCCTGCCATTTTGACTTCCTTGCCCCTACCCTGGAACTCATCCCTTGGAACATCCCATCAAGAGGCATTTCAGGGCATCCAGGAATCCACTGTGGTTGGTTATTGCCCATACAAACAAGTTATGAATATTCTGAGCATTGCCCCTGGTTACGCACAAAACATAATTTATTGGTAGAACTTTCTAGACTTTAACATGGATATCTCTTCTAGGGACCAAAATTTTTTCTTGAGAGGCTTGACTTCAGGATTGAATATCAGTCTTCTTCAGGGGATGAAGGTGAATGTCATATTAGAAAAGAAGCATCATGTCTATATCAATCCAGTAGTCATTTAAAAGCAGCTTTTCTGACCTAGGCTAAAGCCTTCATGGTTTTCTTGATATCATCCTAAGATCTCTCCTCCAAGTAGTATTTGAAGGCAATTTTACTTTTGAAGTGTTGGGCAATGGGAGATTGTATATTTAAGAATAGTTACCTCCATGTCATTAAGAAAAATTTCTAATCTTCCTGAGAAATTTTTGGAGAGCTTCTTAGTTATGACCTCTTTGTTTAGTGGTGTGGCTAGAGGAGATGGATTTTACCAGCTTCCAGGAATTAAAAGGGGCTTCCCTGGTGGCTCAGCGTTAAAGAATCCGCCTGTCAATGCAGGAGACACAGGTTTAGTCCCTGGGTCGGGAAGATTCCCTGGAGGACGAAATGGCAACCCACTCCAGTATTCTTGCCTGGGACATCCCATGGGCAGAGGAGCCTGGCGGGCTACAGTCCATGGGGTCGCAAAAAAGTTCAACATGACTTAGAGACTGAACTTAACATTTTTTTCAAGTAAAAAAATGTGTCCTCTGTTTGGCATTTTAAAAAATGTGATTCAGTCTGCACTGTACCCATAAGCTCTAGAGTTACATTTCAGAAATGGAACAAACTCACTTTTGTGTGTCAATATGTGATTTTATGGATGGGAATGGACGGGCACATGCCCGTTGCAAGCCCATTCGTTCCTCTCAGTTCGAAAGCTTCATTCTGAAATGCCTTTAACGGAAGATGTTTGTGTGATATAGAGGTGCTTGTTCACTGTACCATCACTGATGGGCTGCATTTTGACCAAATGACTAACTTTGCAAATAGACTGTTTATGTCCAGTAGGAGCACAGCTTCTCCACCAAAGTGCATTTTTAACGATCTACTTTAAGAGTAAGTGGGTTGAGAAGTAGCTGTCCAGGAATCTGATTGGCTGGCACCAGTGTCACTTCCCATAATTACCCAATAAACCATAAGGGCTTTGTTGGCACATTTATTCACGCCTGTCATGTCAGACCAGCTGCCACCCAGCATCCCAAGTCTACTGCTAATATTCGCTTTACAATCTTTTTGGAGAAATTTGGTGCCTACCTACCTTTGAAAAATCTTTGTGGGGAAATTTGGTATCCATGCACTGCAGATTTCACGATGGACTGTTGCGCTGTTAAAAAAAAAAGTTTTCCCTAAATAGCAAAAATTATGAAAATCATGATCTGGACTAAGCTGCTGTATTGAGTTTTTTTTTTTTAGAAATGTTTCACTTTTTAGTACATCTACGATCTGCACTAAAGCACATAGATAGAATCTAACCTAAAAGAGGCAAATTGTGAATTTCATCTTGAAACCAACTCTTGAAACTTGTGGCAACAATCACTTAAAAAAAATTAAAGAAATATAAAGAAATTTAAATTTTATTCTGGAGGGAGGAAGTAACCTGCCCTGTTTCTATGGTAGAAAGAAAACAAAGAAGCTATTGATATGACTCAGCAGATAAAGAATCCACCCACAATGCAGGAGACACAGGTTTGATCCTTGGGTTGGGAAGATCCTCTGGAAAAGAATATGGCAACCCACTCCAGTATCCTTACCTGGGAAATCCCACGGACAGAGGAGCCTGGTGGGCTACAGTCCATGGGGTTGCAAAAGAGTCGGACTTGACTTAGGGACTAAACAACAAGAAATCAGAGAAGCATCCATACACTAAGTATAATTACATTTTCCAATTTATATATGAAGTTTTTCAGGTGTATCATAGACCAAGGGTATTCTAAATGATTCTTATACCATTTTCTGAGGAGGAACAGAAAACTCCCAAAACTATAGTCAGTATAGTATATTTAGGGGAAACACATTTCTTTTCTTAGGAATTTAGATACTTTGGGTCTTTCACTTATGCCTTCAGATCTTCTAAGATTTCAGTAGCTTTTTTTTTTTAATGGAGGGTGAGTAAAGAGCATTGTCTATGGACCCTGCCACTTGTTGCTGACATTTAAAGTAATTCTGCCTATTTTCTCAGCCTACTGTGGCACTCTCTGCATTATCACATAATTAAGTGGAACATGGGAACAGTGACATACTGAATAAAGAACGTGAACATGAAAAGCTAAAAAAGCCAGCTCTCTCAAGGCTGTCCAAGCCTTCCTGAATAAAAGAGCTTCACTTTCAGGAAACTTATTGAGTGACTGTGCATTAGTGTTAAATAAAAGCCCAGTATTTCTCCAGCAGGATATCAGCCCTGTGGGCATGAGACTATTGGCCATGGGCTAACATGAAACAGAAGCGATTAAATGCACTTGACAGTTATTGGCTGAAGAAAATTCAGGAGATGTGATAGCACTAGAGCCCCCAGAAATAACACAATTAAGCACACATTAACCATATGTCTCAAGTATATTGAGAACATAGCAATAGAAATGACCAGGAGATGACCTTCACCCCAAACTGGAAGGTGGATGACAAAGTCCATATTGGTTTGGAAACTAAAGCTGGAAAAAGAGATTAAAATTTGTAAGGCACAGGGATGGCGGTGGTTTGCAGCATGTGGCCCCATGAGGACTTGAAAAATAAAGGGCCATACTAGAAAAATGATCTCAGTATCTCCTATGGAGTAAGTGAAATTAAAAGTAGCTTTTGTGATGGACCTAGAGATGATCATACTAAGTGAACTAAAACAGAGAAAGACAAATATCATATGATATCACTTATATGTGGAATCTAAAACAGTGATACAAATGAATGAGATTTTCAAAATAGAAACAGACTCATAGACTTTGAAAACAAATTTATGGTTACTAGAGGGGAAAGGTGTGGGGGGGGGTGGAATAAATTAGGAGTTTGGAGTTAACATATACAAACTACCATGTATAAAATAATCAACAAGGAACTCTACTTAATACTCTGTAATTACCTAGCTGGGAAAAGAATCTGAAAAAGGATGTGTGCATGCTAAGTTGCTTCAGTCATGTCCAACTCTTTGCTACCCCATGGACTGTAGCCCATCAGCTCCTCTGTCCATGGGATTCTTCAGGAAGAATTGTGGAGTGGGTTGCTGTTTCCTTCTCCAGGTGAATCTTCCCAACCCAGGGATTGAACCCACATCTCCTGCATAGACATACAGATTCTTTATCGCTATACCACCTGGGAAGTATAACCTTTTAAAATTGTGGGTCACTATATTTTACAACTGTGGCTTATATATTATCATTTAGAAAAAGAAGTAAAGGACTTCCCTGGTGGTCTCCCAAGTGGTTAAAGCTCAGCTTCGATCCCTGGCCTGGGAACTAAGATCCCACCTGCCACACAGCAAAGGATAAATTAATGAAGCAGTTTAATTTTAGGAAATGAAATCCCCAAAGTATTCTAGAAGTAATGGCAGGGTAAAACATTTTCTTATAAATATGTTTATAGAGTTGTAGTTTCGGTAAATCCTACAGAAAATTAAATAACATATACATACCCATATATGTATGATGCTTAAAATCTACAGATACCTAATTGAATATTATTGAATGTAGAATCATAGATTTTCTGCTCTCATTTACACATATTCTGCCTCCAGTTTTATTAATATGAGCACTGGTTGTACAAGTTTTCCAGCAGTGGG
The DNA here is from genome assembly GCF_029378745.1 of Bos indicus. Taxonomy (NCBI): domain Eukaryota; kingdom Metazoa; phylum Chordata; class Mammalia; order Artiodactyla; family Bovidae; genus Bos; species Bos indicus. Next base: position 30,272,962 of record NC_091773.1, on the reverse strand, counting down.
CAAAATTTCATGTTTTATATTAACTCTGCTTCGTTTCTATATAATTTCTGTTTTGTTAGCAAATGATATAAAGATTTTTATTTACTTTGTAATAGGTGCCTGGTATAGCTTAAAAATACTTGATCTTTGACTTTATATTGGGTTCTAGGTGAAACCATTTTTCTGCTGTGTTTTGTATTCAGTTTTTTTTTTTTTTTTTGTAGAAAGGGATAGTCAGGTTTGCTTACTGGAATATCAGTCTCAGGTTTAGTTATTTGCCTTGGTACCTCTGGGGCAACCACATGGCAGAGGTGGAGAAAACTGACTTTTTTGAGGCAGTGAGTCTATACTTAGATTCCAGCTTCCTCCCTTACTGAGTAATCTCAAGTAAGTTACCCAACTCTTCTAGGCCCCAGCCTTCTCATTTGTATAGAGAAGATGATATATTCCTCCTGGGTTTGCTGTGATGATACAGTACAGTACCACGGAAATATTCAATTAATGATAGATCTTTGTAGGAGAACACTTCTTTTTTCCTTTCAGCATTTACCTTCATAGTTATTCAGTGGGAGAGTTGGCATTTTACCTCTTGTTATCATATTTTCTCTGTGACAGTGTTAACACTCTAACATTAATAGATAATACTATTTATTAGATTGATTGATTTTATGATAGGCTTCCCAGGTGGCTCAGTGGGTTAAGAATCCATCTGCAGTGCGGGAAATGCGGGAGACACAGGTTTGACCCTTGGGTCAGGAAGATCCCTGGAGAAGGGCATGGCAACCCACTCTAGTATTCATGCCTGGAGAATCCCATGGACAGAGGAGCCTGGCGGGCTACAGACCACAGGATCACAAAGAGTCTGACATGACTGAAGCGACTTAGCACACATGCATACGTTTTATGCTAGGACTTCCTCAGGCCCAGTGCAACATAATGCATTGAAAGTAAATGAATTCTGATTCTATTCAGAGTGAGGTTCCTGTTTTTGTGATTTATAGGCAGGATGGAAGTACTAATAAAGATTATTTAATTGAACTCTTTGACCATCAGAATTATATTAAAATTATGTAAAATTTAACATTTTCTATTATATTTATACTACCTTAATATTCTATTTAAATTATATAAAATAACTCAATATAAAATTATATCAAAATACATCATCTCAAAAATGTCCACTGACTCTGCATCATTACTTGTTAAGGGAAGTATTGAGCATTTTATGCAGGTTTGACTTTGGCACAACCTAAGGATATAAGTAGGTATATATCATTTCCATTTTACAGATAATAGAATTGAGGGACAGGTAGTCTAAACTTTTCTAAGGTCAGAGCTGGATATAAACTGAGATCAGTGTCACTCCAGTACCTACTCACTAAATTGTTTAATGGTCATTGTCAGTGTTGCTATTTTAAAATGTATACTGTTCTTATGCCTCCTAAGAGTGTTTAAACTGTTACAACATAGCTCTAGATTTCTGGAATTCCAAGGGACTTCCTGGGATGAGCTTACTCTGTTTCCTGAATATTTCAAGCTGTTTCATGTGCATGTGTGTGTGTGTGACCTTAACTGATAGTACTTACAACTTAAAATTCAGACTCCTTTGCTGTAGCTTGTCCAGGATGTGCAGAAAGGCTGATCAGTTGCCTCAAACTGAAGACCAGGAAGGGATAGTTACCTCTGCATGGTCCTGAATCCTGAATATGATCTGTCAGTTGCATGAGGCTGGGATTTGGTGTGCCTTTGTCCCAACTCTTATCCATTTACACAGAATATCTTTCTTAACTGAATTAAGTCTGGGTTCATGAAATGAATTAATCCCTAGTTTGGGGGTTAAGGTAAAGGGTTTTGGAAGTAGAATTGCATGTGGAGTAGTTTAGTTTTTCTACTAAGCTGCACTTCATACAAATGTATATTTTCTTCCCTCTGAAAGAATTCAAGCCATACTGGGGCATTCTGATGCTCAGAATTTATCCATTAAATTAGGTGGAAGGGTCATAAAGCATTCTGTAGAAGCCATGCTGATATATCACTCTTGAAAGGTGTTAATTTGGTTCTCCAGCTCTGAGTTGTTTAGTAGAACATATTAATTGCTTGGTGGACAGAACTAAACCATTTTAGGCTTCAAAAAATTGGAAGCTCTGAAAAATAAATAGCTTGATCATTGCAGAACATTCATTCTGATTACAGCAGCTTATTTGATCAAAGACAGTTTAAGTTTATTCTCAGAATTCTTCACAATTGCTTTTAAAATGGGATTCAACGCTGATACAGTAGTTCAAATGAAATCCAGCTTCCTCTCCAGTTAAATCAGAATGGTAGGGATGACAATACAGTCACTCTCCTTTGAGGGCATTATCACAAGAAATGTTAACAGTCAGTAGGAAGGAAGATGTTTTGGCCCCAGTCATCAGCAGAATATTAAAATAATGAATTCTTAATATTGATACTGGCCATTTGTTGTGTTTTTAACACATGTGTACCCACCTGGCTCCTTGTGAGTCTTGGCATGCTTTAACTCATTTAATCCCTGTGAGACTCACCTACAGACATATTATTCTCGTAATACAAGTGAAGGGACTGCAGGGTAGAGAGTGTGCTTTGCCAAATGACAAAGACCTACTAAGTGGCAGGCCTTTCTTTTTTCTTTTTCTTTATTTTGTGTTTCTAATTAATGTTTTATTTATTTTTTAATGAATTAATTTTTAAAATTAGTTTTGGCTGTACTGGGTCTCCGTTACTGTGCGAGTGGGGGCTACTCTCTAGCTGCGGCGCGCAGGCTTCTCATTGCGGTGGCTTATCTTGCTGTGGAGCACAGGCTCTATGCATACGAGTTTTTGCCGGGGTCCAGCCCCGGTGGATCCAGGGAATTCGAAGCGGGGACAGCGTCGGCGAGGATCAGGAAACAAACGTTAATTAAGGATATAAAGAGTGGTTAAATAAGGATAGCTCAGTGAGGAAATTCAGTGGAGAAAAGAGGCTGAAATAAGGATAGCTCAGTGAGGAAATTCAGTGGAGAAAAGAGGCTGAATAATTCAGCCAGAAGGTGAGAGAAAGAACGACATGGGGAGACCAAGTTTCGGTGAACAAGGCCTGCACTTTATTTTCCAAAGTAGTTTTTATACCTTAAGTTATGCATAGAGGATAATGGGGGAAGGGGTAGAGTCATGCAGTAAGCCAGGCTTTCTTCCTGCAAACTTATCATATGCAAAAGCTTAGGTGATTTGCATCATCTCCTGGCCAAGAGGCCTGTTAACATTTTAAGAAACTTATTTTTCTCTAAAGGTGATTATTCTAAAGTCAGGCACCACTCTCCAAAAGCATTAGATAAAGTTGCATTCCTATAGGGCAAAGGTGTGGTGGGCTACAACAAAAAAAAGAATTAACTCAAGGGTCCAAGGTTACAAACATTAAAGCTACTACTTACACCAATTATATTAATCAATACACTGCCAGGGACACAGCAGGTAAGGGATATGGAGACTTAGCAGCAAACATTGGCCTAACAAGTGAAAAACCATTCACCAATACAATTTCTAATCAATCTTTTAACTGCTCAAAGGAATCTGTATTTAGACAGTTTAGAACATCTCATGCCTCTCACAGTTCGGAGGCTCTGAGCAATCACATGTGGCCGGAAAAACCTATTCAGGCAGGCTAGAGGATTTCCAAAGGAGTTTGTAGGTTGAAACACTGTCACACCCAGGAATTATTAACTGGAGCTGTAAGTTAATTCTTTTTTCAGAGAGAGGTAGTGGGGGACAGCCCCCCATAAAGTCAGAGGTGTAGGTGAGAGCACAAAGCAGAAAGTAAGCAGACTCTGGTTTTGGGGGTAGATGCTCGAGAATTTCCAGGGGGACTCCTGAGGCTTGATCCCGCCTTTGCGTATGCCGAGCCTCCTTCCTCATGACCTTTGTCATGGGTGGAGCTCCTGCTCCCGGCAAGTTTTAGTAGTTGTGGCTCACGGGTTCTAGTGCTCGGGTTCAATAGTTGTGGTGTATGGGCTCAGTTTCACCACCTCATGTGGGATCTTTCTAGACGAGGGATCAAACCTTTGTCCTCTACATTGGTAGGCAGATTCTTAACCACTGAACTACCAGGGAAGTCCTCTTTTAAAAATTTAAATAATTATTTCTTTGGCTGCACTGGGTCTTAGTTGGTTAGTTTTGGCATGCTAATTCTCTTAGCTGCAGCGTGTGGGATCTAGTTCCCTGACCAGGGATCAGACCCAGGACCCTGGCATTGGGAGTGTGGAGTCTTATGACTGGACCACCAGGAGAGTCCTGCTTTCTGATTCCCAGAACTATCCTTTCAACCCCTTGATCTCCCCATCTTTATTCACTCCATCTCTGCAGCAACAGTCTCTCCAATTCACTGTTGAACATAGGCACACCATTTCTGCCATCTAACATTCTTTAAGCAAATTTTTAAAGTAACTTTAAAGTATTATTGAAATGTGGAAAATGTTTTATATTTTTATTTTCAGCTTTATTGAGGCATAATTAACAAATGAAGCTCTTACATATTTAGTGTACAATGTGATGATTTGATATAGGTATACATTGTGATGTAAATTAACATCAAGTTAATTAACATATACATATTCACCTTTGTGTGTGTGTGTGTGTGTGTGTGTGTGAGAACACTCAAGTTCTACTCTCTTAGCAAATTTCAGTTATATAATACAGTGTTATCAACTGTGATCACCATGTTTTACATTAGATCCTCAGACATTATTCATCTACAACTGAAAGTTTGTAACTTTAATACCTTTTAGTTTTTTTCTTATTTACCCCAACTCCAGCCCCTGGCAACCAACATTCTGTCTATTTCTGTGAGCTTGACTTTGTTATTTTATTCCATATGAAAGTGATGTCATGTAGTATTTGTATTTCTCTGTCTGGCTCATTTCATTTATCATAATGCTCTCCAGGTTCATCCATGTTGTTGCAAATGCCAGGATTTTCTTATTTTTATAAGTGAATAACATTTATGTGTGTGTGTATTGTCACATTTTCCTTGTTCATTCATTGCTCTGCAGACACTTAGGTTGTTTGCACATCTTAGCTATTGGAAATGTCATGGGAGTGTATGTTCCTCGGTTCTTTGTCTCGTCACAACAAAGATTTGGAGCAACGGACATTAAAGCCCTCGGCGCATCACAGCTCTCGGGTCTTGGACAAACTGTGTTACAGCTCTTAGGCAAATCAGTGTTATAGCTCCATTTTATTTAGAAGATAGCAGGGGAGAGAGAGAGAGAGAGAGAGAGAGAGAGAGGGAGAGAGAAAGAGCACATGCATGCGGGAGACAGTCCCAGAGAAAGCGCTTTGGCTCCTCCTTTTATATGTTTTTTCCTCCGCCTGGGACTGCACTATACAAATTGGGCTTAGCCAGGAGTGCTGTTTGTTCTGTTTGTTCTGCCTGAAGTCTTCACTCTGGTCCTCAGACCTTTCTTGTCTTTTAGCCGCCACCATTTTGGACTCCTTTTCCCTATTCTACCTACCTAACAGAAATAACGCTGCAGTGAACACAGGAGCACAGACACCTCTTCAAGAAAGTAATTTTCTTTCCTTTGGATATATACTGGTGATAGTTCTACTTTTAATTTTTTGAGGAAATTCAATACCGTTTCTTGCAGTAGCTGAAGCAGTTTAAATTCCTACCAACTTGTGCAGGGATCCTTTATCCCTACCTCCTCCTCATTTGTCATCTCTTGTGTTTTTGATAATAGACATCCTAGCAGGTTTGAGGTGCTATCTCATTGTGGTTTTGCTTTGCATTTTCCTGATGATAGGTGATTTTGAGCTTTCCTTGTATCTGATAGTCTTTTGTATGTTGTCTTCATAAAAATGTCTATTCAGGCCCTTTACCCATTGTTTAACTGTTTATTTTGCTTTTGGACTACATGACTTCATGATATATTTTGGATGTTAACCCCTTTTGGGGTTACACATATTTTCTCCCATTCCAGGTTGCCTTTTCATTCTGTTGAGAGTTTTGTTTGCTATACAGAAGCATTTTAGTTGGATATAGTCCCACTTCTGTGTGTGTATTTTCTGCCTTTGCTTTTGATGTCAAATCCAAAAAATCATTGCTAAGATAACGTCCAGGAGCTTATCCCCTATTTTTTTTTTTTTTTCCTAGAAGTTTTATGGTTTCAGGTCTTACATTTAAGTCTTGAATCCATTTTGAGTTGGTTTTTGTCTATGGCGTCAGATAAGGGTCCAGTTTCTTTCTTTTGTATATGGCTGTCTAGTTTTGTCAATACCGCTTCTTGAAGAGACTACCTTTTTCCTGCTGTGTAGTATGATGGTTGGCAGTTTTTTCCCTTTAGCACTTAGTTTTCCATCCCATTCTCCTCTTGCCCAAAGGCTATCTGCTGTAAAGAATCCACAAGGGTTCCAGAGACAACCAGGGCCTCAGGACACAGTGGTGGATGAGGTTTACCTCTTTGTGATTGTCTAAGTCTCTATCTTTGTTCTTAGTGGCTCCCAGTAGTTGAGGGTGTGACACAGCTCATCAGTGTCCTCTAAGCGATGATCACCATCAACACTTTCTAGCAGGCTGACTAGAAGCCAGACCTTCAAGCAGCAGCCAGGAAAGTATCTAGTTAAGCCTTTTCCAAGGAAAAAATGTGAGTGGACTTTTTGGCCTGTTGCCTCTGTGCTGAGCTTAAGTGCTCAGTCATGGAGTGAGGGTGCTCCTGTGCCAGTTTAAAAGCAGGTGCTTCATTTACTGTTTCTCTGTGAATGCACGTCCCACTGGCTGTCAGAACAAACTGATGTGGAGGCCTGTCCCTCAAGTGACAGGTATAAAACTGGGGGTGCTAGATGTGTGGACAAGCTCCTTCAAGTGAGACACTCATGACTTGGTTTGATTGTTATAGGAGCTATAGGGAGAAGGCAGGGAAGTGCCTACTAGCTCCTTCAGGTTCTAGGGAAGATATGTCAGCCCCCAAATGCAAGCTTAGGGCTTCCTTGGTGGCTTAGTGGTAAAGAGTCTGCCTGTTAATGCAGGGACATGGATTCTATCTCTGGGTTGGGGAGATCCCCTGGAGAAGGAAATGGCAACCCACTCCAGTACTCTTGCCTGGGAAATGCCATGGACAGAGGAGCCTGGCAGGCTACAGTCCATGGGGTCACAAAGTCAGGCATGACTAATTGACTAAATAACAAGAACAACAAAATATACTAAACATATCAAATTATCAGTATTTTGTTTTTTAATGTTTATGGAGGTATGACATATAGAGTAAAACACATAAGTCTGAATTGTGCAGCTCAGTGCAGTTTTACACAATTCGGCACCCGTGGAGCCACACCCAGAGCAAGATATTTGGTTGGCAGGGATCAAGATGGTGACACAGGAAGCTCCTGGACCTCCCTCCTGTCATGACACATCAAATGCACACCTGCACACCTACACACCTACAATTCCCTCTGAGACAAAACTCAGAAACTAGCTGAGTGGCTTTTACACTTAGGGGGAAGTACCCACATGAAAACAAGTAGGAGAATCTGAGACACACTTTTTACCATAAACCCTACTCCCATCACTCAGACAGTAAAGACTTTGCCTGCAATGTAGAAGATCTGTGATTGAGACCTGGGTCGGGAAGATCCCCTGGAGAAGGGAATGGCATCCCACTCCAGTACTCTTGCTTGGAGAATTCCATGGACAGAGGAGCCTGGTGGGCTACTGTCTGTGGGGTCACGGAGTCAGACACAACTAAGTGACTATCACGTTCATTTTCTGCTGCCAGCTTAGCACTACACAATCAGGAAAGAACCACCAATGCCCAGGTTCTCCCCAAGAGCAAAGGGACAGACCCCCAACACTGTGGTCTGGAAGCCACTGAGGGCAGGGCTCACCATCTCTCCTCCACAGAGCTGTTCTAATGATTCCATAAAGAGAATGTATACAGCACTTAGCACAGTGACTGCACACAGTCAACTCTCAATAAATACTAGTCATTATTGTTAATATTCAGTTACCTGCAAACATCAGTTAATGGCAAGTTGATGTGGTTTGTTAATGCCTGGGACATCATTTGTTCTTTTAAGGGGAGCTGAGAATTTGAAGAATGATATAAGGATATAGGAATGATGTCAAGATGAGTCAGAGAAGTGCTATTTATTTGTTTTGACTTATGAAACAAACACTGTCAGTTTCTCCTGATGGCTGGGTTTGTTGGTATATTTTCCTTTCTCTTTTCTCTTCCTCCCCTCACCCGTCGCCCTTTCTCTTCTTTCTCTTGGGCTCCCTTTCTTCCTCCTTCTTCTTAGTAGGAAGTAGGGGGAAGTCAGGAAGAAACTAGCATGTTGATCTCCGTAGCTAAAATACAACTTTCAAATAAAAAGAAATTGACATGAAGTCCAAATCAGGTTTTACTATTGTTTCTTACTTGATACGTATATCAATATTTGTCTCTTTGAACTTTATTATTTATAAATAATAAATTATTTGTAAATAATTTTAAAGCCTCTTAGGAGTTTATCAAAATAGTGAATTCATGTTTGTGATATGCATAGAGGATCATGAATGCCCTTACCTTTTGTAAAAAAGCAAAAATGTAAAATCCTAGGAAATAGAAAAAAATCCCACTTATTTCTGAATTAATCACTTTTTATGAGTCCCTTTCAGTCCTCTAAAGACCAAAAGAGTAATGTTTCCTCTTTTGATTTGGCACAATAGATAAGTTTGTTATTCAAAATTCTGGTTGTGTAAGTTGGGAGAAAAAGTGACATTTATCATTTAATTAGTTCTTTCGACTCAGGATCCAAAATTACAGTCCAAATTTTCTAATAAGCTGAAGAATGTGAGCAAATGATAACATCTTGCTATTAATAAAAAAAACCTAAGGGATACCAACAGCTTGTGTTCTGATTTAATTATTAATGGGATATTTTTCTAATGTACAGTGGCCACTCTGATGCTTCATTATTTTATTTATAATATAGAATTTCTGGTGGTTAGGAAACTATTTTTTAAAAATTTGGCTGTTTTATCCTTGCCCAGTTTTTTTTTTTTTTTTTTTTTTTACAGGGGGCCGGGGGTGTTAGTCTCTAAGTCTCCTTTAAGATGAAAAATTATCATGATTTTGTGACTCTTTCTTACTTACATGTTATCTGTTTACAGTCGGAGTGTGGGTGCATTGAATGGTGGGGGATGGTGGTTGGCGTTTGGGACAATTGTTTCGTAAGGGAGATAAAGTCTGAAGAGATTATTAAGGATTCTGTCTGGATGCTATTTTGAAAAACATAAATAAAATTAAACAGATGAAAAATAGGTCTGTAGGATTAGGTGGATTCCAAGAGATTTTTTTTATTGGAGTATAACTGCTTTACAATGTTGTATTAGTTTCTGCTGTACAAAGATGTGAATCAGCTGTGGGTGTACATATCCCCCGCTTGTGGACCTCCCTCCCTGCCTTTCCAGACTCTAGGTCGTCACAGAGCCCCGAGCTGAGCTCCCTGTGCAGTACAGCAGCTTCCCACTAGCTGTCTGCTTTACACACGATAGTGTGTATATGTCAGTGCTGCTGCTGCTGCTAAGTCGCTTCAGTCGTGTCTGACTCTGTGCGACCCCATGGACGGCAGCCCACCAGGCTCCCCCGTCCCTGGGATTCTCCAGGCAAGAACACTGGAGAGGGTTGCCATTTCCTTCTCCAGTGCATGAAACTGAAAAGTGAAAGTGAAGTCGCTCAGTCGTGTCCGACTCTTAGCGACCCCATGGACCCAGTTTGTCCTATCCTCCCCTCCCCGACATGTAGCCACATGTCCATTCTCTGCATCTCTATTCCTGCCTGGCAAATAGGTTCAACAGTACTATTTTTTCCTAGATTCCATATGTGTTAATATATGATATTTGTTTTTCTCTTTCTGACTTACTTCATTCTGTATGATGGACTCTAGGTCAGTCCACATCTCTACAACACCTTTTACCTCTTTTGGGTGATCTGACGTGCCCTGCACCATTTCTGCTAAGGACTGTCAGCCTAGGGAATAAGACTCATCAGATATTCAGAAACAGGCAAAGCGTGTAGCAGTTACAAAGATCCCGCAATCCTAAGTAGTTTAGAACAGAGAAAAAAAAAAAAAAAGATTGCTCATGGGGTGAGTAGGTGGGTTCTACTTTCAGTTTCATGTCACTTGTGACTCCACTAATCAGTATGATACTTCAGGGTTTACTGTGGCTGAGAAAGAACAGAATGAATGTGTCACCCCAGCAGTGGTATTAATACATTTCCACAGCCCATTGGCTAGAACTGCTGCCATTGCCCCATACACACGTAGGGTGATAGGGAAGAGTTCATTCACCCATATTCCAAAAGCAGAGCAAAGCTGAGTTTGGGTGACCTAGGGTGTCTCCGCTTCAGCACTCTTCATTTATAAATCATATTATGCATTCACAATAAGTATATTTTATGGCCTAGTTTTATTCAGAATGTCTGTGAAGTAAACATTTCCCATAATGTATCTATGCTCCAAACATACACACCAACTGCATGCTACTGATCCATCTTTGATACAACTGATGCTTTAAATGGCTTTGATAATTGGTGCTAGATTTACACTGATCCAGTTGCATTCTGTGAAGTTACTCAGTCGTGTCCGACTCTTTGCGACTCCATGTACTGTAGCCTACCATGTTCCTCCGTCCATGGGATTTTCCAGGCAAGAGTACTGGAGTGGGGTGCTGTTTCCTTCTTCAGAGGATCTTTCCAACCCAGGGATCAAACCCAGGCCTCCCACATTGTAGGCAGACGCCTTACAGTCTGAGCCACCAGGGAAATTTGCAGTTTATCACATCAGTTCTGATCATGGGTAAATCTGTGAGGTGAGTAGTTTCCATTGGGAACAGGCCACAGCCTGAAGATAGCTGCTGGCCTGTCTGAGACATGAGCCAGTTCTTGGTTGCATTTGGGTTTTGTTATGATGTGATGCAAGGCTTTCCAGGTGGCACTAGTGGTAAAGAATCTGCCTGCCAGGACAGGAGACGTAAGAGACTTGGGTTCAGTCCCTGGATCGGGAAGATCCCCTGGAGGAAGAAATGGCAGCCCACTCCAATATTCTTGCCTGGAGAATCCCATGGACAGAGGAGCCTGGTAGGCTGCAGACCATGCGGTTGCAAAGAGTTGGACATGACTGAGCGACTTAACACGCATGCCTGACGAAGTGCACCCATCCTTTGCCCTAGCCTGGTTTCAGGGATCTTAGGATGTCATGTGACCATGAGTTGAGGTCTTTAACCTTCTGTTTGCTTATTTATTTATTTCATTTTTTGGCTGTACCTTGTGGCATGCCGGATCTTAGTTCCCTGACTAGGAATTGAACCCTCAACCCCTGAAGTGGATGCATGGAGTCTTAACCACTGGACCACCAGTGAAGTCCCCTTCCTTCTTTTTATTGGAGTGAGGAGGTAGTAGTTTCTGAACAGAACATTTTTCTAGGCTTTTTCATGTAAGGAGACCAATGGCTAGGAGGTGACCCCTGGCTGTCGAGAGAATGGGGTGAGCTTTTTACTCCTGTCCCTGAAGCCACAATATGATATTTGCAAATTGGAGAGAATCTTGCTGGCAAATGGAAGTTTCACTCTTCTAATTTTTTATAACTTTTGGGGTATAAGAAAGGTCATCCAATTTTTCAGATTCATCCATCTAAACTTTTTTGGTCCATCTGTTTTTGTCCTGGCACGCACAGTGGTAAATTCTTCATTTCAGGGCTGCTTCACTGCTCTTCCAGAACAGAGAAAAGAGAGCACTCAGAATTATTATTAATCTCTAAATAAAATGGGCCAGGTCTTATGTTCTCCTAAAAATGGAAACAGTTTTTTTTTTTCCACGAACCATACAGGGGGTAAGATTTTGTGTCGTTTGTGGGAGACTGGCTGTCAAACTCTTTGTAGGGAAAGGCAATTAACTGTTTGTGAAGCTGGCAGTGGGGCCTTGGAGAAGGGGGAGGAGGGGGAGAGGAGAGGGTCAGCTTCTGATTCCCTTCGGCAGTCCATGTGGCTCTCTGCTGGCAGAGCGCCCCTCGATGTCAGAGCGAGCTGTATGCGCCAGGAACGAGGCAGAGTGAGGAGAATCAGATACCAGGGCTGAGCCGTTTGCCTGTCTCCTCCTTTTTCTTTTCTCCCCTTTTTGTTTTTGACAATGACAGTTTTCAAAATAAAGAAATGTTGCTTTCTGCGCAGAATAAGTCTTACCAAATTTTGGAGATATGCTGCATGAAGCCCCAGGGACAGTGTAAAGCTAAGTGCAGAGCTGAAGTTGAAAATAGGACTTGGTGTTCTTATTATAATTAAGACTTGGCTAAGTTGGGGCTTCCCCTCCAGTTTGGTAAGTTTAGCTGGTCACTTGGAACCAGAGGGGAAACGGGGTCAGCAGTGACTCTGTAGGTATTTGTTCATGTCTCTGCCATCAACCTGTTCGGTGTCCTTGAGTGAGACTGTTCAAATCAGTTTCTTCCTTTACAAAGGATGCAAGAGGAGCCTGGGAAATGCAGTGTTTAATCAAGGCTTCACAAAGTTTTGGTGGGGTGGTATACACTGTACTGTGCCTAATAAATGATTTTTAATCAGGAAGATGCTTATGAAAGGGCTGAGGAAATATGGTAATTAGCTGTTTGGGACCAGACATAATTAAGTACAAATGGCACCTCAAGGTCATCTGGTCCTAACATTTGCTTCATGGCAGGAGCAATTCCAACCATCTGACTGAATCCTTTCATTTGACTCTCCCAATCATATGTACTTGCCAGTGGGGTGAAGAATGTGTGTGCTTGTGACTTAAAGTTGTAATATATTGTGCTATGCACGTGTGTGTGCTAAATCGCTTCAGTCGTGTCCAACTCTTTGTGACCCCATCGGCTGTAGAATGCCAGGCTCCTCTGTCCATGGGATTCTCCAGACAAGAATACTGAGTGGGTTGCCATTTCCCCCTCTAGGAGATCTTTTTGACCCAAGTATTGAACTCACAAGTCTTATGTCTTCTGCATTGGATATTGTGCTATGTATAGCTGTATTTTTAGGGTCTTGCCAGGCATTGTGCTGAATGCTTTTCTAGGTTATTAACTCATTAATTGTCATAAGAACATTTTGAATAGAGTGTAGAAATAGATACATTGTGTGTGCTCAGTCGATTCGATCATGTCTGACTCTTTGTGATCCCATGGACAATAGCCCATCAGGCTCCTCCGTCCATGGAATTCCCTAGGCAAGAATACTGGAGTAGGTAGCCATTTGATTCTCCCGGGGATCTTCCCAACCCAGGAATCAAACCTGGGACTCTTGTGTCTCCTACATTGGTAGGCAGATTCTTTACCACTGAGCCACTGGGGAAGCCCACAGTGTTTATTGGCCTCATAATAAATAATAATAATAATTTTTAAAGTAATAACTATCTTTAAAAATCAAAATAATTTCAAACTTAGAGAAAAGTTGTGAAAGTAGTACAAAGAATTTTTCGTGAACTATTGAAGAGCAAGTTGCTGGTGTGATGCTCCATCACTCTGAATGTCCTGTGTCTTACTTGACCTTCCATCACTATAGATGGTACATTACAGCCAGGGAACTCCCAGATACGCTCAAGTCTGCTGTTCTTTGTAGTGAAGGGATTCAGTCCAGGACCATGTGTTGCATGTAACGGTTATGTCTTTCTAGATTCTTTCAGTCTGGAACTTTCTTTTCTTGAGTTTCATGATCTTGATACTTAGGAAAATTATTGTCCACTTGTTTTGTAGACTATATCCATTAACCTGTGTTTGTCTGATAATTGCTCACGGTTAGATCCAGGTTATACTGTTTTGGGTGTGGAATATCACAGAATTGATGCTGTGTCCTTATAGCATCCTATCAGATGGTACACAGTTTTATTTGTCTCATTGCCGATGATGGTAACCTGGATCCCTTGATTAAAATACTGCCAGGTCCATCATAAAGTTACTTCTGTCCCCTTTGTAGTTGGGAAATATTTTGTGGAGGTGTACTTTGAGATGAAACATTCAAATTTTCACCCACTAGTTTTAACACATTTATTGATATTTCTTGGCTGAATTAGCTATTACTATCATGGTTTCTAAATGGTGATTTTCTGACTCCACAATTCCTTCCACCTTTATTAGATAGCATTCCATGGTAAGGAAAAGTTTTTCCCTCTTCCCATTTCTTTCTTTCTTTATGTATAATAGTGTAGACTCATGGATTCTTTTTCTACTTAATGGGTTATAATCTGTTGCTCTCATTAGATGAGTAAATGACAGAGTTGGGATTAGAGGCAGTCTGGCTCCAGAACTCATCTTTGTAACAACCACCAACATCTCAAGCTACTTAAGCAAATTCAGACTCAAGTGTAATCTACCTTAAAGACCACAGCTATTCTTAAGGTTTTGCTCACATTGCTTTATACGAATTATGGCTCATTTTGGCTCAGTAGTGCTAATCTCACTTAAACTGATACCTTAAAAAAATAGACATATTCATCAAATGTTGATTTTGCACAACAGCTACATTTTGAATAATTTACCCTGACAAACCTGTGGACTGTTGGTTTTCCATGTCAAATAGCATTATTTTCTGATTCATCAAACTGTAGTTATGAGATGCAGAATCACGTAGTAACAGGAACTCAAACTGGAAAGGGGATAGGGAAGTTCATGGAAGTCCAAAACCAGGGGGAAAAAAATCCCCATATTTAGGGAGCAAAACCAGAATATTTTTGGAGTAATTTTAATTACAGATGTCCACAGGCTCCAAACATATTGCCGTGAATGTTTATGCATGACTTTTATGTAAAATGACTTCACACAGTGAGACATCATGTGCCTTTATGCTTATTGCGACATAACCAAATCATTGGTAGGATTCGGTAACATAAAAGGCTTTAAAACTTCGGGAAATCTGAACTCTGCCTTGATGATCAGTGGGATAGATGCTAGTCTTGGTGTTTCCATCAGGGAGAATCTGTTTCTATTTTCTGTGCTTGCTTCCAACTAGTTAGATGGAAGTGATAGTACCAGCTTCATTTTTTGCTCAAGTACATTACTAAAATAGGATTTATTAGTGATATGAGGGATGTTAGAGGTCATCTAGTCTATGGTTTTCCAGATTTTTGAAAACAGTAGTTCTCTGTTTTCTTAAGAATCCATGCCTTTTTGGGACTTCCCTGGTGGTCCAGTAGTTAAGACTGTGCACTCCCAGGGGGGCCCAGGTTAGATCCTTGGTCGGGGAGCTAGATCCTACATGCTGCAACTAAGACCTGGTGTAGCCCGCCTCCCCCCAACCCCCGCAAAAAAAAAAAAAAAAAAAAAAATTCCATGCATTTTCATGACAGTTACTGCTGACAGGGAGGGCTTCCCAGGTGGCGCTAGTGGTAAAGAATCTGTCTGCCAATGCAGGAGACGAAAGAGATGGGGGTTCAATCCCTGGGTCGGGAAGATCCCCTGGAAGAGGGCATGGCATATCCATGTCCATGGAGAACCGCATGGACAGAGGAGCCTGGCAGGCTACTGTCCATAAGATAGCACAGAGTCGGACACAACTTAGCACGTAGACACTGCTAACAGGGAACTCTGCTCAGTGTTATGTGGCAGCCTGAATGGGACGGGAGTTTGGGAGAGAATGTATACATGCATATATATGGCTGAGTCCCTTTGCTGCCCACCTGAAACTATCACAGCATTAATAGGCTGTACCCGAATACGAAATAAAACAGTTAAAAAGCAGTTACTGTGAAAAAGTTAGTCTGTTCTGCTGAAAACACATGAGGGTCTGGGCCCTGAAGCCCGGCCTGGTGGCCTCACCTTTCCTCCAACAACCCCCTGAGGCCCGCAGAGCGCAGTGTGAGGGTCCCTGAGCTTGCCCACCTCACCCCCATCTCACAGTTGCGAGTCACTGAACAGAAGCCAGACAGGCCTTACACTGGAGCTAGTGTTTTGACTCCTAATCAAGCATTCCTTCTGTTAAGTCCTATTATTGCTCTTCATATTTTACTCTCAAAAGAAAGATCACAATTCTCTGGAATTTAATTATTATCTGTATAGAGATGACATAATCATTTTTACCTGCCATCCTTGTCTGTCTCTCTTTGTGCTAAGCAGCTTCAGTTGTGTCCGACTCTTTGCGAGTCCATGGACTGTAGCCCACCAGACTCCTCTGTCCATGGGATTTCCCAGGCAAGAATACTGCAGTGGGTTTCCATTTCCTCCTCCAGGGGATCTTCCCCACCCAGGGATCGAACCTGCGTCTCCTGTGTCTGCAGGCAGATTCTTTACCGCTGAGCCATTGGGGAAGCCCCTTCACCAGCCGTGCTCTCATGTTATTTGTTCTTTGTCATGTCATGCTCTTTGCTAGCCTCTTTCACTCTTGCTTATTATCCAGTGAATTAAAAGCCAAGTGCTGTTGTGTTTAAAGGCCCTCTGTGGTGCTTCCCCCGCCTCTCCCATCCCAATAGGAGCGTGTATGCCCTCTTTCTATCTCCTTTTAACTCTTCTCCTGAATCAGACTCTCCCATCGAGTCTCACTTTCTTTTTACCAAGGAGATTTTCTTGTCATCCTCACCTCTTGGATCACTTGTTCTCATATATTTTCCATCATGCTTTGTCCAGAGACATTGATTTGTACGTCTACCACCCTGGATCCTTTCTGGTCTTTACAAAAATAACCCCAAATCAGTTCTGTAGGAAGCTTTGATTAATCCAGTTTAACCTGTTCCCAAAATAAGGGTGTTGTAATCTTGGCCTTGCCCAGGAAATTCTATCTTTTATTATTTAAAATGTTTATTTATTTGGCTGCTCTGGGCTTTAGTTGTGGCACGTGGGATCTTTGATCTTTGTGCAGGATGCCAACTCTTAGTTGTAGCATGTGGGATCTAGCACTGGGAACTCGGAGTCTAAGCCATTGGCCCGCCAGGGAAGTCCCTCAGATTTGCTTTTGAAGTTGCCTTACGTGTGCACGTTATTTCAGCTTCGCCTACCGCAACTAAGTCTCTGCTGCTGTGAATTCAAGCTTGCTGTCTCCTCATGTCGAGGCTATTGCAGCTGGAAAAGTAGAGTTGTGTTGATATTAATCAAAATGACAATGTTTCCCTGAAAAATGACAGCAGATGAGCAAAAATTTTAGGGAGACAGCTAAGAAGCTTGAGACTGAAAAAAGAAATTCCACTTATTCAATCAACAAGCCCAGAGTATACATGGTGTGTAAGGAGTTTCTCTGCATATGTGATTTATAGCAAGTGAGTTATACCCCAGTGGTATCTCTAAGAGGATTTTCTACATTTGCATGCTGAAGAGCAACCGGAAATAATGACTTTAATTATTCAGTAAATGATAGGCATTAAAAGTGTAACCTTATCCAGTGAAAACAGTTCTGAGCCAGAAAAAGATTTGTCAATATCCCACGAGCTCTGCTATCAGACTGCGTGAGTCAGATATTGGGTCTTGGAGCTATGCTGCCCGGAGAGCACTGCCAAAAAGTTATGGACCCCTGGGCTGTTTTAAGCACTATAGAAAATGTTTCAGCTAAAATATGAACGAGAGATCAGGATGGTAGTGGTGATGATGATGGTAACGAGAAAGCAGCCGCCATTTTCACAGCCTTGCTCTCTGCCAAAAACACTTTACCTCTGTCATCTCACTTAAGCCTCACATCAACCCTATGAAGTAGGTTCTAGCATTTTCATTTTTAGTGATGAGGAAATGGAATATTAGGGAGTTTATTAGACAGGCTAGGCTAACTGCTCCTAATACTGCAACATCTGTATTGTCTAACACAATCAAGGTTTATTTCTCTGTTGATGAAATGAGAGCCCAGGAGAGGAATGCTCTGCTCCATGCAGCTATTTGAGAGCAGGTTCTTTTCATCTAGTGTCTCTTCCATTTTTAGTGCCCCAGGGTCCACCCTGGATCCTCTTGGATGGGTGCCCAGATCATGGAGGCTGTGGAGAAAGGAAGGCTTGTTTTTTTTGTAAAAAAATTTTATTTGAGTAGAGTTGACTTACAATCTTGTGTCAGCTTCAGGTATATAGCAAAGTGAATCAGTTATACATACACATGTATTCACTCTTTTTAGGATTCTTTTCCCATATAGGCCATGACAGAGTATTGTGTAGAGTTCCCTGTGCTATACAGCAGGTCCTTATTAGTGGTCTGTTTTATATATAGTAATGTGTATAGTCTATCCAATTTATCTCTCCACCCCTTTAGTCCAATTTAGTCTCTCCTTGGGACTTTCCTGTAGTTCATACAGTAAAGAATCTGCCTGCAATGCGGAAGACCCAGGTTCAATCCCTGGGTTGGGAAGATCCCCTGGAGAGGGGAATGACTACCCACTCCAGTATTCTTGCCTGGAAAATCCCATGGACAGAGTAGCCTGGTGGGCTACAGTCCTTGGGGTCAAAAAGAATCAGACAGCACTGAGTGACTAACACTACCACTACTTACTCCCTGTTGGCTGTAAGTTTGTTTTCTATATCTATGGCTCTATTTCTGTTTTTGTAAATAAGCTCATTTTTACTCTTTCTAAAGCCTTCACATATACGCAGGATCATGATATTTGTCTTTCTCTGTCTGACTTACTTCACTTGGTGACAGTCTCTAGGTCCATCTATGGTACTGCAAATGGCATTGCTTTGTTATTTTTAATGGCTGAGTAATTTTCCATTGCATATATGTACCACGTCTTCTTTATCCACTCCTCTGTCAATTTGGGTTGGTTCCCAAATGACATTTAGGTTGCTTCCATGTCCTGGCTATTGTAAATAATGCTGCTATGAACGATGCAGTGCATGTATCTTTTTGAATTATGGTTTTCTCTGGGTATATGCCCAGGAGTGGGATTGCTGGGTTCTACTTTTAGTTACAGAGGGATTGTTTTTAATTGCTGTGTGCAGGTGACACACATCACTTTTGCTCACATTTCATGGGCAAGGACTCAGTAACACAGCCATTCCTAATTTCCAAGGAGGCTGGTACTTATGAGGTTCCAGGACCAAGGAGAAACAGGTATGACGAGCATCTAGCCAAGGTTTGTCATGAGATGTGACTAAGAGCACATGTGTACTAAGGGGGAAAGCCGAGATGCAAACCCGAAGGAGTTTGCATAAAGCAAAAGTACTTCTAGTTAAGGAGGAAAATTACACTGTTGAGTGTAAGGTTTATGTTGTAATTTGGAAAAAGAAAGAAATCTAGAGCAATAGATTAAATCTACCACTACAGAGATGTTACTGTTCAGATGCTCAGTTGTGTCTGACTCTTTGTGACCCCATGGACTTCAGCATTCCAGACTTCCCTGTCCTACACCATCTCCCAGAGTTTGCTCAAATTCATGTCCATTGAACCAGTGAGCCATCCAACCATCTTCTCTGTCGCCCTCTTCTCCTCCTGTCCTCAATCTTTCCCAGCATCAGGGTCTCTTCCAAGCCAAGATGAGAACATTAATTACTTCTATGAAATGACTTGAAAGGGTCAAACAGGATTGCAAGAAAGGCTTCCTAGTGTGGCCAAGGTTCTTACAGCTGAAGTCAGCCTCAATTAGAATTTTTTGCCTTAAATTACCAACCTTATGACCCCTAGCTCTTTTACAGAGGGCATTTTATGGAAAGCACTTTGCTGAACCCATTCACTTTCAAGAAGACATGTCTTCCAGTAACACGCAGATTTATGCAATCACAAATGGTAAGAAAAATGGTAGATTTTTATTAACAAAAACACAATATAGCTATGTCTGTGTAATAAACTAAATGTGTACATATGTTTATTAGATCAAACCAAATTGAAAAGCCCATATTTGATAATTTCTGACCTTCAAAAAGGCCATTACTCATGGTTCAACCTAATAGAGGAAATGACTGTCTAAAGTAGCTGGTAATCTACAGTTCATTTCATAATACCAGCTCAGTAATAGTCAAGTAGTTAAAAAGACCCTGAGATATACCAAGTAGGGTGACTGCCCAGCCTCTGCTGGCCGGGTGATAAGTCGCATGAATAGAATCGTTCCTGAATGGTTTCGGCAAGACCTCTTGCATATGAGTGTGCTTGTCCCTTTTTTCATTTCTACTGTGAAGCTTTGCCATTGTTCCAGAAAATCCCTGCTTTATTCATTTTAATCCATTTGGTAGTTTTGAGAAAAAAAGAAAGAAAGTGAAGTTGCTCAGTTGTGTCTGACTCTTTGCCACCTCATGGACTGTAGCGTAGCCTACCAAGGTCCTCCGTCCATGGAATTTTCCAGGCAAGAGTACTGGATTGGGTTGCCATTTCCTTGTCCAGGGGACCTTCCCAACCCAGGGATCAAACCCGGGTCTCCCACACTGCAGGCAGACGCTTTACCGTCTGGGCCACCAGGAAAGCCCAGTTCAGTTCAGTTCAGTCACTCTCTTGTGTCCAACTCTTTGCGACCCCATGGACTGCAGCACGCCAGGCCTCCCTGTCCATCACCAACTCCTGGAGTTTACTCAAACTCATGTCCATTGAGTCGGTGATGCCATCCAACTATCCTATCCTTTGTTATCACCTTCTCCTCCCACTTTCAATCCTTTCCAGCATCAGAGTCTTTTCAAATGAGTCAGCTCTTCGCATCAGGTGGCCAAAATATTGGAGCTTCAGCTTCAACATCAGTCCTTCCAATGAATATTCAGGACTGATTTCCTTTAGGATGGATGGTTGAGTCTCCTTGCAGTCCAAGGGACTCTCAAGAGTCTTCTCCAACACCACAGTTCAAAAGCATCAATTCTTCAGTGCTCAGCTTTCTTTATAGTCCAACTCTCACATCCATACGTGACTACTGGGAAAGCCATAGCTTTTACTAGATGGACCTCTGTTGGCAAAGTAATGTCTCTGCTTTTTAATATGCTGTCTAGGTTGGTCATAACTTTTCTTCCAAGGAGTAGGCGTCTTTTAATTTCATGGCTGCAGTCACCATCTGCAGTGATTTTGGAGCCCAGAAAAATAAAGTCCATCACTGTTTCCACTGTTTCCCCATCTATTTGCCATGAAGTGATGGGACCAGATGCCATGACCTTCGTTTTCTGAATGTTGAATTTTAAGCCAACTTTTTTGCTCTGCTCTTTCACTTTCATCAAGACGCTCTTTAGTTCTTATTTGCTTTCTGTCATAAGGGTCTCCAGGGGCTCTTCTTCACCCAGGGATCAAACTCCTCTGTCTTTTGCATCTCCTGCATTGGCAAGCAGGTTCTTTACCACTAGAGCCATCTGGGAAGCAGAGAGGGATTGCACGCCAAATCCCTGTCTGAAGATAGCACCTTTGCTGCCTAGCAGAGTGTGAGAGTGTCAAGTCCTGAGACACAGAGCAGGTCAGATTTGATGGACAGGAGTGATGTATATGAATGGTATTCCTTAGAAATCTGTATGCAGGTCAAGAAGCAACAGTTAGAACTGGACACAGAACAACAGACTGGTTCCAGTTCGGGAAAGGAGTACGTCAAGGCTGTATATTGTCAACCTGCTTATTCAATTTATATGCAGAGTACATCATGAGAAACACTGGGCCAGATGAAGCACAAGCTGGAATCAAGATTGCCGGGAGAAATATCAATAACCTCAGATACTCAGATGACACCACCCTTATGGCAGAAAACGAAGAACTAAAAAGGCCCCCTGATGAAAGTGAAAGAGGAGGATGAAAAAGTTGGCTTAAAGCTCAACATTCAGGAAATGAAGATCAAGGCATCTGGTCCAATCACTTCATGGCAAATAGATGGGGAAAAAATGGAAACACTGACAGACTTTATTTTCTTGGGCTCCAAAATCACTGCAGATGGTGACTGCAGCCATGAAATTAAAAGATGCTTGCTCCTTGGAGATACTGGGGAAGAAGCTGAAACTCCAATACTTTGGCCATGTGATGTGAAGAACTGACTCATTTGAAAAGACCCTGATACTAGAAAAGATTGAAGGTGGGAGAAGGGGATGACAGAGGATGAGATGGTTGGAAGACATCACTGATGCAATGGACATGAGTTTGAGTAAGCTTTGGGAGTTGGTGATGGACAGAGAAGCCTGGGGTGCTGCAGTCCATGGGGTCACAAAGAGTTGAACACGACTGAGTGACTGAACTGAACTGAGTGATGTATTAGGAGTTTGGGGCATCAGAGGTATTGGAATGGGATCAGTAAAAGGTCATTGTGGACCTGCTGAGATTGAAGATTTGGGGGTCCCTGGATGGAGGAAGGGATAGAGAAAGGGACTTGGCATCATCTCAGAGATGAAGTTCACCTTCACGAATTTGCACAGGGCTGGTTTTTTGACTGTGGAGTTAGTAGGAGGAGGGACTTAACTCCTTGTCTTCTTTACTGATTCTAAAAATCTCCTTGTGGATTCTAAGAGATTTCTGAAGTGTGCTGTGCTGATGGTCCCAGAAATAGCTAATGAAATGTGAGATTGGAATTGACATATATACATGATTAATGCCATATATGAAATATATAACTAATAAGAACCTACTGTATAGCACAAGGAACACTATTCAGTGCTCTGTGGTGACCTAAATGAGAAGGAAATCCAAAAAAGAGGAGATATATTTATACTTATGGCTGATTCATTCACTTTGCTGTGTGGTAGAAACTAACACAACATTGTAAAGCAAAACTATACTCCAGCAAAATTAAAAAAAAAAAATCTAAATTTTATTATTAAAAAAGCTCCCCGTCAAGTCTCTCCAGAACATCCACTTCTGAGAAAATAGAAGAGCCATGTGGAGAGAGGTAAAGTATCTGGCAAGAAGTGGCTAAAAAAGTAAACAATTATTGGCCCTGTTTCCTGAGTTTTCCTGATTTCTTATATTCTCTCCCGTTGTCCTCCAATTGCCCTCCAATGACCCTTCGTTCAACTTTTCTAACTCCAAAATTAACAATTAAGAATGATATTGGGACCTCTTAATGTTTGACTGCTCTCAGTTCTTGTTATCTTCTTTTTCTCTATTTTTAGTTCCCTGGGAATCTCATTAAGTCCCATGGCTGTAAATAGAGGCTGTTAGCTTACAGGTTTCAAGCTTCTGTTTTCAGTTCAGACTTCTCTCTTCATCTCCTGACTCAAATATCTGACTTGGACCTATGTCTCCATTGTCTGGTTGACACGTCAAACTCAACCCAAACTGCCTTTCTGGTCTCTCCCAGGGCTGTTGCACCCTCTGCCTTCTCCTCAGTAGATGGTAGATCCATTTTTTCTGGTGGCTCAGAACAAAAATCTTTTTTTAAAAGAAAATTTTTGGCCACACTGCACGGCAGGTGGGATCTTAGTTCCCCGACCAGGGACTGACCCCACATCCCCTGCAGTGGAAGTGTAGAGTCTTAACCACAGGACCACCAGGGAAGTCTCCAGACCATAAATCTTAAGACTTAAACTTGTATCCTTTTTTCTTTTTTTCCTCACACTCCACATCTAATGTGTCAGAATCTTTTTGATTGTCCCTTGAAAATACATGCCAAAGTGTATGGAGACAGTGCAGTCTGTTTTCTGTGTTGCTTCAGGGGCTGCTATCTGGCCTCCTGTTTTTCCTTCCATTTGTCCCCAACACCCCACCCAGAATAGTCAAACCTCTTCTCTGTTCAGTATAATGCTCCCTGTTACACTCAAGGTGAAAACTGAAGTGGCCATGAGGCCCTGTAGAACCTGTCCCACACACTCAGCATATCTCTCTTAACTCATCCTTTCGTCCTCCTGCCCCCTCTCATTCCCCTTTAGTCCTATGTTGTTGATGTTGTTTAGTCGCTCTGTTGTGTCCAACTCTTTGGGACCCTATGGACTGCAGCATGTCAGGCTTCCCTGTACTTCACTATCTCCTGGAGTTTGCTCAAACTCATGTCCATTGAGTCAATGATACCATCTAACCAACTCCTTCTCTGTTGCTCCCTTCTCCTCCTGCCCTCAATCTTTCCCAGCATCAGGGTCTTTTCCAATGAGTGGGCTCTTTGCATCAGGTGGCCAAAGTATTGGAGCTCCAGTTTCAGCATCAGTCCCTGCAATGGATATTCAGGGTTGATTTCCTTTATGATTGACTGGTTTGATCTCCTTGCTGTCCAAGGGACTCTCAAGAGTCTTCTCCAGCACCACAATTCGAAAGCCATATGGCTTCTCTGAAGTTTCATAATCCAGTGGGCATGGTCTTAGCTTAGGGTCTTCCCACTAGCTGTTCCCTCTGTCCCAAGATGTACACATGGGTAACTCCCTCACCACCTTCAGATCTTTGCTGAAATTTCATCTTTTTGATGAAGTCTACTCAGGTCACTTTGTAGAAATTTGTGAGTCATCTTCTTGTCCTAACTCTCCAAGTCTCCTCCCCAGATCTACTATTTTCTGTAATACCTACCACCTTCCAATATTTTATACTAATATATAGTATACTGGGTTTCCCAGGTGGCACTGGGAAGAATTCGAATGCATCAGTTTTTTGGCACTCAGCCTTCTTTGTGGTCCAACTCTCACATCTGTACATGACTACTGGAAAGACCATAGCTTTGACTATATGGACCTTTGTTGGCAAAGTGATGTCTCTGCTTTTTAATATGGTGTCTAGGTTTGCCATAGCTTTCCTGCCAAAGATAGTAAAGAATTATGTTGCCAAGACCTGGAAGAAGACAGAAATTCAGAAACATGATCCTGGCATTGAGATCACCTTTACTTTGTGGGGAGCATTTGCCAACCCACAGTAGGTGGCCAAGAGGCTAAGTAGTGCTTGCAGTAACTTCACAGTGCACGGGGGTCAAAGCTAGAGTCCAGTGATATTAAGAGGGAGGAGTCTGTGGGAGCATCCAAGTTAGGGATGGGACTCCAGAAGGCTGCACCCCAGGAATGAGAGTCAATCAGACATAAACCATCTCTTGCATGGATTCCAGCCAGGCTTCAGATTATGCAGGGAACCCCCCAAACTTCAAATGAAGCAAATGAAAGTCTTTTGGAGGCAGACAAAGATCATCCTCGGTTTGAATGGTTATGGTAGTTGTTTTTTTTTCACATATGATGTTTATTACACTACCAAAGATTTACTAGGCCTACAAGGAGACAAGAAAACATGACTAAGAACCAGTATAAACAATAGAGTGCAGAAGCAAATCCATGGGACATCTGGACGCTGTAATCCCCAGAGGCAGACTGACATAAACCATGTTTCTTTGTGCTTTTGAAAATAAATCTCTATCTGAAACATTTCATTAGGAGACTGAAAATGATGAAAAGTGATACTGCAAATTTGAAAGAGAGTGAAATAGAAATTCTAGAATTGAAAAATATAGTTCAAACTGGAAGTGGTTTTATCCCCACTGATATGCTGTAATAATGAAATATTCCTTGTTGAAGTAATGCAGTGTTGGTGAACAGTCCTATTTTATTTTCACTTCTTCTGGCCATGCTTTTATCTACCCTTGGATTTTTCCTCATGGATTTCTGGTTTATCAAATTTAAGTTGAGATATAAAGTAATTGTTCAATATGATCATTTTTTATTCTCAATATTATATTTTCATTCTCAGTGTTCCTTTGTGGCAATGTAGTGAAAGTTACCTCTTTAGAATACTTTGTGTTTTGTTTTTTGAAATGTTTGCAGTTGCTTCTTTGATTTAATTTCCTTTTCTTCATTTCTTGATTGCAGTATTTCCTTTGAGAGAGTCAAATTTAAACAGACTTCATGAACTGTAGACATAAAACTTTGAGAATAATATTTTCTTAAGTCTTCATTTTTTTACTTTTTGCAAACGTATTTTAAAAAAAATTATATTTTAAGAACTTGGTGTCTCTTTAAATTTTTTTAAAAAATTGATTTATTTATTTTGACTGTGCCATGCAGTATGCAGGATCTTAGTTCTCCATCTAGTGATAAAACCCAGGTCTCCTGCATAAGGAGCTCAGCATCTTAACCACTGGACTGCAGGTAAAGTCCTTTTTAAGTCCTCTTATATTTTTCCTTTGGTAATTGGTTTTGGCAGCACTGAGAATTTCAAGACCAACAGGATTTTAGAGTGAGAAGTATTAGTCCCTCAGTTGTGTCTGACTTTGCAGCTTCATGGACTGTAGCCCTTCAGGCTCCTCTGTCCATAGAATTCTCCATGCAAGAATATAGGAGTGGGTTGCCATTCTCTTCTCCATGGGATGCTTCCTGACCCAGGAGTCGAACCCAGATCTCCTGCACTCCTGGTAGATTCTTTACCATCTGAGCCACCAGGGGAGGCCCTGATGCTGGGAAAGATTGAGGGCAGGAGGGGAAGGGGGCGACAGAGGATGAGATAGTTGGATGGCATCACCTACTCAATAGACATGAGTGTGAGCAGTCAGACTCCAGGAGATAGTGAGGGACAGGAAAACCTAACTTGCTACAGTCCACAGGGTTGCAAAGAGTTGGACATGACTTAGTGACTGAAGAAAACAACAGAGCGAGAAGAAGAGCCAAGGCCAGAAGTCTCAGCCCCTTCCTCCTGGTTTTAGAGAATCTTGTACCTCTGGAGTTTCTTGGCCCTCCAGATTGTTCTAATTATTGATATCAGGCTCACAGCTGACCCATATCACTGATATCTGAGGGCTCAAAAACCCTTTACTTGTCCTTTAAGGCATTCATTTAACTGTGGCATTAGTTAGTACATTTTCAGAGAGTTGTATAACCCTTAGATTGCATATTTGAAAGAGACAGTACTGATAGAAGACACACCAGATGGCATCAAGGGGGAAAAAGCCAATCTAATCTAAAATGTGGTAATAAATGAATTTTTATTTAATTAGTATGCTAATGATTAATAAGAAAGTCAATACAACTGACACCGAAGATATATTAGACATGCATTATAATAAACACTCATATTTGTGCTGCTGTAGACTATCAGAAAGACACAGCTCCGCTTGGGTATCATGTGACTGAGGAGCAGAGACAGGAAAGAATCTACTGTTGATGGTGCAGCACTGGACGCTTGTTTTATTTGAACAACTCCCATCTTTTTTCCTGAGGAGCAGCAATGTAGTCACCAAGGGCTTTGAAGGATATGATATAAATAACAAGAGTTTCCAGGTAGAGCCAGTGACCAAGCCAGGTGAGTGGTCCCTGTGTGGCTGCAGATGCTCTCTGTTTGAAGATCAAAATCCCCATCAGTGGCTAAGTTTAAAAGCAGGGGCCATGCTCCCAGGAGGAAGAGGCTGGAAACCAAACAAATTAAGGTTTTGGGAGTCCAGGGCAGCGGGTCAGGTTCAGAAGAGGGGGCCTGCGTTTGGTGGGCAGGTAGGAAGAGGACACCCAAGGGCACCTCAAGGACACAGAAGCACAGGCACACTGATGGGAAACATAAGTGGGGCTTCCCAGAGGAGCCTCCTCCAGAGCCTCCAAGCTGGGATCATTCATCCCAGGGAGTGCGCACCGTGACTCACTGGCACAAAGAAGGGAAACACGTGCACTGCCATTTATATTGGGGTTTTTTCTCATTAAAAAAAAAATTATATTCTTACATATGTCTTATGATGTATATCATACAGAACTACAATATAACTTGTAGGTAATTTATATATAAATGAAGGTACAGGTATAGGATGCATGCTCAGTAATTTTTCTTTTCTTTCTCTTTGCATTCTTTTTTTAAGGTATAATTGATTTACAATGTTGTATTAGTTTTAATTGTACAGGAAAGTGATGCATTTATATGTACATACATACTTTTTTCAGATTATTTTCCATTATAGGTTATTACAAGGTATCAAATATAGTTGCCTGTGCTATACAGTAAATCCTTGTTTATTTTATATATAGTAGTTTGTATATGTTAATCCCATGCTCCCTACTTTATCCGTCCCCCCCTTCAGTGACCATAAGTTTGATTTCTGTGTCTTTGAGTTTGTTTCCATTTTGTATATTTGTTTATTTGTATTATTTTTTAGATTGCACATATAAATGACCAGCATATAATATTTGTCTCTCTCTGTCTAACTTGCTTCACTAAGTATAACCTTTAGCTCCATCCCTGTTGGATGCTCAATAATCTTTGCGGATGGGGTGCCATCATCTCATGCCTAAAGACAAGGGGATTTGTCCCCTGGCTAATCTAGTTTTGTACAAGTGTGTATGGTTGACTCAAAACCCAGTAGGACCGAACCTCTAAGTGATAGACTGCTCAGTGCTTGAGCAGAGACGAGCAGAGCAAGGAGGCCAACAGCTGGCAAACTCAAAATCTTACACAGTTTACTTTTTTAAAAAAGTTGAACTATCAGATCAGATCAGATCAGTCGCTCAGTCGTGTCCGACTCTTTGCGACCCCATGAATCACAGCATGCCAGGCCTCCCTGTCCATCACCAACTCCCGGAGTTCACTGAGACTCGCATCCATCGAGTCAGTGATGCCATCCAGCCATCTCATCCTCTGTCGTCCCCTTCTCCTCCTGCCCCCAATCCCTCCCAGCATCAGAGTCTTTTCCAATGAGTCAACTCTTCTCACGAGGTGGCCAAAGTACTGGAGTTTCAGCTTTAGCATCATTCCTTCCAAAGAAATCCCAGGGCTGATCTCCTTCAGAATGGACTGGTTGGATCTCCTTGCAGTCCAAGGGACTCTCAAGAGTCTTCTCCAACACCACAGTTCAAAAGCATCAATTCTTCGGCGCTCAGCCTTCTTCACAGTCCAACTCTCACATCCATACATGACCATAGGAAAAACCATAGCCTTGACTAGACGAACCTTTGTTGGCAAAGTAATGTCTCTGCTTTTGAATATGCTATCTAGGTTGAACTGTAGTTGATTTATAATGTTATATTAGTTTCAGGTATACAACTTAGTGATTCAGTGTTTTTATAATTATGCTTCATTAAAAATTATTGCAAAATAGTGGCTTTAATTCTCTATGCTCCACAATGTATCCTTGTTGCTTATCTATTTTGTACATAGTAGTTTGTACTCAGTCCCATACCCCTTGTTTGCTTCTCCCCCTTCCCTCTCCCCTTTGTAACCATTAGTTTGTTTTCTATATCTGTAAGTCTGTCTTGCATACATATACATTTGTATTATATTTTATATTCTGTATGTAAATCATACAATATTTGTCTTTGTCTAATGTATTTCACTAAGCTTAATATTCTCTAGGTACATCCGTATTGCTGCAAATAGCAGAATTTCATTCTTTTTTAGAGCTGAGTAGTGTTCCTTTGTCGGACGTGACTGAAGTGACGCAGCAGCAGCAGCAGCAGCAGCAGCAGTGTTCCTTTGTATATA
Source organism: Bos indicus (assembly GCF_029378745.1). Lineage (NCBI taxonomy): Eukaryota > Metazoa > Chordata > Mammalia > Artiodactyla > Bovidae > Bos > Bos indicus. Next base: position 30,243,803 of record NC_091773.1, on the reverse strand, counting down.
TAAACATAACCAACCTTTTCTTTATCCAGTCGTCTGTTGATGGGCATTTAGGTTGCTGCCACATCTTCACTATTATAAAGAGTGCTGCTGTGAATGTGGGTGCATGTATCTTTTTCAGTTAGTGTTTTCATTTTTTTCTGGATAAATGCCCAGGAGTGGAATTGCTGGATCATATGGTAGTTTTATTTATTTTATTTTTCTTGAGAAACTGTCATATTATTTTCCATAGTGACTGCACCAATTTATATTCCCACTAAAATTGTACAAGAGTTACCTTCTCTCCATATCCTTGCCACCATTTGTTATATGCAGACTTTTTGATGATAACCATCTGACAGGTGTGAGGTGTTGTCTCATTGTGATTTTGACAGGGCCTTTGGAAGAGTCTGGGAATCAGGAGAAAGGTCAGGGTGTCTGAGTCCAAGGAGCAGAGGCTGGTTTCGTGTGCAGCCAACCTCAGGAGGCAGATAGGAGCCGATTATGCAGTTGTTTAGGCTGTCGTATTAGGAGTCAGAGAAACAGAACCAATAAGATAACGCTCTAGCTAGCTAGCTAGCAAGAGGCAGACCTCAGAGATATTGCAGGTTTGGTTCTAGACCATCACAATAAAGTCAACATTGCAATAAAGCAACCCATATGAATTTTTTTGTTTCCTAGTACATATGAAAGTTATATTTATACTGTAGCCTATTTGCTGTGCAACAGACTTGTGTCTAAGAAAACCAATGTACTTACCTTAAGTAAAAAATTGTTCAGTCACTCAGTCATGTCTGACTCTTTGCGACCCCTTGGACTGCAGCATGCCAGGCTTCCCTGTCCTTCACCATCTTCCAGAGTTTGCTCAAACTCATATGCATTGAGTGGGTGATGCCTTCCAACCATCTCATCCTCTGTTGTCCCCTTTTCCTGCCTTCAATCAAGTAAAAGTAAAAAATACTTTGTTAAAAAATGCTAGCCGTCATCTGAGCCTTTAGCAGGTCTTGATAGTAACTTTTTGTTCTGTTCAGGGCCTCAGTGAATTGTATGATTTCCACGCACATTGGGGAGGGCAGTCTGCTTAACTGTACCCATTAATGTACTAATCTGATCTAGAAACACCCTTGCAGACATACCCAGAATAATGCTTAGCCAAGTATCTCAGTACCCCGTGGTCCAGTCAAGTTGACACATAAGATAACCATCACAATTTTTATCACAGATTTCATTGCAATGTGTTGAGAAGGTATTATGCAGACAAGAGAGATAAATAGGGTTGTGTTTTCAAAAATTCTCTCTGGCTGCTGTGTGTAAACTTAAATGGGAGACTTGTTAGGAGATTTTCTTTCAGGATATATCTCTTCTTTAGGCTGCTATATAATAATTTCCAAGGGCATTTGTTGTTATTATTTTATGTATACTTAGACGTTTCCTTAAGTATTGTATATATGTAGAGAATATCAATTAACCCCAGTTCTAACTTGTGTGAATTTTGTGTTTAGGGACAAAAGTTCTGAGTGTAATTTTTGTCATGGTTTTCATCTCTATCTATAGTTCACGTGTGTGCATGCTCATTCACTTCAGTTGTGTCCGACTCTTTGTGACCCCATGGACTGTAGCCTGCAAGGCTTCTCTGTCCATGGAATTCTCCAGGCAAGAATCCTGGAGTGGGTTTTCATGCCCTCCTCCAGGGGATCTTCCTTATGTCTCCTGCATTGGCAGGCGGGTTCTTTACCACTAGCGCCACCTGGGAAGCCCCCTATAGTTCATAGCTGTCTTCAAATAATTCTGGACACTTATGATATATACATCATGGGCTTTTCTATGTGTATAATACACATTTTGATATTGGCTCAGTATATTTCATTGAAAAGTGAAAATGTCAGATAAAACACAGTTCAAACTTCCTTGTATATTTGTTAGTGTTAGATTTAGAAAACCATTCAATGCCCCTGATGTTGAATAAACATACAAAACAGGTTGTACTTTTCAAGCATCTTGTCTCTGTACTTCAAATTGTATCTGTCACATAGTAGGTATTCAGCAAATATTAAGTGAACCAGTGATGACAGAATTTCTGAATAGTAACCCGGCACATTGTGAATATGTTAGTTGCTCAATTGTGTCTGACTCTATGTGACCCCATGGACTGTAGCCTGCTAACCTCCTCTGTCCATGAAATTCCTCAGGAAAGAATACTGGAGTGGGTTGCCATTTCCTTCTCCAGGGGATCTTCCTGACCCAAGGATTGAACCTGGGTCTCCTGAAATGCAGGCAGACTCCTTTAAGTCTGAGCTACCAGGCACACTGTACGTATTGCAAAAATACTTGTTGAATTCAGTGGACTCTCAGAAACTGGAGAAGAATGTTAAACTGATGACTTAGAATAAATGTGTTAATATTATGCATATTTAACACTTAATATTGAATGCTTCCATAGAGCCAAGTTATATGTAAAACTCTTGACATGTTTTTATCTGTTTCATTTAGTTTCTCTACACCTCAAAAAATGTTTTTGTTTGTTTGAAACTGAACCCAATGGATTAAACCATCTGCCTACTGTTTTCAAAATGAAAGAATTATTTTCTCCCAAATGAATGAGATACCCTAGAATGTAAACCCTTAGAGGGCAAGAATCAATATTTTCATGTTATTTAATATTCTGCAAAGGAAAATGCAAAGCTATGCACTCAGGAGACACTTAACAACACAGGCTGACTATGGTAAAACCTCTTGAAATCAGACTTACATGGTTGTTTGTTTTCCAGGTTGTCAAAATATCATCTCTACTTAGCAGCGTGAAATAGAGACCCAGAATAGCTAATACTGAATACTGAAGGAAAAGAATAAAGTTGAAAGACTAATATTAGCTGACTTCAAGACTTACCATGAAGCTCAGTCATAAAGATAGAGTGGTATTGATGAATGATTAGACAAGCTAATGGAACAGAATAGAGATCCCAGAAATAAATCCATATAACTATGATCAACTGATCTTTAACAATGGAGCCAAGGTAGTCTTTTCAATAAACACTGCTAGGACAACTGGACATTCATATAAAAATATCTAACCACAGGCTTCAACAAAAAATAACTCAAAATGGATCATGGGACTAAATGTAAGCTGCAAAACCATAAAACTGCTTGATAATGACAGAAGAGAGAATCGACATGACCGTGAGTATGGTGATGACTTTTAGATGCAATACTAAAGGCACACTCCAGGAAAGAAAGGATTGGTAATTTGGACTTCATTAAAATTAAAGTCTTCTGCTCTGCCAAATACAATGTTCAGAGAATGAAAAGACAAGCCACAGACTGGAATGGAGAGAACACTCACAAAAGACACATCCGATAAAAGACCGCTAGCCAAAATATGCTAAGAACTCTTAAAACTCAACAACAGGAAAAAAAAAAACAGCCTGATTAAAAAAACTGATCAAAGACCTCACCAAAGAAGGTGTACTCTTACATACGTATATAGTGTATACAAGTGACAAATAAATATGTGAAAAAATGCTCTACCTCATGTGTCATCAGGAAAAGGTCAATTAATACAACAATGAACTGCCACTATACATCTATTAAAATGGCCAAGTCCAGAACACAGACACCACCAAATCCTCATGAGGTTTTAGAGTAACAGGAACAGTTCTTTGCTGGTGGGTATGCAAAAGAATCTGCCTGCTAATGCAGGAGACACAAGAGACGTACGTTCGATCCCTGCGTTGGGAAGACCCCCTGGAGAAGAAAATGGCAAACCATCCAGTAGTCTTGCCTAGAATACCCCATGGACAGAGGAGCCTGGTCCTCTATAGTCCATGGGATCTCAAAGAGTCAGAGACGACTGACCACAGCAGCAGATGCAGGTAGCCGCTTTGGAAGACGATTTGACAAAACTAAGCATACTCTTACCTATCGAGCACTCGTGCTCCTTGGCATTTATCCAAAGGAGTTGAAAGCTTATGTCCCCACAAAAAACCCAAACATGGATGTTTATAGCAGCTGTATTCATAATTGTCAAAATTTGGAAGCAATGAAGATGCCTTCCCGTAGATGAATGGATAAATAAACTGTAGTACATCCAGACTGGTAGGTGGTTGTTCAGCACTAAAAAGTGATACACTGTCAAGTCATGGAGGGAGTGTAAATGCTTATTACTGAATGAGAGAAAACGATCTGAAAAGGTCACACTTGGTATGATTCCAACACTATGACATTCTGGAAGAGGCAATAAAGACAATAAAAAGATCAGTGGTTGTCAGGATTTAGCAGGAAGGATAGATGAATAGGGTTTTCCCTGATGGCTCAGCTGGTAAAGAATCCACCTGCAGTGCAGGAGACCCTGGTTTGATTCCTGGGTTGGGAAATCCCCTGGAGAAGGGATAGGCTACCCACTCCAGTATTCTTGGGCTTCCCCGGTGGCTCAGATGGTAAAGAATCTGCATGCAATGTGGGAGACCTAAGTTCAGTCCCTGGGTTGTAAAGATGCCCTGGAGGAGGATATGGAAACCCACTCCAGTGTTCTTGCCTGGGAGATCCCATGGACAGAGGAGCCTGGTGGGTTACAGTCCAGGAGGTCACAGAAGAGTCAGACATGACTGAGTGACTGAGCACAGCACACGTAGATGAACAGGTGGAGCAAAGAGGATTCTTAGGGCAGTGAAACACTCTGTATGATGCTCTAATGGTGTCTGCTGCTGCTCCTGTTTAGTTGCTAAGTTGTGTCTGACTCTTTTGTGACCCCATGGACTATAGCCCACCAGGCTCCTTTGTCCATGGGATTTCCCAGACAAGAATACTAGAATGGGTTGCCATTTCCTTCTCCAGGAGATATTCCCAATCCAGAGATCAGATCTGGGTCTCCTACTTGGCAGGCAGATTCTCTACTACAGAGCCACCTGGGAAGCCCATAATGTATATATATTTATCCAAACCAATAGAATATACAATACAAAGAATGAACTGTAATGGGAACTATGAATTTTTGGTGGTAGTGGTGTCATTGTAGGCTCATCAGTTGTAACAAATGTACCCCTTGGTGAGGGGATGTTGATAATGGAGGAGGCCATGCGTGAGTAGGGGACACTCAGTTACTGTGAACCTAAAATTGCTTCAAATAATAAAAGCTATTTAAAATTTTTTTTAAATGGTGCCTCAATAGACACTATAAAGAAGTGAAAAGATAATCTACAAAATGGAAGAAAATAATTGCAAAAATACATTTGATAAGGGACTTGTATTCAGAATTTATAAAGAACTTTTTACAAATGAACAACAAAAAGACAAATAACCCAATTAAAAAAATAAGCAAATGATTTGAGTAGACATTTCTCCCCAGGAGATATAGAAACATCCAAGAGGCACATGAAAAGATGCTTCAGATTATTAATCATTACAGGAAAGATAATCAAAACCACAGAAGGCCCTTCACACTCACTAAGGTTGCTAAAACAACAGAGATAGCAACAAATGTTGGCAAGGATGTGGAGAAATTGGTAATTTCATGTGTGGCTGGTGTTCTCAAAGCAGTGAAAAGCTCAGAGATCTCTTACCACTCTGGTTTTCAATTGTATCTTTATTTTTGTCCTCTAGAGGTTTTGCTTATTTCTTTTGTGAACTTAGATATTCCTTTAAAATGACTAAGAAAAAAAAAAGATCCATATTTCCAGATGTTTTGTGGTGATGAGTTTTCTCAGGAAATATAAGCCACCAAGCTGAGAGAAATGGAAGTTATCATTTTGTAAGAGATGCTACTTTAACAAAGGATATCTGTGCTACTCCATTTATGGATATCTGATAAATAAAGATATCTAAATCTTCACTATAACAATATTTTGACCCCTTTTAATCCAGTTTTCAAAGTAAAACATAAACTTGAATGAATTATTGGGTTTGAAAAAGAACAAATATGAATAAAGCATAGTTTGACACTTTGCTGAAAAATTATATTAAATAAAATTATGTACAGTGTATTATAGATGGCACACAGTGCTGCTGGTTTAACCTGCCAATTTCTCCTCATCCCAGAACTGGTGTAAATCCTTCTGCAAGTATAACTAAGTGAATAGTCTGTACAAGCTTAGTCAGGGCTCCTCCTTCATTGTCCAAGTGTTCTTGACCCTATCCTAAAGCCTACCCTCAATTATGCCTCAAACTGTTCTCTGCTGACAGGGTACTTCTTACATCAAGAGCCTGAACTACCAGAAAATGCCCAGATCCATTTCTGTACTTTTCGAATGTTCTCCTTACAAACATTCTTGATCCATTGTACTTTTAAGAGGGTCTGTACTCTGGTCTGTAGAATGTGGCGTGATGACTTGATAATCTGGGAATGTTGTTGCTGTCGTTTCATCACTAAGTCATGTCTGACTTGTTGCGACCCCATGGAGCCCAACAAGCTCCTCTGTCCATGGGATTTCCCAGGCAGGGATATTGGAGTGGGTTGCCATGCCCTCTTTCAGGGGATCTTCCCAACCCAGGGATCAAACCTGCATCACCTGCATTGGGAGGCAGATTCTTTACCACTGAGCCATCTGGGAAGCCCAATCTAGGAATACGTGCCTCATATATTTGCCTATGGTGTGCAAGGAGAGATCTCTGTCTAGGGTACCTCAAACATCTCATCTTTGATTGTGGAGGCACTCCTTGACACAGATCTGATCTAAAATTACATTTTCTATTGGGCAGAATGAAGGCTATCCAGACCTTTATTAAAAAGAATCATGTAACATTTTCTTTATTCTCAGAAGCTCAGAGGACTGTTGCATTAACCATTTTATTATCTTCACTGACTGGGTAATATAAACTCTCGGCCTTTAGGTTTTTATGGTTCATTCAGGTCAAAGGAGCCCAAATATTCATGCAGAAGGGAATTATAGTCAGACGATAAAGTAGTCTACAGTCTTTTCTGCAGATAGTGAGGGTTGACTGTAGTAAGGTTTCTGTTGGTCTTTAAGAAAATCAATTACCTTGTAGCTTATATTATTCATATTGTACCTTAAAAAGTTCAGTGAACTGAACATCTTTACTTCTAGATATGAAGACAGAAGAAGGACTAAGTGTGAGCCCTGGTAATGACTTCAGTGACAATGTTTTTCTCCCGTTACAGGCAAAGGATGGGGGTGGAATTTACATTGCAACCAGAAGCAAAAAGAGCAATATTTAGTCTAAGCTAACAGACTTTCCCGAAGCCCTATTGTAACTTAAGTGCACTGGTGGCAGCTTTCTAACTCATAAAAAATACTTGTTACAGAGCGCATACCACTAAATGAACCAAAACGTACGAAGTGGGGTTTTCTGTTTAAAATAAATAAGCACCATTTGACATCTGGTGAAAATATCTCCTCAGCACCTTTTGTTCTCTCTCGCTTACACTGATGAGGTTTGAAAGTTGAGAAACTGCCCTGATAGGAAAGGAAGCACATGAAGAAACATGACTATTAGTTTTCCTTCGCTGCAAATGTCTGAAAATTTCACATCTCGAGCCTGTAGTTATTATGGGGTTTGGCGTGTGGGTGGCTGAAAATATGGTACTTGGCCTTTTGGTGCCAAACTTTCAGGCGGCTTCAGCTGTCTGTATACAAAAGACATGGCAGAATGTGTCACTTTACTTTTAATATTCGGAATTGTTCGTCTTGCCAGTGGAATAGTGAGTATGTGGATGGTACTGTTGATCTTGGAGCCTGCCAGTCTCCGAGAATCTTAATTGATGAAGATGCTGTTAGGAACAGAGTGAGCATGTGGGTGGGGACAATGGCTTAGTGAAAGTCTGCAAATTTGAAAAATGCTGTCCTGGGGTGCCATCTCCTCTCCAGTCTCCTCCTCACCCTCCACACCCAATTTTCTAATTTTCCCTTTTCCTGCCTCAATTTAGCATCTTTGATTTACCCTGGCCCCTGATCTTCATGTAAACAGAAATTAAATGACAAATTTCCAAGACCCCTCAAAGGCCATTCTTCTATTGAAATTTCTTAAAATTTTGTGTGTTAGTCACTCAGTCGTGTCCAACTTGTTGCAACCTCTTGGACTGTAGTTCGCCAGGCTCCTCTGTCCATGGAATTCTCCAGGAAAGAATACTGGAGTGGGTTGCCATTCCCTTCTCTAGGGGATCTTCCCAACCCAGGGATCGAACCTGGGTCTCCTGCATTGTAGGCAGATTCTCTACTGTCTGAGCCACCAGGGAAATGGAAGAAATGATCTTTCACCCACTCCACAAACCTTCTGGATGACCTTCTCTAGAAGTTTGACATAAAGGCCTTGAACTTGAAGGAAATTGTAAGCTCTGGTTCATGAGGATCGTTTTTTCTTCCTGACTGGTTGCATTCCTGTCTTCTTTGCTTAGCTTTCTCCTTCCTCTTCTCTCGAGTTTCTTCCAGCTCTCTTTCCTTTCTCTGAGTTTCTGTCTAGTCAAATGGAGAGCTCTTAAAGCCTTACCTCCCAGGGAAATTACAAAGAATCACGGACTGGCTGGCTGTGTTACCTAGGGAATTTGGGAAAATTGTATCTCTGATTAATTAAAAAAAATAACATCAATAATGATTTGCCTGGGATGAATACATGTGTAATTCTCTTAAAAAAATTTTTTTTTTCCTAAAGTCTTTCTTTATTTAATTTGGTACAACATTGCTTCTGTTTTCTGTTTTATCTTTTTTGGCTATGAGACATGTGGGATATTAGCTCTCCAACTAGGAACTGAAGCCACAGCCCCTGTGTTGGGAGGTGAAGTCTTAACCACTGGACTGTCAGAGAAGTCCCATGATTTTCTTTTGAAGTGGCAGAGCCAGACCACTCGAGTTATGGGCACATCATACCCCTCACAGCAGAGTTGATTTCTGTGTGTGGATCCCAGCCTGGGAGAGAGCAAGGGACATGTATCTTCTTTGTTCTTGGCCTTCCCCCTCCACGCCTCCTCTCCCTCCATGAAGCCTGCCCTTCCTACTTTTGCAGGCTTTTTTCTGCAGTAGTTTGAGATAGTGATTTCAAGGAAAGAATATTTCAGTTCAGTTCAATTCAGTCACTCAGTTGTGTCCAACTCTGTGACCCCATGGACTGCAGCATGCCAGACTTCCCTGTCTATCACCAACACCCAGAGCTTGCTCAAACTCATGTCCATCGAGTCAGTGATGCCATCCAACCATATCATCCTCTGTTGTCCCCTTCTCCTCCTGCCTTCAGTCTTTCCCAGCATCAGGGTCTTTTCTAATGAGTTTCTGCTCTTTTTATCAGGTGGCCAAAATATTGGAGCTTCAGCATCAGTTCTTCCAATGAATATTCAGGACTGATTTCCTTTAGGATTGACTGGTTTGATCTCCTTGCTGTCCAAGGACTCTCAAGAGTCTTCTCCAACACCACAGCTTGTTCTATGAAATAAAGGGCCTCCTACAGTTTCCATCATTTGTACAATGCATTTATTGAATATTTCCTATACAGTCAGGCAGTCTTCCCTGGTCGCTCAGCTGGTAAAGAATCTGCTTGCAATGCTGGAGACCTCAGTTCAATTCCTGTGTTAGGAAGATCTGCTGGAGAAGGGGTAGGCTACCCACTCCAGTATTTTTGGGCTTTCCTGGTGGCTCGGATAGTAAAGAATCCATCTGCAATGTGGGAAACCTGGGTTCAATTCCTTGGTTGGGAAGATACCCTGGAGAAGAGAATGGCTACCCACTCCAGTATTCTGTCCTGGAGAAGTCCATGGACAGAGGAGCTTGATAGGCTATAGTCCATGAGGTCACAAAGAGTCAGATGTGACTAAGTGACTTTCATTTCACATACAGTCAGGCACTGGGGTTGTGACTGGTGATGCAGCAAAAAAAAAAAAAAGACATTCTTTTCCTATAAGATGCTCACTGTATGGTAGAGGCAAGACCAATTACATAATTTGCCTTTTTTGTGGCCATACCATGAAGCATGAAGGATCTTAGCTCCCGATCATGGATCGAACCCATGCCCCCTGCATTGGAAGTGCACAATTTTAACCACTGGACCGCCAGGGAAGTCCCAAGACCATCTACATCATTTGTACACATGATGATTTTGGGTCTCCTTGTTTTAAAAGTTATTTAGAAATTCAATATTTGACAGCAGGGCACTAAACCAAGCATCCTTTTGAAGCTGGAGCTCCGTGAGAGTCCATAGGGACAACACTCGTGGGAGGTTGGGTCTCGGGGGGAGAGATGATGTACGTAAAGGGATAGAAGCCTGGTGGAGAAGGCCCAGGAGAGCTCCAATAGTCTTGGTGGCCCGAGGAGACAGTGGATGTCCCCTGACGCAAGGAGGAGTAAGAAGGCAGCTTTGCCTCTCAGAGATTTCCTGTCTCATCTCTCTCTCACTAATGGACTTAAGAAAAATGTATTTCTCCTTTACTCTCTCCTTCAGATACAATCATCAACAGCTTTAGCGTTGTCTTGCCAAAATGAGTATATTTTAATATGGAACTCCTTCTTTGTTCTGCCAAAAAAACAAAAAAACAAAAAAAGAGAGATGCAAATCATTGTAACCCAAAACATAACACACAGCAATAAAATAACATTCTAAAAAAGTGAGGAAAATAAAGCTAATGGAAAGGTAGGAAGAATAAAGGAAGGCAGTAATGGGGTCAGTGTATAATATGCTTTGAGATCCTTTACCTCTGCTAGAGGTTGGCTGAAAAATTTAGATTTTATTGTGGCAAAATATACACCACATAAATTTTACCATTTTAACCTTTCTTTTTTTAAATCTACTCTGTGAGACTTGTGGGATCTTAGTTCCCCAATCAGGGATTGAACTCGCATCCTCGGCAGTGAAAGCACAAAGTCCTAACTACTGAATTGCCAGGACATTCCCTCCTTTTAGCTGTTTTTAAGTGTATAGTTCAGTGGCACTAAGTGTAGTCACATTACTGTGTAACCACCACACCATCCATCTCCAGCACTTTTTCAACATCCCAAATGGAAACTCGTGCTTGTGTGCTTAGCCAGGTCCAACTCTGCGACCCCATGGATCACAGCCTGCCAAGCTCCTCTGTCCATCGGCTGCTCCAGGAAAGAAGACTGAGGTGGGTTGCCGTGCCCTCCTCCAGGGGATCTTCCACGACCCAGAGATCCCTTATGTCTCCTGCATTGGCAGGCAAGTTCTCTACGGCAACTCTGTGTCCATTAAACAATAACTCACTTCTGCATCTCCCCAGCCTTCGGTGATTGTTTTCTGTCTCAATCAGTTTGACTATTTTAGATACTTAAGAAAAGTGGAGTCATGTAATATCCGTGTTCTATTGGAAATGGCTTATTTCACTTAGCATGGTATCTTCACATGTCGTCATGTTGCAACATGTATCAGAATTCCCTTCCTTTTTAAGGCTAATGTTCCAATGCATGTATCGACCACATTTTGTTTACCCACTCATCTGTCAGTGAACACTTGGATTGCTCCTACCTCCTGGCTGTTGAGAATAGTGATGCTATGAACATGGGTGTACAAGTATCTGAGTCCCTGCTTTCCATTCTTTTGGAAATTCATACCCAGAAATGGGACTGCTGGATCATATGGTAGTTCTGTTTAATTTTTTGAGAAACATCAAATTTAGTTCCGAGGCTTCTAGGGGCCATCTTAAGATCGGAAACAGTAAAATACATGATTCACAGTGCCTCCCAAGTAAATGCAGATCAGTTGTTTGTGAGACTAGAAAAACCTTGCTTTCTCCCTCGGGTCTGCAGGGAGAAGGTACCCTGCAGTGCAGTGAGCCACATGACCTAAGGCAGAAGCAGTGCGTTTCTGGGGAGGCTGATGAGAGCACAGGGTGAGGAACGCAGGCCATGTGGTCCAGGCTCAGAGTGGGGCTGCCTCCTCTTAGGATGCAAATTCCAAAGAAGAAAATGATAAGCAGGGCAGAGAACAATGAAGGAATATATCCTGGGGAAAAGGACATTTTCTTTGAGAAAGCTTTCTGAGCACTTTGCAATTTAGATAAGACTGACGCTGGGAAAGACTAAAGGCAGGAGAAGGGGGCGACAGAAGATGAGATGGTTAGATGGCATCACTGACTCAGTGGACATGAGTTTGAGCAATCTCTGGGAGATGGTGAAGGACAGGGAAGCCTGGCTTGCTGCAGTCTGTGGGGTTGCAAAGAATCAGACACGACTGAGCGACTGAACTGGACTGATTCTTTTTCAGCATACGCTGCTCTTTATTTCTCTCTGTAGCAAACTAGATCGCTGATTAACCACTGCTGTCATAAACTCCAAGTGGGCCGTTTGGGGTGCCTTACCGCCACTTAGTGTCCTGTACTGAGCCCCGCTCTTCATGCAGTGTCTACCTCAGTGTTTTGTTTTTATTAGAAATTCACCTCGCCTTGTCTACTGAGAGGAAAGAAAAAAGGAAATTAGACCCTGGAGCTCGGCAAGCCCATAAAATGGCAAGAGATTCCTGAGGAAGGCTGCGCCGAACCCCTAGGCCCCGGCTGCCTGCGCGGTAATGAAATGCATGACTACAGGAGATGATAGTAATTGCGGCGATGGCTCGTTACAGCTCCCGGGTGATTTGGTGCTGTCAGGAGTGCGCTGTCCTCCGACATCCCAGGAGGCGACCGGCATCAGTGACTGCGGGCCCTGATTGGGGCAGTGAAATATTGCTGGCAAAAATTAAAAGGTCCCCGTGTCAAAATAATTCATGATATGCATATCTTCCATTCTGATGAAACGGCTGATATCCGGATTAGCAAGATAATAAAACTGATCAGGCTACAGTTAAACAATTTAAGTTGGAGAGCTGTTCATTTTGTAGGTGTCACTTGTCAGATCAAGGGGTCAACGTGGAATGAAAGGCTCTTCCCGGTAACCTTCCGAAGATGTGGATCCAGCGTGTTCTTCGCGATTTGTCCAAAGTTTTCATCATCCGGCTGCCGACCAGCATTACCGCGGCAGGCTGTATTCTGACATTCAAATCCCCGGAATGACAGGTTATTAGGAGCCGAGGACTGGCTCTACATACATTAAGCGCCGTATCTCTGACCTGTAATGTGAACCGATAGTGATATTGTAATTGAGTGAGTCTGCAAAAAGAGGAGGGGGGCGTCTTTATTAAAACATGGGGAGAGAAAGGAAAGCATTTCTATTTCTGATGATTTGTGGGCTTGGAAGGGAAGCTTTTGGGCAATGATTTATTTTTCGTTTCGAAAAGGTAGAGTGACGTGCAGAGTGTTTACTGGGTGTAACGGTTATTTGACGAAGATAAGGCAGGCTCTCTCAGCCTCCTCTCCAAGTGCTGAGCAGGCACAGATCAAAAGAGATTTGTTCTATTAAAGGCAGTAGCTTTAAAGTGAATACAATGGACCCACATACCTCCTGAGGCTGTTCTCAGGGTCTTGGCCCTGTAGCTCTGGCTTCACTTCTCGCCCCTCCTAGGTCTGAGCCCCTTCTCTTCTGAGTACCAAGGCGGGTAGCAGAAGGGGGCATCTACTATTGGTGTCAGTGACTCCATTGTGGGGTGCTGCTGTGCACAAAGTGACTAATTTAATATGTGTTAGTGGGATCTCAGTTGATTCTTTCAGGCTTCTCCTGAAAGACCCTCATCCAAGGGAGTCAGACAGGCAGGTCACTGAATTCAATCTTGTCCGACTCTTTGTGACCCCATGGACTGTAGTCCACCACTCTCCTCTGTCCATGCAGATTCTCCAAACAAAAATACTGGAGTGGGTTTCCATTTCCTCCTCCAGGGATCTTCCCAACCCAGGGATTGCACCTGTGTCTCTTACATCGCCTGCAGTGGCAGGCGGGTTCTCTACCACAGCACAACCTGGGAAGCCCTCAAATTCTAAAATAGGTTGTGGAAACCCTCCAACAGCCTGAAGAAGCTCAGGGACTGTGTGTGTGTGTGTGTGTACGTGTGTGTGCGTGCCCCTGTGCGTACAGGTGCATATGTGTGCAGTGAATGTGCATATACACACATTTGGGATCTGTTGCTGATTTCCTAGGGTAAGAATTGCCCAGCGAGTTTGGGTTGAACATGTACACACTGCTGTATTTGGAGTGGATAACCAACAAAAACCCACTGTGTAGCACAGGGAACTTGGCTTAATGTTATGTGGCAGCCTGAATGGGAGGGGAGTTTGGGGGAGAATGTATACATGTATATGTGTGGCTGAGTCCCTTTTCTGTTCACTTGAAACTGTCATAGCATTGTTAATTGGCTATACCTTAATACAAAATAAAGAGTTAAAAAAAAAAGAATTGCCCAGAGAAAATTCTAATAGAAGGTGCACTGTTCCAAGCATTGGGAAATTGAGACTCTGGGATGAATTTCAGCAACGACACCCTTAAGTGACCTTGGGCACGTTGACCAGCATCTCCATCTGTAAAGTAGTTGTTCTGGTGCTGTGGTAGTGAGAAATGACGTAACAGATACATGTGCTATTATAAACTGCAGTATGAACATAAAATGTCACTAATCTTAAGAATAGGACTGATGAATGTTTAGCCCCATGCAAATATAAGGGTTTATTATATCTACATTTGGATACTATCAAAGGAACTCACATTGAGATTCTTCAGTATTTGAGGTATGTTTTATAAAAATACCCCAAATGGGGCTTTCCTGGTGGCTCAGTGGTAAAGAATCTGCCTGCCAATGCAGGAGACACCAGTTCGATCCCTGATCTGGGAAGATCCCACATGCCATGGAGGAATTAAGCCCATGTGCCCTAACTATTGGAGAAGGCAATGACACCCCACTCCAGTACTCTTGCCTGGAAAATCCCATGGACGGAGGAGCCTGGTAGGCTGCAGTCCATGGGGTTGCTAAGAGTCGGACACGACTGAGTGACTTCACTTTCACTTTTCACTTTCATGCATTGGAGAAGGAAATGGCAGCCTACTCCAGTGTTCTTGCCTGGAGAATCCCAGGGACGGGGGAGCCTGTTGGGCTGCCCTCTATGGGGTCACACAGAGTCGGACACGACTGATGCGACTTAGCAGCAGCAACCCTAACTATTGAGCTGGTGCTCTAAAGCCTGGGAGCGGCAGCTATTGATTCCATGTGCCACAGTTAGTGAAGCCTGCGTGCCCTAAAGTCCTTGCTTCCTAACAAGAGAAGCCACCACCAAGAGAAGCCCACACAGCACAAGTAGAGAGTAGAGCCTGCTAACCACAACTCGAGAAAAGCCTGCTCAGCAATAAAGACCCAGCACAGCCAAAAATAAATAAATAAGTAATAAAAAAATACCCTAAATGAAACATAGTACCTTTAAACATTTTGAAAATGGTTATTGTCAGTCTCTTTTTAGTTCTCACTATTACAATGGTCACCTCTTTTTCATTTTATGAAAATTATTTGGTAAAAGCTGTATGTGTAGAGAAAGCACCTCAGCCTTCATCAAAATTGAAATCCACTCTTCTCATTTTATGGATGTTGGTGTAACAAGGGTGTTTATAAATACTGATAGCAAGATAGCAATGAGACATGAAGAGTGATTGAAGGTTTTTGGATTAAGATACTGGGTAAATAATGGTGACATTTTTAAAGATGGTGAGGACTGAGAGTTTCTGGATATAAAAACTAAGAATTCTGTTTATGACATACTCGGTTTGAAATGCCTATTATGTTATTTATTTCTTAATAGTTATATTTGGCTGTGTTGGGTCTTGGTTGCAGTGGGATCTTCACTGCAGTACATGGATTCTCTAGTTGTGATTGATGGGCTCAGTTGCTCAGCATGTGGGATCTTAGTTCCCCAACCAGGGACTGAACCCACATCTCTTTCATTGCAAGGCTAATTCTTAACCACTTGGTCATCAGGGAAGTCTTGGCCTGTTATGTTATATTTTTCCCTGCTATAAATTTAAGTATCCTTGAATGACGTACTTTTATAGTCACATAGGAGATATGTTATAAATAAACTTACAAATGGATTTTTGTTAAATAGATAAACTACAAATAAATCAAGAATTTGTTTAAATTCAGCAAACATAATGAAACCTAAATATATAAGACCCTGTGTATAAAGAATGAATAAATAACTCATCGTGTCCTCCATATGAGAAAAAAGTAGTATACAACAGTGGAGAGCAGGGATCATTGTAGATTAGGGTGATCAGAGAATGCTTCCTGCAAGAGGTTAATTTTGAAAGAGACTAAGGAAGATGAGTCGGTGGATGGGAAATACAAGGACTTTCCACAGGGAAAAATATCAGTAACTGCTTCAAATATGTGTCTGAGTGAAGGTTTACTGAAATATGAATTTCTGATTTACTTTGTGCATCCTTTGTCGCTCAGTTGTGTCTGACTCTCTGCTCCTCTTGTTGTGGAGCACAGACTCTGTGGCGTGTGGGCTTCAGTCGTTTTGGCTCCCAGGCTCTAGAGTGCAGACTCAGTAGTTGGTGCACAGGCTCAGTTGCTCCTCTGCATGTGGGGTCTTCCTGGATCAGGGATCGAACCTGTGCCTCCTGTATTGGCAGGCGGATTCTTTACCATTGAGCCACCAGAAAAGCCCCATGTGTTTATCCATTTTTAAATTATCTGAGGCCACTGGTAACTGGTAGTTTTGCTATGTCCTGGGCTAATTCACAGACTGGAAAGATCTGAGTCAGTCTAAGTTACTTATGTCAGTGTAGATATTTCAAGTTACTAAACCAAAGAACTTGTTAGCAGCAAGTATGAGAGGGTCAATGTATACTCTCTTTCCCATTTTTGGGGGTCATTTTAGATAGAAATTAGATAAAATTGTGCTTTGAATCCTGCATTTTTAGGATTAAGGATTGGATGTCTGATGTGTATGATCCTACTGTTCTTATAATTTGAAAAATAATGTATAAAATATATATCTATATGTTTAAGAAGTATTGTCAATGTCTATTTTGCTTGTGTGTAATAGGAAATGAAAGAAAAGAGGAACTGATGGCTGACAGGGTCATCCTGTCTTGCTATGGCTGAGATGCTTCCATGGGAAGACACATTATGTTATCCTTTTGGTCAATTTCAAGACACATGGTTAATCTCATTATCATCAGTACTAGCTGAGTTGAGACCAGTGAGCTTCCTGAATTGATATATACCAATATATCAGATAATCATAATTACAGATTATGATTATAGATTGCAGACAATCGTAATTCCATAAAAAGTGAAAATAAGATACTGAATTAAAGTTGGTCAACTTTCTGTTTATGTTGAAAACATAAGAGGAAGGAAATTTTAACTTAAATGTCTTACATGGCCCTTCATAGCTTCAAAACATTCATACAAATGTTTTTGTATGTTTTCAATGGAGATCAAACCAGTCCATCCTAAGGGAAATCAGTCCTGAATATTCATTGGAAGGACTGATACTGAAGCTGAAATTCCAATACGTTGGCCACCTGATGTGAAGATCTGACTCATTGGAAAAGACCCTGATGCTGGGAAAGATTGAAGGCAGGAGGAGAAGGAGACGACAGAGGATGAAATGGTTGAATAGTATCACCGACTTGAAGGACAAGAGTTTGAGCAAGCTCTGGGAGTTGGTGATGGACAGGGAAGCCTGGTGTGCTGCAGTCCATGGGGTCACAAAGAGTCAGACATGACTGAGCGACTGAACTGAACTGAGTGAATGCTGAAATTATTTTTCATTTCCCAAATAATGTTATTTACTCTTTTGTATGGAGAAGGCGATGGCACCCCACTCCTGTACTCTTGCCTGGAAAATCCCATGGATGGAGGAGCCTGGTAGGCTGCAGTCCATGGGGTTGCAAAGAGTCAGACACGACTGAGCGACTTCACTTTCGCTTTTCACTTTAATGCATTGGAGAAGGAAATGGCAACCCACTCCAGTGTTCTTGCCTGGAGAATCCCAGGGATGGGAACCTGGTGGGCTGCTGTCTATGGGGTCACACAGAGTCGGACACGACTGAAGCGACTTAGCAGCAGCAGCAGCAACTCTTTTGTAAACCGTTGGTTTAATAATCACACAAAGTGCTCAGTTGAGATTTGAAGTTCTAATCGGATATTCCATGGAGGTCAGAGACTTTACGGTTGCACTGATACAATTTCTGTCAACTCTTATGTATCATAGATCTAATATGTTTCAGGATTCTCCAGTGTGAAAAGTAAGCATGGACAGTGTTCTGGGAGGACCTAACTTGGTTCCAAGGAGTTTGTTCCCTTAGACCAGACCTTTGGCCTTCACTTCTCACCTTCCACTTTTTGTTAATGTAATATTCTCTGTGTTTATTATCATTATCCTATTTTCTTTGGTCTCATAATAGATGGAAGGGAACACTTGTAAGTATGTGTTCTCCATTCTCTTCAGAAAGAGGGCAAACTTGAGAGAGAGAGCCGGGGTTGTTTAAGATTGTGGCTTTCGACAGTTGGAGGGATGATATGGTCCAACCTAGTTTTTCATAGAGATAATTCTTATTCTTACACTTCTTTTTTTAAACATTGAGGTATAGTTGATTTACAATGTTGTGTTAGTTTCAGGTGTACAGCAAAGTTATTCAGTTTTAAAAACATTAGTTAGTGTTAGTCACTCAGTTGTATCCAACTCTTTGTGACCCCTTGGACTATATAGCCCACCAGGCTCCTCTGTCCATGGAATTCTTCAGGCAAGGATACAGGAGTGGGTTGCCATGCCCTCCTCTAGGACTCTTCCCAACACAGGGATTGAACCTGTGTTTCTTACATCTGCATTGGCAGGTGGGTTCTTTACCACTAGTGCCAGCCACACTAGGTCCTTGTTATTTATCTTATACATAGCAGTGTGTATCTATTAGTCCCAAGCTCCTAATTCATGTCTCTCCTACCCTTTCCCCTTTGGTAACCATAAGTTTGTTTTCTGTGTCTGAGTTGATTTCTGTTTTGTAAATAAGTTCATTTGCATCATTTTTTTAGATTCTTCATGTAAGTGATATCATATGACCTTTGCCTTTGCCTTACTTCACTTAATATGGAATCTCTAGGTACATCCATGTTGCTGCAAATAACATTAGTTCTTCCCTTTTTATGGCTGAGTAATATTCCATTGTGGAGCTTCCCAGTTGGTGCTAGTGGTAAAGAACCTGCCTACCAATGCAGGCGGCATAAGAGAGGTGGATTTGATCCCTGGATTAGGAAGATTCCCTGGAGGAGGGCATGGAAACCTACTCCAGTACTCTTGCTTGGAGAATCAGATGGACAGAGGAACCTGCTGGGCTGTAGTCCATAGGGTCTCAGAGTGTTGAACATGACTGAAGTAGCTTAGCATGCACACACATGATATTCCATTGTTTATATGTAGCACATCTTTATCCATTCCTCTGTTGATGGACATTTAGGCTGCTTCCATGTCCAGGCTATTGTAAATAGTGCCACAATGAACTTTGAAGTGCACGTATCTTTTCAAATTATGGTGTTCTCCAGATATATACCCAGGAGTGGGATTGCTGGATCACATGGTAACTCTATTTTTAATTTTTTCAGGAACCTCTATTCTGTTCTCCATTGTGACTGCACTAATTTATATTCTCACCAATAGTGTAGAAGGGTTCCCTTTTCTCCACACCCTCACCAGCGTTTATTATTTGTAGACTTTTTAATGATAACCGTTGTGACTGGTGTGAGGTGGTACCTCATTATAGTTTTGATTTGCATTTCTCTAATAATTAGCAATGTTGAGCATCTTTTCATGTGCCTGTTGGCCATCTGTAAATTCCTAACACTTCTTGATTGAAGAATTTATAACATTTCAAACAAAATAAATGAGGAACCTCAGCTGCCTGTCTAGTGGGAGGCATTAAAACTGGGTGGATTGGAGCATGTGCTCTGAACCTGCCAGCCTGACTTTGGATCTCGATTCCACAACTGTGTGATTTTTGGATGGGATACTTATATCTCTCTGTGCTTCAATTTCTCTCTCCTTAAAATGGGGAGCAATAATAAATAATAATTATCTCATCAGGTTAGTGCAAAGGTTATACTAGTTAATCAGTGCACACCACTTAGATTAGTGTTAGCTCATATTCTGATTGCTCACAGTTTTCTATTATTCACTTATTACCCTGTTTAGCTCTTGGTGAGATAGGACTTTTTTGCTCTTTTCTTCCCATTCTTTTCCAATCTAGGAACCAGTACCAGCTACTCTCCTCATTGTGTTTGGAGCATTATACTTTAAGTAAAAGTGTCAGTCGCTCAGTTGTATCTGACTCTTTGCTAACCCATGGACTGTAGCTGGCCAGGCTCCTCTGTCCATGAAGTTCTCCAGGCAAGAATACTGGAGTGGGTAGCCATTCCTTTCTCCAGGGGATCTTCCTGACCCAGGGATCGAACCCGGATCTCCCCCATTGTGGGCAAATTCTTTACTGTCTGAGCCACCAAGAAGTGGTGATATATTTTAATATGTTTTATATTTAGCAACACTGTTGTAATATCTTAAGGCACCACAATAGAAGTTTTCCTATTGCTCAGACTCTAGGAGGGGAGGGATGAAGGGACTGGGGAGAGAGATGGCCCCCGAGGGGAGGAAGAAGCCATGAGAATTAAGGGCTGGAAATAACTCCAAAGGGAGCTGCCCCCAGCAAGGTCTGTCAGGGGCTGTTCCTACAGCGCTTACTCTGATCTGTCAGAGGTGAGGGCTGAGTCGGTCCTTCTCCAGGAGTGGTGCTTCTGTGTCTCGTCTACAGGGGGCAGCACCGCAGCTCTGGTCATTTGTATCCTCAGGCTTCTCTCCCCTCCCTCCCATTTCCCTTCTGAAATACATTGTTTTTACAGCCCATCTAATTTGGGCGTAGGCTTGGCCAGCCTCGTTGTCATTTTAATATATATTATTTTGGTTTCTCACACAATCTGTAATTTATTTTATTGACTTTCTAATAAATAGGGGGGAAAAGATCTTATTTCCATATGGACTGTGCGTTATGGAGAAGCCCCTCATGGCTCAAAACCAGAGCAAATCCACTCTGGCTCGTTTTCATCCCTCCCACTTGAGGTTTATGTGTCTCTCCTCTCCTAATTTTTCATTAGAATATAATAATCGTCTGAGGAAAGGGTGATTTGATATGTGATATATTTCATTATGCTCTTATGGTAAGGGTAGTGCCCAAAGTGAGAGAGCATCACTAATTTTTCGGCACAGTAATTTATTCCACAGCATTTAAATGTTGTAATTTTCACACGGAGGCACATGCTGCCACATCGATCTTTCCCTGGACCAGTCTGTCTTGCTCTTTCCTTTTCATCTGTTTTGTTTTTGCATATTTTTTTCATAAATTCGACAGATGGCCTCTTGATGAATCCTTGATAATACTGTCATGTAAAGCAGCGAAGACTAGAAATCATCTCACAAAGATTTTTCATTGCAAAGGGAAAATTGAACAGAGCAAACATCACTAAGTCCATAACAACAGCCACAAAATATCTACTTCACGTCAATAAAGAGGACAGGCTTGCCTCCTCCTGCTTCCTGCACCAATGCCAGCGTCCTTTTAAAGTCCTCTGAATATTTTATATTCCATTTAGATCCCCCTTGCACGCCTCGGGTCGGTTGAGATTTGTGAGTTTCATATTCCAAATGTTCACGCAGCCTCTTTCACGCGTCCCCTCGCTTCTCCCCGAGCCCCCGCTCCCAGGGCTCCATAATTGTGGATCAGGTGAAGTTTGCGTCCCCTCATTTCAAGGTCATGCACCAATAGGACCATTTTCCTGATTCAGAGGGCACGTAATTTCACAGCCGTGTACTCCTCATTAATCCCCCTGAGTGGGGGCTCGGGGAGTTCCAGATCACAGATTTGTTTTTGTCTTGTTCTCTGACTCAGTGCTTCACAAAGGGATTAGATTAAGCTCTGTGATTGTATTTGTATCTCCCTGCATCATGTTAGAAATAAAGTGATTTCTTCTGTCCCCTCCTGCCCCCATACTCCACCCCTTCCCATTTCCTGTCGTCATATTTCTTCCTCCGGTTTAATGACTAGGTTGCAGTTCATTAAAGAGAGATGCGTGGCAAATACAGGGAATTGTTCATTTACTGGTAGTAGTTCTAGCTTTCTTTGTTGATATACAAATACATACATATATGTAATTATGTGTGTGTGAGATGTGTGTGTGTATATATATATATATATATATATATTTCTGTTTTCTTTTAGTAGCCTGTGTGTGAAATCTCCAGGATTATCACAAAAATGAAAATTTGTTGTCTAGTGGGTGTGAATTGAAATCCCTGTGAACCTGAATTCTGTAGTTTCTAAACGTTAGAATGTCCTGAAATAAGACCATTATTGATTAGTTTCTCAATGCTGTTGCCTGCTAGGATGAGTAGGCACAGGACCTCAAGCAGGGTTCCCCCCCCCCACATTTTAAAGTGGCTTCTTCCTCCTTGCCCTCTCTTTCTGCTTCTCATTCCAGTTTTTGACGGCTTCTGTGACTCTCGGCGACCATGAAAAGGACCCACCTGGGCCTTTTATGATTTCTCAGGATGTGTGAGCCACTGGGGGCTCTTTCTGCAGGTACTTGGATCCACTCCGCTCCACAGTGGTAGCCACCACAGTGTTCACGTGGTCGACACTTTTCTGTGTTAGGTGTTTACAGCCTCCCATTGAGTTGGGCACTAATGGGCTTCCCCAGTGGCTGGGTGGTAAAGAACCCGGCTGCCAATGCAGGAGATGCAGGTTTGATCCCTGAATCTAGAAGATCCCCCTGGAGAAGGGAATGGCTACCCACTCCAGTACTCTTGCCTGGGAAATCGCATGGACAGAGGAGCCTGGCAGGTTACCCCATGGGGTTGCAAAGAGTCAGACTTGAATGAGCGACTAAACAACAACTGAGCTGGGCATCACTGTGCGCATTTTACGGAACAGGAAGCCAAGACTCAGAGAGGGTAGGTTGCCTGAAGTCTGCATTGTTATAAGGTCACAGCCAGGACTGAACTCAGGTCTGCTTCTTTACCACCCTGCTTCCTCACCTGAGAAGCTATTCTAAACTCCATGTTTAAAACCGGGAGGCCCAGCTTCATGTTTTTGTGGCTTTGAATGCCACATAAAACCGTGATCCATTTGGGGAGACGATGCACACCCCTGCCCACCCCCCCCGCCCCACCCCCCCCCGCCTTTATAACTTTTCACTTCTTTGGCAATAAACAAGAGCTGGTAAATAATCGAGCAGAATTGGGCTAAGCTGTGTTCACCTCCAACTTAAGAAACAGGAGATCTAGGCCAGCCTGGACAACTGCCCTCCATTCAGGGAAGAATCCAGTGGAAGGCAGCAACTGAGAGCATCAGTCCTGTGTCAGGCAGACCAGGTTTGAATTCTGACTTCTCTGCTTCTTAGAGAAAGATACTGGACTTGCCTTCTCTAAGTCCAGGACATAGACTGTTACAAGGATTGAAAATGGTTACAAAACAAAATTTGAAATTCAACCAAATTCTGTCTGAGGATGTAAGTGGCTTTAGTGTTAGGTGATGATCATCCCATCTAACCGGCTTCCCAGGTGGCTCAGTGGTAAAGAACCCGGTTCCCAATGCAGGAGACGTAAGATATGCTTACATTTGATCCCTGGGTGGGAAAGATCCTCTGGAGGAGTGCATGGCAGCTCACTCCAGTATTCTTGCCTGGAGAATCCCATGGATAGAGGTGTCTGGAGGGCTCCAGTCCATAGGGTCACAAAGAGTAGGATACAACTGAAGCGACTACCGAGCCACACCATTGAAGTAAATAAATGGATTTTTTAATGCACTAAATAGGGCTTCCCTCACAGCTCAGTTGGTAAAGAATCTGCCTGCAATGCAGGAGACCCTGGTTCAGTTCCTGGGTCAGGAAGATCCCGTGGAGAAGGGATAGGCTACCCACTCCAATATTGTTGGGCTTCCCTTGTGGCTCAGCTGGTAAAGAATCCGCCTGCAATGTGGGAGACCTGGGTTCAATCCCTGGGGTTTTGGGGTTGCAAAGAGTTGGACACGATGGAGCAACTTTCACTCACTCACTCACTCGGGGTATTGTACTTGCTAAAGCACAAGAATCCCTGTTTGTTATCTTTATTGACTTTTAATCTACATTGTTTTTTAAAATAATTTTTGTTGGATCATTTGGGCTTCCCTGGTGGGTCAGACGGTAATGCATCTGCCTGCAATGCAGGAGACCCAGGTTTGATCGCTGGGTCATGAAGATCCCCTGGAGAAGGGAATGGCTACCCACTCTGGTATTCTGACCTGGAGAATTCCATGGACTGTATAGTCTATGGGGTCGCAAAGAGTCGGACACGACTGAGCCACTCTCACTTTCATGCAGTAAATAAATGGCCTCTTTGGTAACTGAGCATGGCAAGTGGGGATCCACATATTGTAAAGGATTAATTTCCTGGTTCAGTCTTTGACCAAGACGTGAAAGCTACCTGAGTGGGTTTGTCTACAACCTCAGGTAATTTTATTTATTATTTTTTTCTTTTTTCAGATAAGTGTTGGGAGAATTTTTTTAAACATCTTTTATTTAATTTGTCACAGTATTAGTTCTGTTTTATGTTTTAGCCATGAGGCATGTAGAATCTTGGCTTAAAATCCCTACACCTTGCATTGGAAGGCGAAATCTTAACTATTGGACCACCAGGGAAATCCCCAGGTAATTTTATTTTAGATGGTGATTGTCCAGTAGTCTCTTCGGAGTAGAAAGGCAGTTCAAGCAAAGAATTGGCAACATGTGAGTACTCAGGTGAAAAAGGAAGTGCCAGGAAGAGCCTGGAGGTCACGTCAGTCCTACCACCTTGCGTTTTAGGATCCTCTTGTGTCTTAATTTTTCATTAGCCTTTTGGTAATGAGTCTTTCAATGAAGCTGTTTTGGAATTTTGCAGCCTTTTGTAAGCTTCTGCATACCAATTAAAGTCGGCATCCCATTCTAACTGCACAATTTGGGACAATTTTCAAGTGTTCTCAGGTGTGCTTCTTAAATGAACAATCCTGTAATTGGAGTGATCCCCATGATGGCCATTGTGATTCTTGTAAAATCTTGCCATTTGTTCGATACTTGTAACTTCTGGGACTACAGTTGCTCAACTTAAAATGAGCAGGTGTATAGGAAGGTGGTACACTCAACTCTTTGTTTATAAAGGATCCCATTTCTTTTAGCTAGGCCTTTGGGTTTCTTGCATGCTCAGTCACTCAGTTGTGTCTGACTCTTTTCGACTCAGTGGACTGTAGCCCACCAGGCTCACTGTCTATGGGATTATCCCATCAGGAATATCAAGTGGGTTGCCATTTCCTGCTGCAGGGGATCTTTCCGCCCCAAGAACAGAACCCGTATCTCCTGCATTGGCAGTCAGACTCTTTACCACTGAGCCACCTGGAAAGCCTTACAGCCAGACTTACTGGCTTCCAGGCACTTCCAATATTCTCATTAGCAATCAGCTTTTATTTACCTGAGACCCCTCATGGGACCCAGTTCAGCTCAAATTGGACCCAGTCCAATCCCAGGCCCAGTTTGGTTTTCAAATCAGGCCCAGTCTGATCCCGGATCCCATCCAGTTCTTAAGTTGAACCCAGTCCAACTTTGGTCCATTGCCATGGACTTTGGACTGGGAGAAAGGACTGAGCCAGCAGAGCTGAAAGGATGGAGACTGGAGACCGATTCCACAGTCGGGGAGAGCTGCAGCTGCCACCAGTGGTTCCCAGCGTGGCATCTGGGGAAGGATTCCAAACAAGCCGGGAACACTGACCAAGCCGTCAGCAGTTCCCAGCACGGGAGTCCAGGGACAGACAGAGTTTAGATGTGGAGTAATCAATCAAACAAACAAAACACTGATTACAGAGACTAGATTGGTGGTTGCCAGAGGCGGAATCTAGGGGTGGGGAGCTGGGCAAAGTAGGTGATAGAGGTCAGAGTGTCCAAATTTCCAGTGATAAAATGAAAAAGTCCTGGGGGTGTAATGTACAGCGTGGTGATTCTAGTTACTAATACTGTATTGCATATTTGGACATTACTAAGAAAATAGATCTTAAGTGTTCTCATAACAAGAAAAAAGACAACTTCGTGGTAATGGATGTTAACTAGACTTCAGTTCAGTCGCTCAGTTGTGTCTGACTCTTTGAGACCCCATGAATCGCAGCACGTCAGGCCTCCCTGTCCATCACCAACTCCTGGAGTTCACCCCAACTCATGTCCATTGAGTCAGTGATGCCATCCAACCGTCTCATCCTCTGTCGTCCCCTTCTCCTCCTGCCCCCAATCCCTCCCAGCATCAGAGTCTTTTCCAATGAGTCAACTCTTCGCATGAGGTGGCCAAAGTACTGGAGTTTCAGCCTTAGCATCATTCCTTCCGAAGAAATCCCAGGGCTGGTCTCCTTCAGAATGGACTGGTTGGATCTCCTTGCAGTCCAAGGGACTCTCAAGAGTCTTCTCCAACACCACAGTTCAAAAGCATCAATTCTTTGGCACTCAGCTTTCTTCACAGTCCAACTCTCACATCCATACATGACCACTGGAAAAACCATAGCCTTGACTAGATGGACCTTTGTTGGCAAAGTAATGTCTCTGCTTTTGAATATGCTATCTAGGTTGGTCATAACTTTCCTTCCAAGGAGTAAGCATCTTTTAATTTCATGGCTGCAGTCACCATCTGCAGTGATTTTGGAGCCCAAAGAAATAAAGTCTGACACTGTTTCCACTTTTTTGGGGGGAGGTCATTTTGCAATGTATGCAAATATTGACTCATTGTGTTCCACACCTAAAACTAATACAGTGTTATATGTCAGTTATATCTTGCCTGTCCCTTCAGTCATGTCCGACTCTGTGGCCCTATGGATTATAGCCTGCCAGGCTCCTCTGTCCATAGGATTCTCCAGGCAAGAATACTGATGCCCTCCTCCAGGGGATATTCCTGACTGAGGGATCAAACCCTCATCTGTGTGTCCTGCATTGGTGGGTGGGTTCTTTACTACTAGCCCACCTGGGATGCTCCCTGAAAATGAGAAAGACTTTTTCTTTTAATTTTGAAGCTAATTCTTTTAAATTTTTTATTTTGTATTGAGGTATAGCTGATTAACAATATTTGATAGTTTCAGGTGGACAGCGAAGGGGCTCATCTATGCATATACATGTATCCATTCTCCCCCCAATTCCCCTCCCATCCAGACTGCCACATAACTTTGAGTAGAGTTCCCTGTGCTATATAGGGTCCTTGTTGGTTTTGTATTTTAAACACAGCAGTGTGTACAGGTCCATCCTAAACTCCTTAACTATTCCTTCCCTGCATCCTCCCCCCAACCCCCAACCATAAGTTCCTTCTCTAAAAGGAAGACTTTCTGGTGACAATATTTTGAGATCAATGATTCTTATTCAAGGCTGTCCCTCAGACTGTGCTTTCTGCTGTCTGCAAAACACATTTATTTTTTGAATATTGGGTTAATTTTCAGCTCACTTTTATTGAGTCCAGGCACTGTGCTCAGAGCTTTCTCCATCTCACTTTCCTCTCTCAGCAGGCATGCTGTGGGGAATTTCTCCTGCATCATGTTGAGGGTGCTGAGGCAGAGAGTGGATAACTGGGTGGCCAGGCTTCATGCAGCTGGAAATGACAGAGATTTGAACCCATGTCTCCTGGTTTGAAATTCAAACTTTCTTCCTTTACAGAATGCAGAATTGAGGGCAGAACTCCAGAATCTTAGCACTCTTTTCATTTGCTTCATCCATCGAATGAATCCTTCACTAATTCTCACATGCACTAATTCTACATAGCTTGCACCTGTTTTGTGTGCTCAGTCGCTCAGTGTTGTCCGACTCTTTGTGACCCCATGGACTGTAGCCCACCAGGCTCCTCTCTGTCCGTGGAGTTTTTCAGGCAAGAAAACTAGAACGAGTTGCCATTTCCCACTCCAGGGAATCTTTCTAACCCAGGGATCGAATCTGTATCTATTGCATCTCTTGCTTCGGCAGGCAGATCACTGAGCCACTCTACATAACTGTTATCTTTTTAAAGACAAGTTAAAGCCTTTCTGTTGTTGTCAGGCAATGTTTGTGTTTGATTGTGTACTTCATCTATGACCATGAAATGGGAAAAAGGCAAATGGGAGTGACTTCCTTGCTTTGGCTTTAGGAGTCTCAGCTATTTGGACTTATTTTTATAAGTTTGGGCCTGAAAAGCTATTTCAGAATTGTAACTTCCCCTTAAGCCCTTTGCCACCACGCAGGGAGAGCAATGTTTTGTTTACATTATTTTGCCTCAATCTTAGAATTTTGATGGACTCCACTGTGTGTGTTTTTCTTAAGGAAAAAATAACGGAATCTTTCTTAGCTTGTTTCAAACTGGTTTTTTTTTTTTTTTTTTTTTTTTTGATGAAAGAAAATCATAGCTAAATTATCCAGAGTATGTCTGTGAGAAATAACTACTAAGCATTTTGGAAGGGAGTTCTCAGATACACATGGCAAAGAACACAGACTCTGCTGCTAGACAGGGCCCTGCCCTGGCTCTGTGACCCCTGTGGGGCTGGTCGGGTTGAGATCATAGGTCTTATTCATATGATGGTGTTGCAGCCCAACTTCTTCCTTGGTGAATTTACATCTGGAAATTTCTCTTTGAAGAAGTTAAAACTGAGCCTTTTATGATTTACTCTTGCTGGGTTGAGGTGGGGGATGAGGGAGTGGAGTGTGTTTTCGTGGTCTGTGTATGTGAGCAGTGTTATGCTCTTATGTGGACTTCCCTTTAGCTCAAACGGTAAAGAACCTACCTGCGATGCAGGAGACCAGGGTTTGATCCCTGGGTTGGGAAGTTCCTCTAGAGAAGGGAATGGCAATCCACTCCAGTATTCTTGCCTGGAGAATTCTATGGACAGAGAAGCCTGGCGGGTACAGTCCATGGGGTCACAAAGAGTCAGACACGACTGAGCGACTAACACACACACACACACACACACGCTGTTATGTGTGCATATTAAAATATACATCTTTTCCTTAGCAGGAACTTATTTGCCTATCTCAGTTCCTTAGGGGCTGGGTTATTTCATTTATAATTAATTTTTTTTAATTGCACAGATGCAGTTTTGCCTTGCAGAAAAAAAGCATCTCACTAACCTCTGGCTCTCCCCACGCATATACTCTTGCACTTTCTAAAAAACGTTTAAGAATCCCCCACTTCCCAGTGCAATGCCTGGAGATTTTTCCAACAGAAAACTAGGAAAACAAATTCCTGCTTTCTGTGGCAGTTTCAGTACCAGCAGAGGCATCAGCTGTTCACAGCTTTCCCTCTGGGACCACAAAATCAAACAGGAATATTCCTGATATGGACAAAGCTGGGGCTTCAATTATTCAGCAAGAATCCCAGTTGTGCAGAGAAAGGAACAGCCAAAGTGGACTCTGCACAGGCCTGGGAGAGAGAAGCTCGGGATTGTCATTTAGATCCCGCCCCTGATGTGGTGCACTCCTGGGCCTGTCTCAGAAGTTTTCTCTGTCTAGGCCTTCCGGTCTGAGGTCCATCATCCACAGCTCTTGGCTGTGTTGGGCTTCCCAGGTTGCTAAGTGGTAAAAGAATCCACTTGTCAATGCAGGAGACTCTGGTTCAATCTGGGTCGGTTCAATGCCCTGGAAGAGGAAGACAACCCACTCTAATGTTCTTCCTTGGAAAATCTCGTGGACAGAAGGGCCTGGTGGGCTACAGTTGGACACAACTGAGCAACTGAACATGCACGCATGCACTTGGTTGTGTTTCAGAGAATGGCAGGCTACAGTCCATAGGATTGCAAAGAGTTGGACACAACTGAAGCCCTGGAGCATGCACACGTACATGTGGGATTTTTTAGTGGTAACATGTGGGGTCTTTAGTTGTGGCTTGTGGGATCTAGTTCCCTAACCAGGGATCGAATCCAGGCCCCCAGCGTTGGGAGCGTGGAGTCTCAGCCACTGGACCACCAGGGAAGCTCTTCACTCCAGTTTCTGCTTCCATGTCCACATGGCTGTCTTCCCTAGTGTGTGTCTATGTCTCTTTTGTCCAAAGCTCCCTCTCCTTTCTCTTTTAAAGATATTGGCTACTGCATTAGAATCCACCCTAATCCAGCATGATCTTGTTTTAAATTGATTACATCTGCAAAGACATCACTTTGCCGACAAAGGCCCGTATAGTCAAAGCTATGGTTTTTCTAGTAGTCATATACAGATGTGAGAGCTGGACAATAAAAAAGGCAGAGCACCAAAGAATTGATGCCTTCAGACTGTGGTGCTGGTGAAGACTCGTGACAGTCCCTTAGACAACAAGGAGATCAAACCAGTCAATACTAAAGGAAATCAACCCTGAATATTCACTGAAAGGACTGATGCTGAAGCTAAAGCTCCAGTACTTTGGCAACAGGTACTCCAGTACCTGTTGTGGAGAGCCCAGTCATTGGAGAAGACCCTGATGCTGGGAAAGATTGAGGGCAGGAGGAGAAGGGGGTGATTGAGGAGGAGATGGTTGCATGGCTTCATTGAGTCAATGGACGTGAGTCTGAGCAAACTCTGGGAGATGCTGAAGGACAGGGAAGCCTGGCGTGCTGTAGTCCATGGGGTTGCAAAGAATCAGATACAACTGAGGGCTGAACAACAACAGCAAAGACCCTGTGTCCACATCAGATCACATTCACAGGTACCTGAAATCAGAATTTAACTTCTCTTTGTTAGGGACACAATTCAACCCACAACAGAGAGTATAAAAGTGTGTATTGTATTGGGTTGGCCAAAAAGTTCTTTTGGGCATTTCCATAAAATGTTTATGGAAAAATCTGAATGAACTTTCTGGCCAACCCAATAGTATAGGGGACAAGAGTAGAAACAGTGTTTCTCTGAATAGACACTATTTTATAGATTTGATTTTGGAATCATGTAAATATTCACATAATTACAGAACAAAAGTTAAATGAAAAGTTCTAGAAATTAAAAGCATAATGAAATAAATGAATCACCAGAACACTGAATACGTGGCTCAACTATATAGAAAGAAATGATTTCAGGTGACTTTAAAACACACATTGACTTTGTTTCCCTAGTAGAATATGTCGTAAAGAAAATAGAATTGAAAAAAAATTCTTGAACTGTTTTCAGTGATCATGTGGTGGGTGGTAGTGTTGGCATTTTTATTTTAAGACTGTTGAATGTGTATTGTTTAGATAAAGAGAGTAGTTCTGTTTATATTATTGAGAAATGAGATTTGGGGATAGGAGAAAGTACAAAAGATGTTTAACATGAGGCTAAGTTATAACCAAGTTATCAACCTTAAAGTTAAATCAGTAGTCCTAAAGTTAAATCAGAAATATAAATTCAAATTCATGATATATCTTACTTAAAACAACCACAAAATGCTACTAACATGTTTCTAGCTCTGTTCACTTAAAAGACTTGGGAATAAAGGCCACCCCAGTAGTAATCAGCAAACTTAATGCCAAGATCCTAACTTAATGCCAAGATCCTGATCTGCCAGCATCATTTCCTTCACAAAGAAACCAGGGTTCCTCAGAAAAAATGGCAACTCTGTGGCAGGAATTGTTATGATGAAGCTGTAACATCTCATCACAGTACAGAACACAGATACCAAAAATTACCAGGGGTATTTCCAAAGGACTCAAGGGTCAACTTGAAGAAGCCCCCAGTGCAAACATTGGGACCATTTAGTTATCAATAACGGTAATAACTGTTATGAACTGAAACATTTCAACTATGATTTAATAATGAATCAAAAGCAAAAATACCCTCAATGATCACCTATGGAGAATGCTAGGGAACCAACTCATTATTCTGAAAATCAAGCATTTATCCTGTTGCTCTTACACAAATCAGACCTCAGAGTAATAAAATAATTGATGAGGGGAAGAAGTTTACTGAAATATTCAAGCCAACAAAAGAAAAAGGAAAGAAGCATAGAAAACACTAGAAAGTTATCATTTTGGAATGAATGAAATAATGGAACTGGTAATGGTTACAAATGACTACTAACAGAAAAGAAAAACTTCAGGATACTAGTGTCCACTGGTATAAGAACACGCTTCACCTGTGGAGTTGTTTGGCCACTCATTTGTGTCCTACTCTTGCATCCCACAAACTGTAGCCCACCGGTTCCTTTGTCCATGGGGTTTCCATGCAAGAATACTGGAGTGGGTTGCCATGCCCTCCTCCAGGGGATATTCCCAACTCAGGGATTGAACTTGCATTTCCTGCATTGGCAGGTGGATTCTTTACCACTGAGCCACCAGGGAAGCCCGTGCTATGGAGAGTTACTGCCAAAAATGGAACCAAAATCCGAGGAAGCATTAAGCCCTTTCAACTTAGAGGGAGGACGTGGGACAGAGAAATATGGTAAACAATATCATAGGGATGTAAGAGTGAAACTCGAGCAGTGGGAATCTCCATAGGACAAGTTTCCCTGGCTTCTTCAACATGTAAGTTTCAAGGAACCCCTCCACTACCCCCCAAAAGGAAGAGAAATAGAGATGACACATCTGGATTAAAGTCTTAAAATACGTTTCAAGTGATTGCAATGTATGCATTGTATTTGGAATCTTTCTCAAATAAACTAAAAATGTTTATAAATGAGGAATTTGGGGCAATTTGAGCACTGTTTGGATATCTAATCATATTTTTAGATGTGATAATGGTCCCATCACTTCATGGCAAATAGATGGGGAAACAGTGGAAACAGTGTCAGACTTTATTATTTTGGGCTCCAAAATCATTGCAGATGGTGATTGCAGCCATGAAATTAAAAGACGTTTACTCCTTGGAAGCAAAGTTATGACCAACCTAGATAGCATATTCAAAAGCAGAGACATTGCCAACAAAGGTCCGTCTAGTCAAGGCTATGGTTTTTCCAGTGGTCATGTATGGACATGAGAGTTGGACTGTGAAGAAAGCTGAGTGCCAAAGAATTGATGCTTTTGAACTGTGGTGTTGGAGAAGACTCTTGAGAGTCCCTTGGACTGCAAGGAAATCCAACCAGTCCATTCTGAAGGAGATCAGCCCTCGGATTTCTTTGGAAGGAATGATGCTAAGGCTGAAACTCCAGTACTTTGGCCACCTCACGCAAAGAGTTGACTCATTGGAAAAGACTCTGATGCTGGGAGGGATTGGGGGCAGGAGGAGAAGGGGATGACAGAGGATGAGATGGCTGGATGGCATCACTGACTCAATGGACGTGAGTTTGGGTGAACTCCGGGAGTTGGTGATGGACAGGGAGGCCTGGCGTGCTGTAATTCATGGGGTTGCAAAGAGTCGGAGACAACTGAGCGACTGAACTGAACTGAACTGAACTGAATGATAGCGTGGTTATGTTTTCTGTAAAGAATGCATACTGAAAAATTGGAAGAGTGGAATGACATGAAGTTTTAGATTAACTTTAAAAGAGTCTGGGTAGAGTTTAGATGAAACTATGAAATTGGCCTTGAGTTGGTAATTGTTGAATCTAGGTGGTGGGTACATACTAAGCTTATTATGATATATTTTTTAAATAAATATTTGACATTTTTTATAATAAAAAGTTTTTTTTTTGAGTGATATTTAGGGGAAGTTGAACAGATTACAACAGC
Source organism: Bos indicus (assembly GCF_029378745.1). Classification (NCBI taxonomy): domain Eukaryota; kingdom Metazoa; phylum Chordata; class Mammalia; order Artiodactyla; family Bovidae; genus Bos; species Bos indicus. Next base: position 30,210,390 of record NC_091773.1, on the reverse strand, counting down.
AATAGAGGCCAAATCAACTCTATATTAAATACATTTTATCAGCAATTGCTGCTGAAATCACTGGCAGTTTAGCTGGTAATAAATGTAGTCATGATAATAAAAACAAAAATGAACATTTATTGGTTGCTTACCATGTTCTTGTTGCTTTATATATATTACCTTAATTAATCCTCATAAAATAATTGAGATGGTAACTGAAATATCCATTTAAAAATTGTACTTATTTTTAAAGCCAATCTTTTTTTTTTTTTTTTGGCTATGCTATGCAGCTTGTGGGATCTTAGTTCCCTGACCAGGGATTGAACCTGGACCACATCGGTGAAAGCCCCAAGCCCTAACCACTGGACCACTAGTGAAATCCCATGAAATCCCTGTCTTCTGGTCGGGGTCACTGAGACTCAGGGAGGTGGCTTACCTTGCCCGGCAGATTAGAACTCTGGCTTTCTGGTATCCATTTCCTATATTCCCTTCCAGACTTTCCCTTATGAAACACTTTGCACTGTGGTCTATGATTTTTCCTCTGGCTTCCCCTGAAACTTCTGTATTCTTCTCTTTTCTCTCTTCTTTTTTTCAAATCCTCATCCATCTCTGAAGATCCAGGTTATACCTCCCACCACTCTGACTTGTCAAGATTTCTTCCTCTTCTGGATCCTTATTTTACTTTCAACTAAGGTGGAAATTGTGTGTTGACCTATGACGTCTTTCTTTTTTGAAAAAATACTTGTTTATTTTTGGCTATGTTGGGTCTTAGTTGTGGCACGTGAGCTCTATATTGTGGCACTCAGCTTCTCTCTAGCTGTGGCTCTTGGGCTTCAGAGTTGTGTGCTCTGTGGTTGTGGTGTGTGGGCTTAGTTGCTCCACGGCATGTGGGATCTTAGTTCCCTGACCCCGGATCGAACCTGCCTCCCCTGCTTGGAAGGCAGATTCTTAACCACTGGAGCACTAGGGAAGTCCTTGTCTTTCATAGTATTGTCTTGAGTTGCTATTAAAATCCTTGTTTAGTTTTACTTGTTTAAGGCTAATGTCCCCAACTAGATTTGTAAACATCCTGAGGATGTAACAGTGTCTTATGCTTTGTAGCCCTCAAAAAGGTTGGCGTGATACCTTGCATGATAAATTTGTGCTGGTTAACGGAGATTGTTTGGAGACTTGATAACTAATGACAATCAGGATAGCTTCATGTCAGTTCTAGAGAGGGTATTTATATGTACAGAGATAATTGGCAAGTTTAAAATATTAAATTGTCCTCATAAAAGTCCATGTTCAGGGGAAATGCTTGTCTTCACTTCTCTTGTTGCCTGTGACATGACATCCTACACTCTTCACCTCTCTCTGAATCCTATAGTCACCCTTAGTGGAGGGAAGAGGAGTGAGCCATCTACTAGGTGAGTTTGAGAAGGAGTAGAGCTTGCTCATTTTTCAACCTGAGTCCCATTTTTCTGACGCAGAGAATGCGTCAGAAATGTGTACTTGTGTACTTGCCTGTTCTTGGATCTGTAGTAACTTACACAGGACTGGTCCACCCAGTGTCTGGGGCTGGGGGAAGGAAGACTTGGTTATAGAACTCCGTATTTCCTTTGACACAGCGAATAATTTTAATTCTGTTATGCCTGCGTGCATGCTAAGTTGCATCCGATTCTGTGTGACCCCATGGACTGTAACCTGCCAGGCTTCTCTATCCATGAGATTTTCCAGGCAAGAATACTGGAGTTGGGTTGCCATTTCCTCCTCCAGGGGATCTTCCCAACCCAGGGATGGAACCCTGAGCCACTTATGTCTCCTGGATTGGCCGGCAGGTTCTTTACCACTAGTGCCACCTGGAGGCCCATTGTACATCATTTAGAAGCTCATTTAGCCCTCCTGTCTTGAGACAAATTCTCCAACAGCTTTATCAGGAACAAAAGTGTGAAAGTGTCAGTCACTCAGTTGTGTCCAACTCTGCGATTCCATGAACTGTAGCCTCTGTCCATGGGATTTCACAGGCAAGAATACTGGAGTGGTTTGCCATTTCCTTCTGCAAGGGATCTTCCCGACCCAGGGATCGAATCCAAGTCTCCTGCATTGCAGGTGGATTCCTTACCACCTGAGCCACCGGGGGAAGCCATCAGGAACAAAGGCGATTGTTTATTTATTGTCATCTTCCTGGCTCTGTGTGTCAATCCTGAACTTGACTGGGGCAAAGGAGTGTGTTACTTAGAAGCCTTTCAAACCTCAACAATGTAAAGAGTGGGTGTTTAAGAATTAGTCTCATCAGTAGCAGGAATTAACTTGATGAAAAGGCAGGGATTCTGAAGGGCTCGGTCCTGTAAGTCTATTTTGTGTAAAACAGAAACCGCAGATGGAGTGATGGAGTGGGAACCCTCCACGGCCCCTGTCCACTCTGAGATGATCTGGTACTATGCTAGAGGGGGATGATGACTGATGGGAAAGGAGATGCCAGGAGCTCCAAAGGGGTGGTTTTCACCTCAAGGGGGAGGAGCAAAGAGGAAACGGAGAAGTCAAGTAGGATAAAAACCACATAAAAAAAGTTATGGGATAAAGACTGAGATTGACAGAGTGAATAAAAGAGGAGGGATTTCAGATACAGAGTCTGTATTTTAACAAGGTCAAGCTACCTCTACATTCTTTCCACTTTCTGAAATTTTAAGAATTTTGAGTACTACTTAACTGTAATATATTCCCTTCATAATTCCATAATCAAGTGAGCGATCACAGTTTAGGAAGTTAACTAGAACATCCTCACGCTTATGAATTTTTCCCATCACACACTGCCTATGTGCATGAACACAGTGGTCATTGTATTATCATGAATGCTAACATTTCCCCTCAGGAAACTGATTAAACTCAAAACCTGTCTTCAAATTTTTACTTAAAAACAAATTTATACAAAGCATACCTGAACCTTGAATGGGAGAAACAATTGAAGATGGGGCATGATGGCTCCTCTGTGTGTCGTGATGAACCTGTTTGGGTTTTACGAAGTAGTGTCATGTGGAGGGGGAAAACAAGCCTTAATTAGCTCATTAGCTCCGATTTTACTTTTATAGTGTAAACAGTCTTTTGCAGAAGTTATAATTACTTATAGATGCTAATGCTGACTGTACTTTAAAATCTAAAAATTGCTGTCACTGAAGTTGTGTCTTGAAAATATGTTTATCTATCTTAGTGCAAATGCTCTCTGGAATCCTGGAAAGCATTAAAAAAAATTTTTTTTTGAGGCACTTAAGCTCAACAGCTAATGGAAGATCATGTATTTAAATAATTTACACTTCCATCTGGTTTGAAGAACACCAGGTGGAAATTGCTGATCAGGATGAGTCTGCTACGTGGAAGGCAATGTTTGCTCAAAATAAATGAAAGACAAACATTTCCACGCATCCCGTCTTTCTGTCTGTGTGGGTAGACTACTGTCTCCTGTTCCCATGTTCTCCAGTCCCGGATCCTGTCTCTTACATCCACTGCGTACTGATGGGGCTCCAGAAGGAACACGACGCACTGAGTGACTTCCTCTGTTTTATTTTCTTCCTCACAATCTTTTGATCATAAGCAATCATTGTCTGCCTCTCTCATCCTTTCGCCCTGCCAACCTGAAATCAAAAGGGGCTGTCCCCTTGCTGCGGGAGAGAGGGAGCTGAGCTTCCTGGATGTGCTTCTCCTTGTTGCCGGGCCAACTGGCAACTTGTATGTTTCCCACTGAGCTTCACAGTGTGTTGTCAAAAGCATGGTTTTGTGAGTTGACTTTTGATCGGCACTTACTGTATCTTACCTGTCAACTCCGCAGCGGACTTCCTCATTTACGGCATGTGGCCTGCGAGCACAGACCAAACCCTTCCAGCCAAGAAGAGCCCCACAGAGCACATGGCTCTGCTCCCCGGCTCTCTCCAGCTCATCCTATTTTGTCAGATGCCTTCTCCTGTGTGAGGACGTTTTCGGCGTGTATGAGTGTCTGCGCTTCTGCGTGTGTCATTTTAGGGCAGATAAAAGAATGGGAACCATTCCTGCTGTGAAGCCAACACAGTCAAAAAATGGAACCTTTTGTTTCAGCATCGTAAGGAAGAGTTTCCGGCTACGAAGAGTAATTGTTCCCAGGGCAGTGAACCAACTCACCTACCAGTGTCTCAGCTTACATAGGGGAGCAGGAAATGGTTATCACAAACAGGGTCAGAGCTGAGAAAAGCAGCCTTTCTGGTCCATGTGCTTCAAAACCGCATGGCTTCCATGCGCTACCAGCGTGACATAAAAGTTTGCCTACCCAGCCTCTGAGACTCCCCAGGGAAACAAGATCACAGCGTCTGCAGCACCTTCAAACTCATCTGCTTCTCCAAAACCAAACAAAATACAAATTCCAAATGTGTCGAGTTTTATTCTAGGTTTAGAAATAACACTTTTCCGAGCCATTTCTAAATTTGACAGTCTTCCCTCTCTCATTGCTAGAAACAGCCTGAGCTGGACTTGGCTGGGTGTGGGGAGACCTTGGGTAGTGCCTGAGATGACTGCTTCTCTGGCTATCACAGCTATCAGGGAATCTCTGAGAGAGGAGCCCTTTGTTTCCTGTAAAAAAAAATATGGGTGACGGGAAGGAAAATTGTTGGATGGAATTGCTTGGGGGCATTTTTCGATATTGTTAGGCCACTCAACTTCAAACGGGCAATAGTCATTCCTATCATCACTTTCCCTGCTCAGCTCTTTTAAAAAAATTAGCTAAAAAAAAAATTGGCTATACTTAGTCTTCTTTGTTGCAAGCAGACTTTCTCTAGTTGTGTCGAGCAGGGGCTTCTCTTAATTGCAACGCACAGGCTTCACACTGAGATGGCTTCTCTCATTGCAGAGCAGAGCTCTAGGCGCTCAGGTTTCAGTAGTTGTGGCACATGGCCTAGTTGCTCCATGGCACATGGGATTTTCCTGGACCAGGGATCGAACCCTTGTTACCTGCCTTGGCAGGTAGGTTCTTATTCACTGAACCACCAGGGAAGACCTCCCTGCTCATCTCTTGGCTACACATTTGGGAGTGGACTGGAAAGGGGCCTTGCTAGGAGCTGTGGGCACTGAGACACCACTATGGCCTCCTCTCCCTTCCCGAATACAGCCTGGGAGTGGCAAGGGGCTGAGGCTGGTATATAGGGGATTGGGCGCTCCCAACAGTCCCTGTGTTCCCAGCCCCCTTCCGGTGGTACCACCCCAGGTGTCACACTGCCTAATGAAGTATGGAAAGCATATGTCAGAACCAGCTTGGTGAGCTTGGGGGGATACTGCCTAATAACTTAATTGTCATGTCGAGCACATGGGGCTCCTGAAGGGGCCCTGAAAATGCCTTCATTCGTCTCCCACAATGCTTTGTTCCCCTTCTGCCCTTAGGACTGTGCATGTGTGTCAAGTGGCCAAGTCATGTTCAATTCTTTGTGACTCTGTGAACTGTAGCCCGCCAGGTTCCTCTGTCTGTGGGGTTCTCCAGGCAAGAATACTGGAGTGGGTTGTCATACCCTCCTCCAGGGGATCTTTCCGACCCAGGGATTGAACCTGTCTCTTATGTCACCTGCATTGGTGCCACCTGGAAAGCTTGTCCTTAGGACTAGCCTCTTGGTTTTCTGGTTACTTCCAGAAAACTAAAGATCCTCTGATTATCTTCAGAAAAAATTCATGCCAGTTTAGTCATTAATATATGTCAAGCTAGGCTGATAAATCACTAGTTTTCTTTTAATGGCTGACTTTTCCTTCAGCTTGAGCCTTACAGGCCTGGGTGGTACTGGTCTTGCCTTGTGTGCCCCATACAGAGCTGTGCTTCTCTGGCACCAGAGTTGGATATGGCATGGAGGAGGAGAGAGGTGGGAAGGTCTCACTGTTGGCATGCATGTTCCCTGGACTTGGGAGATTTGTGAAACGACTTTTCTCTTGTAGGGTGCATGCACGCACACGCGCGCGCGCGCACACGCACACACATACACACACACACCCCCCCCAGAAGTGGTTTTCTCACTACTCAAGTGTCTCTACTGACTGGTGTCGTGTATGGTTCTCAGCCTGGGAATGCAGCAGTTCACACCTTGTTGGGGTCACCTCCCTGTCTGGGTGGGTCCTGAGTTTCTAGCCTTCTCATATAAAGATACCCAGGAGCCCTTTGTCCTGGGAGCACACGGCAGACCTTTGCTGTTGTTTAGTTGCTCAGTCATCTCCGACTCTTGCAACCCCATGGACTGTAGCCCACCAGACTCCTCTGTCCTTGGGATTTTCCAGGCAAGAATATTAGAATGGGTTTGCCATTTCCTTCTCCAGGGGATCTTCCCAAACCAGGGAACCCGTGTCTCCTGTATACACAGGCAGCCCGGAGAGCCATCTTTACTTCGATGTCACAATAGCTGGCTGTCATCTTCCTCTCTTTGAAATCCCAGAGTCAGACACCAGTCCAAGATGTACCCCCAGCTCTAGAGGATGCATGGCAGGCTCTTAGAAGGGTCACACTGAAATCCATTCCTTAGACTTGGGGTCAGTGGCATGCATTGACTTGAACTGCAAGTCCCTTAATCTTGGGAAGTGCTGCCACTCACAGCATGTAGAAGCTCTCCAAAAAGTCCTCTTATAATCTCTCTCTCTCTCTCTCTCTTTTTTTTTTTTTTTTCCAGTACTCCTAATCTTTTCTGGGCTGAGGATGGGTAGTCAGCAAAGCATTAAATCCCAGTTCTTAAGCAAGTCCCATGCATGTTCTAACTAGTGGTCTTGCATCTCACTTTGAAATGTGATGTTTATTGTCTTGCAGCTTCTGCTTAAATTAACATCTGGTCATGTTAAATCAAAGTTTGAGTTTAAAAACCGAAGCATTATGTTCATATGGATATGTGAATATCTATGCACCCTAAGTTGAACAACATAAAATTTAAAGTTTGTCTTCAGTGTCCTCTTTAAGTAATTACATGTGCATTTGAATGAAGAGCTCAAAGGGGAAACAAAATCTCCCCTAAGTGGAGAAGTTCTACTGCTTGTTTCTAACTAGACAATATTGTAAGCTTCAAGATGTAGGCAGAAGAGTTATTCAATATTTCGGATGCTTTTCTTCAATAGCACAAGGTTTTTCAGCAGCCAAGTGGAATAGTTTTCAAAATGGAAGAGTTGGGATTAACAGCAAAAGCAATAATTAAACCAACAGTACTTAATAGACCATTCATACTGTCCTAGTTCTAAAGTGCTGTGTGGAAATTGGCCATCAGACCCTCACAACAGTCATATGTGAGGTGACATTATTCTCATTTGATAAAGTTTTAACAGCTTAAGGTCATATAGATTTTAGATGATGGAGTTTAGATTTTAATCCAGGAAGTCTAACTTCATAGTTGATTTTCACTGGAAGATTGAATTGAGTGATTTGAAGCTTGAAATTTCCTGTAAACAGGGCAACCCTGAGCTTTATATACTTTCTCAATCCTTTGACTTCACTTAATTCAGCCATTTCATTTACTTATTTTAAATAATCTTGCCTGCTGAAATGGTCTGCTTCTGTGAGCACGGGAGTATCAAGGCAAAGAGAAAGAATTTTTTTTTAAAACTAAGGTGTAATTGACTTATAACATGTTAGTTTCATGTGTACCGTGTAATGATTCAATATTTGTACATATTGTGAAATGATTCCCACTATAAGTCTAGTTTACATCCATCACTGTACATAGTTATAACATTTCTTTTTTCATGTTATGAGAACTTTTAGGATCTTTTCTCTTAGCAACTTTCAAATATGCAATACTGTCTTGTTAACTATAGTCACCATGCTATATATACATTACATGCACATGACTTACTGATTTTGTAACTGGAAATCTATATCTATTGACCACCTTCATCCATTTTAGTCACACCCCATTCCTACCTTTGTCAAAAACCAATCTGTTCTTTGTATCTGTGAGCTCATTTTTGTGTGTTATTTTTTGCTTTTGGATTCCACATTTAAATGATACCACATGGTATTTGTCTGACTTACTTAACGGAATGTCCTCAAGGTCTGTCCATGTTGTTACAAATGGCAAGATTTCATTCTTTTTTATGGCTGAGTATTATTGTTGTCTTTCAGTCGCCCAGTTGTGTCTGACTCTTTGTGACCCCATGAACTGCAGCACACCAGGCTTCCCGTCCCTCACCATCTCAGAGTTTGCCGAAGTTCATGTTCCTTGCATCCAGCCATCTCATCCTCTGATGCCCTCTGCTTCTTCTGCCCTCAATCCTTCCCAGCATCAGGAACGTTTTCAATGAGTCATTTGTTCACATCAGATGACCAGAATACCAGAGCTTCAGCTGCAGCATCAGTCCTTCCAGTGAATACTCAGAGTTGACTGAAGGAGCGAATGGCAAACCACCCCATATACTTGCTGTGAGAACCTCGTGAACTGTATAAGAGGCTGAGTATTATTGCATTGTAGATCTGTATCACACTTTCTTTATCCATTCATCTGTTGATGGACATTTAGGTTATTTCCATGTCTTGGCTATTGTTATAATACTGCAGTGAATATGGGGGTGCATATAGCTCTTTGAATTAATGTATTCATTTTCTTCAGGTAAATACCCAGAAGTGGAATTTTTAACTTTTTGAGGAAACTCCATACAGTCTTCCATAGTGGTTGTACCAATTTGGCAAGGGTTTTTTTTTTTTTTTTTTTTTTTTTAAGCACTTTATTGAGGTATGTTTGACATGTAAAAAGCTGTGCATGTTGAATGTATACAACTTGATGAGTTTCAGTTCAGTTCAGTTCAGTTTCTCATTCATGTCCGACTCTTTGCGACCCCATGAATTGCAGCACGCCAGGCCTCCCTGTCCATTACCAACTCCGGGAGTTCACCCAAACTCACGTCCATTGAGTCAGTGATGCCATCCAGCCATCTCATCCTCTGTCATCCCCTTCTCCTCCTGTACCCAATCCCTCCCAGCATCAGAGTCTTTTCCAATGAGTCCACTCTTCGCATGAGGTGGCTAGAGTATTGGAGTTTCAGCTTTAGCATCAGTCCTTCCAAAGAACACCTAGGACTGATCTCCTTCAGAATGGGCTCGTTGGATCTCTTTGCAGTCCAAGGGACTCTCAAGAGTCTTCTCAAACACCACAGTTCAAAAGCATCAATTCTTCAGCACTCAGTTTGGAGATAAGCATACACCCGTGAGGGCTTCCCTTGAATCTCAGTTGGTGAAGACTCTGCCTGCAGTGCAGGAGACCTGGGTTTGCTTCTTGGGTTGGGAAGATCCCCTGGAGAAGGAAATGGCAGCTCATTCCAGTATTTTTGCATGGAGCATCCCATGAACAGAGGAGCCTGGCAGGCTACAGTCCATAGTGTCGCAGGAGTCGGACATGACTTAGTGACTAAACCACCATCACCATACACCTGTAAAACTATTGCTTCCATCAATGCATAGATATTGATTTATCATCACCCAAAATTTCCTCCAGCTCCCTTGATTATCATTATCATTTTTTGCGGGTAGTGAGAAGGCTCAACATTCCATCTACTCTCTTAGCAAATTTTCATTATAAAGTAAGTGCGTTAGCTGTAGGCTCCATGCTGGATAGCAGAGCTCCAGAACTTATTTATCTTGCATAACTGGAACATTGACCATCACATTCCCATTTTTCTTTTCCTCCTGTCAAGGAAGAAAGTTGTGGGGTTTTTTTGGCAACGCCTCAGGGCAAGTGGAATCTTAGCACCTCAATGAGGGATCAAACACGCACTTGCTGCGGTGGAAGTGTGGAGTTTCACTACTGGACTGCCAAGGAAGTCTAAAAGAAGAGCAAGTTTTATACGAATGGGGCTAAATGTTCTTCTATAAACTTTCTTTGCCACTTTCATCAACCTTTGAGAGACTTCTATTTAGTACATTTTTTTCAATGAATACTGTTAGCCATATGTCATTGCTACTCCCTCACCGATCTGCTTGCTATTTTCTTGGAACCCAAGGACTTCTTTACTCAGGCTGGTATTTATAGACCCAGAAGGGGCCATTCTGTGACCATATTTGGTTGGCTTCCTAAATAAAGGGAAAGGTCAGGTCTGAAACTGACCACTTGGAAAACTCAAGTGGACCAATACCTAGTGCACATTAATGACTCCTGTTTATTTCACTGTCCCATGAGTGGATTAGCTTTGACTTAGTCTATGTACCTTCCTGGATGAGGGAGTTCAGTTCAGTTCAGTCACTCAGTCATATCCAACTCATTGCAACCCCATGAACCGCACCATGCCAGGCCTCCCTGTCCATCACCAACTCCTGGAGTCCACCCAAACCCATGTCCATTGAGTCGGTGATGCCATCCAACCATCTCATCCTCTGTCGTCCCCTTCTCCTTCTGCCCTCAGTCTTTCCCAGCATCAGGGTCTTTTCCAGTGAGTCAGTTCTTCACATCAGGTGGCCAGAGTATTGGAGTTTCAGCTTCAACATCAATCCTTCCAATGAACACCCAGGACTGACCTCCTTTAGGATGGACTGGTTGGATCTCCTTGCAGTCCAAGGGACTCTCAAGAGTCTTCTCCAACACCACAGTTCAAAAGCATCAATTCTTCAGCACTCAGTTTTCTTTATAGTCCAATTCTCACATCCATATATGACTACTTGAAAAACCATAGCCTTGACCAGATGGACCTTTGTTGGCAATGTCTCTGCTTTTTAATATGCTGTCTAGGTTGGTCATAACTTTCCTTCCAAGGAGTAAGCATCTTTTAATTTCTTGGCTGCAATCACCATCTGCAGTGATTTTGGAGCCCAGAAAAATAAAGTCTGTCACTGTTTCCACTGTTTTCCCATCTATTTGCCATGAATTGATGGGTCTGGATGCCATGATCTTAGTTTTCTGAATGTTGAACTTTAAGCCAACTTTTTCACTGTCCTCTTTTACTTTCATCAAGAGGCCCTTTAGTTCCTCTTCACTTTCTGCCATAAGGGTGGTGTCATCTGCATATCTGAGGTTATTGATATTTCTCCCGGCAATCTTGATTCCAGCTTGTGCTTCTTCCAGTCCAGCGTTTCTCATGATGTACTCTGCATATAAGTTAAATAAGCAAGGTGACAATATACAGCCTTGATGTACTCCTTTTCCTATTTGGAACCAGTCTGTTGTTCCACGTCCAGTTCTAACTGTTGCTTCCTGACCTGCATATAGGTTTCTCAAGAGGCAGGTCAGGTGGTCTGGTATTCCCATCTCTTTCAGAATTTTCCACAGTTTATTATGATCCACACAGTCAAAGGCTTTGGCATAGTCAATACAGCAGAAATAGATGTTTTTCTGGAACTCTCTTGCTTTTTCGATGGTCCAGCGGATGTTTGCAATTTGATCTCTGGTTCCTCTGCCTTTTCTAAAACCAGCTTGAACATCTGGAAGTTCACGGTTCACGTATTGCTGAAGCCTGGCTTGGAGAATTTTGAGCATTACTTTACTAGCATGAGAGATGAGTACAATTGTGCAGTAGTTTGAGAATTCTTTGGCATTGCCTTTCTTTGGGATGAGGGTGTGTTTAATTCAGGTTGTATCTTTTGCAGTGATTCTTAAACAGTGGTGTTAACAACCCTGTTGGCTGATTGTGTGAGTTTCGGGAACTACAGTGAAACAAGTGATCAAGAGATTTTTTTATATATTTACAAAGGACACGTGACTGGAGGACATTGGGCCATGTGAATATGGAGCAGATGTGGGCATGCTAGTTTTTATGGCTTTGTCTCTAAGACAGAACTAAGCCACCCACTTTGCCTTTCCCCACCTTTCACCCAGGACTTCAGATGTTTTCTAGGTTTTACTGATGCACGTTCCTTTCCAACTGTGTCTTTAATCATTTTGAGCACCTCGAGACCAAGATAGACTCTCCAGGTAGTGGTGGGTTCCCCCCACTTCTGGTTTGATACCAAGAATTTTAAATTCCTTTTTTTCCCCAGCATCTTATGAATCTGTGACCAGGGTGAATAAAAAAAGATCTCTAGAAAACTATGCCCTTTCACTGTTGTGCTAAATGTAATCCAAGTGAAAGCAGTGTGTCAGATTCAGGACAGCCCCTCACCCCACGCCCAGATCTCCTATGGACACATTATCTCCCCTAAGCATTTCCTGTAGAGTATGCTTTATCCTTCATTTGTTCAACAGATATTTGTTGAGCATCTACTCTGTCCCGTCACTCTTCGGGGCATGGGGATATGAGTGAACAAAAGGAGGCAAAATCCCTGCCTTAAGGAAAGGTGCAGGACAGGGATGCTGCAGTCCATGGGGTCCCAAAGAGTCAGACACGACTGAGCGACTCAACAACAGCAAAATGAGAGCTGACATCTCATGGGTAGAGACAGAAAATAAGACAAATTAGTAACATACATAGGGTGTTAGGGGCTTCCTCGGTGGCTCAGATGGTAAAGAATCTGCCTGCAATGCAGGTTACCTGGTTTTGATCCCCGGGTTGGGAGGATACCCTGTAGAAGAGAATGGCAACCCACTCCAGTATTCTTGCCTGGAGAATCCCATGGACTGGCGAGCTACAGTACATGGGGTTGCAAAGCGTTGGACACGGCTAAGCTACTAACACACACACACACACACACACACACACACACACACACACACATACATACTGTATTAGAGATAAATGCTGTGAAGAAAAATAAAACAGAGAAGCTGGGGTATGGGGTGTAGTTTAATTTCCAGTAAGACCATTAAGGGAACCTTGCTAGGAAGGTGATGTGTGAGCAGACCTGAAGGAGAGCAGGACGTGATCCATGCAGTGACTGGGGAAGGTTCTGGAAGCATCGTGACTTTTAGAAGAGCTGCTGCTTGGGAAGATCCTAAGCTTGGTCCTTTCTGGTATTGCATCTCTGGGATCAGATGAGAGCTCAGCTAACCTCCCAAAGTCAGGGCAGAGTCAGTGAGACTCTCAGGAAGAAAATTGATGCAAGGAAAAGCCCGTCACAGCAGACTGCTGATGGGTTTAGAAAGAAAAGTGAAAGTGTTATTTGCTCAGTTGTGTCCAGCTCTTTGTGACCCCATGGACTGTAGCCCGCCAGCCTCCTCTATCCAAGGAATTCTCCTTCAAGAATACTGGACTGAGTTGCCATGTCCTTCTCCAGGGTCTTTCCAACCCAGGGATCAAACCCAGGTATCTAGCATTTCAGGCAGACTCTTTACCATCTGGGCTACCAGGGCTTAGAGACCTACCCTTTGACTTTCTAAGGAGATGCTCTTCTTTTTCCATTCTTAGGTACAGAACCTGGTTTCTCCTTGCGTTGTCTGTTATGCCAAATTTAGCCAACTGCAAGGTTAAAGGGGCTTAGTTCACACAGCACTGTCCTCACTTCTATGCCAAGTGCAGGTTTGGGGGAGGGTTCCCCAAACCGCTCTCAGTTTCAGTAATTTGCTAGAAGGACTCTCAGAACCCACTGAAATCTGTCACTCACTGTTCTGGTTTATAATAGAGAAAGGGTATAGATGAAAATCAGCCTGGGGAAGAGATGCAGAGGGCAGAGTCCGTGAGGGTTCCAAATGCCCAGTGTCCAGTGGTCCTTTCCCGGGGGAGATGTAGACAGCATCCATCCTGCCTACATCCTCATGTAATAACATGCACAGGGTATTTTCCGCTAGGGAAGCTCACCTGAGCCTCAGTATTCAGCATTTTTACTGGGGCTCCATCATGAATTGCCCATATGGCTGTTCTTCAGTCTCCAGCCCTTCCAGAGATGGTTGATACCTTTAGTTTCGAATTCCTCCAGAGAGCAGCTGATGCCATGTAGCCTAAGATAAATCACACTGTTAGACTGTCTGGTGGCCAAAGCCCCTGGGCAAACAAAGACCCTGCTATTAGGCATGACCTTCCAGCAGCCTTGATTCTCAGTGGCTGAGGGCAAAGGCCAGACCTCTTTGTTGGACAGGGTTAATTCCTCACTGCAGAGTTTGTAACATACAGTTATTCTTCTCCATATTTGTTCTCATAACATCATTTGTAACTGCTCTTCACTAAAAAGAATCCACATGCTAGGTAGGAGGGCAGAGATGGAGCTGGGGGCTCTTCATCTATACACATGAGAGGGCCACACATTTCATTTTTGCATTTTAGGTTTCTTCACTATTGAATACCTAGTAGATAGCTTTAAACAACATTCTTCTCATTGTCTTTTGTCCCTTTCGGGGGCAAGAGGGAAAACATAGACTCATGGAAAACAATAGGTATATATTCTGCACAAAATCAGCGAAGGTAAGTAAACTAATAGCACATAGATTTAAATGTTTACTGGTTTGTGTCAGTGTCTGGTTATACAATGAATAATTCATATCAAACTAGTAGAATGTAACATTTACATAAAATAATACTTTGCAAATTTATGGTAAGTACTAATTACTTGCCTTATTTGCCATGACTATGATATTAAATATTCATAAAAATGTGATTATTTCTTTGATTTGGCAGGCATTTAGATTTCTCTACAGCTTTTCACACTGCTAATTTTAATCCAGTAAATTATCTGGAAGAAAACAGTATGCAGCCTAAAAACTGTTCAAAATTCACTCCAACATTGAGCACATTATGGACGTAATGATCCGTTACCACCAAACTTCAAGAAGGTCTTAGAAGGAAACTGAGAATTAAACAAAGAAATATGGAGGCCATCATCATGATTTATCAGATATGTTTATTAGGAGATTTAAAAAAAAAAACATGCTAAGGACAGTCTTTAGAAATACCACCTTGATATACAACAAATGCATTTGGGGATGTTTTGCTCCCGCCAGGGGCCAGTTTAAGGGAATTTAGCAGGACTCTGCCAGTGTTCATTTCCCAGCTTGATGTGCAGTGAGGTTATTATTTGTGAGGCACATTCGTGCAGGAGCCTGAATTGTGGGCCAGTGTGCTGGAAATGGGCTTCTTGTTGGAAAATGGGATCCAGGTTGGGACACACCTCCTCCCTTTCTTACCACTGTGATTTAAGTTGGGTGATCTCATATTCTTTAAAATAAACTCAGAGTTCCACAGCACAAGACTCAGGTCAGAGGAGACCATAGTGAAGGACCTGAATATTTTATGTTCTGTTAACTTACAATGACTCTGGTAATAATTTATCTGCTTTCTTTGGTCCAGTGAACACAAAATGGAACTCTTTTACAGATAGCCTGTATTCTCTGGTCCAGAAATTCAGAGAGGAGCAAGAGGGTAGCCCTTGGGATCTAAAGGTCTAGGCACCTAAGAGAGAGGGAGGTGGTGGGAGAAGACGGCAGGGAGGAGGTGGAGATTGTCAACCAATAGCTCACTCACCAGAAACTAGTTGCAGGGAGGGACTTCCCTGGTGATCCAGTGGTTAAACCTTTGCCTTCCAGTGTGAGGTGTGGTTTGATCCCTGGTCAGGGAACTAAGATCCCACATGCCTCATGGCCAGAAAACCAAAACATAAAACAGAAACAATATTGTAGCAAATTCAATGCAGATTTTAAAAATGATCCACATAAAAAAAAAAAAAAAAAAGAAAATAGTTTCAGGGAAATGGCAGAAAGGGACCAGACACTGGTATTGCTAGTTTACATCTTGGCTTCTATTGCTGAATCCTCTATGAGACAAAGAGAGTCCACAACCTAAAGTTCCCCTGGAAGCTTAGGGTGAGTTTTATTACCTCAGTCTCTGGAGCTGGAGCTAGGAAACACTCTTGGGTTTGTTCACACCTGTTCATGAAAAGTGCTGGGCTCAGGTCAGGGTCATGGTACTGAACAGCAACAACAAAAAGATGACAACTCTGAAGAGCCGTGTCTTTAGAGTATAAGCCCAAGGTTATATTCTAAAGGTGGGAGGCTGATGACTCAAGGTCGCCAGAGGAGAACAGGTCATGTGGCAAATAAACACGAGGTGACAGAAGCTGAGAGCCCTTCTTTCACAAACCTTAAGGCAGATGCAAAAGGAAAATTACAACTGAAAATTTTAAAGGGTAACTTTTCCGCAGAGCCTCTGACCTTATGAATAAGAGTGTTCTGTCCTTGCTGGTGAATGTGACCTGGTAACCAGGACTCAGGAAAGGGACACCCAATAGCACTTCCTGAAGGAAGACAGCTTGCTTTGTTCATCGGGCCAGGAGCCATGAGGTTCAGAGCAGACAGCTGGCGTGGGCGTGACGACTTCTAAGTGATTCCAACGTCTCCTTCCTCAGTGTCCTCGCCTGAACTAAGGAGAAGGGTCTACAGGACTTGGCACAGTGGCTGGCATGGGTAAGTGCTTCATAAATTATAATGAATATTTTAACTATATGTGTAAGAAGTTACAATGGAAAAACATCACTTGGTTGAATGTTCATGGAAGGAAGGATTTCAGATAGTTGACTGGTATTTGCTGAGATGATTGGATTTAGTGCATGGCGTGGTTATGTGATGGTAGAAAACCAGCATGATCTGGTAAAAGTCAGCGACTGCTTCTCTGAACCACCTCAGTTTTGGGTTTCCGCAGGAATGAGTGAAGTGGACTTTTCAGTTTGAGAGTCAAGACGAACCTCAGTTCCAGAACTCTTCTGATTCCGATTGCTCTGGTTACATTCTAGATCAGGAGTTCCTAATCAGGCATCCCTAAATAACTGTCGATCTTAGACTTTCTGAGGAATCTGTGAGCATTTGGAAAGGGAATGTAAAATTGTATGTATGTGCATTTTTCTGAACAGAAAGCCTTTAACTGTATTCAGATTATTAACGAGTTTGGGAATCTTCAAATTTTCAGAAATGGTCTGGATGGTGTGGGCTCCTTTTAATGAGCACTACCCAGAAGCAGAGAAGTTTCCAGACACCAGGTGAGGCTTGGACAGTGATTAAGAGAGAAGGGGTCTTGTCTGAGTTCCTTATGTCATTAGAAGGATATCTACGATGTTAACTTGCTTGGCAGGTCACTGAATACTGAGTTTGTACTTAACAGAATTTATTTGGTCATTTCCCCAAAGATTGCTATTTAACTGTAGCTGCCTCATTCTTCCTTATATAATTGTTATTTTTGAGCTCCAAGGGCCAGGATTTACAAATATTACAATCATGTTATACAATCATGTCAGATTTTCTGGTAATTTTCCTACATTGAAATAATTTTGAATCCTGATTCTGTCATTCAGTATATTTTATGATACTCTCTATTTCCTTTCAGTCATAAATTAGATAATCATGTTGTCTAAATAGATACGGAAAATCCTGTGTCCATTTAAAAATACTCTTTTGCTTTTGAAAAAAATTATTCAGGCTTATTCAGATTTTTCGACATAAGATATTGTTATTATCTTCCTGGCAAAATAGGCTTGATATTTACAGATCAGTTTTGAGTCCCTTGTTACTGAGGTGATAGATTAGGGGAAAGCAAGAATAGATTAGAATATGTTACTCCTTTTTAGCCAGAGTCTTCTTGTGTCATTGTTTTGAAAATTAGCAATGATCCATGAATGTGATTTGCCTAAATTGAGGCTGTTAAAAAAAAATGCAAGGAATGTTATAGTAGAGTGTGAAGCTATTCTGACCCAATTTTTACTTCCCTAACAAACCCACACAAAGTCCTCAGAAAATCTGCTGCAAGATGGCACAGTATAAAATGACTATGTATAAGTTCACCCCACCCACCTCCCTCTCCCCACCTAGGCTGCTAGCCTCACTTCTCACAAGGGGGGAATGTAAACTGTGCTTGCTTGCTCTGAAGTCTGTGCTAAGTCGCTTTAGTCATGTCAACTCTTGCGACCCTATAGCCCACCAGGCTCCTCTGTCCATGGGATTCTCCAGGCAAGAATACTGGAGTGGGTTGCCGTCCCCTCCTCCAAGGGATCTTCCTGACCCGGGGACTGAACTCACGTCTCCTAGGCCTCCTGCATTGGCAGACGAGTTCTTTTACCACTAGTGCCACCTGGGAGTCCCCTGTGCAGCACCTACTGAATGGCTTTTCCGAGCTGTGCCCCAGCCTTCTCTGTGCTTACTTTGTAGGTTTGAGAAACAGGAACCAAAAGTTGCCTTGTAGAACCTCTCTGGCTCCTCATACAAATCAAAGAACCAAACCCTGCACTTTCAGAAAAGTAAAAAAAAGGCTAACATTTTAAAGGGAGAAAAATAAAAATCCTGCCTCCCAAGAAAAACTACATAGCATACTTCATTTCCTTTCCTATTAGTCTGCTCCCTAAAAGTTTATTATTATTTTTTAAAAAGTTTTTTAAAAAATGCGGACCATTTTAAAAGTCTTTATTGAATCTGCTACAGTATTGCCTCTGTTTTATGTTTTGTGTTTTGGGCCCCGAGTCATGTGGGAATCTTAGCTCCATGACCAGGGATTGAACCTGCATCCCCTGAATTAGGTGAAGTTTTAACCACTGGAGCACTAGGGAAGTCCCTATTACTGCTATCACCTATTGTTATTATTTTATTTATTTTTTATTAGAAGATAATTGCTTTACAGTGTTGCATTAGTTTCTGCTGTATGACAACTTGCGTCAGCTCTAAGTTTTATTGTTATTATTATTAATCGTCCTGACAAGGACATGTCCATTATCCTGAATGTGGGCAGAGGGGCATAGAAGGACATGGGAGGAAGGAGGTTTCCAGGAAAGCCTAAGGAAAATGATGCACAGGAGGTCAGAGCAGTTCAGGGCACCATCGGCAGCTGTGGGCACCATCTGACTGAGCCGAGCGTGGCCTCCGAGCTGCCTCCACAATATGTGGGGCTTACGGGAGATCCAGGCCTGGCTGCCGAATGTCATTTCCCATAAAGGAGCTGGCTGAATTGGCACCAGTTCCGCCCTGAGCAAATGCGATGGCGAGAAGGCCCGAGTGAGGCCTTCATTTACCCAAGTCTCTAGGAGGAACGCAAAGGGCGGAGGAGACGGTTCCTTTGTTAACACGGAGATAACGTTGTTTGCCTATGTTAATTTAAAAGGAGACGTCAGACAGCTGGTTCTTAAAAGTCAAATCTGGGCCCTACTCTTGGAGCGTTTCACTGAACTGGAGTATAGTTAAAAACATAAACCATGAAAAAAGGGAGACCTCGCTAGATGGCTTCCACTCCTGGGACTCCCACCCAACCTGACATCAGACAAGCCCTTGGCTGCATTTGCAGTACTCAGCTTCTGTTTTGCAGGTGGTTCCGTTGACCACAGCTGCCATCCTTATCCAAATCGAACATGACTGGATGCGGAGTGGTCAGCTCCCTGGAGTCAGTGTAGGAGTATTTCCAGGAGCTGCTTGAAAAACGTGATGTCTAGAAACAGTGCATGCGTGCTAGTAAGTAGTTTCAGTCGTGTCTGACTCCGTGTGACACTGTGGACTGTAGCCCACCAGGCTCCTCTGCCCGTGGGATTCTCCAGGCAAGAATATTGGAGTGGGTTACCATGCCCTCCTCTAGGAACATATTTATGGTAGTTTATGATAGCTTCGTTGGTAAAGAATCTGTTTGCAATGCAGGAGACCCCAATTCTATTCCTGAGTCAGGAAGATCTGATGGAGAATGAATAGGCTACCCACTCTAGTATTTTGGGGCTTCCCTTGTGGTTCAGCTGGTAAGGAATCTGCCTGCAATGCAGGAGACTTGGGTTCAATCCCTGGGTTGGGAAGATCCCCTGGAGAAGGGAAAGGCTACCCACTCCAGTATTCTGGCCTGGAGAATTCCATGGACTATATAATCCATGGGGTCACAAAGAGTCAGACACGATTGAGTGACTTTCACTTTATGGGCACATTGTGTGGGCTTTTAACTGTTGAATCAGAAGGATCTCCTCTTTAAATGTCATTGCACTGCCCTGACACTTTTATGTTGCTGGGGATAAAGCATGAAGACTTTAAAGCAAGGCGGCCATGAATCCATGGGTATCCATGAGCACTGGCTTTGCTGGTGGCTCAGCGGTAAAGAATCCGCCTGCCTGTGCAGGAGACGCAAGTTCAATCCCTAGGTCAGGAAGAACCCCTGAAGAGGAAAATGTCAGGCCACTCCAGTATTCTTGCCTGGAGAATCCCATGGACAGAGGAACCTGTTGGACTACAGTCTATAGGGTCGCAGAAGAGTCAGACATGACTTAGCAGCTTAACCACAACAATCCATGAGCCCTTTCCAATTTCAGGAAGAAGAAACTCAAGGCAATGCAAAATGGCACAGGGAAGGCTGACATACGTTCTGTCTAGTGCTGTGCAGAGTTGGGAGCTCATATTCTAAGCGAGTCTGAGAATGAAGCAAGACTCATGGTACATTAATTTCCTGGGGGCTGTGGTAATGTAGTACCCAAACTGGGTGGCTTCAAACAACAGAAATTTATTGTTTTGGAGTTCTGGAGGCTGCAGGTCCAAAATCAAGGCATTATCAGGGTCAGGCTTCCTCTGAAGCCTCCAAGGGAAGATCCTTCCCCCATGTCTTCCAGCTTCTGGGAGCCTGAGATGTTTCTTGGCTTGTGACAGCATCACTTTGTTATTTATTCATTTATTTAAAACATTTATTTATTTGGCTGTGCTGGGTCTTACTTGAGGCACATGGGATCTTTGACCTTCACTGTGGCTTTCTCACTCTTAGCTGCAGCATGTGGAATCTAGTTCCCTGATCAGGGATCAAATCTGGGAGCACTAAACCTTAGTCCCTGGACCACCAGGGAAGTCTTAGCATGCTGCTGGGGATAAAGCATGAAGACTTTACAGGAAGGCGGCCATGAATCCATGGGTATCCATGACCACTGGCTTTGCTGGTGGCTCAGTGGTAAAGAATCCACCTGCCTGTGCAGGAGATGCAAGTTCAATCCCTTGAATCTTTGCCTCTGTCTTCCTTTGCCTTCTCCCCATGTCTCTGTGTCATCACACGGCTCCTCCTTCTGTGTGTCTCTCTTTTATAAGGACACAGTCATATTGGATTAAGAGCCCGTCTACTCCAGTATGACCTCCCCTTCAGAGTCAGGTGTGCACAAGTATCCTGAGATACTTGCGTGTGTGCCAAGTCACTTCAGTCATATCCAACTCTTTGCAACCCTGTGGACTGTAGTCCATCAGGCTCCTCTGTCCATGGGATTTCCCAGGCAAGAATACTGGAATGAGTTGTCATTCCTTTCTCCAGGGGATCTTCCCGACTCAGGGATCAAACCTGCATCTCCTCAGCCTCCTGCATTACAGGCTGACTCTTTACCACTGAGCCATCGGGGAAGCCCATGACCTCACCTTAACCAGGTACATCTGCAACAAACCCAGTTCCAAGTCAGGTCACGTTTGGAGGTACTAGAGGTTTAGAACATCAACGTGTCTTTTTTGGGGGGGGAGGGACACAATTCCATCCCTAACACAGAGTGTAAAATAAATCAGAGTGGACAAAGGGGGAATTAGGGAATGAACCTACAGGAAACTGAATTCTGGAACTCTCTTTATTTCACATTAAGTTTAAAGTTGGTTAGGAATAGGGATCAAGTAGGGTGGAGTAGGTGATAGGGTGCTGCTGTGGGGTTTGGCAGTACCAATCTAGTCAATAATCTAGTACTTAGAGATGCTGGGAACTACCCTGGAAGCTCAGATGGTAGAGAATTTGCCTGCAGTGAAGGAGACCCAGGTTTGATCCCTGGGTCAGGAAGAGCCTTTGGAGAAGGGAATGGCTACCCACTCCAGTATTCTTGCCTGGAGAATTCCATGGACAGAGGAGCCTGGCAGTCTATAGTCCATGGGGTCACAAAGAGTTGGACTTGACTAAGTGACTAACACCTTCAGTTTTCACTTTCATGGTGGGGTAGGTGATGGAATGCTGCTGTGGGGTTTGGCAGTACCAGTCTCAGCAGTAATCTAATACTTAGAGATGTTGGGAACTCTTAGAATTAGAAAAACTTATTGATGAAGGCTGTGCCAAGACAAAATGTGCTGGTACCATAGCTTGTCTTTGGATCTGATGAATCTGGGAAAAACTCTTTGTGAGGATTCTTTATCACAGAAGGAATGTGATTTTTTGATTTGTGTCATGTGTTTTATTTGTTTATTTAATTTTTGATTAAATTTTTTTTAATTAGAGGTATAGTTGATTTACAATGTTGTCATGGGTTCACTCTTTCTTTTCTGAAATATACTTCTTCTTCTTTTTTTTTTTTTTGTATACATATATTCCCTCTCTTTTGACTTTACTCCCACCCATCATCCCACCCCTCTAGGTCATCACAGAGCATTGAACTGAGCTCCCTGTGCTATACAGCAGCTTCCCACTAGCTACTTTACACATGGTAAAGTATGTGTCATGTATTTTTAGAGGCAGCAAAGCCTGTATTTAGTCATAAGTAAACACAAAGCACCCACTCACTGTCAAACTCTCTATTTTCGATATGCAAAGGTAACATGAGACACTTGCATGCATGCATGCTGAGTTGTTTCAATCGTGTCTGACTCTTTGATACCCTAAGAACAGTAGCCTGCCAGGCTCCTCTCTCCAGAGGAATCTCTAGGCAAGAGTACTGGAGTGTGTTGCCATTTCCTCCTCCAGGGGATCTTCCTGACCCAGGGATCAACCCTGAGTCTCCTGTGACTCCTGCACTCCAGGTGGATTCTTTACCGCTGAGCCACTGGGAAAGCCACAACTTGAGATACTTACATAAGGTTAAAGAAATCTAACCAGAGTGGCTTGGGAATCAAGTATTATGGTTAATTGAACTTCTTCTTTCATCACAAGTCCCATTTTATCATCATTCTTATTTCTTAGTGTGGGGCCCTTTGAGGAGGTGATACGGTTACTGTCAGGCTTGTTCTCAGCATGCTAACAGCTAGAAAATTTTCCTCTAAGAGTCTACATGTTGTTCTATCTCAACTGTTACCATTCCTGAGTGCTATGGGTAAAAGGACCAACTCAACCATCTTATCTCAAACTGAGCCAAACTAGACACCTGTCAGTTTTTAATATGAAGGAAATAGTCGTAGAAGATACAGTACGGATTATGTTCAGTATGACTGTATCAGTCATGCCTTGGACATCCTTCCCTGTGCTCCTGGGTCCCCTGCTTCAGCAGTACCAGGGAAGAGCCGCCCCAGAGAAGGATGCTGATGCTACCTGCCTGAGGTGATGCAGCAGTAAGTGCAGTGTGCCAGGATGTAAACCTCCCTTTGTCTGACTCCGAGGGCTGGGTACCCTTGCCTACTCTTTAGGAACTAATGATTGAGGAGGGTACAGAGCTTTTCAGAGTTGTGCTAATAGTATGAGCAGAAGTAAAAAAATAGTATATTCAGAAACATTTTGTATTTCGTGCCAACTATATGCCAGGCACTTTAGAAGACAGACATTTTTATTCATTATGTGTTTGGTTAATCTAGGCACTTTCATATGCTACCCCTTTTCACAAAGACCATGCAAAGTATTATTTCCATTTTCCTTTTTTTAAATAAAACTTTTTTTTAAAATTCAAGAATGGTTGACTTACAATATTAATTTCAGGTGTCTGGTATGATGATTCTTTATTTTTGGACATTAGACTCCATTTTAAGTTATTACAGGATAGACTCCATTAGAAGTTATTACAGTTATTACTATAATTCCCTGTGCTGTGTAGTATGTGCCTGCTGCTTATGTATTTGTACATAGTTTGTATATGTGAATCCCATACGTCTAATTTGTCCCTCCTGCTTCTCTCTTTCTTCTGGTAGTCACCAGTTTGTTCTCTATATCAGTGAGTCTGCTTCTATTTTGTATTCGTTTGTGTTACCTTTTAGATTCCATATATAAATGATATCATATAGTGTTTGCCTTCTCTGTCTGACTTATTTCACTAAGCACAGCATTCTTTAGGTCAGTCTCCCATTTTCTTTTCTTTTTTAATTGAAGTATCCTGCTACTGAGTCCCTTCAGTCATGTCCAACTCTTTGCGACCCTGTGTACTGTAGCCCACCAAGCTCCTTTGTCCCTGGGATTCTCCAGTGGGAGATTCTCCAAAAATACTGAAGTGGATTGCCGTGCCCCCCTCCAAGGGATCTTCCTGATCCAGGGATCAAACCTGCATCTCCTATGTCTCCTGCGTTGGCAGGCGGATTCTTTACCACTAGTGCCACCTGGGAAGCCCAGTAGTTGATTTACAATGTTGTGCCAATCTCTGCTGTACAGCAAAATGACTCAGTTATACACATGTAGGCATTCTTTTTAAAAAATATTCTTCTCTATTATGGTTTGTCACAGGATGTTGAATATAATTCCCTGTGCTCTACAGTAGGACCCCATTGTCTATCCATCCATCTCCATTTTCTATTAAATAACTGAAGAAACAAGCTGGGAAAGCTGCAGTTTAGGCGGTTTTCCAAAGGCAGTATAGATAGTAGTTGCGGGAGTTGGGTTCTGCAGGATTGAGAATGGCAAGATGAGGATGACATCATTTTGGATGACCTGGAGCACAGGCTCTGTGTCAGTGAGCGTGAGAGATATAATTGGAAGTGTGTGGGCACATGATGGAGGGTTCTGAATGCAAACCTGAAGACTACATCTACCACAGTGATATTACCAAGCAACCGCGATTGTGAGCAGCTGGGTAAAGGGATGAAATCAGCTCAAGGAAGAGGAATCCAACATTGTGAGAGGAGAAAACAGGCAGGGAAACCTGCCAGAAAGTTTTTATAGTAATTGAGGCCTGAGTTGAATTGGGTCTTCTGTGTGTGGATAGGAAAAACCTTGTCTCATTCCAAAGAAAGCTTGAAGGTAGCTTGCAGAAATCTGTGAAATATAGCAGAGTCATACAAAACAGTGCACGAGTGGGGCTTCTTGTTGGCTCAGTGGCAAAGAATCTGCTTGCTAATGCAGGAGACATGGATTTGACCCCTGATTTGGGAAGATCCCACTTGCTGAGGGGCTACTAAGCCTATGTGCCACAACTATTGAGCCTGTGCTCTAGAGCCGGGGAGCCACAACAACTGAACCTTCGTGCTACAGCTACTGAAGCCCACGTGCCCTAGAGCTCATGCTCTGCAATAAGAGAAGCCGCTGTAATGAGAAGGTCATGCACCACAACTAGAGAAAAACCTGAGCAGTCACGAAGACCCAGCACAGCCAAATATAAATAAAAAAACATTAGAAAAAACAGCGCATGAGG
Source organism: Bos indicus (assembly GCF_029378745.1). Lineage (NCBI taxonomy): Eukaryota > Metazoa > Chordata > Mammalia > Artiodactyla > Bovidae > Bos > Bos indicus. The sequence goes on along the minus strand of NC_091773.1, from coordinate 30,185,411 downwards.
GAAAATACAGAGAAAGAGCAAGGGGTAACGAAATAGCACCAGAGCCAGTACATTCCTGGCGTAGAGGGGACTCTGCTCACCTACACATAATTAAACAAGGGAACAACTGTGTTGTTCTAAGAATACAACATTCTAGGAATATAACTGCACCTCTGGATTAATGCAGGGGTAGATTGTAATCTATTTAGGGGACTTTGGGGGTTACATACTCTTTAGGCATCTTGAACAGGCCACAACTTTGAATAATATTGCATATGGCATTATGTTTATGTAATACAGGGAGAAGAAAATGGCAACCCACTCCAGTATTCTCGCCTGGAAAATCCCATGGACAGAGGAGTCTGGTAGGCCACAGTCCACAGGGTTGCAAAAAGTTGGACACAACTGAGCGACTTCACTTCACTCATTTCACTCACTTCATACTTTATCACTGGAGAAGGAAATGGCAACCCTCTCCAGTATTCTTGCCTGGAGAATCCCATGGACAGAGGAGCCTGGCAAGCCATGGTTCATGGGGTCACAGAGAGTTGGACATGACTGAAGTAACTGAGCATGCATTAGGTAATAGAACTATGCTTATTGTATGCTGTAGGTAAAAATCAGAAACACGTTTCCCATGAGCATCAAGCTGGGTAGGATTGTTGTCTTTGATCTCTGCTTTTGAGAAAGGAGATGTGCCCGGTTAGGTCATCCTAACTCCACTCAAGGAGAGTCAAGAGAACACTTGGGACAGATGGAGATTCTCATTAAGAAAAAAATAGGAGTTAGGACATCCCTGGTGGTCTGGTGATTAAGACTTCACCTTCCAATTTAGGGGGTTCGCTCCTTGGTCGGGGAGCCAAGATCCCACATACCTCACAGCCAAAAACCCAGAACTTAAAATGATACAATACTGTAACCAACTCAATAAATACTTTAAAATGGTCTACATTAAAAAAAAAAAGAAAACATGTGTAAATAAATAATGATCACAACCTCGAGTTTTAAATTCACAAAACAATTTCATTTGAGAAAATTTTAAGGCAAGTATAACTAACATCACAAACATAGATATCTACATAAACTAGAGGATTTTAGCTTTATGTAGACTTTCTTCCTGGTTGCCCTTCACATTCACTAACTGTGACATGTGTATTAAGAAGGAGCTGATTTGATGTCTGCTATGAGCTAGGGATTAACTGATAGTTACTAGATGATGAATCAGCAGAGCTTAGAGAACAGTGGAAAGAGATGAGAATGAGATGCACTCTTGGTCTGTTCATATTAGAGAGTATCAGTGAATTCTGAGTTGTAAACAACAGAACCTTTACTCTCAGATCAGATCAGTCGCTCAGTCGTGTCCAACTCTTTGCGACCCCATGAATCGCAGCATGCCAGGCCTCCCTGTCCATCACCAACTCCCGGAGTTCACTGAGACTCACGTCCATCAAGTCAGTGATGCCATCCAGCCATCTCATCCTCTGTTGTCCCCTTCTCCTCTTGCCCCCAATCCCTCCCAGCATCAGAGTCTTTTCCAATGAGTCAACTCTTTGCATGAGGTGGCCAAAGAACTGGAGTTTCAGCTTTAGCATCATTCCTTCCAAAGAAATCCCAGGGCTGATCTCCTTCAAAGCCTTTAACTGTGTGGATCATAATAAACTGTGGAAAATTCTGAAAGAGATGGGAATACCAGACCACCTGATCTGCCTCTTGAGAAATTTGTATGCAGGTCAGGAAGCAACAGTTAGAACTGGACATGGAACAACAGACTGGTTCCAAATAGGAAAAGGAGTACGTCAAGGCTGTATATTGTCACCCTGCTTATTTAACTTATATGCAGAGTACGTTATGAGAAACGCTGGACTGGAAGAAACACAAGCTGGAATCAAGATTGCCGGGAGAAATATCAATAACCTCAGATATGCAGATGACACCACTCTTATGGCAGAAAGTGAAGAGGAACTCAAAAGCCTCTTGATGAAAGTGAAAGTGGAGAGTGAAAAAGTTGGCTTAAAGCTCAACATTTAGAAAATGAAGATCATGGCATCCGGTCTCATCACTTCATGGGAAATAGATGGGGAAACAGTGGAAACAGTGTCAGACTTTATTTTCTGGGCTCCAAAATCACTGCAGATGGTGACTGCAGCCATGAAATTAAAAGACGCTTACTCCTTGGAAGGAAAGTTATGACCAACCTAGATAGCATATTCAAAAGCAGAGACATTACTTTGCCAGCAAAGGTTCATCTAGTCAAGGCTATGGTTTTTCTTGTGGTCATGTATGGATGTGAGAGTTGGACTGTGAAGAAGGCTGAGTGCCAAAGAATTGATGCTTTTGAACTGTGGTGTTGGAGAAGACTCTTGCGAGTCCCTTGGACTGCAAGGAGATCCAACCAGTCCATTCTGAAGGAGATCAGCCCTGGGATTTCTTTGGAAGGAAGAACCTTTACTCTAGCTAGTTAAAACAGAAAAAGAACTCGTACAAGGAATTTTTGACTGGTACTCTCAGTAAGAAGTACATTTTACATTGTGGTTTTCACAGATCCATACATGTTTATAATGCAAGTGAAAAAATTTGAATGGAGCAATACAGGGAAAGATAGAGGACAGGCAGGAGGAGAAGGGAGTGACAGAGGATTAGATGGTTGGATGGCATCACCAACTCAATGGACATGAGTTTGAGCGAATTCTGGGAGATAGTGAAGGACAGGGAAGCGTGGTGTGCTGCAGTCCATGTGGTCACAAAGAGTTAGACATGACTCAGCAATTAAGGCACTCACTTTTCACAACTTGGTCTAAGAGGCTGTTCAAACTTAACTTGTCTCAACTTGAACTCACTTTGCCCCTACAAACTTAATCATCCTACGGTTTCCCATGTCAGTAAATGGCTTCCAGTTGCTTAGGCCAAAAAAAAAAAAAAAATTTCATTCTTAACTTCTCTCTTGCAAATTCCATGCCAAATTCATTAGCAAATCCTGTCAATTCTATTTTTGGAAATATTTCCTGAATCCAGCCTCTTCTCATGACTTCTATGACCTCTCATCCTACGCTGAGCTACCAAACCTCTTGCAAAGATTATTATAATCCATCCCTAAGCACCTTCCTGATTCTGTAACCAAAAGTGGGGTCTGGCTGCTCACCACTCAAAAGCCAATAAAAAGACCAGGTTTGTGGAAAGGCAAATTTGCTTTATTTTGGATGCTGGGAAGGTGGGGGTGGGTGGGAGGATGCTTGTCCAAAGTCCAGCTTTTCTCTCCCCTGCCAAGCCCCCTGACAATCAGGGGATAAGAACTCTTATAGACGAAGGGAGGGGGCTCCATGCAGAAACCACGCAGTCAGCTTTGACAGTTATCTTGAAATGGTTCATCTGTGGTCTGAGCAACGTCATCTTGATTGTTTTAAGTACTGTTACTCTTCAGTCCCATGGTCAGTTTGTTCCCATTTCCTTGAGGCCAATTCTTGGAATTGTGGCAGCTTATGTCATGGCCACAGTCTGGTTATCATGCAGTTAACATCTTCCCCCTGGTGGGAGATTCAAGATCTGTAAGACAGCTCACAGGATATGGTTCAGAATACTATCTATAGCCCTTGGGAAGACTATGCTTACTGACTAAACGATTATTGTTTTGCCTTGTCTGACTGCTTTTCTTTGCTTTTGTATTTTCTCACTTTTCTGATTAAACTTATTCTTTGGCTAAAGTTTTTGCACGGACTAAAGATGGGCTGAGGATACAGGGGACAGGAACCATAGGGTCCTGCTCCGTTTCACTTCTACCTTTCCTCAGATGCTTCTCCCTAGCCTGTCTCTCCCCCGCAGGAAACCCCAGGGATCTTTCTGAAACTTGAATTGACTTCTTCCACGGGCTTTCCGTGTGCGTATGCATGCTAGGTTGCTTCAGGCATGTCCGACTTTTTGCGACCTCATGGACTGTAGCCCTCCAGGCGACTCTGTCCATAGGATTCTCCAAGGCAGGAAAACGAGTGGGTTGCTATGCCAGGGGGTCTTCCCCACCCAGGGATCAAACTAGAGTCTCTTATGTGGCAGGCGGATTCTTTATCACTAAGCCACCTGGGAAGCCCAGCATTCTGTGTGGATCAAAGTAAAACCCACAGCCTATGCCAAGGTCTGAAGGATCTCATCCCCTCCCATTCTGCTCTTGACCTCCTGGTACAGCAAGAGCCTCTTTGGTCTTCCTCAGACACACACCATACTCTCCTGCCTCAAGACCTTTGGAAGAGCTCTCTTGGCCAAGAATGCTTTTCCCATGACTCAATCGTTTACTTCCTTTAGCTGACTCCTGTCACTAATTGCTCAGATGTCACTTTCATGGTCCACCCTGTGTACCTCCATGATTGATCTATCTCTTTCCACTGCTTTATTATTCTTCACATCACTTACCACCACTTGGTACATTATCTATAGATGTGTTTGTTGGCTTTCTCTCTTCCCAGGGGAAGGTAAACTTGTGGGCAGGAATTTTCTGTTTGTTTACTTTTGTGTCTCCAGTGCCTGATTTATCACCAGCTCTTGTATATCAAGGGCAAAAGGCCCAGGAGCACACGCACGAGGCCGGCTAGAGCAGCATTTATGGGGAAAACTCCCGGAGACAGGAGCCATAAGAGGTCCCAGGTTTCTCATCACATTCCGGGGCATTGCAGAGAGATCTAGCAAGTGCAGATGTTAGACTCCGGGAGAGGGTCCCTGACCCTCAGGCTATAGGCCTTTTAAGCTGCATGATTTGATGAACATCATCCACTTGCCTGAACACAAAAGCTCACACGGTGGCAGAACCTTGGCTCCAGTCCTGTGCTGACAGCTCTTTTTGTGTTTGGGTTAACATCAGCTCTTTCCTGCTCAGAAAAGAGGGCTGCTATTCAGGTTTTATAGTTGTACCTCTACACTGTGCCAAGGCAGTGGTGTGACTGGCCACGTAAGCCTTCCTGTAGCATCACTGAGGGTGATGATCTGAGCCTTGTGTTTAAGCAGGAATCCTTGTCTTGGAGCGCTGGGCCATGACCAGTAGCCATTTGTTGTTCAGTTACTAAGTCTAAGTTGCGTCCGACTCTTTGCAACCCTGTGGACTGCAGTGTGTTAGGCTTCCCTGTCCTTCACTATCTCCCAGAGTTTGCTCACACTCATGTTCATTGAGTCAGTGATGCCATCCAACCATCTCAAACTCCATCATCCCTTCTCCTCCTGTCCTCAATCTTTCCCAGCATCAGGGTCTTTCCAATGAGTTGGCTTTTGACATCAGGTGTCCAAAGTATTGGAGCTTCAGCATTAGTCCTTCCAATGAATATAAGTGGAGTGTTTAGTGATCATACAACAAGTAACTAGAGAATACAGCAGAAACAGGCTCTGGGGGCTCATATGAGAAGGCCTCCTTGCTGCTTCTAAGACTTAGCAGCTGCAGAGGAATGCAACGAAAGCTGAGGAGCTGGGTGATGCCAAAAGTGCAACTTCTCACTCAGGAAATGGAACAAAATGCCATGCATGTGAGTTGAAGCGTTTTATAGTTGAGGAATTAGTGTTTACTTATAATTTGCTCCCTGATTTAAAGGGGTGTACTTTATGTTTTTTAAAAAATAAATTTATTTATTTTTGGCCATCAGGTCCCAGTGTGTGGGCTTGTCCAATTGCAGCATACAGGCTTAGTTGCTTCATGGCATGTGGGATTTTAGTTCCTTGACCAGAGATCAAACCCACGCCTCCTGCATTGAAAGGTGGATTCTTTACTGCCAGACAACCAGGGAAGTCTCTATAATTTTGGTTTTTTAATTTCTTAATATAACATAACCTTCTGGTAAGGTACTTGTCCTAGATTTCAGTGAGGAAGGCAAGGAGGGGAGCAATAGGGAGATGGTATATATCACCGGAAATATCTCACTTCCCTGGTGGCTGAGACGGTAAAGAATCGGTCTGTAATGCAAAAGACCTGGGTTCAATCCCTGGGTTGGGAAGATCCCCTGGAGGAGGGCATGGCAACCCACTCCAGTATTCTTGCCTGGAGCATTCCATAGACTGAGGAGCCTGACGGGCTACAGTCTGTGGGGTCCCAAAGAGTTGGACATGGCTGAATGACTAACACTTTCACACTTTCACTTTCATAATACCTGGGGAAACTTGAACAAATGCCACATTTTATATAGCATATCAAGATTTATAGTACATTTACATGTATAATCTTATTTCTTACAACAAGTCTGTAAGAAATAGCCTTTTCCCAGGTGATGCAGTGGTAAAAATTCGCTTACCAATGAAAGAGATGCAAGAGATTTGAGTTTGATCCCTGGTTTGGGAAGGTCCCCCAGAGGAGGAAATGGGAACACATTCCAGTATTCTTGCCTCGAGAATCCCATGGACAGGGGAGCCTGGTGGGCTACAGTCCATGGGGTCGCAAAAAGTCAGACACAAGTGAGAGACTGAACACACAGACACAAACACATTTAAAGCAAAATCTAATTTAAATTTTCATTTAGAATGAAAATGTGTATAGATATTTATTTATTTGATGTACATTGGGTCTATACACTTTGCTGCATTCATAAATGGATTCTCCATTTTAATTATTTGCCTAATGGAAATCATTTTTACTTTAGCACTGAGTTTTAAAATGGGATTGGAACAAAAGAATGAAGATTCAAAGTTTAATTAACTTTGGTATCAATTACTTTATTAAGTCACAGTTCTTTAACTTATGCAATTATCTCTTCTTCTGAATGCTTAGACCAGATCATACATATATAAAGATTTTGTGAATTGAAAGGATATTTTTTTCCTCTGATTTCACTGAGTTCTTACTCTATTAAGACCTGTTCTATTAAGGGGGGGCCCAGAAATCGGCTGTGTGACTTTTGATCTTTCAAATACATACCCTATGTAAGTGAAAAACTGTATCTTGCTATATAAATGTAAAATGTTCCTTGTAAGGATAAATTACATTATTGGACCCATTTGATACTGTCTTTAAGTTTACCATTTTAACTTCACCTGTAGAGATATATTTAAAAGACATGATAGGAATATCATAGAACTTTATAGAAGTTATTTACGGAATAGCTTTGTAGAGGACATTTTATTTGGCCAAATTACTAAGAGAGTATACACTCATAGTCTTTGTCACCTTGCATATCACACACACACTATACTGTTTCATCATTTATGCCAGAAAGAATGGATAGTTTAGGAAAATGTTTTAAAGCCTTCTTCAGTCTTTTTATGCTCAGTCACTCATGTGTCCCACTTTTTGAGACCCCATGGACTGTAGCCATGGACATGTGGCTCCTCTGTCCATAGAACTCTCCAGGCAAGAATACTGGAGTGGGTTGCCATTCCCTTCTCCAGGGGATCTTCCCCACCCAGGGATTCAATATACATCTCTTGTGCATCCTGCATTGGCGTGCGGGTTCTTTACCAATGTGCCACCTGGGAAACCTCTGGTCTTTCTAGGCTAGTCATATCTCTCACTTATAGTTTTGACTCAGTAACATTTATGACTCATAAATTTAGAATGTTTAGGCGAATTCATGTCAAAACTGTGGACAAGATAATGTAAACAAGAGTTCTATTTGTGTACGAAGGAGAAAGGGGGTTACTGAATTAGTTGGCATATTTCTACTTGGCTTCTGCTCTCAAACAGAACCTTGAAATCCTGGATAATACAAATAATCATACAATTTGCTTTGGATGTTTGATTATGGGAATATTGTTCCTACACTGATAGCGTGACGCTTTCAATCATGTCTTGGATTTGTAAATCTAGAAACAGTGCTCTTAACATGGTATGCTTGTCATTTAGAGACAGAGCCAATTACAAAGGTTTTGTTTTTAGTCTGGTGATGACAGTATGCTAATCAGGGCTAGACAAAAACTTGAATCAGAAGAGAAATATCTGATGAGTATTAGGAAAACCCTCAGGCCCAGGGACAAGGTCTCTTCCAGTTCTCTGGTCTCCTGTTAGTGGGTGGGTGGCATTCCTCAGGTTGGAAACAAAATAGGGGGAGGGAGAGAGTAAGAGTAGGAGAGAAAATATGATGAGTCCGCAATTCTGTTCCCTGCAAAGTGAAATTGTCCTGAGAACAATTGTCCTGATAGGCTTAGTTCAATTTCAAAATTAAAAGGATTTGGTTAAAATATTATACACCAGTGTTTCTAAAGCAGGCATGATTTGGCAAAGTATGAACACACTTTTGTCTTGAGTGGAAGGTACTGTTGGCATCTAGTGGTCAGAGGCCAGGGATGCTGCTCAATGATGTATAGGATAATCTACCGCAAAGCATTATCCTGCTCAAAATAGTGCTGAAGTTCAAAAAGTGTTAGCCCATCAGTAGTGTCTGACTCTTTGTGACCCCATGGACTGTAGCCCGCCAGGTTCCTCTGTCCATGGGATTCTCCAGGCAAGAATACTGGAGTGGGTTGCCATGGCCCTCCTCCAGGGGATCTTCCCAACTCAGGGGTTTAACCTGTGTCTTTTATATCTCCTGCATTGGCAAGCAGGTTTTGTTTTTTTTTTTTTAACCTCTAGTGCCACCTGGGAAGTCCCCCACATAGCCATAGGCCAGTTAAATTTTTAATAGGCACTGATTGGTGAGACTATTGCTCTGTTCAAAGCACTTTGTCCAAGTCTTTTTTTTTTTAATTGAAGTATAATTGCTTTACCATATCGTGTTGGTTTATGCTGTATAATAAAGTGAATCAGCTATATGTACACATATATTTCCTCCCTCTTCAACCTCCTCCCCCCTCCCCGTCCCCCCTGCTACCATCCTACCTATCTAGGTCATCACGGAGCACTGAGCAGAGCTCCCTGTGCTTTATTAACGCAGCTGATGGAGAAAGTGACCATGGTAGACTATTTTTTTTCTTCTGGTTATGCATTACTCCTTTCCCCCCTTTTCTATAATGAGAGGCAGCATGAGAGAGGAAAAGGTACCCATGAGCTTTGGAGTGACTGACTCTGTAATGTGCTGATCATAAAGAACCTATTTCATAAGTGGATGTGAGGATTAAATGAAATTATAGATGTTAGGGGCATGGAGTAAATACAAATATTAGCCATTATTTTGCTAGCAGGGGACCTGGGGAAAGTTAACCCCAGCAAGTTTCCATTTTCAACTGACTGAAATGGAGACAGTAATGGCTTATAGAGTTACAGTGAGGATTAATTGTAAACGCTCAGCTAATTGTCTGGCACAGATAAGCACTAAATGCATAATAGCTACTATTGTTATTATTTACCATGACAATTCACTTTCAAAACTCTATCTCAGACCACAGTCAAAGGTAGGTAACGCTGGAGGCAGTTTGGAGAATAAGAAAGGATATAAACTGAAGCTAAAGAAACCTTTATTTTGTAGCTCTGGCAAAGCTGTGTAACTGAGTAACTTGGACCCCAATTTCCTTGTTCATAGTTCTGGAGAGTGTCAAGAGTAATAGCAAACGTGGTACGCCTGGCATTTACTGAGTGCTCAGAAAGTGTTATTAATAGTTTCCCTTTGTTCCTAGCCAAAGAGACCTTTAATTTCTGAACTACAATATTATTGTAGCCTGGGATTCCCTGGAAGCAGTGCCTGAGGTGAAAGGCTGTGTATGGATATATTTTTTAAATTAATTAATTAATTTAGTTATTTACTTCTGGCTGTGCTGGGTCTTCTTTGCTTTGCATGGGCTTTCTTTAGTTGAGGCAAGCAGGGGCTACTCTTCATTGTGGTGCGGTGACTTCTCTTGTTGGGGAGCCAGGCTCTAGAGCGTGGGCTCAGTAGTTGGGGAGCATGGACTTAGCTTCTGTGTGGCAATTGGAGTCTTCCTGGACCACGGATGGAACCCCGGTGTGTCCCCTGCACTGGCAGGTGGCTTCTTAAGCACTGGACTGCCAAGGAAGTATTTTGGAATTTTGGAATTAGACCCCAGGGAGCAGGGGTTGAGGAACTGGAAAAAAGTGAAAGCCTACCCAGGGAGATGTGAGTAGTCACTTCTTGGGCTGTGTTCTCAATTCTTAGGGACATTCTAACGGCTTTGGTGGTGGTGGTGGTTTAGTCGCTAAGTCGTGGCTGACTCTTTCGATCCTGTGGACTTTAGCCTGCCAGGCTCCTCTGTCCATGGGATTTTCCAGGCAAGAATACTGGAGTGGGTTGCCATTTCCTTCTTCCCGACCCAGGAATCGAATCCGGGTCTCTTGCATTGCAGGCAGATGATTTACCAACTGAGCTATGAGGAAAGCCAAAGTAAATACTTGATATAGGGCAGGGTTCATATTCAATAAATATCTAATGAATTAACTTAATGACTGTAAACAGGTGAGTCCAGTGATATTTCTTTAATTTAAAGGGTCAGTTAGGTACACAGTAGTTTAAAGGAGAAGTATAATCACAATTCCTTCTTAGCTTCTGATATAGCTGCAATTCACACTAGGAACACAGCAGTTAATGGTATTAAACACATTGGTTTTATGTAAGAAGCTGAAAACCCCCAGTAGGTGAGCAACAGTATGCTGCTGCTGCTGCTAAGTCGCTTCAGTCGTGTCTGACTCTGTGTGACCCCAGAGACGGCAGCCCACCAGGCTTCCCTGTCCCTGGGATTCTCCAGGCAAGAACACTGGAGTGGGTTGCCATTTCCTTCTCCAATGCATGAAAGTGAGAAGTGAAAGTGAAGCCGCCCAGTCGTGCCCGACCCCTAGCGACCCCAGGGACTTAGGAACCTTTTTCTTTTCTTTATCATGTCTTTTGAAGAGTAGAATTTATAATTTTGATGAAGTCCAGTGAACCATATTTTTCTTTTATGCTTAATACTTTTTTGTGTCCTACCTAAGAAATCTTTGCTTATCTCTAAGTCAAAAAGATATTCTTTTGTTTTCTTCTAGAAATGTTAGAATTTTAATTTTTGTGTTTATGTCTGTAATTCATTTTGAATCAATTTGCATGTTGGTGAGATAGGAGTTGAAATTTTTTTCTCACATGGGTATATATATATATAGTAGTTCCAACACCATTTGTTGAAAAAAAAAAAAAAAAAACAGTCATTTCTCCATTGATGTACATTCGTGCTCAGTCGTGTGTGACTCTATGTGACCCCGTGGACTGTAGGAGCCACTAGGCTCCTCTGTCTATGAGATTTTCCAGGCAGGAATACTGGAGTGGATTGCCATTTCCTCTCAGGGATCTTCCCAAACCAAGGATCAAACCTGCATCTTCTGGGTCTCCTGAGTTGTCAGGAAGATTCTTTACCACTGAGCCACCTTGAAAGCCTTTCTCCGTTAATACTTGGTGCCTTTGCCAAAATCAGTTGTCTGTATTCTGGGGGATTCTATCCTATTCTATTGTTTATTTTTCTATATTTATACCAGTACCACATTGTCTTGATTACTATACCTTTATAGTTAGTATTGATATCAGGTAGTTTGAGTTATTCAACATTGTTCTTACTTTTCAAAATTATTTTGGCTAATCCTGGTAGTTTGCATTTCCATATAAAATTTGAAATCAGCCAATTAAAAAAAATGACTCAGATTTTATTTGGATTGCACTGAATCTTTAGATTAATTAGAAGAAGACGATTTTAATAATATGAACTCTTCCAAATTGTGAACTATTATACCTTTCAATTTAATTTGCTTTTATTATATTTTTTCCTCAGTGACAACTTTTCCTAATAAAAGCATTTAAAATGATAAACTTGTCTTTAAACATTGCTTTTGTTTCATCCTATACAAATTTTGGTATGTTGTATTTTCATTATCATTCAGTTAGAAGTAATTTCTAATTTTCCTTGTCATCTTTCTTTGTACCATGGGTTATTTAGAAGTATATTATTTGATTTCCAACTTTTGGGAATATTTAAAAGATGTCCTGTTGTTATTTTTTAATATGTGTGTGTGTGTGTGTGTGTGTGTGTGTGTGTGTTAGTCGCTCAGTTGTGTCTGACTCTTTGCGACCCCAAGGACTATAGCCTGCTAGGCTCCTCTGTCCTTGGAATTCTCCAGGCAACAGTACTGGAGTGGGGTGCCATTTCCTTCTCCAGGGGATCTTCCCGACCCAGGGATCAAACCTGGGTCTCCTGCATTGCAGGGAGATACTTTACCATCTGAGCTACTAGGGAAGCCCAGTTTTTTAATATAATTTTTCTTATTCTGAGAACATTCTTTAGTATTCAACCTTTTGAAATTTATTGACATTTTAGTACTCAGCATATAGTATACTTGATGAATAAAACTGTGTGCATTTGAAAAGAATGTGAATTCTGAACTTCTTGGGTACGGGTAGATTTTAGGTCAAGTTGCTGATAATATTTTTCAGATCTTCTGTATCCTTTTTAAATTTCTTTATCCTATCTATTACTGATTGAAGAATGATAAAATATTTAATCATGATAATGGAGTTGTCTCTTTCTCCTTTTAGTTTTAAAAATATTTGATCTCTATTTTTTAGATGCATGTATACTTAAGATTGTAATATCTTTCTGATGAACTGGCCCTTTTTCCTTTATGAAATACCTCTGCTTGTTTCTGGAAATACTTACTGTGTTGAAGTTCCCCTTGGTGTTCGTCTAGCCACACCACCTGAATTCATTGTCACCTTTAATTGTTTTTTTAAAAATTTCTCAATGGACTTGTAACTTTATATTTAAAGTATGTGCCTTGTATCCAGCATACAGTTAGGTCTTGTTTTCCAATCATTCTGAATCTTTTCCTCTTAACTGAAGAGTTCCATCCATTCACATTGAATGTACTTAATGATATGGTTATGTCAATTATCTTCCCATTTGTTTTCTGTTTGTCCCATCCAGTTCTACCTCTTTTCCTCCTTTGTTTCTGTTCAATCAAGTATTTTTTGTATTTAATCTTAATTTTTTGCATTTTCTGTTGGCTTTTTAGCTTATTTATTTATTGGAGACTGCTCCAAGAATTACAATATATATTCTTAACTTACTATAGTCTGTTTAGAATTAAGAGTGAATCTCTTAACACAAAATATGAGAATTTTCAACATTATACGAATCCGCTTCTGCCTCTTTCATTTTCTGTGCTGTTGTTGCTACATATTTTGCTTTACATATGTTGTAAACCCCCAGGTTATTATGTTCTTATTATTTTAAACAGTATGTTGCCCTTTAAGAAAAAAAATTTTTAATGTAGATCTTTATATTTACTCATATATATTTACCATATGTAATACATCTTATGCCTTCATATAGATCCAAGTTTCCATCTGGTATTATTCCCTTGAACTTGGAGATTTATTTATTTATTCATGTATTTGTTTGCTTGCTTGCTTTTTAAGAGTTTCCTGTAGCGCAGGTCTATTGTTGAAGGTTTTTTTCTCAGCTTTTGTTTTCTGGAGTGTATTTTATTTTAATTTTGAAGGATCTTCACTGGAGGTAGGATTCTGAGTTGGCCATTGTTCTTTGAACTCTTTGTTGTCTCTTCCCTCCATTGATTTCACTGAGAACTTAGTCACTGTTATTGCTGTCATCCCATATGTAGTATGTTATTTTTCTCTTTATCTTTGGTTTTCAGTATTTTGACTCTGATGTGACTAGGTGTGGTTTCCTTTATATTTATTTGAGGTTCACTGGAGGCCTGGCGTGCTGTGATTCATGGGGTCGCAAAGAGTTGGACACGACTGAGCGGCTGAACTGAACTGAACTGAACTTCTTGAATCTGTAAGTTAATTTTGAAATCAAAATTACCCCAGTTATCCCGCAGACTTCATGTCTTAAAATAATAACATAGTAACTCATGGTTTCCGGAGGTTGACAGTCTGGGCGTGGCTTAGCTGTGGATTTCTGTCTCTGGGTCTTTCACGAGGCTGCAATAGTGAGAGTTTTATTCCCTGTCTTCCAGATAAAGGCAAAAAGTCAGGAGGCCGAAGAGGGAGAAAACAGGCTTAATTATAGCACAGAAGGTCATGCTTACATTACTGTTTATACTTATACCTCTAGGTAGAATGAGGGTGGGACCAAGGTCTTTTCATGTCAGAGTTCCTGGAAGACTTGTGGTTCTTCATCAGTTCAGTTCAGTTCTGTTGCTTAGTCGTGTCCAACTCTTTGTGACCCCATGGACTGCAGCACACCAGGCCTTGCTGTCCATCACTGACTCCCGGAGCTTACTCAAACTCCTGTTCATCGAGTCGGTGATGCCATCCAACCATCTCATCCTCTGTTGTCCCCTTCTCCTCCCACCTTCAATCTTTCCTAGCATCAAGGTCTTTTCCAATGAGTCAGTTCTTTGCAGCAGGTGGCCAAAGTATTGGAGTTTCAGCTTCAGCATCAGTCCTTCCAATAAATACTCAGGACTGATTTCCTTTAGGATTGACTGGTTGGATCATCAGTGACAGTGAAATGCTCTAAGTGCAAAAGCATGTGATCAAGGAACAATTTTTTATCAGGTGTTCATTGAACCTGCATATTGGAAACCTCTAATAATGCTAGACTTTAGAGAGAGAGAGAGAGTTGTAACTAAGTTCTAGAGATTCATATGCATTGGAAGCTGTGAATTTATTTATTTAGTAAATAACTGTTGAGTACCTACTCCATGCCAGGAACAAGGATACACAGTGAACAAAACAAAAAACCTCCCTGCCATCACAGCACCTGTGATTTAGTGTCTTACTACAGAAGAGCTTCCCTGGTGGCTTAGTTGGTAAAGAATCGGGATGGGGGACATGTGTACATCTGTGGCTGATTCATGTTGATGTATGGCAAAAACCACCACAGTATTGTAATTAGCCTCTAATTAAAATAAATAAATTTTAAAAAATAAAAAAAATTGTAATTGAAAAAAAAAAAAAAAGAATCCACTTGCAATGCAGGAGATCTAGGTTCAGTTCCTAGGTCAGAAAGATCTCCTGCAGCAGGAAATGACAACCCACTCCAGTATTTTGCCTGGAAAATCCCATGGACAGAGGAGCCTGGGGGGCTACGGTCCATGGGGTCACAAAGAGTTGGACATGACCGAGCGTACATGCATTATATGTTAATATTACATCCTTTATTTTGTAATTATCTGTTTCTTCTATGTGGAAAGCAAATTTATTTCTTATATTGACTTTGTATCTAGCAACAGGAGATAGAAAAATAACCTATGATAAATTAGTAAGATTAGTAATAATAGTTTATTGTAGATTGTTTTGAAATTTTGCATGTATATCATTTGCATCTTCCTTTTTAAACCTTATATTTTTGATTATTTTAGATTTTTCTTGCCATTGTTGCACTGCTTAGAATCTCGACCATTACCTTGGTTAATGGTGATAGCATCTTTGTTTTATTTCCGGTTTTTTACAAGGGAAAGCTTTCAACATTCAGCATTAATCATAATGTTCATTGTATGTTTTTTATTTTAAGTACCCTGTGTCATCGTAAGAAAGTTCTCAAGTTTTCTTCTATTTTTACTTTGCTAATAGTGTTTAGCATGAATAGAAATTGAATTTTATCAGTGTTTTTTCTGCATGTATTTGAATGATTATATGATTCTTTCCCTTAATGTTGTTAACATGTTGAATTATGATTGGCTTTAAAAAAATGCTAAACCAACTTAGTATTCCTAGAATAAATCCAACTTAATCTTTATGAATTATCTTGTTTTACATATCTGGATTCCATTTACTGGAATTTTCATCAGGGTTTGTTCATCTATGTTCATGAGAGATATTGATCTGTAATTTTTCTTTCTTATGATGTCCTTGTGAAGTTTTGTGTCAAGGCTGTTCTGTTCCCATAAAACATGTTGGGGAGTGTTTCCTTTGATTTCTATACCCTGAAAGAAAATGGCAAATCTTTAATAAATGCCAAAGCTGATATTCAAACTAGGCAGGCGAGCTTTTAATTACTATGGTTTGTTGATTTTCATCTTAGTTTTTCTCTTTGTCTCTCAATATATATCTCTAAACCCCCATTTCCTCCAGGGAAACATCAAGAGACCTATCTAACATTTGCATTTGCAGTGTGTGGGTGTTTGTATTAGTCGCTTAGTCGTGTCGGACTCTGTGACCCCATGGACTGTAGCCCACCAGGCTTCTCTGTCTATGGAATTCTCCAGGCAGGAATACTGGAGTGGGTTGCCATTTCCTCCTCTGGGAATCTTCCTGACCCAGGGATCAAATCCCAGTCTCCTGCATTGCTGGCAACTGTGCTTAGTCTTAAAAGAGAGGAAGCCTGAGATGGAAAGCCTGAATCTTTTCCAATGAGCAGTAAGCCTACCTTTTGCTCTGCACAGGCTTTATTTCTGTTTTCAAATGCATCACTCCCCCTCCTAGCTTCGAAGACTGGAAACGTAGTATTTCCCCTGCCAAGACTCTTCCTTGCACCAGAGTTATTAACAGTTCATCCCTAAGATCTTAGCCTAAACATTCCTTCCTCACAGAAGTCTTCTCTGATCCCTATGGTTTGGCATTAGAAAAGTGCTTTTCTTCTTTAGTGCTCTTTTTTTTGCATACTTTTCTTCTTCTACATAATATTTAATCACAACTGTAAGGAAATTGTTGAGTAAAATTTGTGTCTCCAGCTAGAATATAGGCTCCATGAGGGCATAGACTGTCAATCTTATTCATGGTGAGCACACAGTAAGCCCTTAACACATGTTTTTTAAATGGCTTAATTATCTAATTTATGCTTCTCAGCAGCCTTTTGAGGGCATGTATCTATTACTCCAATTTTGTGGATGGATAAAAGGGTTGATGACATATTGCGTATTTTTACTTTTCCACAGATTTCACCAAGACCTCTTGATTTATTCTTTGCTTCCTATCATCACTACAATAATCTTATCTGACCTTCATCCCATGTATCTTTTACTGGCTTGCATATTTTATAAACTTGGTGGGTAGTAGGGTTGGGGAGGAGGGAGGTAAAAAAGGTAGCCTAGATCATAGACAGTGGATGATACTGGAAATAACAAAGAGTAGTATATAGTATATATTAATACTGTAATAATGATAATGTAAAGATGCTTCTCCTTGAAAGGAAAGTTATGATCAACATGCTGCTGCTGCTGCTAAGTCACTTCAGTCATGTCCGACTCTATGCAACCCCATAGACGGCAGCCCACCAGGCTCCCCTGTCCCTGGGATTCTCCAGGCAAGAACACTGGAGTGGGTTGCCATTTCCTTCTCCAAGGCATGAAAGTGGAAAGTGAAAGTGAAGTCGCTCAGTCGTGTCCGACTCTTAGCGACCCCATGGACTGCAGCCTACCAGGCTCCTCCATCTATGGGATTTTCCAGGCAACAGTACTGTAGTGGGGTGCCATTGCCTTCTCCTAGACAGCATATTAAAAAGCAGAGACATTACTTTGCCAACAAAGGTCTGTCTAGTCAAGGGTATGGTTTTTCCAGTAGTCATATATGGTTATGTGAGAGTTGGGCTATAAAGAAAGCTGAGTGCAGAAGAATTGATGCTTTTGAGCTGTGGTGTTGGAGAAGACTCTTGAGAGTCTCTTGGACTTCAAGGAGATCCAACCAGTCCATCCTAAAGGACATCAGTCCTAGTGTTCATTGGAAGGACTGATGTTGAAGCTGAAACTCCAATACTTTGGCCACCTGATGCAAAGAACTGACTCCTTGGAAAAGACCCTCATGTTGGGAAAGATTAAAGGCAGGAGAAGGGGATGACAGAGGATGAGATGGTTGGATGGCATCACCGATTTGATGGAGATGAGTTTGAATAAACTCCAGGAGTCGGTGATGGACAGGGAGGCCTGGTGTGCTGTGGTCCGTGGGGTCGGGAAAAGTCGGACCCGACAGAGTGATTGAACTGAACTACATAGCTAGTTGTTGTTTAGTTGCTAGGTCGTTTCGTACTCTTTTGTGATCCCGTGGACTGTAACCCACCAGGCTCCTCTGTCCATGGGATTTCCCAGGCAAGAATACTGGAGTGGGTTGCCATTTTCTACTCCGAGGGCTGTTCTGACCCAGGGATTGAAGCTGTGTCTCCTGAATTGCAGGTGGATTCTTTGACACTAAGCCACCTGGGCTTCCCTGATATCACCTCTAAAGCGAGAAGCAAATCTAATGATAAAATATTCAGATTTAGAACTCCAAGTATAGTTCTAGCTGGCTCAAAATATTTGCCTTTGTAATGGAGTTGGTTCTGTGAATCTAATTAAACTTTTGCAGTTTTCTGAAAGGTTGGTTAGTCTCAGGATTTAGAAAAGAAATGACTGTAATTAAGGCAGGTCAAAAGATCAATTGACCACGAACGGCACAAACATAGTGGGTATAACTTTTTCATGAGAAGACTCAGTTGAGTTCTTGAGTAAAATACATTCCTTCAACAAGCTGGTGTGTAATGACTGCTTTCCAGAAGTCCCAGTGTCATTGAAAATGCATATTTTGGACAAGATTACATTTTTTGTTGCTCTGGCTCTTGTAAAGACAATGCCAAGAGAAAGAAATCCATTTATTTTTTTCAAGGAATATATTAATATTTATTTAAGTAAGATCATAACCCTGTGTTTGGAATGTATTTATAGAAAAGGGAGAAAAACAGACTGCAATTAGTTTTCTTGTATCTAGGACAAGCTTGTTATAACAGTCAAGGGACACATTTGATGGGTGCTATTTTAGCATTGACTATTTTGAAAACTAAGAAAAAACTGCTTTAAGTCAATATTATCCAATTTAAAAATACTAAGTTGGACCATATACCATAACATATATATTTACCCATATCAAATCTTCCATGAATGAGGTATGCACACCGACTTTCCACTTTACGGGTGGCTCAATTATCTTGGTATACTTACATTTTTCATGAATCATGCCTAAAAAGTTTATAATGCTATTTTCTTTCTTTCTCTCTCAAGAAGCCAACTGGAGATGGTGACTAAATCTGGAACGGCCTTTGTGTTCCCTGTCCTGCTTATGATAGCATTGACTCCTAGGGGATGGTGGTCCACATCAGTGGTTGGACTGTCTGCTCTCCAGCCCGTCACATCTCAGCAGCTCTGTTCTCCTCCCAGTTTCTTCTCCTCCCTATCTCTTTCTCAAAAATTAGGATATCTCTAAGGATAAAAACAGTAGGAAATGGTAGGCTACATGAGAGGTACAGGAGGTCAGAAGACACACCTGGGTTAGGGGAAGTTGGAGACACTTGCTGAATGAAGTGGCATCAAGTTAGGGGGTGGAGGTGCACAGAGATTAGAGGAAGGGCTTCCGGCATGTGAGAGACATGCGGCCCACAATTTAAGTTTTTTTTTTTTGGCCATGCATTGTGGCATGTGGGACCTTGGTTCCCTGACCAGGGATTGAACTCATGCCCCTGAATTGGAAGCATGGGGTCTTAATCACTGGATTGCCAGAGAAGTCCCTATTTAAGTATTTGAAGAAAAAAGGATATTTCAAAAAAATGAAATAAGCACATATTCAGTGAAAGTGTGAAAACCACAGTTTTCTTTGAGTGACTTGAATGCTTGGCTAGATGTTCTTAGACCAGAACCTTTCGCTACACATGGAGCCTCTGGTAGATGAGTTCCTTTTAATAAAGACATTCTTTTCCCTTCAGCTCTTTCCCAGAGGCTCATGGTCCTGCCAGTAAGACCTTTTGGGAGCAACTGTAACTAACAAGAGAGATTAAGAGGTAGGATGTCAGCTGGCTGTCACATCCCAAGTTAGATGTGTCATTGTCTGTCCTCATTGCAAATTGAGAAACTTGCAGCACTTATCACAAAGGCAACAATGACTTATTGTTTAATTACTGTTTTAATGTCTGTTCTTTATTGCAAATCTATTGAACATCGTGGAGGCAAGTACATAAAGCACATAGCTGGTACTCAGCAGATAACTGTGGAATGAATACTTTGCCTTCATCCATTCATAACTGAGAATGTTGAAAGAATGAGAGTACAAAAGTTGTTCTATTTATCTAAAATTTATGTTATGTAGTAGGAGTAATGAGTGATTAGGTTGGGAAGACACTGCCAGGACTATCAGAGATGAGTTATTTTTTTTAGGAGTGGAGTTGTGAGCCCCACCAATGACATCTAGAACCATATATCTAGGAAGAGTCCACTAGTTCATTCATTCTTTAAATGGTAGTGATTGAGTGCCTACCATTTGCTAGGTACTCTAGAAATATCAAAATGAATATATATGGAATATACATAGAATGAAGCTCCTATTCTCAAGAATCTTATGGTCTAGTGGGAGATGGAGGTAAATACCCAGTCAGTATGGGGCGCTAAAATGAGCCTAAGTCCAGAAATTCTAGGGGCCCATCAGTCAAGTTCATTGACTTTGCAAGAGCCATGGGAGACATTCTGAGAGATTTAACACCTAAGCTGTTTCTTGAAGGATAACAGGGAGCTGATTAGATGAAGAAACTGGAGGGAAGGAAAAGGAAAATTATTCTAGGTAGAAAAGCAACATGTGTTCAAAGACATAGAGCTGAGGAATGCCTCAAATAGGTTATCTCAGTGCAGATACTAATGTAGCAATTAGTATCACTGGATACTAATTGGTATCCAGTCACTGGGTACCCTGGTCACTGCAGCAATTTCTGCTGTCTATTCCAGTATTTCATGATGTATAAGATGTGGGAAGCACTGGTCTAGAAGCTATAAAGGGCATGATACATTTAGAGAACTGCACGAAAGTTGGACTATTTGAGGCATGGGGAAGGATGCTGGCCAATATTGGATGAGATGGTTGGATGACATCATCAACTCAATGGACATGATTTTGAGCAAACTCCAGGAGGTAGTGAAGGACAGGGAAGCCTGGTATGCTGAGTCCATGGGGTTGCAGAGTTGGACACAACTGAGTGACTGAACAGCATAAATACAACAACATTGTCATCAGTACTCTAATCTTCAAACCAGCGAGATCAAAAACTACAAAAATTGAAATAAGATTTGAGTGTGTTACAAACTTCCAGTACCCCAGTCATTTATGAAAAGTAATTTTATTTTTGTCTCCTTTGTCCACCTCCTTGAACTTCAAGGAGCATTTGGTTGGGTGTGGTCAGTTCTGGGACTCTCATGGTGCAGAATCAGGGGACTACTGAGAGATGGACAGGATTAGAAAGACAAAAGAAAGGGGAAAAAGAACAAATGGCAAACACCGTATTGATCCTGAGCAGGAGGAGTTTTGAGTGAACAAGTGGAAGCAAGAGCTTATGTGACTGTGGCGCATTAACTGAAACTGAGTAGATTTTCGTTAAGATTTACAAGTGCAGGTGTTGAAATTCTTTAAAAAATTACTTTAGAATATGGAACTCTTCTCCAAATGTGACACTGAAGAGACACTGGACTGTCTGAAGCATCGAGATTTATTTGAGTTGCAGCACATGCATGCTTCTAGAGAGAAGGAAGTTTTGTGGAATGTGGGAAATGATGTCTAGATTTAGAACCTGAGTAAATGATTCCTGCTTTTGATGTTTAGTTGTGGCATGATTTTGGTTAAGCCTCTATCATCTCTTGGAGCCTTTCTATACCTCGATCTCCTTGTAAGTGAATCAGGAAGTATCTTTTCTATATATACCTAATTATATTGGCTATATACTCATATAATATGACCTCACTGAGTCAATGTGAATGATAAATAAAACATGAAAGCACTATGCAAATTATGAAGAGTTAGAGTTTCATAATAGCAGTAATAATTATGAGGTTAATGTTAACAAGAAAGTATCTTCTAATTTTTTAAACAGCATAGAATGACACCCTTAGTGGCTTTTGAGAAATGATAGTTGATGGTGTTAACAAGGAGACAATAAAAGATAGCATCCCTTAGTTTGGGATGGCAATGGCTTCAATTTTGAGAAAACTAACTGCTCACCAGGAATGACTCTGAACTTGTGAATAGTACAGCTTGAAATCATCACTGTCTCCTCTTTCACATTCTTCTGATACATATGAACACCTATTGTTCTATCTGGAATTGCCACAGTACAGTCCCTGTGTTCTCTGGTTCTGGCATGCTGTAAAATCCTGAGATAGAGGGGGAACTAATAAATTATTTGACAGAAAATACAGAAAAAAAGTCTTTGTAATTCACAGTTCTGACATAATGAAAAGCTTATAATTCACTAGTGTGACCTCACAGCTGTGAATGACAAGTTTCACTTGACTTGTTCACAATTTGTCTTTGAATTTATACCATGAAAAGTGAGAACCATATTGTCAAACTGCCACTCCATATTGATATATTACTGCTGAAGATTAAGAAACATTTTGTCAAAAAGCAGGAAAATAAAAATACCTTAAAAGAAGATGAAGTGTTTTTTTCTTTCTTTATTAAGTGTAGTTGATTTACAGTATTATATTAGTTTCAGCTGAATAGCATGGTGATTCGATATTTTTATGCATTACACACCATACAAAGTTATCACAATGTGCCATGTATTACATCCCTGTGGCTTACCTATTTCATAACTGGTAGGTTGTACCTCTTAATCCCCTTCATGTATTTTCACCCTTTCCCCCACTTCATACCTATCTAGGAACCACTAGTTTGTTCTCTTTATTTATGATCCTGTTTCTGTTTTGTTATATGTGTTTGTTTTTTAAATTTTACATACGTGCGATTGAAAACATAGAGTATTTGTCCTTCTCTGATTTATTTTACTTAGGATAATACCTTAAAGTCCATCCATGTTGTTGCCAATGGCAAGATTTCATCCTTTTTTGTGACTGAATGATACTCTACTACATACAAGTATTATATACATGTGTGTGTGTGTGTGTGTGTGTGTATGAATCAGTGCACAAAGCCTCCCATAATAGCAAGTATGGCTCCTGTTGAAAACACATAATAGAAATGTGGCTTCCCTTGTGGCTCAGCTGGTAAAGAACCGCCTGCAATGTGGGAGACCTGGGTTCGATCCCTGGGTTGGGAAGATCCCCTGGAAATGGGAAAGGCTACCCACTCCAGTATTCTGGCCTGGAGAATTCCATGGACTGTATAGTCCATTGGGTCACAAAGAGTTGGACATGACTGAGCAACTTTCACTTTCACTTTCAATAGAAATGTGCATCTACATAGTACGTATCGTGGAGAACAGTATCTAAAAGTGACTTGGCTAGGACAATCCCTGTTAACACGCCCACCATAAAAAGAAAAATAAAATTGAGGGCTCACATTAGAGCTGGAGATCATTTAATATTCTCCTCCTCTGGTAGCTCAGTTGGTAAAGAATCTGCCTGCAGTGCAGGAGACCCAGGTTCGACCCCTGGGTAGGGAAGATTCCCTGGAGAAGGAAATGGCAACCCTTTCCAGTATTTTTGCCTGGAAAATTGCATGGACAGAGGAGCCTGGCGGGCTACAGTCCATGGGCTGGCAAGAGTCAGACATGGCTTAGTGACTAAACCACCACCACCATTTAATGTTACTACCATAAAACTTTGCCAGTCAACTGAACTCTTGTATGTATGTATATCATTAAAAAAATCTCTTTGATCAGATCTTTTTCTTGATAGTTGTACTTCAAGAGTGGAGGGCAAGAAAGATAAAGCTAGTACTACATTTCACTTGTTTAGATGATAGATAAAAGTTCTCTATACTGGACACAGATCTAATACTTTTTAACTTTTTAAGACTCTTCAACTAAAATATGCCAAAGGGATTGTCCTTCCGATAGTACTTTTCTTTGTAATCTTTAATTTTAATATAATTTCAAAATTATAGAAAAGTTTTAAGGATGGTGCTAAGAATTGTTGTATACCTATAGCCAGATTTATAAATTGTTTAAATTTTGCCTCATTTTCTCCATAACCATTTGAAATTGAGAGGTAAAGCATCTCTTCGTCCCTAAATATTTCAGTGTGGATTTCCTAAAAACAAGAACACATGAGTCTTATGGGAAAGTGAAAGTGTTAGTCGCTCAGTTGTGTGTGACTCTTTGTGACTGTAGCCCACCAGGCTCCTCTGTCCACGGGATTTCCCGGACAAGAGTACTGGAGTGGGTTGCCATTCCCTTCTTCAGGGGATCTTCCCTACCCAGAAATTGAACCCGGGTCTCCCACATTGCAGACAGATTATTTACCAGCTGAGTCACCAGAAAAATCCCTCTGATGTGTAGTCCATATTAAAATTTTTCAATTTCCCCAGTAGTCTTCTTTATAAGTAATTTTTTCTTCATTGGAAAGTCCTTTTCCCCTCTCCCTTCTATACACAGATGTACATGGGAACATAATTTGCAATAGTCAAAACTGGAAACAAAGTGTCCTGCAATAGGCAAATAGTTAATAAACTTTGGTACATTTATACTGTAAAATGCTACTTAGCAATAAAAAGAAATGGATTATTGATCCATGTAACAACTTTATTCTCAAGTGTATTATGCCGAGTGAAAAAAATCCAATCAAATAGTATATAATTTGATTTACACAACATTCTCAAAATGACAAAATTATAAATAGGGATAATAGATTAGTGGTTTCCAGGGGTTAGGGAAGGCTTTTTGTGTTTTTTCTTTCTTTTTTTTTGTGGGAGTCACTATAAAGGGTAGCCTGAAGGAGATCTTTTGTAACTATGGAATGTTTTGATGTGGTTGCACAAATTTATAGGTGACAAACGGGACTAGTATTAAACACACACATTTTACCAATGTCAGTTTTCAGGTTTTGATATGGTTGTACAGTTACATCAGATGTAATCATTGGAGGAAATTGGGTAAAGGATGCATGTGATGATTCTGCATTGTTTTTGCAACTTCCTGTGAATCTGTAATTATTTCAAAATGGAAATTTTAAAGAAGTTAGAAGCATTTTGTGACAGGTATATGACTTATGTAAAAAAGGTGTTTAATACAAATTAATTCTTCAGAGGACTAAAGATTATGTATACCATAGGGTTACGCCCCCAGTTTGAACACACTTCTCACCTCACTGAGGCTTTGACACCAAGTTCTGGGACCCTCTATGTAAACGTCCTCCTCACGCAGCTTGAGCTCTGACACCTGGGCTCAGGTGCCCTCCCCAGCACACCTGCCTCTTCCCTCTGGGCTCTGGCATCTGTGCCAGGCCACTGCTGCCTCCCCTCCATGCATGGAGGCCTTGTCAAGCCTCCTAGGCTCCACCTCAGTACCCTCATCACAGACACCTCTGGCTCCAGCACCCTGTGCCAGGCCACCCTTCTTCCTCCTGGGTGCTGTTCTCACCCATCTTGGGCTCTAATATACAACTCTGGACCACCATGGCTCAGACTGTAAAGAATCTGCCTGCAATGCAGGAGACTGGTGTTCGATCCCTGGGTTGGGAAGATCCCCTGGAGAAGGGCATGGCAACCCACTCCAGTATTCTTGCCTGGAGAATCCCACGGACGGGAGTCTGGCGGGCTACAGTCCATGGGGTCACAAAGAGTCAGACATGACTGAGTGATTATCCCTTTCCCTGGACCACCGTGACCTGCCCTCTTCTTCTCCCTAGTGACCTATGTTGTTTGGCTCTGGCTAATGGCTTTTGAACTAAATTGCTCTGGAAAGGAAAGAAGGGAGGGAGGGGAGGCAGAGGAGAGACTGGAGAGGGGTTTTGACAGAGTTTATTCAGATCAAGCTATAAACCCAGGGACATCATTCCTATTTTCCTTTTGTTTTTAGGGATATTATTCTTTGAACAATTTTAACATTTAGCCAACATTTCAACATTCCATGCCTTCCTCAGGGTACTGGAGAGGCTTATTCTCTGCAAACAGCTGTTCAGCATGATACCACCAGGGTCCTCCAGTAT
Organism: Bos indicus; assembly: GCF_029378745.1. Lineage (NCBI taxonomy): Eukaryota > Metazoa > Chordata > Mammalia > Artiodactyla > Bovidae > Bos > Bos indicus. The sequence continues at coordinate 30,159,778 of NC_091773.1, read as the reverse complement.
ATTTATAGCTTTGGAATTCACAACTACCTATAATTTATACATGCATAGTTCTTCAAAAAAATGTAAAAATTAAATCCTTCTAACTTATAGGGAGTATGGAATCCAATCAGTTTTAGCAAGCTTGCCTTATATTAATTATCATTTATCTGAATGCTGTTTAAAAAACTCATAAATCTGTAAAAACTTACATTTTGTAACCTTGATTGAACATGATTCCTAAGCTCCTCTTGCAATTTGGGAATTTTGCAAGTCCTGGAACAAAGAACAAAATGTCATCATGAAACTCATTTTTATGATGAAATGGTGGTTATAACATAATTATTATAATGAATGCTAAAATCTAGCTATAATTCAACATATTTGACCATAACACTTCTACAGTGACTCTAGTTGTGACAGATTTACTCCCAAATAATGTGATCAGCTGCGGCTGGATGTTCTCCTTCATGTAGGTGGTGTCACGGTTTATTATAACAATTACAGGGCTATGGGGGTGAGGCTTTCAGACCATTGTGTTTCCTCCTAGGAAAGAATCTGAAAAGAAGACACTGCTTTGTATATCAACTTTGTAGTGAAAAGTGAGGACCAACTGCAAATAAGACCTATTCTTCTATAGAACAAACTGCCAAAAGCTAGAAAGTGATGACTGATGCTCTGCTTATCGTGATAGGTTGAAGAACAATTTTGCATGTTCACCAGGCAGGAAATGTAGCTGTGATCCCCATTACTGACAAAAGACAGCGCAGGCAGGATTCCATGGCTGTCTTGCTTCAGTCTGTGACATTAAGGTTCAACCTCTGCACAAGACACATAAATATTCTTTGGATTTTCTTCAGTAAGCACACGCTAGAGGTTAATAATGTGGGGATGTTGGATTCCCTGCTGTTTTAAATAATTTCATGGAAAATCTAATGCAGTAGGACACTAGTTTAGAAAGGTTATTACCCTCATCAAACGATAGCACTTCTTTCCTATTACTCTGTAGCAATTTCTTGCCCTTACAGCTCCTCTCTCTTCATTTACCACAAATGATTCTTCAAAACGATGCTCTGTGGTTGGGTGAAGATGGGATTGGAGAAAACTTAATCCCTAATCAGGGCCCTGTCAGTGCTCATAGGACTCTGCATCTTTCTTCTGCTTGTTGGAGCTTAGATACAAAATGGAGATGCACACTCATTGGAAGGGTGTCATTGGAACCCAGTCCCTATCACCTTGCTGGGGCCATGTGACACAGGACCCTGAGATCCAGAGCCCACGGGGAGCCTCCAGGCAGTTATAGTTTTAGTAACTCACCTGAACTTTTCTCAACTAATTGGCTCTCTGATTTGATAAGTTCCTGAGTCTCTATCACCTATGTTGTTGCAGGTACTTATAACTGACCCTACTGATGCTCTTAGGCTCAGAGGAGAGTATTGGGGGTAAGGAAGACTATGGGGTTGCATGGACTGTGCCATTCCAGGCTTTCTAAGTGTGAGAGAGATTGCCTTTTCTTCTTTTCTTGCCAAGATACAAAGTTTTGGTAGGAGGCCATGTGCATTTCCCGGCCTTCCTTGCAAATGGGTACCATGTGACTAAATTCTAGCCAATGAGGTTTGAGCAGAAGTTGTTTGGGTAGGACCTCACTTAAAACAGTGAGAGAGAGCCAGCCAATCATAGGCTTCTATTTGGGGCAAACAACTGTTCTGGTTTGCCTACAATTGTGGAAGTTTCAGAGAGATGAGACTTGTAGTCTTAAAACCCAAACAGTCCCAGGTAAACTGGATAAATTTATCACTCTGCCTTCCTTTCTTTCAGCAGATTATAGGTGTGATGGTTGGAGTTGTAGCAGCTATCTCATGGTCATAAGATGACAAGCAATATCTAAGAGTGACTGGGTTAGAGGATAAGAGGAACTTGGTTCCATTGCAACTGCTCTTGACTTCTTGGTACATGAGGAAAAACAACTCCCCAATTAGTGAAACAATCTTTTAATTTTTTTGAGTGTAGTGGTCCTCTTTTCTAACAGTCACAAATTCCATTAGTGTTAACTTGATTAAAGAGCTCTATTTTGCCCATGTCAGGGGAAGACATTCCCTTTTGACTGAAGCAAGTTCAATTCCCTAGAGAAAGATGGCTTCAACATTGTGGGAATGGTTCAAATCCTTTCAGATGCTAACCACTTCCTCCCTGAACCTCATTCTGAATTTCATTATCCCCAGGCCTCATCCCTTGAAAACTTACTCTCAAAAGAACCCTGAGACAGATTTGACACGCTCATGGAGAAGTTTGGTGTTTGGAGGGAAGGACCCTCGTAGGTGATGTGGCCTCTCAGTGTCTTAATTTACTGATGAGGAAACAGAAGAGGCGGGGTGTGGGGGCCTGGACCCCAGTGGATTCACTGTCTTTGGTATGGGTCCTGCCTCTCCTTGGGATACCCTGAGCCCACCGTTTCTCAGCCCCTCCTTTGATTGTGAACTTGAATTTCAGTCCAAATTGTATGGACTGAACAAAGTTGAATGCTCTCCTGTTGTCGCCAAAGATGGTAATCTATGAGATGATCCAGAGTGCATATCAACGTGTGTTTGTAGATAGCCTTCTGCCGGTAAATTAGATGGAAGGAGACTTTACACTTTGTAGATGTGAAAAGAGAAAGGCTGAAGGGCTCAGGGCCCATTTGTGGTGGGGTTGTGGCCCTGTACTCGGATGGCATAGGAGCTGCTGTTCTTCATGAGGGCTACTAGGAAAGAACCCCTCCAGAAAGTGAAATGATCTGAATTTTACATGAAGTTCTGGTTGACAAGGTAGAAGAGAATTGCATGCGTGTCAAGTTGCTTCAGTTGTGTCTGACTTTTTGCCACCCTATGGACTGTAGCCCACCAGGCTCCTCTGTCCATGGGTTTCTCCAGGCAAGAATACTGGAGTTGGTTGCCATGCCCTCCTCCAGGGGATCTTCCTGACTCAGGGATCAAACCTGCATGTCTTATGTCTTCTGCATTGGCAGGCGGGCTTTTTACCACTAGTGCCACCTGGGAAGCCCAAGAAGAGAGTTGGGCCAAACTAAACAGTCATTCCCAGGAGATGTTAAAACTGGGAAGAGAGTGAGCATCTTTTCCCACCTTTTCCCACGGGCAGCTTACATTGGATCACAGAGTGGGGAGTGTTTGGTAAGTGGACTTTGCCCCTGGGAGCCCCCTACACAAAAGTGAAATTCCCTCAGCCCGCCAGTGAAGGTTTTTATTTGCGTGGAGAGACAGTGCCCTACCTATGAACCACATTTTAAAATGCATTTTGAGATTTGAGCTAATAATGTGAATGACATTCAGTGAGATTGCCAAATGCTGGTAATTTACTCTCATTTTCACATTAATGTGGGCCCACCTGTGATGAATTGGAAACTAAATAAGCACATCAGTTTTAATTAGATATTTCAGAGACTGGATCTAGTTAAACAGCAGTATTCATTCTTATCTATTAAATTGTGAAAGTTTAGCACAGTTTTCAGAAGTTTACACCTCTCCCCTCCCCCCACCATTTGCCCTTCTCTTTTGTTTTGCAAATAAATACTCTTTTCTTTTGGAAACTTTTGAGTTAAAAAGTGCCTGGTTTGCTGCAAGGAGAAAGAAAATGATTGCATTTAAGTCTTAAAAAGCTAAACAGACCATCAAGTTCATTCCTTATTTGTTTTATATTAAGAAACATAATTTTGGGAACCTTTAAAAAGACAAATGTAAGATTATGATTACCTGGAAGATACTGACTCTGACACTAAGAATTCTGTGTTCCTCAAACACTGATGTACATATCAGGATCTAAGAACACCACTAGTGTAGGGCTAATAGAGTATGGCTGAGTGACCTTCTATAGGAGAAAGGAGCCAATTTTCAAAATCCAAGATGAGATATTACAGTCCTAACAAAGGCAAAATGTTCTCTGATGCAAAGGGTCTAAGATCTAATGAAACAGTGGGGGTAGATGTGGGGGTAACTTTGATTAATATTTGTGAAGGATGAGGAACTAGTATAGAAAATGAGCCTTAAAAATCAGCAGCCCTTAAAAAAAAAAAAACTCAGTAATCCTGAAAGAATTATTTATAGGTGTAATTTTTGTGTTGGTTCTAATATTCTCCAGTGTTATTCTCTGTGTTTCTACCTGGTTAGATTGTGAACTCAGGGAGGGTAAGCTGTGTCTTGCTGTGGTTACCTTCTCAGCACTCAGCATAGTGGTTGTTCCATGGTAGGTGTTTAATAAACGTTTGTATATCTTTATGTGCTTCCCTGGTGGCTCAGACAGTAAAGAATCCACCTGCAGTGCAGGACAGTAAGATTCAATCCCTGGGTCGGGAAGATCCCCTGGAGAAGGAAATGGCAACCCACTCCAGTATTCTTGCCTGGAGAATTCCATGGACAAAGAAACCTGGCGGGCTACAGTCCATGGGGTCACAAAGAGTCTATGTATTGCTAATCCCTGGCTCTAAAATATTCTCTCCCTGCAGATTTGAGTCATTGGCTGTGTCCTGTCTGTTCTTTCACCAAAAAGAATCATGGCTAACTTTAAAAAAAAATTCTGGATACACAAGAAAAAAATTACAAAAGGAGTCCATTTATTCTCAGAAAATAAAAAAAATGCTTAAAATATTTTTATTATAGTATTAATTATAGTATCAAAAAACAAAAATAAAAAATCAATACTACAAGATTAATAAATTATGGTTAAGAAAATCATAGTACTTTCATACAGTAGACTTCTATGCAGTCATTGAAACAATGTTTTAGAATAATATTTAAGGACAAAATAATTCTCCTAATATATTGTTTCAAAGAAAGGTAACAAAAAAACTTTAGAGTATAATCACATTCTTAGAAGGCTTCTTACTAGAAAGAAGACAATTAAAGAATAGAAAAAAATTAAAGATTTGTAATACATTAAAACTTCTTTATACTTTTGCAAAGTTTTTGAGTATGAAATGTATTACTTTTAGATTCAGAAAACATGTTAAGGAAGTATAGGATTTCTTTAAATAAAACTGTCTTTTGCCGGATTTAAAGTGTGACATGATTTCCCAGGAGTCTAGCAATGGAGGAAGTTGAGTGGGCTTATGGGAGGGAAGGCTGTGGTTCGAATAAAGCAAAGATGTTTGTGTGGGAGATCTTGTGCTCTGGGATAATGGACTAGTTTGAGACCTGCTGCTCCAGTTTCCAGATCTTCCTGGACCATTGCCACAGCACATTATGAAGAAAAAGAAGTGTCTTAATACTGTCCCTATACAATTTCCAGGAAGAATTCACAAATTGAGACGGAAGGAGGAAGTAACGTTTAACAGTTCTTCCTACCAGTGTCTACGGCTTAATTTTATACACAGAGCTTTCTTTCACCCTGGAGTGAATAGCTTGGAAATTATTTTCAAGTTTGCTATTTTAGTTCTTCCCTATCTGCTTCTTGAATGATCTTTTAAAAAACAAAATCTGATTACATCTCTGCTTAAAATCCTTTAATGGATTTTCCCATTGCCTTTGAGGTCTCATTCAGACTCTTTATTATGATGCACACACGTACCATTGGTGATCATCTCCTGCTTTCCTCTTCTGCTCATCTCCCATTACTTTCCCAAGTGTGTCCTAGACTTCATCACACCTGACGACTCACAGCCTCTGAGTGTATCATCCCTGTTATTCACACTTCACTTTCTTCTAGAAGCCTCTTTAGAATGCCCTTCTCCACTTGACTTCTTCTTCCCTGCCTTCATACTTACCTTCACTACACACTTAGCACATGGCATTGAGGTTGGCTAACGTTCTTTCCATCACCTTCCTGTCATCTTCTGCAGTTCAGGGATCAGCACTTGCCCATCTTCTATTTTAGTGTTTGCCATAAGACTTTTGGTCCACAACAGGTTTTCAGTAAACCTTTGTGCAGTTATGTGAGTGAATGCCTGAGACATTTTGATGGTGTGTACACACAGACACTTTTTACATTCACTCCTAGCCTTGTCGGAAGCTTTGTTTCCTAGTATCTCTCCAGTAGGCAGAGAACAGGGTCCCTTTGGATGTACACTGTGGCCTGTGTCTAGTGAAGGTAGGTGTGATTTGCAGAATAATGGTCCCCAAAGGTATGCATCCCCTAATGCCTGTGTATATGTTATCATATGTGCCAAAGGAACTTTGAGATGGAATCAAGTTTACAGACCTTAAAATAAAAAGATTATTCTGGTATAGCTGGGTGGACCCAGTATAACTATACGGGTTCTTAATTGTGGATGTAGGAGGCAGAGGTTGACAGATGTGATGGGAAGAACCGGGGGAGAGATTTGAAGTGTGAGAGGGGTTTGACCCACCACTGCTGGCTGTGAAAATAGGGCAAGGGGACCATGAATCAAGAAATGTAAGCAGCTTCTAGAACCTGAGAGCAGACCTCCCTTGATATCCAGCAGGAAAATAGTGACCTTAGTACTCCACCTTCAAGGAACTGAATTCTTCCAACAACATGAGTTAGCAGAACATAGATTCTCCCTGGAGCCTCCAGAAAGGGACACATTGCCTGACACCTTGATTTTAGCCCATGGAGACCCCTGTTGGCTTTTTGATGTAGAGAACTGCAAGATAATATGTTGTCCTAAGCAATTACGTTTGTGGTAATTTGTTACAGAAGTAATAGAAAACAAATACAGAACTTAGAACTATATAGTCTGTGATCCTCTTACTCCTTGGCTTTCCACTGGCTTCACCTGTTCTCTGCAGAGCAACCCAAGTAAAAGGAAACAAGAATAGACTGTCAACACCAACAAGAATAGAGGACCCTTCATAGTTGATCTAAAAAATGGGAGAATTAGGTGCCCTATGTGAATATGCATATGTTGAATAAGTTCTGCTATTAATTTCATTTTAAAAGCTTAATTTGGCTGTACATCTAACCTCCTTACCTCTGTCCTTCCACCTTCTCCCCACCATCTATACACATTCCCTCTATCTCTGTGTGTTTTTCTCTCTCCATTATCCCAGTCATGCTCATTCTCAACTACAGGTGGGCCATTTACCCAGAAAACCCTTAAGAAGTACAATCGGTGTAAGCCACATTAAGAATTCTGAACAGCAGATGAAATTTGTACTTGCCTCATGATGGTGACTACCTAGAACTGTGTGCCATCTTTTCACAAAGCCTAACAGGCATACGTTGGTATTTCTAAATATGAAATTTTTGCTTTTGTTCTTTTCCTGATCACATTTTTGGATTTACATCGCTTGATTTCACCAGGTGTACAAATGATACACAATCTCTAAAGGAGCCTCTGATAAACCGCATGAATTTTTAAGTGGCACTAGTCTGTTTCTCTTGCAATCTGTGTTGCTTTAGAAGGTGGTATTCTCTTTCTCATGGCTGTTGCTCCAGATGTCCCAAGATTGCTCTCTGCTGAAGCCTGCTGCAGGATGTAGAAGAAAGAGCGTTGACCCGGATGGGAGTCGAAAAGTCAATTTCAGCTCTGACAAAGCCATTGGACTCCAGAAAGACATCCATTCATTTTATTTCATTGTATATTCACTGAACTCCAGCTATTCACCAATACTATACTGGGCGTGGGGGTTACAAAGACAAATTAGATGTAGTTTCCCTTTCTTCAAGGTGCTCATAGTTTAGCGATGGGGAGGAACAAGTAAAGAAACATTTACAACACTGTGTGGGGCTTTTGAGGTGGTGATTGTTTTACTTTGCTCAGGGCTGGAAGATGAGTTGAAGTCACACACACACACGCACACACACGGTGTCGCAGACCCGTAGCCCTGCGTACCCAATTACTAGCCACCTGGGAAAAGCAAGCTGATGGTCTATATTTTCTCTGTATATGGCCTGTATGCTGTTTTTTGTGCTGCTGCTGCTGCTGCTAAGTCACTTCAGTCATGTCCGACTCTGTGCGACCCCATAGACAGCATCCCACCAGGCTCCCCCGTCCCTGGGATTCTCCAGGCAAGAACACTGGAGTGGGTTGCCATTTCCTTCTCCAATGCATGAAAGTGAAAAGTGAAAGTGAAGTCGCTCAGTCGTGTCCAACCCTCAGCGACCCTATGGACTGCAGCCTTCCAGGTTCCTCCATCCATGGGATTTTCTAGGCAAGAGTACTGGAGTGGGGTGCCATTGCTAGACAGAGATTTGAAGAAACAGAGAGCTTGAGACTGGAAAAATATCCAGAAGGATGAAACCAGGGACAATGACTTTTAAAGGACTGGCTTTTCTTTAGTTATGAAATGTTATTTGCATGGGTCTTTCTACAGGTGACATTATTTTCTATTGTGAATTATACTTTATAATTGCATGATACTGAAAAAATTCTCATGAATAATCATGTGATATAGATTCCATAAGTTGCTATTGAACTGAGATCTGTAGGTTTCCTCTGTGGCTCAGCCGCAAAGAATTCACGTGCAATGCAGGAGATGCAGAGATGTGATGCCAGTTTGATCCCTGAGTCTGGAAAATTTCCTTGAGGAGGAAATGGCAATCCACTTCAGTAATCTTGCCCAGAAAATCCCATGGACAGAGGAGCCTGGCGGGCTACAGTCCATAGGGTTGCAAAGTGTTGGACACGACTGAGCAACTAAACAATAACAACAACAATGTGAGATATACAGAAACGAAGACACAAAGACATCACATGTTTAAGGTGCCCTTTAAAAGTCATCATGAGAGGAATGTGGCGGAAAGTCTTGCTTTTAGTTCCATTGTAAAGAAACTTGTGGAGCAAAGGCCCTGTATTTTTTGACTACAAACTTCTTGCTTTCATCTTTCACATCATGCTGCTTTGAAGCACATATCCTGTGAATGGGGAAAGAATGGAATAATAATGTCAAATTAAAAGGATAGTACATTTTCTTTCAGTGATAATTATCCAAATATATAGTCGCAGAGCTGGAAGAAAAATTGCCTTAAGAGATTACCTTATCTGTGTCTTCATAATATCCTACTGTCTTATGACAATAAGACAAATATTATGACAATAAGAAGTCGAATATTACCTCCTTAATTAGTGACCCTGTATCTGGACTTTACAAGATAGGGGAAAAGCCTTCATCATCTTCATTTATCTGTTTATCTAAAACCATGGGGTAGGTTACTAAATGGATTTTAGTTAGTATTTTCTGTTGATTAATATTAGAAATGGCCAGTTACTATTTGATAGTGACACAATATTTAAAATTTGGAGACACAGTTTGTACTGAGTTCTTAAGAAAACTAAGCCAAAGTTATTTGAAACCTAGAATTCCAAAGAGGTGGTGATATAGTTGTGTCAGTCAGTCAGTCAGTTCAGTCGCTCAGTCGTGTCCAACTCTTTGCGACCCCATGAATCACAGCACGCCAGGCCTCCCTGTCCATCACCAACTGCCGGAGTTCACTCAGACTCAGGTCCATCGAGTCAGTGATGCCATCCAGCCATCTCAGCCTCTGTCGTCCCCTTCTCCTCCTGCCCCCAATCCCTCCCAGCATCAGAGTCTTTTCCAATGAGTCAACTCTTGGCATGAGGTGGCCAAAGGACTGGAGTTTCAGCCTCAGTATCAGTCCTTCCAGTTGTGTAATTAATTGTTTTTCAAAATGCATGCTGAGCAGTTCATTCTACCTTTAATTTTCATTAAGTTTTTATAACTTGAATGGACAAAACTTTGTACCTATGCTTTGTTTTCTAACTTCTATCCTGGTTTTTGGTCTAAAGCAACAAAATTAGGACTTAGCTACTTCTCGGGGAATAGTTCCTTAGTTCTCTTTATAATTCCATTTAATTATCTGCATGTAATTGAATTCGTCTTTACAATCATTCTTATTTTGATAATAATTTACTAAAAATAATATTTTACCTTAATCAACTTAATGTATATACAGGAGATAATGTACATAATGTGAAAGTGAAAGTGCTAGTTGTTCAGTTGTGTCTGACCCTTTGTGACCCCTATGGACCAATAGCTTGCCAGGCTTCTCTGTCTATGGAATTCTCCAGGCTCTGTCTATGGAATTCTCCAGGCAAGAATACTAGAGTGGTATCCATTCCTTTCTGCAGGGGATCTTTCCAACTCAAGGATTGAATCCTGATCTTTTCCATTGCAGGCAGATTCTTTACCATCTGAGCCGTTAGGTACATAATGTATTTTCTTGCTTTATAGTGTAGCACACAACAGTTAAAAAAAACCACAAACCTTCATTTTATAGGCTATGCGGATTTTGTTAGTAGTAAAAAATTAACCTTGACAGTAATAATGATCCACAAACTTTAACCTATTTTGCTATAATGGCCTCGATCCTGGCTAACTATTTGACAAATGGGGATTTTGGTCCCCAGCAACAAGAAATGAGAGCATTTCAGTGGCCATGTGTGACCTCATTACCACGGCTGGAGAGATCATCCGAGGAGAAAACTCTGTCACCGGATGTAACAACAGCATCATCTGTGGACATAAGATACACATTTGCTGCACCGTAATAACTTCCACTGGGCATATATGTAATTGGTGAATGGATTATCTTTATAATTCATTTGAGGCTCAGAAAATTAAGGCTGTTATTTCAGCAGGATTATTTACTGTGAGCTGCTTAACTCATTGTGGCGTGTGGCTGTGGCTAGCTACATGTGTACAGAAGAGAATACCGCTGTTTACTTGGTCTGAGAATGTTCTGTCTGTTTTGTGATCTTAAAGACATCCCTGTAAGAACTTTTAAAAACCCAGTGATTTGAACCCCATATTTAGATCTCTTCTGAAAACAAAATATTTGTTGTTGTTCAGTTGCTAAGTCTGACTCTTTGCGACCCCATGGACTGCAGCACGCCAGGCTCCTCTGTCCTCCACTGTTTCTCGAAGTGTGTTCAAATTCATGTTCACTGAGTGGGTGATAGCTGTGAAAAAAAGATTACAAATAGCTGTGAAAAGAAGAGAAGCGAAAAGCAAAGGAGAAAAGGAAATATATACCCATTTGAATGCAGAGTTCCAAAGAATAGCAAGGAGAGATAAGAAAGCCTTCTTCAGTGATCAATGCAAAGAAATAGAGGAAAACAATAGAATGGGAAAGACTAGAGATCTCTTCAAGAAAATTAGAGATACCAAGGGACCATTTCATGCAAAGATGGGCTCAATAAAGGACAGAAGTGGTATGGACATAACAGAAGCAGAAGATATCAAGAAGAGATGGCAAGTATACACAGAAGAACTGTACAAAAAAGATCTTCACGACCCAGATGATCATGATGGTGTGATCACTCACCTACAGCCAGACATCCTGGAATGTGAAGTCAAGTGGGCCTTAGAAAGCATCACTATGAACAAAGCTCGTGGAGGTGATGGAATTGCAGTTGAGCTATTTCAAATCCTAAAAGATGATCCTGTGAAAGTGCTGCACTCAATATGCCAGCAAATTTGGAAAACTCAGCAGTGGCCACAGGACTGGAAAAGGTCAGTTTTCATTCCAATTCCAAAGAAAGGCAATGCCAAAGAATGCTCAAACTACCACACAATTACACTCATCTCACACGCTAGTAAAGTAATGTTCAAAATTCTCCAAGCCAGGCTTCAGCAATACATGAACTGTGAATTTCCAGATGTTCAAGCTGGTTTTAGAAAAAGCTGACTCTTTGCATGGGGTCTCAAAGAGTCAGACTTAGCAACTGAACAAATTGCCAACATCCGCTGGATCATGGAAAAAGCAAGAGAGTTCCAGTGAAACATCTATTTCTGCTTTATTGACTATGCCAAAGCCTTTGACTATGTGGATCACAATAAACTGTGGAAAATTCTTCAAGAGATGGGAATTCCAGACCACCTGACCTGCTTCTTAAGAAATCTGTATGCAGGCCAGGAAGCAACAGTTAGAAGCAGACACAGAACAACAGACTGGTTCCAAATAGGAAAAGGAGTACATCAAGGCTGTATATTGTCACCCTGCTTATTTAACTTATATGCAGAGTACATCGTGAGAAGCACTGGGCTGGATGAAGCACAAGCTGGAATCAAGATTGCTGGGAGAAATATCAATAACCTCAGATATGCAGATGACACTACCCTTATGGCAGAAAGTGAAGAAGAACTAAAGAACCTCTTGATGAAAGTGAAAGAGTAAAGTGAGAAAGTTGGCTTAAAACTCAACATTCAGAAAACTAAGATTATGGCATCCAGTCCCATCACTTCATGGGAAATAGATGGGGAAACAGTGGATACATTGGCTGACTTTATTTTTCTGGGCTCCAAAATCACTGCAGATGGTGACTGCAGCCATGAAATTAAAAGACGCTTACTCCTTGGAAGGAAAGTTATGACCAACCTAGACAGCATATTAAAAAGCAGAGACATTGCCAACAAAGGTCCATCTGGTCAAGGCTATGGTTTTTCAAGTAGTCATATATGGATGTGAGAATTGGACTATAAAGAAAACTGAGTGCTGAAGAATTGATGCTTTTGAACTGTGGTGCTGGAGAAGACTCTTGAGAGTCCCTTGGACTGCAAGGAGATCCAACCAGTCCACCCTAAAGGAGATCAGTCCTAGTGTTCATTGGAAGGACTGATGTTGAAGCTGAAACTCCAATACTTTGGCCACCTGATGCAAAAATCTGATTCATTGGAAAAGACCCTGATGCTGGGAAAGATTGAGGGCAGGAGGATAAGGGGATGACAGAGGATGAGATGATTGGATGGCATCACCAACTCAATGGACATGAGTTTGGGTAAACTCTGGGGGTTGGTGATGGACAGGGAGGCGTGGCGTGCTACAGTCCATTGCTCTTTGCATCAAGTGACTAAAGTGTTGGAGTGGCAAAACATGAGAAACCCTGGTGATGGGGCAGAAAAGGAGACGTTAGACTCTTACATTTCACACTTGGACAGAGCACCCAGTGTTCATTTTCTATTTTCTAAGCTGGATCAGTTTCTATCCAGCCCATGAAAGCAACTCTCTGTGGAGTATTTCTGAATATTCAATGCCAGGTTCTTGTTTTGGCAAATCCTAGGGGAAGGAGGAAAGATTATTCACTCATTTCTCCCTCCCTTTCCTTCAGCTTTCTTGGGGCCCTGCCAGGAGCAGGGTTAGATTGCCAGTCCAGGAGGCCCACTTCACACTCCGAGAGGTGCTACTAGACCACTTATTATCCTCCTCTATGACTCCAGACTAAATCCACAGCTGAACAGTATGATGCTCCTTGCTAGTGTTGATCATTCTGGCAAAGCAGATTGTCAGTTCTGCAAGTTAATATAAGGAGTAAGCTTTGCTTGCAGTGGAAATACCTAAATTAAACTGATAGTTTCATGGTACACAGTGGTTTCTACTGCTGTCCTTTTCTACTTTTCCCTTTGGTTTTTGTGCTGCTTCTTTTTACCAACCCAAAGACTCATTTCTTTCTTTTTTTTTTTAACTATTTATTTTGCTTTTTTTTGAATGGACTCTAGGAACGGAACTTGTTCATATGTAGGGGACTTGCTTTATATAATAACAATCCCATGGACAAAGGAGCCTAGGGGGCTACAGTCCATAGGGTTGCAAAGAGTTGGGCACAACTGAAGCAATTAGCACACACAAAGCATGCACGCACATAGAGAGAGAGTGAGAGAGAGAATCAGTTTGCTGTACACCAGAAACGAACACAACATTGTAAATCAACTGTACTTCAATTTAAAAAATACACTATCCAGAAAATAAATTTATTTTGAAGGAAGAAATTAATTGATCTGTAAATCAGATAGTTGTGAAATAATAAATCAAAACAGATCGAATAAATAAATAAATATATATGTAATTTGCCAGAGGAAATAAACTTTTAATTTTGTACTGGAGTATAGCCGATTAACAATGTTGTGATAGTTTTAGGTGAACAACTCAGGGACTCAGCCATACATACACATGTTTCCATTCTCCCCCAAACTCCCCTCCCATCCAGGCTGCCACATAACATTGAGCAGAGTTCCATGTGCTACACAGTAGGTCCTTGTTGGTTATCCATTTTAAATCAGCAGTGTGTACATATCCAGCCCAAACTTCCTGACTATCTGTTCCCCCATCCTTCTTCCCCACGGCAACCATAAGTTCTTTCTCTAAGTCTGTGAATCTGTTTGTTTTGTAAGTAAGTTCATTTGTATCATTTCTTTTCAGATTCCACATATAAGGGATGTCATATGATATTTCTCCTCTGCCAACCACTCATTTCTTTATACTGAAATGAGAACATAGCTGAATGTATTCTTATCAGAAAAACAAGCTGCAGTGGTTAACTTAGATGCAATTTTGATGTGTCTAGATGATTAGTCTGTTATTTGTTTTCAAATTTCCTGCAAAAGAAAATTAACTGACTATCCATTGTCTAACATTGGCTAACTCTAAATGAAATCATGATCATTTCTACAGCAGATTTACCTTCCTAATTATGCTTGGCTAATGTTTACACTGACTGATGGAAAAGGATGGTGCCTGGGAGAATGCCAAATGGCAGAAGGAAGTCTGACCTGAGACTAAAAATGTCCAAGGGTAAATTATCAAGTGGACAGTCTGCAGAGAGACAAAAAAAAAAAAAAAAAAAGCTGATGATCTGAATATCATTATTCTTTCAACTCTGTGTCCACTTCCCTCTTGATCTTGAAACAAATTTCTTGGCTGAGATACAGACAGCGCATTTTAACCTTGGTGATATCTGAGAGGAATAAAGATATTTCTGCTGTCTCCAGAGCTTCAGCACGAGATTTTGAAAAGGAGAAATGTTTGCAAATGCTACTGATGTCAAAACCTGTTGGGGAATTGCCTTGATTCTCACGTTCTATAGCTTTCATCTCTCTACATCTAAGTCGCATGACCCCTAAATGCAGTCTCCATGATCTCTGAAGCCCAGGCCCAGGGTGTAATCCTGACTATGGACAGAAAGAATTATAGGGACTTAAAGTCTAGTCTCTTGGGCCTCAGTGTGCTGGTATGTATCATACCTGGGCCACAGCAGGGAGGGGAAAATGGGGAGGAGTCTGGTAATCTGAAACTACACCCTTACGAGTATGAGCCAGGCAGTGGGAGACAGATTCAGCTGAAGGTAATTCGGCACTGAAGTTTACTACAAGAAAGGAAGGGATACCAGCCACTCTTTCTGAACACACTTTGCAAAGTGCTTTTAAAGACTATGATTATCTTAAAAAAAAAAAAGGTGGGGGGGACTTTCCTGGTGGTACAGTGCTTAAGAGTTCAGGCTCATGCAGGGGTGCGTGTTCAGTCCCTGGTTGGGGAGCTAAGATCTCACATGTCTCGAGGCCAAAACCCCCAGAGCATGAGAAACAGAAGTGATCGTGTAACAGATTCAATCAAGACTTTAAAAATGGTCCACATGAAAAAGATCTTAAAAAAAATAAAGACTATGATTAAAATGTCGGCGGAGGCAGTGTGAATCAAGTGATTGAAAAATCAGTGATTAGACCATGAGATGTAGAAAAAATAGTGTGATGTTGCTCCCATGCCAACCAAAGGCACAGGCTTGACTCCCAGACTTGCTTCCCCCGGTAGAACCTCCTATGTCTTCAGATGACATCTAGTCTGAAAGACAGGCAGGTGATCTGGAGACCATGGCTGCGGACAACACTCCAGATTAGGTGCGACTGTTGGATGGGATAGGCAGAAAGAAGTGGATACAACATGAGATAACCAGAGTGTCTTCCGTACCTTGATTTTAACAGGTTCCAAATAGCTCAGTCCTTTCGCTCAAGCTTGAACTTTCTTTGTAGTCATCATGCTTTTAATTGTTAATTACATACATACGTGGTGGTGTTGGTAGTTTAGTCTTTAAGTTTTGCCTGACTCTTGTGACCCAATTGACTGTAATTTGCCAGGATGCTCTCTGTCCATGGGGTTTCCCAGGCAAGATTACTGGGGTGGGTTGCCATTTCCTTCTCCAGGGGATCTTCCCGACCCAGGAATCTAACCAGGGTCTTATGTATTGCAGGGAGATTCTTTACCGAATGAGCTACAGGGGAAGCCCACTTACATACATACATTCAGTAAATTTCTGACCAAATCCAGGTATTCTTATTCCAGAGTGGCCCCTGTCGTTGCCTTGATATCACTTCTCATTGTTTGTCATCTGGACTGTGGGGACAGCATGCTTCCTGACTTTTCTCCTCACCCCTAGAAATCTTCTAGCAGGTGCACTAGAATGAACTTGCTTAAGATACATTTGTGGGCTTCCCTGGTGGCTCAGAGGATAAAGCGTCTGCCTGCAATGCAGGAGACCTGGGTTTGATCCCTGGGTCAGGAAGATCCCCTGTAGAAGGCAATGGCACCCCACTCCAGTACTCTTGCCTGGAAAATCCCATGGACAGAGGAGCCTGTTAGACTACAGTCCATGGGATTGCAAAGAGTCGGACATGACTGAGTGACTTCACTTTAAGATACATTTGATTATGTCATCCCCTCCTGAGTGATCTCCAGCATTTCCTCTTTGTCCTGAGGACCCTTTAAATAGTGTGACAAACAAGAGGCTCCATTTAGCTCCTGTCTACCCCTCCAGCCTCATTTCTTGCCACACTCCTATCTTCATACTCTGTACCATGGCTGCATTGACCTTCTGCCCTTTTCCAAACTGGCCATGCCCGATTCTCACTCTACTATTCCTATGGTCCCTCCCTCAGCTCTCCTTATCTACAAATTAAAGTGGTGCAACATGACTTTTATTTATAGTAAAAGGATTATTTAGGATGAAAATGACTACATTGCTGTATTTACTAATGCAGAATGAATTATGGTAAATCTCAAGATAAATCCCAGGTTGTGTTGAGATGTTGATTTGCCTCAATTAGAATCATTAGACTAAAGAGTGAAAAGAAGTTTAATTCACTGGTCTTAGGAGTTCTATCTTTAGTTTGTTAGGTTTTTAAGGGTTTGACAATCCAGTGTCCACATACTAAATATAAAACTACTGGGAAACTAATTCTTAGGCAATATGCTATTAAAAATTCACATTGTCTGGTGCTCGCTTTGGCAGCACATATACTAAAATTGGAACAATACAGAGAAGATTAGCATGGTCCCTGTGCAAAGATGACATGCAAATTCATGAAGTGTTTCATGTATTTATGAGTTTGAGAGATTGGGACGCTACTGATACTACATATAACATAGATAACTAATGAGAACTATACATTAGCTGTACTAATGTATAGCTCAAGGAACCCTACTCAGTGCTCTGGGGTGACCCAAATGAGAGGAAAATCCAGAAAAGAGGGGATATATGTATACATATAGTTGATTCACTTTGCTATCCAGTAGAAACTACCACAATATTGTAAAGCAATTGTACTCTAATAAAAATTAAATATTAAAAATTCAGATTGCCTGAATAAACCAATTGGGTGGCTTCTTGTATTTAGAATCTTTATCTGAAAAAGAATGCTTAGTCTCGAGAGCTTAACAAGAATAAAATTTAGATGAATAATATAATATGTAAAAATAATATATGTATTTCTTGAAATGTATTCACTTTTCACATTTTGTTTCCCCATTTCTGATAAAGGATCCTAATCACAGCACTGAAAAATCAACACCCTAGCAGTCTGTCTTAGGAATAAATGAAAGAGAAAGGACTGGAATGCTCCCGGATGCAATGTTCAAGGCAAAAGTCGTGCTTCTGATCCCAGTAGGGTTATGATATGCTCTCTGCAAAGCCCATTGCTCCTGGTTTTTCAATTACAACTTTGACTCATATTCCTTGATTAGTAACAAGCAATCAATCATAATTAATTAGTTAAAATGTTCAACCGTTAAAATCATTACCATTAATTAAAATAATTATCTCTATTTTGGCTGCACTTCATTACCATTCTGGGAAATGCGTTGCTTTACTGCCATTCCTAGTACACATTCTTGGTGAAAGCAAAGCATATAATAGATCATCGATGAACTGCTTTAAAAGTGACAACCACAATAAGGTTTGGGCTTCTGTTGTTGTTGTGGTTGCATTTGGATAAAACATTTTTCTATAGTATCCTGAGCTTTATGAATAAAGCTCTTTGAAATGAGCGTTAGCTTTTCACAGGATGCTAGGAAATGAGAATTTTGGAAAGAACTTGTGCTTTAGAAGGAAATGTTTGTTTTATAGGTTAAACAATAGACTAGATACACAAAAGGAGAGAGAACCAGTGAAGTAGAGTAGATAACAGTGTTGGAAACATGACCTGAGACATAGGAATTGGAGAAAAAGAAGATAAGGGGCATGGAAGGTAAGATACAATGCGAAGTGACAGTTTTTTCTATTAGAGATCTAGAATGATAAAATAAAAAGAATAGAAGGGAGAAGCCTTTGAAGAGGTAATGGTAAAGAGTTTTCTAGAATGGGAAAAATGTATGTGCCCTAAGCACGGTGTTTGTGCTTACATGCTCAGTCACTCTCTTTCCGACTTCATGAACTGTAGCCCACCAGACTCCTCTGTCCACGCAAGACATACTGGCAAGAATACTGGAGTGGGTTGCCATTTCCTCCTCCAGGGGATCTTCCCATCCAGGGATCGTATGCACATTTCCTGCATTGGCAGGTGGATTCTTTATCACTGAGCCACCTGGGAAGCCCCTAAGCAGAGTAAATAGGAACAAACCCATATCTAGACACATAAGAGTTAAACTGCAAAAGTTTAAGAAAGAAGAGGGAAAACAGTTAAAGACAAATGTTAGAAAAAACAAACTTAGAAACAAATGACAGAAGCATAGGAATTAAATGCCAGGAACAGTAGATGCTGGAAAACACTGGAATCCTGTTACCTAAGCACTGAGGGGAAAGAACTTGAACCTAAAAGTATCCGAAGAGTGATGAACATTTCTGGCTATACATAGATGAAGCACATGCCTATTTTCAGACTCTCATTGAAAGAAAGGCTCATACAGACACTTTAGCAATAAGCAAAATGAGCTCAAATGCAAGAAGAAATTGCGACCAAAGAAATCAGCCAAATATGTTGGTCTGCCCAAATACCTTGTGACTAATCAGTGGCACTACTCACTAATTTGGGGAGAAAAGTGGTTAAAATGATGGTTAAGATATTAGATGTTGCTTACATGAAATGGGAGCATGGGATGCTACTTGGAGAGAAGTTAACACATTTTAAGATTCTTGCCTTGTTTGGGAGAAGGATGAAGATATTGTTAATACTTGTTAGAAAAACATAAGGTTATGGATGCATGTTATTAATATAAAGGATAACTTCTGAAAGAAACATACATTTCATGACGGTGTGCCTCTGGGGCTGGGGTGGGGAGTCTGGGTTTGAGAAAGTATGCGGTGGGATTTCATTGTTATCAGAGGCAACTGCATTGTGGACAACAAGGTCATGGCTTTCTGGGAATGAATACCAGCTCAGCTTCTGTTCTTTGCTGGATTGGGTCCCATACTTCATCTGACTGTATTTGGAGATAAGACCTTTAAAATGGTAATTAAATTAAAAATGAGGTCGTTAGTGTGGGCCCTAATCCAGTATGCTGGTGTCCTTTTATAAGAAAAGGAAATTAGGGCATAGACACACAGAGAGAAGACAGCTGTCTACAAGCCAAGGAGAGAGGCCTCAGTGGAAACCAATTGTTTAGACACTTTATACATATATTTGGCTGCATTGTGTCTAAGTCGGGTCACGCGGGATCTTGCGTTGCGGTACACAGACTCTCTAGTTGTGGCACAGCCTCAGCTGCTCCCTGGAACACGTGGGGTCCTGTCTCAGTTCTCTGTCCAGTGATTGAACTCGTGTCCGCAGCATTGCAAGGCGAACTCGTAACCACTGGACCACCAGGGAAGTCCCTCTGTATATACTTTTGTTTCAGATTTCTAGCCTCCAGAATTATGAGATAATAAATTTCTGTGGTTTAAGCCACCTAGTGTTTGGAACTGTGTTATCGTAGCCCTAGCAAAGTAACACAGCCTTTTAAGTATCTTGACTTGGCATGGCTTAAAATTCTGTACCTCAGTTTCTTCTCTGTAAAACTAAGATAATAACAACCCTATCTCATAGGGTTTTTGTAAGATTTAATCAAATTAATGCATGTAAAGTACTTGGAATACTACATATATATATGTATATATATATATATATATATGGTTAACCCTCAATAGATGTTAGCTATTATTTTATTAAAAAATTTAAATGTGACAAACTATTAACATTGATTCATTGGGAGTGATGGGGAAATGGATATTTGTTGTATTCTGTATTTTTAGGAAAATTTAAAAATTATTCTGACTAAAAAGGTAAATCTGTTTTCTATTATCTGGCTTCCCTTGTGGCTCAGTGTAAAGAAACCCCTGCCAATGCAGGAAACTCGGGTTCAATCCCTGGGTCAGGAAGATCCCCTGGAGAAGGGAATGGCAACACATTCCAGTATTCTTGCCTGGGGAATCCCATGGACAGAGGAGCCTGGTGGGCTATAGTCCATGGGGTCAATAAAGAGTCAGACATGACTTTAATGACTAAACAACAACATTTTCTGTTATCAGCATTATGTAGGAACTTGATAGATTGAAGAATATTGCAACTGATGTCTTGGTAGAGGGTTTATTAACATATAATTTACTTATTTGGGAAATATTTTTAGTGCCAAGCTGACTCTTTGAGTATTATGTCTTAGCCAATTGTCTTTCTTTTCTTTTTTTCTTTATTTTTGGCTGCACTGAGTCTTTGTTGCACAAGCAGGGGCTACTCTTGTTGTGGTGTCTTCTTTTGTCTGGGCTCAAGGGCTTTAGAGTGGGCGCTCAGTAAATGTGGTGCACAGGCTCAGTTGCCTTGTGGCATGAGGACTCTGCCCCAAACAGCATTGAACCCATGTCCTCTGTGTTGGGGACCAATGGCAGGCAGATTCTTAACCACTGCACGACCAGGGAAGTCCCTGTCTTTCTTTTCTGAGAGTGTTTACTACCAATACAGTGGTTTTCAGAAGTTGTGATCTGTTCCCTGTCTGCCCAAAGCGCATGGGCATTTGACTAGAGAAGTTTATTACAGACAGACGGCCCACATGCTCTATCGCTTTGCCTAGAGAATTTGATGCACCGTCATAATAATGATTTTAAAAAGCTACCTGAGAAGAATGAACGATTCTGCTAATCAGCCTGTTGGAGGTCTCAGGTCTCCAGAAACAAAGGCAAGCAGAGTAGGTGACAATGAGACCAGAAATGTCTTGGGATGTTAGGATTAATGATGTACACACCCGGGTCCTTTGTAGTTGAGCCTTGTCCAGATGCACCCAGCTATAAAAGAAGACTACGAGAACTCATTAATCAGTAATTCTGTACAACTTCAAAAACAGATCTCCACCACAAAGAGTGAGTTTTCTGACAACCTCCTAATGCCTCAGAGTTGTGAGGGAAGGCTTTTGTCAAACCTGTGACTCACCATGATAGCTCAAAGAAACACCCAGTAGGGCCTGGGCAAAGCTCATCTCATTGAAAAATGTGTCTATCATTAAAACCCTTTGCTGAGTTTTGCTAAAGTCACCCTCCAGTCCTGACTTCATTCAGCTGCTGCCTCACAGTTGACTCCAGCAACATGTATTCTACTTTTAATCAGAGTCACATGAAGACCCAGTCACCACTGTAAGGTACTGACTGCCTGTGAAGGTGGCGGGTATTGACACCAGGCTTTCCAGTCTCCACCTCACCCTGTCGGCTACTCACTAGGACAGAAAGTTTAGTGACTAATGTGAGTTGATGCTATTAAATTATGATCATGTGAGAGTGTTAGTCACTCAGTCGTGTCCAACTCTTTGCAACCCCATGGACTGTAGCCCGCCAGGCTCCTCTGTTGGTGGAATTTCCCAGGCAAGAATACTGGAGTGGGTTGCTATTTCCTTCTCCAGGGGATCTTCCCTGATCAGGGGTCAAACCTGTGTCTCCTGCGTTGGCAGGCAGATTATTTACCGTTGAGCCATCAGGGAAGCCCTTATTTCTTTCCTGCTGCTGCTAAGTCATGTCAGTCGTGTCTGACTCTGTGTGACCCCATAGACGGCAGCCCACCAGGCTCCCCCGTCCCTGGGATTCTCCAGGCAAGAGTACTGGAGTGAGTTGCCATTGCCTTCTCCGTATTTCTTTCCTACCTCCTGGTAAATTATTTTCTGGGATTTCAGAGATACCTTCTATAAAAAAAAGAAAGAAAGAAACCTTTATTCTTTGTTTTGGATTTGAAAATCTCAATTGTGTGACATGACTATGAGTTTCCCCAATTTCTTGTTACCATGTCTGTGGGGCATGGTACCCACACAGGTAGGATTCCTGGTCATCTGACTTGGTTTCCTGGAGTTCCTAATTTGGTTTGCCCAGGCCTGACCAACTAGGGTTGTAGTCACCTGAATTAGGCTTGAAAATATTTGTTGGTTTTAAAAAATAAGACCTCCCTTTTAGCTGGAATATACCAGGATTTGGAATGTATTTTTATGAGTGAACATATAGCCTCCAGAAAGATTCAAGAATAAGCAAATAAGGTGCATGAGGAGAGAAACAAGTGTCTGTGTTGTTGAGATACAATATCCTAAACAGTGCTGTGTCTGTCATGGAGACAGTATTAATTAAACATTAGCATGCATGCATCGCTTCAGTCATGTCTGACTTTTTGCAACCCCATGGACGGTAGCCCACCAGGCTCCTCTCTCCATGGGATTCTCCAGGGAAGAATACTGGAGCGGGTTGCCATTTCCTACTCCAGGGGATCTTCCTGACCCAGGGACTGAACCCACGTCTCTTGCATCTTTTGCACTGGGAGGCGGGCTCTTTACTGCTAGTGCCACTTTGGAAGCCTGAACATTAATATGGGTAGTGTGAAATCGTCACAGTTCATTCCAAGAAAATATATTGCATCCTTAATAAGAGGTATTATTCTGTTGGTCCCTCTGTCATTGGTCAGAGAAGTTAACGGTTGCCCATGGATGTCCCTTCTTGTTTCCTGGTCTTTTTATAAGCCAAGTGCAATGTTGGTGATGAAGGGGAAAGTATTAAAATAATCTTCAGGCACTCATCTGGAGGGAGAGAAGAAAGTTCCTAAGAAGTCATCATTATCTACAAAACCATGGTGCCGAATGGCATGAGGTCCAGAGGCAGCATTTCCATGGACGGGTAGAAAAGTGCACTACGTACTGTTGCTAGGCAACAGCCCATGCCAGCTTCTCTTGAGTGAAGGCCAAGACAGTCAACAGAAACCAATGGGCTTATGAGGGAAAGAGTTTTCACACCAAATTTCAACTTCTGTGTTCGTTTTGCCATTACAGATCATGTTTTGACCAGTATTTGGTGGGGAGGGACTTCTGTATGTGGCAACAATTTAGCAAACTGTCCCTAAAATAATTTCAGGAAGTTTTCCTTATGGCCTAGTATTAATTATGTGTTTTGTGTATAAAATGTAAATTCAGAGAGAAAGAACACATTTCTCTACATGATGTTCCATTTATACCAATATGTAGCCACCCAACTATTTTTCCCTATTTGAATATTCCATTCCATTCCTTTCTCACTTTGGCTACATGTTTCATGCAGAGTAGATCTGCTCTAGACAGCATGTTCAAATCACATTTGTAACTAGAATATTCTTTCTTTCAGCAGGTGTTCAGGGTGCTGTGGTTTGCCATGGGTAACTTAACAAATCCATTACTTTTGTTGCCTGGAAACACTCCAGTGGAAGAAACTGTGGCTATTACTATGTCGTAGATTGCACCTAAAACTTAGAATCACAGAACAATGTCTCTTGCTTAAACTCTATTTTATCGAAGATTCAAAATGAATGAGGCACCAATTCACTTAAGGTGTATTTGCATACCTACTATGTGCCAGGTATGGAACTTTCACACATACAAATTGTGTGTATAATCAAATCGTACTAGTAAACACTTTTTACAAATTATGTTTAAAATATACCCAAGGTTTGTTTCCCAGCTTCCTTTGTCTTATGGTCAAGCCTACACAATGAGTTATTTTTATTTTGAATTCTATTCAATTATATTCTGTATGGTCAAAGCTATGGTTTTTCCAGTAGTCATGTACAGATGTGTGAGTTGGACCATAAAGAAGGCTGAACACCGAAGAATTGATGCTTTTTAACTGGTACTAAAGAAGACTCTTGAGAGTCCCCTGGACAGCAAGGAGATCAAACCAGTCAATCCTAAAGGAAATCAACCCTGAATATTCACTGGAAGGACTGATGCTGAAGCTGAAGGTCCAGTACTTTGACCACCTGATGTGAAGAGCTGACTCTTTGGAAAAGATCCTGATGCTGGGAAAAACTGAAGGCCGGAGGAGAAGTGGGTGACAGAGGACGAGATGATTGGATGCCTTCACTGACTCAGTGCACGAGTTTGAACAAATTCTGGGAGATAGGACATGGAAGCCTGGCGTGGCGTGCTGCAGTCCATGGGGTCATAAAGAATCAAACGCGACTTAGCGACTGGACAGCAGTATTCAATGGGATTGGCACTGGGTGTTTCTTTGTCACTGGTCATAGAGTTAGGGACTTCGTGAGCTGCTTCCAGGGCTGCAGTCGTAGGAGAGAGAGGAAGAACCAGAAACACAAATCTTGGAACCTCCTCCCCAGTGCTAACCAAAACTCCCTTGTTTTGATCCTTTTTACAAACTGTTTCTTTTTTATAACTTTTATTTGAGAAAGAAAGTTCATTAACCTTTGATATTTGTTGTTGTTTAGTCGCTAAGTCATGCCTGACTCTTTGTGACCCCATGGACTGTAGCCCGCCAGGCTCCTCTGTCCATGGAATTCTCCAGGCAAGAATACTGGAGTGGGTTGCCATTTCCTCTTCCAGGAGATCTTCCCCACCCAGGGATCTTCCAGACCCAGGGATCTAACCTGGGTCTCCTGCATTGGCTGGAGGTTTCTCTACCACTGAGCCACGAAGGAAGCCCTAAACCTTTGGTATAAACCTTGATAACTCAGAAAGAATAGTCCAGTATTTCTCATAGGGTGGTCCACCATCTTGCATGCACATAAAGTCAATGTAAAGAAGCAATGATCTTAGGTGAAGGAAAGGAGAAAGATGCAATTTCAGAGAAATACACGAAGTCTTCAGATTGTTTTGAGATGATTTATTTCTTAACAATAACTTTCTTGCAATTCTTCTATAATGCATATACATGTATGCATTATATACATACACATATACATACATGCATTATATACACACACATATACATGTATGCTATATATATATATATATTCAAAAAGCATGCTATCTTGGAATTGGGTTTATGCAGAAATAAATTGGAGGAATTAGATTGCCACTAAATGTGTGTGTGTTTTCAGCTTAATATCAGTGAATTTGCTTGAATGAGGTGCATGGTGCTTGAGTGAGCGAGAGTTTTCAGATCTGGAAGAACGGGCTGATATGATCTTACATTGTATATGAAGGCTAGCCATACATACTAAATCACAGACGGGATGAAAAATCCCTCTTTATACCAAGCAGGGGAAAAGCTACAATTTATGAAGCTCTAAATGAGTCATCAAGGTTTCTCTTTATGGAGGAAGATAATATTAACAGCTGTCCTGTTGGATTCCATTTGCTCAATTTAAGAGGACTAGTCTAAATGGTTTATTTATTTAATGTTTTACATCATGTAAGTATCTTGGTCTGATTGTAACATGCATTTGTTTTTCACATTTCAGGTTTATACTTTTGCAACGAGGTATTTTTCATGTGCTTCTTTATCCAAGGAAATTGTTGAAACACAGTGAAGCTGTATTTAAGAATAAAGGGTTGATGGGATGATCATCATATGAAGATCAAAATCCTCGTGACTTTTTTATTTAAAGTAGTGACAGATCCCTCATTGCTTCTTTAACTTCTGTGATCAGGCGACCCCCTTTTCTTTGCCGTCTTCTCATTTCTCTCACTGCTCCTTCTTTGTTTCTATCACTGGCTTCTCTAGCTGGTCAAGGTAGACTGGATTAGGATAGACTGGACAAAAGATAAAAGATTCTTTCAGCAAAAATACACATTATGAGATTTAAGAAAAGTGTGTGTGTGTGTGTGCACGCACGCATGTGCGCTCAGTTCCTCAGTCAGCTCCAACTCTTTCCGACCACATGAACTGTAGTCCTCCGGGCTCCTCTGTCCATGGAATTCTCCAGGCAAGAGTACTGGAGTGGGTTGCCATTTCCTCCTCCAGGGGACCTTCCTGACCCAGGGATTGAACTCACGTGTCCTAGATTGCATCTCCTACATTGTTGGTTAGATTCTTTACCACTAGCTCCTCCTGGGAAGCCCTTTAGGAAAACTATGAAGGGTTAAGTACAGGATCTGATTTTCAGCCCAGGTCCTCTTGTAAACCCCACTTTTCCTGTCTGCAAAGTTTTTGTTTATCAGGCTTCCTGATATGCATACTACTCTACTCACTGGCAAATTTATGGTGTTTTTTTTTCCCCCACTCTTGAGGTAAAGATATGTAATAGTTTAATTACATCTCCCTCTATTTACTCTATCCTGGCACTCCGTCACCATACATTTTCCTTTTTTCTGCTGTCTGTCGGATGATAGAAGTGACAGAAAGGAGAGATACTGCTTGGGCTGTGCAAATGCCTGGATATAAATTAATCTTGAATTAATCTGGAAAACATTAAATTAAACCAATATTTAATGAAGTTTAACTTTGGGGAAGTAAATTGTGATTTCAGTGTGAGGGCTGTGGTGGTGTAGGGCCTGGGCAATCAGATGTCACATTGCAGCTTAACTGGGCTCGAATGGCAGAGGTTGGGGTTTCTTTGCTTTCTTTGTTTTTTTTTTTGATGTGGACCATTTTTAAAGTTTTCATTGAGTTTGTTACAATATTACTTCTGTTGTTTATGTTCTGGTTTTTTGGCCACAGGCATGTGAGACCTTAGTTTCCCCACCAGGACTCAAACCCACACCCCCTGCATTGGAAGGTGACAGTCCAAATCACTGGATCACCGGGGAAATCCCAGAGGTTGGGGTTTTTACTGAGTATTTCTTGTTTTCTAAGCTACATAAGAAACCTCTTTTTTTCTTTTTCCTGCCATACATTAATCTCTGCCCTGCTTTTATGCAAATCGCTTCTCTACCTGAATTTCATTTTTTCAGTTATTCATTCATCAAACTTTTGCTCAGTGCCCAGCCTGCACTATGCTCTGGGAATGCCAGGCTACCCGAGTTTACAGTCTATCGGACTGGTAAACACTCCTGGGACAAGGGATTCCTGGGTGTATTAGGTGTGCACGAAGAAGGGCCTCCAGTTAGGTCTGGGAGTTCATGTTTATAACCACAAGGTGTCCATTTGCCTGACTTCAAGGGGTCCCCACATAGACAGCCCACACTGGTTGCCATAGTTACTGGGTGTTTGTGGTGTGCTGAGTAGCTTCAGTCATGTCTGACTCTTTGTGACCCCATGGACTGCAGCCCGCCAGGCTCCTCTGTCCATAGGATTTCCCAGGCAAGAATACTGGAGTCAGTTGCCATTTCCTTCTCCAGGGGGTCTTCCTGACCCAGGAATCGAACCCACATCTCCAACTTTGGCAGGCGGATTCTTTACCACTGAGCCACCAGGGAAGGGGACGGGAGGGGTGTAAACACTTTCAGTATTCAGAGGTCAAACGTGGAGTAAAATTTCTCCTCCAGTCACCAGTCCACCTCCCCAAATGAAACAGAACTCTTCTGTCCCTTGAATTCCAAACCAAGTCACTTACAGAGGGCCCACATATGACAGTGAATCATGGCCTTCACCTCGACCCAATTTTAATAACATGCGGGGGTAAATTTCCCTCAGGGAGAACACGTTTGTGAGGGACTTAAGTAACATGGTTCCATGAGGTCAGAGCATAGAACTGAAGGAGGTCTGGTGTGTACCGTTCTGAGAATTGTTTTCTTTGCTTGTTTCTATGGCTTTTTAACAGCAGGAGTTTTGATAGGAGCTGGGGAGCAGATAACTTGAAAGTGACTCACTGACAATGCTTGGAGTATTTTTTTGTTGTTGATTGAAAATAAGTTCTTCCATTATTAATTACAAAACAGTCAGTGACGTTTATAACATGCTGTCAAGATTGGGGGACTCAACTAGAGCTACTTGGTCTTATTTAAAACAAATTATTGCAAGTTTCCCTTGCTTCCTTCCTCCCTCCCCCTCTTCCTCCCTTTTTTCTTTCCTTCCTGTAGGTCGTAGCGGGCAAAGAGGTGAAGGCATGGGAATATACATTGAAAAATAAATTTGTACACATACAGTAGTATCTGCATTTGACATTATGCTTTAAAAAAATTTCTGCCACCTTATGTATAATGATGACAACCTAGATTTAGATCGTTTTACTTCATCTATTCCTAGAAAACCTTCCTCTGGGCAGTTTTCTCTTGTCTTTTGTCAATGCTCTGGACATGTACCTACTTTGGAGACAAGCCTTCTGCAGTCTGGGCCCAGCTGGTACACAGCATGTTGTCTGCTCAGGAGAAAATGATGTGCAGATCAGGGAAGAATAAAGAATGGAAATATTTGGGGAAAACACTGGACATCTTTGAAAAGGTAGACACATTCTCTTCCAAACTGCCTAGTGAACCCTGAAAAATTAGGGGGGTATTTGTATTGTGAAAAATGGAAACAAAAATCACAGACTTGAAAGCAGTGGATCCTATTGCCAAAGATTTCATTATTGTTCACCTTTGCTTAGTGACATGGCATTTAGAGGGGCTTGTGTGGAGGCCTCATTGCTCTCCTTAGGCCTCCTTAGTCCCCTCAGATCAGATCAGATCAGATCAGTCGCTCAGTCGTGTCCGACTCTTTGCGACCCCATGAATTGCAGCACGCCAGGCCTCCCTGTCCATCACCAACTCCCGGAGTTCACCCAAACCCACGTCCATCGAGTCAGTGATGCCATCCAGCCATCTCATCCTCTGTCGTCCCCTTCTCCTCCTGCCCCCAATCCCTCCCAGCATCAGAGTCTTTTCCAATGGGTCAACTCTTCGCATGAGGTGGCCAAAGTATTGGAGTTTCAGCTTTAGCATCATTCCTTCCAAAGAAATCCCAGGGCTGATCTCCTTCAGAATGGACTGGTTGGATCTCCTTGCAGTCCAAGGGACTCTCAAGAGTCTTCTCCAACACCACAGTTCAAAAGCATCAATTCTTCGGCACTCAGCTTTCTTCACAGTCCAACTCTCACATCCACACATGACCACTGGAAAAACCATAGCCTTGACTAGATGAACCTTTGTTGACAAAGTAATGTCTCTGCTTTTGAATATGCTATCTAGGTTGGTCATAACTTTCCTTGCAAGGAGTAAGCGTCTTTTAATTTCATGGCTGCAGTCACCATCTGCAGTGATATTGGAGCCCAGAAAAATAAAGCCTGACACTGTTTCCACTGTTTCCCCATCTATTTCCCATGAAGTGATGGGACCGGATGCCATGATCTTCATTTTCTGAATGTTGAGCTTTAAGCCAACTTCTTCACTCTCCACTTTCACTTTCATCAAGAGGCTTTTGAGTTCCTCTTCACTTTCTGCCATAAGGGTGGTGTCATCTGCATATCTGAGGTTATTGATATTTCTCCCGGCAATCTTGATTCCAGCTTGTGTTTCTTCCAGTCCAGCGTTTCTCATGATGTACTCTGCATATAAGTTAAATAAACAGGGTGACAATATACAGCCTTGATGTACTCCTTTTCCTATTTGGAACCACTCTGTTGTTCCATATCCAGTTCTAACTGTTGCTTCCTGACCTGCATACAGATTTCTCAAGAGGCAGATCAGATGGTCTGGTATTCCCATCTCTTTCAGAATTTTCCACAGTTAGTCCCCTAAGGTTGCCCTAACAAATTGCCACAGGCTGGGTGACTTACAAACAGTATAGATGTGTTGCTCACCAGTCCTGGGGTTGGGGAGTCCGAGATCAAGGCCAGATTGACCATATTCTGGTTCATAGACAGCAGCTTCTGGCTGTGTTTCTACAGAGTGAAAAGGACAAGGGATGTCTCTGGAAACCGTTTTTTTTTTTTTTTTTTTTAATTTTAATTGGAGGCTAATTACTTTACAATATTGTGGTGGTTTTTGCCATACATTGACATGAATCACTGGACTTGGAACAACAGACGGGTTCCAAATAGGAAAAGGAGTATGTCAAGGCTGTATATTGTCACCGTGCTTATTTGACTTATATGCAGAGTACATCATGAGAAACGCTGGGCTGGAAGAAGCACAAGCTGGAATCAAGATTGCCGGGAGAAATATCAATAACCTCAGATATGCAAATGACATCACCCTTATGTCAGAAAGTGAAGAAGAACTAAAGAGCCTCTGATGAAAGTGAAAGAGGAGAGTGAAAAAGTTGGCTTAAAGCTCAACATTCAGAAAATGAAGATCATGGCATCCGGTCCCATCACTTCATGGGAAATAGATGGGGAAACAGTGGAAACAGTGTCAGACTTTATTTTTTGGGGCTCCAAAATCACTGCAGATGGCGATTGAAATTAAAAAATGCTTACTCCTTGGAAGGAAAGTTATGACTAAACTAGACAGCACATTAAAAAGCAGAGACATTCCTTTGCCAACAAAGGTCCGTCTAGTCAAGGCTATGGTTTTTCCAGTGGTCATGTATGGATGTGAGAGTTGGACTGTGAAGAAAGCTGAGAGCTGAAGAATTGATGCTTTTGAACTGTGGTGTTGGAGAAGACTCTTGAGAGTCCCTTGGACTGCAAGGAGATCCAACCAGTCCATCCTAAAGGAGGTCAGTCCTGGTTGTTCATTGGGAGGACTGATGTTGAGGCTGAAACTCCAATACTTTGGCCACCTGATGCGAAGAGCTGACTCGTTGGAAAAGACCCTGATGCTGGGAAAGATTGAGGGCAGGAGGAGAAGGGGACAACAGAGGATGAGATGGTTGGATGGCATCACGGACTCAATGGACATGGGTTTGGGTGGACTCTGGGGGTTGGTGATGGACAGGGAGGCATGGCGTGCTGCATTCATGGGGTCACAAAGAGTCAGACACAACTGAGCAACTGAACTGAACCGACATGAATCAGCCATGGATGTACATGTGTCCCCCATCCTGAACCCCCTACCCACCTCCCTCCCCATCCCGTCCCTCTGGGTTGTCCCAGTACACCAGCTTTGAGTGCCCTGTTTCATGCTTCAGACTTGGACGGGTCATCTATTTCACATATGGTAATATACACATTTCTATGCTATTCTCTCAAATCATCCCAGCCTTGCCTTCTCCCACATAGTCCAAAAGTTTGTTCTTTACATCTTTGTCTCTTGCTGTCTTGTGTGTAGGCTTGTCGTTACTGTCTTCCTAAATTCCATATATATGCATTAATATACTGTATTGGTGTTTCTCTTTCTGACTTACTTTACTCTGTATAATAGGCTCCAGTTTCATTCACCTCATTAGAACTGGCTCAAATGCATTCTTTTTTATAGCTGGGTAATATTCCATTGGTCGTATATGGATGTGAAAGTTGGACTGTGAAGAAAGCTGAGGGCCAAAGAATTGATGCTTTTGAACTGTGGTGTTGGAGAAGACTCTTGAGAGCCCATTGGACTGCAAGGAGATCCAACCAGTCCATTCGAAAGGAGATTAGTCCTGGGATTTCTTTGGAAGGACTGATGCTAAAGCTGAAACTCCAATACTTTGGCCACCTCATGCGAAGAGTTGACTCACTGGAAAAGACTCTGATGCTGGGAGAGATTGGGGGCAGGAGGAGAAGCAGACGACAGAGGACGAGATGGCTGGATGGCATCACTGACTCGATGGACGTGAGTTTGGGTGAACTCCGGGAGTTGGTGATGGACAGGGAGGCCTGGCGTGCTGCAATTCATGGGGTCGCAAAGAGTCGGACACGACTGAGCAACTGAACTGAACTGAATATTCCATTGTATATATGTACCACAACTTCTTTATCCATTCATCTGCTGATGGACGTCTTAGTTTCTTCCATGTCCTAGATATTGTAAACAGCGCTGCAATGAACATTGGGGTACATGTGTCTCTTTGGGATACATGTGTCTCTTTCGATTCTGGTTTCCTTGGTGTGTATGCCCAGCAGTAGGATTGCTAGGTCATATGGCGGTTCTATATCCAGTTCTTTAGCGAATCTCCACACTGTTCTCCATAGTGGCTGTACTAGTTTGCATTCCAACCAACAGTGTAAGAGGGTTCCCTTTTCTCCACACTTTCTCCAGCATTTATTGTTTGTAGACTTTTTGATGGCAGCCATTCTGACCAACGTGAGATGGTACCTCATTGTGGTTTTGATTTGGATTTCTCTGATGAGTGATGTTGAGCATCTTTTCATGTGTTTGTTAGCCATCTTTATGTCTTCTTTGGAGAAATGTCTGTTTTGTTCTTTGGCCCACTTTTTGATTGGGTCGTTTGTTTTTCTGTTATTGAGCTGCATGAGCTGCTTGTATATTTTGGAGATTAATTCTTTGTCAGTTGCTTCGTTTGCTGTTATTTTCTCCCATTCTGAAGGTTGCCGTTTCACCTTGCTTATAGTTCCTTTTGTTGTGCAAAAGCTTTTAAGTTTAACTAGGTCCCACTTGTTTATTTTTATTACCATTACTCTGGGAGGTGGGTCATAGAGGATCTTACTGTGATTTATGTCAGAGAGTGTCCTGCCTGTGTTTACCTCTTAAGAGTTTTTGGTCTTACATTTAGATCTTTAATCCATTTTGAGTTTATTTTTGTGTATGGTGTTAGAAAGTGTTCTAGTTTCTTTCTTTTATAGGTGGTTGACCAGTTTTCCCAGCACCACTTGTTAAAGAGATTGTCTTTTCTCTATTGTATATTTTTGCCTCCTTTGTCAAAGATAAGGTGTCCATAGGTGCATGGATTTATCTCTGGGCTTTTTATTTTGTTCCATTGATCTAGATTTCTGTCTTTGTGCCAGTACCATACTGTCTTGGAGCCTGTTTCATAAGGCACTAATTCTGTTCATGAGGGCTCTACCCTCACAGACTGAGCATGTCCCCAAGGCCCTACCTCCTAGTACCATTGCATCAAGCATTAGGATTCAACATATGAATCTTGGGGACACAAATGTTCAGTCTGTGGCACCTGGGTTTAACGTTTGCTTGTTCATGAACTTGTGGTTGTCAGGAGGGGAAGTGGGGGAAGGGTTAGTTAGGGAGTTTGGGATGGACATGTACACACTGCTGTATTTAAAATGGATAACCAACAAGGTCCTACTATAGAGCATGGGGAAATCTGCTCAATGTTTGTGGCAGCCTGGATGGGAGGGGAGTTTGGGGGAGAATAGATACATGTATAAATATGGCTGGATCCCTTTGCTGTCCACCTGAAACTGTCACAACATTGTTAATCAGCCACACTCCAATATAAAATAAAAAGTAAAAAAAAAAGAAACCCAAAATCCACAAAACAAAAGTTTGCTAGTTCAGAGCCTATTACAATGCACGTAGAAGCCAGCCAGAGAGCCTCGAAAGGGTGGGGTAAGCATAGTAGTCCTATTTCGAGTATGACAAGGAAGTTCAGCCTGGTAGGAATTTTCCAATTTCTTTGCAGTAGCAACAGCTTTGCATCTCACTTTGCGTGGGGCCAGATCTCTGCTGCGGCATTTGAAGATGGGCATTGAGGTGTGTTTCCTCCCTTGAGCCTGATATCCTCATGGCAGAGACAAAGCTGTGTTGTTTCTCTCTTCCACCAGATCTTTAGCACAATCTGGGCCCATTCCTGGAAGAATTACACTCTCTCCATAAACATAATCTCTTCGTTAGAATGAGTAGGATGTTATCCTTGTGTGTGTGAATAAGCCAGACATGAATTGCCTGTCTCTTTGTGAGCTTCACTGCCTTGAAAATGTTGTGATTCAGGGGAGTCTGGGCCCTAAAAAGATGGAAATAAGCTTCCCAAGTTTAATTTCACGATATTCATAATTTTAAAACCAACTTACCATATGTTAGAGACTCTGCTCAGTGTTATAAAACATGCAAGGAAGAACGAGGCATGGATCCTGCCCTAAAGGGGTTGACAGCACAGTTGAAATAATATGAATGTGTGTGTGAGAGAGAGAGAGAGAGAGAGAGAGAGAGAGAGAGAGAGAGAGGGGTAACAGCACAGGCAAGTTATGAGAGTTCTATGGAGATGCTCAGTGAGGGGGTATTGAGAACCTTCCAGTCTGGTTCCAATAGGTGGGGGCAAGAGTGGTAGATAGGCAAAGAATATTAGTAACAGAGAGGAAAGGAGATGTCAAAAAACAGACAAGCTGTCTGAGCCCTTAAAACTCATCAGACTCTCTCTAGGCCATGAGAGGCAAATTGGAAGGGTTTTTTAGGTCAAGGAGAAAAGCATGTGACCTAAAGCCACCAGACAGTATAATAAATCTGGAGTCCTATGAAATGCCTTGATTAGGATCTGTAATAATTAGAACTGAGAGGTAGAAGTGTGCTCAACCTTGGCGTGCATTCAGAATCGTGTAATAACGAGGTGGATGATTTTGTTGCATAACATTAAAGTACTGACTTGGGATCAACACACCTAAACCACATGAGGGTAGGAAAGAAAAAGAGTGAGGGGTGAAATAGAGCCAGAGAGCCTTCCTATATGCTGGATTCCCAGAGAGTTACCTGAGGAGTTCTGAGGCTTGGCCGGGCACTGTGTTCTTTGACTGCCTGTTAGCAGATGACTCTACCCTGAACACTATCACCTGGACCTCATGCTTCTCTGAACTACTGTTGAACTGGGGAAGCTGTAAGGATCCATCAGCTCTGTCCTTCCACTCTCCTTGACCCCACACTCTGGGTCAGCCAAGAGGAGTCTAAGGCTTTGTATGAAAACATCACAAGAAAATGGATTGTCCTTGCTTCTGTGAGCCTGTCAGTTAATAACTCAATTATTACATAACTACTTTCAGCTCCTCAGAGTAAAGTATTTCAGGGATATTTCAGGGCCTATTGTGAATTGAATCATGTCCTTCAAAAAGACACCCTGAAGTCCTAACCCCGAGACTGTGACCTTGTTTGGAAATAGGATCTTTGCAGGTGTACTCAACTTAAGATGCAGTCATACTGAGTAGAATGGACCCTACATCCAAAGACTGGTGTCCCTGTAAAGATAAAGAAACGTGGAGAGACCCAGAGACTCACAGGGAGAAAGGCCATGTGATGACAGAGGCAGTGTTCAGAAGGATGCAGGTATAAGCCAAGGGATGCTAAAGATTGCTGGAATCTTCCAGAAGCTGGAAGAGTTCTTCCTTAGAGCCTCCAGAGGAACCAGTTTCTGCTGACACCTTGGTTTTGGATTCCTGGCCCCCAGAACTGTGAGAGAACACATTTCTGTTGTCTTTAGCTTCGCGTTTTGTGGTCACTCATTATGGCAGCCCCAGGTCATGAGAATAGAGCCCTCACACTGTACAGTGTAGCACACACGCCCGTTGACTCCCACATCCTTGATGCTACACCCATTTTTGCCCATGACCACCTGGGATGCAGAACTCCACTTGTTTCCATAAGAAATCTCATCATTCTAAGCATGTGTGACCTAGGGTGTGATTTCATGAGTATCTGAGAGGTCATTAGAAGCATGTCACATTATATTTGGTACCGTATTCTATCATTTATTTTGCCCTTCTCACCCTCTTTTTTCCCCTCTTCATATTCTCTTAGAGTTAGTCGCTCAGTCGTGTGCAACTCTTTGAGACTCCACGGACTGTAGCCCACCAGGATCCTCTTAGTCATGGAATTCTTCCGGCAAGAATACTGGAGTGGGTAGCCATGCCCTTCTCCAGGGGATCTCCTCAAACAAGGGATCAAACCCAGGTCTCCTGCATTGTAGGCAGATTCTTTACCACCTGAGCCACCAGGGAAGCCCACCATCCTACTCCATCTCAAAAACAAAAAACACCTTTCATTCTTTATGTTTTACATCATTACTGGAGTACCTTTAGTACTCAAGTCTGCTTTGGTTTATCAGGGTCTTTCAGAAAAATACCAGTTCATTTCATGAAAGATTCCAGTGAATAAATTTTTTTGTTACTACAACTGCACCTCTTCCTCATTTAGGAGAAAATAAAATAAGCTCAGAGAGGTGAGTTGAGCTGTCTGCTACAGTTCCCTCATGCACTGAGGCTTCTCTGTCCTCTCTCTTCGACCACAGGAGGATCATTCCTCCTCCATTTTCTTTCATCCTGAAGTGCCTCAAAGACCATCCTCAAGCTTCATCTCACCTACCAGCCCTTTCTTCACATCTCCAGTAAGCTTTCACCTCCCTAAATTTCCAGGGATCTTATCGTAGCTCTTGACCCTACCCTGTCATGTCTCTGAGTAGCTTCGTGTATTTCAGTTCTGGTGGATGGGGTTAGTTTCTCTGTGGCATGTGGGATCTTAGTTCCCTGACCAGGGATTGAACCCTTATCCTCTGCATTGCAAGGTAGACTCTTAACCACTGACAACCATGGCAATCCCTTGATTATCTTATTTGTAATAATCAAAGGTGTAGAAGGGATGAATTCCAAGCTGCTGTCTAGCTCAGAAAGTTTGTGATTTGGACTGGTTGTTGTGCTTGTAATGCACACAGGTACTTACAGTGCTTGGGGGCTTTCCAACTCAGCATTCATTATAAGAGATTTCTGTCGTTGCTTTTCAGACCCACCTACTGTTTAGATGGCTGTGAACGTGAGCCATATCCATTCTTGTTTCTTGGTCTTAGCTTCATTCCATTCTAAACTTGATGTCATTTTTTGCATAAAAGTTATCTGCAAATGTTGTTTACTCTGGCTTTTGGGGGAGTCTTTACATGTATCAATTATTCTCCATCCTGCCTGCCACAAAGAGTATCCAAGCTACACTTCCATTTCTGATAACTCTTATCAATGTAATTGCTTCCAAATCTTACCGGCCCACCTTGTAGGCCAGGAGACCAGCTCTAGGAAGGCTTTGCAAGGCTGGGGGAACAGCAGCTGGTTTGTCTCTTGCCTTGGTTGTGCTGTTCTGAACAGTGCCAGTGCTCTGTGTGGGGCAGCTAAGGAAAGGGCTAGACACTCACATGTGGGAGGTGTAAGGAGTTAATTCCTGTGAGGCCATCTCTGACCAGCTGGGAGCAGCAGCAGGTGGATAAGAGCCTCCTTCTTCCTGCCCCCTGAAGACAGTTCTGAGCCACCTTTCAGAGACTCCAAAGTGTGCATCTCCAGCAGCATTGCTGGAGACAGAGGCATCTGGTATTGCTTTCTGTCCTTCCCTGCCTTCCTCTTCCTGACCCACACAGAAGCCCTTGTCCTCATCTCTGCTTGCGATAGGAATCAAGGCCAGTGTTCCCTCAGGGGCAGTTTTGAGAGAGGGACCTAAAGAAGGGAGCAAGTTAAGGATGTAGTGTATTTGTGCTCAATCATATGTGACTCTTTGCCACCCCATGGACTGTAGCCCACCAGATTCCTCTGTTCATGGGATTCTCCAGGCAAGAATACTGAGTGGGTTGCCATGCCCTCCTCCAGGGGGTCTTCCCCACCCAGGGATCAAGCCCTCATCTCCTGGATCTCCTGCATTGGCAGGCGGATTCTTTACCACTAGCGCCCCCTGGGATGGATGTAGTCAGGTCAGATCAGATCAGTCGCTCAGTCATGTCCGACTCTTTGCGACCCCATGAATCGCAGCACGCCAGGCCTCCCTGTCCACCACCAACTCCCGGAGTTCACTCAGACTCACGTCCGTTGAGTCAGTGATGCCATCCAGCCATCTCATCTTCTGTTGTCCTCTTCTCCTCCTGCCCCCAATCCCTCCCAGCATCAGAGTCTTTTCCAATGAGTCAACTCTTCACATGAGGTGGCCAAAGTACTGGAGTTTCAGCCTGTCCTCCAAAGGATATACAAAAGCCATTTTTTATTCCTGTTTTCTAAAGATTGCTTTGTTGTTGTTGTTCAGTCACCCATTCGTGTCCGACTCTTTGGGACCCCATGAATCGCAGCACGCCAGGCCTCCCTGTCCATCACCAACTCCTGGAGTTCACTCAGACTCACATCCATTGAGTCAGTGATGCCATCCAGCCATCTCATCCTCTGTCATCCCCTTCTCCTCCTGCCCCCAATCCCTCCCAGCATCAGAATCTTTTCCAATGGGTCAACTCTTCGCATGAGGTGGCCAAAGTACTGGAGTTTCAGCTTTAGCATCATTCCTTCCAAAGAAATCCGAGGGCTGATCTCCTTCAGAATGGACTGGTTGGATCTCCTTGCAGTCCAAGGGACTCTCAAGAGTCTTCTCCAACACCACAGTTCAAAATATCAATTCTTCGGCGCTCAGCCTTCTTCACAGTCCAACTCTCACACCCAGACATGGATGTAGTACGTTTCCCTAAAGTTTTTGTGCTGTCTGGACCCCAGGGCTTGATCCACATTCCAGTGGACCAGCCCGTCCATTGGAGCCCCCTTAAACACCTCCTCACCTTTGACAAACCCAGTGAAAAGAGGAACTCGCCCCTTGCATTCCTTTTGCAAAAACCAAATGAAAGATGACAAGACTGTCCTCCATATGTGAAGACTCCCATTAGGGATGTCTGTAGGTCAAGTGTGAAAGAGTTTATCATGATTCCACTTACAGCCCACTCTCCCAGGTGACCAGAGACTGGTGCTCACAAAGTAAAGTCTTTTTACCTTCATAGTGTGGATGCCTGGGAGGCTTTACAGCATCCAGCCTGGGAGAACTTGCTTAGATGCCCCTGACTTGCTCATGTAGCTAAGTCAAGCCCTGTCTTTCTCTGAAATTCTCTATGTGGCATGTTGGAGCAAATGGCTTTCTGAGGCCCAGCCTAAAAGTTTTCCAAGCTGCTTTGTTGTCTTCCTGACAGACTAAAGAACTTATCGGGGCTCTAATGAAAGGCAGGCTGTGATCGCTGTCATGTCAAGAGCACTGCAGTCGGGAAAGTCGACATGATTTCATGGCTAATGATTCACTCGCTAATATCGGTGTGGGTTGCAGCGAGGATAACCAAGTTGAGCTGTCTTAGATCAAATGATTCAATTAGGCCAGCTGTCCCTATTTGTCATGGCTCAACTCGCTTTCAAATTACCTTTCCAAAGTGCATACGTGCCTTAGCACAGAAGTTAACAGCTCAACTGTTTTACAAAAAAGGGATACTTAGGCATGATCAGAAAAAAGTCACCTTTTTTTACCCCGTCCACACAGGCTTCTCCCCTTCCCCCAGCCATTTCCCGTAGGAGACACAGTGTGTATTTACTCATCAGCAACCTCCTCATCAGCTATTGTCAGTGTGGTTTTACCTCTGAAACCTTTCGGAATATCTGTCGGCAAGAAATTGTTCGTTCTAAATGGGAAGGTTTGGTCCAGAGATCTCTTACATTACTGTGGGAAGTTGTACCAAGGTTAAGATGTTTTTCTGACTCACTTCCCATCCCTCCCTTGGCAGCTGAGCAAATTTAGGGTCAGAGAAAAGTTTATGTTATATATCTGAAATTTTTCCAGAGCTGATAGAAAGGCTCAGGGGTGAAGTAAACCAGTAGCCTCCATGTGGCTTCAGATGAACAAGAGTCGATAGTACAGACAGTGATGTAACTATTTAATTACATCAGTTAGAAGGTCAGAGAGGCCCAGCATCTTGGTGAGGCATGTGAAGAATCTCATTTGCCCTGGGGGAGCAGAGGTCTTCTGGCCACAAATAATCTGAATAATGGTTATTTGATTTTTTCCTTCTGTGTGAGGGGCACTGCACAGACATAGTGGGGAAGTGGAACAAAAACCAGGGACCTGTTTTCTACCCCAGAGGGGCTTTCACTTAGTGACTTGAAGTCTTACAGTGTACCTGAGGATCGTGGCTGTCAGAAAGACGAAGGCAAAATTGAAGTGAGTCTCGGGACTTCCCTGATGGTCCAGTGATTAAGAATCAGCCTCCTAATGCAGGGGATGCAGGCTCAATTCCTGGTTGGGGAACTAAGATCCCACATACCAAGGGGCCACTAAGCCTGTACACCACAACTACTGAGCCAGCACACAACCAAATAAATATTTTAAAAATTGAAGTGAGTCTAGAGAATAACAGATGTGGGCAAAGGAACAGAGGGCTTAATCTAAAAAGGAAAAAGTTAAAGAAGTATAAAAATATCATTCCTTCACATGTAATGGCAAAGGATGGAATCTAACTGCTTATACTCCTAGAGGTACTACCCTGAGAAAGGCAGATCGGTAACTAATTATCATATAATGGGGTAAATTACAAGCAAGGAGATAAATTATGTGGGGCTCTTGACATTTCTCCATTTTGAAATGTTCTCAAAAGGACAGTGAGGAGTACCATTGAGGGGGGAGGACATTCATGGACATTCATGAATAAATCTCTGTTCTTTCTTCCTTCTGTGTATTTGAAATTGGTTTTGTCCTAGATGCAACTCAGGTTGGATATAGAAAGAGTGCAGTCCAGTGCTATGTGATGATGGCAGACTGCTTCTCCAGGCTCTTGTTTCCAAAACTTATTCTCCTGTTTTTTCAGGGAGCAGGGTGGTTTCAACTCTGTTTCAACTTCTCATGACTTTCATGGTCTCAGAGAAAGTAGAGTGCATATGCTTGTGTTTTTTCTTGGTCACGGGTCATGTGCATTTTGTATATGAGAAAAGAGAGTGATCTATAACAGGGTTCTTTGGATGTTATGGGTATTTCAGGTGTTGGTTACACTGATTTGTTGATTGGATTTTTAAAATTAATTTATTTAATTGGAGGCTAATTACTTTACAATATTGTGGTGGTTTTTGCCATACATTGACATGAATCAGCCACTGGTGTACATGTGTCCACCATCTTGAACCCCCCTCCCATCTCCCTCCCCATCCCATCCCTCTGGGTTGTCCCAGTGCACTGGCTTTGAGTGCCCTGTTTTTCATGCATCAAACTTGGACTGATCATCTATGTCATGTATGGTAATACACACGTTTCAATGGTATTCTCTCAAATCATCCCACCCTTGCCTTCTCCCACAGAGTCCAAAAGTCTGTTCTTTATATCTGTGTCTCTTTTGCTGTCTGGCACATACAGTCATCATTACAATCTTTTTAAATTCCATATATATGCATTAATATATTGTATTGGTGTTTCTCTTTCTGACTTACTTCACTCTGTATAATAGGCTCCAGTTTCATCCACCTCATTAGAACTGATTCAGATGCATCTTTTAATAGCTGAGTAATTGGAGAAGACTCTTGAGAGTCCCTTGGACTGCAAGGAGATTAAGCTAGTCCATCCTAAAGGAGATCAGTCCTGAGTGTTCATTGGAAGGACTGATGTTGAAGCTGAAACTCGAATACTTTGGCCACCTGATGCAAAGAGCTGACTCATTGGAAAAGACCCTGATGCTGGGAAAGATTGAAGGCAGGAGGAGAAGGGGACGACAGAGGATGAGATGGTTGGATGGCATCACCGACTCAATGGAGATGAGTTTGGGTAAACTCCGGGGGTGGTGATGGACAGGGAGGCCTGGCATGCTGCAGTCCATGGGATTGCAAAGAGTCGGACATGACTGAGCAACTGAACTGAACTGAATAGATATGTACCACAACTTTCTTATCCATTTGTCTGCCTATGGACATCTAAGTTGCTTCCATGTCCTAGATATGTAAACAGTGCAGCGATGAACATTGGGGTACATGTCTCTTTCAGTTCTGGTTTCCTTGGTGTGTATGCCCAGCAGTAGGATTGCTGGGTCATATGGCAGTTCTATTTCCAGTTTTTTAAGGAATCTCCACACTGTTCTCCATAGTGGCTGTACTAGTTTGCATTCCAACCAACAGTGTAAGAAGGATCCCTTTTCTCCACACCCTCTCCAGCATTTATTGTTTGTAGACTTTTTGATGGCAGCCATTCTGACCAGCGTGAGATGGTACCTCATTGTGGTTTTGATTTGGATTTCTCTGATGAGTGATGTTGAGCATCTTTTCATGTGTCTGTTAGCCATCTGTATGTCTTCTTTGGAGA
The DNA here is from genome assembly GCF_029378745.1 of Bos indicus. Taxonomy (NCBI): domain Eukaryota; kingdom Metazoa; phylum Chordata; class Mammalia; order Artiodactyla; family Bovidae; genus Bos; species Bos indicus. The sequence goes on along the minus strand of NC_091773.1, from coordinate 30,117,934 downwards.
AATGTCTGTTTTGTTCTTTGGCCCACTTTTTGATTGGGTCGTTTGTTTTTCTGTTATTGAGCTGCATGAGCTGCTTGTATATTTTGGAGATTAATTCTTTGTCAGTTGCTTCGTTTGCTATTATTTTCTCCCATTCTGAAGGCTTTTCATCTTGCTTATAGTTTCCTTCGTTGTTAAAAAGCTTTTAAGTCTAATTAAGTCCCATTTGTTTATTTTTGTATTTATTTCCATTACTCTGGGAGGTGGGTTATAGAGTATCTTGCTGTGATTTATGTCAGAGAGTGTTTTGCCTATGTTTTCCTCTAGGAGTTTTATAGTTTCTGGTCTTACATTTAGATCTTTAATCCATTTTGAGTTTATTTTTGTGTATGGTGTGAGAAAGTGTTCTAGTTTCATTCTTTTACAGGTGGTTGACCAGTTTTTCCATCACCACTTGTTAAAGAGATTGTCTTTTCTCTATTGTATATTTTTGCCTCCTTTGTCAAAGATAAGGTGTCCATAGGTGCATGGGTTTGTCTCTGGGCTTTCTATTTTTGTTCTGTTGATCTATATTTCTGTCTTTGTGCCAGTATCATACTCTCTTGATGACTGTAGCTTTGTAGTATAGTCTGAAGTCAGGCAACTTGCTTCCACCAGTTACATTCTTCTTTCTCAAGATTGCTTTGGCTATTCAAGGGTTTTTGTATTTCCATACAAATTGTGAAATTATTTGATCTAGTTCTGTGAGAAATACCATTGGTAGCTTGATGGGGATTGCATTGAGTCTGTAGATTGCTTTGGATAGTATACTCATTTTCACTATATTGATTCTTCTGATCCATGAACATGGGATATTTCTCCATCTATTTGTGTCTTCTTTGATTTCTTTCATTAGTGTTTTACAGTTTTCTATATATAGGTCTTTTGTTTCTTTAGGTAGATTTGTTCCTAAGTATTTTATTCTTTACATCACAATGGTGAATGGGATTGTTTCCTTAATTTCTCTTTCTGTTTTCTCATTGTTAGTGTGTAGGAATGCAAGACCCACTCCAGTGTTCTTGCCTGGAGAATCCCAGGGATGGCAAAGCCTGGTGGGCTGCCATCTATGGGGTCGTTCAGAGTCATATGTGACTGATGCGACTTAGCAGCAGCAGCAGCAGGAATGCAAGGGATTTTTGTGTATTAATTTTATATCCTGCAACTTCACTATATTCATTGATTAGCTCTAGTAATTTTCTGGTGGTGTCTTTATGGTTTTCTATGTGGAGGATCATGTCATCTGCAAACAGTGAGAGTTTTACTTCTTCTTTTCCAATGTGGATTCCTTTTATTTCTTTTTCTTCTCTGACTCCTGTGGCTAAAACTTCCAAAACTATGTTGAATAGTAGTGGTGAGAGTGGGCACCCTTGTCTTGTTCCTGACTTTAGGGGAAATGCTTTCAGTTTTCACCATTGAGAATAATGTTTGCTGGGGGTTTATCATATATGGCTTTTATTATGTTGAGGTATGTTCCTTCTATGCCTGCTTTCTGGAGTGTTTTTATCATAAATGGGTGTTTAATTTTCTCAAAGGCTTTCTCTGCATCTATTGAGAGAATCATATGGTTTTCGTCTTTCAATTGGTTAATGTGGTGTATCACATTGATTGATTTGCAAATATTGAAGAATCCTTGCATCCCTGGGATAAAGCCCACTTGGTCATGATGTATGATCTTTTTAATATGTTATTGGATTCTGTTTGCTAGAATTTTGTTGAGGATTTTTGGATCAAGGTTCATTCATGATACTGGCTATAGTTCCTTGTTTTTATTTTGTGACGTCTGTCTGGTTTTGGTATTAGGGTGATGGTAGCTTCATAGAATGAGTTTGGGAGTTTATCTTCCTCTGCAATTTTCTCGAAGAGTTTGAGTAGGATAGGTGTTAAGTCTTCTCAAAATTTTTGGTAGAATTCATCTGTGAAGCCATCTGGTCCTGGGCTTTTGTTTGTTGGAAGATTTTTGATTACAGTTTTGATTTCCATGCTTGTGATGGGTCTGTTAGGATTTTCTATTTCTTCCTGGTTCAGTTTTGGAAGGTTATAGTTTCCTAAGAATTTGTGCACTTCTTCCAAGTTGTCCATTTTTGGGGCATATAGTAGTCTCTTATGATCCTTGTATTTCTATGATGTCTGTTGTGATTTCTCCATTTTCATTTCTAATTTCGTTGATTTGACTCTTCTCCCTTTTTTTACTTGATGAGTCTGGCTAATGGTTTGTCTATTTTATTTATCTTCTCAAATAACCAGCTTTTATTTTTGTTGATTTTTGCTATAGTCTCCTTTGTTTCTTTTTCATTTATTTCTGCTCTAATTTTTATGATTTCTTTCCTTCTACTAACCTGGGGGTTCTTCATTTCTTCTGTTTGTAGTTGCTTTAGGTGTAAAGTTAGGTTATTTATTTGATTTTTCTCTTATTTCTTGAGGTAAGCTTATATTGCTATGAACCTTCCCCTAAGCACTGCTTTTACTGAATCCCATAGGTTTTGGATTGTCGTGTTTTCATTTGTTTCTATGCATATTTTCATTTCCTTTTTGATTTCTTCTATGATTTGTTGGTTATTCAGAAGCATGTTGTTAGCCTCCACATGTTTGTATTTTTAATAGTTTTTTCCCCCCTGTAGTTGACATCTAATCTTACTGCATTGTGATCAGAAAAGAGGCTTGAAATTATTTGGGTTTTTTTTGAATTTACCAAGGCTAGATTTATGACTCAGGATGTGATCTGTCCTGGAGAATGTTCTATGTGCACTTGAGACAAAGGTAAAATTCATTGTTTTGGGGTGAAATGTCCTATACATGACTAGGTATAACTGGTCCATTGTATCATTTAAATTTTGTGCTTCCTTGCTAATTTTCTGTTTGGTTGATCTATCCATAGGTGTGAGTTGGGGTATTACAGTCTCTCACTATTATTGTTACTGTTAATTTCCCCTTTCATACTTGTTAGCATTTGCCTTATGTATTGATATGCTCCTATGTTGGGTGCATATGTATTTTATAATTGTTATATCTTCTTGGATTGATCCTTTGATCATTATGTAGTGTGCTTCTTTGTCTCTTTTCACAGCCTTTGTTTTAAAGTCTATTTTATCTGATATGAGTATTGCTACTCCTGCTTTCTTTTGGTCTCTACTTGCATATCTTTTTCCAGCCCTTCACTTTCAGTCTGTATGTGTCCCTTGGTTTGAGGTGGGTGTCTTGTAGACAGCATATATAGGGGTCTTGTTTTTGCATCCATTCAGCCAGTCTTTGTCTTTTGGTTGGGGCATTCAACCCATTTACATTTAAGATAATTACTGATAAGTATGATCCTGTTGCCATTTACTTTGTTGTTTTGGGTTTGAGTTTATAAACCTTTTCTGTGTTTCCTGTCTAGAGAAGATCCTTTAGCATTTGTTGAAGAGCTGGTTTGGTGGTATTGAATTCTTTCAACTTTTGCTTGTCTGTAAAGCTTTTGATTTCTCTTTCATATTTGAATGAGATCCTTGCTGGGTATAATAGTCTGGGTTGTAGGTTTTTCTCTTTCATTACTTTAAGTATGTCCTGCCATTCCCTTCTGGCCTGAAGAATTTCTATTGAAAAATCAGCTGTTATCCTTATGGGGATGCCCTTGTGTGTTATTTGTTGCTTTTCCCTTGCTGCTTTTAATATTTGCTCTTTGTGTTTGATCTTCATTAGTTTGATGAATATGTGTCTTGGGATGTTTTGCCTTGGGTTTATCCTGTTTGGGACTCTCTGGGTTTCTTGGACTTGGGTGGCTATCTCCTTCCCCATTTTAGGGAAGTTTTCAACTATTATCTCCTCAAGTATTTTCTCATGCCCTTTCTTTTTGTCTTCTTCTTCTGGGACTCCTATGATTTGAATGTTGGGGCATTTGACATTGTCCCAGAGGTCTCTGAGGTTGTCCTCATTTCTTTTACTTCTTTTTTCTTTTTTCCTCTCAGCTTCATTTATTTCCACCTTTCTATCTTTCACCTCACTTATCCTATCTTCTGCCTCAGTTATTGTACTGTTGGTTCCTTCCAGAGTGCTGTTGATCTCATTTATTGTATTATTCATTATTGATTGATTCTTTTTTATTTCTTCTAGGTACTTGTTAAACATTTCTTGCATCTTCTCAATCCTTGTCTCTAGTCTATTTATCTGTAACTCCATTTTGTTTTCAAGATTTTGTATCATCTGTACTATCATTGTTCTGGATTCTTTTTCAGGTAGACTCCCTGTCTCCTCTTTTGTTTGGTTTGGTGGGCATTTATCATGTTACTTTACCTGCTGAATATTTCTCTGCCTTTCCATTTTGTTTAGATTGTTGTGTTTGGAGTGCTCTTTCTGTAGGTTGGAAGTTCATGGTTCCTCTTTATTGTGGAGCCTGCTCCCTGTGAGTGGGATTGGACTAGTGGCTTGTCAAGGTTTCCTGGTTAGAGGAGCTTGTGTCTGTGTTCGGGTGGGTGGAGCTGGATCTCTTCTCTCTCCTTTTGAAGAGAATGGGCTGCCTTTCTGTGTGCCTGCTGTCCTCCACCAGTGTTCAGAAGTTGTTTTGTGGAAGTTGCTCAGCATTCAAATGATCTTTTGATGAATTTGTAGGGGAGTAGGTGGTGTCCCCGTTCTATTCCTCCACCATCTTTGGACCGCACCCCGCTCCCTGCCCCCGCCAACTAGATTTTTTAAGAAAATAGTTTATTAATTTATTTTGTCTGTACTGGGTGTTCATTGCTACTCGGGCTTTTCTCTAGTTGTGGCAAGCAGGGGCTACTCTCTAGCTGTGGTTCTAGGGCTTCTCATTGTGGTGGCTTCTCTTGTTGCAGAGCACTGGCTGTAGCATGTGGGCTTCAGTAGTTGCAGCTCCCAGGCTCTAGGGCATAGGCTAAATAGTTGTGGCACACTAGCTTAGTTGCTATGATGCATGTGGGAACTCTGCAGATCTGGGATCAAACCCGTGTCTCTGGCATTGGCGGGTGGATCCTCTACTACTGAGCCACCAGGAAAGCCCTGGTGATTGGGTTTTAATATCAAGCTATTCCTAGAAATAAGGAAAACCATGCACCACCATCTTCAAAACCCAGGCACAGTGTGGGGGCCTTCAAAGCCTAAGTAGTGTGGTGGTTGAACGTTCATCTAGAGTCCAACCCGGCCCTGGAGTCCAGGTGTTTCCTTCTCCTCCTCCTCAGCATGGCTGTGGTCCTCTCTGGAGCAGACCCTGCTCTCCTAGCCTGATCCTTTGTTGTTGTTCAACTAAAGTCCTGCTCAGTGTTTCCTCCAGATCTTGAGTTCAGACCACCCCTGAAGAACCTAAGGCAGTCCACCCATTGTCCCTCCAGAGCAGAACTATCACAACAAACACTTTCTGGCTGCTGAACTGCAGGGTGACAAAGCCAGGAGCTCACTGGCTTCTTCCCATCAGCTTTCATCAGAGGGCAGGGTCATGTGGCTCCAGCAAAGCAGGTCATGGAGCAGAAACTTCTGAGAAAAATCTCTTGGGGGGGCATTATGGGCAGAATTCTATGTCCTCAAATTCATATGTTGAAACCCAAACTCCCGACACCTCAGAATGGGACTGTCTTTGGAGACAGAGCCTTAAAAAAGATAAAGTTAAAATGAGGTGATTAGGGTGGGTCCTAACTCAGTATGATGGGTGTCCTTATAAGAAGAGGAAATGTGGACACAAATGTTCCCCCAGAAGAAAGACCATGTGAAGACACAGGGAGAAGGTAGCTGTTGACACACCAAGAAGAGAGGCCTCAGAAAATGTCCACCCTGCTGACACCTTAATCTCAGACTTCCTCCCTCCTGAATTTTGAGAAAATAAATATCTAAGTGGCACTTGTTAAGGCAGCCTTAGTAAGCTAATGTGGGGCTTCCAAGGTGGCTCAGTGGTAAAGAATCTGCCTACATGCAGGAGACTTGGATTCAGTCTCTGGGTCGGGAAGATCCCCTGGAAAAGGAAATGGCAACCTACTCCAGTGTTCTTGCCTGGAGAATCCCATGGACAGAGGAGCCTGGTGGATTATAGTCTGCAGCTGCTGCTGCTAAGTCGCTTCAGTCGTGTCCGACTCTGTGCGACCCCATAGACGGCAGCCCACCAGGCTCCCCTGTCCCTGGAATTCTCCAGGCAAGAACACTGGAGTGGGTTGCCATTTCCTTCTCCAATGCATGAAAGTGAAAAGTGAAAGTGAAATCGCTCAGTTGTGTCCGACTCCTAGTGACCCCATGGACTGCAGTCCACCAGGCCCCTCCATCCATGGTATTTTCCAGGAAAGAGTACTGGAGTGGGGTGCCATTGGGCCCCAAAAGAGTCAGACTCGACTGAGCGACTAGACAACAACAGTGAGTTAATGCAGGGTGGCAAGCGATTTGGGGCAGAATGATGCTGTGAAAAGAGCTTTGCGTGGAAAGCTTGGGAATGAAGTGTTTATGGTGATTCTTCCACTAGGCGGGACCTTAGGCAAGTCTCCTCATGTCTTGAAGCCTCAGTTTCCTCAACCATAACATAATTAGATGAGTTGAGCCTGTGACTTGCAAGCCTCCTAAATGACCCCATTGGAGGTCTCCTCTGTCCTGCTTCTTGAATTTAATCTTGAGCTGTGAAGGCAAGGGGTCTGGGGAAGACAGGCCCCAGGGGACTTCATTCACTGCTCACTCATCATCCTGTCACAGTGTACAGTTTCCTTTTCACAGCTACTTTCCTGTTTGTGCCTACATTCCCCTGAAACTAGGGGAATACCTGCCTGGAGACATAATTAGCCTAATTCCCCCAATGGCAGGAGGGTGACTGCAGGCGGGTGATGCTATGCAGGTGTAACTGACCGAATTTGAAAATGACATTCGGTCGTGAGTTCCAGCCTCTCAAACATGGCAGGACCAGGTGCCTCCTGCTCTTCTTCCTCCTTCTCTGTCCTCCTTCTCTGTCCTCATGAAGCCCAGAGGCTCTGCTTCCAGTATCTGGCCTTGTGCCTTCTGACCTGATGATAGGAAAAGGCCAGCTTTGCTTGGTTCAGGAGGGCCACCTGACCTCATTGCTGAATTCAGGGGCACCCTGAAAAACTGCTCACCTCCTGGGGTGGGGTGCCTCACTCCATCTTTTGTGAGCCAGTGACTAACTAGGATGGTGAAATAGCAGCATGGAGGAAAGCACTGCCTAGGGATTTGGGTCTGAAAGGGAGAGTTTTATTGTTGTTTTAAAAATTATTTTTTTTAACCATAGGTCCTTGTTGTTTATTTTATTTTATATTTACTGGGATATAGTTACTTTGTAGTGTTGTGTTAGTTTCTGCTATACAATGAAGTAAACCAGCCGTGTGTATACATATATCCCCTCCCTCTTGAGCCTCCTCTCCCCAACCATATCCCACCCATCTAGGTCATCACAGAGCACTAAGCTGAGTTCCCTGTGCTGTGTAGCAGCTTCCACCAGCTACCTACTTTACACACGATAGTGTATTTATGTCAGATCTAATCTCCAGATTCATCCCACCCTCCCCTTGCCTTCACTGTGTCCACACATCCATTCTCTATGTCTGCATTTTTATTCCTGCCTTGCAAATAAGTTCGTCAGTACCATTTTTCTAGATTCCATATCTGTGCATTAATGTATGATATTTGCTTTTCTCTTTCTTTCTTCACTCTGTATGGTAGACTTTAGGTTTGTCCACATCTCTACAAATGACTCAGTTTTGTTTCTTTTTATGACTGAATGATATTCCATTGTGTATATGTACCAGGTCTTCTTTATCTATTCCCCTGTTGATGAACATGTAGGTTGCTTCCATGTCTTGGCTATTGTGAATAATGCTGCAATGAACATTGCTGTACATGTGGTTTTTTGAATTATGGTTTTATCAGGGTATATGCCCAGTAGTGGGATTGTTGGAGAAGGAAATGGCATCCTACTCCAGTACTCTTGCCTGGAAAATCCCATGGATGGAGGAGCATGGAAGGCTGCAGTCCATGGGGTTGCTAAGAGTCTGACACGACTGAGTGACTTCACTTCACTTATGCCCAGTAGTGGGATTGTTGGGTCATATGGTAGTTTTATTTTTAGTTTTTTAAGGACAGTTTTTTTTTACTGTTCTCCATAGTACTGTATCAATTTACATTCTCACCTACAGTGCAAGAGGGTTCCCTTTTCTCTCCAAATCCTCTCTAGCATTTATTGTCTGTTGATTTTTTGTTGTTGTTGATGGCCATTCTGACCATGGTTATCTGTTTTGTATTTAGAATGTACATGTCAACTCCAAACCCCCAATCAAAGAGAGTTTTATTCTTATGCTGGGCTTTTCCTATTGTTGCTTGTCCCTGCCACCCTGGTGCCCTGAGGTCCTGGCTCCAGTGGCTGGACCCTTGTCCCTTCCACTGATGGGGGTCACTAGATGGTCATTGCTGCCACTGCTGCTTTGTGGGGAGAAGCAGGAAGAATGTTCCCCTACTCTACCTTATTTGAGAATGTCATGGGTTGAACTGTGACCCCATCCCACTCACATGTTGAAGTTTTCACCCTTCAGGATCTCAGATTATGACCTTATCTGGAAATAGGTCATTGAAGGTGTGATTAGTTAAGATGAGGTCATACTGGAGTAAGATGGGCCTGTAATCTAATATAACTAATGTCCTTATAAAAAGAATACGTATGAAGAGAAAAAGACACATATGGAAAGAAAATGATGGGGAGAAATAAGAAGAACGCCATCTGCAAGAATGTCAGGGATGGCTAATGACTTCCCTGGTGGTCAGTGGCTAAAACTCTGCTTTCCCAGTGCCCCAGGTTTGATCCCTGAGGTTGGGGCACTAGATCCCACATGCTGCAACTAAGACCTGGCACAGCCAAGAAAATAAATAAATAAATAAATAAAAGATGGCTAGCAAACCACCAGTCTGGGGGAGAGGCGTGGAACACGGTCTACCTCACAGCCTTCAGGAGGACCAAACCTGCCGCCATCTCGATTTTACAATTCCAGCCTCCAGAACCGAGAGACAATACATCTGTTGTTACAGCCTCCAAGCATGTGGTACTTGGTATGGCAGTCCCAGCAAATGAATACAGAGGGAGTCCTTGGGACATGCATTCTCCTCAGGACTCGTGATACTTTTCATTATATACTTTTATGGTATGGTCTGTATGCACAAGTACCGAAGGTCGACTGGCTGAAAGTGACTGGCTGTGACCCAGTCCCAGCTGCTCCACAGCAGTCTCCAGTCCCACCCTGAGTCATCTGTGTGTTTCCAGCTCTCCTCCAAGTCTCCACCACCCTCTGGAGGTGCAGGGTGTCCTACTCACATACATACCCTGAGCACACAGATGCTGTTGCAAGTTACATCTTATTGTTCAATTTCTCATCTTTGAGAGTTTAGCAGGGGCTTCAACTTCTCTGGAAAGCCTTCTCTGACTCCCCGTCCCCATAGATCTGGGCTCTCCAAGAACCTCAACTATTCCTCTCACAGCACTTACCACACTACCCCTTAATTGCCGGTAAGGTAATTCTTATCTACCTCTCCCTCTAGGTTCTGAGTCCGAAAACTGTGTCTTCATCCCTTTTGTGTCTCCAGAGCTGAGTAGACTAACCGACAGTGTGTCCACCCTCTGTGAGTATTTGTGGCATGAAGGAACCCATGAATGACTAAATTAACGTTCAGCCCTGGGCCTGAAAGCTGCACCACTGCTGGGAGAGGATGTAGCTCATCAAGTAACGCTGCTTTCTGGTGCCTGAAGAACTCAAAACAGCTTTGATTCAAAATGTTGGCAAAATAGACTGCCTCCACTATTTTGACTTTTTTGGAAATGAATTGATGAGGTAATACATTTTGAAGCCATGCCACAGAAATATACCATGCTGTGCTTTTGAAAGTGAGCACGGCAGCGAGGTGGTGTTTCTGGCTTATGTCCTTGTCAGAGTTAAAAGGAATTTTATTTACTCTTCTCAGCCTGTAACTGCAGACCCAGAACTGGCCTTCCTCTTGGGAGACTGGTGTCTCTTCTCTCATAGGTGGCACAGGAAAAGAAAGTTGGCACATTAAAATATGTAACCTGCTAAAAGGCAGCAGTCAGCCAGGCTATCCCGGGCTATACCAATGTGTGTGTGTGTGTGCTCAGTCACTCAGTCATGTTTGACTTTTTGCAACCCTGTGGACTGTAGACTGCCAGGCACCTCTGTCCATGGGATTCTCCAGGCAAGAACACGAGTGGGTTGCCATGCCCTCCTCCAGGGGACCTTCCTGACCCAGGGATCAAACCTACATCACTGTGTCTCCTGCATTGGCAGGCAGATTCTTTACCACTAGCACCACCTGGGAAGCCTGGCTATTGTAATACTCCTCCAGTATTTATGAATACTTCCTAAAATGATCTGCATGCTTGATTGTGGAGTGTAGAGTCTTCCAGGTTCTGGAGCACTAAGCTACAACTGTACTTGTGAAGAGGCCCGGCTGAAAACAATGACCTGAATTCTCTGGGTGCGGGTATTAATGTATGCAGCTCCTCAAAGCTAGCTTCAATCACCCAGTGAACATGTGACGTGATATATTCCAGGCCAGGCTGGCTTTTTGCTCTGTAGTCTTGCATTGTTAATGTGTTTTTTACTCTTGCATATTTAATTGCATTTATAAATATACTTTAAAAAATCTCTCCCTAGGAGATAAGGCAGTGAGGACAGTGTGTGAAGCTTATACCCCATGTCACTCTCCTCCATCTGTGGAGGCTTCACTGATTGATAAGAGCATCCTTTGTGCCATGTCTAAGTGCCATCTCAGAGTTTCCCAAATAGAACTTTCAGCAATCACTGTCCTTTGTCAGAGATCAAAGCTTCCAGCCCTGAGCTCAGGTATTGTTCAACCTCAGTAAGTAAAATAAATAAAGTTAAGGAAAATAGTTTTGTTTGCAACTCAACATTTAAAATAGGTTACTATGGGACTTACCTGGTGGTCCAGTGGTTAAGACTCTGCCTTCTAATGCAGGGGGTGCAGGTTTGATCCCTGGCTGGGGAGCTGAGATCCCACATGCCTCGAGGCGAAAAAACCAAAACATAAAACAGGAACAATACTGCAACAAATTCAATAAAGACTTTAAAATTGGTCCATATTAAAAAAAAAAATTAGGACACTAAATTTTCTCTAGAAGACCGGTTTGTAGTGTTTTAAGCTTTAGAGGCCATGTATAGTCTCTCTTGCAGAGTCTTATTTGTTTCTGTTTATTTTTTTCATTTGTTTTTTGAATTTTTGAAAACTACAATTAACTCTTGCACAACGTGGGTTTGAATGTGCGAGTCCACTCATAACACAGATGTTTTTCAGTAGCAAATACTACAATCCTGCACAATCTGTGGTTGGTTGAATCCATAGTTGGTTGAATCCTTAGATGTGAGACCAGGGATCAGGAGGGCCAACTATTAAGTTAAAAGGGACTTTCCAACTGTATGGGGGTTCAGTGCGCCTAACCCTTGTGTTGTTCAAGGGTCAACTGTATTTTCTTGTTGTTTGTTGTTGTTGTTCAGTCGCTAAGTCACGTCTGACTCTTCTCGACCTCATGGGCTGCAGCACACCAGGCTTCCCTGTCCTCCACTATCTCCTGGAGTTTGCTCTAATTCATGTCCACTGAGTCGATGATACTATCTAACCATCTCATCCTCTGCTGCCCGCTTCTCCTTTTGCCTTCAATCTTTCCCAGTATCAGGGTCTTTTTCAATGAGTCGACTCTTGTATTTAAACTATAAAAACCAGTCTGAGCTCCTGAGCCATATAGAAATGGACTTAGGGCTATATTGGGCCCACTCTTCATCGTTGGCTGACTGCTGATATAAAACATTGTATTTTTAAAGTGTGTAAGGATGATTGTAGCATTTACCATTGAAACCTTTGGTAGATATAATTCTTTTTTTAAAAATTAATTTGTTTTAATTAATTTTTATTGTAGTAGAGTTGCTTTACAATGTTGTGTTAGTTTCTGCTGTACAGCAAACTGAATCAGCCATGTGTATACATATATCCCCTCTTTTTTGGGTTTCCTTCCTATTTAGGTCATCACAGAGTGTTGATCAGAGTTCCATGAGCTATACAGTGAGTTCTCATTAGTTATTGGTAGATATAATTCTAAGGAGGCCTGGGATACCTGTTTCATGTGCAGGCTTATATAAAATTATAAAATTCTATCCTGTGAAATTCATGTTACTGAAATACTAAAAATCTGATGCTTGTGTAAACAGGGCATGAATCATATGTTCTTACTGAGTTTTTCAAGTTTGCAGTTGAGGAAGTGCATAATTATCCCCAGATCTGACTGCTTGGATATAACTTTTCAATCTCGTTTTGTCTAAACTTGTTGAGTAGATGGAATGTGGAAGTCCAGGCTTGGGTGTAGACATCCATGAATATTTGTTACATCAAAAATTATCTTATAGTGGGCGCAAGTTGAAGTTGTTGTGAAGTGACTGATGTTCTAGAAAAATCTGTCTGCCCTGAATAGGAGATTTGACTTTGAGCTGAGAGGCTTCAGAAATTTGCCTTTGATTCAGGAATAATGTCCTCGGTGTTCCCTTCATACAGCTACTCTTTTATCTCCTGGTTGCCGTGAAACTTGAGAAAGTCACTGTACATGACTGTGTGTCTCTCTCATCTGATATCACTTTCCTTTGTTTTCTGAAGGGAACTTTGGCTCTGCTTTTTAAACTGTAGAACCCGGTGATTTCCAAACTCAGTGCTGTGTTTCCATGCATGTGTGCCTTTTTTCCCCCTCAGGTCACTCTTGTAGATAGCCTGCAGCCAATGTGAAGATAAGAGATGAATAAAAACATTGGTGAAAAAGAGTGCAAACACAGTTGCACTGATCTGAATGGCTCTAGAAACAAGAATAAACCTACAACTCTCTTTGTAGAGCATAACACCATTCAACTAGGGCCGTTACTCAGAATAACTTTCAGGAACGTAAAATTGGCAACTTGCCCCACGTTGTCAACTTGTGAATCTTACAAACATATTGGATTATTATTGTCAGTCTTCACTGAAGCATATGCCTTGTTAGGTGTGGATAGTCCAAGAAGGTGTGTGAAACCTGTCTGGGCTCATGTATGCGGTATTATGGCCTCGTGGAACAAAATGCACTGAGCTTCTGATAGATCCAATTTATCCCTTACTTGTATTGCTTTTCTTTTTTGTTTCCTACTACTCTGTGGGAATATACAAAAGTGGAAAGTTTTATATGGATATAGATACCTATCTACAAATATCTATCTATAGATGTCCTTCTGTCTTTATCTATAGATATTTATCTATGTCTAGAATTGATGGTTTCAAATTATGGTGTTGGAGAAGACTCTTGAGAGTCCCTGGGACTGCAAGGAGATCAAACCAGTTAATCCCAAAGGAAATCAACCCTGAATATTCATTGCAAGGACTGATGCTGAAGTTCCAATTCTTTGGTCACCACTGATGTGAAGAGCTGACTTATTGGAAAAGACCTGATACTGGGAAAGATTGAAGGCAAAAGGAGAAGTGGGCAGCAGGGGATGAGACAGTTAGATAGCATCACCAACTCAATGGACATGAATTTGAGCAAACTCCAGGAGATAGTGGAGGACAGAGGAGCCTGGTGTGCTATAGTCCTTTGCACACTCCTTGGTGCAAAGAGTTGGACACAACTTAGTGACTGAACAACAGTGATGTATCTATACTATTTCTAGATATTTAGATGTATAGATATATGAAATCCAGGTGTGTAATGCAATATAAGCCATTTATGTTTACCTGTCCTCTCTCTGATTGTCTATATAGAGGACAGACACTAATTACCATACAAGGATATAGTTTCATTGGCAGAGTAAGTTCTTGGCACATAGTAAGCCCTAATATCATTATATTATACTCCATGAGAAGACCAGGGTTCAACTCCTGGCTCCACTCTTCACTAGTAGTGTGGTGTAAACTTTTTCTTGAGACAAATTTTTTATCTGTAAAATAAAGCAAATGATAACCATAACTAATTTATAGGGAGGTTGCTCTGATTAAATGAGAAGCTATATTTGAGAGAAGTTCCTCATACCACGTAGAGAGTTATAGAAATGTTAATTAATTTAATTTAAACATACATTGGCAGTATTTCTCCCCTCTGGCGTCTTGCCCGGCCACTGTTCCAGGCCCCAGAGATCCGTGCTGGCTGTTTCTACAAGACAGCATCGCAGAGGAAGCCTGTGCTGGTGGCTGAGTCCCCCACTTCCATCTGGATGCCTTTGGCATCGTGCAGACATTGTTTCAGCGCTGAAGTCACTGTGTAAGCTGATCTTTTGTAAAAGCTCCCACACTAGGTGAGGGGCTTCCCAGGTGGCTCAGTGGTAAAGAATCCACCTGCAGTGCAGGAAACACAGGTGACGCAGGGTTTGATCCCTAGGTCGACAAGATCCCCTGGAGGAGGGCATGGCAACCCACTCCACTGTTCTTGCCTGGAGAATCCCCACGGACAGAGGAGCCTTGTGGGCTACAGTCCATGGGGTCACAAAGAGTCAGACGTGACTGAGTGCCTGAGCACACACATATACATACACACACACACACACACACGTACACATGCTAGGACTGAGCTGCGTGTAGTCTGTGCTCATTGTTCAAGTTCTTTTTTTTTTTTCATTGTTCAAATTCTTGTCCTCTAGAAGCTTACCTTCTGAGACTTCCTGACCGACCCACCCATCACAGATAATGCTATGGGGAGCCTGCTCTCTCTAATCTTCAGGAATACACCATTGTTCTTCTCCATGGGATTTGTATCCTCAAACATCCTGACCGAAATGCATTGGGAAAATTCAGCTATCAAATAATTATGCTTCAGAAATTAAAAAAAACTATGATGCTTTTGAACTATGGTGTTGGAGAAGACTCTTGAGAGTCCCTTGGACTGCAAGGAGATCCAACCAGTCCATTCTGAAGGAGATCAGCCCTAGGATTTCTTTGGAAGGAATGAGGCTAAAGCTGAAACTCCAGTACTTTGGCCACCTCATGCGAAGAGTTGACTCATTGGAAAAGACTCTGATGCTGGGAGGGATTGGGGGCAGGAGGAGAAGGGGACGACAGAGGATGAGATGGCTGGATGGCATTACTGACTCGATGGACGTGAGTCTGAGTGAACTCCAGGAGTTGGTGACGGACAGGGAGGCCTGGCATGCTGTGATTCATGGGGTTGCAAAGAGTCGGACACGACTGAGCGACTGAACTGAACTGAACTGATGGAATACTCTATAATCAAGAAGTTCCTATTTGGATGTCATAAGTACTTCATGGTGATGGGGTGAGTGATACTATTGGAGGAAGGGGTTTGAGTCATTAAGACCAGGCTACCTAAGAATGCCAGAATCATAGGAGTGAAACAGGGTGGCAGGCAGAATTCAGGGTCAGGCATCTAACTTCATTCAAAACATGCAGCTCTCACTCTTGAGAGAAATAAACTCTAATGCTGGGAAAGAGCAAAGTTCAGGTACGCAGTACTAGTGCAGGGGTTTATGTGTGTGTGTGGTATGCTCAGTTGTGTCTGGCTCTTTGTGACCGCATGGACTATAGCCCCAAAGGCTCCTCTGTCCATGGGATTCTCCAGGCAAGAATACTGGAGTGGGTTGCCATTTCCTCTTCTAGGGAATATTCCCTACCCAGAAATGAAACCCAGGTCTCCTGCATTGGCAGGCCGATTCTTTACCACTAGCACCACCTGGGAAACCCTACAGGGTCTTGTGTAGTCAGGACTAATTGTTGATTTTAAATAGAAGATTGGAAGTTGCCTGATTGCCCCAAGTCAGGAACATCAGACCCTAGACTCAGGTGGTCCTGGCTCTCCACCCAGATTTCCCTCCCCCTGTTTCTCAGGTCATCTGCTCTGTTCATTGCACAGAAGAACCAATCCTCTTCCCAGACCATAGCCAGCCAACCCGTGTAGATGTGATTGTGGAGCTGGGAGACCTGGGTCTTTGCTCTGCATTGGGACCAACTAGGAGTGTGGTTCTGAGCCTCTGGGCTCTGGTTTCCTCATCTGTATGAAGGGATTGAACTGGTTGTCTCCTGGAGTTTCTTCTTGATTACATTTCTCTACCATGGCTATGTTGACTAGGTAGGATGGCTAAGTTCAATTTTCAGTCTTATTGCTCAGAAAAGCTTATAATGCAGGCAAATAAGTATGAACTTTTCTGTGTATTCAGGCCCCATCTTCCATCCTTAGATGTATAAGTAAAGCTGGTAGGTTTTTTTTTTTCCATTTACCTGCAAAGTGTGCAAGTGTCCACAAGATAATACCAATATAGGGGGCAAATCTTGATGAAGGTGAATGAGTAGAGTGGAAAAACCTGCCTTAAAACTCAACATTCAGAAACTAAGATCATGGCATCCAGTCCTATCACTTTATGTCAAATAGATGGTGAAAAAATGGAAACAGTGACAGACTTTATTTTCTTGGGCTCCAAAATCACTGCGGAGTGTGACTGCAGCCATGAGATTAAAAGATGCTTGTTCCTTTGAAGAAAATTTATGACAAACCTAGACAGCATATTAAAGAGCAGAGACATCACTTTGCTGACAAAGGTCTGTCTAATCAGAGCTATGGTTTTTCCAGTAGTCAGGTATGGATGTGAGAATTGGACCATAAAGAAGGCTGAGCGCCAAAGAGTTGATGCTTTTGAACTGTGGTTTTGGAGAAGACTCTTAAGAGTCCCTTGGACTGCAAGGAGACCAAACCAGTCAATCCTAAAGGAAATCAACCCAGAATATTCATTAGAAGGACTGATACTGAAGCTGAAGCTCTATATTTTGGCCACCTGATGTGAAGCTGACTCATGGGAAAAGACCCTGATGCTGGGAAAGATTGAGGGCAGGAGGAGAAGGGGCTGACAAAGCATGAGATGGTTGGATGGCATCACTGACTTAATGGGCATGAATTTGAACAAACTCCAGGAGACGGTGAAGGACAGGGGAGCCTGGAGTTCTGTAGTCCATGGGGTCACAAAGAGTTGGACACAACTAACAATAACAACAAACAACAAGTGTACATCACTGTGATAATTGTCAGTTGAACAAAATAATCTGGTTCCTATCTTCATGGAAGTAAGAGTTAAGTGGGACAGCAAAGAATGAATGTGGAAACAAAGAAAGTACATATAACTTAAAATTGTGGAAATTACTGTAAAGGAAAAGAACAGAGTACAATAATGAAGAAAACCTCATTTAGATAGGATTATAGAAATGACCTCTCCTTGGAGGTAACATTTAAACTGTGGGAGGAGGACATTTTGGTTGAGAACTAAAAGATGAAATGGAGAGAGCCAAGATAATCCAGGAGTAAGCACATTGTTACATTTGGAGAAGAACTTGGTGATTGAAGGAAATTAGGGCTCATTGGTGAGCTGTAGCATGATGAGTAAGCAAGGCAGAGGAGAAGATGAGAGGCATGTAAGATGTAACAGGAGACAAATTACCCAGTGTAGGGGCCATGGAAGGCATCTACATGTTATCTAAAATATAACTGAAAGCCACTATGGTTTTAACCAGGGGTGTAATGTAATTTGGGACTTCCCAGGTGGCGCTAGAAGCCGCCTACCAATTCAGGAGAGATGCAGGTTCAAACTCTGCATTGGGAAGATCGCCGGGAGAAGGCCATGGCCACCCCCTCCAGTATTCTTGCCTGGAGAATCCCGTGGACAAAGGATCCTGGCAGACTACAGTCCATAGCATTGCAAAATGTCAGACATGACTCATGTCACTTTACTTCAAACTTTTAGTGAGTACTGTAACTGTTGTGTAGAGAATGAATTAGATTGGGGAAATAGTGAAACAGAAGACAAAATAAAAGGCTATTGCAGGACTTAAGAGAAGTTTGAACTGTAGTGGTTGTGCTGGAGAAACTGTGATTAAGAATTGACAAAGAGCTGATGATATATTTGATGTGGAGAGGGAGAATTTGGAATCAAGGATGATTCTCTATGTGTCTTTGATATTAATGTGGAGTGAAGAGCATTTGCTAAAGAGAAAAAGACTAGATAAGGAATGAATTTGGTTGGTGTAAGGATCAAGATTTTAATTTTGGACATGTTTGAGATGCATGTAAGATATCTGAGTTTACTCTTCAAGGAAGTCTTTAGATATACGTGCATGGAGTTCAAAGAAGAGGTTTGAACTAGAGGTTTATATCTGGGCATCATTGGCATATATGTGCTTGAAGTCTTGAGACACATATGTGGTTGAAGCAATGGGAATTACCGAGGGAGAATATATATAAAGCTGAAAGTACCTAGGCCTGAAACATGCAGCAGAAAAGAAGATGACACATGGAGGCAAAAAATAACTAATGAAAATTAGAAAGATGGAAGGTTCATTGTCACAGGAGCCAAGACTAGAGAACTGTTCAAAGGAGGGTGTGGTTAAGTTTATTAAGTAATGCTGAAAACTGAGTAAGGGGACAGAAAACAGTCCACCATATTTGGCAACATGCATGTTATTAATGACCCTAATGAGTAATTTCAGAGCATGATATGGACAAGAATCAAACTGGAGTGAGTAAAAGAATGAGAGGGAATTCTTCTAGTAAGACAGTGGACCAAAGTCATCATAAAAGTTTGCTGCTGAAAACATTTATATACACTGAATAGACTACAACAATACTAATTTATACATATGACTGAACTTTCAGTAAATGGAAATTCCCCAAGTGCTGGAAATTCATATGAGAAATAGAGTAAAGAAATGAGCATGTGAGCTAATTTGGGGCTATTCTGGGAGAAGTTGTCCAGCTTCATCATCTAGGGGTTTGGGTTTTAATAGTCCAAAAGCAACGAAAGATGAGACTTTCAGATTACTTGAGGTGAGGAGTCGGAACCTAAGGTATTTGCATAAAGCTCAGATTGCACCGTCAGTGAAATCATCATCATCATCATCATCATCATAAGAGTTTAAAACCCTGAAACTAAACTTTACGAAGAGTTGGGGTTTACAGTTATACTGTTAGATACAATATACCGTTAGATAGTATTAGAAACTTTTAAGCTAAGAATTCAGCTTGAAATTTGGTTTCAGGATGAAACAAGCATTAAACTCTGGAGGGACATTTCCTTAACCCATATCACAGAATTTCCATGGATAAAGACTTAGTATGGATGCGCTCATAGCCTGAAATTACATAGTTCAGTTCAGTCACTCAGTCGTGTCTGACTCTTTGTGACCCCATGGACTGCAGCACGCCAGACTTCCCTGTCCATCACCAACTCCTGGAGCTTGCTCAAACCCATGTCCATCGAGCTGGTGGTGCCATCCAACCATCTCATCTTCTGTCGGCCCCTTCTCCTCCTGTCTTCAATCTTTCACAGGATCAGGGTCTTGTCCTATGAGTTGGCTCTTCGCATCAGGCAGCCAAAGTGTTGGAACATCAACTTCAGTATCAGTCCTTCCACTGAATATTAAGGACTGACTTCCTTTAGGATTGACTGGTTTGATCTCCTTGCAGTCCAAGGAACTCTCAAGAGTCTTCTTCAACACAATTTAAAAGCATCAATTTTTTGGCGCTCAGCCTTCTTTATGGTCCAACTCTCACATCCATACATGGCTACTGGAAAAACCGTAATTTTGACTAGATGGACCTTTGTCTGCAAAGTAATGTCTCTGATTTTTAATATGCTGTCTAGGTTGGTCATAGGTTTTCTTCAAAGGAGCAAGCATCTTTTAATTTCATGGCTGCAGTCACCATCTGCAGTGATTTTGGAGCCCTCCAAAATAAAGTCTTTCACTGTTTGCATTGTTTCCCCATCTGTTTGCTATGAAGTGATGGGACTGGATGCCATGATCTTAGTTTTCTGAATGTTGAGTTTTAAGCCAGCTTTTTTCACTCTCCTCTTTCACTTTTATCAAGTGGCTCTTTAGTTCTTCTTCACTTTCTGCCATAAGGGTGGTGTCATCTGCATATCTAAGGTTATTGATATTTCTTCTGACAATCTTGATTCCAGCTTGTGCTTCTTCCAGCCCAGCATTTCATGTGATGTACTCTGCATATAAGTTAAATAAACAGGGTGACAATATACAGCCTTGACGTACTTCTTTACCTATTTGGAAACAGTCCGTTGTACCATGTCTGGTTCTAACTGTTGCTTCTTGACCTGCATTCAGATTTCTCAGGAGGCAGGTAGGGTGGTCTGGTATTCCCATCTCTTTCAGAGTTTTCCACAGTTTGTTGTGATCCACACAGTCAAAGGCTTTCGAATAGTCAATAAAGCAGAAATAGATGTTTTTCTGGAACTCTCTTGCTTTTGTGATGATCCAATGGATGTTGGCAATTTGATCTCTGGTTCCTCTGCCTTTTCTAAATCCAGCTTGACCATCTGGAAATTCTTGGTTCATGTACTGTTGAAGCCTTGCTTGGAGAATTTTGAGCATTACTTTACTAGTGTGTAAGATGAATGCAATTGTGCGGTAGTTTGAGCATTCTTTGGCATTGCCTTTCTTTGGGATTGGAATGAAAACTGACCTTTTCCAGTCCTGTGACCACTGCTGAGTTTTCCAAATTTGCTGGCCTATTGAGTACAGCACTTTCACAGCATCATCTTTCAGGATTTGAAATAGTTCAACTGGAATTCCATCACCTCCACTAGCTTTGTTCATAGTGATGCTTCCCAAGGCCCATTTGACTTTGCATTCCATGATGTCTGGCTTTAACGTGAGTGATCACACCATCATGGTTATCTGGGTCATTAAGATCTTTTTCATATAGTTCCTCTGTGTATTCTTGCCACCTCCTCTTAATATCTGTTTCTGTCCTATTTTGTGCCCATCTTTGCATGAAATGTTCCCTTGGTATCTCTAATTTTCTTGAAGAGATCTCTAGTCTTTCCTATGCTATTATTTAGATAACACATATGGAAATAATCCCTCATTATCAAAAGTCCACCAACATACGTGCACACACTCATTATATAAACAGGAAGGTTAGAGTCTTAAGAGAGTAGAACAATCTGATGAAGACTGTATATTTATTATAATTAAAGCTATAAAAGAAGGAATAAAAACCTTAAGAATATAACAATGTGAGAAATAAAGAAGAAAATCAAACAGAATTTCTGAAAGGCAAATTAGTCTGTTAAAGACTCAATTGTTGGCTTTCTGGTTGGTTTGCATCTGCAAATGGGAAGCTCTATGTTGTAGGTAGACATAATTGAGATACTGTACTTGTTCTCATGGAGCTTATCGTCTTGTGAGGGATGACTGGCATGACTGAAATCACCAGAGAAACAAAGCAAGTAGTTAATACATTGAAAAGTTATTAGAATAACTAAATATAATCAAAGAAAAAGCTAGCAAGCTAAAAGAAATATCTGAACTAAAAAGTGAAGAAATAATTCAGTCACCCAAAGACTGAAGACATAAATAGATACAAATATGAAAAGAAGTTTTAAAAGTATTGAGGATAAAATTAGAAAGATCAACATATACTTGAAAGGAGTTCCAGAAAAGGAAGCTAGAAGAGAAGTGGCAGTATTCAAAAAGACAATGGCTGAGAATTTTCTAAAACTAATGATATACGGACATGAAGCTACCAATTCAAGAAGCAACATCTTCCAAGCAAGACAAATAAAAATACATCCACAGAAATAGATCAGAGTGACTCTGCAGAACACTAAAGACAATGAGAAAATTGTAAAAGTAGCCAGAGAGAACAGACAGCTTTACTAAAAATGAGGAAAAGTTACACCGACAGCAAATTTCTAATTAGTATAATGCAGAAGACAATGGAATATCACCTTCAAAATACTGTTAGTGAAAGTGAAAGGTGCTCAGTTGTGTCTGACTCTTTGTGACCTCATGGACTATGCAGTCCATGGAATTCCCCAGGCTAAAATACTGGAGTGGGTAGCCATTCCCTTCTCCAGGGGATCTTCCCAACCCAGGGATCAAACCCAAGTCTCCCACCTTGCAGGCAGATTCTTTACCAGCTAAGCCACCAGGGAAGCCCAAAATACTATTAAAAAAGTATCAGCTTAGAATTTGACACATACCTATAATATAAATAAAGATTGAGGGTAAGATAAAGGTGTCTATTAAGACTAAGATCTAAAACCTAAGAAAAAACTTCTCAAATGTCTAATTGACTCTAAGATATGCATATAAATGAGATACTCCTCAAGTGCCCAGAAGTAAAGCACACATAGATAATAGAGGTCCATCCTTGAACAGAAAGCTTGCTTGAATGAAAAGCATCCTTGGAAGAAAAGCTATGACCAACCTAGACAGCATAGTAAAAAGCAGAGACATTACTTTGTTGACAAAAGTCCATCTAGTCAAAGCTATATTTTTTTTCCAGTAGTCATGTATGGATGTGAGAGTTGGACTATAAAGAAAGCTGAGCACCGAAGAATTGATGCTTTTGAACTCTGGTGTTGGAGAAGACTCTTGAGAGTCCCTTGGACTGCAAAATCAAACCAGTCAATCCTAAAGGAAATCAGTCCTGAATATTCACTGGAAGGACTGATGCTGAAACTGAAACTCCAATACTTTTGCCACCTGATGCAAAGAACTGACTCATTGGAAAAGACCCCAGTGCTGTGAAAGATTGAAGGCAGGAGGAGAAGGGCCAACAGAGAATGAGATGGATGTCATCACCAACTCAATGGACGTGAGTTTGAGCAAGCTCTGGGAATTGGTGATGGACAGGGAAGCCTGGCATGCTGCAGTCCATAGGGTTGCAAAGAATCGGACACAACTGAGCAACTGAAATTAACTTATCCTTGAATGACAAGATGCTCACAGTCAGGGTGGGACTTTGCTTAGAGTTTGACAGATGAGTTCCTTACCCAGCACAAGGCCGATGCTGCATATGTGCTGTGTCTGATTCTTTGCAGCCCCATGGACTGTACTCCCAAACTCCTCTGTCCATGGGATTCTCCGGGCATGAATACTGGAGCAAGTTCTCATTTTCTTCTCCAGGGGATCTTCCTGACCCAGAGATTGAACCTGCATCTCCTACATATATTTCATCCCAAATCCTTGACCAATCACTAAATTCCTCAGGAAGAGGGGAGATTCCTAGGGGGCCAGGCTAAAAATCAGAAGCTGAAAGGGAAAAACCTAAGCAGAGACATCAGTGATTGTACACTACAGGTGGAACAGATTCTTCATTTAGAGTCCAGGAATTAATTGTCAGTTGTCAGTAGAACAAAACAAAATCCATAGTCTTCCCACAATATATTATGTACAATTTTGAGTTTGACCAAATTTCTTAGACATTCAAAGAAGTAGGAACTTGTGAACCTTACTCAAGGGGAAAAAGTATAGTTAATACACTTAGTCTCAGTGCATCCAGATATTGGATTTAGCAGATGAAACCTTTGAAGCAAATCTTATATTTAAAGAAATACATTAAAATATTTTCAAAGAATTAAAGCAAAACCTAATAAAATAAGAGAATCAATGGGAAATCACAATGGCAAAATGAAAATTGTGAAAAGAACCAACTGGAAATTTTCGAGCTGAAATCTATGTTAACTGAAATGAAAAATCCACCAAATGGGCTGAAAAATGTATTTGAATTACTGTAGAAAAGGATCAATAAACTTGAAGATAGTTTAATAGAAATTACCCAATCCAAAAATCAAAGAGAAAAAAATGTAAAGAAAAATGAACAACCTCAAGAACTAAGAGGCAATATTAATAATTCCAACATATATGCTGTTGGAAACCCAGAAGGAGAAAAAAGAATTATTTAGAGAATTATTTGATGAAATAAAGGCTGAACATTTCCCCAGTTTTGTCAAAAACATTACAGTTCCCAGAAACTCAATAAACTTCATGGTAGATAAAGTTCGAGAAAACTGCAATTCAAACAACTCATAGTTAAATTGCAGGAAGACAAAGATTTGGGGAATTATGGAATGTTTTGATTGCCATGTTAGTCACATGATTATATACATCTCCCTAGACTCTTCAAACTGTACGGTTAAAATAAGTGAATTTTATTTTTTTCATAAACTATACTGAAACAAAACTATGGAAAAATATACATGTGTAATACATAACTCACATATGGGTATATGCTTATCACATTTATCTCTTTTATAGTTAATCTGGATTTATCTCAAAAAAACAAGGATAGTTTAAACAAATCCCTTATTTTAAATCAGTAAATTAAAAGATTAAAGGAGAAAACTGTATGATCATTTCAATAGATACAGAAAAAATATCTGATAAAAATCAATAATAATTCCTGATAATCTTGTTTATTAAGTTATAAATAGAAGGACTTTTTCTTGTCCTGAGAAAATATATTGTCCAAAAAACTACATCAAATATTTTAAATCATGAAATTTGAGAAGCATTCGAATTCACTGATACCATTGATCTCAACCTTAATCCAGCTTTTTATTGGAGGTCCTAGCTAGTGAAATGAGACAAGAAAGTAAAAGAAATGCATAATAGTTAAAATGGAGGTTACGTAGCTTTTCTTATGGAAAAATGATCTCAAGTGCATAATATTCATAAAAGGATATTATCCATTATGCTGCTGCTGCTGCTGCTAAGTCGCTTCAGTCGTGTCCAACTCTGTGCAACCCCATAGACAGCAGCCCACCAGGCTCTGCCATCCCTGGGGTTCTAGATGGGTAAAAAACTTAAAAGTAAAGTGCCACACTACAAACCTCATAAGTCAGCAACATTGTGTGGTGTGTGTGTTTGTGCTTGGTTGTGTCCAACTCTTTGTGACCCCATGCACTATAGCCCATCAGGCTCCTCTTGCCTGGAATTTTCCAGGCAAGAAGATACTGACGTGGGTTGCCATTTCTTTATTCCAGGGGATGTTCCTGACCCAGGGATCAAACCTGCATCTCTTGCATCTCCTGCATTGACAGGAAGATTTTTTACCACTGAGCCACCTGGGAAGTCCAAGTCAGCAATATATGTGTTCCTAAAACCACCACCCCCCCACCCCCGCACACAAAATCTCACAAAAGCACAAGGTTTAGGGGAGAGGTTGGATTGGGGGTGGAGCAACACTCAAAACCTTTATCACTGACACACACAAAAATAAAGGGAGAAAAAACTGGAAGCATGTGTTTTTCAGATGCTAAGTAGTTGCAAAATACACACTACAATGAACATGGCACCTTAGCTTGAAAAAATTGGAAAGGTTGCTTATGGAACAGAGATGAGAAGAGTTTCATCTGGTGAGTTATTGTGAAGCAGTGGAAAGAGGTTATCTGAGATCTCATGGAAAATTGTAACACCAGGTATGGACGGGCTTGGCGTGTAACATACCTGTGACCTGTACTGGTGGGTGTTTTGAGGCACATGCATGCATGTGCTGTGTGTATTCCTACACAGTTCAGTTAGGCTGTGTGACATTCTCTGCCTTCACCTGGTGTTTCTGGCTGATGAAATTGTATATAAGCAAATTGGATATTTGTATTATGCTCATATTTTTTCTTGTATCAATTGTATTGGAACAAATTTACACTTTCAAAACAAACACTGTAGCTGAACTGACTGTATAAGAAAGTTTAAGTGTGTATATTTTTTTAGCATTGTTGTATGAGAAAAATTGTTATCCTAAGACATAAGAATTAAAAGCCATAAGACATGGGTAAATTTGACTATACTCAATAATAATAGTAATTATGATGCTGATGATAAAATTTTACATATAGCAAAAATGATACAAAAGACAAAAAAATAAGCTATTGACTGACTTAGAGAAGATGGTGATGATATTTACATTTGGAACTTCTGCAAATCAATAAGAAAAAAGCAAGCAACCTAAAAGAAAAATGGGCAAAAGCAATTTACAAAGCAGATAAATGTCTAATAAGCATAAGAAGAGCTACCCTACCCCTATAATAATTAGGGAAATGAAAAGTAATTCACCAGTAAGCTACCGCCTACATACCAGTTTGGCAATTAGTAAGTTTGATTGCACGAAATGTTGGCAAGAATGTGGGAAACACGAACTTTCATAATTGATGATGAAAATGAGAACTGATGCAATCATTTTGGAAAACAATTTTTCAGTCTAGTAAAACTGAAGGTGCTGATAGTTTAGGACTGGTCCCCACCCTGGAGAATATATGTAACACATATGCATGATTGAGGGAGCTCAAAGCAGATTACAAGAACACAGATTACCCCATGTTTTTGTGATAAATATGGGAAAATCTGTCTGTTATTAAGAGAATGTAAAAAGCTTTGTTTATTGAAATGATAGGAAAATATAGAGCATTGAAATTATGCCCTAGATCTGAGGATATCAACTTGAATAAATTGCACAAAGAAACAACATTTAATTGCATGTGTGTGTGCTCAGTCATGTCCAACTTTTTGCGACCCCATGGACGGTAACCTGCCGGACTCCTCTGTACATGGGATTTCCCAGACAAGAATACTGGGATTGAACCTGGGTTTCCTGCATTACAGGCAAATTCTGTACTGTCTGAGCCACTAGGGAAGTCCAAATATTATGTACAGCATGGAAAGTTTTAAAGATACAAACTGCTAGTGTCTACATATTTTGTGGATATATGTGTGTGTTAGAACACTTGGAAGGCAAAATTGTACACTGCCTTCAGAGTTGTGGCTAACCTGCCAGAGGAGGAATATGGTGTGGGGTCAAGTGTTCCTGAAGCATGGGATATCTTATTTTTTTAAAAAGAGAGAGTCATTGGATACAAATATGGCAAAATGATATATCATCTGCTTAATCTCAGTGGTGAAGCCATAGGTATAGATTGTGTTATTTTCTGCACTTTGTGTGTGCTTGATATGTACTCAACAAGTATATATTGACTGCCTTATTTTATGGTAGGCAATTTTTGTAAGTGAAAAACAAAATATAAAGGAGTAAGGAGTAGATGGAAAGAGAAATCTTACATTGACACTTATATAGAAGCAGCGAGTCGGAAGTGTGTTTGGGCTGGTGGGGGCCCCTGAGGGTTCCAGAAGCCTAAGAGGGCTACGTGTGAGCATTGCCTCTGTCAACAAAGATATCTAATCCTGGGATGGGACTCCCCTGGTGGTCCAGTGGTTAAGACTCTGTGCTTCCAATGAGGGGCATGGGTTTGATTCCTGTTTGGGAAACTAAGATATCATCTGCCATGTGGCCAAAAAAGAAAAAAAAAAAATTAAACCTGAACCCCGTGCTTATGTGTGGGGAGCAGGTGGAGCATGAACAAGCTGCTTTTTCCATTGAAAGCACGTGTGCAGGCTGTCTTCCTTCAGGACTGGGGCCAGCAGTGTGCTTGGGGAGTGGACAGCAGGCCTGCCGTAGCAGGATGTTAGGACAGCTGGGCCTGAAAAGACCTCTCGTTTTGGGAAACTGAAAGGCTCTGGGGTGCAGGGCAACAAAATGGTTTATAGTGGAGCCAGGAAGCTATGGGTTTT
Source organism: Bos indicus (assembly GCF_029378745.1). Classification (NCBI taxonomy): domain Eukaryota; kingdom Metazoa; phylum Chordata; class Mammalia; order Artiodactyla; family Bovidae; genus Bos; species Bos indicus. The sequence goes on along the minus strand of NC_091773.1, from coordinate 30,090,571 downwards.
CTAACATAAAGTCAATTCTGCCTGGAAATGCTGAGAGTCATCCTTTTCTGATGGACACAGGGAAGGGTCAGAAGGCCTCTGACCACCAACACTCCCTGTTGGCCTCACCCCTCTCACAGCTGGACGAGAGGATTCTGGGAAATAGCACATCCCAGACAAGGGATGCTGGGGTGCCAAGGGGTTAACAGGCACTTCGTGTGAAGTTTTAATATTCCACAAATGAAATGTGCATGTGAAATGGGAAAAAAAAGAGGAAAAGATTATATTTGTCAGCTGGGCTGCCATATGTTGTTCTGGCCGGAGCACAGCAAAAATGGTGACAATTCTTTCCTGAATGAGAATCTCTGTCAACTCCTGATTTCATGCCTTTCTTTGGACAAGCAGGAGGTTTCTTCATGACCAGGCAGTCTAAGATTTTTGTTTTTGTGGGGGCAATCTCTGTCTACCCCTAAAAGGTAGAATGTTGTCATTGCTTGGCTTGAATTTTCAGGCAGCAGAAAAAGCAGGAAAATTATAAAATTCATCAGCATGGTTTCTTCTGCTTCTTTTTTTTTTAAATGCAATTGGCCCTTAGGGTAAAAACAGTCCTCTTAAAGAACAAATAGCTCGCTGAATGACACATGGAGAGGAGGTTATGTTGGCAGATCCATTAGTTCCCACCAAAGTCAGCATCACACAATTTTACAGAATTGACTTTGTCACACAAAAGACTTTTCTTATTCATATTTGTTGAGTTATGATGTATGTTAGTAAAAAATAAATCCTTGAGTCTTTCTTTGTAAGGAAAACAAATAAGATGCAGCTTTGATGTAAGAAAGTCTTTTCTAATTATATATTTCTGTCTTGTTTTGCATTTGAAAATGCTACACTGGACACAGTTACTTTTTTCTTTAAATAATGTTTTATGGATTCCATTTACTGATTGTCTAAGTAATATAATCTAAAAAATTTGAACTTTATAGAAATTTAGAAAAGAAGACAAACATCTCCCATAATCATACAATCTAGAGATAATACTAAAATATTTTGATATATTTTCTGTATTATAAATAAGTAAATGCATAAATGATTTTTACATAGTTGAGATGATCTTATTAAAGGTTGGGCTGTCAGTATAATTCTTAATAGTTTCATATATCCTATTGAGAGGATGTTCCATTCATTGTTAACTATTCCCCATTATTAGGCATCTAGTTTCTAAGTTTGTCTTCCTCTCACTGACAAGTAAGACACATCATCCTTTTTCTTGCATGACTGTTCTTTGCAGAAGATGGCACTGTTTGCCTGAAAAGCAAGTGAAGTTGCTGCCCTTGACCAGTTAAGGTAGAATTGAGAATCTTGCAGGGAGAGTGCTCACTGAGCTGAGATTCTCTGGGAAGATGAAGAATTAAGAGATGAGACCATGGAAGGGTCTGGAAAAATGAGAGTGAAAAATGGTGGCAGACTCAGACGGTGGTGAAGATCCCCAGGCTCCCACTAGGGAGATAACCTGAAGTAAAAGGGCATCCCTGCAGGAATGAGATCCTTTTTCTTCCCTGGTTAAATAGAGTGAGGGGCTTCTCAGGTGGTGCAGTGGTAAAGAAGCCACCTGCCAGTGCAGGAAAACTCAGGATACTTGGGATTGATCCCAGAGTCCAGAAGATCTCCTGAAGGAGGAAATGGCAACCCACTCCAGTATTCTTGCTTGGAGAATCCCATGGACAGAGGAGCCTGGCGGGCAGGCTCTAGTCTGTAAGATCACAAAGGGTCGGACAAGACTGAGTATGCATGCACTAAATAGAGTGAACTCCGGGGACTGCAGCTCATTTCCTGAAATCTAGGAAGGGAGAGCAGAGATCCAGCACCCCGGCCAGGACAGGAGGGCCCTCTGCTCAGCTATCCTCCACTTCTCATGCCCTTCCCGGGCTGTGGACCATACACAGAACACTAAACACTCGGCATGAAAATAACGGTGTGTGAGGAAATGGGACAGAACACAGAGATGATAGAGAAGACAGGTCAAAGGGAAGTCAGTCATGCCACGTCAGAGTGAATCCAAAACAGAGATGAGCAGCTGAGCCTGAGTGAAGCGAGAGGTGAGAGCGAGGCAAGTAGGCGAGGGTACCAGGAAGAAGGCAAGGGAGGAGGAGTGAGGAGAGGAAATGACCACTGAATGCAGCCTGGCGAGGAACTAAAAATAATTCCCTGTGAACCTTTCCCATGTTAGACCAACCTGAGTCACTAACACACTATTATAAATCAATTACACCTCAAGAAAACAAGAGAAAACAAGAAAATGAATAGCTTAAAAATATAAGGAAATAATAGAATGAGAAGGAAAGGGAGACAGCAGAATTGGAAAAAAAAAAAACAAAAAACTTCTGGGATCGAACCAATATCATGAATGGGCTGATGAAGTGAATAATAATAGTAGCTAACATTTATTGAGCATTTGGTATGCTCCGTACCCTGCTCTAAATTCTGTGTAAGGATTACTTCTTTTAATACCTGCAAAAATATTATGAGTAAGTAGTGTATTCATTATTAGATGAGGACACTGAGATACAGTGTGGATAAGACCTATTTACTCCCTGGAAAGTGGCAGAGGCAAGATTTCAATCTCAGACAAGTTCTCTGACACTGTGCGTGTATGGTTTGATCCCGATTATTAAAAACCATTGTTTGCATCCATCCATTCGTCCATCCTTCCATCTTACATATGCAGAGTTGAAATTCAGCTAATACTAATGATACCTATTTTTGGATGATTTCTTCTCTTTATAAGTTTCTGTACTGATTGAATTAAAAATAATATTTTTATCAACTTCAAAAAACAGCTGAGTATTGTAATACAGCAATAATATAATGATTGTGGTAAGCTCTTACACTTGTATTCCTATATCATGCATTTAATTTCCTTATTTATCTTCCAATGATTCCAATAATTCGTTTCCTCATTTATCTTCCAATGATTTATCTTCTAATGATTTTATGTCAGTCACTTCCTAAACAAAGTTGGCCATTGTGATACACTTTCTCTTTAGCGTTTGCCATTTGGAGATGTCTCCAAACATCAGTCAATCAGACTTTATTTTTCTTTTTAAACATTATTTATTTATTTACTTTGTTTGTGCTGGGTATTTGTCACTGTGTAGGCCAGCCTCTAGTTGCGGTGTACAGGCTTCTCTCATTGTGGTGGATTCTCTTGTCATGGACCAGCTGTAGGGCATGCAGGCTTCAGTAGCTGCGGCATATGGGCTCACTACTTGTGGCTCTTGGGCTCAGTAGTTGTGGCACACGGGCTTAGTTGCTCCGGAGCAGGTAGAGTCCTCCTGGGTCAGGTATTGAGACCGCGTCTCCTGAGTTGGCAGGTGGACTCTCCACCACTGAGCCACCAGGGAGGCCCCCGTTTTAGACATTCTTCACATTTGAACTGAAACTTCTGAACCTGAGTTGACCTAAACTCCAACATTTCCGGTTTTCCTTCCCTATATGTATGGTGGAATTGGCTTTTTAAGTTATTATTGTTTTTCTTCCCCACTAGAATGTAAGTTCTATGAAAGTGAAAGTGTTAGTCGTTCAGTTGTGTCCAACTCTTTGTGACCTCATGTCTTTCCATGGAATTCTCCAGGCAAGAACACTGGAGTGGGTTGCCAAATACCCAAATACCCACTCCAGTGTTCTTGCCTGGAGAATCCCAGGGACAGGGGAGCCTGGTGGGCTTCCGTCTATGGGGTCCCACAGAGTCCGACACGACTGAATCGACTTAGCAGCAGCAGCAGCAGCCATTTCCTTCTCCAGGGGATCTTCCCCGACCCAGGGATCCAACTGGGTCTCCCGCATTGCAGGCAGACTCTTTACCAACTGAGCCACCAGTGAAGCTCACAAGTTCTATGAAAGTAGGCAAATTTGTCAGTCTTATTATATTTCCATCTCCTAGAATAGAGCCTAATACATAGGTATACCATACATCTTTGTTGACTGAGTGAACAGAAATGGACTTTGTTAACAGAGTGGAGAAAGATTCATGGAACTGTTGAATTCTTGAAGTGAACGTCACTTTTGAGTATGATTCAACTTGATTTTGATTGTTAATATGGCAATTTCCCACACTTAATTCATACAGTACGCCAAAAATACACAATAAATACTTATTTCACATGGGGAAAATATTTCAAAGCCTGTGTATCACACCCACACGTATCCACAAACACTCCTCTTAAAAGGCTTCCTTTTTGAAAGGATCAGAGAGGTAAGGCAAAAGCAATGATCCTGGCTATGGGAGGAAAAGCCCTGTATTTTTTTTTTTTTTTTTCTGCAGCCATGTACCAGTCAGAGATTTTGTTGCAGAAGTCCCAGACTGGCAGCCCTGAAGACTAGGTTTGATTTGCTGAGCTTTCCAATTGATTTCATTGCCAACATTAAACAAAAATGATTTTCTTTTAAAATTATGGTTTTCTAGTTTCTTTTGAAAGTTGGCAGAACTGGAGACCCTGGATGCACAGTTTCACAGAGCTGGCTGTTGCTCAGTAGCTGCCACTTTTAGCTAAAGCACGACTCTGCAGTTTGTCACAGTCCACACCCTTCCGTTACGTGTTCCCAACCGTCTTGTGCCTGAGTCACTTTGCTCATTCGTATCAGTTGCCTGTTCCTATAGTCAGTGAGCTTGCCATCCATGTTCTTTTTTGTTTATGCGGCTCCTTGCCCTGATGATTGTTGCTTCCCTGGAGCCCTGTCTTTCTGCTTTTTCTGTTTTTGGTGGAATGTGTGTCAGTTGCTCAGTCATGTCTGACTCTTTGCGACCCCATGGACTGTAGCCTGCCAGACTTCTCTGTCCATGGCATTTTCCAGGCACAAATACTGGAGCAGGCTGCCATTTCCTCTTCCAGGGGACCTTCCCGACCCAGGGATTGAACTTGCTTCTCTTGAGTCTTTACCAGGCGGAATCTTTACCATTGCATTACCTCAGGTGAAGTCAATTTTTGATAGAATATTTTCCTTCTTTAAATTTCATTCCCCTGCCCCTGCCAAAAAATTTCATCTCATATAATTTTTTAAATCTCCTAAAGTGTTTCCTAAGGAACCAGTCTTTGTTTCTCTTTTCAATTTGACTTATGCATATATGTTTTTTAAAACTTTTTATTTTATATTGAAGTACAGTTGACTAACAGTGTTGTGATATTAATAGTTTCAGGTGCCCAGCAGAGTGACTCAGCCATACATAACATGTATCCATTCTCCCCTCCCATCCAGGCTGCCACATAACATTGAGCAGAGTTCGCTGTGCTTTGCAGTACGTCCTTGTTGGTTTTAATGACTTAGGCATGTATGTTCCGCCATTTAAATGTAGATTTGAGATGGGACACAAAGACACTGGGCTACTTCCTGTCCCACAGACTTTAACCGCACCCTATAACCTTGATTGTCTGGCTTCCTTCCTTCCTCTCTCAATAATCTCCTGTGTTGTACTCTGAGAAGAAACAAAAAGAGAAGTAGAAAGAAGACAGGAAGTAGGAAGAGACATTCGGGAGGAATTTATCATGACTCATGAGTGGGACAACTGAATTAAATGCATTTGCAGGAGAATCATTTCACCACTCCTTTTTCTCCTTATCTTACATATAGGTATTTAAATGCTTTAAAGACATTTGTTTGTAAAAATATTTTGAATAATTTAAAAATACTTTAACATAAAATTTAAATATTTAATGATAATTTAAAAATATTTAAAAATTGTATGAGTGTATGTAAAATTTCCCAATGTTGTTCAAAAAGGGACAGGGGTTTACTTGTTCACATCTTTGTATCCCCAGCACCTGGGACCGTACCCAGTCTAATAAGTGTTCATGAAATGATTTCCCATCTAGTCTTTATTTTGTATCAAACTGATGGATCTGAGGGACACAGTCTCTTTTTATTGCTGGCTAGTCTCTTGTGAGTAACCACCCAATAAGAAATAAAATAGTTTATGAAGTCAGGTAGCAAAAGAAAGCAGAAAAAGGGTACCGATGTTGTCTTGGTAATATTGAAATGAGGTAATCAATACAGTGACCATATGTCCTTATTTTGGGGGACAATCCTGGTTTATTCCTACTGGCTTGGCACAATTATTAATAGCATTGCTTTTCACTCTCAAAGTGTCCTTGTTTGGATGATAAATTATATAGACACTCTATTAATCAGGCCCTAGATAATCAAAAAGCTATTTGTAATCTAATTGCAGGGACTTAAGCTTTTGTATTGTTTTGGAAGAAAATTGGAGATAATAAGATGCATTCACACTTTTTTAGAGATTTTATACACACACACACACACTCATATATAAGGCATTTTATAATACTGCTTTTTATTCTATTTATTTGTACAATTATTTCCATTGGCTTTTTAGGAACATTCGTCCACACTTGGGAATATGCACATTTTTATTTTCTCTCAATGCCTTGCAAACGGTTTTGCACTTTGTAGACATATACAGTAAATATTTCTTCAGTGGGATTGAAGAAAACAAAATCAAATTATTAAGTTGTCCCATCAGCGATAATTTGTGTTGGTTTATCTTCAGATCCACAAACTGGGAGGAGTCAGTGTTCTACAATAAATTTTACATATTTGGCACACTAAATCAATTTTTTGTGCTTCTCATCTTTGCTATTTCCTTAAAGGCTATAGTTGTGTGTTATTACAGAGATGGCTCTTTCTTTCTTGAGATGGTTTGGTTTAAAGAAGTTATATTCATTGAGGCACAATGTCCACAGTGGCTTTGATTTCTTTGGGTGTGTTGGACAGAAATGGTATTGGGTTTTTTTGGTCAAGATTTCCATCATAAGGACAACAGGGGACTACCAATAGGATATTGGCCATAACTTGCAAGTTTCATTAGTCAAAAATTCAATGAATAAATTTTTGGCCCTGTAAAGATTTCAGAGACTCAAATAAGACCAACAGAGAGGACCAACCTTTGAGAATCTGTGTATTTTGTGTTTGAGAACTAAACTCCTGGCCAACTGGCAAGGCACTAAGCTCTTCTAACAAGTTATAGGGTGGAAATTATTTCTCTTCTCACCCATCTGCTCTAGGAGCCATAGCTCAGATTTAGCAGTAGAACTCGTTACAGGGAGGGGAAAAAAAGACCATCAATGGAAGTCAAAAAAGAAGAAGAAGAGGCCATCATCGAAGTAACAGCAAATACAACAGCAAAAAGGTAGAGAAATCACTGTGTAATATTCATGCAGAAGTCCAAATTTTGTATTATCACCATCTGCCATAATCAGTCTATAGAGGTTCCTGCACTACCTTTTGAAAAAATGAAGGTGCTTACTTTTAATGACATGTGAGAGTATTTCTCTGTGAAGGAAAAGCAATAGCCCTTCACTAAGTGCTTTACCAGAGGCAGAGCAGTGAGGGTTGAGCTACAGAAGGAGAGTTGCCATAAACAGAGGTAAATATCCAAAGGAGGAAAGAGAACAGGGAGTTGGGTAAAAGGATAACTAATGAAAACATTTCTCTCTATAATTTTCTTTTATCAGCTTTGAGCAGCTAAAGGAATCAATCACACATTTTTTTTAGCTTATATAGAATGTTTCTTAGCAATATTCCTTTAAAAGGTAAAACCCTCTGAAACTGGCAGAGAAATGACCTTTTAACCCCCTTCTGCCACTGCATTTGCAGAGGATAAAACTCTTCAGTGGTTCAGCCTAGTTCAACCCGGCAAGTAAACCTAAGCTAAGAGACTTGCAATATAGCAACTGCAGAGACGCTATTATTCAAAAGGATGGACACATATTATGGGAAGGCAGCCTTTCTTTTTAAATATAAGCAAGACCAGTGTAAATAAGTAAGAGAATCTAAAAAGGAGTGGATACATGTATATGTATAACTGATTGGGCTTCCCAGGTGGCTCAGTGGTAGAGAATCTGCCTGCCAATGCAGGAGATGTAGATTCAGTTCCTGGGTGGGAAAGATCCCCTGGAGAAGAAATGGCAAACCACTCCAGTATTCTTGCCTGGGAAATCCCATGGACAGAGGAGCCTGGTAGACTATAGTCCATGGGGTTGCAAAGAGTCAGACACAACTGAGTGACTGAGCACTCACAGCACATAATTGATTCACTTTGCTATATGGCAGAAACTAACACAACATTGTAAATCAACTACATGCCAATGCAATTAATTTGAAGTATTTTTGTTTTTGTTTTTGTTTTTTCCCATGGGAGCAAGCGAATGGAATTTATTAAAGAGAAGGAAAATACAAAGCTCTCAGCATAGACACTGAGAGTGGGTAAAGAGTCCCCGAAAAATATGTTTTTAAAAAAGGAAAAAAAGTCATTTTCAGGAGTGATCTTGTATTAAAAATCATATGGAAATACCTCTTACGTAAGTATTATCTTAAAATACTAACATTTTGGGAAACCAGTTGTACTCAATGGTGTAATGAGTGATATGACTTGTAGATATATATGTTTTCACTTAAAACTGTCTTTAGCTAATTATTGAATCCTTCATCCCTTCATACACAGGATATATTGATTTTATCTATGGGAAAAGGGTATTATTAAACCTCTGGCCTAGAAGATGAGAAAAAACAAGATCCAGGTAAGATATCTTGTTTTAAAGAGATTCTTCACATAGTTTTTATTTCTTGGAATTGTCTCATACATTTGTCTTCTGCTCTAGTGCCATTTGATATGCAAAGAATGTTTCTTTGTTTGTTTTTACTAATTGAGGACATCTCTCTGGGTCGTGACATTCTAAAATATTCTCTCCTTTTCACATGTGAGTGGTTATTTAAGACCCAGGCAACATGTTACCTACTCTGACGACTCACCCGACTCTTTTAAAAAATTATCCATCCATTTTTGGCTGAGCTGGGTCTTCAGTGCTGTTGCGACGCGTAGGGGCTGCTTTCTAGTTGCGGTGCGTGGGCTTCTCACTGTGGTAGCTTTTCTTTGCCATGGAGCACAGGCTCTAGGGTTTGGGCTCAGTAGCTGTGGCACACTGGCTTAGTTGCCCACATCATGTGGGACCTTTGTGGACGAGGGATTGAACCTGTGTCTCTTGCATTGGCAGGCAGATTCTTATCCTGTACCACCAGGGAAGTCCTCCCCTGACTCTTCCATGGACTCCATTGCCCTCTCTCCTGACTCCAAGCTGCACTTTATCTGTAGGCTATAGTCGAGTTATTAGGAAAGTGTGGGCAAGCTGGGATGTGGGCCAGTTTTGCCTGCGGGCATCAAGAAAGGCTTCAGAAAGGTGACATGGGAGTCTGATCTAGGAAGAAGGGGGTTTGCCAGGTGCAAAAAGCATACACTTAGAGTTCAGGACTGATAAACCTCTCCTTGATGCATAGAAAAGAGTCCCACAAGAATATCTTCAGCAATTATCTGTCATGTTTAAGTACTCGGTATTTGTTGATGGAGACTTGATTGAATGAGTGCTAAGCTGAGACGGGCATATTCCTTTATCGTCCAGTCCCTCAAATGGGCTCATTTCCTTCTCTTCCATTTCTTCATATATCACAAAGCCTTTACGGATCTGGAAGTACCAAGTGGTTTTAAATATATTCAGTATCTCTGTTTATCTCTCTGCTCCATCCCAGGGTTTTCAGTGAAAGATTTTATCTCCGTTCATTCTGAACAGTGTTGCTCATGGAGCCTTGTTATTCGATGTATGGTTCAAATAACCTGGCATTGTTTGTTCGTTATTAAATGCAACTGTCAACATTTTAAAAAACATCATCTTAAAAAATAGTGTGTGGGACCTTGTACTGTGAGATTTTTATATTTGGTTTTGGCTTGGTGAGCTTCAGATTTTAAAAACCAGCAGGACAAATTTCTTTCGATTTCATCACCATATAAACGAAAGGGGGATGATTTTAGTACTTCTCAGTATGACTGGATATCAGGGGATAGCCACATGGGCGTGCTCATATGCCATGACTGTTCTGTAGGAGACATTGAAATGTGTCATCTGATGGGCCTTGACCCTAATAATTCATGCTCTCTTCAACTGGGGACATAACCAGAAATGGTTAAGATATACATTTTGGGTGGGTTTTGTGTTGTCTTTTGCAACGCACCGTTCACAGATTTTCATGAGTGCTTGATACAAGCATTAAAATATTTTTTTCCATATCCTCTTGATCTTTTATCTATTGCCAAAGAAACCCTCTTTTCTGAGACATGCACACAAGTAGGGAAAGTGAGAAATCTTCCTAAGGTAACCTCGGAACAGAGGAACTTTGTTCATTATGCAGCCGAGGCCATGCCAAAATGCAATTTGGAGGGTGTCCAGCCCTTCATTGGAAAGTAATGGTTTTCACTGAACTGAGTTATGACCAGCTGTTTACAGACAGTCTGTGACATACTGATAGAGCAGAACACCGTATGTTGCTTTCCAAATCAAATGATACAAGAAGTGTGACAGAGTGGAGAAACATCTGTCATTAGCAATTTTCAGCACGCTTCACTAATTCTGGACAAAATACGAGTAATGAACTTACCGCAGGAAACTTCAAATACTACCACTGCTGAAACAAGGATATAAACAGCGAGTCCTCCTAATGGCTGCTAATTTAATTCATTTGCAGTAAGAAACAAACAAAGTGGGTTATTTGTTTTTGATCATAGGGTAGTAAATACTAATGCTGATCACAGACGCTTGTTTTAATCCAAGAATATGGATGGTGGGTACAACTTTCTTCAAGTTCAGACAGGAAGCCTTGTGCCTTCTTTCATGGTTGAACAGGGTGGGTATTTGGTGGGTTTTGTTTTGGTAAGTAGGGTTGAAGACTGCCTCCTAACAAGGAGGAAATCTTTCCCGGTTGCTGTGTGAGTGTGACAGTCTGAGTCCAGGGTGGCTAGGGTTCTGACAGATTTTGTTCAACCTGTGGTGATATTTACATAATAGTCAATGCTCCTAGTCTTTCTCCTAAGAAGCTTGTATTGAAGAATGTGTTAGGTCTGTCTCAAGCTGCTTTCCCTCAACCACGACATGTCTTGCTGTTTTTTTTTTTTCCTGGCTGGTAATTTTCATTTTGGAGTCCCACAAATTTTCACAGTTCTGTAACGAGCGCATGGTTCTCATACAGCATCCGCATGGTTCTCTACCGGTCGACGTCACACTGTTGATGAGATCTCAGAGCCAAACCATGTGAAGGCTGCAATCTGTGAACATTTTTCTTTTGTATCTTTGCAATCAATTGCGCTATTAAGTCGTTAACATTCAAGGTCTACTCAGCTCAGTTGATGTGCGGTTAGCGCCAATACGGCAAAATTCCTAAATGGATGGAATTGAGTTGGACTTGGAAAGAAAAAAAAGAAAGAAGGGATGTTATTCTTTATCGGAAGTTTCAACTAATGTTCAAAAAATGGCTGTGGAAAATGCAGACATGAGACCTTGCCAATCCATTGGTGTTTTACCGATGGGACCTACGTTGGATCGTGTCCCAGAACAAAAAGACTGAACGCCATTCGGAACTGATGACTGTAAAATGAGTGTAGGAGGTCTTTGAGGAGCTCCTTAATTACAAAATTATTCATGATAAAAATTGCACTGATCTCAAATTCCCAGCTTCTTGTAAGTTTTAGTATGGTACCGCATAAAAATGGTTGATAGCTTTTTAACATCTTAGGTAAACCAGATCCAGCCTCGGGATGTTGTGAAGGAAATCACCTCCAAATAACTTTAAATCTTTCACTCTTCTTCTTCTTCTTCTTTTTCTTTTCTTTTTTTGTAAGGGAATGACACATACTGAATTATCTATCTTTTTAAAAGTGATCCCTAAATTATGTTATGGTTGAGAAGAAATCCTCTAAGATATGTAAATGCTAAATTCTTCTGGTTTTATAGACATCTGCATTGAAAAACAAAACAAAGCAAAAATATAGATGCCATTGAAACCCATCATTACGTTTGTGATCTAGATAATAAAGTAAGCAGACCCGAGCAATTCGCTAACACTAACGCTATTCTTTACATAAACAGTAAATGTTTAGATTTTCCTGTTCACTGACTAACAGCACACATATCATAAACACTAAGCTGTTATAGTACGTTTCGTGTGTTGATTCACTTTAACAGTTGTTAGTGTGAAGACAGGAAAAGAAAAGTGGGTGTAATGAGACCATGTGCAGTATGCTGTGAAAACAGAGGCCCTTATTTGGCATAATGGGTTGCACCATAAGGGCCATAAAATTGTGCATGTGTTAGTATCATTTTAATTATTACGGGTGCCACATGTTAAGCAGAATAGCGGAACTACTAAAACAGCTTCAAAATCCTTACTGCTGATCGCTGCATTTAATTACAAATAGGAACATTTGGAGATAGGTCACCATAAAACCCTTCTGTTGTCAAATGAGCTCAAATCTGATTTTTGTAATTATGTTTTTATACCACAGATCCTGTTGAATAACTATAGGGAATAAAATTTTAATAAGTGCTGATTAAATGTAGGTATATCTTGCTTCCTAAGAATATTTATGAATGCTCATCACACTTAAATCAAGGTGCCATCACTATTTTCCTGTGGACAGTGCTTTGATCATCCACCCTTCATGCAAATAAGCTGAATAAGTTTATGTGCCATGAAATATTGTTTTTTTTTTTCATTGAAGCATAAAAGCCCTGGATTTCAATTATTCATTCTGTTTGTGAGCACTGTGTACTGTACTGTAATTCTCTAGAACCAAAGTGTTTTCATTACCCCATTCCATGTCAGACTCAGTGGGATCTTGTAATTCACTTTTCTAAGGCAGGATTTTATCAAGGAAGATGACAACTTACATTGATCTTTTGTTCCCTCCTAGAATAAATATAGTTAGAGACAGTAAGTTCATTTTTTTTTTAATCTTTCTTTTCTTTGGAATTGTTTTGTTTGTTTATGGGTTACTTGCGTTCTAAAATCACAAATGCGTTGTTTACCAAGACAAATGGTGCTTTGGGGTGCTTCATATGTGTCATAGTCCCATCTTGTCAAAGACGACTTTGAAATTTTGCATAGTGGTTAGGCCTTCTAGCTCTTTTGAACGTGAAATTATCACTGTGTTTCCAATAGAGATGAGAAGTGTGAGGTGAACCGAAGAAGGAATTGCTAACGGGTTATGGCGTGTGAAAGTCTTGAGTTACTACAAGGAAATAAGCCAGACACAGAGCTGGCATATCTTACAAGTGATATCTGTTAATGTTGGTATGTGATCTCACAAGATATTAAAGCAGGTACACTTAAGAGCTATCCATATGGATTCATATATTTCTGGCCTTTGTTAAGTCCAGAACATATAAAGCAATTCTTACTCTATGGAACAGAGAAGTTGAGCCTTTTGATTAATAATATTTCTTTGGAAAAGTCATATCCTTCTGTATATTCCAGAAGACCACATCACTGAAGAAGTTGCTCATTGAATTTGGAGAAAGGAATCTAGTTTTCCAGCAAAAATATTTCTCAAGATCATGACATAGTTCTCTTTATAAAACTTTCACAGGTTATCTGTTGTTGTTAAGGACTTAACACACATTTTAGACAGCTGTTTTAATCTCCAAATAGTTCTGCAATGTAAACATTCAAAGAGTAGTACATGTTCTCCATAGTCTCTGTTGCAGATAAATGTCAAGGCAGCACTTCGATAAAGACCTGGAAGACTTGTACGTCACTATGAGACAGATGCTATCCTTTTGGCAGCTGGGTATCGCTCCCTGAATACATCATTCTGATCCAGTACCCAGAGACACAGAGGAACAAACAGTGCTTCTCTTTGAAGTAAAAACACAATATTATGAGTGATCTTTGGAATGCTGGGTGGCCCTCACTTGAGATTCACGTCTTCCCCAGTGCCGAATGTGGAGTCTCATAGATATCGTCATCTCTAAGGAATGGGGAGGGGGAACTCAGCCAGTGCCAAAGGTAGAGGTTCCAAAGTTCTGCCTCTGTCGTCTGAAAGCATCCTTTGACAGTCTTCAAAGGATGAAGATCAACTTCTTCATTGATTCAAAGACAGAAGATCAACTTCTGTCTTCAGATCAGTTCTGAGAAGTCAACTAAATGTCTCCAAAACTCAGGTGACACCATTTTGAACCCTAGGATTGATATACTGTAGGAGATAATAAGAGTGAGTTAGAATTTATGAGCAAATTAATTAATTATTGTGGAAAACCTGAGAATCACTGAAATCGCTCATGGGAATGGATAAGGAGAAAACTCCTACAGATACAGGATTCATTTACCAGGAGCAATGTTTAGCACAGTAGTTTTATTACTATATAATAACAAATAAATTATATAATAATATATGTAACATAGGAGCAGATTTTTAAATCAGTAGGAATAAAAAGATGGGTAAGCAAAGATGAATAGCAGGGACTTTCCTGACAATCCAGTGTTTTAAGACTCCATGCTTCCCGTGTAGGGAGTGCAGATTCAATCCCTGGTTGGGGAACTAAGATCCCACATGCCTCTTATCTATTTTTGGCTGGGCTGGGTGTTCATTTCTGTGAAGGCAGAGATGGAGAACTATTCTTCAGTTGAGGTGTGCAGACTCCTCATTGTGGTGACTCCTCTTATTGTTGAGCACAGTCTCTAAGGCTCACAGGCTTCAATAGTTGTGGCCCATGGGCTCAGTAGCTGTGGACCGTGGTTTCTAGAACTCAGACTCCATAGTTTGGCACACTGGCCTAGTTGCTCTGTGGTATGTGGGATCTTCTGAGACCAGGGAGTGAACCCATATCTCCTGCACTGGCAGGTAGATTCTTTACTACTGAGCCACCTGGGAAGCCCACCTTCTTTTTCTAATATTTAGCTTTAAACAAAGATTGATCACAAATTTTGTTTTAAATAGTTTTATAAAAAGATGCAGACATTTTTGGCTAGTAGATATTGAGAGAGTCCCTTGGACTGCAAGGAGATCAAACCAGTCAATCCTAAAGGAAATCAGTCTTGAATATTCATTGGAAGGACTGATGCTGAAGCTGAAATTCCAATACTTTGGCCATCTGATGCAAAGAACTGAATCATTGGAAAAGACCCTGATTCTGGGAAAGTTTGAAGGCAGGAAGAGAAGGGGACGACAGAGGAGGAGATGGTTGGATGGCATCACCGAGTTGATGGACATGAGTTTGAGCAAGCTCTGGGAGTTGGTGAAGGACAGGGAAGCCTGGCGTGTTGCAGTCCTTGGGGTCGCAAAGAGTTGGACATGACTGAGCGACTGAAATGAACTCAACTGAGATATTCTCACTATT
Source organism: Bos indicus (assembly GCF_029378745.1). Classification (NCBI taxonomy): domain Eukaryota; kingdom Metazoa; phylum Chordata; class Mammalia; order Artiodactyla; family Bovidae; genus Bos; species Bos indicus. The sequence continues at coordinate 30,075,362 of NC_091773.1, read as the reverse complement.
GGTTCGTGTCCTCTGGGACTGCAGGACACTCAGCTACCAATAGGCATCCACAGAGTTAGCATTTAGAATTTCCGTGCTTGAAGAAGAAGAGTTTGGATGAACATCTTGACCCCTTTCCAGTTCTATAACCCTTCGATTCCTTTGAAACCTGGAATGCACCTGATGCTGGAGATACAGATGATGAGCTTGCAATCAGGGAGTGGAAGAGATAGAAAGACCAGAAAACATATATCAATCCAAGAAAGTATCTGTTAGAGCAAAAAGATGTGACCATTGTTATAAAATTTAAAATGTGGTCATGCTCATTTCCTACTCTGTTGGACAAGCTTCATCACAACCATCAATTGTAGATCAGAAGCCAAAACTACCAACACCATCATCTCTATGTCTTCATGAGCCCCTCTGAATCCTCACGAAGTTTTCACTGGAAATCTTTATGTCTCCTTTGAGAAAAATGGATGATTCACTCCTACCACAGAAGGACCAGTAGGGAACATTGATAATTTTAAGGGGAGTTACCTCATAATTATTTTCTTCATGTCTCTGGGGTCAAGAGACCTAAGTGCCAAAGGAAAATCTGTTTTGTGGAGTCATCTCCTGTTATTTCTAATGGGAAAGTTTCTGTTCTATTTTTCCTTTTTTTTTTTTTTTATTAAGAGGATGTAACTACTGGTGAATTTGGTCAGAGAGTTTATTAGCCAGTTGACAGGGATGTCTTAGACACCTGGCTGTGCTTGAGATGAGCCATGCTAGGGGAGAAGCAACAGGTAAACAGCATCGTGATTTCTGGCTCACTTTCTATCCTGGTGTTTTTTCAAGATGGTAACTAGGTCATGACCATTTCATACAATCTCTCAAAGTTTTTACTGTCATGAAATTTAATTGTTTTCCTTTTCAATGGGAAATTTGATTTCCATTATCCTACATGCCTTTCTTTTTTTGAAAAAAATTATTTTTAAATTTATTTTATTTTTGGTTGTTCTGGGTCTTCATTGCTGCACAGGAGTGTCCTCTAGTTTTGGCAAGCGGGGACTACTGTTCGTTGCAGTGCACAGGCTTCTCACTGAGGTGGCTGCTCTTGTTGCAGAACACAGGCTGTAGGCGTGTGGGTTTCAGTAATTGCCTTACGCGGGCTTAATTGCTCTGCAGCATGTGGAATCTTCCTGGACCAGGGATCAAATCCATGTCCCCTCCTTTGGCAGGTGGATTCTTATCCTCTGGACCACCAAGGAAGTCCCTACATGGCTTTTTTAAACTCCAAAGTAATGGTAACTACAGTTTCATTTTCCTAAGACATATGTTTATTCATGTATCATAAAGTACTTCAGAGTATTTTCCCAAGCTAAGTTGGAGGGAAAAAAAAAATCTGATACTCCTTCTGAGAAATTTAAAAGAAAAATTTTCTAGAAGCAGTCTTGTTGCAGTTATGCCATGAGGCATATTACATTCATTGGTTGACCGCAATTGTCCCAAGGCTCCTGTTTCCATATGTCATTTCTGGAACTTACTGTAAAAATTCTAAATTAGCAGTGAAACTATTCTCGTTAATATTTGGCATTTATAATTATTAAAATGTTGACAGCAAACATAAGCAAATATATAATCAAGGATATTAATAATATCCATGTATGTATATATGATAAATATTTATGTATCCTTAATATAAACATATATACTTATATTTTAGACTTACATATAAATGTATATCAGCTCCCACGGTGGCTCAGCAGTAAAGAATCTACCTGCTAATGCAGGAGATGCGGGGGACATGGGTTTGATCCCTGAGTCGAGAAGATCCCCAGGAGAAGGAAATGGCCACTCCAGTGTTCTTGCTTGAAAAATCCCATGGACAGAGGAACCTGGGGCTATAGTCGATGGGGTCACAAAGAGTCAGACATGACTGAGCACACAGGAATAAATGTATACATTGTATGTTTTTATGTACACACAGTTCTTTTATTAGTTTCAGGTCCAAACTTGATTTACATCAAAAACATTTTGTAAATTCAGGGAGTAAAGATGCATAGTCATGACAACTCAACTGCACAGAATAGACCTTCTCAGAAGATTTAATTTACCAGATTTTCTATCTACTGACCTTTTAGGAGAGGAACAAATCAAAAGGCAACAAGCTGTTACTGGAGATTTTAAGAACAAGGTGTATCAGCCTTGTTGTTTAGGGTCAACAAAGTTCTGGAAAGTGTCCTGGGTTAGGACCTGTTCAGACCTTTGCAATTTACATCCCTTATGGAAAGAAATCTGCTTGACTCTCCTTTGCTCTGTCCCTTTCTCAGACCTCTGAGATCAGTTCTCATGTCTTGCATATTCTTCTGCTGTTTCTCTTCTTACTCTAAATTACAGGTCCTGTGAACTAGCCCATTTTTCTGTCCTGGCAGGTGGATGGGCACTTACCCCCTCTTCTCCCTGCCAAGCTGGTGGCTTCTCACCCTGGCATCCCCAGTGCCTAGCACGGTGCAGAGTCTACGGGAACCATTTGGTGCTTCCGTCGGGTTGAACCAAGTTCCAGATGTTGAGCTAGTTGGTGTTAACTGAAAGAATTAAGCACTAAGAGTGGGCTGGTTTCCACTTAATTGAATTTTCTAGTTAACTAAAAATAAATGAGTTTGGTGTGTGTGTGTTTCAGCCCTTGCTGAGACATGTTCTTGCTGAATTAGGAAAAGTCTAATTAATATGTCAGCTCTACTGAGCACCAGTGAGTTTCTCCCCTGGTAGCTCAGATGGTAAAGAATCCGCCTGCAATGCAGGAGACCCAGGTTCAATCCCTGAGTCGGGAAGATGCCCTGGAGAAGGGAATAGCAATCCACTCCAGTATTCTTGCCTGGAGAATCCCAAGGACAGAGGAACCTGGCAGGGTACAGTCCATGGGGTCACAAAGAGTTGGGCACGAATGAGGGATTAACACTTTCACTTTCCACATCTGACTCACCTTTAAATCTAGAGCAGATCACATTTTGGCACATCAAAGGGGCTTAACAATTCTTTGTGGAATGAAAGAGTTGTTTATCTTATTTATTCCTATAACAGATTTTTAAATTTTTTTAATAAAAAATATATTTTAAAAATTTATTTATTTATTTATTTTTGGCTGTGCTGGGTCTTCGTTGCTGCTCGGGCTTTTCTGCAGTTGAGGTGAGTGGGGACTCCTCTCTGGTTGTGGTGCGCAGGCGTCTCACTGTGGTGGCTTCTTCTGCTGCAGAGCACAGGCTCTAGAACACAGGTCGATAGTTACGGCGTTTGGGCTTAGTGGCTCTGCAGCACGTGGGATCTTTCTGGAACAGGGATCATACCGTGTCTCCTGCATTGGCAGATGGATTCTTCAACACTGAGCCACCAAGAAAGCCCCTTAATTGCCTATATTTTGCTGGATTTTCAACAAACAGGATTGGTGAAATTATAATAGTTCTTAAAGAGGAAATTTAGTGTGTTGAAATCACAGCCACACCAAAATTTCAGTTGCCTCAGTATTATAATATTTGAGGCTTAAAGATTAAGATTTTGGTGAGAAATACGTTAAGGAAGACATGAGTAGAAACTGCCTTGAGGACAAGGATTTCGAATGCTGGTTTTTATACTAATCTTTGATAGTAAGAATGTCGGTGAGAGTCAGAAATGTTAAATATGCTTCAAAGACACAAAACAAAAAATTTAAGTTGAAACCAAATACCAATATACTTACATGTGTGGTGGATGTTTTTTTAATTATTGACAATGACACTGAACTAGAAAGATGTTGAGGCTCCAATTTAATTTTGCCCTCCCTCACGTTTCCTCCAACCTTCATATTGTTTGACAGTATGTTGCATGACTGTTGCCTGTAAGTGTGAAAAGTCAAGATGAGAGTTCACAGCAGGTTGATGGCCTAGAGATGAGGACACTTCAAAGTTGTAAAGGTATTATTCTCACATGGAGTTATTTCTCAGTGGGTGTGAACAACAGCTACTCATCAAGCTGCTCTAGTGTGAAATAGAATTTCCTGAAAAATGATGTGCAGACATATGCAGAAAGCCACATGCTTAGTACATGCACAGACTGCCTGCCTAACTTCCAAGTGTGGGAATAATTGCCATGAGATGAGCTAGAAATGCAAAAGTCCCCATCATAAGTAGCCAGAGAGAGATGTGGCTTGGAATCACCACCTATACTTTGGGTTCTGGGCATGCATGTTGTTGGAGGAGAAAAAGTGAACAGTGAAGCTGCACTGGAGAAATAGGAAGTATCTGGTTTTATACAGGAGTCCCCAACCTCATAGATCTAATGCCTGAAGATCTGAGGTGGAGCTGATGCAATAGCAATAAAAATAAGGTGCACAGCAAATAATGAACTTGAGTCATCCCTTCTTCCCTGGTCTGTGGAAAAAATGTCTTCCACGAAGCCAGTCCCTGGTACCAGAAAAGTTGGTCACTGCTGGATAAGACACTGGAAGCCTTTCTATTAAAGCCTGAAGCCCTACCAGTGTTGGGAAAGCAATTTTGTTCATCCTGCCACGTGTCACAACCTGGTGGTCCTGATTGGGTTTCATGAGTTTCCACTGCTGAATGAAGAGATTCATGTGCAGAGGGAGACCTATACCCACTGTGCTGTGTGTCTGCTGAGCAACTCTCTGCCCCAGACCACACATGCTCCCAGGGTCCAGGTATTTGTACTAGATTTGTTTGCACCTTTTCTCCAAATAACTCTGGTGCTGCACACAGACCTCTACATTAATATTTTTCTCAACTTCATGGTTCTCCTTTGATTCTGATAAGTGTGCAGTCAGGAGGCAGGCAGTTCCAGAAGTGACTAGAATGATACGCAATTTTTTTTAAAGATTTTTTTAACATGTGGACCATTTTTAAAGTCTTTATTGAATTTTTTTGGCTTCCATGGTGGCTCAGTGGTAAAGAGATGCAGGAGATGTGGGTTAGATCCCTGGATCGAGAAGATATCCTAGAGAAGGAAATGGTAACCCACTCTAGTATTCTTGCCTGGAGAATCCCATGGACAGAGGAGCCTGGTGGGCTACAGTCCATGGGGTCACAAGAGAGTCAGACATGACTGAGCAACTCAACAACAACAACAAATTGTATCTGTTACAATATTCTTTCTGTTCTATGTTCCAGGGTTTTTTGTTTGTTTGTTTGTTTTTTAGTTGCAAGTCATGTGGGATCTTAGCTACCCAACCAGGGATATCGAACCTGCACCCCTCTGCATGGAAAAGGTGAAGTCTTAACCACTGGACCGCCAGGGAAGTCCCATGATGCATGATTTTGAATAAGACATAAATAAAGCAGATCTTCTTGGAGTGGGGTGGGGTGGAGAAAAAACATCCAAGTGTTTATGTATGTATTTATATTACCCCACATGTTTAAAACAGGATTCAAGTGGCTTACCAAAAAAATAAAATAAAATGGTATGTATGCCATAAGGCCTATGAAAATACTAACAGAAAATATAAATTTTGAGGAGGAAGACTCAAATGTGCTAACCAGGAGGGTTAATGAGAATAAGGATGACTCATCCTCACTACACAGATGGAAGTTTACTTCTGTGGTTTGGTTGCCAGGTGTGCCAACTCCGTGGTGTTAATCTCCAGGTTCATTGTGTGGGAGGCCCTAGTGAATTCTTGCCTTCATTTAGAAAAGACCCAGATAAAGAGATGCAACTCACTAGGAATCCTTAAACCGGGCAGGCTAGGGGTCAGCTGTTGCTTCAGATTCTAGAGCTGTTGCTTGCTGTTCTGTGAGGCTCGATTGTTGGGAGACAAGAGACAGCTGACCAAAAAAATATATACTGGGGCAGATTGTTTCTCATTCTCATTGGCATTCATTTGTTTTTTAAAAAATAGCTTTTAAATTATTGGAGTAACACATGTTCCTTGCATACTCCCAAACACAAGTATGAGGATGAAAATAAAGATCTCCAAGCCTATTACTCAGCAACAACCCTGAGGATGGGAGGATGCATTCTCCTGTGCTTGGGTCTCCTTGTGCACACAAACACGCCAGCTTAATAAAAGCCTGGGGTCTTCTTTGACTCTTCACTTTCTCTTACACTCAATAACCAATCTATCCCACTTTCTTGACCTTCAGTATTCATAGACTTGGAGCTCTTCTTCCTACCCCCTGATGCTGCTAACTGCTCTGAGCCATCATCATCCTTCCCTTGGCACATCCTTATCACTGTCTCCCACAATCCTGCCATAGCCTCTCCTCAACACTGTGTCAGAGTGATCCTTTGAAGATGCAAGTGAAATCCTGTCTCTCCTATGCTCAAAGACTTCCAGTGACTTTCTAACTCACACAGAGAAGAAGCCCAAATCCTGCACTGTCCTAGCGTGCCTAGTCCTACACTGTCTGGTCTACACCTCGCATCCTCAGCTGGCATTCCACTGTGTTTTAATTTCTGGTGACATAGTATTCCAGCTAACAACTGTGCCATAGTTTTGCAGTAGTTTAGTTAACCAACTAAACTATGAATACCGTCTCTTCTCATCTTTTTCCTGCTATACACAAGGCTGAAAGAAACATGTTGGCACACACCTGACTACACAGTTCTGCAGTTTTTGCCTTCATCAGAAACAGGGCGCCAGACTTCTTTTGCAGAAACATTATATCAATTTGCACGGCTACCAACCTTTTTCTTTCAGAAGCCGCCTCTGGTTAGAGTTCAGCTTTTCTGGTGGCCAGGGAAGACTAAGCAAGTCTTGGAATTTTACATCTGAATTCCTATTTTGATGGTGGTGAGATTTTGAACTACTGTTGGCATCAGATTCAGTGCCAGTCTTCTTGCTTTGCCTTGTCAAATTGGACAGGGAGACGGCTGTCTTGCAAAAGTGGAATTGTCACTAATTGGCCACAGAGGAAAGATTGAAAATCTTGCCAAAAGTCTCCTGCCTTCTAAGGGAATAAAAATCCTCCATAAAATTTTCCCTCTCATTAAAAAGAAACCAACCCAATATGAAAAGCACCTTTATAAACTAGGAGGCACCGTAGAAATTTTGAAGCATTGATATTCTCGTTGAGGCACTGCTGGTACCGCCTCTGTGTGAGCAGTATTAGTGGGGCTCATGAATGCACAGATCAGGAGGCTTGTCTGCCCAGCCTTCCCGTTTCTTTCTTTTTTTTTTTTGAACCAGCTTGTTATGTCCTGTTAAGAAATGTCAAAGCAGAAGCAACAGCAAATAACTTTTGACTTCACTTTGGCGTTTTCATTTAGATTAAAGCCGAGCACTTCAGGTACAGTCTACATACAAAATGCGTGCTCTAGAAAATGTTTTGTCACTTGTAATGTTTGGAATTCCAGTGGGTTTTCTTTATCATGACAAAATGAATTTAACGAGAGGTAAGCATCACTTCACACTGAGAATGACAATGACGTACTTGTGTCCACTGAGTGAATACGGTGGAAAACTTCATGTTCCATAAGAAACCGAGTTAAATCATTAATTCTGGTTTCCAAATAGCATGTATTCCATAGTATTCTATTAAAAATATTATATGCACTTTATAAAAATCAAGCCAGATGACACTCTCCTGAATATTTCAGAGAACCGGATTTTAACAAATCTATTTCTGTTTAAATTTAAAAGAATGCGAATATGTTTACAAGTCTAGAAATATGTATGTTGGAGTTTAAAATGTGATTGAATAAATTTTCAGGAGTTAAACCACTTATTTTTAGAATTTAAAGTAGGCTTTAATTTTAGATTTTCCTAAAATGAAACAAAAAAAGACAAATGCTGCCTTCTATAAGATGTCAGAGTTTGGGGGAATAGTTAATCTTTGAATTTTTCACTGAGATAAATAATTTATATTAATATATAAATGCCTTGACTTTGTTTTATTAAAAACTTTTTTATGGCAACTCTGTCTTTACCCTTCGTTATCACTTGGCTACACCTGGCAGGGTATCCAACTTACCCAAGTCCACTCTTCTCAGCTTCCCAGCATCAAGACTGGAAAAGGAAGGGATGAGAAAAATAAATGAAACATACTAGGAGAATAAATGATGGCATTTGTTTGGATTAACGTATTCCTAGTCCAATATTTGTGATTTAAATAGCATCCAAGATTGCTAAAGATCTCTCTCCCCATTGTTTCATTGTCAAGTTTTTGTATCCAACCACAAAAAATTTTCTTCGGAGCATTCTAAAAAGTGAATTAAAAAATTAGTTTGAAATTTTAGATTCAAATAAAACAAATCTTTTGTTTTATTTCATGAAACTTTAGAAGTGAGAAGAATCTTAAAATAACAGGTTCTGACTTTCTGCTAAGCTTGCCTACACCCTGATTGAACTTAGCCTTCCATCCATCCCGGCCTGTACCAGGGGAGCCGAAAGTTGATGGAGGAAATTACCCCATCAGCAGAGCTGTAACCACCTTAACTTTTGGGCCGTGAATATCAACTAGGCACTTGGCACTGTCAGAAATTACACTTCCCACAATAATAACTACGAAACAATGACCTACCTCTTGCCAAAGACAGCATTTGATACTCACGTATTTGTTCAACAGCAGGCGTTGGCGCTCTCTTCTTGGAACATCTTCTATCAAAAGCTAGGGGACAACACATGCCTTTTCTCTTCTTCTCTACCTGACTCTCTCTCTACTTCTTCTGTGTCTTTTGTGGCTGCTTTTCCTAGATCTGCCCATTGCAAGCTTTAGGGCTTTTCTCTTCAGCTCTTTAATTTTCTCTACATTCACCCTTTTTTCCTAAGCAAATTCATTTAATTTCATGACTTTTTCTATCAACATTCTGATAGTTCACAAGAGGAGACAGACTCAAAAAGTGATTCCCAGACTCTCCACTCCCGTGAGCTCTAGATTCAATGAATCCACCGCCCGCTTCACGTCTCCATTCAGGTGTCCAATGATACCTCAGTCTTGAGGCTGAAACAAATCCACTCCCTTGCCCAAGCTTTCCCCACCTCGTCATCCAGTTGCTTAGGCTCAATGCTCAATGCTTAGCAACCATTCCTTTTTTTTTTTTTTTTTAATTGGAGTGTAATTGCTTTATAATGTGTTAGTTTCTACTGTACAAAAATGTGAATCAGCTATGTGTATACATATATTCTCTCCCTCTTGGACCCCCCCACCCCTCTCCCCATCCCCTCCCTGTAGGTCATCACAGAGCACCGAGCTGAGCTCCCTGTATTATACAGCAGTTTCTCACTAGCTGTCTATTTTACACATGGTGGTGTATTTATGTTAAACCTAATCTCCCAATTTATCCCCTCTTCCCCATGTCACACGTCTATTCTCTGCATCTGCGTCTCTATTCTTACCCTGGAACAAGCAATCATTCTTGATGAATTTCTTTTCTTGGCTCCCTACACCTAATGCACTTCGTTCATTCTAAGTTGCTTCAGTATGTCTGACTCTGTGCGACACCATGGACTGTAGCTCACCAGGCTCCTCTGTCTGTGGGGATTCTCCAGGAAAGAATACTGGAGTGGGTTCCAGTATTCTTGGGATCCCCTCCAGGGGATCTTCCTGACCTAGGGATCAAACCTGTGTGTCTTATGTCTCCTGCACTGGCAGACAGGCTCTTTACCACTAAAATGCACTGGTGATTCATTCTGGCTCTACCTCCAAGATATACCTGACTTTCTTCATTTCACTGCCATGGCACCACCAAAAACATTACATGGCTCACCTGTCCTGTAGAAATATCTTCCTAAATGGCTTTTCAGCTTCTATATTCCACTTAACAAAATCTCTCCTCCACATGGCAACCAGATTGAGCCCTCCAAAGTATATGGCAAATTATGTCAACTGGTTAAAACGCTCTGATGTTTTTCCATCGCATACAGAATAAAATTTAAACTCCTGCAAGGCCCCACGTGATCTGCTACCTGCTCATGTCTCAGCCCTTATCTCTCCTGGCCCTGCCTTATTTACTCAATCTCAATCCCTGCTGTCTCCTTCATCCTTGTGAACACACCTGGAGGATTCCCACTGGAGCATCTTTGATGTTTCTGCCGCTTGGAATGTAGACACAAAGCTTGACTGTGTGTCCAGTTCTGTTCTCAGCTGATGTTGTCTTTCCTTAGAGAGGTTTCCCCTTCTGTGCTAAGTCGCTCTAGTAGTGTCCGACTCTTTGTAACTCTATGGATTGTAACCTGCCAGACTCCTCTGTCCTTGGGATTCTCCAGATAAGAATACTGGAGTGGGTTACCATTTCCTTCTCCAGGGGACCTTCCTGACCCAGGGATCAAACCCACATCTTTTAATGTCTGTTGCATTGGCAGGTGGTTCTTTACCACTAGCACCACCTGGGAAGCCCGACTTACCTGGGCTAAGATATCCTCCGTCCCTCATCACTGACTATAGAGTCATCTTATTTTATTTTCTTCATTGCACTGGTGGGCTATAGTCCATGGGGTCACAAAGAGTGGGACATGACTGAAGTGACTTAGCATGCATTAAGCTGTGTGGATCTTGGAATAACGCCAAGTACTCTCATGCTCTTTACTTAAGAGTGACATGATCAGACCTGGATTCCAGATAGATGAGTTTGGGGTCTAAGCGCTTTTTGAGATGTCAAAGAAGACAGGCACTTGTGAGCTTTACTTTTCTGTGTGATGGACAGGAAGTTTTAGAGCCATCAGGGAAAGTACTGGTCACCTTGCTGCTTTGTTGAAGACCCATATACCTAGTGCCTTGTTAGCTGGGTAGGATGAGGAAGGAGGGCTCTCTCTTCCTAAAGGGGACACTCTTCCAGTTGCTGTGAAGACCCATCTTCATTCAGGAATCTCTTTGGATAGCAACAAAGAGCAGCCCTCAACTTTGACTGAGTTCTGTGTTCAAAGGCAGGGCTGCCAGATGGTAGAGGCCAGGCAGTCCTGCCAGGTTTATACCCTGGGCAGTTCTGGTCAGGGTCAGCCACTGCCATGACCAGGTTGAACTCTTGCCCATTCCTGACCTGTCTTCTAGGTAGCAATTGTCTTCCAGGCCAACCTACTGAATGTGTATTTCTCCCTTTCTGTTTAATGTAGTGCTTATCTGAAGTCAGAAAGGGATTCATAAAGAGAGGTCCTCAGGAGTGCTGAGGGATTGGCTTGACTGCTTTGATTGAAGTAAAAAGATTTACTTTTCCTCTTTGATTCAGGACAATGCATTGTCTTTTATCATCTGAAAAGGGGGCTGCATTGAGAACCTCTGCCAGTTCCTTCTTTCCAAAAACCTGTCATCACTTAACCTCCCTTAATGACAGTCTGTGTGTAAATTTCCCAAATTTTCACTTTTATAAATTCCAACTACAATGCAAATCATGTATTATATGTATCATACACAGTCATGTCTTGATATCATTATCCCATATTATTTTTACTTAAGATAATTTGTCATATATTTTTTGTTATCATAATCGTCAAGCGTTTTAAAAAATCTTCTGTGAAAATCCAACACAAAATATTCTTCTGTCCTAAACATATTTAGTTTATTCAAGAACCTGGGGTCTGTGTCATCAAGAAAGACTTAACTATCCCACAAATTTATACTCTGATTTTGAATACATTTTGGCACAAAAGGAGCATGTAAGATTGAAAGTAATTTTGGCTTCCACACTTGGTTTATATTTGTTTGTGAACTATGGTTCCATTGGCTGAAGCGCTTTAAAAACTGACAGTAATGAGATTTAAGTTCCTGTGAAATCTGATTCTCAGATGCCATCATGTTCTAGAGTGTGATTTTTCTCTCGATTTTTCAGTTTTTATTTTGAAGGTCATTATTATCTTAATCTATTTCCAACAATCCAAAATCCGCAACTTGCTTTAATTCCGTAATTCTTTATAAGACAGCAAAGAAGCAAGCAGGCACGTGTGTGTGTACGTGTGCGCACCGAGTGCGCTAAGTCTCTTCAGTTGTGTCCGACTCTTTGTGACCCATGGGGTGTAGCCCGTCAGGCTCCTCTTGTCCACGGGACTCTCCAGGCAAGAATACTGGAATGGGTTGCCATGCCCTGCTCCAGGGGATCTTCCTGACCCAGGGATGGAATCCACGTCTCTTATGTCTCCTGCATTGGCAGGCGGGTGCTTTATCGCTAGTGCCACCTGGGAAACCCATGTGTGTGCTTAATGACTATTGCAGAGATACAGAGCAAAGATCAATACAGGACTTTTCCAAGTGAAGTATGGTATATACATATCTGGGAAGCAGTATTAATAGGTGATCATTCTCATAAGCATTGTTCCCTCTCATGTTTAGCATAAGAAATGACCAGGTAGTTGTACCATATTTGTGTGTCTATGCTTGCCCAACTCTCAATGCACAAACATTTAAGAGAGTGGTCAATTCTATGAATTATCTTTTGAAGCTACAATAAAAATAATAAATGAACATCTTGTCTAATTAACAGGACAAATTTTGATATGCTGAGTTTTTGTTTATTCAAGAAATATTTATAAAACATTTATTATATGTTTGCCCTGTTCCAGCCCATGGGAGTAGAGTAGTAAACTAAACAATTGTCTTTTACCACCCAGAGTTTGTGTGTTTATATCTAACCTGATCTTTACCCCCCAGCCCCTCCTTCCCCTCCACAATTATTTGTTTGTTCAGCTACATTTCACGCTGAGGAAGTAAAATCAAATAAACATGAAGTAAAAGTTGTCTTGTTTTGTGAGTTCTCACTCTCATTCTCTATTTCCCTTTTCCAGCTTATACCTTCCAAGTTACATGTGAGTTAAACTGCACTTTTAAAATGATATCTTCTGAAGCTAATTTAGACTATCAAATACTCTTTCTTATTCATTTCCTTTTTTATTAACTTTTTAGTTTGCACTGGAGTGTAGCCGGTTAACAATGATGTGACAGTTTCAGGAAAACAGCAAAGGGACTCAGCTGTACATATACATGTATCCATTCTCCTCCAACTCCCCTCCCATCCAGGCTGCCACATACCATTGAACAGAGTTCCCTGTGCTCTATAGTAGGTCCTTGTTGGTTATCCATTTTAAATATAGCAGTGTGTACATGTCCATCCCAAACTCCCTAACTATCTCTTTCCCCCCAGCCTTCCCCCCACCGCCCCAAGCAACAATAAGTTCCTTCTCTTATCCTTTTTCAAGATGGCTTCTTTAAAACAGATATAAAGAAATCCCTAATCTAGAACTTAATGACTGTATACACCTTTTATTTATACGTTTACTTAAAATATAAAGTTCTGGGCCGCACTTGAGGCAGCCCTGATGTCACCTACCCTTAAATTCAGATCTGTGTGTTGGGGCTTTCATTTCATTGCCTATCTTGTTTGGCTTGAGGTGTTTTGGGCAATAGGATACTTGACTGCTGGGATCTCAAAATTGACCACCATCTTCATGGACCAAGAAAGCTTCATAAGCTTTCTTCACCAGCTTATAAGTAAGCCAGATAGATAAGGAAATAAAAGGCAAACATATAAACCCAAGGAAACAATTAGCTTCCCATTACAACCTTTTATCATCCAGTCCTGTGTAGGTCTGTGTCAATACAGATTGACAAAGTCATAGAATTTTATTAGACAATGTGAAAACTCATTTGCAGATTTTATGGCCATCCATCATTGCTCGCATTCACAGTCCAGAGGCTCTCCATTGTTGGAAATAACAATTGGGAGCAGTGGTTGGACACGGCCAACCATAGAGGTTGCGATTTCTCAACGACAGGTGTTCTATCCTAATTACCTCCATTAGTTCCTCTTTACTGCAAGATTCTGTGTCCTGATTCGTATTCTCCTTACCAAACACCAGACCAGAACTAACAGCTCCAATGTGCAGGAAGACAATCACCTCCCCACCCTCCATGGACTGTTTCAGTTCAGGGGCTGTTGTCAATAGGACTGTCCTGTGTGTACGGTCTGATGCCTAGCTTTCTAACCTGGGCAGGACTTCAGGCTGCAGGAAAAAACATAGCCAGTGAAGAGTCAGACCTAGACATCTGTAATCTGTGAAAGGTGCTAATGAAAAAAGACACTTTCTTTGGAGGCGGTAGGTTTGAGCTGAATGGCCTAGAAAGCCAGGCCTCCGCTGTCACTCAACAAGAGCGAAGAGCAGCGATCCAGGGGTGCAGATTCTGCAGTTCATCTCAAAGGGATGCTTTTGCTACGTATTTGAGCAGGCATGGCTCGTTTCTTGAATATTTTTTCAAAATGTAGGGGACTTTAACAGTATTTAAAGTACCATTTTTACAAATCATGTATGTGTGTGCTTAGTAACTCAGTTGTATCAGACTCTTTGAGACCCCATGGATTCCAGGGGATCTTCCTAAGGGATCAAACCTGGGTCTCTGACCTTGTAGGTGGATTCTTTACCATCTGAGCCACCAGTCCTGCAATGCTGTGCTTAAATAAATTTTGCATTGTATATATTGCTTTTAAATAAATGATATAGCTCTCATTATCACCCTGCTGCTGCTGCTGCTAAGTCACTTCAGTCGTGTCCGACTCTGTGCGACCCCATAGACGGCAGCCCACCAGGCTCCTCCGTCCCTAGGATTCTCCAGGCAAGAACACCGGAGTGGGTTGCCATTTCCTTCTCCAGTGCATGAAAGTGAAAAGTGAAAGTGAGGTCGCTCAGTCGTGTCCAACTCTTCGCGACCCCATGGACTGCAGCCCACCAGGCTGCTCCGCCCATGGGATTTCCAGGCAAGAGTACTGGAGTGGGGTGCCATTGCCTTCTCCTCATTATCACCCTAGGAGATAGGTATTCTGAGTTTGTGTCTACTTTTCTTCTCCCTTCCTTTCTTGTCTTGTTTTTTCCTCTTCTTTCTTCCTTCTTCTTCTTTAGCAGTGGAGGGTCCTATAGGTCAATTCATTTGACTGAGGCTACATAACTTTTATTTTTATTTCTTTTAATTGGAGGCTAATTACTTTACAATATTGTAGTGGTTTTTGCCATACATTGACATGAATCAAGCCATGGGTGTGCATGTGTTCCCTATCCTGAACCCCCCTCCCACCTACATAACCTTTAAGTAGATGAGCTGGGAGTAAAATGCAGCCCTCTAGATCCAAAGACTATACATTTCCTATGTCCCATAGGTTCCTATTCCATTTGATGTTCCTCAGTGAAATGATGACAGCAGACAGGCAGCCTGTTACCTTTATGAATCTAAATTCTTGAGTATCTGTTATTGCACGAGTGAAGCACGGAAGTGACTGACTGCATTTCATTTATTTATTTTGGTTGCACTGCGTCTTCCTTGTTGCATGAAGGCTTTGTCTAGTTGTGGTGAGCGGGGGGCTATTCTTTGTTGTGGTGCTCGGGCTTCTCATTGTGGTGGCTTCTCTTGTTGCAGAGCTGGGGCTCTAAGACAAACTAGCTTCGGTAATTGTGGTTGTGGTGCCTGGGCTCAGTAGCTGTGGTGCCTGAGCTTACTTGCTCTGTGGCATATGGGATCTTCCTGGACCAGGGATCGAAATGGTGAAAAAAAAAAAAAAGAAATGGTGTCCCTTGCATTGCGAGGTGGATTCTTAACCACTGGACCAACACAGGGGAGCCCTGACTACATTTTTTATTTTCCTGTGTACAGGGTCTGAATATGATCAGTCCTAAAAGCTCTAAGGGCTGTACTCTTGTTAAAGTTCTACATCTTTTTCTCTTCTTCTCCAAGGGTACCCTTTCTTCAGCCATGGCCCTGTTCTTTTAGGAAATAAGTCAATGAGACAATGAGATGAAACCCAAAAGACTGAAAAAATGAAAATTAGATATCAACAAGGGATCAGACATCACAATATATCAGGGTCAGAAATTTAAAGTGCCAGGGTATGGAGGTGTTTTGATTTTAATGTTATAAAAGGAAATGCCATAATTCAGAGCAATTGGAAGGGGCAGAGGTATAAAAGTGACATGGATGACTGGCAGTGGTTTCTCAAGGTCATGTCAAAGACACTGCTCATTCTTGGACCATGAGTTTTTAAGACTTTGGAATATAAATCTCACATTAAGTTACCATACTGCTAAATTTTGTTGTTTTTATTCTTTAGGTATTAAAAAATGTTTGGTGCTGTATGCTTACCTGAGCTGCCACAGAACAGTTCATTATCTCTAAATCAGCAATGTAACTTAAGATGGGATGTGGGAGTGAGGCCAGCAGGAAAAGGATTATAGTAGGGAGGGGCAGGATGTGAGTGTGTGAATGTCTATTTTTCTACCTTTGTCTTCTGGGTAGTAAGACCAAAAGAAGCCTTTGCTGTTCCCACAGTGATGTCTTTGCAGTTCTAGTACCATTCCTTACATCTGTTATAATTCTTTTTTGCTTACGTGGAGAAAGTTAAGTGGACATAAATATTGCCCTTAGCAGAGTGGGTTGCCTGCATCATGTCCTCTCTTCAAGTGGGCTTCTTTCCCCTTTCTCCTGCTTCTTTTCATGATGCTACTATCCGCCTGACATTATCCTAGCTCCTCCAGTGGTGCTCCGGACTATGATCAGGCTACATCAGAGAATGGTTCCCACAGTGAAGTCCTCTAGTTAGTTTAATCACCTGCAGAAAACCTCTACTGTTTTATCTACTGGTAAGCTTGTTATGTTCTGGTTTATAACTTCAAAAATATTTAGGATTGTTTAAAGGAGGCTTAGCCCCTTTAAAAAGCAGCTTCAGCTGAGGAGGATGACACAGGCAGTGATGAAAACCAAAGCTGTTGAGAGCTACAGCTGTCTGGTCCTTTCGTATGCAGATTTATGGAACAAGGAGGGGATTTGAGAAGGAGATGTGGGAAGACTCGAGAGAGTTGGTAAACACACAGTGAAGAACAGGGGCTCAGGCTTCAGTCTCCCAGGAAATCCAGGCTGACTCAAGGAATCAATAACATTTACCATTGGACAGTACTTTTCATAATCCCAATAATGTGTTCTAGTCCAGTGTCCATATTTTACAGAAAAGGCAAATGCTTTGCTAAAGGTCACACAGCTAGCAGACTCAGCTTCAGGAAGCTTCTGAGGCCAAGTGTCAAGGTCTTTTCACTCACTCTTGCCCTGTGCTGGATAAATAATAGGTTGTCATTATATGTGTGTCCAGTGAGTGAATGACTGGATAAAAGCATTTATGATAACCAATGGATATCTTAAACATCTAGCATCGTCCTGTACAGTTTTAAACAAGCTAGGCACTGAGCTGAGAGAAGGCAGACAAGTAAGTCTTGTGGCATTGGCAATTTTATCTGGATGAAGTCACATTTATTTGATAGCTTAGTTAATGTGTGTGCCCACAAATGCCTGCACAGCTTTTAATAGGCACTGACTGTACCATGAGCCATATAAATGATTATGAATAAAGATAGGCAAGCAACTCCAGGTTAAAGTAAAAAGGTTTTTATAAATATTATGCTTCTGAAAAGCCATACAGTTCTTTTGATTTTTAGATACTTTTAAGATGGCATCTCATTTTCTGCAGTTTTCTTGATGGAATAAAATATTTTACTTACAGTAATCCTTTCCTACTTAATTCTCAACTTGATCACTGCAATGCAATTCTGATGCCAACTATCCAGAGTTAGGGTAGATGTCCCTTCACTTCAGACACCAGCTGTAAAAGGTTCCCAGACCACTCGTACTTCAGACCAACTGGTTATAGATTTGGGTGTTTTCAGGTTTGTTAATTCACTAGAATGACTCACAGACTTAAGAATTTCAGATTACAGTTTTTTATAAAGGATATAAATGAAGAGTGGTCAAAAGAAGAGACTCATAAGGTGAAATCTGGTAGCACCCCAAATATGAAGCTTCTACGTCCTCAGGCTTCAAATTTCCCAGCACGTCAATGTGTGTCACTCACCACGAAGCTCACCTGAGCTTCAGTGTCCAGAGTTTTTGTTGGCTGTCTCACTATGATGACATTCATGACTGAATCATAGGCCATGAGGTTGGACTCAATCTCCATCTCCCTTCCCCTCCTGGAGCTTGGACTGCTCTTATATGTGGTTCAAAGCCACACCCCTCCAATCACAGAATAGATCTTTCTGACATGGCCAGCCCTCATCCTCATTAACATAAGCTATCTGGGCCCATCATGAATAACTAAGAGACCCTATCACTGGGGAAAGTCTAGAGACTTTGAACAAATTCTGTATTATACAGTAATCATGGGAGATAATCTGTATTATCTCCCAGGAACAAATTCTGTATTATACAGTAATCATGTTACTCTATCACTATGCTGTTAAAAAATATCTGCGTCGGTAATGGTCCTGACCAGCCAACTTTTGAATAAGAAAACTGACCTACTTGTGCTGCCCGTCAAGGAAGTTCTACTCTCTGGTCCCAGTCATTGGGATTTATCATCACCAGATCCCTTGATTATTAGTAAAAAACTGAGGTCCGTGCCTTGCTGACTCACCACCACCACATAGGACAAAATATCATGGTACCACGTGGAGGACTTGGTACTGCTGCTACTCCCCAGAAGAAGAGGGAGTTTTATACCTCCAACCACAATGCTCTTTTACTTCTCTGGCGTTCTCTTCCTACTGTTGTTGTTGCTCAGTTGCTAAGTCATATTGCTAGGTGTGTCCAACTCTTTGTGACCCCTTGGACTGCAGCATGCTAGGCTTCCCTGTCCTTCACTATCTCTCACTGTTTGTGCAAACTCATGTCCACTGAGTCAGTGATGCCATCCAACCATCTTATCCTCTGCATCCTCTTCTCCTCTTACCCTCAATTTTTCCCAGCATCAGGTTCTTTTCCAGTGAGTTGGCTCTTAGCATCTGGTGGCCAAAGTATTGGACTTTCAGCTTCAGCATCAGTCCCTCCAATGAACATTCAGTGTTGATTTTCTTTAGGATGGACTGGTTTGATCTCTTTGCTGTCCAAGGGAGTCTCAAGAGTCTTTTCCAGCATCATAGTTCGAAAGCATCAATTCTTAGTCACTCAGCCTTCTTTATGGTCCAATTCTCACATCTGTACATGACTATTGGAAAAACCATAGCTCTTACTATATGAACCTCTGTTGGCAAAGTGATGTCTCTGCTTCTTATTGTGCTGTTTGGGTTTGTCATAGATTTTCTTCCAAGGTGCAAGCATCTTATAATTTCATGGCTACAGTCACCATCTGCAGTGATTTTGGAGTGCTTCTCTTCCTATTCTAGGTTAACTGTTACACAACCCTTTCCATCAGTATTGTAAAATAAACAACAGTTATTAAATATAAGTAGCTAAGGTTTATTATTCACTTACTATGTACAAGATAATGTGTTAAGTTCAGCATATACATTAGCACATCTAATTCTCAAAACATCCTTATGAGATGGGGACAGTTGAAGAGTGAAAGCATTATAAGGACTTAGACAGGCCTTGTGTCTTAGTTTAGGGGAGTTCTGAAGTAGACCCTGAGACAAGTAATTTATTTGCAAGAGAATCCCAGGAAACTTTTGGGGGTGGGGGTGAGGGCACAGTTTTGGATAGTCAAGTTAGCCAATGAAGGGTATGCTATCAAGTAAGTTACCACTATAGGAAACAACTTTGAACCTATTAGGAGAACCTGGGAGCCAGTGCTGTTCTTCCGAGGAGTGAGAGAGCTAGGGTATTTGTACACCAGTTTCTGTTCATTGTTGGTTGAGAGCTGATCCAGAAGGGAGTTACTTCCTAGGCAATTCTGCTGTGTTTCAAGAGCCGGCCAGGCAGGCAACAGAGGGAGGAGAAATCATCAGGAAAAGAAATGCAGCTGTGGGTTGGAAGTCAGTGTTGTTAAGAGGCTGTCAACAAGGCACCTTTATTGCAAATAAGTTTGAATCCTGGTTCTGCCACTTATGACTTTGGACAAGTTACTTAATACCTCTGTGTCCCAGTTTCTCATTTGTAAAATGGGGGTATCAACACCTGCTTTATGGTAGTGTTAGGATTAAATGGGATCCTGAATGTAGATTACCAGACATACATACGGTACATATACATACGGTAATAAGATTACCGTCTTATTAAATCGGTGTTTGATATGTATGAGTATTTCATTAATTGCCTGAGTAGTTCAGTTATCAATTACCTGCATTTCCAGGGCTCTCACTGAGCAAGCAGCAATCATAAATGTCCCAGCAGTTTTAGGCTTTGGGTGTCAAGTTCTGGAGCCCTGGACTCTGTGCTGTTTAGTTCAGCATTCACCATCCGCCGATGGTGGCAGCATCCGCCCATACTTGGGGGCATGTAGTGGGAGTCACCTGTGGTGAAGTTTGGGATCTTTCAGTTGTAGTCTTGTGTACAAATAGGTTTTTCCAAATTTTCAGACTAACATCCCTTATTGGTCACTTTTTTTCCCCCACTGATTGCTATGCCTACATTATTAAGATTCTGCCACCTCAAGGGGCATCTCAATTTAAAAGAAGAATTATTTCGGCTTTCCTCATTTCTTGGGCAAAAAGAATGCCAAGAAAGAGCAATTTCCCTGGAGTCCCCATGGAGAAAAATTTCTCTATGGCCAAGTTATAATTATATACAGAATTTCGGAACATAATCTCACGTGGCTTATTGAAGATGGGAGGGTCAAGGATGACCTTGAAATGCTTAACTGTGGGAACTGTGTCTTGACTTCTTGTGACTACTATAATCTAATTGACTATAGCTTTATAAACATGGTACGCTAAATATTAAAAATAGTAAGAACAATTAACCACATGGCAAATTGTCTTTGCTGGTCATCCCAATTAGCAAGGTCCTGAAAGTAATTAGTCTAGGCTGAACAGAAATCAGGCAATAAGGGAGTAAAAAATTTAATCAAACTTGGAATTCTGACCTATTAAACTAAAACAGGTTTAAAACCTCCAGTTGTGCTACTCATCGCTTTGGAGCCTGTTTACTTAGCAGACCTGGTAAATTTTCTTTCTTTTTCAGTTTTTTAAATTATGAAAGCATGATAACACATTTACAGGAGACTTGGAAAATACAGAACAAAGTTGCATGTAGTTCCACCATGTATTACAATTTTTTTAAAGTAGATAAATTAAGGTTTCTAGTTGGAGTTTTAATATCAAACTCTCAAAAATTAATAGAATGACTAGACAGAAAAGTAGAAGGCCATAGTAGACCTGAAAAGCCCTAATTATCAGCATAATTAGGATTTATACAATTTTCACACCACAGCAGGGTACAAATTCAAGTTCCCATAGACTATAAACCAGGAGACACTGGAACGTATCCAGGAACATAAAACAAGGTGCGAAAATTTCATGGTCTAAAGGTATTGAAATCATACAGGGTCTGTTCTCTTATCACTGTGGAATTATGTTAGCAATCAATATCAAAACATACTTGAGAATAACCTGCATATTTTCAAGTGCAATGTGACATTTATCAAGAGATCGTTGACATAGCCATTGAAAGCTTCAGTAAAGTTGAAAGACTGAGAAAACGCAAAAGGTGTTTGAAGAGAAGAAAGCGTTTAAATGAGAAATTAATATCAAAACGAGCAATTAATATCAAAGATACTTAGTTCCATATATTTAGAAATTAAATCAGACCTGGTAAATTTTGCAGTGAATAGACAAACTTTAAAAGGCAGAGTTTTCCATTTCATGTGATTGGTTTCCAGCCCATTCTATATCATATAGTCTGTCACATAGATGCAGATTGCAAAATC
Source organism: Bos indicus (assembly GCF_029378745.1). NCBI lineage: Eukaryota > Metazoa > Chordata > Mammalia > Artiodactyla > Bovidae > Bos > Bos indicus. The sequence continues at coordinate 30,053,822 of NC_091773.1, read as the reverse complement.
TTGACACAGTTTGGAGCTTTAAATGAAACAACTCTTTCCCAGCAATTCCTATGGCCTGTGTTTAGGCACCCCTGATAACTTTTAATTTCTTTCTTCTGAGTTTTCTTTTCAATTTGTTTTCCTCTCCTTAACCAAGGGATCTCATTGTTGCTGGACTATATAACCTCTTAGTAATTGTGTTTGTCAGTTCAGTTCAGTTCAGTCACTCAGTCGTGTCCGACTCTTCGCGGCCTCATGAGTCGCAGCATGCCAGGCCTCCCTGAGTTCCAGAACTCCTGGAGTTCACTCAGACTCAAGTCCATCGAGTCAGTGATGCCATCCAGCCATCTCATCCTCTGTCATCCCCTTCTCCTCCTGCCCCCAATCCCTCCCAGCATCAGAGTCTTTTCCAATGAGTCAGCTCTTTGCATGATGTGGCCAAAGTACTGGAGTTTCAGCTTTAGCATCATTCCTTCCAAAGAAATCCCAGGGCTGATCTCCTTTAGGATGGGCTGGTTGGATCTCCTTGCAGTCCAAGGGACTCTCAAGAGTCTTCTCCAACACCACAGTTCAAAAGCATCAATTCTTTGGCACTCAGCTTTCTTCACAGTCCAACTCTCATGTCCATACATGACCACAGGAAAAACCATAGCCTTGACCAGACGGACCTTTGTTGGCAAAGTAATGTCTCTGCTTTTGAATATGCTATCTAGGTTGGTCATAACTTTCCTTCCAAGGAGTAAGTGTCTTTTAATTTCATGGCTGCAGTCACCATCTGCAGTGATATTGGAGCCCCCAAAAATAAAGTCTGACACTGTTTCCACTGTTTCCCCATCTATTTGCCATGAAGTGATGGGACCGGATGCCATGATCTTCATTTTCTGAATGTTGAGCTTTAAGCCAACCTTTTCACTCTCCTCTTTCACTTTCATCAGAGGCTTTTTAGTTCCTCTTCACTTTCTGCCATAAGGGTGGTGTCATCTGCATATCTGGGGTTATTGATATTTCTCCCGGCAATCTTGATTCCAGCCTGTGCTTCTTCCAGCCCAGCATTTCTCATGATGTACTCTGCATATAGGTTAAATAAGCAGGGTGTTTGTAGAAATAGGGATATTTCTGAAAAGTGAAGCAATAGAAATGGAGTTATAGTAAATGAATGAAAAGTCCTTGTTAATATTAGTGATATTTATTTAGTTATGTTTCTTTTTAAAAAACTTTTATAATTTTCATGGGGGAATTTTGAAGTCTATGCAAAATTAGACAGCCATTTCATTTTACCCAACATGAAATTTCAACAAAATAGATTTTATTTTATTTTTTAAAATTGTATTTTTTAAAACTGAAATAGAGCTGATTTACAATGTTGTGCCAGTCTCTGCTGTACAGCAAAGTGACTCATTTATACACATACAGACATTCTTTTTTTTATGTATTCTTTTTCATTATGGTTTATCACAAGATATTGAATATAGTTCCCTGTGCTACACAGTAGGACCTTGTTGTTTATCCACAACAAGATATATTTGAAATGTGAAAAGAGCCTCTGTAAATTTTCATGTCCATTTCCCCAAAGTAAAACCCTGAGTTACACTTTTCAACCCTATAAGAAATGTCTTAAGTCTTGAGCTGCTAAATTTTTAATTTGTCAGTTATCTGTGGATATGTTAGAATCTTGTTTCTTTCTTTTTTTTTTTTATCCTGGGTCAAATATTGTCTTTGATTCTGTGTCTTCCTCTCTTTCTCTTCTTGTTGGCTGGTTCAGTCTTATACACCTGGGGCTTTTCATGGATTAGAAATGGCCCAGAATATATTACCTTCTCCTGACCCATGGAATGCTCCAAATCCCCCTTGACATGAAGACAGCAGCTGGTCGAGATGAGATGACCAGACTGGCCAACAACCTGGGACGGATTTACAAGGTCACCGAGGAGAGAACTGTAGCTCTTCAAACTTTGCTTAACTTTAGGGGGAAAAGGTTTCCAGACCAGTGGAGAGTTTCCATTAGAGATTGGAGATGACGCTTCATTTCTTTGGGGATAGTTTTTAGCCATGTGCCCATCAGAATATGCACTTATTGTGAGTCATGAATGAGAGAGAATGAGTTGGGGACGCCAGAATATTATTCTTGTATTTCACTGGAACTATTTCTGCTGAGCTGCTCTCGCTTACTACCTCCTGTGCTACCACCTGCCAGAAGCAGCCCGCCTCATCGGAGTGCCGTCTGGCATTGCTGGAGCATGAGGGCCTTGGCCTCCCTGTGAAGGTGCTGTATGTTGGCACCGCGGGCCAGCAACCCTTCATGCTTGAACGTAGTTGGCATCCACAGGATGAGCAGGAGTCATTTATTTTCTGGTCCAAGGATTCTAACTAAACCATATCCACTTACTATGAAATCACCAAGTGATAGACAAAATATGCAGTCTTTTCCGAAATGCACGTTTTTCTCTATTTAGAGAGCAATGTGTAATGTATTGGTGAGCTAACATAGGACTATAATGTGTGTGTGTGATAACGTCAGCTTTATTTTGACTTCTAGCAAAATGTTTTTAATTGTATTTTGGATACAGAGTGAAAGGGACATTGAAAAGCATCTTTCCAGTCTTTTGATGCAAATTAATAGAGGTGAAGAGAAGAACTATAAGTAAAAAGAGAAGTAAAATAGATTTGTTGGTAAATTTTGACAACTACCCTGGTTAGGTCTAGACAAAGCTTCAGCTTCAACAGTGAGCCTGTGGCAGTTGGAAAAGTTAAATGTATTCAATTGTTCCCCAGCTTTGGGTTCCTGACTACAGAAAGAAAAAAAAAAAAACCTTCTATAAGTGATAATTCACTTTTGCTATCACTTACTTGACCATCTAAATGAGAATGAAACCTATGATTTTGTAATATCTGTTGTGTTTTAATAAAAGCAGTCATCTACTGACTACAGATAGTGGTGGTTTATGATCCAAATGGGAGGAGACATATTTTTCCAACATTCAGTTGTATCACTTAGCATCCTAAAGTTTCCTCTGTACAAAGAGCTAAGACATTGATTAGTGTGGATAAGCTTACTGTTATAATAAATAGATCAAAGATAACTAATGGCATATGCAAATAGACGTTTACTTTTCATTTCTGTAGAGTCTAAGACAGATCCAGGTACCTAGGGGACCTATTTTATGACCTCCTTTGCGCGTGGGCTCTGCCCACTTTCGATGACTTTGTGGGTGTCGCATCCAACAAGGAGGATCTGTTACCAGAGGATTTTATGACCAAGCTTGGAATAGGCACATTTCTAGTGAGTCACTTTCTGCATACCAGTGGCTGAAAGTTAGTCATGTGGTCATATCTGCAAGGCAGGGTGGGATGTATAGTCTAGCTGTGCGTCTTAGCAGAAGAATAAATCTTCTTTGCCACATTGTCCCTCCTCAGTTAGTAGTATAGGAAGAATGGACTTCCCTGGTGGCTCAGATGGAAAGAATCTGCCTGCAATGCAGGAAGCACAGTTTTGATCCCTGGGTCAGGAAGATCCTCAAGAGAAAGAAATGGCAACCCACTCCAGTATTCTTGCCTGGAGAAATCATGGACAGAGGAGCCTGGTGGGCTACAGTCCAAGGGTTTGCAAAGAGTCGGACACGACTGAGCAACTTCCGCTTTTCCTTTACCTTTTTAGCATAGGAAGAATATGAAGACACAACTGACTATAATATGAGGTGGAGGTTGACATTCTACACAGTAAATATTTGGTAAGCATGTACATTCAAGGCTGGGTGCTCACACCAGACAGAATATAGAAGATGAAAAGATGTGAAAGTTTGCAATTTTGGAGGAAGGATACCGTAGTCATAGTGGCAGGGCTGGAATGTAAACAATATGAGGGCAGGGCTCTTGCTTGAACTGTTTATAGCAAAGTCCCTGATTTCCAGCACACTGCATGACATATACTAGAAATCAGTAAATATATGATAAATTAGTGAATAATTATTATAATTGTTTATTAATAATTTATTAGTTATTAGAATAAGTATTAGAATTATTCACTAAATAATTAATTCAGGAATTATTTGGTGAATAAATTCTAAGTCAAGGTAGATCATCTCTCAAAGTCAAAGAAAAGGATAGACTAGACCTGGATTGTATTGCATTAGCTTTTGAAGCTGACATCACAACCACACAAAAGAAGGCAGCTAAAATCACTTCCTAATCATGGCATCTGGTTCCATCACTTCATGGGAAATAGATGGGGAAACAGTGGAAACAGTGTCAGACTTTATTTTTTTGGACTCCAAAATCACTACAGATGGTGACTGCAGCCATGAAATTAAAAGATGCTTACTTCTTGGACGAAAAGTTATGACCAACCTAGACAGCATATTCAAAAGCAGAGACATTACTTTGCCAACAAAGATCCGTCTGGTCAAGGCTATGGTTTTCCCAGTGGTCATGTATGGATGTGAGAGTTGGACTGTGAAGAAGGCTGAGCGCCAAAGAATTGATGCTTTTGAACTGTGGTGTTGGAGAAGACTCTTGAGAATCCCTTGGACTGCAAGGAGATCCAACCAGTCCATTCTGAAGGAGATCAGTCCTGGATGTTCATTGGAAGGAATGATGCTAACGCTGAAACTCCAGTACTTTGGCCACTTCATGCGAAGAGTTGACTCATTGGAAAAGACTCTGATGCTGGGAGGGACTGGGGGGCAAGAGGAAAAGGGGATGACAGAGGATGAGATGGCTGGATGGCATCACCGACTCGATGGACGTGAGTTTGAGTGAACTCTGGGAGGTGGTGATGGACAGGGAGGCCTGGTGTGCTGCGATTCATTGGGTCGCAAAGAGTCGGACACAACTGCACGACTGAACTGAACTGAATGCCAAATATTAAAAAACATTATCAAGGACATGATTTTTTCTCTTCATGAAAGCAGACTTTTCTGGACCTTGACTCTACATTTCATGCACCTCCAGCAGAGGTGCTATAAAGAAGGTAAGTTACTCAGTGTTTTCAAGCAGCAGCAGCCTTCTTTTATCACTCACCTTATCAATAATATTTAAAGGACCCTCTAAAGACACACTTATTAGTAGACAAATGAGGTAATAAGAATTTCTTTTACTTAAGCATGGCTACCTACTGGATTTATCTCCCCAGTATGGGTCATTACCAATGTCGTAAGTGATTCCAGAAAAGACTTCTGCCATCATTACCAAGTTTTTATTAGCAATTGAAGAGTGGGGAATGTGACAACAGATTTTCTGCTCAAGTCTGCATATTTCTCATCATCCCATATCCTCACTGACTGCAGAACCAAGACCATTTTTGTGTTTTTTAGATTCTGAAAGCTGTTCACTCTACTTCCTGAGCAAATATCTTTAGGTTTGTGGTGTGTGCATGTGTGCTCAGTCACTTCAGTTGCGCCTGACTCTTTGCGATCCTATGGACGGTAGCCCTTCAAGCTCCCTTGTCCATGGGATTCTCCAGACAAGAATACTGGAGTGGGTTGCCATGCCCTCCTCTAGGGGAATTTTCCCAACCCGGAGATCGAACCCTCATTTCTTACATCTCGTCTCCCGCATTGGCAGGCAGATTCTTTACCACTGGCACCAGCTGGGAAGCCCCAGGTCTGCGGAGCCAAAATCCAATGCACTCAGTAAACACATGGTTTGAAATTATGGGTGTCACTGGAATGAAGGAATACGGATTAGGATTTTGGAACTTTAAACATTACTGATTTGTCTCTAGAATATACTCCAGATGGGATTTGTATGATTCTATTCATCGTTCCAAACCAGGATGAATCTCAGAGTCATTTCACTGAGCGAAAGGAGTAAAGTAAAAAAAAGAACATACTGTGTGATTCCACTCACATAAAATTCTAGAAAACGCAAACTGTAATGACAGAAAGAAGGTAAATGATTGCATGGGGTGGGGTGGAGTTAGGGATGAGTTACAGAGGGAAACTTTGGGGGATGGATATGTGTGTAGTTCTGACTGGAGTCTGGTTTCATGGGTGTATATGTGTGTCAGGGGTGGTCAAATTACCCAGCCTATAGAGGAGAGGTTTATTTTACTTTGATCATATCTTAATAAATTGGGAAGTGTTCCTCAATACCAAGTGTGTACTAATAAACTGATCTTTTATTCCTTTTTGGGTGGCAAGGCATTTGGTGGTGGTGGTGGTACTTCGTCGCTCAGTCCTGTCTGACTCTTTGTGACTTCATGGACTGTAGCACGCCAGTCTCCTCTGTCCTTCACTGTCTCCCAGAGTTTGCTCAAATTCATGTCCATTGCATCGGTGATGTCTAACCATCTCATCCTGTCACCCCTTCTCTTTTACCTTCAATCTTTCCCAGCATCAGAGTATTTTCTAGTGAGTTGGTTCTTCATATCAGGTGGCCAAAGTATTGGACCTTCAGCTTCATCATCAGTCCTTTCAGTGAATATTCAGGGTTGATTTCCTTTAGGATTGACTCATTTGATCTCCTTGCAGTGCAAGGAACTCTCCAGCACCACAATTTGGAAGCATCAATTCTTAGTCACTCAGCCTTCTTTATGGTCCACTTCTCACATCTGTACATGACTACTGGAAAAACCATAGCTTTTATTATACAGACCTTTGTTGGCAAAGTGATGTCTCTGCTTTTTAATACACTAATACACTTGGACCCTCCAAGGATCAAGTGTCTTTTAATTTCATGGCTGCAGTCACTGTTTTTCCCTTTTCTTCTTCCCCTGAAATGTCCTTCCCCTCCCAATTTTCATCACTCTATAACTTAAAAAACTCCATGCATTTGATTAATCCACACATTTGATAGAACTCCATACATTTGATAGAAAGTTTTAGAAACTTTCTATTCTGCTTCTCCTGCTCGGATATCATTGTTTTTCTGATAGTATTTGTAATACTTCTCATTCCACTAATGGTGAGTGTACACTTGGTCCCTTCTTTAAAAAAATTGTTTATTATTTATCTATTTGGTTGAGTTAGGTCTTCATTGCAACACACAGAGTATCTAGTTGTGGTGGGTGGGCTTAGTTGTTCCGAGGCATGTAGGATCTTATTGCCTGACCAGGGATTGAACCTGTGTCCCTTGCATTGCAAGGTGGATTCTTAAACACTGGACCACGAGGGAAGTATTTATAGCTTGTTCTATTAAATCATAGCTTTCTTAATTATGACTTCCTCCAGTCATATCTCAATGATGTGAAAGATACGGGGAATACTTTTTACAGAAAAGGTGGCATTCTTTCCAACCACTGACAAATCTGAGAATACCTCTCTTTTTTTTTTTTTATATATATGAGTGACAGGTTGGAAAGGAGGAGGGAAAGAAAATACATTTGAATATCTGCTATATTCTAAGCACTTGAAAAAGCCATTGTCTCCTATATTTCTTCTATCAACTCTGTGAAATATGATCTCTATTATACAAGTGTAAATTATTAATGCTTGAAAAGATGAAGTATTTTGTTTATATACCTAGTAAGTCAAAGAACAAGGGATGTGATTCCAGCCCTGGCTGTTGAGCTCCGAACCCCTGCACTTTCCTCTACATCACACTTCATCATGATTTGTTTTCACATGTAGAGGCATCAGTTGGCCAGCCCTTGCCTTCCTTAGGCCCTCTCAGCATCAGACATGGATGTCCTCACCCTGCTGATTCAGAACCTCTCTCGGATCCTCACCAGGAAATCTGTTAGCAGCCTCTCTACTAGAAGAAGCTGGAGTAATACCATCAATCACTAGCATCGAAAGTGCTGGGCATGGTGCCAAATGTTTTACTATTTAAGTACATAATTTATATTTTCCAGACAAAAAAACCTGAGGCAGCCTATTATCATCTAGATGGTGGAGGCAGGATTAGCCTGTGTCTCTCTGACTCCAAAGCCCATGCCTCAACCGACATGTTATTTTTACCTTCATAGAGTCAGTATTTGGTGTCCTTGGGCATACATATGCCTGCCTAATCAAAATTTTCCATTATTTTCCATTGTGTTATCTTATAAAGACTGATTGAATTTCTACCTTGGCACTCGGATGAGCTCTCAATTCCTCCTGTTGAGTTTGGAACTTAACCCTGAATTTCAGCTCATTTTGTTGAATGTCATGCCTGACCTTTCCATTATTTCAGTGTCATGCTTTCTTCTTTCCATTATTTTTCACCGTGCTCTACATGTTCAGCCCTTGACTGGGAGTGCTGGATCTGGTAGACCCTCCTTATCTTCTAGTATCTCCACTGGCTAGAATTTTTCTTTTCTTGTTATAACTCCCAGATTGGACTAGTTTGGATATCTTGTTGAGTCTCCATTTGAGGCATCATCTTCACAGCCAAGTTTTAGTCTCCTTGCCTTTGTTCTCCATGTAGTTGGTGTACATGAGTGAAATCCTTTCCTGGTAATTTGAAGACAAGATGGCCTTAGAGCATGACTGGTAATAATGCACCCCAAAGCTATTCAAAGCAGGAATACACATAGACTCTACTTGTCAGTGGGTTCATGAGGATGGCTGGTCCTAGAGATACACAATTGTTTGTAAAATGAAACAACTTCACTTAAATTATGCATTGAGAATGAAAGAGAAAAGAGTAATCTACAAGGTGTATAGAAAAGGAAAGTCAAACAAACAAGAATTTGTCATTGTTTACCCAGCATTTAACAAAAGGAGAAAGACAAAAATATGTGATCATTGCACTGAGGGCTAGAGATAGTGGTTTACCCGGTCTTGATGAAATTACCCCTGTTGACTATGACACTTCTTTTTCTTCAGTTCTAGTTACAGAAAGAATCTGATGGTTAGGAGATTAGACTCTCAAATGTCTTTTTAAAGAGAGGTACTCTAGAGAAGGCCAATACTACAGGCAGTAGAAGAAAGTTTCTCTTATTTTGATAAATTTGTTTTCTCTCGTATATAGAAGGATATGGATCATCTTGGGAAAATGTTATATTTAAGGTATTGTAACAAAATTGCATCTGAAAACCAACAATGCAGATGATTAGACCCTGAGACACGGGTTACCATTTCAAGGCATTGCCACCTCATGGACTGTCTTCTGAATGTGTGCTCAGTCACTCAGTTGTGTCCAACTCTTTGTGACCTCATGGACTGTAGCCTGCCAGGCTCCTCTGTCCACAGGATTCTCCAGACAAGAACACTGGAGTGGATTGTCATTTCCTCCTCCAGGGGATCTTCTCGACCCAGGGATCAAGCTTGTGTCTCCGGCATCTCCTGCATTGGCAGGCAGGTTTTTTACCACTGCGCCACCTGCGAAGTCCCCATACAACACTTGATCTTAGTCAAGAGGTCTTCTGTTTACTACTGCTTACTGTTTACTACTCTCTAGTTCTCTTAGCAATGAAAATACAATCCAGTGGAACTCACTTTCCTTTCTCCACTGCGCTTTGCCACTGGGGCTCTGAATGCTTTGCATTTCAATCCAGGAAAAAAGTTATACACAGAAACATGAAGATGCAGTCTGTGGATTGAAGACAAAGTCTGAATTTAACTTTATTAATAACTAGATTCTAGCTTGAAACTGAATGGTAACTTATTCTGCCGTGTAGCTGCAGCACTAATTCTCAGATCTCACAGGGCTCTCTTGACCTGGGACTCTATAACCTCTATGTGCCCAACTCTTTGAGACCACATGGACTGTAGCCTGCCAGGCTCCTCTCCTCCATGGAATTTTTCAGGCAGGAATACTGGAGTGCGTTGCCATTTTCCTCCTCCAGGGAATCTTCCCGACCCAGGGATATTTTTGTACTTGACTCTTAGTTATAATGGCAATTTAATTTTGTTTCTAGAGATACATGACAGTGAGAATTATTCATCTTTAATTTTGACATTATTTCCTCCTTGGAGCAGAAGTTAATCCTATGAAAATTTAACACCAATATCAAAAAATCAACATCAAAAAAGAAAAATAAATATTGAGGTAGGGAAATGTAGACACTGATGGGGTCCTTGGGTCCTGCCTTTAACATAGGTGAGGACTCAGCTAGAGGTGTCACTGTGCTCAGTCCTACCCTTCTTCAAAAGTGAAGTCACACAGTCGTGTCTGACTCTTTGCGACCCCATGGACTGTAGACTACCTGGCTCTTCCCTCCATGGGATTCTCCAGGCAAGAATACTGGAGTGGGTTGCCACTTCCTTCTCCAGGGGATCTTCCCGACCCAGGGATTGAACCCTGGTCTCCTGCATTCCAGGCAGATGCTTTAACCTCTGAGCCACCAGGGAAGAATATAACCTTCTTCAGGCTGGGTCCAAAGTCCAGTGCCATAGCCACCTGGCTCAGCTTACTCCTGTCACCCACTGATTGGCTGAAAATAAGAATCCCGGATGATAAATAACACAGTGCCCCAAGAAGTATCTCAAGCATTACTGAAATATCACTTTGACTAAACTACTTGACTCAATGCTATTGGCTTTCTAAGAGGAGAATTGAGTTTAAAGTTTCATACTGCAGTAAACGGATCATTATTCTTCAACCTCATTATTCCTCCTCACCTCAGCACCCTCAGACACTCCCTTCAGACTGACACAGTGTCACCTAGGAAGATCCAAGAATGAGAAGGAGGGATGCAACAGAACTGGAGAGTTTCCATTACTATCTTTCTCTTGTTAATTTTGAGCCATTTCCACTTGCTCAGTCATTTCCATGAATAGGAGGAAAAATAGGCTTTGTTGTATGAATAAAGCCCATTCATTGAGAGTATAAATTCTGACAGCATGTCATGGTATTAAATATTTGAAAATCTGAGTATAATATTAATATAAACATGCCATTTTTCTCGGTTTTACTTCTCTTCTCACAATATACAGCTCTACATAGCATTCGTGATGTTGAAATTTACTGATATTTTGGTCTAGTTTCCAAGAATGTGAATTCCTTAAAAGAGTTAAGACTGTTTAGGTCACTGCTTTAACCCCAAAGACTCACTTAAGAAATCTTTACTGAGAGAGTCACTCTAAAAAGGATATTTGTACAAGGCAAATAATTATAAATATTTAACCAATACCTTATTGCTCGCTTGTAAAGTAACTTCTCAACAGATTTAGTAAATGAGACAAGACTATTGAATAAATTATAGTGTTCAACCTTAATTTTCCTGTCCCTAGTTTTCTGTCTTCTTTTTAGAACTGTGTACACTGATTTGGTATGCTTTCCCACCAACTTCCGCGTTTTGTTAATTTTTGTAAGAAACAATTTTGGAGCATGGTTCAAATTTAAATCATGGCGTATACTTTAAGAAATCTAGCCCATGAATAATGATTTTCCTATAATATATTTGGGTCAGTTCTCATGTTTCGAAATTTAATAAAATTATTTATTTGCTCTTTGTATTAATTTGCTGTTGACACCATAATGCACGGCCACACAAATTTATTCTTTTGTAGTTGTGGAGGTCAGAAGTCAGAAATCAGTTCCACTGGGCTGAAGCCAAGGTGTCATAAGGCTGGTTACTTCTGGTGTTTCCAGGAAAGAACCCATCCCTTGCTTCCTCTAGCTTCTTAAGGCTGCCTACAATCTTTGGTTTCTCCCTCCTTCCTCCATCTTTAAAACCAGTACTGCAGCATCTTTCTTCTGTTATCATATCACTTTCTTCTTCTGAAGTCAAATCCTCCTCAACCTTCTCTTCTATGAAAACTTATGATTACATTTACTACCCACTCCGGTAATCCAGGAAAAGCTCCCTATCCCAAGATCTTTCATTTAATCACATCTGCAAAGCACCTTTTCCCACATAATGTAACATCCACAGCTTCCAGGAATTAGGACCTAGATATTTGGCCGGATGGGGAAGGGGGAGAGGGTGTCCGTTATCCAGCCTGGCTTACCATTTTCTATTAATTTAACTTTGGTACTGAATCTGTGATGCTCTTCTAATAAAAAAGTTTTAAAATATGTACTAAGACATTTATTTCTACTGATCCTGTTCACTACTTGGTGTTTTAATGAATTAAATAATTTTAATAAAACATGCTAAAGTGTATTTTCATGGGAGATGCAAATTTTTATTAAGGTGTCATCTCAAGTGCATCCTGACTCAGTTCTTAGTGGTGGGATTGAGAAGGTCAAGAGCTGGAGAGCAGGTTAGTTAGTCAGTATATTCCTCACACCTCAGATAACAGCAACAAAGACCGATGTGATTTATTTCCTTCTTCTGATAGCTCTCCCCTTCTGTTAGCTTTTTCATTCATGGAAGATGAAAATGATAAAACAGAAAACATATGTTTACTCAATTTTACATCCCCCCGTGGACTGATGCATTGTTCTGAATATGTCATACTCTGTACACTATCCTTCTCTCTCTTTCCCAGGCTGGCTCTGAGCCTCTGAAAAGCTCTATCCAGTCTCTCCTTCGTTGATAGTACTTTCTTAGCCTTCAGAACATAGCCAGAGAATCCCTGTCTAGGGAAGTGTCTTTAAACCCCTCCCACGTGAGCAAGACACACCCAGCCCTGTCGCTCTCCTGTCACTCATCGTGCTGAATCACAGGTATCTATTCACTCACCTGCCTTTTCTTCTAGGTTGTGTGCACCGTGAGTGCTGGAGAAGGAAATGACAACCTACTCCAGCATCCTTGCTCAGAAAATCCTATGGACAGCCAATGGGGTCGCAGAAGAGTTGGACACGACTTGGCAACTAAATAACAATAAACCTTCAGGCTGTAATAACTAACATTCTACCTGGCACAGAGTGGGTGTTCACTAAATATGCATGAATAAGCAAAGGCTCGTTCAGTAATTGTGTGCTGACTAAATGAAGGGAAGTTTCATTTACTGATGAGTTTCCTAACTTTTCTAACATTGTAACTGTTGACACATGAATGTTCCGTAGACTGTGAAGTACAGTAGGAAAATCAGAAAAATTTATCATCTATCAATCTTGATATTATGAAAACATAGGTTTATAAAATATTTTATATATCTTGGAGGTGGGATCATATGGATTGCATCTTACATTGACACATGAATTTGTGGTTCTGTCCAAATGGGGTAGTCAAGATGGAATGAATATGTGTCAATATCCCTCTGAAAAGAGTCTCAGCACATTATATAGGTTCCATCTAAGAACTCTGACCAAGGAAGTATTTTTGCATAGGGATACTAGAATTATATCTGTTAACCACACACAACTAAATAAAATTTTACTTCTAATGAAAGCACTTGTTGCTTAATACTTAGCTAAATGGATAAATATACTTCAAAGCAATCCTTGTAGACTATCAGAATACTGGACTATGAGGGACTGTAAAAATCACTGATTTTATTATGTGTGTTATTTTTAAGATGAAGACCCTGTGGTGATAGGATATGGACTTGCTCCCAATCAGAATCACACCTGGAACTAGAATTCAGTCCTCCTGCTGGTTAGTCTATTGCCATCTCTACTAAACCAGAGTAAAGTCATTTCAACCCAGTTTTCAAACATCACGCTGCTGCTGCTAAGTCACATCAGTCGTGTCCGACTCTGTGCGACCCCATAGATGGTGGCCCACCAGGCTCCTGTCCCTGGGATTCTCCAGGCAAGAACACTGGAGTGGGTTGCCATTTCCTTCTCCAGTGCATGAAAGTGAAAAGTGAAAGTGAAGTTGCTCAGTCGTGTCCGACGCTTCGCGACCCCATGGACTGTAGCCTACCAGGCTCCTCCATCCATGGGATTTCCCAGGCAAGAGTACTGGAGTGGGTTGCCTTCTCCGTTAAATATCATGAGGTCTTCCCAAATTCTAAACCAGAATAGAATTTGCATTATTCTTCACCTTGTGGTAAGAATAGAACCATGAAGAGAGCACCAGGTTGGGATCGCACAACTTGGGATATATGAGTGGAGGTTTTGTGTGACAGCCCACAGAATTCACCCTAGCCCACTGAGGAGGAAGGGAAGTCCCCCAAACACTGAAGAGCAGCTGCTATAAGGTAGGTGCTGTCCTTGTCCTGAACAGGAAGCTGCTGAACTAGAAAACTGCTCGACAAAACAAGAAGTTGCCACCATGACTGCTGGCTCCAAAATCCTGCTGCTTTTGTCACAGTCTGATATGCTGCAATGGATACCCTGCAACCTGCCTCTCTCTCTTTCTGCAACTCAGATCTCATATTTATTCATCTGAATGGCAGTGCCTAAATCTTTCCCAGAACCCTCACTTCCACAAAGGAGTCTGGGAAATGATGTTTTCAGCACCAGAGAGAGGCCCACCAGAGTGACTGATGAGTCAGCCAATCCCTGGCACCCAACACACTGGTTTTCATTTTTCTTGGATATTCATGGGACACATTTAACCTCTCTAAGCCCCAAATAAGACAATGGATGTGAAAGCAGTTTGCTGCAAAAGATGCAAAATGCCAATCATTTAGTATTATACTCTGTGCCATTTGTACCCTCCTGGTTACTCCTCCCTCTGTTTAGATTATGTGGAGCTCTAGTAGGATGAAGTACAACTATCTTACTAGAATACCACCCTTTTATCCAATCCCAGAATATATCTGCCCATGAAAATAGTACCAAAGGGAATGGGGAATATGATATCTTTAGCTTGGACTTATTTCCATGGCTAAGTTTAGAAAAGTGTTTTAATGAGTGTTCTTGTTAGCAGGCTATAGCTTAATGCCATTTGGCTCTCCCTGAAGACTCTTCTAAAATTATTCCTGATCCTGAGACATTTTACTTTAAAGTAAGTTGGCATGATCTGAGTCTTCAGATGGTTCATTAATTGCCTGGTCCTCACCTTAGAAAACTTAACTGGTGTCCTTTAACACAATTTTGGCCTGTTAAGAATATTTTAAAACCACAATGAGAGTCTCTCTTGCTGATCTGGGGAAGCAGACCCTGCATTTGAACACTTCCCATTTTCTAGTGGTCTGGGCTGTTTTGTGTCCTCTCTAATGGTCCATGGACCTTAGGTTTCTTCCCTTTCTTCACAGTTACCTTCCACCCCTTCCAATAAAAATATCAAGTACATCCCTACATATGCTTTTTAAATTCTCTTGGATAATGAGCCATCGTTATTGTGGGTGAGAAGGATGATCACTGATTCATTTTGTGGGGAAAACATGACACAAATGAATTTTCAGCATTGGCAGGTATTTGTACTTATGCTTCTCTGTGCTTAAAATAATACTTCTTGCCATTTGAAAAGTGTATTCAACATTATGATTTGTAAATATTGCTTATAAGGATTATCAAACTTTCTGTAAAATGTAGGTTATCTCAACTGCGATTGCACAGCGATCCATCTGAACTCTTTCTGGTGGTGCTCTGCTTCTTGGGCAGTCTCGCTGGCCTTCTATTCACCTGTGCAAAAAACAAGAGGAGTTTCATCTCTACTGTTCTAACAGGCTATGAATCAACAATTGTTTAGCTACCCAGTTAAAAATATGATGACTCTTTCTGATGTTACCAATCCAAACCTAGATAAAGATATTAGGATAGAAGATTACAAAGACATGACTAAATTCTCTTCTCTCTTTCTCCTCCCTCTGCTCTCTACTCCTCCTTCCAGCTATATCTTCTCTCTCCACTAAAAGATTTTAAGATGAAAAAGATAGACCGTTAAGGGTGGTCTTTCTTTACATGATCAGAGCTGGCCATGGACAGGGCCATTAAGAGCTAAGAGTGGAATTATTTTTGAGTCTTCCTCTTCCTGAAAGGAAGTAACAGGACATCCCTCGCCAGAACAAGTCAACAGGGCAAGTTTGCACCCTCTTCCTTAGCCTGGTAGCTCATCTCAAGCAGTTACATATTCAAATAAATCTGTCAGGAACAAGAATCTGGTGCTTGAGTTCCTACTCGGCCTGATGACATTGATTTGTGAGCATAATGCTCGGCTGCGGGATGTGTGACAGATAAATTTTATCAAAATTAAGGCACAATTAAACATTTCATCTTCCTAATTACTGGCTGTAGATTCAGCCTGATGACCATGTGCTGTAAGGAATCAGCGACCATTACACATTTTAATGGAGCACAGCTGTCTTACAGCTTGGTAATATTTGCACAGTGCCACAGAACTGTAATTTATGATAAAAAGAAAAAATGTGTATTGGTGCTTTTTTGCCAAAATAGATTAGGGATTCATATACTTTAATGAGATTTGGACCTAGTCTTGGATTATCGTTATAAATGATTTATGTGCTTGTTGGTGGACTCCTGGAGTTCAGAGTTGATTTGTGTTTGGGTCTACCAATATGGAATTCAATATTTATTCTTGAGCCAGTATCTATCACTTTCCCCTCTTTTCCCTTTCTTGTGTGTCTCTGCATTTCTTTCGGCTTTCACAGAAGGACGGATGGGAAGGGAAACAAAGCAAAAATGCAAGGGCAGGAAAGGCCTTGTTGAAAATAACTGTAGCTTTTGTAAAACTCATGGGGATCCAGTTTAGGGGAGGGGGAGGTGCTGCTGATGGCAGGAGCAGCGGCAGCCCTGTGGGCCTCTCTGCATCAGCCCCAGCCTTAGGTGCAGCCACAAAAATCCACGCCCACTAGGGCAGAGCAGCAGATGGACCCACAAGGAGGAAGCCTGACTGCAAAACTGGCCTTGGCTCTTCTGAGAAGAGAGGTGACTGACAGTTAAACTCCCCTCCTCTGTTTCTTCATTTGTGACATGAAGGGAAAGTCTCATTTCACCTCATTAACTGGAATTCAGGATAGTACTACTAAGGATGATGGTCAGTTATTTGTAATTATAAAAGGCAGTGTGGCAGAGTAGCATCTCCTTATTACTGCTGTAAGCACTTTCAGGCTGTGAATTTCACACCACTTGCTGTTGGTGTAGGAGAAGGCAATGGCACCCCACTCCAGTACTCTTGCCTGGAGAATCCCATGGATGGAGGAGCCTGGTAGGCTGCAGTCCATGGGGTTGCACAGAGTCAGACACGACTGAAGTGACTTGGCAGCTTAGCAGCAGTTGGTGTGGGGCTTCCCAGGTGGCGCTTGTGGTAAAGAATATGCCTACCAATACAGGAGACATAAGAGACATGGGTTTAATCCCTGGGTCGGGAAGATCCCATGGAGGAGGAAATGGCAACCCACTCCAGTGTTCTTGCTTGGAGAATCCCATGGACAGAGGAGTCTCATAGAGTCAGACACAACTGAAGCAACTTAGCATGCACACGTGCCTGTACTGTTGGTATATGCCTCTTTATCACCATTCTTACCGAAGAGGGGAAAAACCACTTAAAAGTGCATGTATTTATGAATGAACTGCTCTCAATAGATCGGGTCACCAGTAGGGTCATGAGCAGTCCAAAAATGTAGCCGGAAACTGTATGTAAGCCGTCTGTATCTGGTGCCTACTTGTTAATAAATTGGGGAGTGGCTGTAACTTGTTATATCTGCTTAGTAATTATGATGATGATTCAGTTTGTCCAGGCACGTTGATGCCATCATCTCCAATCCTCCTGATATGAAAAAGATGCCTATCTCTTCAAAAATATGTCTTTTCAGAAAGCACGCTGTGGATGAGAGAAAAAGGCGAGATACCAGAATCTACACGAATCTGCTCAATTTAGGTGTTAACTTGCCTACTGAAAACAGAGAACATATCCTAATGAATTCAGAAGGCCTAAATATATATCTGTAACAGGGAAAGAAGATTCCATCTTTTTATCATCCCGATCTTCTCCAGGCTTGATTTATTTCAGCACTCAGATGCTGGAATGTTTCATGCTGTACCAGGTTGCATATGCTTGTACACTAATTCTCAATTGCCGTATGCAGTTTGTGACAACCATCTGCTTCGACCTCCCTTTCAGTTCTTTCTTCCACTCAGCCCAGCTGAAGGAAAAATATGGACAGAAACAACTTCTGCAGGGAGATGAAAAAGTTAATAGGAGAGTTAAAGTTACACTGTGTGTCTGCCTTTCGCACGGGTGTGCTCCTGCAACTTATGCTCCACTTATCAAATATTTGAAGTGCAAAGCCTGACACTTAGCAGAAAGCTGTAAAAAATGCCATGTTTTTTCCTCTGACAGTCTTGGCTGTGGAGGAAAGGTAATAATAAAATATGTACGTCTAGTGCACATGCCGACGCTGGAGCCCACTTGGGCTGCTCTAGCACCTAGACTTACAGTATGTGGCACCTTGTCACTTACCAGAGGGAGGCGGAGGGCAGGGGGCAGTGGAGGGGGTAGAAAGGGAGAGATAGGTGAGCAGATTTTGAATGCCTGAAAAAATCAATAGCACCTTTTGGAGTTTGATTTGAAAAGGAGAGTTGATATATAGTTCCTAAAAATTACGGCCTTGGAATATAGGAGAAAGAGTCCCCATAATTATGGAGCTCTGATCCTATATCTTTTTGTGTGGAGCATGATGAGAGAAAACAGGGAAAGGTGTCTGAGAATTTTAAAACAGACATTAAGTTTGTGTATTTGTGTTGTTTGAGAGAGAGGTTTTTGTTTTTTTTTTTTTTAAGTACTGGAGTTGCAAGAAAACCTACCACTGTCATAGAAATGGTTGTATTTGTTACAAGTCATCATATCAAAGGCACTGCCAGTTATTCCAGACCTGATCTGGTGAATGTAGAAATGTGGAATAAATAATCAGGTCTCAAAATCAGTGAAGAATCAGTGAAGAGTTATCCATATCTATATCTATCTGTCTATCTATCTATTAATATCATCTATATCTTTCTATATATTCAATACTATACCTAATCTGTATCTGTATTTCATTAAAGTGATCCAAGGATTAAAGTATGGTATTTAGACCGTTGGAGTTCCCAGATGGCAATGGTGACGGCGCAGTGGTGCAGCCAGTGCAGGAAGCACGAGAGACGTGGGTTCAATCTTGGGTCAGGAAGATCCCCTGGAGAAGGAAATGGTAACCTACTCCAGTATTCCACGGAGCAGGAACCTGCTCCCGGAAAATTCCTTGGACAGAGGAGCCTGGTGGGCTGTGGTCCACGGGGTTGCAAAGAGTTGGAAACGACTGAGCACACACACACACATACACATTTAGACCTTTCATACCATGACCATGCGTCCAACTATAAAAACAAAAGAAAAATGACCTTGGGACCATAAGAAGAATGGATGGTACAGGGCACTTATGGAAGAAGAACGAAAGAAGAAATAACTGGACGATGAGAAAGGAGGGAGGAAAAAACTGGATGTGTAGAGAAAAGCTAGAAAAGCATCTGGAGTAATACTGGTATAATCAGAAGACTGACATCAGAGCCTCTGCTTGCCAAATCGTTAATATCTCTACAGGAAAAGCACAGAGCAAGACCATGAAATCAAACAGGCAGATAAAGAGAGAAGAAATGTCCCGGATAGAGGGCTGATGAGTTTCAGATGGAATCAAGTATTAAAGCCTGGTGAATCATCACTAAATAGGCAAAATACAAGTTTAGTGTGCTCTTATGCTGTCTGAACCACCAGATTCTGTCTAATTATATAACTGATCAATTCTTAAAGCCACAAGCCATGCAAATGTCATTTGTTGCATATTACCTTTTCCTTTAAACTTAGTGTTTCATCGGAAGAATTTCGGTAAGACTATATTAGAATCAGATTGTAGGGCTAGTATATTCTTACAGTTACTGACAGCATTTTAGAATTCTTTAAAGAAATCCAAAGGTAATAGTTAATTATCAGTTATGTAATGGTGAAGAGCGTGGGCTTTTGAATGAGACTAAGATAAAAATTGAGGTCGAGTTCTGCCTCTGCTATTTTTTAGCTTCTGAGCTTAAGCCGGAGAAGGCAATGGCACCCTACTCCAGTACTCTTGCCTGGAAAATCCCATGGATGGAGGAGCCTGCTGGGCCACAGTCCATGGGGTCGCTAAGAGTTGGACAAGACTCAGCAACTTCACTTTCACTTTTCACTTTCCTGCATTGGAGAAGGCAATGGCAACCCACTCCAGTATTCTTGCCTGGAGAATCCCAGGGACGAGAGAGCCTCATGGGCTGCTGTCTATGGGGTCGCACAGAGTCGGACAGGACTGAAGCGACTTAGCAGCAGGAGCAGCAGCAGAGCTTAAGCCTCAGTTTCTCTATTTGTAAAATGACTAAACACAGCACCTATTTGATTGTTATTGGGACAAAGTGAGAAATGTAAATCACCTGGCACAGTGATAAGTACGTAATAAATGCTCGATGAATGACGGTTATCATTGTCAAAAGTCTGGAGGGAATGAATGAGAAAACAGCTTCATGGGATTTGGAAGGGAAATCCTGAGGAAAAGACCTAGGATTGTTTGTGATTGGATGGGACAAAGTTCTTTATCAGGCAGACAGGGATGTGACATGTTAAATTTCATTATTCAAGAAAGTGTGATCTTTTGTCATTATATGACAGTGAAACTTAAATATGAAGGTTATGCATACCTTTGGTTCTTCTGTGAATATTCTCTGAAACCATAGCATGTTGTTCCATCACTGGAATTAGAATTGCTTCTTTACTAAGCCAAACTGGTTTATCTTAAGCCTTTTGCTACCTTTTGTTCATTATGCTTGAGATCATCTAAAATGTATGTGTATATACATATCACATGAATGCATGCTCAGTCGCTTCAGTAGTGTCTGACTCTTTGTGACCCCTTGGACTATAGTCCACCAGGCTTCTCAGTCCATGGAATTCTCTTGGCAAGAATACTGGAGTGGGTTGCCATGCCCTTCTCCAGGGGATCTTCCCGACCCAGGGATCAAACCCTCGTCTCCTGCATTGCAGGTGGATTGTTTACCAACTGAGCCACCAGGGAAGCCTGTGTATACATATTACGAGCGTGACTGTATTGGAACATGTATTTGTTAATATTTTTAAGAATCTTTAGTAATTTGGATTTTCAAATTATTTTGAAATAATCTTAATTTTTAAATATTTTTTCTATTTTGTTTCTTAGCCTCTTCCAGAAATGGAAAAGCTTGCTCACCCTCATTTTTATTTTCTGCCAACTGGTTTCATCTATTTTGATTTGTGCTATACAGCAGAATTTTTAGGTGCCAGATGCCTAAAACACATAGGTTAAAAGCGGGTCAATTTCAACACAAGACTATCATTTTACAGTTTAGTGAATATATTTACAAATTCCATAGTAACAGTCCTGTTGACACAGGCACAGTGAAATTATTATCCTCAACAAATAATCGCATACAACATTGTTTCCTTCAGACCCTGTGCACCTATCACTCACTAATGAGGCCCTAGCACCTGACTATAGGGATTACAAAAGTTTGAAGTGGAGGAAGAGGAACTGTGGCTTAGGGCTCCTATAAATGACTGCAGAATCCTTACTCTGCAGCCAAGGCTGGCAAAGTCCACAAGAAACAGCAGGGCTTAAATAGCTCACTGCTAGTCCTAGCAGGGTCCTTGTCAGTCAGATACATTCACTGCCTACCTATTGTGTGCAGAACACATTCTTTCACTTGCCAATTCAGCACCAAGAGGTGGGTTTAGCTCTTTTTATCTTTATGACCTGCAGACTGGTAACAGCATTTCTAGCAGTGTGTTCAATTTAACCATAATTTATTCCAATAAAGCAAGGTGGATGTTCCCTAGATATGGCCACCATATGCCCTGAATTTTCTGAGATAATCTTGATTTTATGTAATTTTATTTTCATTCCAGTAAAGGCGCTTGGTGAAACACATAATAAAACATGATTTCAATTTCTTAAATATTATTCTGAGATTTTCTGTAATGAATTGGCATATCAGAAAAAAATTTTTTTTGCTAGATTATGTTTATGGATTTCTGGTTTGGAAAATGTGGGCAAGCCATGATATTCCTTAAGAAAGGGTTTTATTTTTTACTTTTTGCACACAAACTGTGGTATTTCAGGAAGGTGTGCTAGCATCTCTCTCCCTCTGGTGCTGCTGATGACTTCCTAATTCCTCTCTGTCTTCCTTCAGGGATCACTGAGGGATACATTTGATACAGCCACGGATCTTACATCTGTTAGGAGTCTTCAAGTTTCCAATAATAGAGACCCCAGCTCAAAATGACCTAAACTGCTGAGGAGATTTGTTGGGTCACATACTCGAAAAGGCAAGTGGGAGCTGGAACTGAGACTTAGGGTTAGTGTTGGAAACTTGTAACATGGCCCTTCCCTGGTGGCTCAGAGTTAAAGAACCTGCCTGTAACTCAGGAGACTTGGGTTTGATCCCTGGGTCAGAAAGATCCCCTGGAGAAGGAAATTATAACCTGCTCCAGTATTCTTGCCCAGGAAATCCCATGGACAGAGGAGCCTGACTGGCTATAGTTCATGAGGTGGCAAAGAATCAGACATGACTTAGAGACTAAGCAGCAACAACAGCAATGTCAGTCTGCTGCTGCTGCTGCTACGTGGCTTCTAGGACTGATTAATCTCAGTTTCTCTGACTTTTGTATTGATTTCATCCTCAGACTCTACCCGGAGCCTCTGATAGCCCTCAATTGTCTCAGAAGGACCCACACAGTTCAAGACCTCACATTTTCACACTCATTGGCTAGAAAAAGAAAGGTTTCTTTTGGTAGCCTCCAGGGAAGAGAGATGTTTTGCATTCCTGGAAGTTTCAGCAAACATTTCTTTTGCTTCACTAGTTCTACTGGGCTTCACTTGTAGCTCAGTCAGTAAAGAGTCTGCTTGCAATGTAGGAGGCCTGGGTTCAATTCCTGGGTCAGGAAGGTCCCCTAGAAAAGGAAATGCAACCCACTCCAGTATTCTTGCCTGGAGAATCCCGCAGACAGAGGATCCTGGCAGACTACAGTCTATGGGGTCTCAAGAGTCAGACACGACTAAGCACAGCACAGTTCTACTTAGGTTCTGTGCCCTGCACAGAACCAGTTACTTAGCCAGAGGAGGGAATTCACTCATAGGTTTAAGCCAATCAGACTCCACTTTAAAATTTGGGGGATGAGGTCAATTTTATCCATGCTGTGCCGTGTGATAAGAAATGGTTCCTCCAAAATTTGGGATCTGTTACTAGGAGAGGGGAGGGGGAGGCTGGGAAGAATAAAACAACAAATGTCTGCTCCAAGGCTCTGTGATTGTGCATACCATTAAAACACAGTTTCCTAAAATAAAAGATCATGCAATGCAAAAACAGTCAAATCCTGTCATCCAAGGATGTTGAGTGGTCAGCTAGACTCCCACACTAGCTGAAAGTTTTTATTTTCTCAAAGACCAGGCACAAAACTCCTAAGATTAAATTTCATGCCTAAGCCAAAGTGCTCTTCAGTTTCAACATTTCAAATGTTAAATCAGGAAATTCCAAGTGGGCAGAACAAAGAAGTGTCATCATATTAACATTTCTTTTAATAAACATAAGAATTGTGAATTCCAGAAGTCCTTTTGATCACTAAACAGAGAGGAACTTTCTAGAATTATGGATCTAAGGTGGTATGAACCTGTAATATGGTATTTCCCAAGTTTGCTCTGTTGGTTTTCCCTAGGGCAGCTGGTTTAAAATATCAGTGCTTGGGTTCCACCCCATACCCTCTGAATCAGCCATCTCCATAGGAAAGGTCTGATAATCTGTATTTTCAAAGACAGACAAATTGAGGAAACATGGACTTACTCTACACCTCCCACTTATCTACTGTAAAAGTCACATGAATTTATGAAGAACTGGGAGGGTGCCATTTGCAATTGCCTCCTTCATTCACTCATTTAAGAAATGAATATTTTACATTTATTCTGACACTATGCTTCTAGGCAATAAATATACAGTCAGATATAGCCTCTGCTTTCATAAGATTTATGGTGTTACAGGAACACAGTTAATGAACAAGAAATAACATAGGTATGTGATTATAACCGTGATACTTACTACAGAGAAGAAGTCTAAGATGCTAAAAGAATAATTAGAAGACCTCGCATCATTGGGATATCCTTAAATACTTATCCAAAGTCTGTCCAAGTGTGGGATACAACTGAATCTCCAGCAGTAAATGACCAACATTAGGAAGAGTTCAAGATAAACTGAAGTCTACTATAGCATGACTAGGAAGAAAACTTGCCCAGATTGTGTAAATTTAAGAACATCACAGAAAGAAGTCTTGGAGTAACAGCTTCATCACTGGTGTCTATGCATGTCCCTAATGTTTATTTAAACTGACAGCTGAAACTCTTGATTTCCAAGACCAAATTCCTAGAACCAAGCAAATGTTGATTTTACCATCTTTGGTATTTACAATCATAAAGGTCAAACTCCTGTGTAATAATAATAGCAACAATGATAATAATGTTGATGCTGTGTTTCTGAAACAGGTCTTGTAGATCATTGCAGTTTAGTCAAATAAACCAAACTTTCTTTTGTTATTTCTTCCACATAAAATTTGAATACCACAAAGGATCAAAGTAGGAGATGTTTGTCACTTGCGTTCATAGTAATAGTTGACTTTCTAATCTGTGTCTTTTCTGTTGTTACTGTCTTAGGGTGATGATTCAATATTAAGTGAAACAATACTTAGTTTTTAAATGAGAGTCATTGTTGGGATATATCACAAAGTTTCATTTTAAATATTAATACAAAACTTCTGAAGTTTATTGATTCAAATAATAGAGCAGAAATGAATATTATGACTTTCTGAATATGTTTGCAGCTTTCAAATTGGTATAGAAACTGTAATTCTATTAACTCTGCTAAGTGGAAACTAACATATTGTTCAGTAAAGATGCTATTTCTTTTTCCTTTTCTTCCAGTTGTTTTACATCATAAAGATATAGCTGTAGAAAATCCCCTATACTTAAGCAAGTGAACATGTTTGTCTTTCTTGTTGAATAGCTAAGATAAAAGTGACTGTAATCAGGGCCTGTGCTTAGTCTCTCAGTCGTGTCTGACTCTTTGCGACCCCATGGACTGTGGCCCACCAGGCTCCCCTGTTCATGGGTATTCTCCAGGCAAGAATACTGGGGTGGGTTGCCATGCCCTCCTCCAGGGGATCTTCTCAACCCAGGGATTGAACCCAGGTCTCTCACATTACAGGCGGATTCTTTACTGACTGAGCCACCTATGGATAATTATTTAACAGTCTTTTGTCTCAGTAATACCTAGCTTAGAAGCTACAGTATCAGCATAATAAGATGCAGTTGTTAGAGGGAAAATGTTGGGGGGGGGGAAGTGAAAAAAAAAACCCTAATTCTCTACTTACGAGTACTGTGTGTTTGGGGGTTTGGATGATGTGCTGCTTGTCAGGCAGGAGAGAATATGCAATTAACAAAAGAAAACAATTAGAAAATGAAGAGACAGAACCTCGATAACATCATTTGAATTCCTGTATCCAGCTATGCTATAATACAACTTCAAACTTTCCAAATTTATGAGCCCATAATCTTGTTTTTTAAGTTACTTTATGTTTGGTTTCTGTCCATTATAACCAAAGTCTCAACTAATATATCAGATGTTGAAAAATACCAATGATGCAAAGTTCTGTTTGTGGTTATGAGAGAATAAAAATACAATGCAGTGTTATGATACATTTATGATCATTCCTAGAAATATTCTAAAGTTTGATAAGATGTTATTTCCTTATGAATGAAAAGCTAGTGAGTTAGAAAATGGCTTAAAGGTGATGACAGTTTTATTGAAGGCAAAATAACAAACTAAGATAAAGTTTTTATGTCTTTAATTATTACTTTAATCATTACATGGTAGAAGATCCTCCACTAAAGCACTTTCTCAAACTCTTTTTGTAAGAAAAAGACAAATGAACAGAAATCACTTAAGATGCTCCATGATTGTTTACAGTGTTTGATAGAGTCAACTTAGTGTTCCAAACATCTGCCTTCATAACAAAGATGACCCTAAATTCAGTAAGTTCTGTGTACTAACACATAGAACTATGCACCATACATCTTGGGAAAGTTGTCGTTTTAAAAAGGAAATTAAAAACTCTGAGAACTTGAACTATCCATAAAGTTATTGATTCATCCCACATAACTGAGATCTTGCAGAAAGATGAAAAATTTTCATGACTCTTACACAAGAAAAATACAACCTGATATGTAGGAAGGATTGTAGAATCCTTGGGACTTTCTTCTTGTTTAGTATTTATGGCACATGTGGAGTGACTGTCGTTAACATTTTAGTCCAGTGTGTGTTTCCTCATACCTGTGTCATTGAATGAAAGTCTGCATTTGTACTTTATTTAAATGCTTACTGTAACACAGGTGCACTTACGGCTTTGTAACTTATTGAATAAATGCTCTTTATTTTCCACACCCACCTCTACTTCTAGACCATGATGCTCACAGGGGAACAAGCATCAGGTTCATCCCTACCATCAAAGATAGATAAAGGATGCTCAGGTGTTTCAGTTGTACTATGGAGCCACCTGTCAATCCCAGGTTCCCTCTTTGACAATTTCTTCTCATCTGATAAACATGCTTTCCCATGAGGGACTACATGTGCTCCCTAAACTTAGTCTACTTCCTCTGCTTTAAAAAAAAAAAAGATCTGGGGACTTCCCTGTGGCACCCCACTCCAGTACTCTTGCCTGGAAAATCCCATGGATGGAGGAGCCTGGTAGGCTGCAGTCCACGGGGTCGCTAAGAGTCAGACACGACTACGCGCCTTCACTTTCACTTTTCACTTTCATGCATTGGAGAAGGAAATGGCGGCCCACTCCAGTGTTCTTGCCTGGAGAATCCCAGGGACGGCGGGGCCTGGTGGGCTGCCGTCTATGGGGTCGCACAGAGTCGGACACGACTGAAGCGACTTAGCAGTAGCAGCAACTGGTAGTTGAGCAGCTAAGATTCCACGCTCCCAATACAGATGGCCTGGGTTCCATCCCTGGTTGGGGAGCTCACAGGCCACAACTAAGACCCCGCACAGCCCCCACCCCCAAAAAGAGTTTCTTTATATAAGTAAAATTTTAAAAATGTTCATATTCATGTTGAGGTTTGGCAGAAAACAACAAAATTCTGTAAAGCAATTATCCTTCAATTAAAAAATAAATTAATTAAAAAAAATCTTTTCTCTGCTTCTTGCATTTCCCTGTCATTGTTAGTTTCTTCTTTCTTACTGACAGTGTGGCTTCCTAGTCATAGCTAATAGTAAACTTTATCGATTTTTATTAACTAGATTTTTTAAAATTTTATTTTTATTTTTTTAACACCAAAAACATTCTGTATTGGGGTACTCCCCAATATAACCAATTTTTATTTTATTAATTTTTTTGCTTTTTGTTTCTTCTGGCACACACTAAAATTTTTTATGATTATGATTATTACGAAAGTACCTGGTTAAATTTGATTGTGTACTGGTTATTAAAAATTATAGGCGTTGATTTTTTTTATTTTATTTTATTTTTAAACTTTACATAATTGTATTAGTAAAAAAAAATAAATAAAAATTATTGGGAGAATTAATTCAAAGCATAGGATGAGGATGTCTTCCTCTGCAGAGAGCATTAGGGGTTGGAGCATGGATCTCAGAATCCTAGTCACCAGAACCATGAACAGCACATTTCTGTGGGTTGCAGCTCTTTGTCATGGCAGCTTCAGCAAACTAATACAGAGGGTATGCTTTGCTTGCAATTAGGCTGGGGATGAAGAAAGCCATAACTTTGGGCAGAAAAGCCGATCCCAGCTTAGAGGATGGTGCTCTTCAGGTCATTTAAAGTCTCTCTTGCCCTCCTTCAGCAACCTAGTAGATGGAGACCGTTCCTAAGTCAGCAGTCAAAGACGAAAGCCATTCAAAGGCAAAAGAACACAGTCCTGGGAAAGCCTTTAAGTCCTGCATTTATCACTGTTTTTCTGCTGCATATTACCATGTCTATGTTTACAACCTTAGGATATTAGTGAGTGTCTCTACCCTACACTACTCAGCTTGAATTAAAATATGCTTTCATGAGAAGGCCCAGATACATTTATAGTTTAATGAGCCAGATAGCTCAGTTTCCTAAAGATAGGTCATTTGAAAAACAGGTTCAATACACTTTTTCCAGCCAATTAAATATTTTTTAAAATAGCCCTTTAGTTAGACAGCTACACTAAATATTCAGAGACAGCAAAAGTAGATTAACAAAGGAAACAAGCCTATAACTATAATTACTTTATTAATTGAAATTAAACTTAAATAATCAACTAAGTTAATTCTAGATTTTTATCTTGGCTTGAGCAGAATGCATTTGCAAGATTTTCTCACTTTCCCTAGCCATCAGGCTGGTTTCCTGGCTGCTGTTTTTCTACCTATCATGCATCACCATTATCCAATCATAAATGTCTATGTGTATAATTCTTAGCACCAGACCTTACACAATGGAATATTACTCAGCCAGTAAAAGGAATGAAATTGGGTCATTTGTAGAGATGTGGATGGACCTTTAGACTGTCATACAGAGTGAAGTAAGTAAGAAAGAAAAAAATACCATATATCAATGCATATATGTGGAATCTAGAAAAATGGTGCAAATGAACCTACTTGCGGGGCAGGAATAGAGACACAGACGTAGAGAACAGACGTGTGGGCGTGGGAGGGGAAGGTGAGTGGGAGGCACTGGGGGACTGGGATTGACATATATACACTGCTGCTGCTGCTGCTGCTGAGTCGCTTCAGTCACGTCCGACTCTGTGCAACCCCATGGACAGCAGCCCACCAGGCTCCTCTGTCCACAGGATTCTCCAGGCAAGAATACTGGACTGGGTTGCCATTTCCTTCTCCAGAAATATATATACTACCATTTGTAAAATGTCTATGATTTTTATGTAAGATTCATGAAGGAAAGAAAACTCATCTCGTCAGCAGAGCCATGTTGTGGTTGGTAACATACTACCCCCAACCCAAAGATGTCCACCTCCTAATCTTCAGAACCTGCATATATGTTACCTCATGTGGCCCAAAGGGAGCTTGCAGATGTGATTAAGTTAAAGATTCCAAGATGGAGAGATCTGCCTGGTTTATTCAGTAGGACTCAGTGTGATCCCAAGGGTCTTTCTAAGGAAAGGAAAGAAGATTCGGTCAGAGAAGGAGGTAAAACAAGGGAGGCAAGACTGGAGAGGGGATTGCTGGCTTCGAAGATGGAAGAGAGGCAGGAGATAGATGGATTCCAGGTTAGGCATTTACAGGGAGCCTCCTGTTTGTACTTCAGAATAGAAATAACAGAAGCTGGGTAAATAGCCAGACTTTGTCTCCTGAGGACATTTGAAGATAACAGTCAAGGCAGGAACAGAGAGGAGCCAAACCCTGTTTGAGTAAAAGATCAAGAGATATATCTCCCATCCTTGGGGCAAGGGAGACATTGCATATGCTCCTTGGGGGAGCAAAAAAGAGAGGGTGCCATCCTATAATAGGTGATGTCAAGCCCCTCACCCCCACCTCCATGGGCCTCTGAGCTGGAATCCACCTTGGAATACAGTTGCACATGCATGTTGGGAATGGTCCTAGAACAGGTCGGGGGTGGAAAAAGAAACTGAGTATCTGGCCAAAGGTTAACAAAGACTGGGAAGAACTGCTCTGTGTAAGTGGCTTGACCCACACTTTACTGCACTCCTCAATGGGGAGGATGCCCACACCCTTTCTCTCCAGGAGTCTATCTCTGCCTTGTTCTGTCTTAAACAGTTTCTCTGTGTGCTCTCCCACTTCTTGTGCTGTGTGTCTCTAATAATAAACTTTGTACCTGTTTTTACCTCCTTGAGAAATGCAGTTTTTCAGTGGGGTCAAAAGCCAGGGGAACCTTGTTTCTAGCCTCTACCCCCGGTTGACAAGGGGCTGGGGGTCAGAGTTTTCTTTCAGGCTGCTGCTGCTGCTAAGTCACTTCAGTCGTGTCCGACTCTGTGTGACCCCATAGACGGCAGCCCACCAGGTTCCCCCGTCCCTGGGACTCTCCAGGCAAGAAAACTGGAGTGGGTTGCCATTTCCTTCTCCAATGGATCAAAGTGAAAAGTGAAAGTGAAGTCGCTCAGTCGTGTCCGACTCTCAGCGACCCCATGGACTGCAGCCTACCAGGCTCCTCAGTCCACGGGATTTTCCAGGCAAGAGTACTGGAGTGGGGTGCCATCACCTTCTCTGTCTTTCAGGCTACCCAGGTCCAATTTCTGGGCAGAGAACTAATATCTTGCTTTGAGCCACTGCCCAGCATTGTCCCTCTGATATCAGGAGGGGGCCACGAGCCAATGGCTATGATTTCCCTCGTAGCTCGGTAGGTAAAGAATCTGCCTGCAAAGCAGGAGACACAGGTTCAATTCCTGGGCTGGGAAGATCTCCTTGCAAAGGGAAATGGCAACCCACTCCAGTATTCTTGCCTGGAGAATTCTATGGACAGAGGAGCCTGGCAGGCTACAGCCCACGGGGTCACAAGAGTTGGACACGACTGAGCGACTAAAGCACCACTATATGAGCCAAGGAATGTGGGTGGCCCTGAGAAGCTGGAAAAGGCAAGAAACAGATTCTCCCCTGAAACCTCCAGAGGAGGCTGCCCTGCAGCCCTGCTGACACCTTGATTTTAGCCCAGTGAGATCCATTTTGGGTTTCTGACCTCCAGAATTATAAGATAATAATTTTGTGTAATTTTAAGCCTCTATGCTTGTGGTAATATTTTATAGCATCAGTAAGAAACTAATACACATACTGAAAGGAAAATTTGTCTATCCACATATGGAGAGGTCTTCTTTGGTGGCTCACACGGTAAAGAATCTGCCTGAAATGCAGGAGACTGGGGGTTAATTCCCTGGGTTGGGAAGATCCCCTGGAGAAGGGAATGGCCACCCACTCCAGGATTCTTGCCTGGAGAATTCCATGGACAGAGGAACCTGGCGGGCTACAGCCCATGGGGTCACAAAGTATCGGACACGACTGAGTGACTAATACACATACACATATGGAGAATAAGTGTATATTCATGTTTAAAATTAAAATTACTGCAGTATCATGCATCATTTTTAAATGATTTTTATTTACCCAATTTTTAATTAATTGACAAACTGCAGGCTCTAATTGTTGCAAATGAAAGGACAACTACTCTATATGGTATCTCATTTTATCCACAGGAATTATGTGGAGTCTGTTTCACAATTACATTCAAAGTTGTAGTTTCGTGTCTGTTTTGGTGTTGTGACTCAGGTACAGAGAGTTATTTCAGTTCTTTCTTATTTTCATTTATGAAAACTAGGGGTTTCTCTAACAGTGTATGATTTTAAAATTTTCATAAAATAATCTGAATTATCTTCTCTCACCTGTTTAATTTGGAACAGAAGCCCTTGGGTTTATCTGTGCTTTAGCTCTGATTTTACTCAAAATTAAAGTCCATGTGTTTCGCAGCTGCTGACTTGCCCTAACCAGGGAATTAGGACTGAATATTTGAAGGACACCAGAGTCAAGAGACCAGGATTTCAGAACTGATTGACACTAACTAACTGGGTGTCCTTTAACAAATCTTTTAATCTCTCAGGGACTTCGTTTTCTCATTTATGAATTATGAAGTTGGGGTCAATAATTTTTAAGGTCCTTTTTAGCTTTATGGGCTTCCCTAGTGGCTCAGACGGTAAAGAATCTGACTGCAATGCAGGAGACCTGGGTTCAATCCCTGGATCAGGCAGATCCTCTGGAGAAGGAAATGGCAACCCACTCCAGTATTCTTGCCTGGAGAATCCCATGGACAGAGGAGCCTGGCAGGCTATAGTCCATGGGGTAGCTCTACAGTTTTATGATTCCATAATTTTAGTTTCAGAAAAATTCAATTCTGAGGAATGTTAAATTTCTCTCCAAGGTGAGAAGAAAGATACTATGGCTTATAGGCTGCCCATGTTCCCGTATATTCCCATGAGTATCTCTTCTAAGAAATGGAAAGTCTTTTAAGTCTACAGTTTGCCTTATTTCCCCCTTATCATACAACCCTAAAAACTACATTGAGATACAAATTACTTTTTGTTGGGATGACTCTGTAGGAATCTAGTCCATTCCACAGGCAGAGCAAGTTCCCATCTATTATGGATGTGGAGCTGAGGACTGGGAAAGCTCCAGCATCTCAACCCTTAGGGGGAATCAGACTCCAAGACTGATTATAATAAAAGATTAAATATAAGATAAGACTGAATATAAGAGCGATTAAAATATCACCTGGAAGTGCTGAGACAAGGGGGGAACCCAGTGCAGAGTACAGGCAAGGGTGTAAGCGGTTAACCTCATCTGGAGAAGTGACAGTGGCTTTTGGACTTGTGAGAAGCATCATGAAGATTCTGAAAAAGCAAGTCTGGGGGTTGGGAGGAGCATTTCAGGCTGAGAAAATACCCTTTTCCCAGTGCGGAGGTGTGAAAGGCGTGGCCTATTTTGGAAAAGGTGAACATTTCATGTTTAAATAAAGAGCAGGTGGGATAAAGGACGGAAATATGTGGATGAGAAGACAGAAAAAGTGCCATTTAATGCCAAGCTAGAGGCGACAAGGAAATCTACAAAGTTACGTGGTGAAATGACAAAATCAGATGTTGTTTTTAGAGTTAACTCTGGCCGCTATTGGGACCGTGCAGATTGGTGGGTGAGGCTTTCTGGAGGGAACAGGGACATGAAACTTCAAGAGATAGTGAACTCTGAACTATAGCAGTGATGCTGGGCATCCATTTCAGGAGAAGAATGCATTGGTTTTATAAATAGGTATCCTTTTCCAGAGCACTGCCTTTTACCCCAGCAGGGCTGCCAGGTCACTACAGGAGTCTTGGTTTACTCTCCAGAGCCTGCAGACTCTTTGACAATACAGAGCTCCTGACCCTCATGATTGATGCACAGAAATGGCATGTTTTAAAAACACGTGTAAACAGAATTTACAAAGATTCAAAGGATTATAAAGTGGTTTCTTATCTCCTCTCAAGCCTATGAATACATTGTAAAATCTAGGGCAGTTAGATACTGTATTTAAATTCAGATGTGATATTTACATATGTTTCTTACTCTTTTTATAAAGATCTGCCTTAGTGCAATTTAATCAGCTTTTGCAAGTTTATAGACCATGTGGATTGGGAGGTTGGTTTAAACTAAGCTGATAGTTTTAACCTGGCTAAATTCTCCAGCCAACCTGACAGCAGACAAATGTATCCAAATCGGGTTTCACTACAAGTGACAGAAAATCCAAATAGTAGTGTCTGAAAAGATAGAAGTTTGTCTCATGGATAAATAAACATGTGATGCAGCACAGAGCCGGGAGTAGGTAGAGCAGTCATCAGGAGCCGAGGCTCCTTCTATCTTATTGCTCTGCCATCCTTAGCCTGTGATTTCCTCATTGCCCAAAATGGCTGCTAGAGCACTAAGCATCATTTCCTCCTTTGCCAGTAGGAAAGAGGAAAGAATGGAGACAGCTGTACCTCCTGAAGGACTTCTCAGAATTCATGCATGACACTCCTGTTTATATACAATCAGAATGTTTTTACATAGCTAGGTAGCTGAAAAATATAATCATTATCCCAGATGGCATTATTCTAATAACTGGATCATCTATAACTAAGGAAGATGAGCCAAATATGTATTTAAAGATAAATAAACCAGCAGTCTCTGCTGGAAGAAGACACTGGACAAAGAGTGGCAACAACTGTAGGGCCAACATTAACTGCTTCAGGAGTCTGACATTTAGTAACCAGTTCCACAATTGAAAAAAAAAATAGTAGTTTGGACACAGTTGCCTTAGAGGTTCATGACCTAGAATACTGGGAACCAAGTGGTTTAACTGCTCCAAGTTTCTTATCCTGTTGAGATATGTATATGGAAAACTATGAAGTCAATGTGTGTCTGTCCATCTTCTATTAGTATATGGCATATACTAAAAAAAAAAAATGACAATGAAAAAGGTTTGTATGGTAGTTTATCTCCAAGATGGCTGCCATCAATTCCTTCTCTCTGTGTAAGTATATGTACAGAAGGGAAACTCTTCAATTATTTGTATTCTTTGGGGAAAAGAGAGATGACAGGTAATATATATTCTTTTGGTTTTAGGCAGATAAATATTTTATATTATTACATCATCTACACATCCTTGCCAACACTCACTCACCATACTCTACCCTCCACATCAACCCCCTCCTTTCAGATTGATGAACATAAAACCCAGAAGCTCCCCTGCAGAAGCGCCCCACAGGTGTCCAGCATCACACCCAGCTCCATGCACTCCAAGGGGTAGGTGCTGTTCCCACACCATTTCCCACCACTCCATACTCTATTTAGCCCCCTGTGAAAACCAAAACTCGTATTAATGAATTGACCAATTTTGGATTAAGAAGTGCTCATGTTGAGTTGGCCACACCTCTCTTTCAGGACACATGTAAGCTTGTGCCTGGGCTTCTGCCCACCAGAAAGATGTTGGTGACTCAAATCAGAGACCTGGGAGGCTGGATAAAGGATAAAGTGTCAGGACCTCATAGTCGCTTTAAATAGCTTCCTGTGGGGTCAGGTGGGGCTCATTTATTCTTTAAAAAAAATTTTTTTTATTTTGTAGAGGGGTATAGCTAATTAACAATGTCATGATAGTTTCAGGTGGACAGTAAGAGGACTCAGCCATAAATATACATGTGTCTATTCCCCCCTGTTTTTCCCTCCCATCTAGCCTGCCACATAACATTGAGCAGAGTTCCATGTGCTATACAGTAGGTCCTTTTTGGTTATCCATTTAAAATATTGAAGTGTGTACATGTCCATTCCAAACTCCCTAGGGGCTCACTTTTTCTTGAACGTAGGCCTGGCACAAGTGTGAAACAAAGTGAAAGTGTTAGTCACTCAGTCGTGTCCTACTCTTTGCAACCCCATGGAATTTAGCCCACCAGGTTCCTCTGTCCATGGGATTCTCCAGGCAAGAATACTGGAATGGGTAGCCATTCCCTTCTCCAAGGATATTCCTGACCCAGGGATTGAACCTGTGTCCCCTGCACTGGCAGGCAGACTGCTCACCACTGAGTTACCAGGGAAGTCCATTTTAAAAACAAAACAAAACAAAACAAAACACTGATTTGGATCTTCATATTCAAAATTAGATTTGCTGGCAGAAGAGTCTTCCCATTTAGCAATGTAATGGGGAGAAGAATTGATTTTTTTAAAACACCAAGATCTATGTCAACAGTAAAGAATATTGTACCACCCTTAGGTATAATCTGCTGCTGCTGCTAAGTTGCTTCAGTCATGTCAGACTCTGTGCGACCCCATAGACAGCAGCCCACCAGGCTACCCCATCCCTGGGATTCTCCAGGCAAGAACACTGGGGTGGGTTGCCATTTTCTTCTCCAATGCATGAAAGTGAAAAGTGAAAGTGAAGTCGCTCAGTCATGTCTGACTCAGCAACCCCGTGGACAGCAGCCCCCCAGGCTCCCACGTCCCTGGGATTCTCCAGGCAAGAACACTGGAGTGGGCTGCCATTTTCTTCTCCAATGCATGAAAGTGAAAAGTGAAAGTGAAGTCGCTCAGTCATGTCTGACTCAGCAACCCCATGGACTGCAGCCCACCAGGCTCCTCCGTCCATGTGATTTTCCAGGCAAGAGTACTGGAGTGGGGTGCCATTGCCTTCTCCATAGGTATAATATACCTGGTAGTTTTAGCCAGTTTCTTGCAGTGACCTTATATTTCCTTCCCTCTCACTTGGCCTGTGTTGGTGCATGCTAAGTCTCTTCAGTCGTGTCCGACTCTTTGCTACCCTAGTACGGTAGACCACAGGCTCCTCTGTCCATGGGATTCTCCAGGCAAGAATACTGGAGTGGGTTGCCATGCCCTCCTCCAGGGAGTCTTCCTGACCCAGGGACGGAACCCAAGTCTTGTCTCCTATATTGGTAGGCAGGTTCTTTACCACTAGCACCACCTGGGAAGCCCTCTCAGTTGGCCTAATCTGTTCTGTAAACTTTGGTTCACTCTTGCCTACCTTCCTGCTTACCCCACTCATTGTCTCTGTCCCTTTACCTGTGGCATTTTACACTTGAGGGGAGCTGTGGATGGTTGCTGACAAAAGGCCTGCTAATCACACCAATTAAGAGGTGTGACTGTCACCTTTTACCTACCAGCTCTGTTACTGAACATGCTAATTAGGAATCGTACAGGTGCAGGCGTTTAAGTTCATCAGGATTAACACTGATGCACAGCTTTGTTTTGGCTCTCTGTTTAAATATTGAAAAATCATGGGTAAAGGGCTGGTTTCTGTTGAAGGATGAACAGATGTCATTGCTGTATTTCTCGGAAAATCTTTAGACCGACTTAAAGCAATGAAAGTGACCTTCCGAGAAGTGATTCTCCATGGTCAGGCTTTGAAACGGCAGGTGTTTGGGGCTCTCTTTCCCTCGGGGAGGAGCGGGGAGCTTGTCTTTATGTTACAGGGCCCTGGAACTCCACTGGAAGGTCAGCTGAGGGCATTATACTAGAAGCATGTAGAGTTATTTAAGGATTTTTCAGAAGACCAAGAGTTGATATATCTCTTTCTGAAATCTAAACTCATGTCATCGAATAGTGTTATAGATATATCCTGTAGACTTCCCTTTAAAATTTTTTGGATAAAACACCTGGGTGAGGGAATCTGTTTTAGAATCCTGTATCCTCAATTTGATAGAAACCAAGGGGTCATCCTGACCAGCCTCTAATTAGGGGAGTTAAAAATTCATTCGACAGAGGGAACAACTATGGCCTGAGACATTTTATGACCTGCCCAAGGCCACTGAATCAAGATGAACCTCGATCTATGGAATGAGATAGATTTGGGGGAAGAGCTAACCCTTCCATTTTTCTCTAGCAGAATGAGTAATTCCTATGAGGAGCTGGTAATTTTTAGCTTGTCCTCAAGCCTACTGAAATATCTTTGCTCTTTCCATGCATCTGTAAGAGCAACTGTTGTTTTCAGTCATTCAAGGGGAAAGTGTGTGGTGAGGGCCTCTTCTATTTTTGTGGTAGACGCCACAACAAATACAGAACGTCTCTCTGGCTCCTTGGAACCTACGCTGCAAGGTTTGGAGCTGCTGTGTGATGGAAAAAACTAGTTGATGGGGTTGAGACCAGTGAGCAGACCACATTTCAGGGAACTAATCAATCCAATCCAGGAGGAGCATGGTCCCGTTGCTCTTACTCAGGATGGATCTTGCTTGTTACCTGACTTATAGCAAGGAGCAAAGTGGGGGTATGAATGGCTGGAAGTCCAAGGCTCTGGGCTGCCCTTCTCTCTCAACACAGGTGATAAACTCGAACCTTAACCCATTTTAAAACAAACAAATACACTCTGGATTCTTAGCATGTGTCTGGTACATTGTAAATGCGCAAGAAATGGAAGTCTTTATTATTAGAAGCTTACTCACCTCTGGGGACATTTGCATCATATATTTATTAACCATAAAAACAACTAACATTTCCACTGGACTTCAGTCTTTTTCTTTTCCTTGCTTCCCTCCATTTTGCATCTGAATTTTATTTTTGGCTTCTTGTTGTTGCATTGCCAAGACCTGAAATATTCAGTCTAGAAAATTATAAAAATACATGTCTTTCAATAAAACGTCTATAATCCTACCCCTCAGGGATAATTACTATTAACACTTTGGTATATAACTTCAAGGATTATATTCTATACAAGCATAAACATTTAAAAATTAAAATGGGAAGGATGATGTAAGTTGGCTTGGAAAATTTATTTTCATTTATTACTATATTTAAACATTTTTCTTTAAATATACATATTTCTTTCCATCAGAAATTTTGCTAACTGTGGATTTTCTATAATTTAACACATTTTCTATTTTTGCATATATTAGTTGCTTCTAATTTTTCATAATTATAAAAATACTACAATGAGTATCCTGTGGTTAATTTTTTTATATGAATTCTTAGAAGTAGAGTTTGAGAGTTAATACACAGGTAGTAGTAGCTATTGAGGCATGACAAATTACTTGAAACTCATCAGCTTAAAATGACACACCTTTATGATCTCAGTTGCTGTGGGTAATGAGTCCGGGCATAATTTAGTTGGTCCCTCTTCAAAGTGTCAGTCATCATTGGAGGGTGTGGTCTCCTTTGAGCTTCTCTTGGAGGCTCCACCCCTCTACTGGAGCATCCAATTCCAAACTCAAGTTGTTGGAAGGATCCATTTCCTTGGAATTGTCGGGCAAAAGCCTCATTTTCTTGCTTGCTATAATCTAGAGGGTTTCTTCAGCTCCTACAGATAGCATGAAAGTTCATTGTTATGTGGCCTCCCAAAACAGGCAGCCCACAACGTAGTGGCTTCTTCAAGCCAGCAAGGGAGAGAGAAACATACTCCAGTGAGAAGTGTTACAATCTTATGTAACATAATCATGTAATCACATATATCCTGCTTCTTCTGCTGTATTTATTCTATTGGCTAGACCTAAGTTAGACCTAAGTTGACACCTAAGTGTCAAGCTTCCTTGACACTCCAAGGAAGAGCCACAACTCAAGGACATGAATACCACAAAGCAGGGTCATGAGGCTATCCTAAGAACCTGTCCACAAAAATCCATGTTTAAAGCTTTTGATGAACATAACTGAACTGCAAATATATCTCTGTTAGTACAGAATTAGTGTGCCCCTTTCCCTACAACACTGACCAATTTGTAGGAAGTAAATTGCCAATTTGATGCTGAAAAATGATATATTTTAACTTGAATATATTAGTTTATGAATATATATTACTATGTTCTTTGCTCATTTTCACGTTTCACTTTTGAGAACTGCTTTTCCTGTTGTTTGGGTAGAGCATTAACATTTTTCATTGTTATACTTGGTATATTTTCCCCTATGTGTTGATCTTTGTCTTTTGGAGGTAATATTGAGGAGTGTGGCAAATTTATTTTTATTGTAGTCAAATCAGACATTCTTTACCTTGTTGATGTTCTCTTTACCACCATGTGGGCTTCCCTGGTGGCTCAGCTGATGAAGAATCTGCCTGCAATGTGGGAAACCTGGGTTCAGTCCCTGGGTTAGGAAGATCCCCCGGAGAATGGAATGGCTATCCACTCCAGTATTTGGCCTGGAGAATATCATGGACTGTATAGTCCATGGGGTTGCAAAGAGTCGGATACGACTGATCGACTTTCACTTTACCAGCATGTAGAGTGTTTTTCTGCCCCAGGATTACAGAAACATTCTAAAATGTGGAATCTAAAAAGTAATACAAGTGAATCTACACACAAAACAGAAATACACGCTTAGATGAAGAAAACAAACTTATGGTTACCAAAGGTGAAAGGGAGGAGGGTTGTGGTTCTCCGTGTGGGGTTACCAAACCATCAGCATCACTATCACATGAGTACTTGTTAGAAATGCAGATGTTTGGGTCCCACTCTGACCTACTAAATCAGAAACTCTGGGGTGGGCTCAGAAAGCCCTCCATGTGATTCAGATTCTAGAAAGCAAGGACTACAGCAGCCAGCTTTTGTATGGTCAGTGAGCCAAGGATAGTTTTCATATTTTTAAAGAGTTGCAACAACCATCATCACCACCATCAACATCAAAAACAAAAGCAAAGAACACCATATAATTGAGACCACATGTGAGATGTAAAGACTAAAATATTTACTACCTTGTCCTTTATAGAAACAGTTTAACAACCTCTGCTTTAAAGTTTGAGAACTCCTGCCATAGTAGTTAGTACCAATCATTGAGATAGATAGAAGGAACTTAGATCTCTGAATAACTGTGGAGCAGATCTTCTCTTTCGATTTGGTCTGCTTATCTCTGGACTGCTAAGCAAAGGAAAAATAAGTCTCTGTCTTAGGTAATCCTCACTCTGTGTGGTCTCATGTTAGAACCACTGAGCCCATTCCCTAACTAATGGAACCAGTAAGACGATGCTGCTCTATAACACACTGACCTCCCTTTCCACACCTCATCACTAGCTAATGGTCTGTGATTTGCTCTTAAGTTTCCTACATCACATCTCTCCTGGTGGCTCTCTTCAAAGATTCAGATGTTGGATTTGTCTAATGATCTTCCACATAACTTGTGCCCCAGAGGCTTCAGAAAAGTTTACTTGGAGCTTCAAGGTCAAGTTCAACCTGGCTTAACCGTTTTCCCCTGAAAGAATTCCTTCAATCTAACCAGTAATCTTGTAACTGGTAGTCTTGTACTTTCATAGTTTTTCTTTGATAATATATTGATTAGAAATCTTGGTGTATCAGCATTGAACAAACCCTCATGGTCCGTTTTCTGGCTGATGCAAACAGATTCATCCTTATTTGAAAAGGTACATTGAGGGGTGCGTGTGTGCATGCTAAATCAATTCAGTTGAGTCCGACTCTTTGTGGTCCCATGGACTGTAGCCAGCCAGGCTCTTCTATCCATGGGATTCTCCGGGCAAGAATACTGGAGTGGGTTGTTATGCCCTCCTCCAGGGGATCTTCCCAACCCAGGGATTGAACCCATATCTCCTGTGTCTCCTGCATTGCAGGCAGATGCTTTACCACTGAACCACCAGGGAAGCCCACATTGAGGGGTATCCCTTCTTAACAGGCAAGATTTAATGATGACACCTGCAGCATCAGCTGTGAGATTTCTTTGTGAGCGGGCAGTTAGGATTTATTGCAAGACTATTGGAATTAGGGAGGTAACTAAAAAGGTAAATGACCTTGTAAGGAGACGGGGGTGGTGTCTGTATTCCCGGCTATCTGTGTTCCCAGGGCCAGGTAAACCATCCTGTCCAGATCAGGAGACGGTGTCCTGGAGACTCAATCCCAGGAAGCAGATGGGAGGGGAAAGAAGGGAAAGGGTGCTTTTCAACTACAAAGTTCAGTTGGCTAAGACAGCGCTTCTCTGAGTCTCTCTAGAAATGCAGACACCAAACAGCGAGCAAGGAGGAAAAGCCTGATTTCCAGAGGGCGCGCAGTGTCCCCAGGTAGGGCAGTGCACACAGGCTCAGAGCTCAGGTTTGGGGCACCGGGGTGGGGGGGCGTGGGGAGGAGCGGGCAGGACGCAGGGGTCGGGATCGCGCGGAGGCGCAGCCGCTTCGCAGCGCTCCATCGGCGCGGTGTGTCATTCTGCGTGCAGTAATGAAGCCTGACGAGAGGTCTCCTGCTTGCCCAGAGCCGGCTGTTGTCCTAAAAATGCAAACCATCGCCTCGGGCCATGCAATCGGGAACAGGCAGAGGACAGAGGCTCCGGCTGGGCGCCCCACTGCTCGCCCTCCCTTCAGCACTCCCGACTTGGACGTAGAAAGCTGGTCTTTACCCTTGTACATAAGGACACAAGAAAGGGATTTTTTTTTTAAGGTGTCCCAGAGGCCGATGGTTTTAATCCTGACTTTATTTTATTTTTTTTTTTTGCTGAGCAGATACTAAAGCCGGGGGAGGTGGGGATTGCCTACTACCAATCCTCGAGTCCTCGTGTGTTTTCTCATGCAAAATAAGCCCTTTGAACTTGAAAGCTGCATTTGCGCCTGGCTCCCCAGTGCCTCTCTCCCCTGCGCCTGCATCCTCTTTGTTTTCTCTAGAGTGTAGGCGAGTCCATCGCATCCTCCCTCGGCCAGCCTTTTATTTTATTTTTTTAAAAGGCTGGCTCGTTAATAATCGATGGGCCGGGCAGACCCCTCGCCCCACCTCAGAAACCCTGGCCTGGAGGGTGACCCCTCAGGAGGCCGGAGACTGCACCGATATCCACATACGCGCTGGAAGCAGGCCGGGCCTGGAGCATCTCTGCCTGGGCCCCTCGGCCTGGCAGGCGGATTTCTCCCTTTCTGCAGTGTTGGTTGGTTTGTGGCTTGTTTTTGTTTTGAACTCTTGCCTTCAGGGCTTCCCTGCTGGTCCTGAGGCTGCAGAGGCATCCTTGACCCTGGAGGACCGTGTCTGGGAAGGCTCTCATCCCCTGCCTCTGAGGGTCTTTGTTGTTCACCACTCACATTGCAAAAATCCCCCCTCCTCCTCCCCCTCATCAACCTCCTTGGAAGCAAACCTCGAAGTTGGAAAAAAAAAAATGCACTTTTCCTTGTGTTTTTAGGCATCAATTATTTCTATGGAATTCTTGACAGACAACAAACAATTAAAAAAAAAACTGTCGATTTTCTGCTGTCAAGGAAACAAGCTGTTAGCACCATTTCAGGCTCCGTTGGTAAACCTGGGGAAAACTTGAGCTTTCACCACCACGATCTCTCACAGAATTCACCTGAAGTTGTTTCTAGAGCTTCAGCGAAGCGGGGACCGGGACAGTAGGCCCCAGCTCTGGTGAAGGTCCCTGGTTTTCTGGAAGGGTTGGTGAAAGGGGTGGAGCCAGGAGGTTAGCCTTGTGCACCCCTGGGATGAGTGGAAGGAAGGTCCGGGTTGGCGGGGGAGGCGTCAGGTCTGTGAGCTGCCCACCAGAGGTGAGGGGTGGTGGAGGGTGGGCCCCACTACCCAATCGGCTGCCCCATGGTATCTCAAGATCTGATAGCATGTAACCCCATCTTTCTCTGTACTTCTCCATCTTCGTTTTGCCCATTGAGTTGAGTTGAATGTCAGTCGTGTCTGACTCTGCGACCCCATGGACTGTATCCCACCAGGCTCCCCTCTCCAAGGGGATTCTCCAGGCAAGAATACTGGAGTGGGTAGCCATTCCCTTCTCCAGGGGATCTTCCTGACCCAGGGATTGAACCTTGTCTCCCGCATTGCGGGCAGATTCTTTACTGTCTGAGCCATTCCTCCCCCTCCACTTTATTCTCTATTACTTACTTGCTCACCACTTTCCTTAAAATTCTACCCTCCAGAGAAATTCAGCAGGTCTTTCCCACATCTCTCCTCACTGTGCTCAAGTCCCCATTGACTTTTCTTAAGACTCAATCTACCCAAGAAACTGCCCTGACTTCAGTGTAACTACATAAACTTGAATGGTACAGGTTGGTAGAACTCTGTTCTGTTTGGAGCGATTTAGACTGTATTTTCTTACTAGACCTGATAAAGGTTAATTCATATCTTCAGACTTCCCTGGTGGCTCAGACAGTAAAGCATCTGCCTACAATGTGGGAGACCTGGGTTCAATCCCTGGGTTGGGAAGATCTCCTGGAAAAGGAAATGGCAACCCACTCCAGTATTCTTGACTGGAAAATCTCATGGACGGAGGAACCTGGTAGGCTATAATCCATGGGGTCCCAAAGAGTCAGACATGACTGAGCGACTTCACTTTCACTTTCATATTTTCAGACCCATGGAACGGAGGCCATCCCAGTGGCCTGGCCTCCATCACAAATCAAAACCTAAGTCCGCCAGCACTCATCAGAAATACCTCAGTCTCAGGGAAACTACCACACACCAATCATACTCTTCTGCTTAGTTTTTGGGAGTTCACTTTGCCCTAGAAAACAGGGTCTGCCTGGCTCAGAGGGAAATCTCCATCGCCCGCCCTGCCAGTCATGCCCTGTTTCCACGTTGCCACTTCTAATCTCCATAAAACCTGCTCTTGCCTGCATCCCCAGGGAAGAGCACCCCACTGCCTGTGAGGCTCTGTACTCTCCAAATCCTGGATGGCTTTCCCTTGGATAAAGAATTCCAAATTGGTTCCAAATTGGGAAAGGAGTACATCAAGGCTTTATACTGTCACTCTGCTTATTTAACTTCTTACATCATGCGAAATGCCATGCTGAATGAAGCACAAGCTGGAATCAAGATTGCCAGGAGAAATATCAATAACCTCAGATATCCAGATGACACCACCCTAATGGCAGAAACTGAAGAGAACCAAAAGAGCCTTTTGATAAAA
This sequence comes from Bos indicus, assembly GCF_029378745.1. Lineage (NCBI taxonomy): Eukaryota > Metazoa > Chordata > Mammalia > Artiodactyla > Bovidae > Bos > Bos indicus. Next base: position 30,010,340 of record NC_091773.1, on the reverse strand, counting down.
GTGAAAGAGAAGAGTGAAAAATCTGGCTTAAAACTCAACATACAAAAACTAAGATCATGTCCTCTGGTTCCAAAATATCATGTTAAATAGATGTGGAAACAGTGAGAGACTTTATTTTCTTGGGCTCCAAAATCACTGCAGATGGTGACTTAAGCCATGAAATTAAAAGATGCTTGCTCCGTGGAAGAAAAGCTATGACCAACCTAGACAGCTTATTAAAAAGCAGAGACATTTCTTTGCCAACAAAGGTCCGTCTAGTCAAAGCTATGGTTTTCTGGTAGTCATGTATGGATGTGAGAGTTGGACTATAAAGAAAGCTGAGCACCGAAGAATTGATGCTTTTGAACTGTGGTGTTGGAGAAGACTCTTGAGAGTTCCTTGGACTGCAAGGAGATCAAACCAGTCAATCTTAAAGGATATCAGTCCTGAATATTCATTGTAAGGACTGATGCTGAAGCTGAAACTTCAATACCTGGCCACCTGATGCAAAGAACTGAGTCATTGGCAAAAATGCTGATGCTGGGAAAGATTGAAGGCAGGAGGAGAAGGGGACGACAGAGGATGAGATGGTTGGATGGCATCACTGACTCAATGGACATGAGTTTGAGCAAGCTCCAGGAGTTGGTGATGGACAGGGAAGCCTGGCGTGCTGCAGTCCATGGGGTCGCAGAGTCAGACATGACTGAGTGACTGAACTGAACTGAATAAAGAATATCAAATTCATTGCTAAACTGTGTTGTTGGTTTCATTTGAGAGCAATCCTGTGAGCTGGGGATTTTATAGCTCATTCTCAAGTAAGGCAGCTAAAGCCCAAACAAAGTGTGAATTTACTCCTCCATCTTGGTCCTCTTGCCTCCACTCCCAGGTACCTGCCAGGCATCCTGGGTATGTTCACAGATGCATGAGGCTTATTCTCTGTTTTTGTGAAGCCTGTAAACCAGTAGATAACCTGCGATATGCAGAAAAAAATTGTAATTCAAGATAAAATTGTATTCCCATGAAAAGAGTATGAACAAAGTACAGTACTGTTTTAGAATAGGGAGATATTCTTTTCCATGGAAGGAGCATATAGACGGGTTGGTTCAAGTGTCCTAGGGCCCTAGGACTGAATCAGCCTATTTGCTGGATGCTGACATGGGACAAATTATTTAACCTCTCAGAATTTTAGATTTCATGTCTGTAAATCTGGGTTTGTTACACTTAGAGCATTTCCACGGAATTAAATGAAATGACATATGTAACTCGCTGGGCCTAGCACAGAGTGAGGACTCTACAAGTGGCTGCAGTTATTGGAATTCTCCACACGCATAGGGTTTTGACAGCTAGAGATGGGACGGATGATGGCGTTTCTTTTTTTTTTCCCCCAGTGTGATAGAATTTTAAGAAGGGGTAACCAGGTCTCATTTACATTTTATATAAATCACTTTCTGACATTTTTGTAGTCCTAAAATTGCATTGCACGATACAAGTCACTTACAAAGAAGGTAATTACCAAGATAGTTTACAGTTTGACCAGTACTTTACAAAGTACTTTTATTCACAACGTCTTGTCTACAAGTGTGAATAGAAATTGCTGTCTGTCCTGCTCAAGACTTCTCTTTTTGAGACCATCCTGCATGTCACATTTGCCTAGCACTTACATTATCCCAGTGGCTCAGTGGGTAAAGCATCTGCTGCAATGCAGGAGACACAGGAGACGTGGGTTCAGTCCCTGGGTCTGGAAGATCCCCTGGAGGAGGAAATGACAACCCACTCCAGTATTCTTGCCTGGAGAATCCCACAGGCAGAGGAGCCTGGCGGGCTACAGTCCATGGCGTCACAAAGAGTAAGACACAACTGAGCTAGAGCTCAATGGTATTTTTATGTACATTATCTTAGGCATTGCTTCAGGCACCTTTATATTTTAAGTCAATTAACCTGTACTGCCTTTCCTCAAAGTAAGTCCTATAATTCTCCTACATTTGAGGGAACTGAGGAACAGAGAAGGTAAGTAACTTGCCCAAGGCTGCACAGCATGTGCTGTACCTCTGCAGGGCCCAGGAAATTGAGCATCCTCTGGTTGGGCGCTCTGTGTTCTCCAGTTTCCCTTCTATGATTCCTTCCACCTTGTTCCAAACTACAGAAGCAGCCCGAGGTGCATAGGTGGGCAAGAGGTGCTTGTTGGCACAGGCAGCTCACGGCAGCAGGAGATGATGGCGGCCAGGGTTTGGGTCGCTCCCTTGTGGTGCAGTTCCAGGGTCCCTTTGCTGTGAGATGAAGTGACCCAGAGGCTGTACAAGTACTCAGATGCTGGGGCAGCTGGGAAAGGCAAGGACATGGGATTTGGAAGAACACACTGGGACAGAGACCAGTCAACAACGGGGACTTGCTCTTCTGGAACCTTCAGCACATGATTGAAAATTTGGACTCTTAGTTACTATTAATACATCTGAAAAAACACTGGGAGTTATGGGAACACTCTTTCCACCTGCTTCACACATTGTTCTGAGGATAAAAATAAAGTAATGAGTGAATATGCAATGTGAAGACTCTATACAGTGTATATAAATATGAATCACCAAAGGACAGAAACTATTTTAATATCAAATAAAATCTTGAGTTGTCTCGTTGACTGGAAGGGCTAGTAGATATAATTTGCTTCTTATATTAAGTCCAGACCAGACCTCTGGAGACCAACCTTCTTTTAAACCTACCTTGATGGTTTTGTTGTTGTTTGTTTGTTTTTTAATTTTTAACTTTGTATTGCATGCCTGAGTACTTGCTCAGTTGTGTCTGAGTCTTTGTGACCCCATGGACTGTAGCCTGCTGTAGGGTTGCAAACAAAGAGTGAGACACAGCCTCTGTCTATGGAATTTTCCAGGCAACAATAGTAGAATGGGTTGCCATTTCCTACTCCAGGGGATCTTCCTGATCCAGGGATCTAACCCTTGTCTCCTGTATCTCCTGCATTGGCAGGCAGATGGTTTACCAACTGCGTCACCTGGGATGCCATTTTGTATTGGGGTATAGCCAGTTAATAAACAATGTTATGATAGTTTCAGGTGAACAGTGAAGGTTCCGTAGTCAGATAAATGGATGGATAGAATTACTGAATGTGTTAGGGATCACTGCAAAGTAGCCACCCCCTAGGTTCGTGTCAAACCACCACCACCATCAACTCATTTATACTTTTCCCCCAGAGCAATGATTTCCCCCCGACCCTAGAACTAAGAAGATGAGCTCTAAGTGGACTTGATATCTCCACTTGCAGAAATAGAAATAGGTAGCACGTTTTAAATAGAGAACAGTCTGACTCATTAGTATCCCAAACACATTCCCAAGGAGAGGAAATGCTTTCGTAGGAAGCAGTCAATGGCTTCTCAAAATAAATAAGTACCAGTAACAGTAGTGACTTCAGGTGACTTTTGGACCATCCAAAGACCAGGAGATATGAAATCAGTCTTTCTTGGAAGATTTTGTGAGAGCTAATCTTTATATTGAAAAACATTCATGAGATAAGCCTAGGTTTTCAATAGCGCTTGAGATATGTTGACCCAACTGATTAAAAATGGGAATATTCACAATGTAGCTTGGCTTTTCCTCTCTCCCTTCAAGAGCCTTGTTGTACAACAGCCTGAGCTAAACATGCTGTGTCAATCTTATCTTTTACATTTCCCAAGTGTTTTCTTCTTAGATCATGCAACAACCCTCTCATTATTTTAAATATTTTTGCCTGTAAATTTCAGAATACTTGATCTGATTTTAATAGGACCCGTGTGTGAAATCCTTTTTTTTTTTTTTTTTTAAATCCATCGCTCTGAGTCTTTCTGCTCTTCAGTACAGCACAGCTTGGTAGCACTAGGTACGTCTTGTTGAAAGTATGTCCATAAATATGTCCCTTGCAGCAGGGAACAGCTTGTTAAATTGGCAGTCCTCAGCAGTTTGCCTAGAAAAGTTTGCCTCACTTGTGATAGTCCAAATGTAGGGCAGAACACAGCGTAACTTTTTATCTAATTTTACCAATTGACATATTCTTCAAATTTTTAACTACCTCATGTCTTTTCCTCACAGTTCTACCACCTGATGTGAAAGTGGCTAAACGTTCTCACCGTTGCCAAATGTGGATAGGGAAATCGACTTTCATTACTGGATACTAATTTGGAGGGAAATTCAGGAAAATAATTCTGTCATCTAAAACAGGATGCTAAAGCCACCGTGAGAAAAGCGTCCTGACAGGCTGAGGCCACTGCTTTCTATTCCTGAGGTTGGATGAGTACGGCTTCTCCTTATGGCAAGGGTGGGGCTCACCAATTTTAGTCTTTCTAGTTTTATTGGTATACTTGATTGGTTTACAGTACCCAGTGAAAACCCCATTATTGATATATGTATCAATAATATTTTGATATCATTGATTCATATATCAATAATATTTTGATATCAATATACATTTGATATTTTATTGGTGTGTTGATATAGTCTGGTTTTCATCTCTCTGGTTAGGATCCAGTTAAACTAAGGATAAGTATGTGTGTTACTCGCTCAGTCATGTCTGACTTTTTACGACTCCATGGACTGTAGCCTGTCAGGCTCCTCTGTGGGATTCTCCAGACAAGAATACTGGAGTGGGTAGCCCTTCTTTTCTCCAGGGGATCTGCCTGACCTGGGAACCAAACCCTGGTCTCCTACATTGGCAGGTGGATTCTTTACCACTGAGCCACCAGGCAAGGGATAAGTATAGATGAGCCTCAATTCAAAATTTAATGTCATAATCCTATGGTTGCCAGTGGGAAGAATGGGGTAAAGGGATGGTTAGGGAGTTTGGGATGGACATATACACACTGCATGCTTAAAATGGAAAGCCAACAAGGATCTACTGTATAGCACATGGAACTCTGCTCAATGTTATGTGGCAGCTTGGATGGAAGGGGAGTTTGGGGAAGAATGGATACATGTATATGTGTGACTGAGTCTCTTTGCTGTCTAACTGAACTATCCCAACATTGTTAATCGGCTACGCCCCAATACAGATAAAAAGTTTATGTCACAGGATGAGCAGCAGTGCCACAGCTGACAACCTGCTTCCCTCCCTCTCGGTCTCTGTTAGCAGCACCACCTACCTGTCTCCAGGCCTCAGCACATCAGAAAAATATCCTTTGTCAGCTTGTAATTGTACTGTTTAAAATTTGCCAAACCTTGTCCTGGGGGGGAAAACATCACAACAGAGGACGACAAAATGAAGCACAAATCTGAATATGGCACCCAAGGAGGGATTCTGGGCTTCGGGTGGCGCACAGTGCAATGACTTGTGCTCACTGACCGTTTTGGTGACCACACCCTCCAGACGGTCCTCTGTGTGTTCGGGTGAGTGGCCTGAGGATGCATTTTCTGTGCTTGGTTCCTGTCTTCAGATTTTAACCACCCAGCAAAGGATTTGCCTATTTCTGAAGAATCTATTAGAAAGCACTATTTTAGGAGCGATTCTTGAAGAAAGTCTTTTTAGAAATTCAAAGCAGGTTTTTTAGAAATGACGCCCGCCGTTCTATCCTCTTCTGAACAAGGTCTCCTAGATGCAGGTGGGTAAGGACCTGCATTTAGATCTTTCAGTTTTACACAAACATTTTCACGGGTGAAAGTTTATAGTCCACACCTTTCTGAAGATTAAGAGACAGAATCTGAAGCTCTGTTTCAGTATTTCTCAAAAATGGGAATCTGAGTCCCTCTTGCTTCAGAATCACCTTGGGTAAATATTGCAAGTGCATATTTCCAGGATCTACTTCTGACTCAAGGAATTAGGTAGAATCTAAGTGATTCTGATACACATGAAAAATTTGCAATCATTACATGTATTGCCCTGTACACACATAGCTGGTGTTTGGTACATTTTTGTGGAGTGAATCAAAATAATTCAAGGGAATAAAACAAAATCATTCAATCAAGCAAAGTACATTCTTTTTTAAATTAAATGTCCTTCAGGCTTTATGTTGATTTAACCACATTAAAACTGTGACCAAAGACATTCTAAATTGTGGATCTGTGGTTGATAATTGAAAGAGAAAAACCCCTTAGCTGGTGCCTTGAAGAATATTTTCTTATCCTCTTGGAGGCATGTGTCAAGCACATCTAAAATAGCTATTCTGGATCATTCTACTTTTTTAAATTAAAAAATTTAATTATTGACAAAAGCTATTTGCTGGAATTGTGTAAAAAATGTTTACAGATGCCTTAGGAAGGAAATGGCAGAATGTGGAACTAATTGTGTTGATTCAAGATAATTATGAAACACAAATGACCATTACTTACAACAAGTCCCTGATGGTCAGGGGTTGACTCCAGGGATCAGGCTTGAATGAAGGAAAGGAAAAGAAAATAAAAAAGAGTGGTGATATATGTATGTAGTTATAATACAGCTAGAAACTGTGCCCTATCTTCAAGTTCATAGAGGTCTTTTGTGACATTTCAGTATTTGAATTATACATGCTATATTTTTATTAAGTAAAGCTTTTTTTTCTAACTTCAAAGGAGCATAGTTTTGTTTTGTTTTTTTTTTTAATCTTTACTTCCTGTCACATTGACTGCTCGGAATAAGAGGTGAATGTGCCTTCCATTTCCTGACTTCCCTTTACAGTGGAAAGTGACATATTTAGATATGAAGTGTTTTCATTTCTTTTCCATCCTAGATGGTCAGTGAGCTTTTATGCCAGGATTGTAAGAAGAGGCCCAGAAGAGACCTTCTGGATGTTAAGAGTTGTCTTGTCACCAAAGTCCTGAGCAACCTGAATGTAATTTAGATCATCACTGGGATGTACAGTAGGCTGTCCCCAACATACATGGACCTCTTGGTCTACTGTGATTTGATAATCCTCTATTTAGTGTGGATTTCAGTTTAGTTCAGTCTCTCAGCCATGTCTGACTCTTTGTAACCCCATGGACTGCTGCACGCCAGGCTTCCCTGTCCATCACCAACTCCCGGAGCTTGCTCAAACTCTTGTCCATCCAGTCAGTGATGCCATCCAACCATCTCATCCTCTATTGTCCCCTTCTCCTCCTGCCTTCAGTCTTTCCAAGCATCAAGGTCTTTTCCAGTGAGTCAGTTCTTTGCATCAGGTGGCCAAAGTATTGGAATTTCAGCATCAGTCCTTCCAATAAATATTAGTGTGGAGAGGTGAATTTAAAAATATAGAAAAGGCCAGAGGCTTCAAGTAGGAATCACCACTGACAAGAAATGCTAGGGGACCAAATTTGAATCTTCAGTTGAACAGTATCATCCAAAAGAGAGAATCTTCCACCTTTGAAGGAAAAAAACAGGCTTTGCTTCCCATTCCTAACTGAAAGAGGAGCTCTAAATCAACATACATGTTTCTAGACCAATGTTGTCTAAGAGAAATAGAAGGTGGATTATAGATGTAACTTAAAATGTTCTATGAGCTGCTTCAGGGAAAGTAAAGAAAAACAGGTGGAAATAATTTAATAATAATATATTTTATTTAACCTAGTTTTTCCAAAATATCATTCCAACATTTAATGAATATGAAAATTATTAATGAGACTTCTGGGATTCTTTTATCATACTAGATCTTTGCATCTCAGTTTGAATTAGCCTCATGTCAAGTGTTCAATGGCCCCATATGACTATTGTTTAGTCACTCAGTCGTGTTTGACTCTCTTGCGATCCCATGGACTGTAACCCACCAGGCTCCTCTGTTCACGGGATTTCCCAGGCAAGAATACTGCAGTGGGTTGCGTTTCCTTCTCCAGGGGATCTTTCCAATCCAGGGATCAGACCACATCTCCTGCATTGGTAGGCGGATTCTTTACCACTGAACCACTGGGAGGCCCCTCGCATGTGGCTAGTGGCTGCCACATTGGGGAACTCAGCTTTGGACTGTTTATTCTTCATCAACATGTGAATCCTCTAAGAGGGACTCTTGTGAAGGATGAATTCATTCAAAGGCAAGAAAATGTGATTTCCTTTGTGATCTTGGGGCCTGAGGCTGGAGTGTATATGGGTAAACGGCTAGAAGAAAGAGTGATAGTGAGGAGTCTACTTTCTATTGACATATGTGAAGTCTGCCCTTTGGTTTGCTCAGGTTGCAGAGACTGAGCTTTTCCAGAGAAGTTACTTGATCAGTTGCTGCATTTATCAGATTGGGCCATCAGCCATTGTCCCTTGCTGTATTCTATGGCTCTGCTATACTACTGAATCAGTATTGATACTACTCTAAGATACCTTTTCTGGGTGTTTATCCCCCTTTGCTGGTGGCTGCCTCACTTCATCTTGCCATCCAGCAGCTGCTCATGCCTCCTCTGATAAAGATGCTGAGCCTATGGACTGGTCCCAGTCTAGGCTTTCAGTGTTGGCAGATAACTAGAGATATGTCTCAAGGAGCCAGATGTGATGTTCATGGCAAATCCAAGTGTCACAGACAGAGTGAGGGCTGAGCAGTGCCACAACTCAGTGTTAAGCTTTGATCCTCAATTTCAGGTTTGCCTCAGTGATAGTGTCCTATTGCCCTAGAAACTGACCAGCTTTCTTGGACTGTTTCAGTTTGCTTCTGGATTTCAGGTACACAGCATTGTTAATTATACGTCTTAGTTCATGACACCATATCATTGGTTTCACAGACTTCTTTCTTGACCAACTGGTTGGCTTACTTACATGTTATTGATCTATTTGTTATCTACCTATCCCTCTACCCATCCATCCATCCATCCATCTATTGCCCAACCATTCATTCATCTATCTATTTATCATTTCTCTATCTCATTTGGCCTCCATTTCTCAAGTTCTCACCTCCATTCTCATTTCTCCCTCTACCACAAACAGTCATATGAATGTGTTTGATGGTATCCTTTTGTTTTCCTGTGTTCTTATATTTGTTTACATATGCTAATTTATACAAGTATCATCATATTAGATAGCTTGTTCTGTTTTTTTTTTATCATGATGACCCATTGTTTCTAAGACCTACCCAGGTAGCTGTGTCAACATCCAGTCCTTTGTTTCTGATGGCTGCAGAACCGTGTTGGCAGCTACTGTGCTTTCCTTACCCTCTAGTGAGAGACCCCACGATTCCCTCCTACCCACACAAACAACATGACGATAAACATCATGGAGTGTGCCCCCCAGTGTGTGAGAATATTTTTAAGAATTATATTCAGGAACAGTACTGCTTGTCTTAGTGAATGTTTAATTAGCTAAATATTACCAGGCTGTTTCCAGAATGTCTGCATCAGTCTGTGTTTAAATCAACAAGCACATAAAGATTATGATGTACCCATATATCAATAATAATGATATTCTCCAGCTTTCCAATTGTAATCAATCTAACGAGTTTCTTGAACTTTTTCGTGATGTCGCGTCAAAGTGAATGGTAAAAACATATTCTTGGGAAGCAAAACGAGGTGATAAAGGCCAGTTTTCTATTCCTTTTTAAAACATTTGACACATGCTGGTTGCTATAGTACTAGAAGCAAGAAATTCACTAGTGTCATATTTTAGAAGAACCACAGGCTAGAGCGTAAAATATAGCGATACAAGGAAATACACTGAGGATGTGTTGCGGCCACTAGTCACTTCTGCATCTCAGCCTAGATAGTGAAGGGATGTAATTTTTGTTTAATACTCACAGGAAGCCTATTTTTGGTCTGGGCTGGTCTTGGGGACCTGGACATTCCCCAGGAATCAGTCATTTCTAAATGAACCTCAAAAGCAATAAAATGTTCATAATCTACTTCTGCTTTCTTCTGGAGAAGGAAATGGCAACCCACTCCAGTAATCTTGCCTGGAAAATTCCATGGACAGATGAACCCAACAGGCTACAGTCCATGGGTTTGCAAAGAGTCGGACACAACTGAGTGACTAACATTCTGCTTTCTTACACTTTTTAGAAGTCTGCTCCAGTAGGTCCTAATAGCATAACTCAGAAAAGATTGCCTAGGATGACATTGCTAGCATGAGTCAAAGGGAACGAATAGGATACTCAAGCCAGATGGGCAAGGGGGACTGACCTCAATATCAATATCTCTCAGGCACTGAAAGAGTGGCCAGTGTGTAAACAAGAGTGTCTGATGGTTGAGGTGTGAGTAGAATCCCCCAATGATGGCCATTCCAGAAGTAATGAGGATGGTATTTTCTTGGGAGATCTTTCTGTTTGGGAGGAAACTATAATCATTGACCAAAGGTATGAAAAAATAGAATATAGAACCATATAATAAAGGACTGCAAGAGCCAATCAGGGTTTAGGGGCTTAGTCAATTGGACTATGGCTTGGAGGGCCTGGAATTGAGATCAGGTCAGGTTATTTAATCTGAGCAAATGCAGATAGTCTTAGAGAAGACCTGGGACTGAATGGCCATTTGAGGACTTAGAGCCCACTCCAGATCCCAAATTTATGAACATGAAGATTTGCCAAATTAGATATCACTGGCAGGTGGAGCCAAGTTTTATTCTCTCTGGATGAGAGCCTGGATGGAGTTGAATATGCTGTTCAAACTCCCATTGCCTAGAAGTAAAGGGTTAGTGGAACAGATTGATGAGAATCTAAGTTCTGGATCCAGTGTAAAAATGGGCTCTCACACCCTAGAGTCTGTATTCCCAATTTAGCTCTGGAATTCACTGGAAATAGATTTCAAGATCTGACCATTTCCTGATGGTCATCCATGTACTTTTCCCCCTTCTGATACTTTGACCTGTTTTTCTCTCAGCAGTCTCTCTAGATTATACTAGCATATGTGGACTTTTCTTCCAAGAGTCAATAGAAACTCAAAAGGAAGAGGTAAATCTGAAGCCAGATGAATAGTAAGAGGAAAGTGGGGTGGCTGTGACCCTCATGTATGTCCTTGTGGAGTACGCTTTTGTCACGGTCTTTGGGTCTCAAGGAAGGAGCTGGTTGGAGATTGAGTGACTTCACATTACATTTTGGCAGGGTCTCAGCATATGTAACACCCACATATCTGTGGTCCCTTTTTTGGACTCTGCGTGGAATGTACCAAGGGGATCTATGTATCATTTTAAATCATAGTGTTTTTGTGTCCAAGCACTTAACAAACTTTTGTAAGTAGTTGAATGAATGAGTAAAGGAATGGCGGAAGAGAAGAAGGCTATTAACTTACCTACCATGAAAAGGCAAAAGAGTACATCTGTTATTATGTAATATAGGTGGATGGGGTTACAGATAATAAGAGTCTAAATATCCACAGGGATAAGATCATGTGTGTGTGTGTGTGTGCTGAGTCGCTTCAGTTGTGTCCAACTCTTTGCGACCCCATGGACTGTAGCCCACCAGGCTCCTCTGTCCATAGGGACTCTCCAGGCAAGAATACTGGAGTGGGCTCCAGAGGATCTTCCCAACCCAGGGATCAAACCCACAGTTCTTACGTCTCCTACATTGGCAGGCAGATTCTTTACCACTAGCACCACCTGGGATAGCAAGTCATAAATACAGAAACCAGTACTACTGAGTAGAGGGGAGGGGGAGCTGGAGCCAAACACATAAACCAGAGACTTGAGATATTTGTCTACCTTATTAAAACAAAGGACTGAATATCCTAGACTGTGCCAATTATGTGACACGAGAGGAAGATGCTGAAGTTAGCAGCGCTGAAATCTTCACAGAGGTTGGCAACTCTGGGGTGGGGAACACGGTCAGCTGAGGGGGTGGCTTGTTGTATTGTTGTGCTGGGGCAGAAGCTTCTTACCTTTGTCTTATCCCCATATGCTCGGGGGCAAACCTAGAAGTGTAGCGTCTCCATCCAGACAAAAGTAGAGAAAGTCAGGAGAGGGATTCGCCCCAGGATTCCCCCATTGGTTACTGAGCACCCAGTTTTTCTAGGCTTCCATGGAAGAATCAAAGAACTGAGAGCTGAAGGAGCTGATGGAGTCTTTACCTCTCTTCCCAGACTCTTCCACCAATTTAGGAGCTGCACTCAGGGCTGGGAAGGATCTTTTTCCTCTGCCTCATTTCCTCACATCATGAGGAATTAAGGGATAATACAGACTTTCTGCTTTTAAGGGTTGGCCAGTATTTTAATTAGACCAGATCCCCTTGACTCACGTTAAATCAGTAAGTGAAAAAGTAGCTGAGTGGCAAATTAATCTTGTCTAGCAGCTTTGTCCTTTCAGCAGCCAAGGTTTCTAGGGGCAGGGGATAATTTTCATAAACAACTGACACAAAAAATATCTCAGGCAAATAAATTTACAGCACATTCTGGGGTGCAGACATTATAAACTTCTGATTAGCACGACACATACATGTTTCAGTGAAAAGTAGGTGGTCAAATGTGCCAAGCAAGCAAGCCAGCCAATTGGTTTAAAAGAATTTTTTTTTTAATCTTTCCTTGGGTAGCAAATGAGTCACCGCTATCCTTCTTCTAACCATCTCCTTGTTACTGTTTGAATTTGGTGAATAATGATAAAGCAGCATCCTGCGTCCGTGTGTGCTCAGTCATGTCTCTTGGTGACCCCATGGGCTGTAGCCCCTCAGGCTCCTCTGTCCATGGGATTCTCCAGTCAAGAATACCGGAATGGGTCGCCATTTCCTCCTCCAGGGGATTTTTCCCACCTGCGGGATTGAACCCGCATCTCTTGCATCTCCTGCATTGACAGGCAGGTTCTTTTACCATTGCGCCACCTGGGAAGCCCTATAGCAGCATCAGGGCATCTTCATTCATTTGACGTGGGCAAGGCTAAATGGCATAACAGTTGCTGAAGAGCTGTCCTCATGATACCAACCAGGGATTTTGGTCTTCCTCAATCAATAGATATGGACTAGAGGCCAGACCAAAAATTCAGGCAAGGTGTTATTGGGGCTCCCATTGCAGCAGTGGGGAGTGAGAACAGTTCCTTGAGGTGGGGCGAGTTTGTTCCCTATAGGGGGTGAGGGTAGGAGTGTGTCCATGCGGTTAGGCTGGAGGGATGGCTTAGCTGGTTTGTGCACCCCTTAGATGGTGTTTTATGCAGCCTGCAAGTATGGTACCCTGCTTTTGCTCCAGGCTCTTCAAAAGTGGCAGTTGGGTTTTTTTGGTCTCTTTGTATCTTTTGCCCAGAATTCGCCCTAACTGCTCAGGCATGCCATTATGTTTAGTTCCCATATAGTTTCTCTGTATTTTGTGATTTGAGGAGAGGTTTGTCCTGCACAAGCACTGCGGCATTGCAGCACAGGGTCCCAGGTCACAGCCTTTCTCACTCAGACTGAGATTTTAATGGAAGGATGTTCCTTTCCCTGCTTTTGTGATTCTGCAAAGATAACTTAGCAGTCGTTCTCTTCTGAGATAGTTTTCCAACTATAAAATAAATATCTGGCTTAAAAAATGTTTCTGCTCCAGAATGAAATGAGAAGCAAAAGGCAGTGCCCATTAATTTATAATTAAACTGGTTGGGAAAAGGGAAGCACATGCTAGCAGATTGGTCCTTGGTGACTGATGCGTTCCCTGCTGCAGAGCCATGGCTGGAGAATGATTTATGGTGTTTCCTAATGTTTCTCATTCTTGTTTCAGCCGAGAAGGTCACCCACAAAAGACAGGATCTGGGAAAGAGGCGGCACGGTTTCACTTTGGGTGACTGCCTTTTTCTCCTTCCTTTCACTTAAATTTCAGTATTTACAGCTTATGGGTCTTAAATTTGACACTCAGCAGACATAAACTGTATTCTTGAGAGGATTAAAGGATTATTCACTCACTAGCTTAATCAGATTAATCAGAGATTTTGAACAAGATATCTAATGCCATTCACAAGATGGGAAGTGTGATCACTGCCTGTTAGTTGAATTTGGCTTGGACACCCACAAACACACACAAACACGGACATGTATTCATGCACACACACAAACCCAGATATACACACACTGATTTTTATTTTATTCACTATGATTTATTCTTGAAAAATACTTACTTTGTAATTATGATCAGTTATCTTCTAATGCCTACTTTATCTAATGACAGAAAGTAAAGGTTAGGTGCCTGTATGTTTCCTAAATGTTATTTAAGATTTGAATTACTTTGTTCGTTATAGGTTACTTGAATTTACTTTTAGTGAATCTGCCTTATTATTGTCAGACCATGCCTTGAAAGACTCCCTGGAACCTTTTAAGGAGAAATAATTATTTCTTTTCTTTACATTCATATGAAGTAACCCTGGATATTTTACTATCACTAAGTTAAATTACAGTTCAAGAATAAGAAATATCCTGAAAAATAGACTTATTGTTTTCTGTTATTATTATATCAATTATTGCTTTTCCATTCCTATTAGGAGCTTAAATTCTCTTCTGCATTTATTTTAATAAGCTCCTTTTTTCTGCAGAAACAGGAGGCAGCAAAGACCCTTTGTACTACAGACATATTAAACCAGGATTGGGACCAACTGTCCTATTGTATGAACTCTTATTTTAAAGCAGCCTGAGTTAAGCAGATTTTGTTGGATTTACTTTTATTTGGGTCTTATGCTATTTGGAAGATAGACATTATAATATTGGAAATATTCTCAAAGAGAGGAAGAAGCAAAATTAAAATGTGAGCCCTATTCGTCCACTGTATTAATGAGAATCTCTTGATCCAGGGACGCCTGAGGTCCCTGGGAGCAGAATTCGGATGTCTCACGATATCAGCCTTGTGGTTTAGAACACACTGAATGTTGATGTCCTTGCTTTTCAGCCAGACTCTAAGTTATTTCTGACAGATACACATTTGTGATAAACTCTTCATTAATCCATTTATCACATTCATGAATGTTTGGTGGCAAAGCTGTCTTGAATATATAACACCCCTACCTGATATTTAAGCCTATAGAAGGTTTCATATTGTTCAAAGTCCTTTCATAGATTTGATCCTTACAGCCATCCCATGAAATGAAAACACATTCCAAGACCTCTTTCACAGAGAGGATGCATGCTTTACCCAAGGTTAAATGATAGAATCAAGGCCAATCTCTAAGTCTTTTCATTTTGAGTGCAAAATAATGTCACTCCTTTTCCTGTTGTACTTTGAAGAGTTTCCCAGGAACAGCTGTGGGTTTGGATAGCTCCAGCTACACTCACCCTACACATGTGTGTGTGTGTGTGTGTGTGTGAGGGGGAGAGAGAGAGAGACGAAAAGAGAGAGAGAGAGGAAGAGACAGAGAGAGGTGACACAGTTTAGTGAGTTTATAGGTATGGTTTGCAGCAATGAAATAAAATAAGCAATAGCTCCAACTTAGCAAACACTGAGAACCAAAAACATCAAATAAAAGTGAACAATGGATTTTGGTCAGTTTCCTGGGCTTTTGAGTAGCAATAAGATTTTATTGCTGCACCACAGCCAGAAGAGAGTAGAGGATGAAATCATGAGCCACTATTTCACAGCCGTCTGAGCACTCAGAATGCTGGCTAAGTTGTACAGTGCTTAGAATTTGCCAGGCATGTTACCTCTATTATCTCATCTAATCCTGGGGTGGGTTTCTTATTATTGCCCCCTTTCTGAGGTGGCAAAACTGAAAACCAGAAAATATAAGTAACACGCACAAGATTACAGCAGTTACCAAATGGCAGGTGCATGGCTCTAGTCTGTAGTCTGCCCCCTTCCCTCCGTCAAATGTGCATTGACCATTCTGACTGCTTTACAAAGTAGGATTTCTGCATTGCGACCTAATCATCTTAATGATTGCATTGTATTTGCTTTGGCAGCACTATTTTTTAACAGAGCCGGTGACGTTTGCTCTGGCTTGATCTCAGTTGTTGCATGCTTTAAGGGCTTAGTACGCGACAGTTACATGGGACATGTTTTCTCCTTCATGACAGTTAATCCTCATTTGGGAGAATGGATTTGTCTTGCTTATTAGTAGATAGAGAATGTGAAGCTGGGAGAAAGTAAGCAACCTGGCCAAGGCCAAGGCAAGGCTGTAATTCATCCCCACCTGATTCTATGTCCTCTGGCCTCTCCAGGCACCTGAACCCGAGGCCAGCCCTGGGGACACTGCCTTGAGACCCCAGCTGCACTAGAAGTGCCAGAATCAGAAGTGGAAATAAACACAGTGTCTCAGACTTGCAGCGTTATCTTCTGCCCACGTGGGGGCCCAGAAGCCTTCCTGTATCTTGGCACATTTCATCAACACTAAGTCATCACACCCAGTTTCCTTTTCCCTTTCCTGGATCTTCATGGTCTTTTTCATTTTTGCAACACCACATTTTTATTTTTAACCAAACGTACTGTGTTATTTCTGATTATCTTCCTTCTTTTTGGAGTGTGTGACCTGTATTTGGTGATTCAGTTTTCAGTGTGCCTCCCTATACATAGTTTTTGCACCAAACCACAAACCGAGGTGATGGGACAGAGGTCAGGATCATCTGTTTACTTAGGTAGCACTAATCCCAAACTTATCCCTGTCTGTGCTGGGCAGAAAAATAAGATACATTGGGGGAGAATGCTGATATTTTAAAAATCTGTGTGCTTAGGTAACAATCTATGTGAGGTTAATGTTCAGGGACCAGGAATTATTTTTGATAGGCATGACTGCTTTTTCTTGTTTGAGTCTTTAAATAACATTTGTAAACCATCTTAAGTATAGGGAGTACACAAGCCTATTAAATATACACATTTCTTGCACACACTCAAACCTTCACATGGTGTTACGGACACATATTTCCTGATGTCCCAAAGTAAAAAAAAAAAAAAAATAGTTTAAGAGTAAGAGCTTACCATTAATATACTCTCCTCTGAAAATACATTTGTGTTGGATGATACACTAAATTTCTTCCTCTTAAAAATATTCAGCGGTGACTATATTCTCTTATGGGCTTCCCAGGTGGCACTAGTGGTAAAGAACCTGCCTGCCAGTGCTGGAGACATAAGAGATGTGGGTTCAATCCCTGGGTCAGGAAGATCCCTTGGAGCAGGAAATGGCAACCCACTCCAGTATTCTTGCCTGAAGAATCGCATGGACAGAGAAACCTGCTGGGCAACAGTCCATGGGGTCACAAAGAGTCGGACATGACTAAGTGCATACACACATACTTTATTATAATGGCTATTTTTTTAATTGTAGAAAGTGTAAACAAAGTAGCAACAGGATGGAAGTTGATAGGTTAAATGACATTTACCAAAAAAAAACAAAGAAATTAAGTCAGTCTGTTTAAACATTATTGTCTTCTGTTCAGATATCGACTGGAAAGATCCCTGATGTGTCAACCAGCATGTGGAATAACTTTTGGACTTGTGTTTGGGAACAGACTTGGACTCTATTCTCTTTTTAAAAAATGTATATTTATTTATTTGGCTGCTCCGGGTCTTCGTTGCGGCATGCGAACTCTGAGTTGCAGCATATGGGAGTGTGGAGTCTTAGCCGCCGGACCACCAGGGAAGTTCTGGGACTCACTCACCTTTGGACGAGCTTGGATGTGTAAGTAGCTTGTGAGTGTGTGTGTTTTCCAGTGGATACTACTGGAAGAGCCAGACCCTTGGAAAATGGTGTGTAAGAGATGGTGGACTCCTCATGTCATAGAGAAATCCCAGGCCACTTTAACTTAAATCATCAGGGATTGTGTGACCATGGTAGCAGGCACAGGGATCACTCGGCTTCAGTGTCTGAGCAAAGATACTGAATTTCGGTAACTGCGACCATACAGTTATGCAGAGGAACAAAATTTGGTACCTATACATCCCATGGTGTAGATGAGGGCCTGTTCCTGGAACTGGGCTCTCACCAAAGAGAACTGAAAAAGAATATGTCAGAAAGAAAAGTCACGGAGAAAAGTCAGAAAGGGCCTAAAGATCAGCGTCCGCATAGGGCCCCACTGGCCATGCAGGGTCCTGCAAAGTCCTTTACTAAACATTTGTTTGCCTTTTTGTCTCCAATTTGTCAGTTACCTTTTTCCCCTTTAAAGTCCCAAACTACTACTCCCAGCATCCTCTTTTGTCTTTTGCTGAAGATGGTGTCTAAAGTGACGTTTTCATTTTGATGAGTCATTTAGTTTTCCTGGATCTCTCCCACATACACCTGTCATTAAACTTTTGCTTGATTTTCTCCTGTTACTAATTCTCATGTCAATCTAATTTTTAGACCAGCCAGAAGAACCTAGAAGGGCAGAGGAAAATTTCTTCCTCCTTGACAGCTAACGTGGCAATTATTCTAAATGAATGACCCTTGTAGATGAGATTTCAAGGTTATAGATCACTGGAAATCTTGCCTTGGTTTCTGCGACCAGCTGCTTCCTGGTGGGGGCTTTGCCACATAACCGAGGAGCTCTTGGTGTCAGTGTTCAAGAGCTGCTGTTTTTCTTCCCTCTGTGTGTGTGTGTGTGTGTGTGTGTGTGTGTGTGTGTGATAGAGAGAGAGGGAGAGAGGGAGAGGAGACTTCTAAGCTTGGGTGTATTGTTTATGGGAAAAGCATTGGAATCAACAGAGGTGGACTCCTTAGTGAATCTGTTTATGAACATTTATTTCTTTATCACAAGTATGCTGGAGTCCTAGAAATGTCCTATATCTTGACCTGGGTGGAATATTTATATGCAAAAGTTAAAGTGTACATTTCAGATGTATGCATCCTTATATAAGTTATATCTATAAAATAAAAAGTTGAGAATCACTTTCCTTACCACTGAGGTGTATTTATTTTGTAGGTATTTCTTTTTGCATGTGTTATGGCTCCACTGAGGATTCCTTTAGATCCTCTGTGAATTCCTAATAAGTTTCAATGGTGGTTTGTGAGGAAACACACATTTTTTTTTTTTAACCAGCTCACCTGCTCACCTCGGATGATTCTCTGAGCTGGACTCATTCAGCCTTCCAGCCCTGTTCCCAGCCCTCCATACTGTCTTTTTCCCATTGAGAGTTTACTGAGGGGAGCTTCTCTAGAGTTCCACCATCCTTGGGGTTTTCTAGTCTTGCTCACAGTTACCGGCAACCAAGTCTCCAACCTAGACCCTTGTACCTTGACCCTTATTGAGACACAGTGGATTCCACTCCTGGAATTATTGCAGAAAAAAAAAAAAAAAAAAAAGCAGAATTTAAAAATAGGTAGAATAAACACAAGATCCTTAGATGGAAAAGAGTGAGGCCAATACAGCAGAAGCCATAATCCCAAGAACAAAAAACAGGACCATCTCACGTTATTTCCTAGCCGCCTCTCTGAATCTGTAAAAAAAAAAACAAACAAAACACCACGTTAAGGTGGCATTTGCAAACGTGCTTGTTTTTACCTAGTGCCACAGTCAGGCGCAGTGGGCTTCAAGGGAAAGAAAGAAGGCAAGGCCAAGGGGATGGCTTGGCTGCGTCCTCTCGGCTTTCCGGCCGCGGCTGATGGAATTATTGTTTATTTTTGTAATTTTCAGAGGTAGGCCGGTGACAGCTGAAGAAGACTGTATTTGCTGAGGAGCAGCATGATGGTAGAGGGGAGCAGAGCTCCTGAGGGAGACCTAATGGTTCCTCTCCTTCCTGCACGGAGATAAAGACTTATAATAAGCGTGCATGTTCGCCATCTGGCTCTGCGCATGTGGTCCTTATGGAGGCGAGCGCCGCACAATCTGTAAATGATCGGAAGCCATGGCGCTCTCTCCAGAGACTCCACGATGCAATCAAGGTGACAGATGGCACGGCCACTGCTGTGGCCTCACGGAGAAGATCAAAATCACCTTCAATAAACTCTGACTGAAATGGGCATGAGCACCTCCAAAGAGTCAGTTTGTCAGTCAAACGGCGACAGTGGAGCCGCGTCGCAGGCCAGCTCTGTGTTTCCATCGTTTCCATCTGACTGGGCCTGAACTGTGATCTTTCTCAAATTGTCCTTTCTGTTTAGCTGGAGCAGGCCAGCCGATTGCCAGATTCATGGCTTTATTGAGGAAAATTGAAAACACGATGTCCTCAATTTCCGGGGGCCACGCACATGCACGAGCCTGGCAGGGGCTGGGACACCCAGCCGCTTTGCAGGGAACGGACCCCCACGTCTTGAGCCCAAGTTCGCTCAACCTTATAGGCAGATTCTTGGACATGAAAAATAAAATGCAAATATGTGCCTGGCCCGTAAGCTCAGCTGGCAGTGGCTACAGAAAGAGTATTGGGTGTCCAATAAATGTGTGTAGAATTAATAAATGCTTGAAAAGAAATGGAGGAAGGGAAGGGAAGAAATGATGTCTCCCGGTTGCTAGAACTATGTATTCCAAGGGCAGACTGCTGCCCCCATGAGGGATCTGATACTGGTTTCCATTTCTATGCATCTTCATCGCATATGGCTTTCAGTGAACTTGAAGCCTGGGACATAAGGTCAATGAAATGCAGACATATTATTTTGTCCTAAACAAATCATAGCAAATTTGTAGAAGTCAGCAAGTTTAGACAAATTTCCATTCCTCCCCTGCCCCTCTACAACTGAAAATTTTTTCCAAAGCTCCAACTGATTATAAAAGTTACCTGTAGTGGGAGAAAAATGTACCACTATCTTTTCAGAGGTAAGGGCACTGATTTCAGGTCAAAGATGATGGATCTTAATGAAAGAACTCTCCCCCTCCCTCTCCCTCTCCTCCCTTGGCAGAGTTCCACTGTTGTTCTTCCTCTTAGGCGCCAGGAAATGTAGATTTCAAGCAGAAGTCGACTTTTCCAACCTTGCGTTTCCCCAGAAACTCGGCATCTTTTATCTTATACAGATGTTTATACTCTAAGCCTATGAGGAGACCTCAGAATTCCCACTTCCCATTGATATTCCTGCTTGAAACTGTCATCTTTTAGTTTTGCCTACTTGCTTTATTTAAAATCCAAATCCTGCTCCTGCCTCCTCCCTACCTGCCTTATGTAAATTATTTGTTTGCCAGCTGAGAAAAATCTTGTTGTTGGGTCCTGTTTTCTCTTCGAGTCTATTCCTCTTGTAGGTGCTTCTGCATGTTAATGTCCTGCTGGAGAGAGTTACCCACTGGAGGAAGGCAAGGCAACCCACTCTAGTATTCTTGCCTGGAGAATCCCATGGACAGAGGAGCCTAGCGGGCTACAGTCCATGGGGTCGCAAGAGTCAGACACGACTGAAGTGACTGAGCACACACAGAGAGATTTATAAACATAACGAAAGGGCTTCTTCACTCCTAATTTGTGTACACCAAACAAGAGAAACTGTTTAAAAAGCGGGGGAGGGGCTCACATTTTGAGTGACGGGAGTAGCAAAAACTTTGTACAGGGACTGTCTTTTCACTAGGCGTGTCAGTGTAGCTGATGTGCATCACAGCTCAGTGTGGACTCCTAGGAGCAGAGGGCTAAGTTTATTCAGCAGAAAGGAAGGATACCTTTTGAAGACTGAACACCTACTATGTGTAGGTTGTGCTAGGAGCTGAGAAATAAATCTTTGTGAAGGAAAAGCAGGCATTAAGTGATATTTTTATGGCACTGTGCTCTGCCTGCTTCTTCTGTCCTCTGTCTGGCTGTCTGCCGAGCAGGCTTGGCATCCCCATCAGTAACAGGTCTTGGGGAGCTTCAGGGCCCTGATGGACGTGTGTCTGGTGGGAGCCTGTGCCCTGTCCCAGGAGACCCTGTGTGTACTCTGTCCTAAACTGGCTCCCTGGGAATGACAGTCTCTGTAATCGACAAGTTCATCCACATGGCCACAAGGAGGGGTGGCAGGCCGGGTCATTTCTGTTTTTTTGGCAGCAGATTTTGGCCCCAGACTGCACTTGCTTTGAGGATTGATGCTTCAGAAAGACAGATGGGTCTAACCCTTCCCTTAATGGTGTATGTGTGTGTGCATGCTCAGCCGCTCAGTCGTACCTAACTTTTTGCAACCCCATGGACTATAGTTCGCCATTCTCCTCTGTCCATGGGATTTCCCAGGCAAGAATACTGGAGTGGGTTGCCATTCCCTCCTCCAGGGGATCTTCCCAACCCTGGGATTGAACCCAAGTTTCCTGTGTCTCCTGTATTGGCAGGTGGATTCTTTACCATAGTTCCCCCTGGGAAGCCTTCCTTGAAGGGTAAAGATTGAGGAAATTCAACAGGGGCCAGGTGTCAAAGGAGCTTATATTGGAATGTGAAGGCTCTGAAACATCCATCTAGCATGAAATTTTATAATCAGAGCTTGGCCTCCGTTCAGACAATGATGTTCTAGTCTTCTCTGGAGAGCAGTGTTACCTGATCATATGCAAGTTGAGTAACCATAGATCATCACCCTCCTTTATGTGCTGTCACTCTTAAATAATACATTGCTTAGAGGAAGATTCTCTTGAAAGTTACGTCTGTCAGCATAGCTGTTCCTTTATACTGCTGCATGTAGGCATCTGCCACACCCACCTGTGAGGGCGGCGGGTCAGGGGACATGTGGCTCTTCAGGGTCTGACCAGCCCCTGAAGAAGAAGCTGGCACAGGAGAATGGCCTGTGGTCATAATAAGGACAGTGGCTCCAAGATAGACTAATTTTTAATTGTGAAGCATATTTTTTTTTTGAAAGATAGACTCAATGGTGAAAGGAAAGTTAAGCAGAAATTCAAAACAAGGACACCCAATCTTACTGAAAACTCAGATCTCTGAACCCTGCCACTAGCCTGGAATGGTGTTAAATAAAATAAGCTTTAATTTCTCAAGCCGTCTATCCACCAGGCTGTTTGGACTTCTCTCCAAGAGGACTATGCTCTCATGTCAAATGAGAGAGGGGATGGCTTACTACACATTTTAAAAATACATATATATATATATATATATATATATATATATTAAACTTACTAATGTCTTGCTGGATCTTAGTTGAGGCACGTGAACTCTTAGTTGCAGTATGTGGGATCTCGTTCCCTGACCAGGGATGGAAACCCAGTCCCCCTGCATTGGGAGCATGGAGTTTTAGCCACTGGACCGCTAGGAGAGCCCCACACACTTTATCACTATTGTTAAAACAACCCAGACATAGCTCTCTTAATTTTGGAACAAGAAATGGAATACTGTTTTGTGTGTTCAGATGTCCCTGTATAAGAACACACCAGTTCTGCAGTAGGTATTTGGAGGCAGTTGCATTTTGGGGTCAGATTCCAGCTGAAGCCCTCAATGTCTGCATTTTTTTCTGTCTTTTCATATCTGACAAAGGATGATGGCATATAAAAATGCCATCCAGTATATAGATGTTTCCCAAGCTGCTTGTGTGTGTTTCTGTTCAGTTTTTGGAATTTTTTTTTAAACCAGATTTGTGACTTAAAAAAAAAATCCTCTCAACAAAATATTTCTGTTATAGCATGATGTCTTGCTTAGAGAGGTTAATAAACATTTTACAGGACATATTCCTGTTTTGTTTTAATGATTTCTTGACACTCATTTTCATCTTCATCAGGCTAGCAGTTAGCAAATGGTTCCTATTTCCCACTAGATTCCTCCACCCTCTGTAATGAACGAGCTGTTGATTTGATTTCAATGAATTCTCTTTGGTGAACAATCCACTGTAACAAATGCTTTCTTTGGCCATAAAATCATTTCCCTTCAATACAAAAATGCTATGTCTGGGGTATTTTAAGCTGACGTAGGGCATAATTCTTTTCTTGGGGTTCTTATAATCAGCAACAACCTGCTTTCCTTTTTCCTTCATGACACTTACAAAATCCTTAAGGTAGTTTTTTTTTTCACACTTCTCCATAAGTGTATGAAGACTACAACAGCACTGTCCTAGGAACATATAATGCCAGCTACAAATGGGAGCCACCTACATTATGTTTCCTTTTCTAAAAGCAATATTTTTGAAAAGTGAAAAGAAACAAATGAAATTAATTTTGATTGTAGATTTTATTTGACCTGTTGGATAAACAAAATGTAGTAGATCCCTTCAGTGGAATATTATTTAGTCATAAAAGGAATGAAATTCTAATACATGCTACAACTCAGTATAAACTTTGAAGACATGCTGATGAAATAATCCAGATGTGAAATGACAAACATCAAATGATTCCACATGTGTGAGGTACCTAGAGCTGTCAAATTCATAGAGGCAGGAAGTAGAATAGGGGTTCCCAGAGGCTAGGGGGAAAGGGGAGTGTGGTGTTAGTGTTTAATGGGTACAGAGTTTCAGTCTGGAAAGATGAAAACATTTTAGAGATGGATGGTGGGGATAATCGCTGTATACTGTGAATAATCTTAATGTGCCTGAGTTAGACACTTAAAAACAATTAAAGCAGGACTTCCCTAGTGATCCAGTGGTTAACAATCTGCCTGCCAATGCAGAGCACACAAGTTCGATCTCTGGTCTGGGAAGATCCTACATGCTGTGGAGCAACTAAGCCCACGTGCCTCAACTACTGAACCTGCGTGCCCTAGAGTTTGTGCTCTGCAACAGGGGAAGCCACCACAATGGAAGCCTGGCACTGCAACTAGAGAAAACCTGTGCGCAGCAATGAAGACCCAGTGCTGCCA
Organism: Bos indicus; assembly: GCF_029378745.1. Lineage (NCBI taxonomy): Eukaryota > Metazoa > Chordata > Mammalia > Artiodactyla > Bovidae > Bos > Bos indicus. The sequence goes on along the minus strand of NC_091773.1, from coordinate 29,986,037 downwards.
AAAATAAATAAATTTTTTTAAGTGGTTAAAATATTCTGTTATGTATATTTCACCCTACACATCCCCCCAAAGGATCAGATTCTGTCATTCTTTGCTCAGAAACCTTCACTATCTTTCCCTCACACTCTGAATAACACTCAACAACACTCTGCATCCCTGTGATCTGGTGCTGACTTCCCCAGCTTCCTTTTCTTTCCTTTGCTGCTTACAAACCATGTGACCTTCTGTAATTTACTTACCCTGCTTAAGCTTCAGCTTCTTTATATGTAAATTGCTGATAATTCTGATATCTATCAGCTGCATGGGATTGGTGAGGATTAAAGGGAATAATGCACATAAGATGTTTAGAACAGTGCCTGGCACACAGTAAAGTCTAAATCAGTTCAGTTCAGTCGCTCAGTCGTGTCCGACTCTTTGCGACGCCATGAATCGCAGCACGCCAGGCCTCCCTGTCCATCACCAGCTCCCAGAGTTCACTCAGGCTCACGTCCACTGAGTCAGTGATGCCATCCAGCCATCTCATCTTCTGTCGTCCCCTTCTCCTCCTGCCCCCAATCCCTCCCAGCATCAGAGTCTTTTCCAGTGAGTCAACTCTTCGCGTGAGGTGGCCAAAGTACTGGAGTTTCAGCTTTAGCATCATTCCTTCCAAAGAAATCTCAGGGCTGATCTCCTTTAGGATGGGCTGGTTGGATCTCCTTGCAGTCCAAGGGACTCTCAAGAGTCTTCTCCAACACCACAGTTCAAAGGCATCAATTCTTCAGCGCTCAGCTTTCTTCACAGTCCAACTCTCACATCCATACATGACCACTGGAAAAACCATAGCCTTGACTATAGTCCGTCAACCATAGCCTTGACGGACCTTTGTTGGCAAAGTAATGTCTCTGCTTTTCAATATGCTATCTAGGTTGGTCATAGCTTTTCTTCCAAGGAGTAAGCGTCTTTTAATTTCATGGCTGCAGTCACCATCTGCAGTGAGTTTGGAGCCCACAAAAATAAAGTCTGACACTGTTTCCACTGTTTCCCCATCTATTTCCCATGAAGTGATGGGACCAGATGTCATGATCTTCGTTTTCTGAATGTTGAGTTTTAAGCCAACTTTTTCACTCTCCTTTTTCACCTTCATCAAGAGGCTTTTGAGTTCCTCTTCACTCTCTGCCATAAGGGTGGTGTCATCTGCATATCTGAGGTTATTGATATTTCTCCCGGCAATCTTGATTCCAGCTTGTGCTTCTTCCAGCCCAGCATTTCTCATGATGTACTCTGCATATAAGTTAAATAAGCAGGGTGACAATATACAGCCTTGACGTACTCCTTTTCCTGTTTGGAACCAGTCTGTTGTAAAGACCAGCTATTAAACTTTGTGGATGCAGTGTACGTATTTGGCTTCCCAGGTGGCTCAGATGGTAAACAATCTGCCTATAATGCGTGAGACCTGGGCTTGATCCCTGGGTCGGGAAAATCACCTGGAGAAGTAAATGGCAACCCACTCCAGTGTTCTTGCCTGGAGAATCCCATGGACAGAGGAGCCTGGTGGGCTCCAGTCCACGGGGTCAAAAAAGAGTTGGACGCAAACGAGTGACTGAGCAGGCATGCATGCCTGTGCATATTTATATTTTCACATGAAATGTTTAACACATTATTTATCATTAATTCCTATGTAAAGTCTGGAGAAAAGATACAGCAGGCAAACAACCAGTGTGTGAGTACAGATGAGGCAAAAGTTCATTTATGGGATTAATAGCTGACTGGTCAGTGTAAACATCCTGAATGGAGATTAGGAGAAATTATTCTAAAATGAAAACAAACACAGGGATGAAAATAAAGCTTTCTCTAGAACAGAGTATTCCCACGTGGCCAGGACTTCAGCAGTCGTGTTCTGTTGATCTGGTCATGGGACATTTTTCAGGCATTTTGCAAAGCACTCAGCTCTTGGTAGCGAAAAACTGAACTATATCAGAAGCATCATACGTTTTCACAGTTCAACACTCTTCTGCCAACAACATTTAGAGAGTCCATGGTGTCACAGAATTAGGTATGCACAAAGAGCTTGCATGCACGAAGAGCTGTTACTGAGGGAGGGTTCCCTGGCGACTGGCTCACCTCAGTGGCTCTCACTTCATCCTCGCCTACAGCCAACAGGCACCACTGAAAGGCCGAACCTGGGCCTTTCAGGCTTAAAAGTTGGCTTAAAACTTAACATTCAGAAAACGAATGAGTGAGGATGTGGTCAGACAGGGTTCTCTGAATGTGACCAAACGTTCTTATTTTCACTGAGATGAAAACTGGAATCAATACAAGATAGTTACGTTTTGCTTGTGTTATAAAAACTTAGAAGCAACTTTTGGAACAATTAAAGGGTAATCACTTTGTTTACTAAGTGTGTGTGTGTGTGTGTGTTCAGTAAGTCAGTTGTGTACAACTCTTTGCAGCCCCATAGACTGTAGCCCTCCAGGATCTTCCTGTTCCTGGAATTTTCCAGGGAAGTATACTGGAGAGGGTTGCCATTTCTTACTCCAGGTAATCTTACTGACCCACGGCTCGAAGAAATGCACCTTGGATCCTTTTTCAGTCTTCTCTGGCCAAGTGTTTTCTCTGTGGGCCTTGGTTTCCTTCCTAGTTAACAGCAGTATCACTAGTTCTCTAAGAAGTGTTAGATACAAAGCAACTTTTATCACCTTACAAGCTAATTAGGAGTCAAACACCCCAGGATGAAAGTTTGAAATTTTTTATCTGGTTTTCCACAATTTTTACCTTGAAAGGATGGGAAAGTTATTTAACCTAAAGCATCACTATCCTCCAAGACTACTGGAATCATGGATTTGCATGTGGGTGGTAGCTGGACAAATTTTACATCTTAGTTTGACAATTCAAGTTTTAAACAACATTACTAGTAAGAAACTGTCAAAGACATAAAGGATTTAAAAGTCTGAAAAATGTGAAGGAACAGTTAAGGACTGAATTAGATGAACAAAGTGAGATCTGTGTTTTAGCTAGTCTACTGGTATTTCCCATTTGTTTGTATCTCTTAAATGTGGCATTAACTGAAAGAAAAAAATCACTGATCCCAACTCTATTTTGCAGATGACTAAAGAATTTCAAGTTACGCCTTAATTTTATTTATTTGATGGCTGCTATGTCAAAACAAAACTATAGCTAATAAACGTTTTATCAAAAGGGTATAATTTCCACAATTGTTAGGAGACTTCATTGTCAGAAAACATTTAGTGTAGGCAGATGATTTGGGAGGGTGTTTATAGAAACCTTAAGCACAGAGAATCAATTATCAAAAAAAGTTATTTTGTTGGGTTTGAGGATATGAAAATACAATACTTTTCGTTTTATATTTCAGTTGATCACTGGCTTTTATGTTGGACTGTAGAGTAAAAGGGCTTTCCTGGTGGTTCAGTGGTAGAATATCCACCTGCCATGAAGGGAACCTTTGATCCCTGAGTTGGCAAGATCCCCTGGAGAAGAGAATGGCTACCCACTCCAGTATTCTTGCCTGGAGAATTCCGCGGATAGAGGAGCCTTGTAGGTCCATGGGGTTGAAAAGAATTGCACTCGATTCAGTGACTAACACTTTGACTTTCATAGAGTACAGTGAAATGTGTGGAACTGTGGACATTTGTAGACTATCTGAGGAAGTTATTTGCTTTTGATTTTCTTCTTGTCAAAGGCAAGGTATCTTTCTTGTCTGTTTTGCAAATAATGAGAAAAGTGAGAATATACACAGATATGGGAAAGGAAGCCATCAGGTCTAGAATTCGACAACTCAGACTCAATTTTTGGAAAAGACTTCTCCATTCAGTGTTCCCTGCCCAACAGACTTAGAGCCTCAGGGAAGGGACCACAGGAGTCCTGGTCTCCAGGCACATGTGTGGGTTCTTACTTGGGGTGACCATCTCTAGGTGTACCTCTAAAAGTTGTAAAAGGCTGTCGGAAAAAGCAATAGCAAAAATGTGCTCCTATTTTAAATACTTAGGTCTGTGTCATATTCAGCTCCTCTGAATAGGATGTAACTGTTTCTACTGTTTCTTCCAGTGGCCAGTGCAGGTGGGGACCGCTGAGTCCTGTTGTCCCTCAGCCAAGTGTGGCAGTGCGCATGCTAAGTCGCTTCAGTTATGTCCAGCTCTTTGCAACCCCATGGACTGTAGCCCACCAGGCTCCTCTGTCCATGGGATTTTCTAGGTAAGAATACTGGAGTGGATTACCATTTCCTTCTTCAGGGGATCTTCCCAACACAGGGCTTAAACCCACGTCTCTTCTGTCTCCTGCATTGGCAGGCAGGTTCTTTACCACTGGTGCTACCCGGGAAGCCTTTTTGTACAACGAAAGGCATTTCCTCTTCAGGCAATCCTTCTGTGTGCACATCATCCAGACAGCCACCTTTGTTTATCTCCAAGGGTGAACAAGAAATATAGCAGCATGAAAATAAAACAGTATTTTCCCCAAACTCTATTGTCCCTAACCACTCTGTTTCCCCTTTAAATACATAACATACATTTAGAAGGACTTCCTTGGTAGTCCAGTGACTAAGACTCCACACTCCTAATGCAGGGAACCTGAATTCTATCCCTGGTCAGGGAGCTGGATCCCACATGCTGCAACTGAGTTCACATGCAGTAACTAAAGCTCCCATATGCCGCAACTAAGACCTGACTCAGTCAAATAAATACATAAATTCAACTAGAAACAATCTTGTTTCACGAGATTTTGACCTATTTAATCAATATGTTCCTCAGGGTTTGGAGGAAAGAATGCCTGAAGCCCATAAGACATATAGATTTCCTCTTTCAGATTCAATGAACTTCATAAATCGAAGGATGGTACAAAAAGGAAACGTTTGAATAAAATGTGATGAGACTTTTCTAGAGATTTGAGGAGAGCCCAGGTGTTTCTTGGGCTTCCCAGGTGGTGCTAGTGGTAAAGAACCCGCCTGCCAAAGGAGGAGACATAAGAGACGTGGGTTTGATCCCTGGGTCGGGAAGATCCCCTGGAGGAGGGCATGGCAACTCACTCCAGTATTCTTGCCTGGAGAATCCCACGGACAGAGGAGCCTGTGGGGCTACAGTCCATGGGGTCGCAAAGATTCAGACAAGACTGTAGTGACTGAGCACTGGCACACAAATGTTTCTAGGTGATAGAAAACTTCATTCTTATTCTTATTTGGTTAGTTCCTGGTTATTCAAACTTATTTAATGGATTCATTTTGGAATGTTTCATTATCAACTACTTTGAGTGAGGAATATGCATCAAAGGAATGTACCCTCTTAAGAGAAAAAACAAAAGCAGATAATGGCATTAATAAATTCATAGCTTAGATACTTTGCTCCAAATTTTATGTTCTTACAGATTCTCTTTGTCTTGCAAACAATAATGAAGCAATATGATAAACATAAGTAAGGAAATGAAAAAGTGGGGTATATTAGACACATAATTATTGCTATTTTAATTATTCAGTGTATTTTAGATTATTAGACTATAAGATACACTTCTGAGAGACATATAAAATTAGTCTCTGTTATAAGAAAATAAACCACTTTGCTAATTCATAGAATTTATAAAGGTAAAATATTGAACCAACGAGTTGAATAATGCCATAAGTTTTGGAATGGAATAGAAAAAACACAAGAAAGCAAAAGGCTGCATTTATACATGCATGTTCTTTCTTCCAATCCGCAGTTCATAAACATCAAAAATACAGGTTTCTCATCATGAGGAGAGGGTTTAAGGGGATGAAACAGGGACCCAAGAAGATAAGGATGAGAACTGGTATTGGTTAAGGACAAAGAGGAAGAATAAGGATTCTCAGCTCTGGTCTGGGGTTTGCATTAGACTGTCTGATGTCATGTGAGTCACTCACTCTCGTTTTTTGTTTACTGAGATAGCAGTGTGTAGGGAGAAGAGGCACAGCCTTGAGAAATATATAAACTCGATTGGAACCTTTATTTTGGCTCTTTCCACCCATTTGACCTTGGGACAGTACTTACTGTCTTTGAGCTTCTGTTTCCTCATTTTCAAAGTGTGAATATCAATAACCACCCTCCCAAGGTTGTTCTCATTGGAGAATCCAATGAGATTATAGTAAAGCACCTAACACGGTGATACATTGTGTTGGTATATGACACATACTCAATAAGCAGAACTTTTCATTATCTTCAAAGTAAGTGGTGAGATCAGTTCCCTCTGAGCTTAATATTTTGTGATTCAGGAACTGGTTGATGGGAATCCAGGTTTTGTCTGAGCGACAAGTAATTTGCTGATGCCCTACTCCCATCACATCAGTGATAGCCGTCCCCTAGTCCTGTTCCTGGTCACAGGGGCAGGTCACATTCCAGGCAGAGACACTGGCTCAGGTTAGTTTTGTGCCTGGCATGGAAACTGGACCCTTCATAACTGTTGGAACACTTGCTTGCTTGAGTCACATTTTAATCCCTCACCAAGACTGAATGATTTATTATTTTTTTCAAGGCTGCTATAAAATCAGAGATAGAAGCTACACTGAATCAAAGCATTGCAGTTCTCTGTGGCATACACTGTCTTGGTTTCTATCCAACCTTATTTTAAATATCCTTAGGGATGGGCTTTTATCACTTTTCTTGGAAGACTTTTCTTAAATAATCATTTTTACTGTCAGAAAGTTTTCTCTCCCATTCAGGGTGAATTTTTCTTTTCTTTCTTGTACTCTTCTAGCTACCCTGCCTTAAATCTGATTAAATAATTCCTCCTGCCTGTTCAGTATTTCTCCTGTCAGATTTTTGTAGCAATTATTGGTCCCCCCTCAGTCATTACTTAGCAACACTAGACATAATCTTTATCTTTAATCATTTCTCATAACTCACTCCTCCATTGCCACAATCACTATTCTCTCCTCTCTGAGTTAATCTATCTGCTCTTCTGAAGGTAACCTCTATGTATTAGGTGCCTGATCCCTTGGAAGAGGTAAAACACATAAGCATATTTATCTTAAATTTTTATTGAAATAATAAAAACAAAGAAAAAATCAACCTGCTATTCTGAACACAATGGCTATGGTTACTTATGTCTTTTCCATTGAAATCTTTTCAATTATAAATATACTGTATGCTATTTAGTAGAAATTATGTATCAGCATGAGAGATCCTTTATATGGATTGTCCTGGTTATCACCATAGCAGTTCTGTGAAAGAGCTTTATAACCCCATTTCACAGATGAATAAACTAAGGTTCAGAGAAGTTTAGTAAGTTGCTCAAAGGCTCCAGGGATCACTTTAATCTTTTCCCATTTGTGTCATAGAAATTATTTAATGGCAGTATATTGGGTGAGAAATAATTTAATCATTCCCTATAGAGTCGGACATGACTGAGCAACTTCACTTTGACTTTTTCCTTTCATGCATTGGAGAAGGAAATGGCAACCCACTCCAGTATTCTTGCCTGGAGAATCCCAGGGACCGGGGAGCCTGGTGGGCTGCTGTCATGGGGTCGCACAGAGTCGGACACGACTAAAGCTACTTAGCAGCAGCAGCAGCATAGATCTTTAGAGAGATTCCAACTTTTCACCATTATCTTTTGAGCAAGAAATACCAGAAATTTAGAGATTGCCTTATTTTCTCCTATTTTATGCTTCTAAAAATTATTTTTCTCAAGGAATCATACAAGGAAGTATTGATGGATGAATTAAATATTGTTTTAAAAAACTGAGTTCTGACTGGCATAATATACCATGAATAATACTGAAAGACAAATGTTGAAAGGGGAAAAATTACCTGCATAAAATTTAACAGGTAAATATTCATTTCTAAATATGTAAAGAGTTCAAATAAATGAATTTTTAAAATGCTCTAATAGAAAAATGAATGGAGGAGGAATATAAATGGCAATAAACATTTGAACTAATGTTCAACCATACTGGTAAAGAAATATAAATATATTTACATATATGTAAACACTAATAGTTTCACTTGAAATAGCACAGTATTGTAAATCAACTAAATTTCAATAAAATTATTTTTAAAAAACAACAAAACCCACTAATAGTTTTCCCTATGTAACAGGCAGCACCAAAAATGATGACAATATCCATGTAGCAAGGACATAGAAAAGCATGTTTGCTCATATAATATAGGTGGGATTAAAATCAAGCAGTTATTCTGGAAGTAAATTTGCAATATTTATCAAAGCTTTCAGCTTCTCCTCTTCAGTGTGGCACTTTCTCCCCCAGGAAGGATAAAAGACCTTTATATATGGTGCAGCAAGTTACTGAGGGCACCGCCTGGAGCCTAACCTGGTTTGCACAGGCAAGATTCAGGTAACACCTAACAAGCCAGCATCATATTGCCTAGGACTCTGTGGAGCAGAAATGCTTGTCCATTTTGGGGAGCACTGTTGTAAAGAGGATGGACATTATGTGATAGCCTTTCCCCATGAGGCGAGTGCAACACCACCCTTCCAAAAAATTAGATTTGGAAAACCGAGATTTCAGTCGTGTGAAGAGAGACAAGTCACAAGCAAACCCCTTACATGGAGGAGGGGGCAGGCAGCCCAGCCGTCATCTGATGAGAACCTGAGGGAGAAGTCTGGAAACACCATCTTTTTTTTTTTTTTAAGGAGGGAGGAGCTTCACATTTAAATCCTAATAATGTACTGTCACATCTGATTCAATATTTAAATTTCCCTGGAAGGAACTTCCCATGGCATGCACCATTCACTTCATTAAAGCATTCTGCGAATCTGGCTGCACTGAAGAAAATTTTCCAGAGAAGAAGGTGAGGAACTTCACTTAAGCCCCACCATAGGGTGGACCTGGGTATTACCAGCATCGATATAGATCCTTAAAGAATATGGCTTCTGTGTCTTTTTTCCATGAGGGAAAGAATTAGCAGCATAGATTTGCTGGGAATGTGAGTGTTTTTCTCAGGTCAGGTAAAACAGAGAGAAATGTGTTATTTCTTAGTCTCATTGCTGTCTAGCTGTGTGTGGGGAGAGGGGCTGGTGCTAGGTGGGGGGGATAGAAGAGTGTTCTGGAAGCTGATTTGAAAAGTGCTGTCATTTGTATGGGTGTACAGGTCATCGATTCATTTCTCCATCGTGCATTCGTTCAACAATCATTTATTGAATGTCTATTATAGGTCTTTCATTTTCTCAGGTGCTGGAGACACAAACAAACCAAACATACCCAATTCCTCCCTCGTGGAACTCACTTTCTCATAGCAACTCAGACTCAGGGCTGGATTGCTTCTCACAACTAAGCTGTGGGAGGGGGATATGCAAGGAAACAGGTGACAGTGAAACGGGGGTCCTGTGGGAAAAAGGATGGAAAGAAGCCCATGGGGGAGATGGGAGAAAGGGTGGAAAGGGGAGCCCATGGGGGAGATGGCTGGGAGGGACGCTGGCTGGGAAAGCATCATTGGAATTTGGGGTTAGATGGAGGTCACACGCTGGATGCTGTGTAATGAATCCTTTTCACATCCTTTTCTTTTTTGTTTGATTTTTTGGCTGTGGTGGGTCTTTGTTGCTGCGGGTGGTCTTTCTCTAGTTGTGGTGAGCAGGTGCTACTGTTTGTTGCTCTGTGCCAGCTTCTCATTGTGGTGGTTTTTGCTGTAGAGCATGGGCTCCAGTGTGCACAGGAGTTGTGGCTGTAGTTGTGGCTCCCAGGCTCTAGGCAGGGGTTCAGTAGTTGTGGTGAACAGACTTAGTTGCTCCTCAGCATGTGGGATTTCCCCAGAGTTGTTGCTGTTGTTCAGTCTCTCAGTCATGTCTGACTTTGCAACCCATGGACTGAAGCCCGCCAGGCTTCGCTGTCCTTTACCATCTCCCGGAGCTTGCTCAAACTCATGTCCATTGAGTCGGTGATGCCATGCAACCATCTCATCCTCTGATGGCCCCTTCTCCTCCTGCCTTCAATCTTTCCCAGCATCAGGGTCTTTTCTGATGAGTTGGCTCTTGGCATCAGGTGGCCAAAGTACTGGACTTTCAGCTTCAGTCCTTCCAATGAATATTCAGGATTGATTTCCTTTAGGACTGACTGGTTTGAGCTCCTTGCAGCCCCAGGGGCTCTCAAGAGTCTTGTCCAACACCACTGTTTGAAAGCATCAGTTCCTCAGTGCTCAGCCTTCTTTATGGTCCAACTCTCACATTCATACATGACTACTGGAAAAACTATAACTCTGACTATATGGACCTTTATTGGCAAAGTGGTGTCTCTGCTTTTTAAGACACTGTCTAGTTTGGTCATTGCTTTTCTTCCAAGGAGCAGGTGTCTTTTAATTTCATGGCTTCAGTCACCATCTTCAGTGATTTTGGAGCCCAAGAAAAAAAAGTCTGTTACTGTTTCCATTGTTTCCCCATCTATTTGCCCAGAGTAAGGATCAAAATTGTGTCCCCTGAATTGGCAGGCAGAGTCTCAACTGCTCAAGCATGAGGGAAGTCCCAGGTCTTCTTTTTAATAGCCTCTAAAACAAGAAACCAAAAACCTAAATGTTAAATTTCTTGTGAAAAGAGATGGCAAGACCAAGGCCTGCACTTTCAAGGCTAAGAGATGGGGAAGATGCGTGAGTGGCTGCAGAGGGAGGTGCACTTCTGGGTAACAGCCCTTCCACGTGCGTCTGCCCGTAGTGAGCCTACAAAGAGCCCTCAAAACACTACCTTCACCTCTGTGTCTCTGGGGACCTTTTCATCTATGATGATTTTTGGTATTGGTTTCTTTCTTTCTTTTTTTTCAGTTAGCTTACATTATCTCTATAAACAGAAATAGTGTTTAAAATTGTACTTACAGTTTTGCTTTCTGTTTCTTGAAGAATTCACCTATGGTTCTATTTTTTTTTTCCTTCTCCCTGGACTTGGGAATTTTGTAACTATTTCTGATTACAGAACAAGTTCTATTTTTTTGGTTGCTTTTTCATTTTTGTTTTCATTTGTGTGTCACTCTGTTCTGTTTTCTTTGTTTACTACCAGGAGTTTTCCTAATTTACCTTTGATGTGGAAGCTCAAAACTTTGTTCTTTGCTTAGTAGTATTCAGTTTGGGGACCCACAACTTAAGATGAAATTGGAGAAATTTTTTAAGCCAGAAAAATAACAAAACGATTACGAGGTAAAGAAGTAAGAATCATACTGAAAGAGTACAGGAGGTGAGATCCTTTCATCAAAACATAGTTAAAAGATGTCTTGCTGGTCTCCACTCTCAAGAAATTCAGTTGAATTTGGGACAATTTTCCTTAGAATTCTGGTTAGAACTACTGTTCTCGTAAACCATCTTTTTAAAACTCTTGTTCCTTCATCTTTATTTATGTAACAGTAGAGCAGAAGTTGTCTTGGATACAAAGTATGTGGTTTACATGCATAAATGAATGAATAATGACTTAAATGTCTTCATTTGGAGAAAAGGCTGATAACCACATGTTTTTAGTTTGTACTCATAAATAAATAAGAGGAATTGTTCTAAACTGCAGCTTAAAGTCTTTTGGTATTTACACAGTGTGGAATTACCAACAGTTGTTTTTGTTCAGTATTAGAGGAAGAGCCATCATTTTTTCTGGAAGAAATCAGTGTGAGTCATTCAGCATATGCCCCAAGAAGCAGTAAATAACCTCTTGTGTGTTGCAAAGAACTGGTCTTTCCCTGGGACTCTAACTCTGGTGTTTGCCCTGTGGGAAAATATTGTTCTCTTCTGCCCTTTTCATTTTTCTACTTTTTAGTGACTTTTCCCTCAATATCTTTATCAATGTTCTTAAATATTTTTTTATTGGAAGATAATTGCTTTATAATGTTTTGTTGGTTTCTGCTGTACATCACTGGAAATCAGTCATAATTATATATATGTATATCCCCTCCCTCTTAAGCCTCCCTCCCCCTCCAAATGTACATATTTTAGCATTCATTAAAAAAGGTATAGTTTTGTGCATGTAAAGATCATTTAGAATTGCTTGCATTTTAAATTAATATTCAGTGTTTATTAAATTATTACTTAGATTTTTAATTATAAGCTGAGCATAGTCACCTATTTTTTATCTGAGGAAAATTCAGTGAGTAACCTGGACCTGTGCAAGTGAGGAATCTGAAAATTAGTTTCAATGCCTGATGGTTCACCCACATGTGGTACTACTGATGAAATCTTGGATAAAAGTTTTAGTGTGCCAGACACTCTTGGGTTACGCTTGTTATTCTTGTTTCAGATTCAGATTCAGATTCAGATCAGTCGCTCAGTCGTGTCCGACTCTTTGTGACCCCATGAATCGCAGCACGCCAGGCATCCCTGTCCATCACCAACTCCCGGAGTTCACTCAGACTCATGTCCATCGAGTCAGTGATGCCATCCAGCCATCTCATCCTCTGTCGTCCCCTTCTCCTCTTGCCCCCAATCCCTCCCAGCATCAGAGTCTTTTCCAATGAGTCAACTCTTTGCAAGAGGTGGCCAAAGTACTGGAGTTTCAGCTTTAGCATCATTCCTTCCAAAGAAATCCCAGGGCTGATCTCCTTCAGAATGGACTGGTTGGATCTCCTTGCAGTCCAAGGGACTCTCAAGAGTCTTCTCCAACACCACATTTCAAAAGCATCAGTTCTTCGACACTCAGCCTTCTTCACCGTCCAACTCTTACATCCATACATGACCACAGGAAAAACCATAGACTTGACTAGACGGACCTTTGTTGGCAAAGTAATGTCTCTGCTTTTGAATATGCTATCTAGGTTGGTCATAACTTTCCTTCCAAGGAGTAAGCGTCTTTTAATTTCATGGCTGCAGTCACCATCTGTAGTGATTTTGGAGCCCAGAAAAATAAAGTCTGACATGAAAAAAAAATAGTCCTAATTTTCATGATAAACTATACAGACACTCTAATTATGTTGGACACCTCTGTGACTACACAAACTTGGTCAGGATGGGAAGATTTCAGTCATGATTTCAGCATCTTCATTTACCTTTTTGCCCCAATCTTAAAGTAGGGATCATCACTGACCTACTCGTGGTGGGTTGCAAGGAAGTTTCCTGTTGTGTGTTTTTCTATCTTCTTAAAGGTCATTGTTTTGACCTTAATTTACTATATCAATTAGACTTAAAAAAACTCAGTGAGCAATAAGCTGAAGTTGCTGTTAAGAAACTCCCTTAAACAGAGCCAGATTTGCAATGTATTCATTTAAATTCTCTGAAATATTTAAATGTATATTTTTCACTTTAAGATTACTTACTCAAAACCAACTTTTCAATTTCCTACTTTAAAATGGGATTACAAGGCACATCTGTCAGAATCTCAATGTGCAAACATTTTTATCCATTTTGAATGAATTAAGGTTGAATTTAAAATATAATTTTAATACTATGGGTTGGTTTATTACATTAACTATTTATTTCTAAACCTTATCAAAGCTGGAAATACCTATTAAGACAATAGTTTTATCTTTTTAAAAAAATTTGAGGATATTATCCCCAAACTGGTGGAATTAACATCCCAGAAGGTATAGATACATCTGAAAAATGGGTAGAGTGTGTTTTTCTGGATTTCAGTCGCCTATGCTGGGTAACAAACTCCCCTCAACTGAGGGGTATTAAACAACTGTTTTTTTTATGCTCCCTGATTCTGTTAGGGGAGGCTTATCTCTGCTGCCTGACATCAGGATGTCAGAGACCATTATTCCATCTCTGAGGATGCAATGGCAGTAGGTAGGCAGGAATCACCTGTCAGGGTGCTCATTCACGTGTCTCAGTCTGGTATGGGATGAATTCAGGCTGGGTTCAGATGGGATGCTTCACCAGCTACCCACACATGGCCCCTTCCTGTGGCTCAAGCTTCACTCAAAGAGGCATCAGAGTTCTGGAAGGAAGCATCCTTGGAGCAAGCATCTCAAAGGAATCAGGTGGGAGTTGCATGGGTTTGACCCTATAGCCTCAGACATTCCATGATATGAATTTGTAGTATTCTGTTGGTCAAAGCAGTCAGTCTCCCAGACTGAAGAGTTTCTCTTAATGGCAGGAATGTTAAAAAATTTGTAACCATTAAAAAAATTCTACATTGTGTTAGCCCCTTTGATGGAAATAGAAGTGCTCGGATTGCAGATACCCAGAGCAACTCTTCTCCATCCTAATGGGACTATTTTATAGTTGCTCTGAAAAGAGGAGCCTCCACATCTATAGCCTTGAGAGGGAGAGTTCACAGTCTTCTGAGTTCAGCATCATCTCTTGAGTGTTTTCTACCAGTTTTCAAAATTTTGCTGAGTCGGGCAGATGAAATTCAGTAACGTTTATCCTGATTCCTACCTGACTGTATAGCACTGATCTCCTTTCTCTCACTATTGGTCATACTTTCAGATCTATTCTAATCATGCTATTTTTCCTGAGAAAATAGTTTTTTTCTAGAACTTTAACCTCTTTTGGTTTCTCATTTCCTTTTTAAAAAAATTAATTAATTTTGTTTGGGCTGCATTGAGTCTTAGTTGTAGCCCATGGGATCTTTCATTTGGGCTCCAGAGTGTGCGGGCTCTGCAGTTTGCAGCACTCGGGCTCTCTAGTTGAGGCATGTGGGTTCTGTTTTTGCGGTGCATGAGCTTAGTTGCCCCATGGCATGTGGGATCTCAGCTACCCGACCAGGGATCAAACCTTCTCCCCCTGAATTGCAACATAGATTCTTAACCCCTGAACCACCAAGGACCCTCATTTCCTTTTTTATTTGCTCTTTTCTGTGATCTTAGATACATTTCATTGACAGCAGCAGCATCCACATCCCTCTACTTGCTTTTAAAGGCCAAAGCACCCCTTTTGCTCCTTTCTTTTCTTACATCTCCCCTTTCCTTGTCTTGTTCCCTTTGTTGAAAAACAATGATTCCACACCACATGTGATTCTATGTCACATATGTGCCACCTAATGCCTGGGTCAATTTTCAGCAGAGTTCTCTCCATGATTTCTCCCATTTATTAGAGTGAAACCAGGGAAGCATTTGGGAAACAAATGGCTGGACTGATTCTCCTCAGGAGCCTTCCTAAACCCTTTGAGTCACGAGTCATAGGGAGGTTTTGTTACACTCAAAATAGTAATAGCCTCCCCTTTCCTGGGGATGTTTATTAAGGAGCAAATTACCCTCATCCCCTAGTTGTTTCATTATCATTCTTAAGAGCATCATTTTGGGAGAAACAAAGTGAAATTGCAGTTAACTAACTGCTAGCATCTGTTTAATTGTTTCAAATCTACAAAATGTGGTGATTTGAATAAATTCTCTGCCGTGATATACTGTTTATAAATCTCTGCAGCTGTAATCATAATTTAGTAATTGATTCCTTCATTTACTTGCTTTTCATTAAACATGTTTTAAATACTCATTAATTCACCAAGCACTATACCAAGATAGTGGGTTACAAAAGATACAGTAATTAAAGGGACTTTTGTTGAACTATTTTACTGAAATATAAAATAAATCTATTTAAATAGTTTTTGAGGTTCCTGTAATATATTCTGAACCTTACAATTAGTGCTTTGATACTGAGAATAAGATAGGTTATTAGTCAGAGTTCGACCAGAGAAACACACCAGTAAGAAATACACATTAAGAGATTTAGTGTGAGCATTTGGCTCACGTGATGTGGTGTCAGGCTAGGCAAGTCTGAAATCCAGAGGGCAGGCTCTTGGGAGGGCAGCCTTGAACTCTTAGGCATGGGTCACAGCAGCTGTATAGGCAGGATTTCTTCTTCTTCAAGGAAATATCAACTCTTAAGAATGTTCCACTGACTGAGTCAGTCAGGCCCACATAGATTATCCAGGGTAATCACCCTTCTGCACTCAACTGATTCTGGACCTTAATCATATCTACCAAACACCTTCATAGCCTTGGTGTTTGATTGAATAACTCAGGACTATAACATAGCCTAGCAGACATTTAAAACATTTCATCCCTTTTCAACTTGGCGTCCAAACACCTCTCTTTTAAGACATACTTAATCTCCAAATAAAGACAATAACTAAGTTGTATGTCTGCCTAACATGACATGACTATCCTGAGTACAACCAAAAATGTTGTCTTTCTTTACTCAGAAAAGGATGCAAAGAACTTGGGTGGTGTTTACTCTTCTTTTTTGATTGTTTGCAGTTTGAACACTGCTATGTAAAGTTAACTGATATACATACACCTTATGTTAGATTAATAAGGGGATAAGAGATGAAAGAAAACAAAAATATTTTATACACACACACATTCACAAATATATTTATAACACAATAAGGAAGAAATACTCATAAGTATTACAGCTTTTATTTTTGCTGCTCATATTTCTAACTATCCTTTTCCATCATCCAGGACATGTTCCCTCTGCTTTTAGTGAGCATCTTTGTTGGCCATGGTTCTTTGCGTGGTAAGGTGACCCAGACTTTCATTCCTGAAGGCTGTGGGTGATCATTTCCTGCCTGAATTGATTGTTGTGGTTTTATATTGACTTTAATGATAAGACGTACTGGGAGAACTGCCCTAAGAAACGGATCTCCTGTGGTTTGTGTATATTCTTCCTTACTTCTGTTGTGTGCTAACAACCTGATTTCCTCTGGGTAATCAGGATTGTCTACCCAGCCAGTACAGTAACCTCCTTTTTTCTTATTCATTCAAAGGAATGAATAGTCCAACATGCAGATATCCATTCAGTAAAACCACTGTGTGCCTCCTGGTGAAAACTTTCTTCACTCTGGAATGAAGACCTCTAGATCAGCCGTCACCAAGGGACCGGGGACCAGGATGGGGGAGGGATGATTTCAGGATGATTAAAGTGTATTACATTTATTGTACAGTTTATTTCTATTATTATATTATTACATCAGCTCCACCACACCTCACCAGACATTAGATCCTGGAGGCTAGGGGCCCCTGCTCTAGACAGCCAGAGCCTAAAGCTGTGGTGACAGCAGAAATTTTGCTGTTGGGTCATTGGGATTAAAAATAGGGGGAGCAACTCCTATTTCTACCCACTGATTCCTGGACCCATGAGTCTTGGCTATGGGAAAACCGGCACCATAAGTTGGATATTGATTTAGAGAGTAAACAGCCTCCTTACTCCAGACCTGCAAGGTTTTCCTACCCCACTGACATTCTAACTGTGGCTGTAAGTTCACTTAGGTCTGGGAATTGATTGAGGGGCTAGTATTAACACAAGTTCATGTGCCCAACACACAGTAAGGTCACACAAACTGAAAAATTGGGAGTTTGGAACAGAAAAGAGTTTATTGCAGGGCCACACAAGGAGACAAGGCGGCTCATGCCCTAAAAAGCCTTGAGCTCCCCAAAGGGTTTCGGCAAAGCATTTTTAAAAGCCAGGTGGGAAGTGAGGGTGTCACAGGATATGTGATCAGATCCTGCACAATTCTCCATAGGGTCCTTCTCAGTTACACCAGGATTCTTTGCTTTGATGATTCAAGTTAGGCATCTGTTCACTAGACCTAGAACTCTTCAGTTTATACAGATCAACTTAAAATTCAGCAGGCTGCCAACTATGTATTTTCTAAGGATACCATGATCAACTAGTCAACATCACATAGATCTCCAGAAGTCAGACTATTTTTCCCACCTTGTCTTTGGTGATTAAGTGCAGTCATCCTGGGATCCCATCATCCCCACTGAACCGAGGGATCCCCATTGAATCGAGGGATCTCATTTTGAGTAGAATTTCTCACTGTAATTTCTGTCTTACAGAGAAGAGTGACCATAGACCTCTTCAAGAATGCAGAGGCTCTTCCCGCAAATGCCTTCCCTCCAGACTGGGAAAGTTCTAGTGCAAGCTGAGTCCTCCATGTGCTCCTGTGGTGGGTGTGTAGGTCTTACCTGATATATTTGCTCTGAGTCCTCTTCCACATGCCAGCTCTTTAAAAATCTGACAACACTATTTACTTCATTTGTGTCAAAGGGCAGAAGAATCAAGAGAGGTTATTGAATTTTCCACAGGAAAACTTTGGGAGTGGAATTATGGTTCCCCCATCAGTTAAAAAAACAACTTTTAAAATGACTTGCCTTCCTATACTAAGGTGATTCGGTTGAATATTTCATCCTACTACAATTCAAGGGAAGAAATTTATATAAGAGAAAACAGTTGGGGAAAACAAGGATGTTGTTCAGTCGCTCAGTCGTGTCTGACTCTGTGACTCCATGGACTGCAGCAAGCCAGGCCTCCTTGTCCTGCACTATCTTCTGGAGTTTGCCCAAGTTCATGTCCATTGAATTGGTGATGCCATCCAACCATCTCATCCTCTGATGCCCCCTTCTCCTTCTGCTTTCATCTCTCCCAGCGTCAGGATCTTTTCCAATGAGTTGGCTGTTCGTATGAGGATATATTTGCTTATTTTCCCCCTTCCTTAATTTCAAGCTTTCATTTTTTCTACTTATGTATTTTTCTTCTATAGAAATAATTTTCTGGACAGCGTACCATATCATCTAAGAATTATGCTTAGGTTCATGACTGTTGCTGACTTTGATGAATCTGACCTCTTACTTTTAAAGGTAGCCAAGTTGTGTTTATAATTCTGAAGTAGGAGCTTCTGATGTCCTTCTGCCATGTTCATACATATGATATAAAGTGATTTCCTAGATTAAACTGAATGTATTTGATGCTGCTGCTGCTGCTAAGTCGCCTCAGTCGTGTCCGACTCTGTGCGACCCCATAGACGGCAGCCCACCAGGCTCCCCTGTCCCTGATGCTAGAAAAAGAGTTAAACTGACACAAACAAAAAACTGTCCATTAATAGCTTTTCACCATGAAAATGGACTTTATTTACTTGGATTTCTAACTATATTTGCTCAGTTATAAAAAGTGGCCAATTAATTTTAAACAGCTTCTTTGAACTTTCTCACAAAATTTGTCTTTAAAATCAGACATTGTATTCTAAGCTCTAAATATGGCGATTTGTAGAACTCTTCTGCTGAGACTGGAGTGGCACTACATTTAATAAGATGCTTTATCTTCCCAGGGGGCTAAACAAATAAAGACCACCTGCTTCCAATCTAGTTTCTTTCCAGACTGCACCAACAATGCATCTGAGACAAATTACAATATTTTCCTGCTTAAATAACAAATGGTACTTACAATAAGTAGAATTTCATCACCTTCTTATATTATTGAATTGCATTAATATTAAGAGAGAAAAATTCTTGATTGCTCAAATATTTGTATATTATTAACATAAATATGATAAATTACTATGTAATTTCTATCTAAGGATTCCTAATCCAAGGAAGATTTCAGAAATTTAAATAAGATTTAAAATACTAACCTTTGAGATAAACTACTAAGGAACGTTATGGATTCTCTCTTACATAGAATTAAATGGCCGTGAATTGTTTTTTGCCTCTTTGAGATATTGGAAGATGGTAAAATTAACTCTACAACTTTTCTCTTTCATCAAAAATTTATTTCATATATTAAAAAAAATTTGACAGTAGAAAAATGGGAAATATAGGACATAAAAAAGTGAAACAATAAGATTTATGGCCATTCTAATAACCAGAAATAAAACATTTGATATATTTTTTGCCAATCTTTCCCTTAAATCATATATGTGTGTTATATGCTCATACATACATAACTATATATTTTGCATAATTGAAATTACACTGTATATATTCTTCTCAATACTTGCATTTTTATTTCTCATATTACAAGCATTTTTTCTCATAGTGTTGAATATTTTGAAAACATAACTGTAATGCCCACAAAAGATATCTTTTTATGGATGCATTTTAGAGTATTTCTCTATTATTTCTGTTTATTTCTATTTCTGTTTATTTCTGTTTCTGCCTCAGATATACTCCCTGCTCCAAATTTTATCATAATAATTTCCTTGACTTCTTAAATATATTTAACATGTATGTGTGCATCCCAAATATTGTGTTTTAGTTTTGCTTGGTTTTGAACTTAATATAAATGGAGTAACACTGTCTATATTATTTTGTGCAGGGCTTCATCCACTAACTTTTTCATTCATCTATGTAGTTTCACGTACTTAAGTGCTTTCTTGGTCTTTGCTGTAATGTATTTCTTTGTAAGGATATGTCATGTGGTATTTATGTGCTTTGGGCTCCTTTTCATCCAATTTGTGGCTGTTACAAATAGCTCTGCCCATGAATGTCTCTTGGTTATCAAACTAAATTGGGTCCACCAGATCTCTGGGCTTCCCTGGTGACTCAGACAGTAAAAAATCTGCCTGCAGTGCAGGAGACCTGGGTTTGATCCTTGGGTCAGGAAGATACCCTGGAGAAGGAAATGGCTACCCACTCCAGTAGTCTTGCCTGGAAAATCCCATGAAGAGGAGCCTGGCCAGCTACAGTCCGTGGAGTGGCAAAGAGGGCCCCATCTTCAGTTGGCTGATTCTTCAGCTTTCTTCTCTTCAACCCCACAAGGCTGTGAAAACGCCTGCTCATCTTCTCAATGCTCTCTTCTGCCTGTCAGCAAATGGCCCCAGGAAAAGATGACTCTAAATGATAAGAGAAGTGAAGTGAAGTAATCAATAAATGTATGTTTCAGTTAAAGTGAAGTGAAGTCGCTCAGTCGTATCCGACTCTTTGTGACCCCATGGACTGTAGCCTACCAGGCCCCTCCATCCATGGGATTTTCCAGGTAAGAGTACTGGAGTGGGTTGCCATTTCTTTCTCCAGGGGATCTTCCTGACCCAGGGATTGAACCCGGGTCTCCCACATTGGAGGCAGATGCTTTACCGTCTAAGCCACCAGGGAAGCCCCATAAATGATAAGACCACTCTGCTAAAATCAGTCTTATCCTAAAGATTATCCCAGTGGTTCTTCATTATTATTTAAAGTTTTCCATGACTTCAATCTCCTTTCTTTTTATAATTTTTGTCCAGCTTTTCCTATTGTCTTGGATGGAAAAAATGGTTCAAATTACCATTAAAGGAAAAAGAAATTTTCTAATTTCTTTAATTAACCCAGTGCCATTTCCCCAATACATTTGTTGAAAATTTGATCCCTCTTCATCATTCTCTGGTAGTTTCTTTATCTCTATAAATATGTACACAATTATAAATAATATATACACATTTACCACGTATTTCTTCATTGTGTGTTAGATTAGCAGTTTAGTATAGTGGTTAAACATAAAAATTCAGACTGCCTAAGTTCAGCTCTACCAGTTAGTAACCATGCGACATAGAGCATTTTGCTTAATGGCCTTGTGTCCCCATTTTCTTATCTGTAACATGAGAGGAATGAGAATATAGTACCTATACTAGAGGGTTGCTTATAGGTTCAAATGAATAAAATATGTAAAAGCCTGGAAAAAAAACTGGCACATAATAAGCTTTCTGTAAAGTGCTTTTATTTTTGTTTATTTTATATTATAAAATAAAATGTATTATTTATTAAATGTGAACTAAATACAAGGTGCTTTTAACATATTGTTTTCTAATCATGCAAAGTAGACATAGTCATTCCATTTTTCTTGAGGTTTAGAGTGATCCAGTAATCTCCCCCAAACACAGAGCTATTAAGCAAATTAAGTGACAGAACCAAGGATCAGACCTAGTACAGTCTTCCTTCAAAACGAAATTTTAAAAGTTTCCAAAAACTTAGAAAAAAAATGAATTGCTCTGTAGCCATGGTAATAAGTAGCTCCCAGAATGTATTTTAAGCCTGTTCAATTAATCAGTGACAACTCAATTCAGGGAACATGCTTTTGCAAGTCAGCCAATCAGTGTCAATCTCTGGTTTCTGTAATTTAGCTATGTAGAGATAGACTTGATCTACACACACTCCACAGAGGGCTAATCCGTCAATAGCAGTCACGCGTGAGCAAGCACACTTCTGACAATGCCAGCCCTCTTCCGAAAGCCCACTGGTCCCTTGGTTCCATGCTTCTCCAAAACCCAAATAAGATTAGCGCTCTGCTCTGCTTAGAGAGAATGTGCCTGGCCAGCCCTGCTCTCCCTGACTACAGTGAGCAATGCATGTAAATGTGCGTATTTTAGAAGTTAAATGGTAGCCTCATTATTCTTTGAGAATTCTGCAAGTGCCACTGACATAATTCAGAAGACCCCTGCATGGCATCATCCAAGGTAGCCCTTAGGTGTGCTCACTGGGGCCTTTGTGCCCAAACTCCACTCATCTGCTGCCAGAGATGCAAGCCCAGCAATGATGTGACTGGTATCGCTGAGCTGTTGTTGCTGAATTCATTTTGTTCTAGGATCTGTAGCCAAATGAATCTTTGCATAAGGCCACCAGAGTCAGGTCTTTATATAAGGTAATAAAGTGTCATTTTTTTTTCTTTTTTTCAGTAATTAGTTCTTTGATTTGGAAGTGCAACATTTGCTAATTAAGCCTATGTCTTTGTACAAGGTTACTCGATTTTCTATTTTGGAGTTAGACCACTGGATAAATATATTTTCCATTGACCAGCTTATTCTCCTGCTGATTGCTTTGTTTTTCTTTTGTTTCTAAGTACAAAGTTTTACTTTGTGTAGTTTTGTTTTGTCCTGGAGTTTCTGTTGAATGTATGTGTCAGAGAGCTGATGGATGGTATCTGTCTGATAAGTCTCCAGTCCAGTCCAAGTAGGTTCTGACTTCAGAGATCTGCTAAATCTGCAATGAAATTAAAAGATGCTTGCTCCTTTGAAGGAAAGCTATGACAAACCTAGACAGCATATTAAAAAGCAGAGACATCAGTTTGCCAACAAAGATCCATCTAGTTAAAGCTATGGTTTTTCCAGCTGTTATGTACGGATGTGAGAGTTGGACGATAAAGAAGGCTGAACATCGAAGAGTTGATGCTTTCTAATTGTGGTGCCAGAGAAGACTCTTGAAGAGTCCCCTGGATTGCAAGGAGACCAAACCAACCAGTCCTAAAGCAAACTCCAGGAGATAGTGGAGGACAGAGGACTCTGGCATGCTGTAGTCCATGGGGTCGCAAAGAGTCAGATACAACTTTGCAACTGAACAACAATAAATCTGCAACAAATTTGTGGAATAGAGAGTGGCCAAACTTTGTAGGTCCCTAGAGAACTTTCCTGTGTGTACGCCTTGTCTTGTCAATCTGTGGTCTCTTATCAATCACAGTTTCCCTTCCCCACCTCCACCTGGTATATGAGCTGGGCACAAATTAATTGATACACACAAACTGTTGACCAACTGTCATGGCTTTTTTTCTAGTTCATCATGGATCTGTTTATGTCAGATTCTCAATCTTCTCATAGGAAAGCTTCCTTTTATACATAAAGTTGCACTATAATCCTAACTGTTGCACTTAACTTAGTTGTAGTAGTGTTAGTCGCTCAGTTGTGTCCAACTCTTTGTGACCCCATAGACTGTAGCTCACCAGGCTTCTCTGGGTGAGCTACATGGAAATCATGGGATTCTCCAGGCAAGAATACTGGAGTGGGTTTCCATTCCCTTCTCCAGAGGATCTTCCCCACACAGGGATCGAACCTGCATCTCCTGCATTGCAGGCAGATTCTTTACCATCTGAGCTACAGGGAAGTCAATAAACAGTAAAAACATTTTTTTAATTAAAAAAATTGACTTAAAATAATTTTAAAATAACATTTGAGATTTGAAATGTCAAAATGGATAAATTAATCTGTTTAAAACAAACAACACTAATTAGTCAATAGCAGTTTTTTAAATAGACAGGCTAAATCTTCTGAAAATTGTGATACAACATAGTCTTTCTCCAAGACTTTGAAACTTTCTGGAACTTATCCTCCCTGAATCTCTCTTGTTTGCTACAGAGCTTTACCTGATCTTACATCTGAATAATCTCCAGGGTTTTCTAAGGAAAGAACAGTCGCATTGTAAATGTGCTTGACAGAATACAAATCTATAGAAGGTGAATTAAGACACTCTCTAGACCCAAGTTAATGGCTATAATTAAAGAATTTCCTAAACCTCAAAAGGACAAGTAGAAATTCCTATGGAATTTAGGACTTTGCTAGCCGCTTATTATCCTGAACTAAAGATCTATACCAACTCATCAATTCATTGTTAACTCTTCAGTTAGTATGCTATTTATGAGAAGCAGTCTAGAAAAGAAAATATTTTAAAAACTTAATTGTGTAATTTTTTTAATTAAGCCTTTATTTTATTAAAAGTTTAAATTAAGCTTCAAAATTTTTTGTAAATAAAGATAAAAAATAGATTTTAGGAAATTTTCAAGCTGTTTTCTAGGCGTATACTCAAAGACAGAAATAAAAGCTTTGTCCTTTCTTTTTGTAAATGGCTTCAGATCTGAATTAAAGACTTTAATAAGAAAAAATAAATTAACCTATGGAGTTTTCAACTTAGAATATATCCAATAAGTGGCTAGGCATTTCTAGATCATCTTAAAAATAGTGAAGTTAAAAATCAGTGTAACTAATGGTTCTCCACATAAACCAACTGAAATGGTTGTTTTCTGTTTTTTAAGACCTTGGAACTTCTGGAGCAGGATACCTACTGATATTATAAACAGAAGGCCATTGTATGAACCAATTTATCTTGGCTAATATATCAAAAGACAATAGTCTAAAATCTATCCATTGACGCCACTCCATGGAGTACACTAGTACCAATATTTCCATCTTCCTCTTAAACTCCTAAGAGGTATTGTATTTGCTTACACAATAATACAGCTTTCTACCGTTAATTCCATCACCATAGAACATCAGATCCTTCAAAGTAAAATGCTGAAGTTGTCTGAAAAAAGAAAAGCAAACTGACTTGTAATAAGGAAACTATGCTTTAAGAAAAAAAATGTAACCTTAAAGTAAAAAAAGACAACAAAAGGCAAATTGGAGTGTGCATAATACATTGTAGAGAGCTTACAGGAAAAGAAGCTTCATTTACCGAAGTTTGTTAGACTCATTCAAATAGTGAAAATCTCTAACAGTACTGTGACCTAATCCAGGATGGATGTTTGAAATTATTTATCAAAGGAATACTTACTTATTCTTTGCGATAAAATACCTACAAATTTAAAGGGTAGCACCTGCTTCTAGACAAAAAAGTTCTAAAGTTTTTATACATTATAAGACAATATAATAATCCTACTTTATAGGAAAGTCCTACTTTCACTATATATAATTCAGTTAAGTTCAGTTCAGTTTAGTTGCTCAGTCATGTCCGACTTTTTGAGACCCCATGAATCACAGCACGCCAGGCCTCCCTGTCCATCATCAACTCCCGGAGTTCACTCAGCCTCACGTCCATCAAGTCAGTGATGCCATCCAGCCATCTCATCCTCTGTCATCCCCTTCTCCTCCTGCCTCCAATCCCTCCCAGCATCAAAGTCTTTTCCAATGAGTCAACTCTTCGCATGAGGTGGCCAAAGTATTGGAGTTTCAGCTTTAGCATCATTCCTTCCAAAGAAATCCCAGGGCTGATCTCCTTCAGAATGGACTGGTTGGATCTCCTTGCAGTCCAAGGGACTCTCAAGAGTCTTCTCCAACACCACAGTTCAAAAGCATCAATTCTTAGGCACTCAGCTTTCTTCACAGTCCAAC